>NC_092711.1:210458904-211955148 GCF_047496885.1 Scyliorhinus torazame | reverse complement strand
CCCCATCGGGTGAAACATCGGGTGTGGGCCTCTGGTGATGTCATAAGGCAGTCCCGATGGCGTGCGGCGTGCTCTTTGAGAATGCCGTTTTTGAGGGGGAGGAGCATCGGAAAAAGGGCACTGCCCCCGATTCCACTATAAAAATGGATTCTCCGGCCAATCGCTGAACGCCATTTTGGAGCCAGCCCCTTTACTTTGTAGAAATGTCATACATGGCAGATGCACGTAGACATTTAATTAATTTGATGGACATTAGTGAATTTTAAGTAATGACCAATGCATGTATAACAAATCATTTTCCAAGTGGCAGACAGTTTGAATAAATCTGAAATCCTCAGCTGCGAATGAGAAATAAAAATAATTAAGGGGCTAAAGCATAGATAAGGATTCCCTTAAGAATGTGATCCATGTGACTGATTAGATTAATTTCAGCCTTCCGAGATTCTTGACGCTTTCATGAAAGTTTGAAATGACTTTTATCTTGTAAATCTAGTTACTTTTATCTTGAAGCTTTTTGCTTTCACTCTTCAGTGTCTCAAGGACTTTTCAATGTAATCTCAAAATTTTATCGATTTAATTTCGTGCAAATGTACCAAGTGGATTATTGAAAATAAAGAGTGCTTTGTATACCTCTTCAACCAGACTGAGTACCTTATCCTGAGTAAGAGGATCTTTCATATTGGCAAGCCAAGCCGAGGAGAAAAAGGAGGAGATACTGAATGCCTTACCAGAGTACCAGACACGGAAGAACAGAAGCGAGGTAAGGGACCTGAAAATCTGTGACCGTCTGTTGAGATCATGTGACTCCTCAGCTCTCTTTAGGAACCGAATGTGTCCAGAGTCTAAAAGCACTGTTTCAGAGTTGAAATGGCAGCCGGGAATCTGCTCTCAACCTCGAGGGGTGGTCAAGATCCGCCAGAGATTTTCATAGAAGAAATATTTTGTTTGGCAAACAATTTTGCAGACCAGCAACTTCAGTTAATCAAGATCAGTACAGAAATTGAACAAAGGTTTTTAAAGCACGATGCTTCAAAAGAACAATGGGTCACTGATGATTTACGAAAGGTTTGGAAAAGAAACTACCAGTATGATATTGGAAAACGCAAAGCTTAAAATATTGATAGCAGACGTTTTAAATCAAATTTTGGAACAGGGGGCACTCCCAATGTAAAATGTGTTGTTTTTTCGAAATGAGTAAAACCAATTACAGCCACAAGCAATGATGTAATCCAAAGAAAGGAGGATGTGCTCAAATTGATAGAGATTTTGATTCTAAGATCCGTGTTTTGCAAACAGAAATGCAACCTAAAGGAATAGCAGTCCTTTATGTGTCTAAAATAGTCGATATAAGGTATAAATGTTGATTTATTGGAATTCAATGAAGGTAGTTAGAAGCAGGAATGATTGACTGGGCTTTACAAGCAAATTAATACATGGGTGTCGGAGTCATGTTATCATAGAGGTTTATATTTATCACTGCTTGTGTGAATGGTATTCATGTGTGTCTTTTTCAAGATTGACATGATGTGGAGATGCCGGTGTTGGACAGGGATGGGCACAGTAAGAAGTCTTACAACACCAGGTTAAAGTGCAACAGGTTTGTTTCGAATCACAAGCTTTCGGAATGCTGCTCCAAGGAGCAGTGCTCCAAAAGCTAGTTATTCAAAATAAACCTGTTGGTTTTTCAAGATTGTTCATGCATTAAGATTCAAAAAAGAATTATTCCTAACACAACTGACATAAAACGAAAGACAGGAATATTCTGAGATTGGAGTGTAAAGTCGCGATTGTTAAAAGAAAACGGGTCCCCTGAGAGGTGGTGACGTAATGCCGTCCAGTTGAAAACTTTTACTCCGCCCCTTTTTCAAACGAGCAGAAAATTAATCCTTGCCTGTTAACAGCTGAAGATGTATTTATATTTTTACAGGAATTGGGAATTACAAATTTTAAGTTTGAATTGTCAGGTATGTTCCAATTAATTAACCCATTTTGCCACAAGCAGAATGGATTTTTGTGTTTTACTTTACAGATTGATTGATTGACATTTATTGTCACATGTACTGAAGTACAATAAAAAGTATTTTTCTGCAGCCAAGGGAATGAATACAGTACGTACATAGCAGACAAAAGAATAATCGGCAGAGTGCATTGACAGTGTGCATCAACAAATAGCGATTGGTTATAGTGCGGTACAAGGCCAAACAAGAGCAGCATAGGGCGTCGTGAATAGTGTTCTTACAGGGAACAGATCAGTCCGAGGGAGAGTCGTTGAGGAGTCTAGTAGCTGTGGGAAGAAGTTGTTCCTATGTCTGGATGTGCGGGTCTTCAGACGTCTGTATCTTCTGCCTGATGGAAGGGTCTGGAAGAGGGCAATTCCTGGGTGGGAGGGGTCTCTGATAATGCTATCAGCTTTACTGAGGCAGCAGAAGGTGTATACAGAATCAAAGAAATTGCAAGTGGAATAAGATTACCTGTTAGCTGGTGTCAATGGACATAAGGACAACATCTTTTGAAGAAGAGATTCTGCAACTTAAGATAAAGAAGAGATGAACTGGACATTAATAAAAAAATCTGAAAGCCAACACTTTTTTGAATTTGGGACAATTCGGCAAGTAGAAAGACAATGCAATTTAGCAAGCTATGTTAAAAAAAAGATGTCATTAAAGACAAAGAACAAGCAGTTGTTACTCACAAGTTTAGTTTGTCGATAGTTTGGTAAAACATTTCCACTCGCTGCTCTCCCCCTCTCTGACATCAAACATGTACCTCTAACAGGAGGAGAAACAGCAGTTCAGAATTAATGGATTATCACAAGCTTCTCTGGTATAGTTAAACTATTTAACCTACAATCGGGGTGGATTCTGGTCCCCATTTGCTGGCCGCGGGGTATTCGCTGGCGGTGAGATTCCATACTCCCGCCACTTGCCGAGAATATAGATGGGATTTCCCATTGAAGCCATCCCACGCTGCTGGGGAACCCTTGGGCAGGAGCGCCCTGCCGGCTAAAAAAGTGAATCGCAACGGCCAGAGACCACCGGCCATTGTTTCACACAGGTGCAGGGTGTGAGAATTAGACCAATAAATTCTGGTTATATTACTGTCACAGATTCTGCTACTGACTGAACAATGAAGATTCTTGAGTTGATCAATATCCAGACGAAACATCCTCTCTGTATTGACACAAAGAAAACATCCCTCTATTAAATCACCCTCACATCCTGTATTGAGACAAGAGGCACAGCCTTGCTCGTGTGCTTCAAAATGCTGAATCTAATGTAGAGAGCAGAACTGCACACAATTGTATAAATGTGGTCTAACGAAGGTTCAATAAAAGTTCAGCAAAACTCTGCTGCTTTTCAATTCTATTCCCGGGATTTACCGACTGTTCACACCTGCGAGACATTCCTATCCCATGCCGGCACTTGAATTTTCCCGGCGACGAGGCTTGACAACGGCGGGCCCCCACCTGCCAAAAAACACGGTGGGGTGGTCCATAAGTCTAGTGTTTGGTTTTGGTAATTACTTGCTCATTCTGCAAAATTTTTAATGTCCCCTTGCAATTTGTAACTTAGCACAAGATTGTCTGACCAATTTCTTACTGTCTCAGGATATGAGCAAGTTCCAGACATTTTGCAGTTTCATATAAGCTCCAAAACATTTCAGAATGAAATGGAGCACCATTAATTCTATTATCTGTTTGAAGGAGGCACTGCCTTGCCGCCTCACCCACCCACCCCTACCCTACCCCAGCAATACCACGAGCTTCACAGGAACTGATACAAGCTAGAAACAAATCTTCCACGACATCATCATACCCTGTGTCAGCTGTTTGATGATGTCTCCATTCTCCACAAACCCATCACAAAGTGAGGCTGGACAGATCTTCCCTCCAACCACATTCACTCCCAGGCAGATCCGGCAATTAGACAGTCAGTGCAGTTACCAGCTTGCTTTAACTCTGACTGATCGTACAGCCTCTCCTGCCTCAAAGTAACCCGGGTTACAAACCTATTGTGATGTCTGATCTCACTGTGATGTACAGGGTCAGGGTCAGACTTGTTATGTGATGTCACGGTTTGATCCGCCCAGTTCAAGGGGCCTCATCTTGAGCCAACAGGGAATCACAAAATCCCACAAGGTTTACTGACGTTACAATGATAGATTACAGATTTATTGATTTACTAACGGCTTCATTGATTTATTTGAGACCCTTAAAAATAATTTTTAAATTCAGGACTTAGACAGAAAATGGAATAATCACAAAGCCAAAGTCCTGGTTTCTTTGAGTCTGGAGTTGGGGCAGGGCCTGCTGGTGCTTGATGCACCTGCAGGGTCGTGAGATGTGTTGGGATGAATTGGTGGTACGTTTGTTGTTGGCCGTTGATTAAAAATAACAAACGAAAAATATTCACAAGCCAAAGTCATGGTTTCAGATATAAATATGAGAATTGCTGGTCAAAGCTAATATTGTTTCAAAAGACTTTCATAAGGTCTTCGTAATGAATAGACCATTGTTCCACAATATATTTAATAATAAAAATGTATCAAAAGCAAGGATAGTGCAAGCACTTTCCGCTGGATTTTCTGTCCCGCCGACTTTTAGCCTTCCGAGATTCATGAAGCATTCATGAAAATTACTTTTAAGAAGCCTTTTGGTGAAATGACTCTGACTTTGTAAATCTGGAGTTACTTTTATCTTTAAGCTTTTTGCTTCCACTCTTCAGCATCTCAAAGTCTTTCAAATGTACTCTCAAATGTTTGGCGAATTAATTTTGTGCAAATGTATCAAGTGAATTATTTTTAAAAATAATTATTTTATACCTCTTCAACCAGACTGAGTACCGTATCCTGAGTAAGAGATAAGACGATCTTGCAGTGCAGTTACCTTGCTTTAACTCTCACTGCTCATGCAAGGTTAGTGCAAGCACCTTCCGCTGGACTCTCTATCCTGCCGCACCAGATTTCTGGTTCAGCAAGCCGGCAGGATGCTCCTGCCTCAAATTAACCCATTTTACAAACCTATTGTGATGTCTGATCTCACTGTGATGTACAGGGTCAGGGTCAGACTTGTTATGTGATGTCACGGTTTGACCTGCCCAGTTCAAGGGGCCTCACCTTTATCTAACAGGGAGTCACAAAATCCCACAGAGTTTACTGAGGTTACAATGAGTTGATGTTCTCAAACGCACTAACCAGTCTCTTGTTGCTTATGGCTCATAACAATGTGGGTGATGGGCAGTGATGGGAGGGTCAGGATTCTCCCCTGCACAATTACGTTCAGCATGAACATCACAGAATCACAAAATCACAGGAAAATATTTTGCAGAAGAGGCCCTTCAGCCCATCAAGACTGCACTGACGTATGAAAAACACCAGACTTGCCTACCTAATTCCATTCGCCAGCACAGGGCCCATAGCTTTGAATGTTATGACGGGCCAAGTGCCCATCCAGGTTCTTTTTGAAGGATGTGAGACAACCTGCCTCTATCACCCTCCCAGGCAGTGCATTCCAGACCATCTTCACCCCCTGGGTAAAATGCTTTTTCCTCAAATCCCCCCTAAAGCTCTTGCCCCTGACCTTGAACTTTGGTTCCCTCTGCACTGCGAGGGAGGGTGGCAAATGAAGTTCAACACAAATGAGGCAATATATTTTGGGAGGACGATTATTAGGGAGGTCAATTATTACTTCGGTGCAACTCTGGGGAGGATCCAGGCACAAAGGTATCTCTGAGTATAAATTAATAAATCACTAAAAGTTGCACCGCACGTTAGTGAGGCCTTGAAAAAAGCAAAACCAAACAGTAGACTTTAAAAAAAATTTACAGTACCCAATTCATTTTTTCCAATTAAGGGGCAATTTAGCCTGGCCAATCCACCTATCCTGCACACCTTTGGGCTGTGGGGACAAAACCAATGCAAACACGGGGAGAATGTGCAAACTCCACACAGTCAGTGACCCAGAGCCGGGATCCAACCTGGGACTGTGGCGCTGAGGCAGCAGCGCTAACCACTGCGCCACCGTGCTGCCCTATGCCGACCACGTCGCCGTGTGTTTGTTGGAAGGGAGGGGGCCTGCCAGTGGCATCTACCGGTCCCACCATTGACAGCAACCCTCGTCGCCGGGAAACCCGTGTGTTGGCGTGGGATCGGAATTTCTCGCCAGCGTGAACAGTCGGTAAAGCCCGGGAATAGAATTGAAAAGGAGCTGAGTTTTGCTGAACTTGTATGGACCTTGGTTAGACCACATTTACACAACACTTCTGTTCTCTACATTAGATTCTGAATTTTGAAGCACACGAGCAAGACTGTGCCTCTTGTCTCAATAGAAGGTGCGAGGGTGATTTAATAGAGATCTTTAAAATTTGGGAAGATTTGTTCGGCTCAATACAAAGAGGATGTTTGTTCTGGACATTGATGAACTCCAGAATCTTCAATGTTCAGTCAGAAGCAGAATCTGTGACAGCAATATAACCAGAACTTTTTGGCTTAATTCTCACCCTGAACATGTGTGAAACAATGGAAGGAAGTCTCTGCTCCAACACCAGACTCGAAGTTTGATATTGCTCAAGATTAACTGAATGGGCACTGGCTCCATCCCAGTCCGTTCAGTCAGCTCTGACTAATATCAGTCATGGCTCCAGCTGAGGACTGAAGGACAATGCCTCAAGGGGGAAACAATCCGGTTATTTTCTCAGTGGCACTGACTGTGATCAGCTGGTTCAGGCCACTCTCCAAACAGCCCCTGTCATGTCACTCCCCACCATCGGGTGAAACCCCAGTAAACCTGATGTTGAGATGCTGACATTGGACTGGGGTGAGCACAGTAAGAAGTCTTACAACACCGGGTTAAAGTCCAACAGATTTGTTTCAAACACTAGCTTTCGGAGCACTGCTCCTTCACCTGAGGAAGGAGCAGTGCTCCGAAAGCTAGTGTTTGAAACAAACCTGTTGGACTTTAACCTGGTGTTGTAAGACTTCTTACTGTCCCCAGTAAACCAACCAACTTGTACTGAGACGGCCCAGAATTTGAGGAAGTGTTCCAACCCTGGCACCAGCTGACTCGGGTGTCTGTGCTGACTGGTACCAGTGCCAGGCTGGTTTCCCCAGGTGCACCAGCTAGTGTTGGTGGTCCTTCACCTCAAACACCCGTTGCTCCCGATGTTGACATCGATCCAGCCCTGGGACATTGGCCTCCATTTGGCGGCAGCACATTTGGGGTCACCACCCTCAGGGGACTTGAGCCCACTCAGAGTGCCCTTTGCTGGGATTGATTCCTACTTTGATGAGAGCAGTCCCAGGTTAAGAGATCTGTATCTGCCTCCTCACTGCTGTGGAATCACCTTCAACCACTCCCTCCAATTCCTAAGGGACATCTCGGATCAGAAGACTCTCAATCCCAGGGAGAGTTATTGTGCCTCAGTGCCAACTCCTCAGAGGCCCAGGGGATCATGTCCCGAGAGTTTATCTCCATTGGCCCTTGTGCTCACGAACACTGAGCTGCAACAGCCGCCATCATCTCTGTTCCAGAGTCTCATTATTATCAATCTTCCCTGTTGGATGAGCTCAAGGAAGCTTTCCGGGGGCCTCCTGCCTTCGGAAGCCCAGTTGGGAGCCTGAATCAGTCACAATCTCCAATTGTTTCAGGTTTCTGGTATCCATCGCAACCCAGAATCTGGAACTGTGCGATGCCCCTCACTTGCGGGGTTGAGTCCACGATTGATGTCTTATTAAGGTCACAAACTCCAACTACTGTTGGATTCCTCTTCCCAATGTCCAGACTAGCTTGAGCTGTGATTTGATGAGCTCCCCCCTACTCTACTCCCCCCCCCCCCCCCCCCCCCCGCCGTAAAGTCCAAAGTAGACAGTATCCATAGCTCCTGATCCATTGCGGTTTGCTGCCATTTAGTGGTGAAGGCATCTGAAGGATATTTAGTGCCAACTTGCACCCATTTGTGGGATTTGGTTGAGCTTCCTGTTGGGTTTGAGATCTATCCCAAATTTCCTGCCATCAAATCCACTGCTGTTGGTTTGCCACTTTAGCTTGACTACATACCAGGGATTTTTCAGGTACTGCAGACTCTCCTTGGTGCTGAGGTGTCTTTGGAGAGCAAGAGGAGGAATCGCTGGAGCAGAAACTTCAGGTATTATCCAATTGGCAATTGGGGTGGGGACACTGTCCATTTTCAAACTTAGTCTAAAGGCCCCTTTTACTCAACTCACTAATCCACTCCCACTCTCCAATTCACGTCCTCATTCCCAATCCATTCTCCCATCCCAATCCAGGTCCCCTCATTCCCACTCCACTCCCCCATCCGCATTCCTCAGCCCCAATCCACTCTTTTGTAAGGGCCACGAAGAATCCAGCACGAGTTTTAAGGATACAAATTAATAACATTTATTTACTATAACATATATACATAACAGTAGCAGTAACTTCCCTTGCTACATACTCCTTCCACCTGGTTCCTGAACTGGCCAGCTTATTTATACTAGGGGTTTACTAGTGGTTTCTCCGCCCCCCTCATTGGGGAAGCTCATACTCCCACAGGATTGTGGGATAGTCATTAATCCCCAGCCAATGGTAAGTAGGCAGGTTATAACATCCCTCCCCCCCAAAGTCCAAGGAATCCACCGAAGACCCTGGCGAAGGAGGTCGTCGGACTCGTTTGGCCGCAGGCCAGACACCATTTGCACGCGGCGCTGGATCAGGCGGCGTGTAACGAGACGGAGACCGTGTGTCGAGGCCTGGCCACCAGACATAACTCCGGGCCAACATTTTCATTTTGGTCACGCCTGGATGCCCATTGTGCAAGTCTGATAGTATCAGCTCCTGGCCTTTTTCCGGGATAATCACACGCGTCCCCCACAAGAGGATGCCGTCTTCCACGCTGAATTCTGACAGCTTGGAGGAAAATGCCCGCAACTCGCCTGGGAGTTGTCTATGCTGCCCACCATACAGGACTATGTGCCGAACCTTTGTCAGGACTGGCACTGTCTGGGTCCACTCACGGATCTGTGATGCCGTGACAGGCAAGGTGTCCATAAAATTTAGGGTTGCAACCACCTCCCCGGTCGTGGGGGTCGACATGGGGCCGGTCGATAAAGGCAATCGGCTCAGTGCATCGGCATTTGCTATCTGCGTACCTGGTTTGTGCTCCAGAGAATACTCGTATGCAGCAAGCAACAAAGCCCAGCGCTGGATCCGTGCAGAAGCAATGGGCGGTATTGGCTTATCCTCTCTGAAAAGTCCCAGCAGGGGCTTATGATCAGCCACGATAGTGAAATGGCGGCCGTACACGTACTGGTGGAAGCGCTTCACCGCAAAAACCACTGCCAGGCCCTCCTTCTCGATCTGCGTGTACTTTTTCTCCGCTGCAATCAATGTGCGGGAGGCGAAAGCTATCGGTCGTTCGGCCCCGTTCTCCATCTTGTGGGACAGGACGGCCCCAATACCATACGGGGATGCATCACATGTGACGAGCAAAGGCTTTCCAGGATCATAGTGGGTTAGTAACCCAGACGACGACAATTGTTGCTTTACTCGCCGGAAAGCGGTTTCTTGCGGCTGACCCCAAACCCAGGTGTGATTTTTCTTTAGCAGAAGGTGCAACGGGGCCAGCGTAGTTGCCAGGTTGGGGAGGAACTTCCCGTAATAGTTTACGAGACCGAGAAAAGAACGAAGATGCCAAGTGTCAGTCGGGGCGGGGGCCTGTTGAATTGCACGCACCTTCTCTGCGACGGGGTGCAGACCTTCGCGGTCCACCCGATAACCTAGGTAGACTACTTCCTTTGCCTGAAATACGCACTTTGTGCGACGTAAACGGACTCCAGCCTCCGAAAGGCGTCTAAGGACAGCCTCCAGATTTTCCAAATGTTCCTGCTCCGACGTCCCTGTAATCAAAACGTCATCTAGGTAGACAGCCACACGTGATAAACCTCTCAAAATGCCCTCCATAACACGTTGAAAAATTGCGCAGGCAGAGGATACTCCAAAGGGCAACCGTGTATATTCATACAGGCCCCGGTGTGTATTAATCGTTACATATGGTCAGGAGGCAGGGTCCAGCTCCAACTGCAGGTAGGCGTGACTCATATCTAATTTTGTGAACGAGAGTCCACCTGCAAGTTTCGCGTAGAGATCCTCTATGCGAGGCATTGAATATCGGTCGAGTCGGGAAACCGTATTCACTGTAAGTTTATAGTCGCCACACAAGCGAACTGTGGCATCTGGCTTCATTACAGATACAATTGGTGCTGCCCAGTCAGCAAAACGGATGGGCCTGATAATACCCAAACTCTCCAAACGAGTGAGCTCCCCTTCTACCTTCTCGAGCAAGGCGTAAGGCACTGGGCGCGCCCGGAAATAGCGCGGCGTGGCTCCTGGTTCAACTTGGATACGGGCTACGGCCCCTTTTATTTTCCCCAAACCAGGCTGGAATACATCTGGGTATCGTCCTAGCACCTCAGTCAACCCTTCAGAAACTGTTTGGAGGATGTGCTGCCATTGCAACCGCAAATGGCGCAACCAGTCCCGACCCAACAGGCTGGGCCCATGGCCGCGCACCACGATAAGTGGGAAACGCCCCTCCTGGCGTCCATAGACAACAGGGGTCATTGTAGTTCCTGCAATGTCCAGTGGTTCCCCGTTGTAGGTGGCCAACCTGGCCTGTGAGTCGGTTAATGTAAGGGTCTGTGTACCCTGCTTGATGCGGTCGAAAGTCCTCTGGGCGATCACGGAGACCGCTGCGCCAGTATCCAACTCCATCTCAAGCGAGCTGCCACACAATGCAGCTGCAGGCAGTCGTCCTCCGTCTCCTCGTCCTCAGGAGCAGTCGCCGCAGGTTCATCCACATGGAAGGTACGGCCTCTGGGCTGGTCCCAGTTATGGCCCCTGGGCTGGTCCAGTTTCGGTCGGAACGACGGCGCCTCTGGCGCCCCCAGGACCGCCGTTCGCGACGGGGTCGGCGCCTACAAGTCTGACACGGACATGGCTCCTCATCCATTGGCTCTGGAGAAGGCTCCCTTCGGGGAGGAATGTCCGACGGCCACTGGCGTCGATCCGGACGTTGCCTCGCAGGCGGTGAGCAATATGACCACCTGGCGCTCGTTTTCGGTAATATTGTTTGCCCGGAAATAGTAACGCATCCGTTGTGTGTACTGGTTCCAGCTTTCCAGCGCAGCATCAAAAACATCCAAACATCCGTACAGAGGCATGGTATAATAGAAAACAACTTCCAACCTGTATCCAACAAAAATCTAGGGAGGTGTCTTCAGCAGTGTAGACGGCTATTCACTTTAACCTTCGTCGCCAGTTTTGTAAGGGCCACGAAGAATCCAGCACGAGTTTTAAGGATACAAAGTAATAACATTTATTTACTATAACATATATACATAACAGTAGCAGTAACTTCCCTTGCTACATACTCCTTCCTCCTGGTTCCTGAACTGGCCAGCTTGTTTATACTAGGGGTTTACTAGTGGTTTCTCCGCCCCCCTCATTGGGGAAGCTCATACTCCCACACGATTGTGGGATAGTCATTAGTCCCCAGCCAATGGTAAGTAGGCAGGTTATAACACACTCCCTATCTCCAATCCATTTCTTCCATCCCCAATCCATCCCCCATTTCAAATCCACTCCATCTCCTCAATCCATGTTCCCCCAGCCGACTTTCCCAATGCAATAACCTTTTTACCAACCTAGCCCAACATCCCAAATTAATGCCCGGAATGAAAGGAACGCAACTTTCTACTTGAAGACCCTGCTCCACCTCCCCATAAAGTGATCCTGCCTTTGATAAATCATAACAGATCCTGGTGATTGGGTGATTGCCAGTATTTTCCGATAGAAGTACAATGCCCAAAGGGTCTTGGAGAGCAGAGTGAGTGAGGATGCTCTTTGTTAACAACTTGAAGCATCACATTTCTCACAATGTGGTTTGGTTTGATTCTCAGGGGGCCCATCTACTTGTGTCCATTCTGGCAGCTTGGATCATATTCTTTTCCCATTGGGATTGAGTGAGGGATAGTTCTCCAGAAGGATTAAATGTTGCTGAGATTTTTCCAGTTGAACCTTTAGGATGACTATCATTCCGTGAAGAATGTCCCCACGGCTCTCTCTCTCTCTCTTTGTCCAGCATCTGGGCAAGAGCTGGTGGTCTTGGGGGACAGAGTGCTCTGCAAGACTTTGTGCTACAGCAAATGCTTTGAGATATGGGTGGTGTTAGCAGGAGCGAGGTTACAATCAGAATGAACAGGATTCTAGGCCAGTGGATGTGGCTGCGTTTTCTTGGCATTTCAACAGCTCAGAGGGTGAATGCTATTATAGGACATTGACTCAGTACGGGATAAGTCAATGTGTCTGCAGGCAGACAATATGACAGCAGTCTGGGATGCTGGCAAACAATGAATAGCTTTCCAAGATGAAACATTGCTTCCCACAGTTCTTTTTGTTAAATTTAGAGTACTCAATTCATTTTTCCAATTAAGGAGCAATTTAGCGTGGACAATCCACCTACCTTGCACATCTTTGGGTTGTGGGGTGAGACCCACGCAGGCACGGGGAGAATGTGCAAACTCCACACGGACAGTGACCCAGAGCCGGGATCGAACCTGGAACCTCGGCGCCATGAGGCAGCAGTGCTAGCCACTGCACCACCGTGCTGCCCGCTTCCCATTAGTTCTTGAAGGATGTGACATTCTTGCTGCCCCACTAGGCCGTGGCTCATGCAACTGCTCTGTAGTTCACCTTTACGAATGAATGATCCATACTGGAGTCATCCTGAAGCTGGTCGTCACAATCCCAAGTGATGTTATAACTGGATGGGAAGATCCCAGAATGGAACCCTGACTCAAAAGATGTGGGCGGGATTCTCCGTTTCTGACACGAAGCGTCGACGCCAACATCGAATCCGTCCACTTTTACGAGAGAAGAACCGGCGCCATAGATGGACTGATTCTGCTACCGTTGAGGGGCGAGCACTAGTGCCTCGTGGAACACAATCGATTCCAATGAAAAACGATGCGGGATTCGCTGGGCCCATGATCAGCACTCGGGAGGCTGACAAGCTGCACCTAGGGGTGCCCCCTGGGAGGGACACCTATACAACCCATGGCACTAGGTTCAAAGTGGGCTGTCAGCGGTGTGCGCAGCTGAACGGTTGCTTTGCTGGCTACGGCAATGGTGTTCTGTGTGCGTCCATCCCGGCCCCACAGCCTACCTCCTGACTGTTTAGATGCAATGCCCATCAGATTGGGACAGAGCAGCAATGTGGCACTCATGGATGATGCTCATTTTTATCATGTCTGTCTCTGGTCACTGCAGTGTCTGGTTCCCTCCAGCCTCCTCATCCTCAGTACTACTTAGTTAGTCACCAACAATGTGTCGAGAATGCTAGAATGATGTTCAGCACCCTTGGAAGCTGAACTGATGCAAACTGCTGCCTTGTAAGGTCCTTTTCATTTAGTTCAGTCCTGTCCAGTCTTTCCTCCGGTTGAGTTAAGAGCTGCTCACTCATGGGTGATCCCGGGCACCATCTAAGTGAAGGGGAAAAGAGTCCCGCAATGAGAGCATTTTGCCAGGGGTTTCCCGGCATTGGCAGTGCAGAGAAACACCATATTTGCTATCGGAATTCTGTATCTATTCGGGGAGTGCCCCGGCAAGGCCGCACAAAGTCCTGTTTCCTGCATTGAGGAACTCTGCCAGTCGATACTCCTCAGTATAGGGAGAGATTGGGACTGCATTTTTAAATGGCGTCCCGATCTCTCAGCCCCCTGAGGTGATATCCGTAACTCACACATAAGAGGGTTACTGCGCCCCCCCCCCAGCCCCGCCCCCCCACCCCGGTTCCACCTCGCAACTGCTCAGGGCACCCCAGGTCCATTCCCTGGCATGGACAAAATGTCGGCTTGGTACCTTGGCACTGTCAGCTGTCAGTGCCACCTGAGCACCTTGGCAGTGCCAGGCTGTCACCCAGGTAGCAGTGCCAGGGTGCCAGGCTGGCAGTGCCAAGGTGGCCAGGTGGCACCAGCAATGCCAGGTGCCACCCTGCTCAGAGGGATTGCATCTAGGGGCCTCGAATCCCTGGTAAACCCCGAAGAGTACATTCTGTTTGGTCCCATTTGTGGAGACCAGATCACGTCATCTTGCGATATCGTGTTAGATCGTGGGTGGAGTGGCGTGCCGGATAGATCACATATGAGGCTTCTCATGGCACCTATTGGCTGCGCCACGCTGCCTTTCAGACGCAACATGGCTGGTAGATCGTATCAACCGTCTCCAACTGCAATGAAATTGCTTAAAATAAACCTAAGGCCTTTTAACTGACAAGGGCTTCTAGTTGTGAAGTAATGGCCAGATGTAGATGACTTTTATTTATTTTTCACACCATAGTCCTCACTAAGCACAATGAAAACACAGTTGGAATTTAACAAATCACCACAAACAAACATGCTTGTCCACGTATGAAACGAGCTGTAGATTTTGCTCTTCCAGGTACAGGAACATTAAATTAAACGCACATAAATAGATCTTATTTCCAATGCTAACCGAAACAAATATAAATCCCTCAAACCTACCTTGGGTTTCTTAATACTTGTCAGGATGTGGGAGAATGTTGGTTACACGATCAATCATCTTGTTTGGATCACCGGACAATCTCCAATTTACTGGAGGAACTAAGACTGTCAGAATGGAGGCTAGACTGTCCTTTGTTGTTTTGTTTCCAGATCCTGTTGCTCACGGCAGCCTGATTACCAAGATTCTATGGAAAATTGAAACAAAATGGTGGTTCTGATTAACCCTATCCTGACCTCCAACTGTGCTTCTCCTGCAAAAAATGCTGAGCTGATTTCAAGAGCCAAGTTAGTTGGTGGTGTCATGTGAGAGTACCACAGTCACACGCAGTACCTTATGGACAGAGACTAAAAGCAGACTGTTAGATTTGGCAAAAACATTGCAGCTAACATTACCTGACAAAATGCGAAAAGGTGAGGTAATTATGGCGGTGGCTAAGCATTTAAAGTTGCCTGGGATACAGTTTGACTCATTGGATATGGCAAAAATTCAGTTACAGATTAAACAAATGGAACACGAGAAAGAATTAAAGCAGCTTGAATACGAGAAAGAGGAAAAAGAAAGAGAGAGAGAGGAAAAAGAAAGAGAGAGAGAGGAAAAAGAAAGAGAGAGAGAAAAGGAGAAGGAAGAAAGGAGAAAAGAAAGAATAGCCCTAGCAGAACAAAAAGAAAGAGAAAGGGAGATACAGATCAGGGAAAAAGATAACGAGAGAGAGTTTGAACTTCAGAAAATGGCCATGAAACACGACAGTCAGTTAAAATTGGCAGACGTAAAGGGAAACATACAGTTGGATGATAGTGATGAGGATAGTGAGAAAGAGTGTCAAAGTCGAAGGCTTGGTGGGAATTTATTTAAATATGTCCAAGCATTGCCAAGGTTTGACGAGAAGGAAGTAGAAGCCTGTTTCAGTTCATTTGAGAAGGTGGCTAAACAAATGAAATGGCCACAAGACATGTGGGTATTACTGATGCAAACAAAGCTGGTAGGTAGAGCTAGTGAAGTGTTTGCATCACTACTGGAGGAGGTATCTGAGATGTATGAGGAGGTGAAAAAAAATCCATCTTAGGTGCATATGAACTAGTGCCTGAAGCTTACGGACAAAGGTTTAGAAATTTAAAGAAAGAATTTGGTCAAACATACATGGAGTTTGAAAGGCTCAAACAGAGTAATTTTGATAGGTGGATAAGGACTTTGAAAATAGACCAAACATATGAAGCTCTCAGATAAATTAGACTTACAATTCCTGATGTAGTGAGAACTCATGTGGAGAACAAAGGGTTAAAACTGCGAGATTAGCAGCAGAAATGGCAGATGATTATGATATGTTCATAAATCAAAGCTTAGTTTCCGACATCAGTTTCAGACTGTGAGGGATAGAAACTGGGGACATGAGAAATACTCAAGTTGTAGAGGCAAAGGTGATCGGATGGGAGATAATAAGGAGAGTGTACCTCAGATTAAAAAAGAAATCCAGGAGGGTGGAAAAGAAATGAAAAGTTTCAAATGTTTTCACTGTAATAAACTAGGCCATGTAAAGTCACAGTGTTGGTGGTTGAAGAAAAGCACTGGTAAGGCTGATGTGGGAAAACAGAATAAGACAGTGGGGTTTGTTCAAGTGGTGAAGGAAAGCCCAAGTGAAGCGAAGGAGGTACAAAAGATTGTACAGCCTGATCAAGCGGTGATTGATAAGAAGGTACTAGACCTCTTTAAAGAATTGACTTGTGTGGGTAAAGTTTACTCATGTGTATAAGGAGGAGCAGGTAAAGAAGTCATAATTTTAAGAGATACGGGAGCTAGTCAATCTTTAATGGTAAGAGATGAGGAATTATGTAGTCTGGGAAGAATGATGCCGGAAAAGGTGGTAATATGTGGAATTCAGGGTGAGAGGAGTAGTGTTCCATTATATAAGATAAGGTTGGAAAGTCCAGTGAAGAGTGGTGAAGTGGTGGTAGGAATAATAGAGAAACTATCTTGTCCAGGAATGCAGCTTATCTTGGGTAATGATATAGCTGGATCGCAGGTGGGAGTGATACATATGGTGGTTGATAAGCCAGTGGAAAATCTACCAACTGAAGTGTTGAAGGACGAATATCCTGGGATTGTTCCGGATTGTGTAGTAACAAAGTTGCAAAGACACAGGTTGAGACAAGAGGAGAAATTAAAGAGTGAAGATGTGAAGATGAAGTTGAAGTGCAATTATCAGAAACAATTTTTGATCAGATGGTTGAAAAAGAACAAGAACAGGTGGAGGATGTGGCGGATATTTTTCATTCAGGAAAATTGGCGGAGTTACAACAGAAAGATGTAGAAATAAAACGGATGTATCAGAAAGCATACACGGAAGAGGAATCTGAGAGTATACCAGTGTGTTATTACCATAAAAGTAATGTGTTGATGAGAAAATGGAGAGCTTCACAGGTGCAGGCGGATGAAAAGTGGGCAGAAGTTCATCAAGTGGTATTGCCGGTAGGGTATAGAAAGGAGGTGTTGCGAGTTGCACATGAGGTACCAATGGGAGGTCATTTGGGAGTAAGGAAAACTCAAGCTGAAATCCAGAAACATTTTTATTGGCCTGGACTACATAAAGATGTAGTTAAATTTTGTCAATCATGTCACACATGTCAATTTCATAGAATTTCATAGAATTTACAGTGCAGAAGGAGGCCATTCGGTGGCTAAGCATTTAAAGTTGCCTGGGATACAGTTTGACTCATTGGATATGGCAAAAATTCAGTTACAGATTAAACAAATGGAACACGAGAAAGAATTAAAGCAGCTTGAATACGAGAAAGAGGAAAAAGAAAGAGAGAGAGAGGAAAAAGAAAGAGAGAGAGAGGAAAAAGAAAGAGAGAGAGAAAAGGAGAAGGAAGAAAGGAGAAAAGAAAGAATAGCCCTAGCAGAACAAAAAGAAAGAGAAAGGGAGATACAGATCAGGGAAAAAGATAACGAGAGAGAGTTTGAACTTCAGAAAATGGCCATGAAACACGACAGTCAGTTAAAATTGGCAGACGTAAAGGGAAACATACAGTTGGATGATAGTGATGAGGATAGTGAGAAAGAGTGTCAAAGTCGAAGGCTTGGTGGGAATTTATTTAAATATGTCCAAGCATTGCCAAGGTTTGACGAGAAGGAAGTAGAAGCCTGTTTCAGTTCATTTGAGAAGGTGGCTAAACAAATGAAATGGCCACAAGACATGTGGGTATTACTGATGCAAACAAAGCTGGTAGGTAGAGCTAGTGAAGTGTTTGCATCACTACTGGAGGAGGTATCTGAGATGTATGAGGAGGTGAAAAAAAATCCATCTTAGGTGCATATGAACTAGTGCCTGAAGCTTACGGACAAAGGTTTAGAAATTTAAAGAAAGAATTTGGTCAAACATACATGGAGTTTGAAAGGCTCAAACAGAGTAATTTTGATAGGTGGATAAGGACTTTGAAAATAGACCAAACATATGAAGCTCTCAGATAAATTAGACTTACAATTCCTGATGTAGTGAGAACTCATGTGGAGAACAAAGGGTTAAAACTGCGAGATTAGCAGCAGAAATGGCAGATGATTATGAAACATTTTTATTGGCCTGGACTACATAAAGATGTAGTTAAATTTTGTCAATCATGTCACACATGTCAATTTCATAGAATTTCATAGAATTTACAGTGCAGAAGGAGGCCATTCGGCACCTCGAGTCTGCACCGGCTCTTGGAAAGAGCACCCTACCCAAGGTCAGCACCTCCACCCTAAACCCATAACCCAGTAACCCCACCCAACACTAAGGGCAATTTTGGACACTAAGGGCAATTTAGCATGGTCAATCCACCTAACCTGCACATCTTTTGGTCTGTGGGAGGAAACCGGAGCACCCGGAGGAAACCCACGCACACACGGGGAGAATGTGCAGACTCTGCACAGACAGTGACCCAAGCCGGGAATCGAACCTGAGACCCTGGAGCTGTGAAGCAATTGTGCTATCCACAATGCTACCGTGCTGCCCGAATTGATAGGGGAACCTCAAGCAGTGATAAAACCAGTGCCCTTAATACCCATTCCAGCATTTGAGGAACCTTTAACAAGGGTCTTAATTGATTGCGTAGGACCGCTTCCTAAAACAAAAAGTGGGACTCGATATCTTTTGACTATAATGGATGTGTCTACTAGGTTTCCACAGGCCATTCCAGTATGTAAAAAGATTGTGGAGGAGTTACTTAAATTCTTTACTCGATATGGACTACCCACAGGAATACAATCGGTTCAAGGATCAAATTGTACCTCAAGGTTATTCAAAGAAGTTATGGATAGCTTAGGAATAAAACAATTTAAATCAACTGCGTACCATCCAGAATCGCAGGGAGCATTAGAAAGGTGGCATCAGACATTAAAGACAATGTTGAGGGCTTATTGTCAAGATTATCCAGAGGATTGGGATAAAGGAATTCCATTCATACTGTTTGCAATTAGGGATGCACCTAATGAGTCAACCAAATTTAGTCCATTTGAACTAATTTTTGGTAATGAGGTAAGAGGACCACTTAAATTGATTAAGGAAAAATCGGTGAGAGAAATCAGAAATTACATTATTGGATTACGTGTCAAATTTTAGGGAATGATTAAATAGAGCAGGTGAATTGGCTAGACAACATTTAAAAGTTGCACAAAATGTGATGAAACGGGTAGCGGGCAGGAAATCCAAAGTTCGTAGTTTTGCCAGTGGAGATAACGTTTTAGCATTGTTACCAGTGGTAGGTGAACTTTTAAAAGCTAGGTTTTGTGGACCTTATCACATTAAAAGGAAATTAAGTGAGGTGAATTTTGTGGTAAAAACACCAGGTAGAAGGAAGAATCACCGAGTGTGTCATGTGAATATGCTTCAAAGGTACTTTGAAAGGGAAGGAGAGAGAAAGGAAGAGGTTTTAATGATTCTAACACAAAGTGACAAACCAAATCCAGATGACTTGGAACTTGACATACCTCAAATTAAATTGGAAAACGAAGATGTTCTTAAAAATTGTGATAACTTCCAGAGGAAAAACGGACTGACCTGAAAGAGTTATTGATATCACGTGGGCAAGTTTGTGGAGATAAATTGGGAAATACTAAAATGGCTGTACATGATGTAGATGTGGGAAATGCTGTTTCAATCAAACAACATCCATATAGACTTAACCCTTTAAAATTGGCACAGGTTAACAAAGAGATTGAGAATATGCTTAAAAATGGCATAATTGAAGTGGGTTGCAGCCAATGGAACTCACCCATAGTCATGGTGCCTAAACCAGATGGTACCCAACAGTTGTGTGTGGACTATAGAAAGGTTAATGCAGTTAAAAGAACGGACTCTTATCCTATCCCATGTTTGAAGGATTGCATTGAGAAAATGGGACAATCAGTTTTTATTTCCAAACTGGATTTACTTTACGGTTACTGGCAGGTACCTTTATCCGAAAGGGCGAAGGAGGTTTCAGCTTTTGTGACTCCAGATGGTTAATACCAATTCAAAGTTATACCATTTGGCATGAAAAACGCATCAGCCACATTTCAACGGTTAACGAACAAAGTCATTTCAGGATTACCCAATTGTGTGGTATACATCGACAATCTGGTAATTTTCAGCCAGACATGGACAGAACATTTGAAACATCTGATGGAGTTATTCGATCGACTTCAGGAGGTGGGTTTGGTGATAAACCTAGCCAAAAGTGAATTTGGAAAGGCCCAAGTCACTTTCCTTGGCGATATAATCGGACAGGGTCAAATGGTCCCATGGGATGTGAAACAAAAGTTATTGGGGAGTTTCCGATACCCTCAAGCCGGACAGCAGACCTTCAACAGGCATTCGATGGCCTGAAAGCTGTGATAACCAAAGCTCCTGTGTTAGAGAATTACAAGGGACTCTGTGATCAGATAGAACTAAAGTACCTGACTATAAAGAGAAATGGCGAGGCGTAGAGAAATGGACGGATCGTGCAGAGACCTTCTTGTTCAAAGAGACTGTCAATCAGGAAGGATTTCAGTTGGAGGAAGAAGAAAGGAAAATGGACTATATTATTATACCTGCTTGCGTGTGTTGTTTTTTGAAACAAAATGTATATTTACTGTGTGCATTTCTTAAAGGATAGTGAAAAGGTGAAAAATGAAACCATCTTGAAGTTGATGGATTTTTTTTTCTTGGGGGAGGTGTCATGTGAGAGTACCTTTAAAAATGGGTGTTTATAAATGGGTGTGTATATAAATATCTGTAGTGAGAATACCTTTAAGAAATGGGTGTTTACTACATCTGCAGTGATGTCAGAGAGTGGATGGAACTGGGCTGTCTGTCAGCTTTTTACTTTTGTTTTAGGCTGTTTGCTGCAGGATGTGTTTTAGCTTCATTTTCAGTGTTGGAGCTGAAGCCAGACAGAGTAGGTGTACTGTTGATCTCTCAGCCATGAAAAGACTATCTCTTGATCATTTGGTGAATTCCGAATTATAAATGTTCTCAGTAGTGAATGTAAACATAATGTGCTTCTGTTAAAAGGTGTTTCTTTAGTCTTCTGGATGTTGTTTGGGAAGTTATTAAGGATTACTTAGTGTTGTATTCTTTGGGGGTTGTATTTGAATTGATGGTTGCTAAGATGTTCACTGTTCGTTTTAAAAAGATTAACTTGAGTTCATAGAATAAACATTGTTTTGTTTTAAAAAATACTTTTCCATTTCTGCTCTACCACACCTGTAGAGTGGGCCGTGTGCTCCCCATACCACAATCTATGAGATGTTGTGGGTCAGGTGAACTCCATGATACATTTTGGGGTTCTCTAAACCCTGGCCCATATCGGTGGATTCTTCAGTTTCCATTCCAACATCATCCACACACAGCTGGGCACTGTTCAACTGGGACTTAGAATGAGAAGGGTGGATGCTGCAAGGGAGTGAAATCCAGCTCCCAAGACTAATGGATGAAAGTGAGTGTTATCCACGAGCAGCAGCGCCCAGAGTCAATGAGGCTGCCTTTTTCTCCCATATATCCTCCTTGTTCATGCACAATGATTTCCCAAACCCACAAGAAATGCCCACTGCTCAGTCACTGGCCTTGATTTCAAAGATGATAGAGAATAGATAGGGAGGTCTTGCTAAAACCATTGAAGGCCACACCTGGAATACTGTGGACAGCTTAGTCCCCTTTACCTAAGGAAAGTATACTAGCATTGGAGGCAGTCACAAAGTTGATCCTGTGCAAGGCGGGATTTTCATATAAAGAGAGGTTGAGTAGATTGTGCCTGTACTCATTGGAGTTTAGATAAATGAGAGGTGACCTTCTTGAGGGGGCGGAATTCTCCAAGCCTCCACACCAAAATCGCGATCAGCGTGGAGTCGGAGAATGGGCGTTGATGCCGAAAACCAGCGCGAAGCCAGATTCGCGATTCTCCGGTCCCCAGAGAATTGTTGCGAATTGCGCGCGCCCGGTCTACGGTGGCCCCCGCGGCGATTCTCCTTCATCAACTGGACGGGTTCCCGACAGCATGGTTCTAACCACATTTTGCCTGTCGGGAACGGCTGGAGGCGGCTGCGGAGCCAGTCTGCTGCCGCCCTGGTGGGGAGTGGGGGGATCCTTCACTGGGTGGGGGGCTCAGGATCAGCCAGGCTAGCAATTGAGGGCCACCGATCTGTGGCGTGCGCGATCTCAGGAGGGGGGCCTATATTTCCGGGGCCGCTCCGCGTTGTGAGCCCGCCATGTCGTGCGGGGCAGCTGCCGAAGACGCGGACTCCCATGCGGAAGTGCAGGGACCCCTTTCGGCAGGCAGAGCTGCGTGGAGTACTCCGGGGCGCTGCTAGCCCCCTTCAGGATTGAGAATCACTGGACTTTCTTCAAGAAAGTCTTAAGTGAAACGCCTGCGTTTTGACGTTGGAGTGGGGACATAACCCCATTATTGGAGAATCCCGATCAAGGTTTCTGAGGGGGCTTGACAGGATAGATGCTGAGAGGTTGTTTCCCCTTGGAGGGGAATCTATGACCAGAGGGCATAAGCTCAGAGCAAGAGGTCGCCCATTTAGAACAAAGAACAAAGAGCAGTACAGCACAGGACAGGCCCTTCGGCCCTCCAAGCCTGCGCTGATCATGTGTCCTCTCTAGACTAACCGCCTGTATCCTTCTATACCCCCCATCTATTCATGTGCCTATCCAAATAAGTCTTAAAGGTCGCTAAAGTATCTGCCTCAAACACCTCACTTGGCAGTGCATTCCAGGCCACCACCACCCTCTTTGTAAAAATCTTCCCGGCAAATCTCCACTGAACCTTTTTCCCCCTCACCTTGAACTTGTGCCCGCTTGTAATTGTCATTTCCAGCCTGGGAAAAAGCCTCCAATTGTTCACCCTATCTATACCCCTCATAATTTCATAAACTTCTGTCAGGTCGCCCCTTAGCCTCCGTCTCTCTGGGGAGAACAATCACAATTTATTCAATCTCTCCTCATAGCTAATACCCTCCAGACCAGACAACATCCTGGTAAACCTTTTCTGCGCTCTCTCCAAAGCCTCCACATACTTCTGGTAGTGTGGTGACCAGAATTGGACACAGTGGGCAGGATTCTCCCGAATTCCCCAATCCACTCCGGCGTCGGGCCAACAGGAAGTTGCGGAATCCTCTGCACTTCCGGGGGCTAGGCCGACGCTGGAGGGTTGGCGCCACGCCAATTGGCAGCGAAGGGCTGGCACGAGTTAGTGCCTGCGCAGACGGGCTGGCGGATTCTGGCGCATGCGCAGTGGGGTGTCTTCTCCACGCCGGCCATGGCAGAGCCCGACACAGGCCGGCGCGGAAGGAAGGAATGCACAGGCCCACCCACAGATCGGTGGGCCCCGATCGCGGCCAGGCCACCATGGGGCGCCCCCCCGGGGGCCAGATTCGCCTGCGCCACTCCCGAGGACCACACCAGCTGGCCTACCAGCCGTGTGGGACCATGTCCAATCCACGCCGGCGGGACTGGCCAGAAACCGACAGCCGCTCGGCGCATCGGGACCTGGAGAATTGCCGGGGGGGGAGCGCCGCTGCCAACGGCCCCCGACCAGCGTGGCATGATCCCCGGCCCCACCTGAAAACCGGCGCCGGAGAATATGGCAGCCGGCGTCGGAGCCGGAGGGTGGGATTCACCCCGCCCCCAGGGATTCTCCGACCCGGCGGGGGGTTGGAGAATCCCACCCAGTATTTCAAATGTGGCCGAACCAACAGTCTACATAACTGTAACATAATTTGCGAGCTTTTATACTCGATACCTCGTCTTATGAAGGAAAGTATGTCATATGCTTTCTTGTCCACCATTTTCACTTGTGCTGCCACTTTTTTTAAAATTTAGAGTACCCAATTATTATTTTTTTTTCCAGTTAAGGGATAATTTAGCGTGGCCAATCCACCTAACCTGCACATCTTTGGGTTGTGGGGGTGAAGCCCACGCAGACATGGGGAGAATGTGCAAACTCCACACGGACAGTGACCCAGGGCCGGGATTCAAACCCGGGTCCTCAGCGCCGCAGTCCCAGTGCTAACCACTGCGCCACATGCCGTCCTCTGTGCTGCCACTTTTAAGAATCTGTGGACCTGCACATCCAGATCTCTCTGTGTCTCTATGCTTCTGCTGGTTCTGCCATTTATCTTATAGCTCCCACCTGAATTGGATCTACCAAAATGCATCACCTCGCATTTGTCCGGGTTAAATTCTATCTGCCATTTCTCTGCTCAATTTTGCAGACAATCTATATCCTGCTGTATTATCTGACAATTTTCATAAACTATCCGCAGCTCCTGCAATTTTTATATTATCCACAAACTTGCAAATCAGACCCGTTACGTTTCCTTCCAAGTCATTTGTATATATTACAAACAGCAGAAGTCCCAGTACTAATCCCTGCAGAACACCACTACAAACCTCCATTCGGAAACTCAGCTTTCCACTGCTACCCTCTATCTTCTATGGTCAAGCCAGTTCTGAACCATCTAGTTAGTTCACCCCTGACCCCATGTGATTTAATCTTCTGCAGCAGCTTGCCATGAGGGACCTTGTCAAATGTTTTACTAAAGTCCACGTGGACAACATCCACAGCCCTTCCCTCGTCAATCATTTTTGTCACCTCTTCAAGAAATTAAATTAGTGAGACATGACCTCCCTCATACAAAACCATGCTGCCCGTCGCTAAGGAGACCATTCATTTCCAAATGTGCATACATCCTGGGCAGGAGTCGCCGATCGCCAACGCCGAAATTGCTTTCGCCGATTGGCCGGAGAATCCCCGTTTGCTCTGAAATGGGGGCGGCGCTGCTTTTGCGACTTTCCGCCCTCGAAAACGGCATTCTCTGCACCCACCTTCTGGACAGCCTCAGGACGCCGATTCTCCGCCCCCGATGGGCCGAGTTCCAGATGGTTTTTCATGAACCTGGGGTGGCGGCTATGGACTGAGACCAGCCACAGTCGGGGGGGGGGGGGGGGGGGGAGCCGTTCCGCGGACAGGGGGGCTTTGGTGGGGGCTGGGGGTACTGGTGGGGGATTTTCTGGGGGTGGCGAGGGGGGTTACTGGGGGACAGTATGTGGCAGGTCGGGTCCACGCCCGCCCGGTGCCATGTTGCACGGCGCGGCAACATGCACGACCACGGAACCCCAGCAATTCCCGGGCCGTATCCGCAGGTAAAGCCGGGGCTTTACACTGCGTGGCTGCTAGCCCCCCCACCAGACAGAGGATCGGTGTAGCTTTTATGTCGTGTTTTCTGACGTAAAACGTCACTGTGCCCACGCCGGCCTCAGCACTTAGTCTTCATATCGGAGAATCCAGTCCCCTATCTCTGAGGCTCTTTTCCAACAATTTCACTATCACTGACATCAAGCTCATTGGCCTATAATTATCCGAGTTATCTTTGCCACCCTTCTTAAACAATTTGACAACATTGGCTATCCTCCAATCCTCTGGGATCTCATGTGTGGCCAATGAGGAAACAAAGATTTTTGTTAGAGGCCCAGCGATTTCATATCTGGCTCTGGGAATTTGTCTACCTTAATGCTTTTTAACACACCTAACACTTCCTCCCTAGTAATAATGACCTGTTCTAAAAGATATACAAATCCCTCTGAGATACAACCGATCAACGTGAACCTCTCCTTTGTGAATACCGATGCAAAATACTCATTAAGGACCTCACCTACTTCCTCTGGTTCTACGTACAATTTCCCTTCTTTGTCCTTGAGTGGACCAACTCTTTCTCTAGCTACCCTCTTGTTCCTAATATATGTATAAAATGCCTTGGGTTTCTCCTTAATCCTGTCTGCCAAGGATATTTTGTGACCCCTTTTTGCCCTGCTAACTCTTTGCTTGAGCTCTTTTCTACTTTTCTTGTATTCTTCAAGTGCTTCAGCTGTTTTTAGATGCCTCAGGTATGCATTATTATTATTCTTATTATTAACTAGACTTGCAATTTCCCTGGTCGTGCACGGTTCCTAAATCCTGCCTTTCATGTCCTTCCTTTTTACCGGCACCTGCCTGTCCTGCACTCCCATCTGCACTGCTCCTTTAATGACTCCCACATACCAAAGGGATTTACTCTCAAACAGCCTTTCCCAAACAACAGCCTCCAAATCCTACCTAATCTGGTTGCAGTTAGCCTTACACCAATTTAGCACCTTAACCCTAGGACAAAACTCATCCTTCTCCATGAGTATCTGGAGAATTATTACGGAATTGTGGTCACTGTTCGCCGCATGTTCCCCCACTGCAACCTTGATGATCTGACCGGGCTCGTTCCCTCGTACTAGGTCCAGTATAGCCCCTTCTCTAGTTGGACTCTCCACATATTGTTCCAAAAAACCTTCCTGGCCAAACTTAACAAATTCCTCACCATCCAGACCTCTAGCCCTAAGGGATTTCCAGTCTGAGGTACCCTCAATAACGACGCTTAGAGTGCAAACGGTAAAGAAGGCTTTATTAGACTAAGAACTATGCTAGAGCTGAGACATGTGCTAACTGCTGTACAGCCCACAAGGCAGCCCTTTATATATGGCTCACAGATGGGCAGAGCCAGAGGCGGAGTCCCCAGGGTTCCAAGCCCGGTCTTAAAAGGGACATCACCTTACATGATGATAAGGCAGTAACCGTTCATCACACAGTCAATATGAAGAAAATTAAAGTTTCCCACTACAACAACCGTATTATTTCTACATCTATCCACAATCTGCTTACATATCTGTTCTTCAAATTCCCGTGGGCTGTTGGGAGGTCTGTTATAATGACTGCCCCCTTCCTGTTTCTGAGGTCTACCCACATTGCCTCGTTACTTGATTCTTCCATGATGTCCTCCCTCTCAACAGCTGTAACATGTTCTCTAACCAGTATTGCAACTCCCCCACCTCTTTTACCTTCCTCCCTGTCTCGCCGAAAACACCTATATCCTGGAATATTTATCTGCCAGTCCTGTCCCTTTTGTTAACCAAGTCTCCGTTACTGCAACCTCATCCAAGTTCCGCGTGTGAATCAAGGCTCTCAGTTCATCTGTCTTACCTTTTATACTCCGCGCAATTGAAGCAGATACACTCCAGACCTCCAGGCACACTGAGTTCGACCTCCCCCAGCTTGCCTTTCCTCTTAGCCAGCCTGGCCCTGGTACCATGCTGATCCCCAGTCTCTACCGTTCTTGGTTTACTGTTCTGATTCCCACCCCCCTGCCGCATTAGTTTAAACCCACCCCAACCATACTCGCAAACCTCCCAGCCAGGATATTGTTGCCCCCCCCCGCCCCCCCGGCCCAATAAAACAGAGATGAGGAGGAATTTCTTCTCTCAGAGGGTAGTGAATCTGTGGAATTCTTTACCACAGAGGGGTGTAGGGACTGGCTCATTCAGCATTTTCAAGGCTGAGATAGACAGATTTTTAATCAGTAAGAAAATCAAGGGTGGATAAGGTGGGAAAGTGGATTTGAGGATTATTATGCAATGCCTACAGTGCTGAGGAGACACTCCGTCCCATCGAATCTGCCCTGACCCTATGAAAGGGTACCCTGCTAAGGCTCACTACCCTGCCCTATTTCCACAACCCTGTCTCATCTGCGCTTCTTTGGACAGTAAGGAGCAATTTATCACGGCCAATCCACCTAACCTGCATATCTTTAAACTGTGGGAGGAAACCTGAGCACCCGGAGGAAACCCACACAGTCACGGGGAGAAAGTGCAGACTCCACATAGACAGTGACCCAATCCTGAAATCGGTCTTGGGTCCCTGGCACAGTGAGGCAGCAGTGCTAACCACTGTGCCATTGTGCCGCCACTTTCAAAATTTAGCTAGTCCCACTCTGATGTACTTTCCCTATAGCCCCAAAAGACTTTCATAGAAACACAGAATCCCTCAGTGCAGAAGGAGGCCATTCGGCCCACCGAGTCAGCACCAAACCAAATATTAATATGTCAGATCAGTCAGGATTTCATTGAATGGCGGAGGATGCTCAATGGGCCTTCTTCAGCTCTTATGTCTGATGCTCTTATGGTTATGGTGGCCGCATCTGCATTTCTGTGAAATTCTCCTCCTCACTGAAGGAGTCAAAGGTTGAAAACATTAACCATTTATGAAGCCTCCACTGCAATGAGCCTCTCAAGAACCCTGATCTGCCTCCAGTGGTTGCCATAAGAAAAAATAGAAACTGTTTTCAGCAGCAGCAGTATTGGGAACCCGAGGACACAGATTTAAGATGGAAAACCAAAAGCAAAGTGTGGAGAAATATTTTTACAGAGCGAATGCTGATGATGCCATTGGCTGAAAGGTTAGTGACAGCAGTTTAATAATAACTTTCAGGAGGGAACTGTTTAAATGCTCAAATGGTTAGAGCTTTGGAGAAAGGGCAGGAGAACTGGGTGTGAATAAATAACTGATTAAATGAGCAGACTTAGGCATGAGGGGCCAAAAGACAGCTCTTTCACGTTGTACCATTTTGAGATCCTATGCTAAAGAATGAGAAGTAATTCACCGAAATGTATCAAATTCCTCGAGTTGTTGACGGGACAGGTGCTCAGCCGCAGTTTCTGCAGGCTTCAGCATGCAGACCTATGGGTCACAGTCTCAAGGTAAGAGGTTGGTAGTTTTGGACTGAAATGAGAGCTTTCTCCATTCAGACGCTTCTGGTTCATTGGAATTCTCTACCCCAGAGCGTGGCGGACGCTCAGTCGAAGAACACAACTGAGATCCAGTGATTGTTGAGTATTCAAGGGGTCAAGGGATAGAGATAAGACAGGAAAGTGGAGACAGTGTGGAAGATTCTTATGTTCTGAAGGCCTGTCTGATGTTAAAACTGAGTTCCTGAGAGAGTGCGGCCCAGTCGACAGGTCATGACTAAACGGTATTAGTGCCAGCAAATACATCAATGACATGAGTCAGTGTGTCAGTATTTGGTGATAAAAAGCAGTGTGGATTAGGTCCCTCTGTGTCAATCTTTCCCGCATCCTGTGGCTAATGGGAGGGGAACCCAGCCACTGTGTACTGTATAGGTGGGAGTTGTTGTGAGAGCAGGACATCTTGTCCACAATGTTCAGTGACTAGGATCCTCTGTATTAACACCAGGTGTCACTGTTTGGTTGTTTAGGTTGTTGCAGATTTGCAGGTGGTGGATATTGTGTGGTGAAGGAGTGAGTCAATGCAGCTGTGATCCAATTGGCTGCACATTTGCCCCCGAAGTAGTCAATCTCCAGATGTTAATCATAGAAAAGTCAAACGTCCAGTGGCGTGCTGATGGAGTGCTGCATTGTCAAAGGGCGGTCTTTATATTTCTTTGAGGCTTTCCATGATTGCTGGATGCTGTAAGGAATGCATTACCACTCCCCATAACAACATTTTAATTTACGTTTCCTTTGATTTTTTTTGTTCTAGTCACAGTGCATTTCTAAGGGGTGGTTCTTTCGTTAATTTATTAATTTGATTAGTTGTTTTACTCAAACAGGTAAAAGGTCAGCTGGAACACTCGGAGTTGGAGGTCTGTAATTCTGCATCCTGTGAATAAACCTACTAAAAGATCTGTGTCCTGCTTTATACTTCACCATCTGGCTTGAATCCGCTTAACATGGTGGCAGAGAGCGGTTGCCCAAAGTTGAGGTTTGGAAACAAAGAAGAATACACATTTTTCAGACAGATGTTTGTAATTGTTCTGAAATTGGACTTGTAAGGGAGATTGGATGGAGTCTTCTGCTACAGTAGGAATATCTGCCTTCAGATTCCAGGCCTTTTCACTTGGGCAGCACGGTAGCATAGTGGTTAGCACTTTCGCTTCACAGCTCCAGGGTCCGAGGTTCGATTCCCGACTTGGGTCACTGTCAGTGCGGAGTCTGCACGTTCTCCCAGTGTCTGCATGGGTTTCCTTCGGGTGCTTCGGTTTCCTCCCACAGTCCAAAGACGTGCAGGTTAGGTAGATTGGCCATGCTAAATTGCCCCTTTGTGTCCAAAGGGATTGGGTGGGGTTGCTGGGTTATGGGAATGGGGAGAAGGTGTGGGTATAAGCGGGGTGCTCTTTCCAAGGGCCGGTGCAGACTCGATGGGCTGAATGGCCTCCTTCTGCACTCTAAATTCTATGTCTAAGAACAAAATGACCAATGGAAAAGTACACATATGGACACAGTTTTAACCCTTACCAAAGAGAAAACAAGGGATGGCAGTGGCTTTATCGATTCTGAACAGAAGCACGATCAGGTGCAGAGTATTTTTGGAGCTGGATCTTATTGGTTGGATACTGAGGAAGATTTGGATAATCTGTTAAGGACACTAAAGTGTCACACATTCACAGCCACTGCAATCCCTTGTTTTCTCTTTTGTAAAGGCTGTTATATTATGATATGTAATATATTTATTATTCTCTTAATCAAACCGTGTTGTTAAATGATAGCTGTAATCTTCCAATAACGATGAAGTAATTTATTGAGTAATACGAACTAATCTCGTGAGTTCTTTTTACTTAATACTAAACGAGTAAAACAAATAAACAATTGTAGAATATTAACTATTAAATAATTAGATATGAAACTCTGATAACTAATAATTTCTTCTCTCTAGCTTTCTCACTTCTGGGGCGAAATTCTCCGTTATCGGCGGAAAGTCCGCCGATCGGCGCAAAAAACGGCGCAAATCCCACTTGCGTCACGTCATAAAAATGGGCCGATAGTCTCCGGCCCGAAATGGGCTAGCAGCGACGTGACGGGATCCGCGCTTGCGCAATGGTTCACGCCGTGCAGCGTCATACGCGCTGCACGGCGTGACGGCTCATAAGGCCGCGCAGCTCCCCCCCACCCGACCGGAACACCCGACCGCAACACCCGACTGGATGGCTAGCCGTCGCTCAGCCCCGAGGTTCGAGTCACGCGATGTGGAGGCGCTCCTAGACGCGGTGGAGCAGAGGAGGGACGCCCTGTATCCCGGGCACGGCCGCAGAGTTGCCCCACGCCACAGCCGGCGTCTGTGGAGGGAAGTGGCAGAGGCCGTCACCGCTGTGGCCCTAACACCACGGACAGGCACCCAGTGCCACAAGAAGGTGAACGACCTCGTCAGAGCAGGCAGGGTGAGCCTCCCCATATCCCCCCTCCCCATATCCCCCCTCCCCCATATCCCCCCTCCCCCATATCCACCCTCCCCCATATCCCCCATATCTCCCCCTCCCCCATATCCCCCCTCCCCCATATCCCCCATATCCCCCCTTCCAGCATATCCCCCCTCCCCCATATCCCCCTTCCCCCATATCCCCCCTCCCCCATATCCCCCCTCCCCCATATCCCCCCTCCCCCATATCCCCCCTCCCCCATATCCCCCATATCCCCCCTCCCCATATCCCCCCTCCCCCATATCCCCCCTCCCCCATACTCCCCCTTCCCCATATCCCCCCTCCCCATATCCCCCCTCCCCCATATCCCCCCCTCCCCCATATCCCCCCTCCCCCATACTCCCCCTTCCCCATATCCCCCCCTCCCCCATATCCCCCCTCCCCCATATCCCCCCTCCCCCATATCCCCCATATTCCCCCCTCCCCCATATCCCCCCTCCCCCATATCCCCCATATCCCCCCCTCCCCCATATACCCCCCTCCCCCATATCCCCCATATCCTCAAGTGAATCCAGCCCTAACCTTAACCTCTGCAATGCACGCGCAACCGATGGCGTGCATTCATATACCTGCCTAACACTGTTGCCTTTTACCCCTGCCACCACCCCCCCCCCCCCACAGGAGAAGCGCGCACACAACAATAGGGAGCATGTGAGGACTGGAGGAGGGCCCGCTGATGAGAGGCCACTGACCGTACACGAGGAAAGGGCCCTGGAACTGGCTGGCGGACCTGAGGACCGGGAGGTTGCTGATGCAGAGGTCGGGGCCCCACGAGCAAGTGACCCACCAACAGCCCGTCCCCATATCCCCCCTCCCCTATATCCCCCTCCCCCGTATCACCTGATCACTGCCTGATGTCTAACCATGCATGCTTCATTGTGTATCGCAGGACCAAACGTCCAGGCACCCATCCCCGCAGATGCACACCGCCCGCAGGATGCCCTTCGGAGACCACAGGAGACGGAGAGACCCGCACCCTCCAGCATGCGACGCCCGCAGGATGCCCCTCGGAGACCACGGGAGACGGAGAGACCCGGACCCTCCAGCATGCGACGCCCGCAGGATGCCCCTCGGAGACCACGGGAGACGGAGAGACCCGGACCCTCCAGCATGCGACGCCCGCAGGATGCCCCTCGCACACCACGGGAGACGGAGAGACCCGGACCCTCCAGCATGCGACGCCCGCAGGATGCCCCTCGGAGACCACGGGAGACGGAGAGACCCGGACCCTCCAGCATGCGACGCCCGCAGGATGCCCCTCGCACACCACAGGAGACGGAGAGACCTGGAGCAACAGGGAGACGACACCCCCGTCACGTGCGGGAGCGACCACCCAACGATGAGGGGGGCAGCCACAGGCCCCCGTCACATCCGAGCCAGGACACCACTACCCAGGACACCACTATCCAGGACACCCCTACCCGGGACACCACTACCCAGGACACCCCTACCCGGGACACCACTACCCAGGACACCCCTACCCGGGACAGCACTACCCGGGACAGCACTACCCGGGACAGCACTACCCGGGACAGCACTACCCGGGACAGCACTACCCAGGACACCCCTACCCGGGAAGACGGAATACCGGACAGTGACTCAGAGTGGATGGGTGGAGACGAACCCCCACCCCAAAGTGCCATGGACTCAGAGTGGGACGAAGAGCACGACACAACGCCACTGCTGTCACCAACACCCTCCACCATCGCAGAAACACTCACCACGGTTGGGCACTTTAGTGATGAGGCGTCTGGTACACTCACTGGTGCGCACAACACAGCCGTCCCGGTACAGCAGGTGGAGGTAGGAGCAGCAGAGGGACCGGGCGGTCGGAGGGCAGCCCAGCCCAAGCGAACATCTGCCGCCCAGATGGATCCCGGGTTCCTGCAGTTACCACACCCACACATAGATCCGATGCAACCACCGACACGGAGATGAGCGAATAGGGTGACGGGTGGCTTGCGGCGGCTGCGGTCGCAGGTGGAGGAGCTGGGAGTGGTCCCGGTCATGCGTGCCACCCAGGCTGACACCGCATGGGTGGCGTCCGCGGTGGAGGCAATGGGTGCGACGGTGTCAGACATGGGGAACGGTTTGCGAGGCCTGGGGCCTTCCGTGCAGGCGGCGTCTGTGGCCCAGGAAATGGCTGCCCTCTCACAGGAGGCCATGAGCCAGTGCCAGCGCCAGATGGCAGAGGCGCTCAACGCCATAGCCCAGTCTCAGCAGGCCATGGCCCAGTCTCAGCAGGCCATGGCCCAGTCTCAGCAGGCCATAGCCCAGTCTCAGCAGGCCATAGCCCAGTCTCTGCAGGCCATGGCCCAGTCTCTGCAGGCCATGGCCCAGTCTCAGCAGGCCATCGCTGAGGGCATCGGCGCCAGTGGCCATGTGCGAGTCGGCGTCGCACTGTCACAGACAGGGTTCGACAACCCCCTGGGCTCCATGGCTGCAAACCTGCAGACCCCTGTCGATACCAGCGCGGGCCTCCAGGACTGGCAGCGCCAGATGTCGGGGGCGCGTCGGATGGCCAGTCCGTTCGCATCCCCCACCCATGTAGAGGCCTGGGGGCCATCGGGCACCCCGAGGGAGGAGGAGGTGGTGTGGTCCGTCCCGGCTCCCTCTGTAGGGGAGGTCCCGGTACACCGCGACACCTCGGACTCCCCCCCTTCCGTCCCAGGTGCATCGGGTGGGCAACGGGCAGGACAGGCTGGCAGCTCGCCATCCCAGTCGCCCGGGCCGCAGCCTGGCCCATCTAGGCCAGGACGCCCCAGGAAACGGCCGCCAAAGGGATCCAGTGTCAGAGGGCAGGAATCACAGGAGTCCACCTCCAGTTCTGCTGTACCGTCTGGGGAACCACGTAGACGTAGTCAAAGGGTCCGTAAGGCCAAACAATTAGACACTGAGTAAGTTGGCACGGGTGCAGGGCACAGATGAGTTTTAGGGGCTAGGGCACGTGCATGAACTCCTTTGGTTATTAAAGTCAATGTTACACCTACCGAAGCTGCCTTTGTGCTCTGTCCAAAGTGTGCGGGCGTGTCATGTACGTTGAGCGCAGTGTGTGTGTGACGGGTGGTCTTACCTCAGCCCCAGGTGAGTCTGCCCCCTTCCCCCTGGGCCGCCATCAACATCCCCCGGGCAGAGGACGGGACCGTGCGCTGCAGTGTCACAGCCGCATGCAGGGATGGTCCGGGTGGATGGTGGTACTGTGGCCATGGGTCAGACATAGTCCAACGATGTAGAGCCAGGAGCTCATCGGAGGCGGGTTGTCATCATCCTCCATGGCCTGCGATAGACACGCGTCCACCCGCAACTGGGTGAGCCCGGCCCGTTGTGCCGCCGGTGGATCGGCAATTGGGGGGGGGGGGGGTGGTGTGCATGCGGGTGGGGTGTGTGGGGTTGGGGAGGGGGGTGAGGGCGCTGGGTGGGTGGATGGGTGGGGGGTGTGGGTGGTCGGCTGTTGTCATGGTGTGCGGTCTGTGGCCATACTACCCGATTCCCATGCCCATCTAGTCAGTGAAGCGGGCGTCTATCAGTCTGTCCCGTGCCCGCTGGGCCAGCCGGTAACGGTGGACAGCCACCCGCCTGTGTCTACCCCGTCTGCCCTGACCATTGCCCCCATCCCCCTCATCTGGGGAGGACTGGGCCTCTTCCTGCTGCTCCTCCACTCCGCCCTCCTCTGCCTGCGGCACATCGCCCCTCTGCTGGGCTATGTTGTGCAGGACGCAGCACACCACAATGATGCGGCCGACCCTATCTGACCGATACTGGAGGGCGCCCCCAGAGAGGTCCAGGCACCTGAAACGCATCTTCAGCACGCCAAAGCACCTCTCGATCACTCCCCTTGTCGCTACATGGGCATCATTGTAGCGGTTCTCCACCTCATTGCGTGGCCTCCGTATAGGCGTCATCAGCCACGATCGCAATGGGTAGCCCCTGTCGCCCAGCAACCAGCCCCTCAGCCGGGGATGGCGTCCCTCGTACATGCCGGGGATGGATGACCGCGACAACACGAATGAGTCGTGTACACTGCCTGGGCGACGGGCGCAGACGTGCAGGATCATCATGCGGTGGTCGCAGACCACCTGTACGTTCATTGAATAGGTCCCCTTCCTATTAGTGAACACGGCCCTGTTCTCTGCAGGTGGCCGCACGGCGACGTGCATCCCATCGATCGCGCCCTGGACCATGGGGAACCCGGCAACGGCAGAGAAGCCCACGGCCCGGGCATCTTGGCTGGCCCGGTCCACGGGGAAGCGGATGTAGCGGTGCGCCATGGCATAAAGGGCATCTGTCACTGCCCGGATGCACCGATGCACCGATGTCTGCGATATGCCGGACAGGTCCCCACTCGGTGCCTGGAATGACCCCGTTGCATAAAAGTTCAGGGCCACCGTAACCTTGACGGACACGGGGAGAGGGTGTCCCCCGCCAGTGCCACGCGGTGACAGGTGTGCCAGCAGGTGGCAGATGTGTGCCATGGTTTCCCGGCTCATCCGGAGTCTCCTCCTGCATTCCCGGTCCGTGAGGTCCTGGTATGACTGCCGGGGCCGGTACACACTCGGGTGCCTCCGTTGCCGTGGGGTCGCGACGTCCTCCTCCCCCTCCTCGTCCTGTCGGTCAGGTGTCCCTCCAGCCTGGGCGGCTGCCGCCTGCCCCTCTGCGGCAGCCTGCGCCGCCTCCCTGGCACGCTCCTCCTCCTCCTCCTCCTCCTCCTCCTCATCCAGGGCAACATAGACATGAGCGGCTGCCACCACGGCGGCCAACATCGCTGGATGGTCTGAAAACATGACGGCCTGGTGGGGGGGAGGGGAACGACGACATGTCATCATTGCCCATATCCCCTCCTCCCCCCAGCCAGGTGGCATGGACCGCATGGGTCCAACTGTTGGAGGCTGGCACCTGGCCAGGTGGACCAACTCATTTGCCCTCCCATCACCCACCCCGGCACGGACCCCCTCCCCAACCTCCACCCCAGCACGGACCCCCCCCAACCCCCAACCTCCACCCCAGCACGGACCCCCCCCCAACCTCCACCCCGGCACGGACCCCCTCCCCAACCCCCAAACTCCACCCCAGCACGGACCCCCCCCCCAACCTCCACCCCGGCACGGACCCCCTCCCCAACCCCCAACCTCCACCCCGGCACGGACCCCCCCCCCAACCTCCACCCCAGCACGGACCCCCTCCTGGCACTCCCCCGGAGCCCAGCCTACTCTAACCACCCACCCCCCCGCCGCACACACACACACACAAGCCGAGACACACCTCTCCTCACGCAATCAGTCTGCGGCCACACCATTTCCTGCCCAGAGCCAACCCCCCAGGCCATCACTCACCTCCTCGCTGGTCGGCGTGAGCCTGGAGCACCGGGTCACGCCGATGAAAAGGAGGTTTGATTCACGTCGACGTGAACGGTCATCACGTCGACGGGACTTCGGCCCATCCGGAAGGGAAAATATCGGCAGGCCGAAAATCGGCTGCCTTCCGCAGACCCGTGACATTCTCCGCGGCAGCGGCGCCATTAACGCCCTGCTGACTTTTCTCCCTTCGGAGACTTCGGCGGGGGCGGGGGCGGGATTCACGGCGGCCAACGGCCATTCTCCGACCCGGCGGGGGGTCGGAGAATGACGCCCCTGTTCTCCCTGCAATCCTGACACTCCTTTAAAAAGAGCGGGAAAATATTTATACAGGTCCTGATGTCGAGGCCATCTAGTGTTCATTTGCCTGTACTTGCTTAACACAGTCTGATCATGTATTACTTAATACAGAGATCACTACAAAGATGAAAACTGTGTCCATCTATCTACTTAAGTTTTCCATTGGTCATGAAGTTCATTTATCTCCTGGTCTGAATTGGAGTTAGATTCTTAGAAAGGGAAAGATTTGGGGTCAGATTTTAAAATATTCATGTGAAAGCAATCATATCCCGCAGCCTTTGTGCCACAGCTGGGACATTCAGCAGAGTCTCACAAGATGAAGGATTCAACCCTGGTGGCATTTTGAGACCATTCAGACAGAGGGCGCTGTCGTCAACACAACAGAGGAGTCACAGACAAAATAAATGAGGATGGGTTCTTTTTCATAGATCTGGCAGACAATAGGAATGCAGTCATAAAAACAGCAGAATGAACACCAAGAATGCCCAAAGAATCATGAACAGGTGTTTCGGATGTAATTCGGAACACCATCAGGCAGTAAACAATGTCCGCAATGTACCAACAAGGTTTTCAAAGTGACACATGACATGGGATGTTTGGAAGGGGACAATGTTGATAAGTCTGAGGGAATTGTAATGGTCACAAGAGACTTCATTCTGGTAATGACTGTACTCATCACGGGTTCATCTTCTGGTGCTGCGTTGGACGGCAGTTGTGGAAGAGATTGGTTGAAACCTTAATTGGATTTATTCAGTAGTAAGGACTGAAGTAACGTCAAGGAACATAAAAGTCCTTTTTGCTTCAGGTTTAGGAATGGCAACTCTGTTCCGAGGTTCCCACCTGCTTCAAGAAGACCACCATCATACCAGTGCCAAAGAAGAACCAAGCGCCATGCCTCAATGCCACCAACCGATGGCCCTGACATTGATCATTATGAAGTGCTTGGAGAGGTTAGTCATGAGACACATCAATTCCATCAACTTCTGCCCTATAAATTCTATGATTCTATGATTCATACTCCCAGAATGCCTTGATCCCCTGCAATTCGCCTACTGCCACAACCTGTACACAGCAGACGCCATCTCCTTGGCCCTACACTCATCCCTGGAGCACCTCGATAAGAAGGACACCTATGTCAGACTCCTGTTCATTGACTACAGCTCCGCCTTCAACACCATAATCTCAGCCAAGCTGATAAACTCCAAAACCTAGGACTCGGCTTCTCTCTCTGCAACTGGATCCTCAACATCATGGCCCAGAGATTGCAATCAGTGAGGATAAACAACAACACCTCCTCCACGATTGTCCTCAATACCGGGGCCCAGCAAGGCTGCGTACTTAGCCCCCTACTATTTTCCTTATACACATGACTGTGTGGCAAAATTCGGCTCCAACTCCATCGACAAGTTTGCTGATGTAGTGGTTTCAATCTCAAACATTGACGGGTCAGAGTACAGGAGGGAGATAGAGAACTTTGTGGCATGGTACAATGACAACAACCTCTCCCTCAATGTCAGCAAAACTAAAGAGCTGGTCATCGATTCAGGAAGTGAAGTGCCGTACATGCTCCTGTCTTTATCAATGATGCCTAGGTGGAGATGGTTGACAGCTTCAAATTCCTAGGTATAAACATCACCAATAAACTCTCCTTGTCCACCCACGTCAACACCATGACCAAGAAAGCACAACAGCACCTTTACATCCTCAGGAAACTAATGAAATTCGGCATGCCCACAATGACTCTTTCTAGTTTTTATAGATGTACCATGGAAAGCATGTTATCTGGCTGCATCACAGCCTGACATGGAAACTGCTCAGCCTAAGACCAGAAGAAACTACAGAGAGTCGTGAACACAGCCCAGTCCATCACATGAACCCGCCTCCCATCCATTGACTCCATCTACACCTACCACTGCCTTGACAAGCGGGCAGCATAATCAAAGACCACTCCCACCTGGGCTATTCGCTCTGCTAATCTCTTCCACCGGGCAGGAGATACAAAAGTTTGGGAAGACGCACTAACAGGTTCAAAAACAGCTTCTTCCCCGCTGTTACCAGACTCTTATGAATTGAACTGATCTTAAGGACTGAACTGATCTATCTACGCATCTTCTCTACAGTTCTAGCACAATATTCTGTGAGCTGCACCTGATGTCTATGTTTATGTATTTACACCGTGTATTTATAGTATGTTTATAATATAGTCTTTGTATGTATTCATGTATGGAGTGATCTGGGCAGCACGGTGGCGCAGTGGGTTAGCCCTACAGCCTCATGGCGCCGAGGCCCCAGGTTCAATCCTGGCTCTGGGTCACTGTCCGTGTGGAGTTTGCACATTCTTCCTGTGTTTGAGTAGGTTTCGCCCCCACAACCCAACGATGTGCAGGCTAGGTGGATTAGCCACGCTAAATTGCCCCTTAATTGGAAAAAATGAATTAAAAAATTTAAATTTAACAAAAGAAAATGTCTGGAGTAATCTGCCTGGACTGGACACAGAACAATGCTTTTCACTGAACCTCGGTATAAGTGATATAAATCTAAAGTCAATGTAGAATAGTTGGGATAAGCCATTTTATTAGTACAGATGTCATGTCGGATGAGTTATCTTTGCTGCTGAGCAAGAAATCCATGGAAAAAGGACAAATATAATCAAGCATAGAACATACTGAGGCAGTTGTCCTTGAAAGTCATCGGGACATTATTTCATCCCTTTAACAAAACCTAGCATTGGAGAGAAAAGAGAATTCTAAAATAAAATGGGTCAACACTAGTCACCAATTATCAAATTGTTTTACAGAGACAAATGTTAGTTCCAAGAAATTGTTGACGGTCCTGCAAGAGGGATGATTGTTTGTGGTGTAATGGGTTGTTGGAAATATGGCAAAACAATTTGTTTCTCTTTGATTGCTTTGTAATTAATTGAAGAATATTATTCAGTTTATGTTGAAAAAGAACAGGGAATCTGTAAATTTTGTTGATTATATTGTTAAAAATACGCAGGCGATGGACATTGTTTGATTAAGGACTGAGAACACATATAAAGAGAGTTTGCTGCAACACCGGGTTAATAGATAGGAGGCAGAGATCTGTAACTCTGCACCCTGTGAATATTCCTATGACCAAGGAAAAAGCCTGTGCCCGGTTTCATGCTTCACCATCTGGCATTAATCTATTTAACAACAGGACTCAGGTCAGAGAATGACAAAAGGTTCATGAAGCAGGAGCTCTGATGCCCAGTAATTCTATCCTGCGCCACCTTGCTCCAAATTGATGCCCATGTTTGCAGTGGGCAGAGGAAACTTCAGACAAAGTCGAACCTGGATCCAGGTGAATTTGTTGGCTTTTCTGGAGACCTCCCACGGTCATTACAATGGAGGAACACCAGAAAGGTGATGGATTTTCAGGACCAGTGTTTACAATCTGAACAAGAAATGATCCCTTAAATTTTCACATCTCACAAGGGGCCAGGAGTTGTACACGATTAGGGGCTTCGGTAGAATCAGGCCTGTTTCCATATCTTTCCCCTCTGTGTTGTTCCAAGTATGGACCCCAATCTGGAGCTGGTGTACAAGCAGCAGAAATTTTCTGTGAAAATAAAAGTGAAGTGTTGAATCATTTCAGCCCAATTTTAACCAACCATTAACCTCCCAGGATGGCATTGAATGGTGTAGCTGATACAATGGGCTGAATAGCCCATTCCTGTTCCTATGTTTCTAGGTTCCGATGTTCCAACTTGAAAAACAACTGATCTTCATCATATTATCCTGCAGTTTGTTCCAACACATGAATTATACCAAAACCTATTTAATCTGTAAATTTATCACAGAGATTATACTCCCATGTCTAAACTCCAAGAATCAAGGTTGAAAATACTTTACTACAAATATTGACACATCAAGAAAGTTATTGGGTCAATAATATGTTTCCTCTTGATGAAAAAAACAGGATGTCAAAATCAGAACCATTTGATTCAGGCTGTACCACTAAGTGATTATAATTAACTATTATCAATGTCCAAGTTTCTCATTCTGAAACAAAGCTGCGGGGATTAAATTGACCTGTCTCGTGGCTGCCTTTTGAGCTGTATGGGGTCACATTAGGATTGAAAATGGTGCCCAAGATGCTTGCATGCACTTCAGCTGGGAAGTACTCAGGACGCCATCTTGGTAAAGTGCAGACATGTCTGAAGCAGCTCCTGTTGAATGTCAATCAGGGTCCTAAAGCCTCCTTCTCATTCCTGTTGCCACTTTACTTTACTTTGAGGCATCCAGCTCTCGTGTTGGTTGCATTCACTAAAACCAACTCGAAACACCATTAAAAAAAAAACTCTGACAGCACAAAGCTGTAATCAGGAGTGTCTTATTAGCAATGTCCAGTCACAAATGGTTCGTACATGGAAAGGAATCCCTCTGATCTTGCCCATTCTCTCCCCAAATCCACTCATTGGCGGCGCCATCTCCTGCACCTGTAGCCTCTGGGACTCCTCCAATTGGCTATGGATCTTTTTGCTTTTGCATTTGGAGTAGAGAGGAATACACCAGGTGACCTTCGAATCTGAATGGGAAAGGGAGAAAAAATCCTTGTTGTACTGAGAGGCCTCTAACACTATCAAATGAAAATTCACCTCTGTTAATTATCAAGGGGAAAAGACAAAGGTTTTTGAAAAAGTTTATTTCTAAGTCCAGCTATAATCGGAATTAAGACGATGAGGGAGAAGGCTGCATACAATTGAAGCCCATTTGTCAGGATTGGATGATCACAGCCTGGCATTGGCTGACATCCCCCGCCGAGACCCCTAGCCATGGCCGTCACCGACTGCGCGACGCCTTGTACACCTTCACTCATGGTGCCAACAGCGTGCATCAGTCTCTCCACTGCGGTCGCCGCCCTAGCAGTGTTGGCCTCAGTGCCACTCATTGCCGTGCCATCTCCTGCGCACGTAGCCTCTGGGACTTGTCATAATATGCACATAATGAGGTAAAGACAGGCAATGACCGACACCCAGGTTAGCCAATCAACACACAAGACAGAACACAACCAATCAGCAGACAGAATACTAGAGGGGGGGCTTCCTACTATAAAACACACGAGGCATCAGCACTCCGGGTTTTTCCACTGGTGACAACTGTAGTGACAGTCAGGGTGTATATATCATTTAGCACCTTCTACACGTGGCTCAGAGCTAGTCTGGTCTGATTACTTAGAGTTAGCACACTTAGACTAATAGAGTGTCAACCCATAGCAAGCTGTGTGCATTTTACAGAATCAATAAATCGTATTGAACCAACGCTTAAGTTTGGTGTCTGCTTTCCAGTACAACTGCATCCAATTGCAGTCCGTGTTAACCCAGGGTGAATAACACGACATGGTACCAGGAGTCTACTTCATCTAAGTAATTTACCTTGAATAATTCAGTGACCACCAGCCTCCTTCTCATTCCTGTTGCCACTTTACTTTACTTTGAGGCATCCAGCTCTCGTGTTGGTTGCATTCACTAAAACCAACTCGAAACACCATTAAAAAAAAAACTCTGACAGCACAAAGCTGTAATCTGGAGTGTCTTATTAGCAATGTCCAGTCACAAATGGTTCGTACATGGAAAGGAATCCCTCTGATCTTGCCCATTCTCTCCCCAAATCCACTCATGCCTTCCAACGGCATGGAGAAGATCCAGGCCCCTCCACAGCTACGGATCTCCGGCAATCTCGGCGCCAACTGGCGTGTCTTCAAGCAGAAGTTCAGTCTCTACATTGAGGCCTCGGGCCTCGAGGATGTGTCCGATGCCAGAAAAATCGCGCTGCTCCTATCGACTACGGGGGACCAAGCCATCCAAATCTTCAACTCGCTCACTTTTGCCGACGGCGAGGACAAGACCAAATTCAACACTGTTTTAGCCAAATTCGACAGTCACTGTGAAGGCAAAACGAACGAGAGCTTTGAGCGCTATGTCTTCCAGGAACGCCTTCAGGATAAGGATGAACCATTCCAATCCTTTCCAACTCATCTCCCGAAATTAGCGCAATCGTGCAACTATTGTGACACCGTTGATTCCCTCATCGGGGATAAGATCGTGTTTGGGGTCCACTCTGACGCCCTGCGGGAGCAGCTCCTAAAAATAGAAAACATGACCCTGCCAGTCGCAATCGAGACGTGCAAAGTGCATGAACAGGCGAAAAGTCGCTACTCCTGTCTTAAATCGGCAGAACAGGACCAACTTGCCTCCCACGAGGCAGAGAGGCCATCGCCAGGATGCAGCACCTTAGTATCAATGAAGGCGGCCATTTGGCGCACTTTTCCCAGGGTCCCACGCATGCGCACCACAGACGGGAGAACAGACAGGTGCAAATGGCGGCTGAACACACTGCGCATGTGCGACGACGCAGGGAGCGTAACAACGTCAACATCATGACGTGCCCGAACTGCGGCACCACCCACTTAAAGCGGCAATGCCCTGCAAGAGGCAGACGATATTTAAATTGTGGGAAGCCTGGACATTATGCAGCCTTGTGCAGGTCTGCACCACCGATCGTGGGCCACCGATCCCATTTCTAACGCAAACGCGTTCGATGTGTGCAGCACGGGCTACTGGATTCTGATCCTGGTAGCACCACGGATCCAGAGGACGACTGCCTGGAGTCCCCATATCGTGTGGGCATTATTACTATGTGTGACAAGGCCTCCTCAAATTCAGCAACACGCCTATCTATCCTCAACGTGGATTCTGCGGACGAATGGCGTGCTCTCGTACACGTTAACCAATGCAGCATCCGGTTCAAGCTGGACACTCGTGCTTCAGCCAATCTCATATCTCAAGCAGATCTTGATCGCATCAAAAGACACCAAAAATTCTTCCGCCAGCCTGCCAGCTCCTTGATTATAATGGCAAAGCCATCACTGCGTTAGGGTCTTGTCATCTGCCTGTCTCCAACAAGACCATCAATGCCACACTGCGATTGGAAATCATCAAGCCTGACAAAGCTTCCCTGCTTGGTGCCCAAGCATGCAAGCTACTCAATCTCGTGCAGCGCATACATGCCATGTCCTCTGCCAATGTGAATCATTGACAAAATCCTGTCACAATACCCGGATGTGTTCAGTGGGATGGGCACGCTGCCGTACCGCTACAAAATCTTACTCAGGCCTGATGCTATGCCTGTGATCCATGCACCACGCCGGGTGCCGGCTCCTCTGAAAGACAGTTTAAAGGCGCAGCTGCAGGAGCTCCAAGACCAGGGTATAATCTCGAAAGTGACGGAACCGACTGACTGGGTCAGCTCGATGGTCTGTGTGAAGAAGCCCTCAGGAGAGTTGCGCATATGTATAGATCCCAAAGATCTTAACCGGAACATAATGCGGGAACACTACCTGATCCCGAAGCGGGAGGAGCTAACCAGTGAGGTGGCACATGCCAAATTCTTCACAAAGCTAGATGCGTCGCGTGGTTTCTGGCAGATACAACTGGACGAGTCCAGCAGGAAGCTCTGCACGTTTAATACACCTTTCAGAAGGTACTGTTACAACCGCATGCCGTTTGGTGTTTCCAGCCTCTGAAATCTTTCCCAGGATCATGGACCAGATGCTGGAGGGCATTGAGGGTGTGCGTGTCTATGTAGATGATGTAATTATATGGTCCACGACCCCCGAGGAACACATATCTCGCCGCAAATAAGTCTTTCGACGCATCCATGCAAATGGCCTCAAGTTGAACAAGGCCAAGTGCTCCTTTGGCATGTCATCAGTCAAGTTTCTGGGCGATCAAATATCCCAGCAGGGTGTGCAACCGGACTTGGACAAAGTCAAGGCCATCAGCACCACGAAGACCCCAGAAGACAAAAAGGCGGTACTCCGCTTCCTCGGTATGGTTAACCTCTTGGGAAAGTTCATTCCCAACCTGGCATCACACACCACGGCTCTCAGGCATCTGGTGAAGAAGTCCACTGTCTTTCAGTGGCTACCCACACATCAAGCAGAGTGGCTCAAGTTAAAGGCAAAGCTCACCACTGCTCCGGTACTTTTGACCCAGAGCGTGAGACATAAATCTCCACGGACGCCAGCCAGGACGGTATTGGTGCGGTGCTCCTCCAGAAGGATGACTCCTCGTCCTGGGCTCCAGTGGCCTATGCGTCAAGGGCCATGACTCCCACTGAGCAGAGGTATGCTCAGATAGAAAAAGAGTGCCTGGGCCTCCTAACCGGCATTATAAAGTTCCATGACTACGTCTACGGTCTACCAACCTTCACAGTAGAGACTGACCACAGACCTTCCGTCCATATCATTCATAAAGACTTGAATGACATGACGCGCAGGCTTCAGCGCATTCTCCTTCGACTCTGCAGGTATGATTTCGAGTTGGTATACACACCGGGCAAGGAGCTAATCATTGCGGATGCCCTGTCTCGCGCCAGCACCTCGCCCTGTGAACAGGTCGACTTAATCCGCAAAATTGAGGCACAGGATCAACTGTGTGCCAGCAACCTCCCGGCCTCAGACGAGAGAGTCACCAACATTCAAGAAGAGACTGCCAAGGACCCTCTCCTGAAGCGGGTCATGCATCACCTTGCAAATGGTTGGCAGAAAGGGCAATGCCCTCAGTTCTTTAATGTTAAGGACGACCCGACAGTCGTCGAGGGGATCCTCCTCAAGCTAGATCGCATAGTTATTCCTCGCAGCCTCCAGAGCTTAGTGCTCAAACAGATCCACGAGGGACACGTCGGTGTCGAGAAATGCAGGCGCAGGGCCCGGCAGGCTGTCTATTGGCCTGGAATCAACCAGGACATATCCAATATGGTCCTCAACTGTGCGACCTTCCAGCATTTCCAGCCTGCTCAGCCCAAAGAAACACTCCAGCGACACGAGATGGTGACCTCTCCGTGGTCTAAGCTGCGAATTGACCTTTTTCACGCCAATGTGCTCATCATCGATTACTTTTCGAGTTACCCGGAAGTGGTGTCCGACCTCACATCAAGGACAGTCATCAAGGCCTGCAAGGAGACGCTTGCCAGGCATGGTATTCCGCTCACTGCCGTGAGTGCCAACGGTCCCTGCTTCCATAGCCAAGAGTGGTCCAACTTTGCGAGGCTGTACCTCGGGGCAGCACGGGGCAGCACGGTAGCATTGTGGGTAGCATAATTGCTTCACAGCTCCAGGGTCCCAGGTTCAATTCCGGCTTGGGTCACTGTCTGTGCGGAGTCTGCACATTCTCCCCGTGTCTGCGTGGGTTTCCTCCGGGTGCTCCGGTTTCCTCCCACAGTCCAAAGATGTGCAGGTTAGGTGGATTGGCCATGATAAATTGCCCTTCGTGTCCAAAATTGCCCTTAGTGTTGGGTGGGGTTACTGCGTTGTGGGGATAGGGTGGAGGTGTTGACCTTGGATAGGGTGCTCTTTCCAAGAGCCGGTGCAGACTCGATGGGCCGAATGGCCTCCTTCTGCACTGTAAATTCTATGAATTCTATGATCTACCAAATCAAGCACATTACCTCAAGCCCGCATTACCCGCAATCTAACGGGAAGGTCAAAAAGGAGTCCATATCGTGAAACAACTGCTCTGCAAGGCTGGGGACTCGGCTTCTGACTTTAATCTTGCGCTGCTGGCATACAGGGCAACCCCTCTGTCCACCGGTATGTCTCCAGCACAACTCCTTATGAATTGAGACCTGCGGATGACTGTTCCAGCCATTCATTTACCAGACCTAGATCAACTCCCAGTGCTGCAAACGGTGCAGCAACTCAGGAATCAGCAAAAGCTGACATACGATGCTCATGCTACTGATTTGCCTGTGCTCTCTCCGGAAGATGCTGTTCGCATCAAGTTGCCTGGTGGAGGCTGGTCAGCTCCAGCAGTTGTTGTTCGACAGGCTGCTCCCAGGTCGTTCGTGGTTCGCATGGCTGATGGATCCATTGTCAGGCGCAACAGAAGGGCACTACACAAAATTGCCTGCCTGAATCTCACTTTTCCACTGTTGTCATGTCTTCTCCGGCCACCACGCACCACGAGGCCACCAATCTGGCTGCAATCCCGCCTGTCAAGGCGCCGTCGTCCCCACCTCCATCTCTCAGGCGATCGACAAGGATCCGACGCAAGCCCCAGAGATTGGACTTGTAGATATTTTTTTTGTACATATTGTTCTGTATCTGCACGCTAGACACCTTATATGTACATATGCATTCACTCGCCATTCGCTGTAAATAGTTATATCTGTATATATGTCGTATATGCTCGAAGCAACTGACAATTTTTTTTTAAAAAGGGGGATGTCATAATATGCTCTCATGCACATAATGCGGTAAAGACAGGCAATGGCAGACACCCAGGTTAGCCAATCAACAAACAGGACAGAACACCACCAATCACCAGACAGAATACTAGAGGGGGGCTTCCTACTATAAAACACACGAGGCATCAGCACTCCGGCTTTTTCCACTGGTGACAACTGTAGTGACAGTCAGGGTGTATATATAATTTAGCACCTTCTACACGTGGATCAGAGCTAGTCTGGTCTACTTAGTTAGAGTTAGCACACTTAGATTAGTAGAGTGTCAACCCACAGCAAGCTGTGTGCATTGTTACAGAAGTTCAATAAATCGTATTGAACCAACATCTAAGTTTGCTGTCTGCTTTGCAGTACAACTGCATCAAGTTGCAGTCCGTGTTACCCCAGCGTGAATAACACGACAGGACTCCTCCAATCGGCTATGGATCTGCTGGAGTGACGCTGACATCTCCCCCTGAATATCCCAGCTGCACTCCATCATCTCCATCAGCTCCGGGTAACCCTGTTCCAGAGGCTCAGCATCAGGCTGAACCCAGTTGGATCCAGGGTTTCAGCAGACCTTTGTCTGCTGTCTCACCTGGGGGTTCCTGCCTCCACCTGATGTACATCATTAATTGAATAGCTTTGCCGGCCTCGCGTGCCAAACACTTGGGAAACTCGTGTCAACCCCCGCTCGCGAGCACACCTAGAAATTTTTACGGATAATCGCGCCCAAGGTTTCACATGACAATAAACTGAATTTCAAAAAAAGTTTAGGTTTGAAGGGAAGAAGCAAAATGCTGAAGGAATGTCATGTCATAGCAATACAAATGACAAGAAAGTTGGAGGGTCAGTGTATGTAGGTGGGAGTATGTGGGTGCATGTGTGTGTGCGAGGAGCAGCTCCAAGCAGAACTTTGCATTAAAACTCAGCTGACTGACAGGAACTTTGATAACTGCCTCGGGGGCCGCATTGAGGTTCTTCACGGGCTACCTGCGGACTGTGTACTTACCGTGATCATGAGAGCATAAGAACTTGTGTTCTTTTTATGAATCTATATATATCTGTAAAGGTATAGTTGTGGGTGAAGGAGCTGTTTAAAAGATATAGGGCGGGATTCCCCGATTGCGACGTCAAAATCGCATTCGGCGATCGGCCGGTGAATCGGGGGCGGCGCCATTTTTCAGATGCTCGAGGAGTACGCTGCGCGCCGTAAAAGGCAACGAGTGTAAAATTCCACATCCTATGACTGCTGAACCAATCTCTCACCCCTTTTATTCAATGGGCCTGGTGGGAATGAACTTTGCCGGCAAACTTAGGACATCACCAGAGGCCCTCCCCCAATGCTCCGCCCCCGATGGGCTGACTTCGCAATGGCTTGGGACATGTGTCCTCTCAACTTCCGGAAACCTGGCGTGACGGCTGCAGACTGTGTCCAGCGCCACCACGGTTGAGGCGGAAGCCGTTCTGCTGGTGGTGGTGACGGGGGGGTGGGGGGCATCGGCGATGACTGGGGGGGACAGGTGGGGGTTGATCTGGGGGTGGCGAAGGGAGTTACAGGGGGGCAGTTTCGGCAGGCCGGATCCGCGCGTAGCCGGCGCCATGTTATATGGCACGGCCGCCGCCGTGCGCATGCGCGGCCACAGACCTGGCCATTCCGCGTCCGTATCGGCAGGTAGGCTTTACGTGGCACGGCTGCTAGCCCCCCCACCAGGCGGAGCATCGGCGCAGGGGTGGCGTCAATGTTTTGGTCGAAAGACCAGATGCTTCTTCTGGACATAACCGCAGAATCGGAGAATCCAGCCCTTCATCTTTTCTTGATTATTAAATGTTTTTTGCTTTTGTTAAAAGTTCAGTCGCAGTTCTGCTTGTTTCTGAACAAAAGAATAAACGTTAGAGGGCTGGATCCTCTGCTTCAGTGGCTAAGTGCTGGCTCGAATAAGAACTCGCAGGTGGTTTCCGACGGAAAAATCGGCGTGGACCCCCGACTCCGGGTCGGTGAGGGGCTTGCAGCAGCGCTGGGTGAAACTATTGGCTCACGCACTGAAAACGGGCGGAGAACGGCCGGGTCCCTGACCACGCACACGCACGGCAACGACCTGCAGCGGTTTGCACATGCAACATGATGCCGGAAGAGGGCAGCACGGTGGCTCAGTGGGTTAGCACTGCAGCCTCACGGCGTCGAGGTCCCAGGTTCAATCCCTGCTCTAGGTCACTGTCCGTGTGGAGTTTGCACATTCTCCCCGTGTCTGCGTGGGTTTCACCCCCACAACCCAAAAGATGTGCAGGGTAGGTGGATTGGCCACGCTAAATTGCCCCTTAATTGGGAAAAAATGAATTGGGTACGCTAAATTTAAATAAAACATGACTCCGGAAGTGTACGGACTCAACCCGCCATGTGCAACCCCACAGGCCACCCCTACCAGTCCCCCCAGCCGTCGCGGAAGCCCCCCAGCCAGAGGCACGGATCCCGGCCGAGTGTGACGGCACTGAACACAGTCCGCGATCCGAACTTGGCCCATTGGGGGCGGAGCATTGTGGGAGAGTCTGCCAATGACAGGCCAACCCCGTTGCAATGGCACCCAGCGCACGGTGCGGTGATGCCATTTCGGAGGGGGCGGAGCATGGCTGACCGGCGTCAAACCGGCGCCGGCCCCAATTTGGACATCGGAGTCGATTCTCCACCCGATCGCCGATTACGATATCCGCGTCGGGCAACGGAGAATGCCACCCAGGATCTATTGGGCCTAGTTCCATTCTAGGATCTGACTTGTCCAGTAATATCAGTTGCTCAGAATATTACTGGTGATGGTGATCCCACCTCAGCTTCATCCCGCTATCTGACATGATGTGCAAGCTACTGATTCGTTGACCATGAACCATTTGCTTCCCACCCCACCGTCCTTCCCTCACCCAACTTTCTGCTTCTGGTATTCTGCTTTCAGACAGAACAGAATCAGAGAATATTTTCAAAACGAAAGGAGGCCATTCATTCCATCGCATCCATGTTGTCTCTCTCCAAGAACATCTCAGCTGGTGCCCCTTTTTCGTTGCCTTTTGTGCCATCCGCAAATTTTGTAATAGGGAGCAGTAAATGCAATAGACCAGAGAGAAGGAGGTGCACGTGAAGCAATGCATCCTAATGCTGACCCTGGAAGTCTTTCTCCAGTCTAAAAAAACAGCTATTTCTCAGTGATTACTATCATTCAGACAATTTTGAATCCATAATACCACTGTAAATGGCAACGAGCGTAAAATTCCACATCCTATGACTGCTGAACCAATCTCTCACCCCTTTTATTCAATGGGCCTGGTGGGAATGAACTTTGCCGGCAAACTTAGATGTGGCACTTAATCAAACTTATTTAGGAAGTCCACGTACCCTACCAGCTGCATAAACCTCATCTACTCTCTCTGTAACCATCAACGAAACACAATCAATTTAGTTAAAGGTACTATTCCCTCAGAAAACCTGCGCTGCCATTCTGAGTGACTGATAATTTTCTCTCAACTATTTGTTTTTCAAAGCTTTCCCACCACAGGTTAAACTGACTGCCCTGTAGTTCCTGGCTGAACCTTCCACAGGTGTTGGAACAAGGTGTAACATTTGCAATTCTCCAGTCCAATGGCACTCGGCATCTTCACAGGAATGTGAGCGGCACGGTAGCACCGTGGTTAGCACTGTTTCTTCACAGCTCCAGGGTCCCGGGTCCAATTCCTGGCTTGGGCCACTGTCTGCGTGGAGTCTGCACGTTCTCCCCGTGTCTGCGTGGGTTTCCTCCCACAGTCCAAAGATGTGCTGGTTAGGTGGATTGGCCATGATAAATTGCACTTAATATCCAAAAAGGTTAGGTGGGGTTACTGGATTACGGGGATGAGGTAGAGGCGGGCTTATGTAGGGTGCTCTTTCCAAGGGTCGGTGCAGACTTGATGGGCCGAATGGCCTCCTTCTGCACTGTAAATTCTACCATTCTATGAATGGATTATTATGACCAGTGCCTCCACAATTCGCATCCTTACTTCCCTCAGTTTTCTTGGAGGCATGTGATCCAGTTCTGGTGAACTTTAAATACAGCCTGCCTTTCTGATACCTCTTTTATCAAATTCTAACACACCCATTGGCTTCAGTGTCTGCCCGTTGTGTGATTGGATGTTGGAGGGTGAGGGTCAACAGCCAGGTGCAAAGGCAACATCCCTTTTCTCCAAGCAACCAGCCTTTGGTTATTCCCTTTGTCATTAAGGTGGTGGGAACTGCTGACTGTCTGAAGAGGAAAGGAATTGTAGATTACCAGCATTACCAGAAAACGTGGAACTTCCTGAAAATGGCTGCTTACACTAACTATCGGGTGATCTTCCACTGTAAGTATGGTGAGCCTTGCCAGAAATTCTTCGATTTAGTTTTTGAAAGAATTGAAGGTGTTTCCTTACCTGGCACAAGGTGGCACCCTCAGCTTGGACAACTCTCACAATGGCAACAATGGGGATCCACATAATACAGAAGATGATCAGACACCAGCCAAGTGCTGTGGCCCACACAGGGTACTCAACAGGTCCATATGTTGGTGGCACAAAGGTTGCTAATGACCAGATGAAGATTACCTAAATGAAATAATTGTACAAAGCATGACCAGAAACAGAATGATACAGTAATAACAGCATAAATCATGAAAAGATGTAATATCTCCTTACTGCCAGCAAACACGGAGAGATAAAAATCCAACACGCTCTCCACCACAGCCAGAAGAGCCAAGTCCTTTTCCCAATCATCATCTCAATGTCCTTGATGAATCTGTTTGCCCCTGCGAACAACAAGAAAGCAGAGAGACACAATCACTTGGATTGTCCAGTCTTCAGGGCAGCTTGTTTACTGCCGAAATTCATCTTGTCCTGGGTGTCACTAATGAACAGGTTAAATCAGAGAAAGGATCACTCAGGATTTCAAACATGATTAATAAATGATGTCCTGATATTTCAATTTAGCCTGGTCTCAGGTTCCGCTTGATAAAGCACACATGAAGTGCCTTGGACATTTAATTGTGTTTATATGTGTTGTATGAATGCAAATTGCCTTCTTTTTCTCACTTATGAACTCCTATAGTAAAATGGTGTGTGTAGAACAGCTTACAGAACACCCATTCACAAATCTTTTGAAAAGAACTTCTGTTCCAATAACCATATTAAAGTATCAAATAGATCATTAAAGTATCAATAATGGAAGCTTTAACTCTGTCACACTTTCCGCAAATTTATATTGAGAGACTGGCAAAAGCGATCGCAGAGAAATAGCTATTAACAGCTTTCTCCACATCCCCAAATAAATCAATTATGCAATTTTTGGCTGCAATCTCAGGCTCATAAAAGAATTATCTGAATGTGGGATTACTTGTGAATGGGTGTTTGTTAATCCTAAACAGTACCACACATGTGCCATTGCTTCTATCGGGTTCACTGGTTATGGACATAGTGTATACTGAGTGAATAGGCAAAGAAAGATGAGTTGACAAGGTTTAGGAGGGGGGGGGGGGGGGGGGGGTGGGTGCGGTGTGTATGGTGTCTTTAATACAAATGGGATGAAGTCCATTGGAACTAAGAGGGGTCTTTTAACCAGCCCACCTCGGCACTCGACTATCCCCGTGGCTGCTTCCAGAGCTGGCAGTCCCGACTTTGTCACATATCCACCCTGCACACACAGGTCTTTTTGAATAAGTAAAGAAGCAGTTTATTATATCAGAGCTCTGGGAGAAAGATTGGAAGCTCTCCAGCCTCGCAATACTCTTTCTCACTTGAGGTAAGGTTCACATGGGGTTAATATACAGATTTAAAGGTGACATTTGGGCAGCACGGTAGCATTGTGGATAGCACAATTGCTTCACAGCTCCAGGATCCCAGGTTCGATTCCGGCTTCGGTCATTGTCTGTGCGGAGTCTGCAAATCCTCCCTGTGTGTGTGTGTGTGGGTTTCCTCCGGGTGCTCCGGTTTCCTCCCACAGTCCAAAGATGTGCAGGTTAGGTGGATTGGCCATGACAAATTTCCCTTAGTGTTGGGTGGCGTTACTGGGTTATGGGGATAGGGTGGGGGTGTTGACCTTGGGTAGGGTGCTCTTTCCAAGAGCCATTCCTAAATGCAGGCCGTTGCCTTGGAAATTATAGTGACATGTTGTGGAGTTAGGAGGGGCAGGGATACTGGTTAGTTTGAGGTGTGGGACTTCTTTATCTGTGTCAAGGCCCCAAATGTTATCAAAACGTGGGATATGCCATCCGTCGAACCGAGTGAGTCCCCAAAATAGTTGCGCCTCGATATTGGGCAACTGTATGTCTTTATCTGTACTATTAACAAAGAACCAAACATTCATTCTCTCCGTATAATTAATGGGTATTGCCTATAATGGGATTCCGTCATCTACCCAGTACGGGATGTGCGCATACAACCAACAGGAGGAGGCATTTGTTATCTTTGTATATTCATATTGTGGAGCCAGAAAGGCATTCTAAATAATAGCATGTTTCATGTATGAAAATTTGGTTACAAAAAGCATATTCATAAAAAACACAATTAAAACGTGAAAGGCTGGCATGCTAGGCTTCATCATGCTTCGGCTGGTAGAGGCCTTCTAGTCATCATCACCTATCGTGGATATAATAAATGGTTTAATCATTATACAGTTTGAACTGAGTCCAATGTTTCCATTGTCCCATGCCTTTTATGTCTACGCATGCACAAGTGTCCCCACTGATGAGGACTTGGTGTGGTCCTGTCCCCCTGGGAGCAAACCCTGGCTTTTCATGCAGGACCTTAACCATTACCTTGGAGCCGGGGGGGCGGGGGGGGGGGGAAATCGGGTAATGCTTTTAGTTCTAAATTCTTGTCCTTAGTTTGCTGTCTACATCGTGTTTGGTGGCACACTTCCTTCAATTGGTTGCTGAGTTCAAATAGGTATTTGCGCATTCTGTCCCTCAGTGGGCCTACATCTTCCCCCTCCGTTATTATCCCCGCTGGTAATTGCATGGCACAGCCAGTCATCAATTCATGGGGAGACAACCAAGTCGTTCGATTAGGGCTTGCTCGTAATTTCATCAGGGTCGTGTTATTCACCCTGGGGTAACACGGACTGCAACTGGATGCAGTTGTACTGGAAAGCAGACACCAAACTTAGATGTTGGTTCAATACGATTTATTGAACTTCTTTAACAGTGCACACAACTTGCTGAGGGTTGACACTCTACTGCTCTAAGTGTGCTAACTCTAACTTACTAGACCAGACTAGCTCTGAGCCACGTGTAGAAGGTGGTAACTGATATATACACCCTGACTGTCACTACAGTTGTCTCCAGTGGAAAGAGGCGGAGTGCTGATGCCTCGTGTGTTTTGTAGTAGGAAACCCCCCCTCTAGTGTTCTGTCTGGTCATTGGTTGTGTTCTGTCCTGTGTGTTGATTGGCTAACTGATGTACCATCAATGACCATGAGACGAATGGTGAACTATTGTGGCTTTATTGTGCTAGATGTAAAGCCTCCGGCAGCTGGACCCAAGAATGGGGGGAGAGCAGGAGAGCATACACTTTTATACAGAGCTTGCTGGACTGATGTTCAATTTCCAAAACAGCAGCTTAACTAATAAATCTGAAATTAAAAGCTACTCTTGTTATTGATAAACCTGGAGCCACACATCTCTGGTTCACTAATATCCTTTAGGGAAAGAAATCTACCATCCTTGACCAGTGTGATCTACATATGGCTCCTTCAATGTGGTTGACTCTTAACTGGTCAGTTGAATGGATTAGCAACCCACTCAATGTTATCAAACGTCCATGGAAAAGTTGAATAAGAATGAAGCCAGTTGGCCACCCAGTGCCTTCACCAATCTTCGTGAAATCCCTCCTGGACTGAGGCATCCTTTGTTAAAGTCTTACAAAACTATAATAAAATATTGGTGTTTCTGTCCAGTATCCTAGCCACTGTTGGGGTCTGGTCTGGGATTGTGCCGAGTTGATGGGAAGTTCAGGTGGTGTGGCAATCTGATGGTGATTGCCAGTCCCTGGAAGAACCAGGCCATTGTTTCAGACTCCTCCATTTCCAACTTGGTGTGGGCCTATCAGCAGAAGTGGTGGTACAGCACCATACAGAGTGTCCCAGGGAGTTTGCAACATTGATTCGACCCCATGGAATCTCAGGGTAACAGATCATGGACGAGGAAACCTCCTGCTGATTAAAGCCTCTCACCCTCCACCAAGCAATGCCTCACTGCTCCTCCATGTTGAACATCAGTTGGGACTCGCACTGACAATAGCAATGGCACAGAATGTACTTTGTTGCAGGACTTCAACAAGAATGGCTCAACACCACCGTTACTGACAGAGTTGACTGAGTCCTGAAGCACAAAACAGCCAGACTGGACGTTTGGCAAGTGATGAATCAACATCAGGGGACAAACTTACTTGACCGTGCCCTCACCAATTTAACTGTGGCAGACGCAACTGTCCATGGTAGTATTAGGGGTGGCCACTGTGAAGATTAAGGCGTGGATTGTTGTAACTGAGGCGGGTCCCTCAATTTGGGAAATTTTCCAGCTCATTGCACCTACCACAGTAGAAAGATCCTGGATGACATTTTGGGAGGAAAGGTGTTGGTGGGAAAATGCTGTGTTTCACATTCTATGATTGTGGGACATTCATATTGGAAATTCTGCTTTTTACAATATATAACTAATTCTTAACAATGTTGCAATGTATATCTAACCTTGCAGCTTGATGAATTTCCTGTGAAATTCTCTCTGAAAATTGCAGCCCTCTGTGCAAAACAAATGACTCAGCACCTGTGCATACCTAAAGACAATGGACTATTGATAAACTTTGCCCAAGGTCTGAATGCCTTAATATATCTGTGACTGCCCGGCTAGCTACAAACTGAGGAATTAGCAACAACAGGAAAAGGCTGTAAATTACGAACTAATAACTATTTATGGCATGGACTAAGATAATGGAGGAGTAATTAGTTGCATGTAATGAATTGTGATGCAAATAAAGTTGATTGGCTGCATGTAAATGTGATTACAAACTGATTTTGCCTTTGAATTCTGTATATTAACCCCGTGTGAACCTTAGCTCAAGTGAGAAAGAGTATTGCGAGGCTGTGGAGCTTCCAATCTTTCTCCCTGAGCTCTGATATAATAAACTGCTTCTTTACTCATTCAAAAAGGCCTGTGTGTGAATATTTTCACCTCTAACAATGGTATGGCTTTTTTCTAGCAAGGCTGAGAGAGATGTTCCCTCTTTAGTCTTCTAAGACCAATTGCTTCTCTCTCACTATGTATCTCCATCAGCAATCAAATTAGTTAAATTTAAACTTAAAAGCTTCTCTGTCTTACAAGGCCTCAGTTGCTAAGCAACTATTTCTGGTTTGTTTACACTTCACACAGTCGCCCTCTCTACAATTACATACAAACACCTTTGTCCAGAACATTTGTAATTAAGTTTTACCCTTCTCGGCACAGGAACATTAACGTAAACCCACTTAAAACCATACAATGGGCGTCATTCTCCGACCCCCCGCCGGGTAGGAGAATGGCCGTTGGCCGCCGTGAATCACGCCCCCGCCCCCGCCGAAGTCTCCGGTACCGGTTTGCGGGACCCCCCGCTGGATTCTCCGGCCTGGATGGGCCGAAGTCCCGCCCAGAGATTGCCTGTCCCGCCGGTGTAAATCAAAGCTGGTATTTACCGGCGGGACCAGGCGGCGTGGGCGGGCTCCGGGATCCTGGGGGGGGGCACGGGGTGATCTGACCCCGGGGGGTGCCCCCACGGTGGCCTGGCCCGCGATCGGGGCCCACCGATCCGCGGGCGGGCCTGTGCCGTGGGGGCACTCTTTCCCTTCCGCCTCCGCCACGGCCTCCACCATGGCGGAGGCGGAAGAGACTCTCCCCACTGCGCATGCGCGGGAAACTGGCAGCGGCCGCTGACGCTTCCGCGCATGCACCGGGAAACTGACAGCGGCCGCTGACGCTCCTGTGCATGCGCCGTATTTCCGTGCCAGCTGGCGGGGCAACAAACGCCATTTCCGCCAGCTGGCGGGGCAACAAACGCCATTTCCGCCAGCTGGCGGGGCGGAAATCCCTCCGGCGTCGGCCTAGCCCCTCAATGTCGGGGCTAGGCCGCCAAAGATGCGGAGCATTCCGCACCTTTGGGCTGGCACGATGCCCGTCTGATTGGCGCCGTTTTTGGCCCCAGTCAGCAGACATCGCGCCGTTGGGGGAGAATTTCGCCCCATGTTTCTAACAATACAAATATATATCCCGTAAAACTACCTTTATTTTCCTAACAAAGACCTTAATGAAGGATCACCTTGATCTGAAAAGCTAACTCTATTTCTCTCCAGAGGTGCTGTCTGGCCTGCTAGTTATTTAAAGAATTTACTGTTTTTATTGTAAAAGGGATTGCCTGTCTTATGTTGGCTTTTGGAATTAAATGGGAAAAGATCCTTGATAGCTAACGATGGTAAGTGCAAAAAGGTGAAAGTCGCCATAGTCCCAAATGACCAGGGGCTGCTCTTCCCTTTGAGGGGGCGAGAGCTGACTGGTGGTGATTTAACCTGAGGATCACCGCACCTCAGGCGAGGGGCAAGGTTGAGAAGGCTGGGGGGGTCACGAATAACCTCGGCGGGCACTGGAAATTAACCCATGCTGTTGGCTTCGCTCTGCATCATGAACCAGTTGTCCAGCCAACTGAGTTAAACCGGCCCCCACCAAGGATTATACTTGGGTTTCCAATGAAGAACTATTCACACCTTATGACCCAATACATTCCTCTTCCTTCTTCTGTACAGACATAGAACATAGAACAGTTCAGCACAGTACAGGCCCTTCAGCCCACGATGTTGTGCCGACCATTTATCTGAATCTAAGATCAACCTAACCTACACCCCTTCAATTTACTGCTGTCCATGTGCCTCAGAGTTGCTTAAATGCCCCTAATGACTCTGACTCCACCACCTCTGCTGGCAATGCATTCCACACACCCACCACTCTCTGTGTAAAGAACCTACCTCTTACATCTCCCCTATACCTTCCTCTAATCACCTTAAAATGATGTCCCCCTCGTGCCAGCCATTTCCACCCTGGGGAAAAGTCTTTGGACATCCATTCTATCCATGCCTCTCATCACCTTGTACACCTCTATCAAACAGGATGTTTGATATTTTATTTGCTTCCTGGGTGTAGAAATGATGGTACTTTCATTTCTATTGAAATTACTGATATTGATAATTAATTAGTTTTATATCCAACAGTAAATTGAAATGTTCCCCATGAAAACCTACTTGGTAAAATTATTTTATCTGAATACGTTTCTTGTTGCATTTACCATATATCCAGCTGAGCCCAATGAGTTCCAGCAGCGCCGATACAATGAGACCCCATCCGATACAGAAATGGTCAATTAAATTTATCCAGTAAATTCCAGCCTAACAAGAAATGAAAAATCAGAAAATGTGCTGCAAATGAAAAACATGATACAGTAAAATCATTGTTATCCAGCTTGCATGGGGAATGTGCGTCGCCAATTAATCAAAAACGCGAGTTAACAAAATGTCCCATTTCCCTATGGAATGCAGCACAGTGCTTGTAGCATGAAATAATCGGTAATAATAAGTACGCTTTTTACCTTGAATTGTAAAGAGTTTAATTAATTTACAGGATGTGGGCAACACTGGATAGGCCAGCATTTATTGTCCGTGTCTAATTGCCCTTGAGAAGGTGGTGGTGAGCTGCCTTCTTGAACCGCTGCAGAGTCTGTGGTGTAGGTACACCCACAATGATGTTAGGGAATTCCAAGATTTTGACCCAACAACAGTGAAGGAACGGCGATATATTTCCAAGTCAGGATAGTAAGTGACTTGCAGGAGAACATCCAGGTGGTCATGTTCCCATGTGTTTCCTGTCCTTGTCCTTCCAGGTGGGAGCAGTCGTGGGTTAGGAAGGTGTTGCCTAGGGAGCCTTGTTGAGTTCCTGAAGTGCATTTGTAGATGGTACACAATGTTTGTCGGTGGTGGAGGGTTTGAATGTTTGTGAAAGGGGATGTCAATCAAGCAGGCTGCTTTGTCCTGGATGGTGTCGAGTGTTTTTGGCGCTGGAATCATCCAGGCAAGTGGAGAGTATTCACACTTCTGATCTTGTACCTTGTAGATAAAATAAATAAATAAACTTTATTGTCACAAGTAGGCTCACAGGCTTTGGGGAATCAGGAGGTGAGTTCCTCGCTGCAGGATTCCTAGCCTCTGATTTGTTCTTGTGGCCACAGTCTTTATATGGATAGTCCAGTTCAGGGGCGAAATTCTCCCTAAACGGCGCAATGTCCGCCAACTGGCGCCCAAAACAGTGCCAATCAGACGGGCATCGCGCCGCCCCAAAGGTGCGGAATGCTCCGCATCTTTGGGGGCCGGGCCCCAATATTGAGGGGCTAGGCCGGCGCCGGAGGGATTTCCGCCCCGCCAACTGGTGCAAACGGCGTTTGTTGCCCCGCCACCTGGCGCGGAAATGACATGTCGGGGCGGCGCATGCGCGGGAGTGTCAGCGGCCGCTGACAGTTTCCCGCGCATGCGCAGTGGGGAGAGTCTCTTCCGCCTGCGCCATGGTGGAGACCGTGGCGGAGGCGAAGGGAAAGAGTGCCCCCACAGCACAGGCCTGCCCGTGGATCGGTGGGCCCCGATCGCGGGCCAGGCCACCGTGGGGGCACCCCCTCGGGGTCAGATCGCCCCGCGCCCCACCAGGACCCCGGAGCCCGCCCGCGCCACCTTGTCCCGCCGGTAAATAGGTACTCTAATTTACGCCGGCGGGACAGGCAATTTCTCGGCGGGACTTCGGCCCATCCGGGCCGGAGAATCGAGCGGGGGGGCCCGCCAACCGGCAAGGCTCGATTCCCGCCCCCGTCGAATATCCGGTACCGGAGACTTCGGCAACCGGCGGGGGCGGGATTCACGGCAGCCCCCGGCGATTCTCCGACCCGCTGGGGGGGTCGGAGAATGACGCCCCAGATTCTGGTCAAGGGTAACCCCCTGGATGTTGATAGTGGAGTATTCAGTGGTGGTAATGCCATTGAATGCCAAAGGGCAATGGTAAGAATATCTCTTATTGGAAATAGTCGTTGCCTGGCACTTGTATGGCCTAAGTGTCAGCCCAAGCCTGGATATTGTCCACATTTGCTGCATTTGGACATGAACTGCTTCAGTATCTGAGGCATAGAGAATGGTGCTGAGCATTGTGCAGTCATCCGCGAATATCTCCACGACTGACTTTATGATGATGGGAAGGTCATTGATGAAGCAGCTGAAGATGGTTTGACCGAGGAGGGTCTGTAGTGATGTTCTGGAGCTGGAATTATTGTCCCCCAACTACCACAGCCATTTTCCTTTGGGTGACAGGTGAAGACAGTTAAAGAACAAGAAACAAGCGCAAAAGACATGCATTGTAAATTGCTAGAAATAGAATTTAACACTGTAACCTGAATGTGCAATGACAGATATAATGGGCGGGATACTCCATTCCTGCAGCCAGCCAGTGGGGTTTCCAACTGTGGGCCACTCCACACCATCGGGAAGTGCACAAGCGTGAGTGCACTGTCGGCGCAATGGAGGAGCCCGCCGATGGAGAATGCCGCGGATGAGGTCTTGCCTTACTTCCAAGTACAAATATCCCTCTGAATTAATCGTTCCTGTGGTACTTCTGACATCCCACCCCTTTATTTGACTCTCTGCACTTCATTAATAATAATCTTTATTGTCACAATTAGGCTTACATTAAGGCTGCAATGAAGAGCCCCTAGTCGCCACATTCCGGCGCCTGTTCGGGCACACGGAGGGAGAATTCAGAATGTCCAAAGTACCTAACAGCACGTCTTTCGGGACTTGTGGGAGGAAACAGGAGCACCCGGTGGAAACCCACACAGACACAGGGAGAATGTGCAGACTCCGCACAGTGACCCAAGCCGGGAATCGAACCTGGGACCGTGGAGCTGTGAAGCAACAATGCTAACCACTGTGCTACCGTGCCATCCCAGCACCACAGAATTCAGGATTTCTTGGTTTGAATGGGCAAATGGGCCTATGGTTAATTGGTCAGCCAATGGGTGGCACATCTGACCATGCCGGACTCACTGGTCACCATTGTGACATGTCAGCATAACGTATTTGCTTGTGCTCGAATCCTTGATCGGGATTTACAAGGCTCAGATCTTTGAATTAAAGATGAGAGTGTTATAGACAAACTGAAAGCGCGATTGAAATTTTCCAAAGTGCACGGGCTGGATTCTCCGCTGTCGGGATTCTCCATTACGCCGAGAATCCCGCTGCCGGCAGGGGCGCAGAAAACTGGTGCGGCGGGACGGAGAATCCCACCCCGTATCTCTTTGCTGTGAGACATATCAAATAATGTTGATTGAAAACTAAGTAAAACTGATTCACAGTGTTTTAATTGAGCAATAAAGTAGAGGGTGAAATTCTCCACCTCGTGACACCGCAAATGCGAACCACGATCGGGCGGAGAATCAGGCATCCGGCCAAAATCGAGGACTGTGCACGCCACACTAATCGGCACCATCCTCCGGTCCCTCGCTGGTGGCGTTAACAAGGTTAGCTGCATTCTGTCTTTGGTGCTACCTACAGGCTCCTGGCTGCTCATGCTGCTGAGTGCTGCCTGTGTCCTTTAAATGCTCAGAAGGCCTCTCGTCAACTGGGAGCCCACCCTGGCCACCCCTCTGGACGCCCTCATACCCCAGCTGTATCATCACGGGCCAAGCTCAATTAGGATCCCAGCAGGTGTTGAAACTCCTCAGAAGGGCTGCCCCATTGCAGAGGAAGCACGGAATCAGCAGAACCCACCCCGACCAGAGGACACATGCAATGAGGCCGATGGAACCCTTCCTTGTTCCCTACTCCTCCCCGGATCGAGGACTCGCCAGTAATCCCCTCCTCTCCGGATCACCAGCTGTTCTTCCTGGTGAGACTGGCAGCGCTGACTGCCTCTGCCACCACCTGCCAGGCGCGCTTGAGTCTCCGGTCAATGCTGGGAAGAGGATGTCCCTCCACTCATCACTGGCATGGACCTGTGGGTCCACCTCGGAGTCCTGAGCTCAGGGAAGGGGGAGGGACATTTCTTCGTTGAGCCATCTTGGTTACTGCAGTGAGTGTGTAAGTGGATTGCTCAAAAACAGCTCCCCTGCCAGGCCCTTCGACGTTAACTCAAGCTCCAGTGGTTAGAATGCCCAATGGGCTGGGAATTGCCCGGAAGTCGAGCCAGCATGCTGGGCCATGCGTATGTCCTTAATTGCTCCTGAATAGCAACCCCAACGGAAACATGAACCCCACACAATTCAGTCCCAGTGTCAACACTTTCTCCCAAACGGTGAATTTTGCCCAGAGTTTCATCTCTTTAATCAGATGGGGAAAGATCAGTCAATTCCAAACAATCACTTGCCGCCCACCTGGCCAAGATGTTCCTGTACAGCTACAATACTGACAATGTAGAAAATTGCCCCGGTATATCCTGAGCATAAAAAGCAGGAGTGATCCAACATGGCCAATTACCACCCCTTCAGTCCACTCCCGATTATCAGCAAAGTGATGAAAGGGGTCACCAACAGTGCTCTCAAAAGGTACTTGCTTAGCAATAAACTGCTCACTCAGAATCACTCAGCTCCTGGCCTCATTACAGCCTTGGTTCAAACATGGACAAAAAGAGCTGAACTAGAGGTGAGCTGAGAGGGACTCACCTTAGCATCAAATCAGCATTCGACCTAATGGTGCATAAAGGAGCTCTGGCAAAACTGGAGCCAATGGGAATTGGGGGAAAATTCTCCACTGGTTTGAGTCATGACGGTCGGTTTGTTCAGTTGATTGGACAGCTGGTTTGTGATGCAGAACAAGGCCAACAGCATGGGTTCAATTCCCGTACTGGCTGAGGTTATTCATGAAGGTCCTGCCATCTCAACCTTGCCCCTTGCCTGAGGTGTGGTGATCCTCAGGTTAAATCACCACCAGTCAGCTCTCCCCGTCAAAGGGGAATGCAGCCTATGGTCATCTGGGAATAAGGCGACTTTCCTTACCTGGCACAAAGGAAGATGGTTCTGGTGGTTGGAGGTCAATTGTTAGTTCCAGGACCACTGTAGGAGTTACTCCTACATTGGGAGTGTTCTAGGCCCAACCATTTTCAACTGTTCATCATTGACCTTCATTCCATCATAAGGTCAGATGTGGGAATGTTTACTGATGGTTGCACAATGTTCAGCACTATTTGTGGCTCCTCAGATATGTTCATGTCCAAATGATGCAGGGCCTGCACAATGTCCAGGGGTGGGATGACAAGTGGCCACACAAGTGCCAGGCAATGACCATTTACAAGAAGAGAGAATCTATCCTCGACCTGACATTCAATAATAATAATAATAAATAATAATAACAATAATAATAGTCTTTATTAGTGTCACAAGTAGGCTTACTGCAATGAAGTGAATATCCAAGTGCCAGGCAATGACCATCGACAAGAAGAGAGAATCTAACTATAGAACTGACATTCTATGGCATTAATATCACTGAATTCTCCACTAACAACATCTTGGGGCTTACCATTGATCAGAAACTGAATTGGACCAGCCATATAGATACTGTGGCTACAAGAGCAGGTCAGACACTAAGAATCCTGCAATGAGTAATTCACCTCCTCATTACCTGAAGCCTGTCCACCATCTAAAAGGCACAAGTCAGGAGTGTAATGTATTACTCTCCTCTTGCCTGATTGAGTGTAGCTCAAACACAACTCAAGAACTTCAAAACCTCCCTGGAAAAAGACAACCCATTTGATTGGCATCCTCTCCACAAAGATTCACGCCCTCTCCCACCAATGGACATTTGCAGAGGTGTGTACCATCTACAAGGTGTATTGCAGGAACTCACCATTGCTCCTTAGGCAGCATCTTCCAAACCCACTACCACAACCATCTGGAAGGACAGGGGCAGGAAAACCACCATCGAGAAATTCCCCTACAAATCACTCACCATCCTGACTTGGAAATATATCGACATTCCTTCACTGTCGCTGTGTCAAAATCCTGGAACTCCCATCCGAACAGCACTGTGGATGTTCCAAATCCACAGGGATTGCAATGGTTCAAGAAGCTAGCTGGCCACCACCTGGTCAAGGACATTTAGGGATAATCAATAAATACTGGCCTAGCCACCCATGGCCACATCCCATGAATGAATTTTTAATAATGTTAAATAAATGGAAGAAAAAATGACTAACACTCAAGTTTTTATTACTTCACGTTATGATATTTCTGACTTCATTTTTATCATTAATGACTTAGGCTGAAATATTACAAACTAATAAAGGATAACATACCTGTGTTACTAATAAAAGGCCAAGCAAATAAAATAAAAAGGAAACACCAGTTATCAGGTACAGGCGTTTGGAACGTAGAAACTTTGGGAACTGGTCCAACAGGGTGGTTATAATTGTTTCTGATGAAAAAGGAAGTTAATTGAGGTCAGCACATTATTTATAATTTACACAGTTCTACAATCCCAAATTACCATCAAAAACCCTCCCTCAGCTGAAGGTTCAGTGCCTCTCCATGTTGAACATCACATGGAAGAAGTGCTAAAGTGAGCAAGGCCACAGAACTTCAATGTCCATCACCAAGACTAATGATTGAGCTGTCCGGGTTCTGATTGGCCTATCTGTCAGACTAAGCTTGCAGAAGATGGTGAGGGAACCAGAGGGAAAAACCTACTTGGCCTTGCCCATCAGCCTGTTGCAATTACATCTGTCCGTGGCAGTATTGGCAGGATAGACGACAGTGCAATACATGTGGAGCCAAAACCCGTTTCACAAGGAGAACACCTTTGAGTTGGCACTACCATCATGCCAAATAAGTTAGGTCCAGATCTGATCCAGCAGCTCAAGACTGAGCATTCGTGTCGTATGGCAGGCCTTCAGCAGCAAAGAAGTGTATGCAACCACAATCTGTAAACTCATGGCCTATCACATTGCTCACTCTACTGATACCATCAAACTAGAAGACAATGAGGAGTGCAGGAGAGCATAACAGGAGTAGCACCTCTGCAGTACAGAGGTGTTCATTGAGAAAGAGTGATCCTTTGACACTGCTTTAAAAGACATCTGAACCCTTTCAGAACCATGCAGAAACTTTGTGTCTTCAGAAGATGCTTCACAGCTTGTTTCAGCTCTCCTTGTTCTCAGGCAATCGTTTGACTGCTTAGAAAGGTAGTTAATCTATTTTAACTGAACTGCCATGAGGGCAAACTGCTTTACTTCTGGCCATAGATTCATCTAGAACTCCATTGAGCTGCTTTGTGAAAAATTCCAGAAAACGTAGCTCCACCCAGCAAAGACATCATTTTATGAAGCTGAAATCTAATAAATATCACAGGGAATCCCCTTAATCCAAACAAAACTGCATTAGCTCAAGCTTTTTACGATAGTTTAATTACATCTCTGGCTCCTAAAATCTTTGCTCTCTTTAAAACTAGGATTTCATTTTCTAAAACATGACTTCAGAGGGGCAGGATTCTCCGACCCCCCGCCGGGTCGGAGAACCGCCGGAGGCTGGCGTGAATCCCGCCCCCGCCGGTTGCCGAATTCTCCGGCACCAGAGATTTGGTGGGGGTGGGAATCGCGCCGCGCCGGTTGGCCCCCACGGCGATTCTCCGGCCCGGATGGGCCGAAGTCCCGCTGCTGGAATGCTTGCCCCGCCGGCGTGGATTAAACCACCTCTCTTACCGGCGGGACAGGCGGCGCGGGCGGGCTCCAGGGTCCTGGGGGAGGGGCGCAGGGCAATCTGGCCCCGGGGTGGTGCCCCCACGGTGGCCTGACCCGCGATCGAGGCCCACCGATCTGCGGGCGGGCCTGTGCCGTGGGGGCACTCTTTTCCTTCCGCCTTCGCCATGGTCTCCACTGCGCAGACCCCCTCCACTGCGCATGTGCGGGGAAGCCGTGAGCGGCCGCTAACGCTCCCGCGCATGCGCCGCCCGGCAATGTCATTTCCGCGCCAGCTGGCGGGGCACCAAAGGCCTTTCCTGCCAGCTGGCGGGGCGGAAATCAGTCCGGTACGGGCCTAGCCCCTCAAGGTGAGGGCTCGGCCGCTCAAGATGCGGAGAATTCCGCGCCTTTGGGGCGGCGCGATGCCGGCCTGATTTGCGCCGTTTTTGGCGCCGGTCGGCAGACATCGTGTCGTTTACGGAGAATTTCGCCCAAGTCAGATAATGACCCCCATTTGTAACCTTTACTGCAACAAATATGTGTAATACAAAACATCAGAAATTCCTACATTCATCACTCCTCCTCTCTTAGAAATCTGAACCAGCAATATAAAAAGATGGTTTCATTTTCCCATAGCCTTTTAACTCTAAACATTTCTCATTACTAAACAAAACTTATACTCTATAAGGTACATATTATATGACATTCAAACATACAAACAAACGTGAGTATAATCCGTATAGTCTTTCTTTTCCACCTTCGAGCATTCCAGTCTCCTTACAGTGCAAAATCATGATAAAACACCAGCAATTACATTTTTTCTTCCTGCTACATGTATAATTTTCAAGTTAAATGGTTGTAGCAATAAACTCCATCTGACCATCCTTAAATTTTTCCAAAAACTTTGATGGATTATGGTCTGTATATACAAGAGTCTCTGATGAACCATTGGCACATAAATGTCAGAATGTTGCAACACCAATATCAAACTCAATCTCTCCTTCATGAAGGTCGAATACTTCTTTTGATGAATATTTAGTTTCCAAGAAAAATAACTGACAGGTCTTTCGGTTCTTTCATCGTCTTCCTGCAGCAATACAGCACCACCACCCACATCACTCGCCTCTATTGTCACATTAAATTGCTTGACATAATTAGGTATCGTCTACCCTGGTGCAGTGGTTCACAGTTTTAAAATTATCAAGTGCCTCCTGACATTCTGATGTCCATTGACATTTCCTGTGCTTTTCTGGACGTTCAGTCAACCACAATGCTCAAATTTGACATGAATACCTGGTAGAAACCAAACCTATCCAGAAGCCTCATATCTTCTCACCTTGTTGATGGTAGTGGAAACTCCCCAATAGCTTTCGTTTTCACATTCCATGGGACCATCTGACCATTTCTCAAGTTCACTTTTAACCACGTTTATCCAGCCTTCTATAGTCAATCAAATAATTATTTAAAATGTTCCAAAATCTCCTTCCACGCATGATTACTTTTGTACTTCCCAATTTATTCCCACATATAGCTCTCTGTGACTTTAATAACTCTTTTAGGTCATTTTGAAGGTAACTCAATACTTTATCCAAATTTTTTATTACCTCCTCATTGTCCAATCTAATTTGAGGAATGTCAAATTCAGAATCATCTGGATTTATCTCTTTTCCCTGAGTTACAATGATAAATGCCTCCTGCTTCTTTCCTTCTCTTCCAAAATAGCTTATTAACATGACACACTCTGCAAGGTTTACTTCCATCTGGCATTCTTATCAAATAATTCACCTCACTCAATTCTCTTTTAATTTAATAAGGCCCACTAAATCGTGCTTTTAATGGTTCACCAACCATTGGTGACAATACTAATACTTTCTCCCCACCAGCAAAACTACTAATATTTGATTTCCTATCCGTCTCTTTTTTTGTGACAATTTTAAATACTTTCTATCCCAACTCATCAGCCCTTGTTAATATCTCCCTAAAGTTTGACACACAGTCCAACAATGTCATCGCCAAACACTGACTCAGCAACTTCTCTTGGATCAATTTAAGTGGTCCTCTTAGCTCATGACCAAAAATCAATTTGAATGGGCTGAATTTAGTTGATTCATCAGGTGCATCCCTAATTTCAAATAATACAAATTTGAATTTCTTTATCACAATCCTCTGGATATTCTCGGTAGCACAGTAGCACAGTGGTTGGCACAGTTGCTTCACAGCTCCAGGGTCCCAGGTTCGATTCCGGCCTGGATCACTGTCTGTGTGGAGGCTGCACGTTCTCCTTGTGTCTGCGTGGGTTTCCTCCAGGTGCTCCGGTTTCCTCCCACAGTTCAAAGGTGTGCAGGTTAAGTGGATTGGTCATGATAAATTGCCCTTAGTGTCCAAAAATGTTAGGTGGGGTGACTGGGTTACGGGGATAGGATGGCGGCATGGGCTTGAGTGCGATGCTCTTTCCAAGGGCCGGTGCAGACTCGATGGGCCGAATGGCCTCCTTCTGCACTGTAAATTCTATGATTCTATGATTCCTGATTATATGCCCTCAACATGGTCTTTAAAGTTTGGTGCCACCTTTGTAATGCTCCCTGTGATTCTGGATGATACACAGTAGATTTATATTGCTTTATTCCGATGCTCTCCTTGAATAAATGTGACCTAAAAATTGATCCACGATCTGATAGGATTTCTTTTGGTAGTCCAAACTGAGTAAAATATTTGGTTAACTCCTCTACAACCCTCTGAATATATTTTAATGCAACAGCCCCCAGATATCTCGTAGACACATCTATTATGGTCAACAAATACTGATTCCCACTTTTCATTTTAGGCAGGAGTCCCATGCAACAATTCGGATGCTAGTAAAAGGTTCCCCAAATGCTGGAATGGGTATTAAGGTTGTTGATTTGATTACTGCTTGAGGTCTTCCTATTACCTGACGTGTGACACATACGGCAAAATTCAACTGCATCCGTATGGAGTCCAGGCCAATAAAAACGTTTTTGTATTTTTGCTTGAGTTTTACTTACTCCTAAGTGACTTCCTACTGGAATCTCATGCACTGCCCATAAAATGTCCTTTCTATAACCCACCGGTAATACCACTTGATGAACGTCTGCCTATTTCCTATCTGCTTGAATATGTAAAGGCCTCCATTTTCTGATTACACATTATTTCTAATGTAATAACATTCTGGTATACACAGATTCAATTTCTGTATATGCTTTCTGATATAACTGCTTTATCTGTGAATAATTCTGCTGTAATTCTACTAACTTTCTTGAGCTAAAGATATCTGTTTCATCCACCACCTGCTCTTGTTCTTTACCAACCATCTAATTAAACATGGATTCTGACAACTGAACCTCAACCTCCCTATCGGTACTCCTCAAGTTCTCTTCCTCCTGTCTCAACCTGTGGTATTGTAATCTTGTCACCACATAATGAGGAAATCCCCTAGGATATGCTTCTTGAAACATCTCAGTTGTTTGACTTTCCACTGGCTTTTCAACCACAGTAGGCATCACTCCCACCTGTGATCCAGCTGTGTAATTACCCAGGATAAATTGTACCCCTGAACAAGGTAATCTTTTGATTACTCCTACCACTTCATCACATTTCACCGGATTGTCTAACATTACCTTACATCGTGACACACTACTCATCTCACCACTAATGCCACATATTACCACCTTTTCTGGTGATACTCTTTCCAAACTACATAACTCCTTGGGCTGGATTCTCCGTCAATAGGATCCTCCGTTTCGCTGAGAGTGCACACACGCCCAAAAGCGTGGGGGTGCCCACAATGGGAAACCCAATTGGCCGGCTGCCGGAACGAAGAATCCCGCTGCTGGCAGGGGCGCTTCGCACCGGAAAACGAGTGCGGCGGGATCTGGGATCCCGTCCCTTATCTCTCACCATTAAAGACTGACCTGCTCTTGTATCCCTGAAGATGTTAATCTCTTTACCTACTCCACCGTGTACACACGAGTAAACCTTAGCCTCACAAATAAAATGTGTAAAATGTTCTGGTCCCTGCTTATGCACCAACCTCTGAACAGGCTCTACACTTTGTTGCACCTCTTTCACTGGAACAATGTATTTTTTCCACTTTAATACACCCATCGGGTAATCTTGTTTTCATGAGTCTGTCTTCCCAGTACTATTCTTAAGCCACCAACACTGCGACTTCATGTGCCCAATTTTATGTCAATGAAAACATTTAAGGCTTTTGTATCTCTCAACCACTTTCATAGATTTCCTTATAACCTGAGGCAATCTCTCATTAACATCACCAAACATATCCCTGCTAAGATTTTGACTGAGAAGTGTTTCTCCTTCCTCAATTACTGCCTTTAACTCCAACAGTTTAAGCTGATGTTCTCTTTTCCTTTCCAACTCCCTCTCATTCATTTTCATTTTGTGAAGTTCAAATTCTCTCTTTTTCCTTCGCTTCTAAATTCTTCATTTCTATTTCTTTCTGTCTATCTTCTTCCTGCATCTCTAATTGTTTCATTTGTAACTGAATTTGAGCTAATTCTAATAATCCAGGCTGTGTCTCTGGCAAATTTAAATGTTGAACAGTTGCGTGTATTATTTCTATCTTCCTTACAGATTCAGATAAGGTTAACTGCAGATTTTCCATCAAACCAGCCTTTGTAAACCATCCCGAATAACTTGTCCACACCCAGGAAAATCTTTGCAATTGAAAGAGCCATTCCCAGTCACTCCTTATTTAAACTTCAAAATCTGAAAGAACGCAACCATTCCACACACACACTCACTGTCTTTAAATTCAATAATCCCAAGCCAAACAAGGAATTATACGGTAAGATCCTGGCAAAGAGTCCCCAATTTTATTACAAAGAGCCCCCAATTTTATTACAATCTCAGACCAGACCATAACAGTGGCTAGGATACCGGACAGAAACCCCAGTATGTTATTTTAATTTTGTAAGACTGTGAAAAGAGGATATCTCATTCCAGGTGCGATTTCATGAAAAAAATAGGGTTGTGGTATATTAAAACCAACTTTATTACTAACACAGTATTAATATACTTTTAACATCACCACAAAAAACGCTTACAATTGCACCCTAAGCAATTCTACTCAATACAGTGGATACAATACCCTTAACTGCTATCTTTATTCCCACGCCACAAGAAAAACCATCTCAGATCTCAATCTACTTGAAGTACCAAAGCACATAGGAAGACATTCTTGTACAGAGTGTTCTTTGAGAAAGAGAGATTTTTTGACACTGTTTAAAAAACAACTGAATCTTGTCAGAACCATGCAGAAATGCTGTCTGTTCAGAAGATGATTCTCAGCTTCTTTCAGCTCCCCTTGTTCTCAGCCAAGTCTGCACTGCTTGGAAATGCTGTTAATCTCTTTTAACTGAACTGCCATGTGAGCAAACTGCTTAACTTCTGGTCACAGCTTCATCTAGACCTCCACTGACGTGCTTTCTGCAAAATACGTGATAACTTAGCTCCACCCAGCAATGATATCATCTTATCAAGCTAAAATCTAACCACAGGGAATCCCCTTAATCGAAACAAAATGGCATTAGCCCAAACTTTATACGATGGTTTAATTACACCTCTGGCTCCCAAAATGTTTGCTCTCTTTCAAATTAGGATTTGCAGCAGTCAAACACATTAACTCAGCCTTTTAACCCTTACTGCACCAAATACCTATAATATAATATATCTAAAATTACTACATTCATCACAAGAGACTTCACAAACATCCCCATCCACAATGGTGGAGGAACACAGCAGATCAGTTCAAAAGAAAGGACTGAACCATTTCCAACCAGCTTCAGCTAGAAGTGCCGAGCGAATTATCCATCAAGGCATCTCCCTGAGTCACCCCCCGCCCCCCCTCTCTCCCTCACCTCCTGTCTCCCCAAATCCTGTTCACATCTGCAAGGCACAAGTCAGGAGTGCGATGGAATACTGTCCACTTGCCTGGGTCAGTGCAGCTCCACCAACTCAAGAAGATCAACACCATCCATGACAAAACAGCCCGCTTGACTGGCATTCCTTCCACAAACATTTGATCTGTCCACCACCGACGAACATTGACAGTAGTGTGTCCTATAGAAGATGCACTGCAGGAACAAAACCCATGACCACTACCATCTGGAGCAACAAGGGCAGCAGATGCCTGGGAACATCACCACCTTGTTCCATTCTGAGTCACTCATCATCCTGACTTGGAAATGTATCACTGTTCCTTCACTGACACTGGATCAAAATCCTGGAACTCCCTCCCTAACAGCACAGTGGGTGTATCTACCCCTCAGAGACTGCAATGGTTCAAGAAAGCAGCAGCCCACCATTACCTTAAAGGCAAGTAGGGATGACCAATAACTGATCGCCCCGTCAGTGGCATGACCATCACCTAACTGAATTTAAAAGAACCTGCTCCCTGATGCTCAGCTTGTGTTCCACCATGCCTCTCAGCTCCTGACTGAAGAAATGTATTTTCACCAAGCATAGACAGGAGAGCTGAATTCCAGAGGTGAGGTGAGAATGACTGCCCTTGAAATCAAACATTTGACCAAGGCTAGAAGATTCTGGCCACTTCTCTTGTGGCAGGAGCCACTACAGTGGAAGCGATGGGCTGGCCAAGAGTCCATTGACTTTCAACGGGACTGGATGATCCCGACAGCAGTGGGCCCTAGAAAATTCCACCCCAAGTGTGGCGTCAAAGAGAACTAGAAAAATGTAACCGAATGGAAATAGAGGGAAAACCTTCTATTAGTTGGAGTCAGACATAGCACAAAAGTTGTGGTTGCTGTAAGTCAATTATCTCAGCCCAGAGCATCTATGCAGAAGTTCGTCAAGGTAAAGTTCTGAGGCCAACTGTCCTAATTTGCTTCATCAATGACCTTTCCTCTCAGAATTAGGGATGTTTGCTGATGATTCTGCAGTATTCAGTGCAATTCATAACTCTTCAGCTAATGAAGCAATCCACGTCTGCATGCAACAAAATCTGGATATCTTTCAGGTCGCAGATAACATGTAGCAAATAATATTCACACCAGACAAGTGCCAGTCAATGGCCACCTCCATCAAGATAAAATATTTCATCTCCTCTTGGACATTCAACAGCATTACCAACACAATATCTGCGGGGACTGTACCAGCCACATAAATAGTCTGGCTGGAAGAGCAAGTCAAAGGCTGGGAATTGTATCGTGTGTGATTAATCTCCTGACTCTCCAAAGCCCGTCTGTACAAGGCACATGTCAGGAGGGTGACAGAATACTCTCTACTTGCCTGCCTGAGTGCAGACTTGGATCCTCAAGAATCTCAACACCACCCAGGGTAAAGAAGCAGCGCCTTAGCTACAATTTTTAAAAAATCCAATCCCCAAACTAAAAGTTGTTTTCAAAAACAAATGAGTTATGAAACTAGATAGTTGCAATCCTATATGAATTGATAATTATTTTAATTTGTAATTTTTATTGAATAAACATTTGATAGAGGTGGCTAATGGAGACACTTACCAAAACCTGCAAACTGACTGCTGAATCCCAGAGTGAGCAGCATGAAGAAAAACAAAATGGACCAAAATGGTGCCCACGGCAACTGTGCAAGGGCCTCTGGGTAGGCGACGAAAGCCAAACCAATACCTAACCAGTGGATACAATTGATATGGTAAAATGAATGATGCTTAATGGAGAGATACTGTAGCTATTAAGTAAATTTGAATTTAAATTGTCAACATCTGGTTAATATTGCCCAGTGTTTGTGTATTTTGACTGAGATGTTGTGACTTTTTTTCTAATCATCAAGGTGAGCGCTTTCAATGCTGGGTAAGTTTCCACTTAATGCACCTCGGATTCAAAAGTCTGACTATTCTAACAGATCACCATGCGAATGGCCAGAATCAAGGCAGTAATCCATTTGCACCTGGTTGTGCTTATATAGTGAGGTTTCTTGGGTATGCACACAGGGATGGAATCTATATCCACAGCTTACATGGTCAATGTAGGTGGGCTGGTCTCTGAGAGTGGGGTTAAGCAGCCTCTGAAGGTGGGAAGGTAAGAAACTGTAGTGTCTGGTCACCATAGGATGCACTGTTTCAGTGTCAGCTCAGTTAATAGCACCCCTGAGTCAGACAGTTCAAGTCCTGTTCCACAGACATGAGCTAAAGGAAAAGCGTGACACTCCAGTGCAATTCTGAGGGAGTGCTGTACTTCCAGCTGTGCCGCCTTTTGGATGGGGCATTAAACCAAGATATCTGTCTGCGATCTCTGGAGGAAGCAAAAATGCCATGGTGCTCTTTGAAGAAGAACAGAAGAATTGACCCTGGCATCCTGGACAATATTTTTACCTCAATAAACATCACAAAATATAAATCTGGCCAATATCATCAATCAGTTTGTGGGAGCTTGCAGTGCGTAAATTGGCAGCCACATTTCCTACATTGCAAAATCAACACTTCAAAAGTATGTCATTGGTTGTAAAACGGTTATGACAGAAATAAATGTAAGTCTATCTTTCTCTTTTGACACAGATATTACTGATCTCCTGCTCATGTAATGGCAGATCAGAAACACTGAAAATGTTCAGACCAGTACGATGTTGTGTACTTGTTACGTTAATCAATTGTCCTGTGACATCCTGTGATGATTCAAATTTATCACATTTAATGGAACAGATTGAACAACAAGTTGGCTAATCTCCAAACTTTCCAGTTGACTATTCAGCTCCAATCCCTGGACCCAGTATCTTGGAAGTTCAGGACCGGACATGTGCCAGATACAGGGGCCAGGATTCTCTGTTGGGGAGACTGTGGGCTGAATTCTTCGCCATTGGGATTGTCTGCTTTCCCGACGGCGTGGGGCTGCCCCACAAAGGGAAACCCCATTGACCAGCTGGCAAAACGGGGAATCCCAACAGCATGCCACACCAGGAATCTGGTGTGGCAGGACGGAGAAACACGCTCCTTGTTCTCTCGTGGAGCTGGATTGCACAAGCGGTCTTAAAGCAGGATGCAATTCCGTATTCCTTGCCATGCAAACATATGCACATGTCAGTTGCACTGAGTGCATTCCAAACTCTCAAGCTTGTGATTTCACTGCACTTACCTCTCTTTGATGTGGATAATGTTTACAAACATTGGGGTTTCACCAGTTAGGCCACTGAAGCATTCAGGGAGATGAATGGATCAAAGCTGTAGATGGTTGTAACGAGCTGCCAATCACAGGCCATTACTGGAAAGATATCGATGGATTGCAGACAGTGAATCTGTGGGAACCAGGAGCAGGCACAGCTGTTCCACTTCGAGGATTGAACACATGAAGCTATAAGGTAAGTATTACAGCTATAATGCTTCCCACTCACCCTGTCTGGACTGCTGTCTAGCTACCAGAGAAGGGTTCCTTTTCTGAAGGGGGGGATCTGTGTGTGCGGGGGTGGTTGTTGGTTTGGGAAGGTCTGTATGTGGGGGGGTGGGGGTCTGTGTGTGGGGGAGGGTCTTTGTGGGGATGGGACTGTGTGGGTGTCTCTGTGTGTGGGGGGGGGGTGCTATGTGTGGGTGTTCCCGGGTCCCTGTGGGGTGTGTCCCTATTACTCAGGTCCCTGCGGTGGAAACCCCATTACAGGGGTCCCCCTACTATGGGGACCTGGGGGGATGGAACTGGTTGGATCGCCCCCATACCTGGGGGTGGGAGGAGGCACCCAGGCAATTTGGTGTTTGGGGGCTGATGAGCGGTCCGGGGGGGGTAGGCTCAGATTGTCTACCATCGTGTCCCTGTCCTGGTGGACCTCACAGTCAAGGTGGCCATAATTATAGAGACCACAAGTGAGCCATGCCCACATTATTCCCGGTCACGGGGACCGGAGAATCATGGGAGGAAGGAGCAGAGGGCACCGGGCCGGCTAAATAGATGCAAATGGCTCATTATGACCCAATTGCGTTTATTTCCACGCTCCTCCTGCCGTGCGGCGTGGAACTCATTCACATCACCGGCGAGGGGTCGGAGCATGCCCGGATGCCCCATTCTCCGTTCCATCGGGAAATGCATTCTGGGCTTCCCAGGGACAGAGAATCCCATCCAGGGATTTTCAGTATTTGGGTCTGTAATTTGCATTTGCACAAGATACGAAATACATAACATTACTTTGAGACTTCATGCAATTCCTGTATAGTCATGTTCAGAATAAGGACTGTTTTGAACCTCCACAGTACAGTACAAAGCACCGGAGACCAGCGCACCATGACCTGGATATAATGGACAGCATTGCTTGGTAGAGATAGTGCTTCCCAAGGCAGTCCATGGTGTTCAGGTCCTTGCAGATTTTGGGATGCCAGATAAGGGGTTCAGTCCTTATAATACAACCACCATTAAACTGTGTGACACTTCAGAACTTGAAAACACTTTCCACCAGTAATACTGCTGTGGATCCAAGTATCGATTATTGTGTCTGTGCACTGAACAATTGTCATCTCATATCTAACAAAATGATTGATTTCAGAGAGATGGCTCTACTATACCTGACTGTACAACCTCTGGAACAGGCTTGTTTTGTATATGGGCCATGTGTCCAAGGACGGAGAAGATGACAAATCCGGCAAACACACTCGTAGCACAGTTAACAACACAGACAATGATGGTGTCGCGGTAACAGTTGTTGTGGAATTTGTTGTAAGATGACAGTGCTGATAAACCTCCCATAGATACGGCGATAGAAAAGAAAATTTGTGTTGCAGCATCTTTCCACACCTAGCAAATAAAAATTAGAATGAATCAGGATGTTAATCGGGATATTTTACTTGAACTCATTCAGCTATGGTCGGTCAAACAGCATTAACGATGAGAGACATTTGCTAGCTCCATAGTTCACTCCTAAGGTGAATGTTTGAACTTCTTTAATCACCAATATCCGATGCTGGAATTGTGAAACGCGATCGGTCAGAAAAATGCACGTCAGCCACAAATGAGGCCAGTGCCAGGCCCCAACGGAACATCATGCTCCGGTGCCTCGACATTGGCCTGAAACATGCAAATTGTACAGTAACGGCCATTAGCATATCATGAACGGGCCTGATCTTCTCCGGCTTCCCGCAATGCTCTGCCTCCACCAGGCGGTCGTGACGATGGCACGGTTCACTTGTGGTATTTAAAATCGGGAAACAGATGTGGTGGCTGCTGAGGGAGAGAGAGAGCATGTAATACCCGTTTCCTAAAGCACAGCCGTGGGCTGCCAGTTGTGCTGCTGGGTTGGTGAGGTTGGGGGGTGTGGGGGAGCGGGGGAGGGGAGGGAGTGTCTGCCAGGGTGTGGGGGAGGAGTGGAGCGGTGACCAAAGGATGGGCCATGGAGTCAGCGTGCCCCTCCCCTAGAACCAGGTCTTGGAGTTCAGCTGCCACCAGGAACAATTCAATCACTTGCCGGAATCGCCGCCAGTTTTCGCGGAGATCGCCGTAGCACTGGAGCGGCTGCGGAACCGGGAGCTCTATCATTTTGCCTGGGCACTGCTGGTTGTCTGTGTACACTGAGGTATGCCGGCAGGTATCGATCCACTCCTGTACCATGTGGTGTTGGGTGCTCTGGTGCACAGATGAGCCAACACAGTTGTATGTGGTACAACTCTATTTTATTTTAACTCTTATAATACAGTTCGTTCTGGATACTCTGCACGTGCTGTCTCCCTGAGTGTGTCGTGTAGCAGGTCTGTCCTGGTCCTCCTCTCCAGCTAATACTGACCACCAGGTGTCGTGTTTGTGCTTTTATATCTTTCTGTGATTGGTTGTGGTGGTGTGTGTTCTGATTTGTCTGTTGGTGCGTCTATCATGATGTGTGTGTTTGAATATCATGACATCCCCCCTTTTTACAAAGATATGTGCCTACGTGGTTATAAATATAATCGTGTCATGAGTGCATCTAAGAGTGTGTGCGTGTGTTGTGTACAGCGTGTGTATATGACGTAATTGTTTACATGGGGCGATGTCGGGTGCGTCACACTAACAAGGTTGTACCATAACAAAACATGAATGCGAGAAAAAAAAACTTGAACAGTGGTCCGGTCAGACGATATCTGGAACGATAAACAACAACAGGTTATAATACAGAAGTGTTTGACTTTTTTGAACGTATGAACAGCGTTATAAGTCCAGTCTAATGGGTGACCGCCTCAAGAATAGGCTGGTCCTCAAGCCGGTTCAGCTGTGGAGATTTGGGTTCACACTGGTTCACCTTGGACTGTTGGAGGTGATGCTGTTGCCGAAGTCTCTACTTTTCCATTTGTTGTACTTCGTGCAGTGCTTGGTTTTTCATTCGCGCAAATATAACATTCAACATCTTTGTTAGTGTTGCCTTGGCTGTGGTTTGGTTCTGGTGGCGATGGAAGGGGCATGATCCGTGGCATCTCCACAAAGTCATCCTTGGGAACCAGTGGAGGATCCGGCGTGTGCGTACGGTTCAGTTGCGAGCGTGGAAGGTGGCGCAAAGCTCGCTGATTGCGCCTACGCACCAATCCATCCGCCCTGCATGCCAGGAACAAGGTGGAGTCTTTTTCTTTTTATGTTTGTGGTGGACGGCATCTTGTAGCCGATGGGTCGTTGCCATCGAAGTAGCACCATCACTAATATCATGCAAGGCGATGACTGTGCCAGATGTGGAAGTTGGCCGAGACCGTGCACGCTGGTTCCGGCCACCTGCTGTGCCGGAAGGGCGACTCCGCAGAGAAACGTCGAAGCATGTCGCCTTGGAGCGAGAATTGTTGCTCGCATCAACGCCTGGCGATGGCGCGAATTGGTGTGTCCGTCTTGGACCGCCGGTGCTGGTCGCCACTGCCGACCCAGTGGGACTGCCACGCGATCCATTCCCTGTCGCCGTGGCATCCACCGTCACCCTGAGCGTGCCATCAACGAGGCCGCGACACCGCCCGTCCGGAGCAAGGTCTGGCATGCGCGAATCAGAGTCGGCGCTTGGCTGCTCCCCATCTGGAGTCCGGTCTGCCTTCCGTCGATGCTCCCCGTCCGGAGTCCCAACAGGTTCACTGGAGGCAGCCGAGATTCCCTGAAGCTGCACTTCTGGAGTCGGAACATGCAGGAATGCACCAACCAGTGGAGAGGCTCGAGCCATCGAGGGTGGAAGCGGTGCGCCGCCACCGCAGTTGTCAGTGGTCCCACCGTGATCGTCGAGTGCCTCGGTACGCACTAGGCGAGGTCTGTCACTTTGCACCTTTTGCATGGGAAGTGGGATGCTGTCGTCACTCGTCTCACATCCCGTGGATAGATCCTCATTAGCAGCTTGCTGTTCACTAGGGTTGGGTAAATTGTCAGAGTTTTCATCTGGTGGTGCACACCATGTCGGTGGACTGTCATTGTCTTGCCGTTGTCCTCCATTTGGGCTTTTCTTCTTTGGAATTTTAAATCTTCCCCCAGACATTGCAGAACCTTGTTTATTACCCCCAAATTCTCCCATATGTATGGTCTCGAATATAGGATCCAATGTTTCTATCGACATTGTACTATTTTTCAAAGAACATTCCGTTTCACTTTTCTTCTCAGGTACCTCATATGTATCTTTGTCTAATGTACATGCCTTCATGGTCTCTGGGTCTGATTTTGCTGGGACTGGCATGGTCACAGTCTCTCTTTTACTGTTCTCAATTGCCCACATTATACTCCCCATACATAACTGCTTAATCACTGGGGTTAGTGTGGTACAATGGATAATCGGGTCGACCTTATCTGCATCTTCACCATTAGTGGAAAACACACTTGGTTCACTTGAAACTGCTGCGGGTTTTAAATTCATTATCTGGCTACTCGATGTCGGTGTCCTCAGGATTCTTGCTCCAATGTTCTGCTCATTTATCAGTGGAGTGTGTATAGGTTCAATGCAATTAATGTTCCCCTCAAGGTTTGAAGAGTCATTACTGACTAACTGCTGGTCTCCGAAGTTGGGACTTTGCGGCGTTGTGTTGAAGGGAGACATTTGTCCCTGCTGTAGATATGATTCAGGTTGTGTTATTTCCATTACCTGAGGATCAATGTCTTGTCCATTTTTTCGATCCGTACTAAAACACTGGCAATTCTCAGTCTGCTCCTTGCAAGTTAAACATTCAATTAATTTCTTTAGCAAATCCTCAGCATCCTTCTGTGACCGTGCAGCATTATTAATCTCTGTTCGGCTATAATGATCCTGAAGGTCAGTGCATAAACCTTTTTTCTTCGGGCTTGGAAGAGGCGATTCCTTTGGCTTGTCTTCAGTTGGGCTTGAACAGTCTTCAGCGCTGTGCCCTTCATTGTAGCATGAGAGACCGTCATGGTCATGCTGCTGTGTAGTGGAGCATGGTAGGCTGTTATAGCCTTTTTGCTGTTCACGTGAGCATGGCAGACTTGCATCGTCTGCCGCTGGTTGGTCAGGAGAGGTTGCTAGACCCTCATGGTCTTGTTCCTGCAAGGACCGCACATTGGAGTCTTGCGTTGCTTCTATCGTGGAGGCTGTCCATGAGCTCTCTGTGGAGGCTTGTGACACTGGAGTCACTTCTTGTTCGTGCAAGGACTGCGCTCTGGAGTCTTGCGTTGCTTCTATCGTGGAGGCTGTCCACGAGCTCCCTGTGGAGGCTTGTGACTCTGGAGTCACTTCTTGTTCATGCAAGGACTGCGCTCTGGAGTCTTGCGTTTCTGCAATTGTGGAGTCTGTCCACGAGCTTGCTGTGGAGACTTGTGACACTGGAGTCACTTCTGGTTCATGCGAGGACTGCGCTCTGGAGTCTTGCATGTCTCCTTTCATAGAGTCGGGAATGTTGAGCGGGACGTGGACCACGCTCTGTGTGGCAGCAGGGCGCTCTCCGTGTGCTTGCACCGCTCCCTGTCTGTTAATGTCAGGCTGCAGCATCATCCGGTACTGATAAGTTGGGATGTCATATCTGCTGGATTGAAGATCCTCAAATCCGAAAAATGAATCCGCATCTGCGTCGGATTCAATGTGGGGGCCGCCAATGTGCAACACGAAAGGTTCATCCGAGTCATAGTCGTATAGGACCACGGAGCTATCATTGGGCTTGCGAGGTCCGGAAACACTGTAAAGATCGTCATTGAAGTATTCGAGGTCGGAATCATCGGCTTGTGCGTAGGTAACTGCTTGTCGGAGGGTTCTTCGGAGGTCAAATTCATCTCCTGGGTCAATTTGCAGCAATGTGCTGTCATTCCAGGTGAGGGAAGGTTGTTTTACAGCTTTAACAGATTTTTGTTTTTTTGATTTGGGACGTTTCCCTTTTAAATTGGATTTGGGACGTTTCCCCTTTAAATTGGTGCGGTCTGGGGCCTCTGACATCCTGACGCTCGGTATGTAGCACGTAGGAAGCGACTGCGCATGCTCAGATCGCTGTTCCTCTATCGATGGCCGTTTTCTTGACTGCGCATGCGCAGCATCTCGCGCATGCGCAAACAAAATTTCCGGTTCTGCGCACTGCTCGCGAAACTGTGCTAGCGTGATACCTTTAGCAAGATGTCCGCCAACCTCGACCCAGCCCTCTCTCAGGCCCGGGATTTCGGCCTCTGGGAATTCGGGCTCCGGGATCCCCGCCACGAGGTGAGTACTGCCGCTTTTCTTACCTTTACTTGCCGATTGGATTGCGTTTTCTTCACAGTACTTGGGGAATTTGTCCAGGACTGCCTGGTAATCGTACCTTTGCTGCCTCCTGAAGAACCTGAACCTTGTGAATATTTCTCTTGCCCTTGCACCGGCGATGGTGAGGAGAAATTCAATTTTTTCGCTATCATCCAGGTCTTGGAGTTCAGCTGCCACCAGGAACAATTCGAACACTTGCCGGAATCGCCGCCAGTTTTCGCGGAGATCGCCGTAGCACTGGAGCGGCTGCGGAACCGGGAGCTCTATCATTTTGCCTGGGCACTGCTGGTTGTCTGTGTACACTGAGGTATGCCGGCAGGTATCGATCCACTCCTGTACCATGTGGTGTTGGGTGCTCTGGTGCACAGATGAGCCAACACAGTTGTATGTGGTACAACTCTATTTTATTTTAACTCTTATAATACAGTTCGTTCTGGATACTCTGCACGTGCTGTCTCCCTGAGTGTGTCGTGTAGCAGGTCTGTCCTGGTCCTCCTCTCCAGCTAATACTGACCACCAGGTGTCGTGTTTGTGCTTTTATATCTTTCTGTGATTGGTTGTGGTGGTGTGTGTTCTGATTTGTCTGTTGGTGTGTCTATCATGATGTGTGTGTTTGAATATCATGACAGTTCTTGGTATCAATAAACAGTAATTGTGTTTAAACCTACAAACCTGGTGACTATAATTATTGGGCAGCCAAGGGCCAAACAAGTCAGGAATTTTTATAAGAATTATTGGTTAATTCACATGTGTTGTGACTTCTGGGCACGTCGGTCTGGAATTGACAGCACATTGCCCAGGGGTGGCATAACACCAGTCTTACCATTGCTGGGATTCCAAAGCCCTGCCTCGCCCAACATTCCTCTCTCAGGAGACAGGAGCAGTCAAGCTCAGCCCTGGCTGCTCTGTGTGGAGTAACTGGGTGCAGAGAGCAAAATCACTCACCCGTTTTACAGCAGTAACCACCTTAAAGGGACAATTTACAGGGGCCAGGTAAATTTTAAAGTTTAGGGAATGGGAAGGGGAGGTGTCAAAGTCGGATCCTGGGGGGGTGGTGGGGGGATGCTCTGAGTAGGACCTGGTAGATTGGGGAGGTCGGGCGGGGTCGGACCCGGTGCTGGGTGGGGGGGGGGGGGTAGTTTGGATAGAGAAAGGGGTCAGACTTGGTGGTTTGTGGGGGGCGGTTGGGGTCAGACCCGGCGGTTTCGGCAGTCGGACCCGGTGGTTTTGTGGGGGTCGGTGGCCTGGAATGGATGGGGGTCATTACAGGAAGGAGGGGGGGGGGGTGTTCAGTCTGGGAGGGTGGTCAGTGGGGGTGGGGGAAGGAGGGGCACATCAGTCCAGAATGGGAATCAGTCCGGAAGGGGGGAGGGGTCAGTCGAGAGGTAGGGAGAGGGGGGTGGGGTCAGTCCGTGAAGGGGGGGCGGGGGGTGTCTGGAAGGTAGGAAGGAGGCTCAGTCCGGGAGGGGGGAGTCATTCCGGGAGGGAAGTGTCTCACTCCGGGAGTGGGTGTCGGGTCAGGCAGGGTCAGTCAGAGGAGTGGGAGGGGGCGGTGGGGAGGTTGGGTCAGTCCATGAGTTTCAGATGGGGGGGGGGGGGTTGGGTTTGTGTGGCTGGAGAGCGGTGGGTCCCCAGTGGGGGAGACGGTGGGGGGGGGGGGGGGTTTGCAGTGTGTCCCATGCAAAGCTGGGCCTGGGTGTTTAAATAATTACTCAGGATTTAGGAAGTTTTTTTTCTTTCCAAATCTTTCAGCTTAAAATTGGCAGAACTATCCGAGGTGAGTGAGTTAAATCGCTTCTGTCGGATGGTTCACAGCAGAATTATTCAGAGGAAATTTGGACTTCTGGACAATTGCCGGGTAAAAAGCATGGTAGCACAGTGGTTAGCACTGATGCTTCACAGCGACAGGGTCCCAGGTTCGATTCCTGGCTTGGGTCACTGTCTGTGCGGAGTCTGCACATTCTCCCTGAGTCTGCATGGGTTTCCTCCGGGTGCTCCGGTTTCCTCCCACAAGTCCCGAAATACGTGCTGTTAGGTAATTTGGACATTCTGAATTCTCCCTCTGTGTACCCGAACAGGTGCCGGAATGTGGCGACTGGGGGCTTTTCGCAGTAACAGTAATTGCAGTGGTAATGTAAGCCTACTTGTGACAATAACGATCATTATTATTATAAATACTTACTTGGGAACTTCCGAGAGAGATTCCCAGCACATCGTAGGGGTGCCCCCTGAAATTAAAATGAATGAATGAAAATCGCTGATTGTCACAAGTAGGCTTCACTGAAGTTACTGTGAAAAGCCCCTAGTCGCCACATTCCGGCGCCTGTTTGGGGAAGTTGGTATGGGAATGTACGGAAATGTAACACTGGAGAACCAGGAAGTTACGGGCCAGACTGCTAGAGGACTGTTTCCTCGTTAATCACAATCAGTTGCTGGTACCGTTCAAGAAGCATGTCGGGATCCTTTTGCTGTGTAACTTTGGAACTTCTGGAAGGTTCCCTGCCTCTCTGCTGCCCTTGTGTGGCTTGTTCAGATGCTGGTCATTTCCTTATAATGCAGTTCTGGAAGTCTTCTATGCTTCTCCTTGGCATGATGATTATACTATTTATCTGTTAATAGATCCTCAAGGCTGTTTGTGGATCCATCAATGCCTTTCATTAGGATAACAGGATTTTCATGATCACCAAACCAATATAAAAAGGTAGCAATCTGGGCTTCCTTTGATTTTTTTTAGAGCCCTGCGGCAGAATTCTCTGTTCCTGAGACTAAGTATTGATGCTGGCGCAGGATTCGTGGAGTTCCATGACAGCAAAACTGGCACCGCACCTGGACAGCTACTGTTAAGGGGCTAGTACTAGGGCCATGTGGAACACAATCGATTGAAGCTCCAAGATGGTATGTTGCCTCCCTGGTGCCAGGGTCCAGGATGTCTCTGTACGGGCAGAAAGCGTTCTGAAGGAAGAGGGTGAACAGCCAGAGTTCATGTTATATATTGGTACTAACGACACAGGTACGAAGAGTGACGAGGTCCTGCAGCAGCAGTTTAGGTAGTTAGGTAGACAGTTAAAAAACAGCACCTCTCAGGCTGTAATCTTGCGATTACTCCCTGTGCCACGTGCCAGTGAGGCTAGAAATGGGAAGATTGTACAGTTCAACATTGTGGTTCAATGAGCTGATAATCAGCTTGGCAATCCTTCCACCACTTCCCCAAAAGGTAAAAAAAAGGTGAAGATACACTGAAAAAAGGACACACATTGGAGCTCTGACTGGGAAATTAGGTTTTAGTGATGGACTTTTCTTCATCAACGCCTTTGACATTGAATTAGGTAAATGGTTGCCAAGCAGCCTGGAAGTCTGAAAAAATAAATCAGCTGAAAGGACTCCGTGAAATTGGACTTGCAAGGGAAATTCAATGGAGTCTTCTGCCAAAATGCTAATATCTGCCTTCAACTTCCAGGCCTTTTGACTATAGCACTTGAATTTTCTCTGCATCTTCAACTCATGGCAACGTTTATATTTAAATATTTTCTTCGTCTTCCATCATCGAGTTATTTCAGCATTTTCGTAGGTTGAAATCTTTTGAGTCCTCAGCTGTCACAACTCTGGGAGGTTACAGAATGATGTCTCTTAAAGATATGTTGGCAGTCTTCATTCAGAGAACTAGTCTGAAAGTGAGATCAAATCAACCTACTCCCAATCATTCTAATGCACTCCACATGCCTATCCAATAACCGCTTGAAAGTTCCTAAAGTGTCCGACTCCTCTACCACAGCTGGGAGTGCGTTTCACGCCCAAACCACTCTCTGAGTAAAGAACCTACGTCTGACATCCCTCCTATATCTTCCACCATGAACCTTATAGTTATGCCCTCTTGTAACAGCTACAGACACGCGAGGGAAAGGTCGCTGAACATCCACTCTATCTATCACTTTCATCATCTTATACACTTCAATTAAGTCAGCTCTCATCCTCCTTCGCTCCAATGAGAAAAGCCCTAGCTCCCTCAACCATTCCTCATAAGACCCAACCACCAATCCAGGCAGCATCCTGGAAAATTTCCTTTGCACCCTTTCCAATTCTTCCACATTCTTCCTATAATGAGGTGACCAGAACTGCATACAATACTCCAAATGTGGTCTAACCAAGGTCTTGTACAGTTGCAGCATAACCTCACAGCTCTTAAACTCAATCCCCCTGTTAATAAATGCAAACACACTATAGGCTTTCTTCACGGCTCCATCCACTTGGGTGGCAGCTTTTAGAGATCTATGGACATGGACTCCGAGATCTCTCTGCTCCTCCGCATTCTTCAGAACCCTGCCATTAACGCTGTAATCCGCATTCAAATTTGTCCTACCAAAATGAATCACCTCACACTTATCAGGGTTAAACTCCATCTGCCACTTTTCAGCCCATCTCTGCATCCTCTCAATGTCTCTTTGCAGCCTACAACAGCCCTACACATTATCCACTACTCCACCAATCTTGGTGACATCAGCAAATTTCCTAACCCAACCTTCAACTCCATCATCCAAGTCATTGATAAAAATCACAAATAGCAGAGGACCCAGCACTGATCCCTGTGGTACACCGCTGGTGACTGGGCTCCAAGATGAAAATTTACCATCTATCATCACCCTCAGTTAACTGTAAGTCTTTGTTAACAAATATAACTATTTAAACATGTACAGTAAAGGGCACAGGCCAGGAACGTTTTCGATACTTGGGTCTTTCCCATTTGTGCTCAAAACCACATGGACCCCTGGGTCTGGGTCATGTACCTTTTTCCATCACTGTGTGGGCGGTATTGCGCTTAGTCTAAAGTTAACTCTGAATGTGTCAGACACTCATATCACAGTAATCAGAATTATTGAAATAGGTTTTCCTATGTTTGAACACAGCCGAAAAGGCAACGCTGCACTCTTAACGAAGGTACATCAAACATGCAGCAAATTAACTAAATGAAACATCACCAGACACAATGGCTAAATAATAGACTCGAAATTTGATCCATTACATTGTTGTGTTTACCTCAGCATCAGCCAGTTTGGAGAAGTCTGACTGTCTTCCAATGTAGAATTCAATTCCTTTATAGGCTCCCTCCAGGGTAAGACCTCGGATTAGGAGTATGATCAGAACCACATAAGGGAACGTCGCAGTGAAATAAACCACCTGACCATGGAGAGGAGCTTGTTAGATTTCCATGTTGCTGGTACAACATTTACAGCATTGAATCCAACTGAATGGTAAACTGGTCGGATTGTAATCAAAGCAGAGATTGAATCAGAAAACAATTGGGGGAATAATAGCAAGATAGAAGGTAAAATTAACACTGAGATACATATTGTAACAGAAGTTAAATCGCATAAATCTAGCTTATTTATGTCTCATATTCAGATAAGTAACAGATTTAAACAGGAGAATTGTATGGAGTGTGCTGAATGTATTTCACTCCTCAGGTTTCTTTGCCATTCTCAATGTTTAGAGGAATCTAATTTCACTCAGACAAAATCATGACCCTAATGTGCTCAATCACTGAGTCAGTTCTGTCCAGCATTCCAAAGCAATGGTAAATTCACCCCAAATCCCTGAATCAGTGACTGCAACCCTTGGAATGGGGGGCATATTTCTGGGGTTTGGGAAAAATTGCTGCTGTTCTTTCCCTCAAGAGAACGCTCTTCAGATCTCACCCAGGCCTGAAGAGCTCATGAACTATGGATCTCCCACTCCCCAAAGAGACACTGTTGCCATCAAATGTGAGATAAACCTGCCCACTTCACTAATTATTTCTAATTTCTAGTTTTATTCTTGCAGAAATCTATACTTTATCATTAGTTTTAAATCTGTTCATCACCGATAATTTTACCTTTCCTGAAGATTTGATTCCTTTCGATAACACTGCCCCAATTATCAGCCGGGCCAGGAGCAGACAGAGGGCCAAATACCAGACAATTTCCCCAGTCTCATCCACTGAACTGGTACGGCGTAATACCACTTTACTGAATAAAATGACAACAAACATCTTGTATTAGGATAATGTTCAATACATACAACGTCTATTTGAATAAATATTTAAGGGCAGTAGGTAAGTGATTTCACAACCAGTGGATCGTATCTAAGTTCCACAGTCCCACTACATCCATACCTGAATGGCATTGGCCAATTAGACAACTAACTGGAGGAGAAGACTTCAAAAATATTACCATCCTCAATGATGGGGAAGGCTCACACATCAATGCAAAAGATAAATGTGGTAGCGGCACTTTAAGGGAGTGAGTGCTCAGAGGATCATGTGACCCCCAATCAACCAATGGGCCTGGAACACGTGAACCCTTGGGGTGAAGCACAGGTTTCCCAATTAGTTAGGAGTTTGGAGTATTAGAAAATGGTATCTTTTATCTCACTCTCTGTGTATAGTTTCTTACTTTAATAAACCCTTCATTCGTTGATCTACCTGGTGGTCGTCCGTCTGCCAGGATATTACACTGGCGATGAGGATCAGAGTGTATTCCTGCTCTTATATGAAAACTGGGAAATGAGACCTCATGTGAAAAACTGTCCTTCAAAGCAAACTCGTAAGCTACCAAAACTAGTCCGCTTAACTATCCCTAATAATAGTCGGTGTCAAGGGCCAAATCTCATGGGCCAGGATTGGCTTCGCCAAATTAATTAAAAATTGGCTAGAAATCTTCCAAATTAATGCAGGTTTTCATGAAATCTTAAGAAAATATCAGGCGGTTTCCCAACATGGGTTAGACAAGGTACAGGACCTTAAATTAAAGATTTACATGGATCCAGAAGCCACACCCAAGTTTTTTTTAGAGCTCACTGCAAACCTTAAGCCTAAATGAGAAGGTTGAGCCTGAACTCAAATGTCTAGAAGAATTATGTATCATCAAACCTGTACAGTTTTTAGAGCGGGTAGCTTCAATCGTGCCAGTGGTGAAGCCAGATGACCATCAGGAAATACAGAGGAGACAAACTAATCAGCCAGCCAAATTGGACCAATTACCCAAAACCAAGAATTGAAGATTTATAAGCTGAATTATCAGGAGGCTTAACTTCCACCAAACTTGATATGAGCCATGTGTACAAACAATCAGAGTTAAAATGACCATAAACACCAACAAAGGCTTATACCAGTGTTACTCTTCAGAGTCTGTGCGGTATTACAGCACATGATGGAATGTTTACTACAGGACCTACCCAAGCTGATTGTCGATCTAAATGATGTGTTGATTACAGAAGCATCCGAAGAGGAGCACCTAGCAAATCTCGAAGAATTGTAGCATCCTAGAATTTACAGTGCAGAAGGAGGCCATTCGGCCCTTGGAAAGAGCACTCTACCTAAGCCCATGCCTCCACCCCATTCTCATATACCGACATAACCTTGTGGACACTAAGGGGCAATTTATCATGGCCAATCCACCTAACCTGCACATCTTTGGACTGTGGGAGGAAACCGGAGCACCCGAACAAAACCCATGCAGACACGGGGAGAAAGCTCAATCTCCACGCAGAAAGTCACAAGGATGGAATTGAACCCGTGTCACTGGAGCTGTGAGGCAGCTGTGCTCACCACTGTGCCACGGTGCTGCCATAAGTCTCGAAAAGATTTAAGGCAGCCAGGGTAAGGCTAAAAAGATAGACCCTATGGAGGAGAGGATCAAAACAATTAAGGATGCATTAGCTCCCAAGAATATGTTGGAATTGAAAGTCCTTTTAGGAATGGTGAACTATCTGAACCAGATTTATTCCTAATCTTTCCACAATGTTTGCACCCTCTAATGATCCTCTTGTAATTCCTTGTCTGATCCTAGTTTCCCTTTTCAAATCCTGTCTTGCTGGCTGCTTTTAAATTACAGACTTTTGAAAAACCTCAATTGTGATTTGTGGTGCCTTTAAGAAGCTTCTGGAAGGTTCATGGAATATAAGATAGGTTCCATTGTGCCTTTAAGTTTCTGCTTAGGTCTGGACAGCAGTCGGAGATGATTTAAAACACTCTTTCTATCAGCGACGGCTGGTGATTTTAAAACACTCCCCACCCAGGCCTGTAAGGTAACTTCTGATTGAAAGACTAAGCAATAGACAGACCTGTGAAAGTTTAATCCTCTGGGTGGTGATGTGCATCACTGTAAATACATGTAAGCTAGCCAGACACTAGAGGGAGCACCAGAGACATCACACACACACACTCAACCAATAGATAAATTAGATAGAAGGCGACCAATGGACATTCACGATACACAAGGAGGTGACACGACCACAGGGGGGCATTACACCAACCCATACATAAAGGACACCACACACATGATCAGCCCTTTGGCCAGTGGAGACAGTCAGTGAGGAGAGGCACAGGGTTGATTCAATATTACACCCACCACGTGGAAGACAGCAGCTGGTTAGTCAGTTTAGGTAGCTATAATAGGATGAGCAGTAGTGTCGAACTCAAGTTATAAAAGTGTACTTGGTGTAAATAAATGTGTTGAAGTTATTATCGACCTTCCTTTGACAAATGCAACACAAGGAAGCCGCTTATGTTACAAAGGAAACATAACAAAACATGGTACCAGTAGTGAACTGTTTAAATCCAGATAGCCATACCTCAGCGTACAGTGACAACCAGCAATACCCAGGCAAGATGTACGAGCTCCGGGTTCCGCAGCAGCTCCAGTGCCACGGCGATCTCCGCGAAAACTGGCGGCGATTCCGGCAAACGTTTGAACTCTTCCTGGTGGCAGCCGAACTTAAAGACCTGGCCGATGATGAAAAAACAGAGCTTTTCCTCACCATCGCCGGTGCAAGAGCAGAAGAAATCTTTTAAAAATTCAAGTTCTCCAAGGGGCAAAACAGGTGCGACTTCCAGGCAGTCCTGGACAAATTCGGCAAATACTGTGAGGAAAACACACTCCAATCGGCAAGAAAAGGTAAGAGAAGCGCCAGTACTCGAGGCCGAAATCCCGGACCAGAGAACGATTTGGGTCGGGGTCGGCGGCCATCTTGCTAAAGGGACTACACTAGTGCAGTTGCGCGAGAAGTGCACAGAACCGGAAGGTTCGTTTGCGCATGCGCGAGACGCCGTGCATGCGCAATCAAGAAAACGGCCATCGGTAAAAGAACAGCGATCTGCGCATGCGCAATCGCTTCCGACGTGCTACGTCACGCGCGTCATGACGTCAGAGGCCCCAGACCGCACCATTTTAAAGGGGAAGCGTCCCAAATCAAAGAAAAAATCTTTTAAAGCTGTAAAACAACCTTCCTTCACCTGGAATGACAGCACAATGCCTCAAATTGAACCAGGAAATGAATTTAACCTGCAAAGAACACTGCAACAAGCAGTTTCCTACGCACAAACCAATAATTCTGACCTTGAATACTTCGATACCGACCTTTACATTTTCTCTGGACCTCGCGAGCCCAATGACAGCTCCATGGTCCTAGACAACTACGACTCAGACGAACCTTTCACCTTGAGAGGCTACCCCAGTACCAAATCCGAACCGCAACTGGACGTGTTGCACATTGGCGACCCCCGCATTGAATCCGATGCAGATGCGGATTCATTCTTCGGATTTGAGGATCTTCAACCCAGCAGATATGATGTCCCCACTCATCAGTGCAGGATGATGCTGCAGCCTGAAATTAAGAGACAGAAAGCGGTACAAGCCCACAGAGAGCGGCCTGCTGACACAAAGAGCGTGGTCCACGCCCCGCTCAGGGTTCCCGACTCTACGAAAGAAGACATGCAAGACTCCACACCGCAGTCCTTGCATGCACAAGAAGTGACTCCAGTATCACAAGACTCCACAGCAAGTTGGTGGACAGACTCCACAATGGCAGAAACGCATGACTCCGATGCGCAGTCCTTGCAGGAACAAGACCATGAGGGTCTAGCAACCTCCTCTGACCAACTAGCGGCAGACGATGCAAGTCTGCCATGCTCACGTAAACAGCAAGTAGACTATGACAGTCTACCACGCTCCACTGCACAGCAGGACGACCATGACGGTCTATCATGCTACAATGAAAGACAAAGCGATGATGACTGTTCAAGCCCAAATGAAAGACAACGGCAAGACAATGACAGTCCACCCACATTGTTTCCACCACCAGATGAAGACTCTGACAATTTACCCAACCCTAGTGAACAGCAAGCAGCTACTGAGGATCTACCCACAGTATGTGAGACGAGTGTCGACAACATCCCACTTCCCATGCAAGATGTACAAAGTGACAGACCTCAGCTAGTGTGTACAGAGGCACTCAACGATCACTGTGAGACCACTGGTGACGCCGGTGACACCACGATACTTCCACCCTCATTCGCTCGAACCTCTCCACTAGTCAATGCATTCCTGCATGTTCCGACTCCAGACGTGCAGCTTCAAGAAATCTCAGCTGACTCCAGTGAACCTGCTAAGACTCCGGACGGGGAGCATCAACAAATAACAGACCAGACTCCGGATGGGGAGCAACCAAACGCCGACTCTGATTCACGTAAGCCAGACTTTACTCCAGACAGGGAGCGCCGCAACCTCAGTGATGGCACGCTCAGGGTGACAGCAGATGCCACAACGACAGGAGATGGATCACGTAACAATCACACTGGGTCAGCAATAACAAGCAGTGGCCACAGTCCAAGAGGAATACACCAATTTTCACCACAGCTATGTCTACACATTTGTTCCACACCGACAGTGTGGCCAATGACAGCTCATGCTGGACAAACCCAGTATTCAAGCCTGCAGCAGCCAGCAGTCGATGCAGCATATTCTCAAACAGGCCAGCACTACGGATTGCCCACTAATGGAATCAAGACCGAAGGAGGACTACCGCCAGTGCAATCTGCACTACAGACTGGATGCCTTAGTTACAGCCCAGGATTTGCTGCACCACAGCCTGGCCAGACAGCATATTCCTATCAGATGCAAGGTTCTAGTTTCACACCATCACCAGACATTGATGCGAGCAGCAATTCTGTCTCCAAATCGACATTCTTCAACGCTTCTCAGCAGAATCGCCCTTCCAGCACAACATGTGGCCAGAACCAGTATGCACAGTCTTATCCAACTTCAGCATATGGCACATCCATGACCTCTAATGATACTGTTGATGGTACCTCTTCAATGTCAACGACCTACCAGCTACAAGATGCCATCTGACAGCACCACCACAAACATTAAAAACAAAGGAAAAGACACCAAATCAGACAGCGAAGTGATTTGACCACTTCTTGGTTCCTGTGGCTCGGAAACGGTGATGGCGTTCATAACCAAGAGAGACATTTGACCATGATGATTGATGGTTTATGGACTCACATGAATGATTTGGACTTATTGTTTAATCACTGTTCCCATGACTTGTACATACCTTACCTTATCTACCTGTTCTTTGTTCAGTTTTTCTTAAAGTGTACAGAAAATATGAACATATAAAAAAGGGAGGATGTGGTGATGTGCAATACTGTAAATACATGTAAGCTAGCCAGACACTAGAGGGAGCACCAGAAACATCACACACACACACTCAACCAATAGATAAGTTAGATAGGAGGCTACCAATGGACATTCACGATACACAAGGAGGTGACACGACCACAGGGGGGCATTACACCAACCCATACACTGCCCTTTGGCCAGTGGAGACAGTCAGTGAGGAGAGGCACAGGGTTGATTCAATATTACACCCACCACGTGGAAGACAGCAGCTGGTTAGTCAGTTTAGGTAACTACAATAGGATTAGCAGTAGTGTCGAACTCATGTTATAAAAGTGTACATAGTGTAAATAAATGTGTTGAAGTTATCTACACGTCTGGACCTTCCTTTGACAAATGTAACACAAGGAAGCCGCTTATGTTACAAAGGAAACATAACAAAACACTCTGTTTGAAAAGCAGGAAAAAGCTCAGTCTGATATCGCTCCTGAGATTCCTAAAAGGTCCTGAAGACCAACCCCTTCTCTCACATCTATCCCACAGCCAGAACCGCTGCACAAAGACTGGACCAGCAGCTGAAAGGCAGAGTGGACGGTGAAATTGCTGTAAACTCTCAGGTAGGGAATGTTGATACTATCTCAGTGAGACTGAGAGCCAGTCTGGTGGAGGTATGTACAAGTGAAGGTGACTCTCCAGAGGAATTCCTGCAGCCTGCGGGGTTGAATTGAAGGCAGGTTTTAAAAGATCCAAACCAACCAATGGTTTTCAATACCTCATATTCTGAGAAGATCACGATAAAGACACTACCCCAGCAGCAAAGATTCTCATCTCTTGTCCCATTTAACCCCCATTATATTAATTCTTCAGCTTCACCACTGTGCGTCTGCCTTGTGTGCAAGAGTGGGTGGAGGGTGGGATGGAGTTGGGGAGTAACTAGATTTGCAGATCGTTGTTCGATTATTGCCATTGCATGTTTAACTCTTACCTTGTTGTAAATTAACACGTCTTTTGTATTTTACTAACAAATCTGATACCTGTAAGTCATTGGAGCAGTCGAGGGTCAAAGATATCAGGAAAATATAAAAATTAGTGGTTAATTTACTTACGTTGGGACTCATGGGTCTTTGGGGCTGGAGTTGACCGTGCCCACAACCAGGGTGGCATAACTACACTTACACACACTAATCAAGAAGCACCGGAGATGACATTGGAAAGAGCAGCCGAAGGAAGCCTTTGAACAGGTTAAACTAGCTTCACAGTCATCCAATCTCTTGGTCCATTTTGACTCATCAAAGTAGATAATCCTTACCTGTGATACCCATTATGGAATAGAATCCATAAGATGGTCGATGATGCAGAAAGCCAATCGCTTGTGCCTTGAGGAGTTGACCAGTGCTGAAGGAGTTTACTCCCAAATTGAGAAGGAGGGACGAGTCGCAATATTCGGAGTCATAAAGTTCCACCAATTTATCCACGGACAACATTTCATGTTGTTACTGATCATAAACCCCTGCTGGGGTTACTTTGAGAGTAAAAGGCCGTACCCTCCATAGCTTTGGCTAAGGCCCAATGCTGGCTCTTTGTTAACAGCCTGCAACTATACATTTCAACATAGATTGGGCACCCACATGTTGAATGCGGATGCTTTGAGCCACGTTCCCCTACCTCAGAGTATGCTGCCTCCAGGACTGCGCCAGAGGAGATCGTTCTTGCTTTCTTGGCACGTTGACAGTGTCAGCGAGACAGATCAAGCTTTGGACCCCAAAATATCTCTTATTATCTTGAGTCAAACACAGGGGACTGGATTCTCTTCACCCTTGTGCCAGAATCGCAACCGGCGCGGGGGCGCAGAATCGAAGTTCCCGCAAGAAATCGGGACTGGCGCCGGTTCACTGATTCTGCGGGGCCCAGAAAGTGGCTTACTCGGGGAGTACACCGTGTCGCCTGGGACCTACCCCAACAGGCCGAAGTCCCGACGGCGTGGAACTAATGTGCTCCAGTCGGGATACTCGCGTGGCGGCTGGGGACTCGCCCTGGTTGGGGGCGGGCCGATCGGAGGCTGGGGGGGGGCCTTATAGGCGGCCATGGAGTGCTTGTGCTAGGGTCGAGGGTTGGGCACGCGGCCAATCGGGGGGGTCTCCTTTGAGGGTCTAGCTCTGTGGTCTGAGTGCGCCGTCGAGCATGGCGTGGCCGCTGGAGGCCGCCGTCGTGCGCATGCGCGGCCTCCAACCCGGAAATACGGGGGCCCGTTTCTGCAGCAAAAGCCGCGAGATCTACTCCGGGTTCCTGCTAGCCCCCTGCAGGTCTTGGAATTCGTGCCCCTTTGAACCAGTTTTTTCTGGCGTAAATCCCGACCGTTTTGACACCGGCTTGGGAACGTAGTCCCAATGATGGAGAATTCAACCCATGGTCCTTCATGGCTGGTGTTATGATAACAGGTCTGAGCTACGACTCTTTGAGAGAAGAAAAGATGAGTTAAGTTGTGAAGGCGGCACATTATTATGGCGAGCAAAGGTGGTTGTTCCCACCCCCTAGGAAGCTATTGCTAGAGGAGCCACACTCTGTCCATTCAGGGGTGACAAAAATAAAGATGCTCAAACTCAGTTACGTGTGGTGGACCAGGATGGATATCGACATAGAGAATCTGGTCCAACAATGTGGCCAGTGTCAAATACAGAAACACTTGCCTTCTGCGGCCCTCATGCACCCTTGGGAGTGGCCAGGTCGCCCAAGGGTGAGACGACATTTCAATTTTGTTTATCATTGATGCTCATTCCAAAAGGTTGGAAATATACAATATGAAATCCATGATCTCATCAGCAACATTAGATAAATTGTGACAGGCATTCACCACCCTGGGGATGCCCAAGGTTCTGGTCTCATATATTGGGACTGCTTTTACCAGTGAAGAATTCCAATATTTTATGAGAACCAACAGTGTTCATCATATTTGAACTGCTCCCTACCCCATTGTTTCAAATGGACTGGCTGAGAGAGCCATTCAAACATTCAAGGCCACCGTGAAGAAATAGATATCAGACCATTTATAAATCAGACTGGCCTAGTTCCTGCTCACCTATTGGACTACACCATGCTAAATGGGATACACTTCGAACAGATCTAGCAACTCAAGACTGGGCATCCATCAGGTGCTGTGGGCCATTAGCAGCAGCAGAATTGTACTCAACCACAATCTACAACCTCATGGCCCAGCATATTCCCCACTCTACCATTATCACCAAGCCAGGGGATCAACCCTGGTTCAGTGAAGAGTGCAGGAGAGCATGCCGGGAGCAATACCAGGCATCCCAAAACATGAGGTGTCAACCTGGTGAAGCTACAACACAGGACTACTTGCATGACAAACAGCATAAGCGATTCCACAATGTATGCATCAGATCTAAGCTCTGCAGTCCTGCCACACCTAGGTGAGAATGGTTGTGGACAATTAAACAACTCACTGGAGGAGGAGGCTCCATAAGTATCCCCGTCCTCAATGGTGGAGGAGCCCAGCACATATGTGCAAAAGGTAAGGCTGAGGTATTCTCAACAATCTTATGGATGAACCATCTTGGTCTCCTCCGGAGGGCTCCAGCATCACAGATGTCAGTCTTCAGCCAATACGAGTCACTCCAAGTGATATCAAGAAACGGCTGAAGACACTGGATACTGCAATATTCTGACAATATTCCAGCAATGGCACTGGAGGCTTGTGCTCCAGAACGTGTCGCACCGCCAGCCAAGCTGTTCCAGTACAGCTACAACACTGGTATCTACCCGTCAACGTGGAAAATTGCCCAGTTGTGTCACAAGAAACAGGCCAAATCCAACCCAGCCAATTACCGCCCTATCAGTCTACTCTCCATCACAGCAATGTGATGGAAGGAGTCATCAACAGTGCTATCAAACGGCACTTACTCAGCAATAACCTGCTCACGGACGCTCAGATTGGGTTCCTGTGGTCTTTCAATATTCAGTCTGATTCTCCATTGTATTTTCTACCTGACATCTGTCATATGAGTACTTCTTCCTTTTCCTCTTCACTTCTATCTCTCTCGTAATTCAGGGTGTTGTAAATTTATCTGTCCAACCTTTCCACTTTGAGGGAATATATCTTGCCATTGCCAATACTATCCCTTTGAATGTTGTCTGTTGCTCAGTGATCGTGTTCTCCACCAACTGATTTCAACTAATTTGCCTCAGATATATTCGTAACCCATCGAGTTGGCTTTGCCCAATTAATTATCCATGTTCTGGATTGCTCCTTGTCCTTGTCCATCACTCCAGGAGGTCCTCAGTGTAGTGCCTGAGACCCAACCACCACCATCTGCATTCTCAATGACTTTCTCTCCATCATAACAAAGTGGCGATATTCTCTGATGATTGCACAATGTTCAGCACCATTCGCGACTGAAGCAGTCTATGCCAAATTCAGCAAGGCCTGGACAATGTCCAGGCTTGGTTAACAAATGGCAAGTAATATTTGTGCCACACAAGTGCCAGGCAATGGCAATCTCCAACAAGAGTGAATCTCACCACTATCCCTTCAATGGCATTATCACCACTAAATCCCCCACTTTTTTAAAAATATAAATTTAGAGTACCCAATTATTTTTTTTCCAATTAAGGGGCAATTTAGCATGGCCAATCCACCTTACCTGCACATCTTTGGGTTGTGAGGGTGAAACCCACGCAGACATGGGGAGAATGTGCAAATTCCACATGGACAGTGACCCAGGGCCGGGATTTGAACCCGGGTGCTCAGCGCTGCAGTCCCAGTGCTAATCACTGCGCCACATGCCACCCTCAAATCCCCCACTTTCAACATCCTGGAGGTTACTGTTGACCAAAAACTGAATTGGGCTAGCTATATAAATACAGTAGCTACAAGAGTGGGTCAGAGGCTAGGAATATTGCAGCGAGTGACTCACCTCCTGACTCCCGAAATTCTGCCTCCCATCGAGAAGGCGCAAATCAAGATTGGGATGGAATACTCTCCACTTGCCTGGATGAGTGCAGTTCCAATAACACTCAAGAAGCTTGACACCATCCAGGATAAAGCAACCCATTCGACTGGTTCCCCATCCACAAACATTCACCCCCTCCATCACTGACGCACAGTGCCAGAATAGTGTGTAAACTACAAGAGGCAGTGCAGGAACTCACCAAGGCTCCTTAGGCAGCACCAACAAATTCCATGACCACTACCATCTAGAAGGACAAGGGCAGCAGACACATGGGAATACCATCTGGAAGTTTCCCTCCAAGCCATACACCATCCTGACTTGGAAATATATCACTATTCCTTCACTATCCCTGCGTCAAAAATCCTGGAACTCCTTCCCTAACACCACAGAGACTGCAGCGGTTCAAGAAGGCAGCTCACCACCACCTTCTCAAGGGCAATTAGAGATGGACAATACATGCTGGCGTCGCCAAGGACGCCCTCATCCCATAAACACTTTAAAAAAATCTCTGCCAATTCTAGGTGCAGCTATCTGAGTTCATTTACTCACTCCCAGTATTGCTCACTTGGACCCTGGTGAGGAACGTAGATTTCGGATCCATTTGGACAAGTTTCATTGTTTACATGCAGCCATGTTGTATTCACGATTTCAAAATATCCATCATCCAGAGTGAGATTGCAGAGTGGATCTAGAAAATGGGGAATGTGTTTTAGTATTACATTTCACTGGGAATGATGCTGTCATTTCGAGTGATACAAGCAGGGTCACTTTCATTCTGATTGAATCAATCCAATCACTTTTGTTTCATGGTATTTAACCGGTGCTCTTGGATTCTGAGAGTTTGTCTGTCTGCAGTGTGAGCAGCTGGTTTAGACCAAGTCAAATTTCATAAATGCTGCGTGGGACTAAGGGTTGCAAATGTCTTTGAAGGGGTTACTTTCCACAAATCACGGCCACCTTTTGATGCGTTTTTCTGGGAAGGAGCCCGATCACTGTCCAATAGACAGTCCAAATCATTGGAATCATAAAAAAGTGGAATATGTTTGTAAGAGGCTGAGAGATTGAGGAAGAAAGTTTCCAAAAGATGGGAAATAAACAGGAATAAGCTCATACAGTCAGAGAAAGAATGAGAAAAATATTCTGGCCAAGCAGAGATACACAAACTGTAGTGTGGGAGGGCATGTTGTGATGAGGATATTGTGATTGTGCAGTAGCGTATGGATAGATTGGGTCACTGGGCGAAAACCTGGCAAATGGGGTTTAATATGGGGAAGTGTGAGGTCATTCACTTTGGCAGGAGGAATCAAAAGGCAGATTATTATCCACATGGAGAGAGACTGCAGGTGAGTGATGTTCAGGGGGATCTAGGTGTTCCAATGCTTGAATCACAAAAAGCTAGCAGGCAGTTCAGACAATAAACGGCATTTTAGCCTTTAATGTAAGGGAATTTAAAAATAGGGAGGTTTTGTTATAATTGTACAGGGTGTTGGTGAGGCCGCATCTGGAATACTGCATGCAGTTGTGGCCCCATTACCTAAAAAAGGATATAGTAACATTCGAAGCAGTCCAATGGAGATTCACCAGGCTAATGCCTGGGATGAAGCTAAACAGCCTGCATCTGTATTCCTTGGAGTTTAGAAGAGTGAGGGGGTGACCTTATTCAAACATATAAGACCCTGAGGGGGCTCGACAGGGTAGATAGCAGAGTCTTGAACAAGGGGACATGGCTACAAGATAAAGGGCAGGTCATTCAAAACTGAGGTCCGCAGAAATGTCTTCCCATAGAGGGTGGTGAATCTCTGGAATTCTCTGCCCCAGAGGGTGGGGGAAATGAAATGAAAATAAAAATTGCTTATTGTCACAAGTAGGTTTCAAATGAAGTTACTGTGAAAAGCCCCTAGTCACCACATTCCGGCGCCTGTTCGGGGAAGCTGGTATGGGAATTGAACCGTGCTGCTGGCCTGCTTTCGAAGCCAGCAATTTAGCCCTGTGTTAAACAATCCCCTGGGTCATTTGAAGTATTTAAATTAAGGGCAGCACGGTGGCGCAGTGAGTAGCACTGCTGCCTCACGGAGCCGAGGTCCCAGGTTCGATCCTGGCTCTGGGTCACTATCCGTGAGGAGTTTGCACATTCCCCCCGTGTCTGCATGGGTTTCGCCCCCACAACCCAAAGATGGGCAGGGTAGGTGGATCGACCACGCTAAATTGCCCCTTAATTTGGAAAAAATTAATTGGGTGCTCTAAATTTTTTAAAAAAGTATTTAAAGTGGAGGTGGATAAATATTTGATAGACCGAGGCATAGAGAGCGGCCTACGGGGAAATGGCTTAAATCAGCCATGATTGTATTGAATACCAGGGCAGGCTTGAAGGGCCTGGTGGCCTACTCCTGCTTCTATTTCTTGTGTTCGAACAAGAGTAACATCCAAGAAGCACAAACACAGGAGATAAAAAGGTGAAACAAAAACAAAGATTGAGCAAGCAAGGCAGAAAGAATCAAAGAACAGGTAACAAGCTGGGAGATTTAGAGGGTTAAAAAAAAGACACTGTTTTAAAATAAATTGTGTCAATGAGCAATACCATGGAAAATACATTAATTTATTTTAAATTTAATCAAAATCGGTTTGATGCTGACTCGTGACTATCCTGAAAGCCCAGTGATTTTTTACTCTTGACTTCTCTCTAAACATTTCTACTGCAATATCAAAATGGAGATGACCATTGAAACTAATTGATGCACTATCAATTACGACGAGACGAGAGTAGAATGTAATCGAGGCTTTATTACACAGAGATGTGTGGCCTCCTACAGCAGCTTACGAAATGGCTGCTGTTCGGAGAGCACACACATTTATACTCCGCCTCCTGGGCGGAGCCAGCAGGCAGGGATCTACCCCCGTACCTGTAGTACAGGGGCCTTACCGTAATACCCATATATACAATATAATACAACAGTGGTGACTACCACACTAATGTCAACACTTTCTCCCCTCAGCCTGTTTCCCAGAGTCAAATTGAACAGCCAGTCTCTATACTTTACCCAATAGACGTTCAACGGTACCTTTGGGAGTCCTGCTGCATTTTTCATCTGCGCCCCACCAACTGAGGCAGTCTGCCCACGGCAGGGGGGTTTGGAAGGAGGCGAACAAGTAGTACAGGCTGTAGGCGGTGATGCAGGTGTAGGAAATCGTAGCAAATCCTGATCCTAGGACCATAGTGATCCCAACACCTTCAAATGAAATGAAGAGAGAGAACTTAGGTTCAATTCTATTGATGTGAAATGAGTTACTTCACGTGGATGCATTTGGTAAAGCTAAGCAATTTTGTTCTGTTGTTATCAGTAGAGCAGTGATGTTCGACTATTCATGTTTAGATAATTTTCTAAATTTAAGGTGCAAACGCGGCCGAAGCTGCATTTTTCTGGTGTATTACAAATAAGATGCCGCAATGTTTAATTCGCGAAACATCTTTTTTTAAAAGCACAAGTAGAGCAAAACCAGTATAGCCCACGGAAGGTGAGAGAGGAGAGAAACTTTCCTAATTCAGAGAAAACGGGGTCAGCGGCAGCTAAAACTTCAGGAAGATGGAATAATTTTGCAGAGAGAACCAAAGTTAACAGACATCTTCTGCTCATTAAAGTTGGTCTTCAATGACTTTGCTCTTGAGCGGCGGATGGCCTGGAGAGTTGCTTCTGATACATTCAGCATGACGTCCATCTTAGCCAGGCGGAATACTTGAAGTTGTGTTTAACCCTTTGATGAACTACCCACCACAAACCCACTTCATTGTCAAAACTGTTTACTTCCACCAGCTGAACATTTTCTGTCTCAATTTATCTACTGCTGAAATCACCATTCATGCCTGTGTTTAGGTTTGACTATTCTAATGCTCTCCCAGTTGGCCACCCATCTTCACCCCTTCATATCTTTGTGTTTATCCAAAGGGTTTCTGACAGGACTTCCCTCATTTCTCCTGTGCTTGCTGATCTAAATTGTACCCAGTCCAACAACTTCTCTTCACTCGACAGTTCTTGCATAACTCTGCAATTTATCTGCAGATTTGTCCCTCTATCGCTCTTACTACTTGGAGCCTATAGGATACATTGAGTAGAGTGAGCTTCCTTATTTTGCTTCTCAGCTTTAACCAAATACATTTTGTCCTTGATCTCTCAAGCATGTCCTATTTTTATCAACACTACAATGTATTCCCCAATCATTAAGGAAGTAAAGTCACCATAGTCCCAGATGACCTCAAGGGGGAGAGCTGACTGGTGGTGATTTAACCTGAGGATCACCACATCTCAGGTGAGGGTCAAGGTTAAGAAAGTGCTAATCATTGCTGTCACACTATTTCCCTTTATCACTTCTCGATTTTGATGAACACAGTTAAGCTTGAATGTTAAGCACCCACATGCATACTTTCTAAGTTACCTCTGTATTCTTTATTGTCCTTCTTAGTCTGTTCCTACCTAATGCGCTACTACTTTCTTCTCCAGTGTGAGTCAACATTTGTAGCCCTCTCAGCTGCACCATGATGCAAGCCATACATTAACCTTCCCTATCTTCCCATTTCTATCCTTGATAGTTCATTGCACAGGGAGGAATCCAGAGAGATTACTAACACTTGGAGTTCTATTTTTTAACATTCTCCCGATTTCTTGAATATCAAAAAGTTGGATCTTAAAACCTGCCCTCTCTATGTCAGTGGGACAGATGTGTACCACAGTTTTTGCCTCATTCCTTTCCACTGTAAAACATTCTGCACCCTCTCTGTGATGTGCTTTTCCCTGTCTCCAGGTAGGCAACACATCATGTAGAACTCACAATGATGGTTACAAAAATGACTGCCCTCGCCAACTATAGAAACTCCTGTAGTGATTGTATTTCTACTCTATGGTGTTCTCTCCTATACATTATCTTGCCCATTTGTGCCACAGTTCAACAGCAATGCTTCAGTGCTTTGACACACCCAGCATTGAAGAATGTTGAATAACGGTTTGAGTAGCATAAAAGACTCCTGCATGGCCTGCCTTATCCGACTCTCTGAATGGCCATTCATCTACTGCCCTGACCACTTTCAGCCTGTGGGACACTGGGGTGACTATCTCCTGGAATTTAAGATTTCAGGAAACTCTTACTCTCCCTGATGCTCCGCAATAACTCCAGCTGTCCCTCAAGATTGAAAATCAGCTTGAATCTTTCTATGTTCCTCCATGATAGACATTTAGCTGCTGTTGTATAAAGAGTCAAAGGTTCTGCTCCTTTTCCACAAACACCCTTGTTTCACTTTAACAGACTCTGCACAAAACTCTATCATCATCACATCACCTGACACAAAGGCCACCTGAAGCCCCTTTACATATCAGTGTCAATTATTGGATACTTAACATAAATGAGGCAACTAATTAGAATGTCTCTGAACCCATTACTTAACAGTCTCCCCTTCCTTGGAGAAAAAATAACAATTAGGTGAAAACAAAATTTCAAGAAACTCAAAAACACACGCAATTTCTCGCCTTCTTTTTTTTCATCTTTTTTTGGAAGAAAAAAAAACAGTCACAGAAACAGACGCCCTTCATTAACAATATCCAAAAGTTTATGTGAACTAGCCCCTCTTTTTGTAAAACAGTCTGCCAATTGATAGCTACTGTTGACCCATTTAATTTTTGCAATTTCCCCTCTGTCCAACATCTACTTCAAACTTGCGATGACTATCCTTGACCTTTTTTCATTGACACTTTTTGTAGAGTGCACATTTTCCCACAGGGATTTATTGTCAATGTGATAGTTAATAGGCATTTTACCCAAATCCCCTAATCCCCAAATTTCTGTCAATATCTGAGATATACAAAAGGCCATATCCACCGCCTCCACAAGGCTTAACATCTCAGCAACCAAAGTCCTTTTGACCACTCTCCTTATTTTCTTTGTTTCCCACACAAGAGAGCAATATTTACCATTGTTCCCCGAAAGGAAAATTATAACACCTCCTGCGCTTGAAACCCCATCACATAAATTTGCATAGGACGCATCACTATAAACTATGAGTTTCAAGTGCTTAAGGTCACCTAAAACCGGGAACCTCAAAACACACTCCTGCATTTTTAGTTTGGCCAAGGTTTTATTTGCTCTCATTATGTCTTCCACTTTGGGATCATTCATTTTTGTACTCAACTCTAAGGCATCAAAACTCATGCCCGGTCTAGTCTGTCTACCTAACCAATTCAGTTGCCCAATTTAACTTTGCAGTTGCTCTTTTTCCAACTTTGAAACCATTGCATCTTTTTGTGGAACCCGGCCACGCCTAGTTGCTATTGGACTGACGTAACATTGCCCCTAACTTAGTCTGTCCGATTTCCAGTCCAATGTATTTAAATGCACCGGAAGTCTGACTTCCAACCCTGAATTCTTTCCTCAAACCAGAGATTACAATAGCTTCAAAATCACTAGTCCCACCCCACAAAAAATCATCGACATGCATCATAAAGATGCCAGAAAGATTTCCTTTATAGTGCCAGTAAAACATTGCAGGATCTGCTTTCAACTGGCAACAGCCTAACTTTATCAAAACTGACCTTACCGAAAAATATCAGACTCTAGACACATCATTTAATCCACATACACATTTGTTCAACTTCCAGAGTACCCCTTCTGTGTTAGCTGCCTCTTTAGGAGGACAGAGAAAAATGTCTCTCTGGAGCTGATGCCCCTGCAAAAAGGCATCTTTTATATCTATAGATTTGCATTCCCATGCCTTTGTGGCTAATAGAGCCAAGAGGACCTTTAAAATAACCTTCCCTGCTGTAGGTGAATCTACCCTTAAATCCTGATCTTCTAAGTTTTCTTCAAATCCCCTTGCCACAAACCTGGCCTTTGCATTATAAGTTCCATCTGAAAGAACCTTTTCCGTGCAAATCCATCTGTGGGACAGAGCTCTTTGTCCCCTATCCAGTACTTCCATGTATACCCCAAATGCACTCCAACTATGCAGTTCGGCATCTTTGATAACTTTTTCATCTAATTAATTGGAAGCCACCAAAATCCCACATGCATTTCGGCTTCTACTCCTATTAGTATTCGTAGTCTTACTCATGTTCTGAGACCTTGATAAACTACGTCCCCTCTCCCGCCTGGTTTCTCGTTCTGTACTGCTACTGCTTGATCTTTCCCTTCTGCTGCGGGATGTCCTTTCAATAGTTCTCGACCTTTTCCTGCAGACCTGTTCACTATCTGATGTACTATCTGAACTGGCACTGTGTTTCTGTGCTCTCCATTTTCGAACTTTGTGTTCCGAATCCATTGTCTTGACTCCCTCCCCTGAATGCTGTACATTCAACCAATGTTTATACTTTCCAGTAGCCTTCTCTGCTCTACTAATAACAGTTGCATCGTTCCATTGACTAGACCCTTCAGGCAAGTATGTCACTTTTGTACCAACTTTTGGCAGTTGTCGTTTCGGAAAAATGGCCTGTTCTAATTCATCAGGAGTGTTGTGTTCCTCTACAGAAACCCTGAGCGGAATTCTCCGACCCTCCGCCGGGTCAGAGAATCAGCGCGGCGCGAATTGCACCACGCCGCCCCGACACAGGGACACGATTCTCTGCAGAATCGGCGCGGTTGGCACAGCGCGGTTGGGGTATGCGCCAACTCTCCGGTACGGGCCGGCACGGGATGGCACGCCGATTCTCTGGCCCAGATGGGCTGAGCGGGACTCAAAAAAATCTGAGTCCCACCGGCGCCGTTCTAACAACTTCTGAGCCGGCGGGACCTCGACGTTGAAAGGTCTGGGGGCGGCATGTGGGGGGGGGGAGCGGGGTGGAGGGTGGGACCGACCCTGGGGAGGGTGGGACCGACCCTTGGGAGGGCCTCCATAGTGGCCTGGCCTGAGACCGGGGCCCACCGATCAGCGGGCTGGCCTATCTGGCTGGGGGTCTCCTTTCCTCCTCGCCAGCTCCTGTAACCCTGCGCCATTTGGCGTCGGGCCAGCGCAGGGAAGAAGGCCACTGCGCATGTGCTAGTTGGCGTCAGCCCAACTGCATATGCGCGGACCCAGGTCTCCGGGTTCACGCCGGGATCGGCGTCTGGAGCGGCGTGGGCCTCTCCAGCGCCGTGCTGGCTCCCTGTGGGCCGGAGAATGGGGTCCCGGAACTGGCGCCAACGCTGGAGAAAAACACTCCTGTTTTTACGCCGGCGTCGACACTTAGCTGCCCGATGGGAGAATCCTGCCCCCTGACTATATCAGTTAACTGGTCCTCATAATTCTGTAACACATGCGTACCAGACGGCCAATGGTCCTCTTCATGTCTGTCTGCTCTGTCTAAATTTGAAAATTTGTAATCTGTACCCATTATCCTTGATGAATGTACCCTAACAGTTTGATTGCCATGTTGCAAAATAATTGTTTTGCCATCTATGCCTATAATCTTCCCTGGGCCTTTCCATTCATTAAAATTGTCTCTCTTATATTATACTATGTCTCCTTGCTGAAAAACGGTATTTGATGGCCGTACATTATGCCTTAAAGCTCTGCGAATTCTTTCAGAGACTCATGCTTCCAAAAAAGCTTTTCTGCTGCTATGTAATGCATTTAAATGCTCAGAAAAGGCAGAGCGAATTGTAGTCCCTTCCCAAACTGGAGGCTGGTCATCCAAAATGGACGGAATTTTACGTTTCTTTCACACACGCCATTACTAAATGGGCTTTCCGCAGCCGTATGCATAATTGATATATTCCTAAATATCCCCAAACTCATCCTTAGCAAATTGTCCCCCATTGTCCGGAAAGAATTTTGCCGGTGGGCCGATTCCTGTACCTATCCATTTTTCCACGATCCAGAATTACTCTCTTTTCTTTACTTCGGACAATCGTTGATTGACTAAATCTGGTTGCTAAATCTACAAAATGCAAAATAAATATACTGTTGGCTTTATCCCAGATCTTAAGGTCCATGGCCACAATGTCGTTAAAAGCCCTGGCCAAAGGTAGGGTTACTATCGGTCGTGCTGGTGTCCTTCTGTACTTCCTACAAACTTCACAACAATCACTAACCTGGTTCTATCAGTTTAGTATAGTTTTCATCCCTTATCCCTGCGTCCTTTAATACATTTTTCAGCCTCTGAGAAGATGGATACGCAAATTGCCCATGCAGTTTTAATACAACAAGCTTTTTATCAGCTAAAGTTCAATTTTCAACTGCCATTAACACATCCTTAACAACTGTACTTGAAATATTATTTGTCAGAAATGGAATATAATAGTGTCCCGACTGTGTAAATTGTAAGTCCCCCGTCTTTCCCAAAACTGTTGCCTTATCTTGTTCCATGGGGCAGCAAGGTAGCATTGTGGATAGCACGATTGCTTCACAGCTCCAGGGTCCCAGGTTCGATTCCGGCTTGGGTCACTGTCTGTGCGGAGTCTGCACATCCTCCCCGTGTGTGCGTGGGTTTCCTCCGGGTGCACCGGTTTCCTCCCACAATCCAAAGATGTGCAGGTTAGGTGAATTGGCCATGATAAATTGCCCTTAGTGTCCAAAATTGCCCGTAGTGTTGGGTGGGGTTACTGAGTTATGGGGATCGGGTGGAGGTGTTGACCTTGGGTAGGGTGCTCTTTCCAAGAGCCGGTGCAGTCTCGATGGGCCGAATGGCCTCCTTCTGCACTGTAAATTCTATGTTAATCTATGTTAATATCCAGTTTCATGTGTGCTTTCTTCGTCGATGGTCTTATCAGAAGCAAAGGTACTCACTTGATACAACATCCGTGCTAATGAAATGATTCACTCCGGCAATATTGCAAGGGATCACTACTCTTTTCAGCGACTTCAGAGTATCATCATCCCCAAACCTGAAACTTGTGGAACTTTCAAATTCCTTAACCTTGTTATGAGTTTCAGCATTCAAGTAGTCCAGGTAACATTTTAACCAGTCAATTCCACACACAGTAGATGTGCAGCCACTGTCCAATACAGCACAATTGAAGGATTCTGCAACCAACACCCTCATTACCAGCATAAAACTGCTTGTTAATAGGTCAATGCCTTCTTTCTGGTCACTATCTTTTTCCTCTTCTGACTCTTTCATGTCATGTGTCACTTCAAACACTCTATTATAACATGTTGGACAGTTGAAAGCATAATGGTATGTAGAATCACATCAAAAACATCAAAACGTGCATTTCAGGGGTTCATCGTCCTGTTGTAGGTTCTAACTGGGTTTCAGTCTTCATAATTTCAGGGTCCTGATCTCCTTCTATAGTCCTGGAACCTGTTCGTAGCCGTACGATTTTGCCATCCTGTTCGTAATGTATCTTCCATATTCTGTTTTATTGCAGCCAGACCTATTTGGGTCATCAGAGCGATCGGAATCGAATGTTTCCCCAGAAACTTTTTTAAAGTGTCATGTGAGGGTACCTTTAAGACATGGATGTTTAAGCAATGTACCTTTAAGAAAACAGTGATGTCAGAGAGTGGGTGGAGCTGAGGTCAGGTCAGCCATTTTGGAGTTTAGTTTTGCAGTTGGAAAACGCAGTTTGTGTGTGTCTGTGTGTTTCCAGAGAGGTGCAGGAAGAAAGCAAGGTGCTGGAGCTGAAGTCAACCAATCTAATATATCTCTGCCATGCTACAGGAAATATATATATCCTTTAACCTGATGTGATACTGTTTAAAGGTGTTAATTCTCTTGGATCTTTGAAGGAACATTTTAAGGAATTATTTACTGTTGCAATATTTTCTGAGTTATCTTTGAAGTAAGGGGTGTTAAGAGATCCAATGTTTATTTCAGATGTTAAGTTGAGTTCATGGAATAAACAGTGTTTTGTGTTTAAAAACCCACGTGTCCATAATTATAATCCCACACTTCGGGAAAAAGCCGTGTGCTAGGAAAAGCAACTAATCCATTGAAGAAAGAGGTTGGTTGAACTCCATGATGGGGTTCTGAAAATGCCACGCCCATAACAATTTGGGGCTCGTCCGGGATAAAAGTCTATCTATTGGATTGGCTTTTGTGAACTTGAAGACAGTGAAGGATTGTTGCTTTTCCGGTGTGGTATTTTAGTTTAAGTTGGGAGAGCGTTGTGAACATTGGCTCTTTCAGAGGCTCAGAAGTTTTTGGGGGTGGAGAATGTCACACGTAGTACCTTACGGACAGAAACAAAAAGTAGACTGTTAGATTTGGCACGAACATTGCAGTTAACATTGCCTGACAAAATGTGAAAATATGAGGTAATTATGGCAGTGGTTAAGCATTTAAAGTTGCCTGAGATAGAGTTTGACTCATTGGAAATGGCAAAAGTTCAGTTGCAATTAAACAAATGGAACATGGGAAAGAATTAAAGCGGCTGGCATACGAGAGTGAGAGAGAGGAAAAAGAAAGCGAAAGAAAGAGAGAGGAAAATGAAAAGGAGAGCGAAGAAAGGAGAAAAGAAAGAATAGCCCTAGCAGAACAAAAAGAAAAAGAAAGGGTGATACAGATCAGGGAAAAAGATAAAGAGAGGGAGGAATGGCCATGAAACATGACGATCAGTTAAAATTGGCAAGCGTAAAGGGAAACGTACAGTTAGATGGAAGTGATGAGGATAGTCAGACAGAGCGTCATAGTCGAAGACGTGGTGAGGATCTATTTAAATATGTCCAAGCATTGCCAAGGTTTGACGAGAAGGAAGTGGAAGCTTTTTTCATTTCATTTGAGAAGATAGCTAAACAAATGAAATGGCCACAGGGCATGTGGGTGTTACTGATTCAAACAAAGCTGATAGGTAAAGCTAGTGAAGTGTTTGCATCACTACCGGAAGAGGTATCTGGAACGTATTAGGAGGTGAAGAAATCCATCTTAAGTGCATATGAGCTAGTGCCTGGAGCTTACAGACAAAGGTTTGGAAAATTTAAGGAAAGAATTTGGTCAAACATACATGGAGTTTGAAAGGCTCAAACAGAGTAATTTTGATAGGTGGATAAAGGCTTTGAAAATAGACCAAACATATGAAGCTCTCAGAGAAATGATACTGTTGGAGGAGTTTAAAAATTCAATTCCTGATGTAGTGAGGACTCATGTGGAAGAACAGACGGTTAAAACTGCGAGATTAGCAGCGGAAATGGCAGATGATTATGAATTAGTTCATAAATCAAAGATTGGTTTCCAACATCAGTTTCAGCCGGTGAGGGATAGAAACTGGGGACATGAGAAATACTCAAGTGGTAAAGTTAAAGGTGATCTGATGGGAGACAATAAAGAGAGTGTACCTCAGATTAAAAAAGAAATCCAGGAGGGTGGAAAAGAAATGAAAAGTTTCAGATGTTTTCACTGTAATAAACTAGGCCATGTAAAGTCACAGTGTTGGTGGTTGAAGAAAAGCACTGGGAAGGCTGATGTGGTAAAACAGGATAAGACAGTGGGATTTGTTAGAGCTGTAAAGGAAAGCCCAAGGGAAGCGAAGGAGGTGCAAACGATTGTACAGCGTGTTCAAGAAGTAATTGTTAAGAAGGTGCCAGGTGTATTTAAATAATTTACTTGTGTGGGTAAAGTTTACTCATGTGTATGAGGAGGAGCAGGTAAAGAAGTCACAATTTTAAGAGATACAGGGGCTAGTCAATCTTTAATGGTCAGAGATGAGGAATTATGTAGTTTGGGAAGAATGTTGCCAGAAAAGATGGTGATATGTGGAATTCAGAGTGAGAGGAGAAGCGTTCCATTATATAAGGTAAGGTGGGAAAGTCCAGTGAAGAGTCGTGAAGTGGTAGTAGGAGTGATAGATAAACTATCTTGTCCAGGAATACAGTTTATCTTGGGTAATGATATAGCTGGATCGCAGGTGGGAATGATGCCTACTGTGGTTGATAAGCCAATGGAAAATCAGTCAACTGAACTGTTGAAGGACGAATATCCTGGGATTTTTCCGGATTGTGTAGTAACAAGGTCGCAAAGTCACAGGTTAAGACAAGAGAAGAAATCAAAGAGTGAAGATGAAGTTGAAGTACAATTATCAGAAACGATTTTTGATCAGATGGTTGAAAAAGAACAAGAACAGGTGGAGGATGAGGCGGATATTTTTAGTTCAGGAAAATTGGTGGAGTTACAACAGAAAGATGTAGAAACAAAACAGATATATCAGAAAGCATATACGGAAGAGGAATCTGAGAGTATACCAGAGTGTTATTACCGTAAAAATGATGTCTTGATGAGAAAATGGAGACCTGTACATATGCAGGCGGATGAAAAGTGGGCAGAAGTTCATCAAGTTCTATTGCCGGTAGGGTATAGAAAGGACGTGTTGCGAGTTCCACATGAGGTACCAGTGGGAGGTCATTTGGGAATAAGGAAAACTCAAGCTAAAATCCAGAAACATTTTTATTGGCCTGGACTACATAAAGATGTAGTTAAATTTTGTCAATCATGTCACACATGTCAAGTGATAGGGAAACCTCAAGCAGAGATAAAACCAGTGCCCTTAATACCCATTTCAGCATTTGAGGAACCTTTTACAAGTGTCCTAATCGGTTGTGTAAGACCGCTTCCTAAAACAAAAAGTGGAAATCAATATCTTTTGACTATAATGGATGTGTCTACTAGGTTTCCAGAGGCCATTCCAGTACGTAATATTACAGCTAAAATGATTGTGGATTCCAGTACGTAATATTACAGCTAAAAGGATTGTGGAGGAGTTACTTAAATTCTTTACTAGATATGGACTACCCATAGAAATTCAATCGGATCAAGCAACAAATTTTACTTCAAAGTTATTCAAAGAAGTTATGGATAGCTTAGGAATAAAACAATTTAAATCAACTGCGTACCATCCAGAATCGCAGGGAGTGTTAGAAAGGTGGCATCAGACATTAAAGACAATGTTGAGGAAGTAGTGTCAAGATTACCCAGAGGATTGGGATAAAGGAATTCCATTCGTATTGTTTGCAATTAGGGATGCACCTAATGAGTCTACCAAATTTAGTCCATTTGAACTAATTTTTGGTCATGAAGTAAGAGGACCACTTAAATTGATTGAGGAAAAATTGGTTGGTGAGAAATCGGAAATTATACTATTGGATTACGTGTCAAATTTTAGGGAACGATTAAATAGAGCAGGTGAATTGGCTAGACAACATTTGAAAGTTGCACAAAATGTGATGTAACGGGTAGCAGACAAGAAATCCAAAGTTTGTAGTTTTGCCAGTGAGGATAAAGTTTTAGTGTTGTTACCAGTGGTAGGGGAGCCTTTAAAAGCTAGGTTTTGTGGACCGTATTAGATTGAAAGGAAATTAAGTGAGGTGAATTATGTGGTAAAAACACCAGATAGAAGGGAGACTCACCGAGTGTGTCATGTGAATATGCTTAAAAGGTACTTTGAAAGGGAAGGAGAGAAAAAGGAGGTTTTAATGATTCTAACTGTTCTTAAAAATTGCGATGAATTGTTAAGTTACCTTCCAGAGGAAAAACAAACTGACCTGAAAAAGTTATTGATATCACATGGGCAAGTTTGTAGAGATAAATTGGGAAGTATTAAAATGGCTATCCATGATGTAGATGTGGGAAATGCTGTTCCTATCAAAAACATCCATATAGACTTAATCCTTTAAAACTGTCACAGGTTAACAGAGAGATTGAGAGTATGCTTACAAATGGCATAATTGAAGTGGGTTGCAGCCAATGGAGCTCACCCATAGTGATGTAGTGATGGTACCTAAACCAGACGGTACCCAACGGTTGTGTGTGGACTATCGAAAGGTGAATGCAGTTACAAGAACAGACTCTTATCCTATCCCACCATTGAAGGATTGCATGGAGAAAGTGGGACAATCTGCTTTTATTTCCAACTTCCAGACATGGAAAGATCATTTAAACCATCGTATGGAGTTCTTTGATTGACTTCAGGTGGTGGGTTTGGTGATGAACATAGCCGAAAGTGAATTTGGAGAAGCCCGAATCACTTTCCTTGCGGAGTTTCCGATACCCTCAAGACAAAGGGAAATAATGTGATTTCTGAGCATGAGTGGATTTGATCAAACAGTTATGCAAAGGTTTTGTGGCGTGATAAGTCCACTGATGGAATTGCTGAAGAAACGTTAAAAATTCAATCGACAGCAGACTTTCAACAGACATTTGACTGCCTGGAAGCTGTGATCACCAATGTTCCTGTATTGGAGAATTGCAAGGGGCTCTGTGGTCAGAATGAACTAAATTATCTGATTCTGAAGAGAAATGCCGAGGAGCAGAGGAATGGATGGATCGTGCAGAGACTTTGTTCAAAGAGACTGTCAATCGAGAAGGATTTCGGTTGGAGAAAGAAGAACAAAGAAAAATGGACTATATTATTATACCTGTTTGCATGTGTTGTTTTTTTAAAAAAACGAAAAGGTATATTTACTGTGTATATTTCTTAGTGGATGGTGCAAATGTGAAAAATGAAACCATCTTGAAGTTGATGGTTTATTTTTTTTCTTGGGGGGGGAGGTGTCATGTGAGGGTACCTTTAAGACATGGATGTTTAAGCAATGTACCTTTAAGAAAACAATGATGTCAGAGAGTGGGTGGGGCTGAGGTTAGGTCAGCCATTTTTCAGTTTAGTTTTGCATTTGGAAAACGCAGTTTGTGTGTGTCTGTGTGTTTCCAGAGAGGTGCAGGAAGAAAGCAAGGTGCTGGAGCTGAAGTCAACCAAGTGAATATATATCTGTCATTCTACAAAAAATATATATATCCTTTAACCTGATGTGATACTGTTCAAAGATGTTAAGTCTCTTGGAAGGTTGAAGGACCATTTTAAGGAATTATTTACTGTTGCAATATTTTCCGAATTATCTTTGAAGTAAGGGGTGTTAAGAGATCCAATGTTTATTTAAGATGTTAAGTTGAGTTCATGGAATAAACAGTGTTTTGTGTTTAAAAACCCACGTGTCCATAATTGGAATCCCACACCTAGGCAAAAAGCCGTGTGCTAGGAAAAGCAACAAATCCATTAAAGGGAGAGGTTGGTTGAACTCCATGATACATTTTGGGGTTCTGAAAACACTTCGCCCATAACAAAAGCTTCTGTCATCTGATCGAATAACGTATCCTTATCCGCAAACTGAACTCCTGTCAAAACCAGGAGCCTATCCATGTTGCTCACTCTAGCACAGTCAAGTAATTTAAAGGCCAACACAGACTGCGGAAATTCCAGGTTGTATTTCTGCAGCATTTCTGCAGCATTTTATATAGTCTGCCAATTTCCATTATATAGTAGTCCATGGAGAAATCCTCTATTTTCCGGAACCTATCAAAATATCAAGGGGCTGTTTAGCACAGGGCTAAATCGCTGGCTTTGAAAGAAGACCAAGGCAGGCCAGCAGCACGGTTCAATTCCCGTAACAGCCTCCACGAACAGGCGCTGGAATGTGGCGACTAGGGGCTTTTCACAGTAACTTCATTGAAGCCTACTTGTGACAATAAGCGATTTTCATTTCATTTCATTTCATTTCAAATCCAACCATGCTTCATACGCACTTAACAAGTCATCCTTTTGATAAATGTTATCTATATAACGTAATGTAGTCTCCAGACCTTCTTCTGAGTCGAACTCTTCCATTTCCAGCTCAGAAAACACTTTGCTCTGGATTTTACTGTCATAAGGTAGAGGAAGAGCCATACCTTGTTTTCTCTTTCCCAAGGCAGTTATCTTAGTCCACATAACTACTGCACTTCTCCATTGGTCGTACAATCCCCTTTCAGAAGATAAGGGGGGGTAGTCATATCCGGCCATCTTTATCCTCGGTTCAGCCATGTATCTTTTTTTTCTCTTCTCACTCACTCCTTGGTTTGGTCTGGAAAAGTTGTATCTGTCAACCCTTCACATTTGCACAGCAACCATCCTCTGCTACCATTTGTTAGACATTTAGCTGCTGTTGTATAAAGAGTCAAAGGTTCTGCTCCTTTTCCACAAACACCTTTATTTCACTTTAACAGACTCTGCACAAAACAGTATCATCACATCACCTGACACAAAGGCCACCTGAAGCCCCTTTACATATCAGTGTCAATTATTGGATACTTAACATAAATGAGACAACTAATTGGAATGTCTCTTAACCCAATACTTAACACTCCAAACCTGTCATTTACACATCCTCAGTTTAATTGCCGCACTGTTGACAGCTACGTTTTCACTTGCCTTGGCTCCAAGTTGTGGGGTTCCCTCCATAAAAATCTCTGCTTCTCTTTTTCTCTCTTCTGCTTTTGGGTGCTGCTTGAAGCTGACCTCTGTGACCACGTTTTTAATCAGTTTCCCTGATATTTGCTTTTTTAACCTGCTGTCAAAATGATTTGTATTGATAATGCTCTCAGCCAGCACTTTGGTGTGTTTCGCTGTATTTAAAAAAAAAAAATTTAGAGTACCCAATTAATTTTTTTCCAATTAAGGGGCAATTTGGCATGGCCAATCCACCTAACCTGCACATCTCTTGGGTTGTGGGGGCGAATCCCACGCAAACACGAGGAGAATGTGCAAACTCCACATGGACAGTGACCCAGAGCCGGGATCGAACCTGGGACCTCGACGCCGTGCTACATAAATGTAAGTGGTTGTTGATCTTGTGACTGTTCCTGTCGGTCTGTCTTCTCCAATTCTCTTTCTCTTTTCTTCACTTATCTTTTTTTGCTTTCTCTCTACCTCGTCTATTGTTCAAACCTATTTTTCGTTTCATGCGCAGGAGACGATCGTTATTATGGATAGGCATTCAAGGAGAAGATACCACCAATGATGGTTCCTTTCGAGTTGGAATGTCAGTAAATGTGGCCTTCAGTAGCACTTTTCCCTTCTCTTGACTTGTCCCTCATGGTCCCTACCAATACATCTACTAAACCATGAGGGGAGGAGGGGGTTGTGGTGGTGGGGCAGGGGAGGTTTGGGCACCATGCAGTACCCTCGTACTCTGAAAACTGTTGCTCATTGGAAAAAAAAAGTGAACTCGACAACATTTTAAAGAGCACATTACTCTTCACCTCGTTGTACCCGCTGCCTCTTTGTTTTCACTACATTTTTCTCTTCCTGCCATCTCCTATCTCCCAGCATTATCAACCTTTAACCTACTACCATTGTCCAAGGTCAAATTCCAATCATGTGTGTTGCACAGTGTAATAACCCCCATCTTCTGTGTCATCTGACACGGCGAGCAATGCAATGTGAGACCTGCTATCTTTCGAAAGGAAAATACTTCAATTCTTAAACCATAATTCAGGTGTCAATTAAAATTCAAGGATTCAAGTTTTACAAACATTGAATATGATAAATTTCATAAATGGAGTTTCATTTCTGAATTAGCTCATGGTCTGAATCATTCTGGGCTTTGTTCCCTCGGATGTTTTTCACCTTCTGGTCTCCTCCCCAGCTGAACACTCTGCACCAAATCACCGGAACTTTCCAGCCCCTCCCACTGGGCCTTCCAGAAGTTTGAGTGGCATGCCACATCCTTTGTGGGGGGAACCCGTTATAGTGGGGCTGGTAAATTTGTTAAATAATTTAAACAGTCAACGTCAATAAGCATTAAATATTTCTTTAAAAAAAAGACATGTTGCTTAAGCTTTGTCTAGCATTCATTCGCATAAATGAACGAATGTCAAATTTCAAACAATCACCATTTATACTACAGGAGGAAAAGGTTCTGGATTGTTGGCAGTCGATACTGATTGACCAAGGTGTTGCCATGGGGAAAGCAACAGGGAATTAGCGACTGCACCAAGAGATTGGGTCCCTGTGAACGAATGTATGTTGCTTTCAGGAAGCAGAAAGGAACCACATTATGAATTTGACTATTTATCTTAAATGGGCTGTTAGTGTTTCTATTCACACTCTTAGAACCATTCAGCAAGTACTCCGCAGTCGCTGAATCACATTCAACAGTAGACAATTGGGCGATGCAAGCACAGGCTGTTTGAGTACAGTCTGTATTGTGTAGTCTGGTTGTGTAGCCACTTGCTAGAAACGACAAACATTCATACACGGGGCGGGATTCTGCAATCCTGAGGCTAAGTGTTGACGTTATTGGAAACGCTTTCGCGTTTCTCGACGGCGTCAACATGGCTTCAGGATCAGCAATTCTGGCCCCTCCAGGGTGTGGTAATACCAGGTATTGCAGTACCTGAGATGTGGATGACCATTGGCTAGACCTAGGAGTCTACCATTGGCTAATGTACATAGCTCCGCCCTGAGAGGCGGGGTATAAGAGCCGATGCCGTCCCAGCAGCCTTCACTTTCTGTATCGAAGCTGCTGGGTACAGTTCCAGCTGATTCAAGCCGTTTAGTTATGACTCACCTTGTCTCGAGAGTAATTGATTGTGCATCACAGGGTGCCAGCACAGCACTGGAGCGGTTGACGCTGCTCCAGCTGCTGATCCTGCTGTCAACTGGGCGCCGCAGTGGCACCGGCGCCAACACGCACATGCGCAGTGGCTTCCTTCAACGCACCAACCCCGACGCAACATGGCGCAGGACTGCAGGGGCTGGCACGGAAGAAACGAGGTCCCCAGCCAGAGAAGCCGGCCCGCTAATTGGTCCCCGGGGTCGGACCCCCCCCCCCCCCCACACAGGCCGCCCCCCAACCCTTCCACGCTGAGTTCCCGCTGGCTGAGAGCAGGTGTGGACGCCGCCGGCGGGACTTGGCGTTTTTACGTCGGCTGCTCAGCCCATCCCGGGCCGAGAATTGGCGGATCGGCCGCGTAGCGCGGCCCCCGACCGGCGCCGCGCCAACCACGCCGGCGCCAATGGCGCCGATTCTCCGCTCTGCAGAGAATCATGCGCCGGCGTCGGGGCGCGATTCACGCCGGTCGCGGGGATTCTCCGGCCCGGCCCCGGACTGAGAGAACCCTGCCCCCGATCTCTGTAAACAAAAGAACTATGTACAAACGTTTTCTTTGAATTATCAGCGAGGTTGGGGATTATTCATCCCCTTTGCTTCTTCCATGGCAAGTACAAGCACACAGAAAGAAATAGGAGTGGAAGCAGACGATTGGCCCCACAAACCTGCTCTGCAATTCAGGCCTGGCAGGCTGTGTTTCAATTTCTACATTCCCATCTGACCCAATAACCTTTGATTCCCTTGCCTGATGGGAATGTATCTACCTCTGCCTTGCCTTCAAAATATTTGTGACCCCCACATTCCCCACCTTCTAAGGCAAAGAGCTCCTTTGCACAAAAGTTGCACAATCCTCTGCGAGGAAACATTTCTCCTCATCTCTGTCCTAAAAGGGCAAACCTTCATTTTAAAATAGTGCGCACTGGTTCTAGATTCACCCATTGAATCCCTGCAGTGCAGAAGGAGGCCATTTGGCTGCACCAACCCTCGGAAAGAGCACCCCACCTAGTCCCACTCCCCTGCTCTCTCTGCGTAAACGTGTAACCCCACCTAACTTGGTGATTTAACCTGAGGATCACCATACCTCAGGCGAGGAGCAAGGTTGAGAAAGCATGTCATGAATAACATGCCATGTCTCCAAGGCTTGGATGTTTTGCCTGAACCATGGGGGCTTCAGCACCACGGAGGCAGCAGCCAACAATCAAACGCTCGCGAGCCGGGCTTTAGTCCTGGGGACATTCCTGCAACAAGAGGGTGAGTGTGTGGATCAGGAGAGAGTACCTGAACTCGGTTCCCCGAATGTTCTGGGTAGGGGTCTGAGGTCCGGAGTCTGGGGTGTGGAGCCTTGCTGTGACCAGGAGTGTGAGTTCAGGGTGGGGTCCCCCAGCACAACTCGCTCGATGGATGGCAGTCTGAAAGAAGGCGGGACACGTCAGGCTGGGGAAGGGTTGGGGGATTGGAGGGTCCCGTGGCTGGCGGAAGTCCTAACTGATTGTCGATCTCTCTCCCTCTCCAATTCCTTACAGATATAACACTATGGATGGTGTTGGCCTTCCTTTGGGCAGCACGGCTGCATAGTGGTTAGCACAATTGCTTCACAGCTCCAGGGTCCCAGGTTCGATTCCGGCTTGGGTCACTGTCTGTGGGGAGTCTGCACATCCTCCCCGTGTGTCCGTGGATTTCCTCCGGGTGTTCCGGTTTCCTCTCACAATCCAGAGATGTACAGGTTACGTGGATTGGCCATGATAAATTGTCCTTAGTGTCCAAAATTGCCCTTAGTGTTTGGTGGGGTTACTGGATTATGGGGATAGGGTGGAGATGTGGACCTTGGGTAGGGTGCTCTTTCCAAGAGCTGGTGCAAACCCGATGGGCCAAATGGCTTCCTTCTGTACTGTAAATTTTATGTCTATGTCTATGTCTGCAGCGGCTGCCCTCGCATCGCTGGTGGACGCACGGGTGTCCAGACGCCGGAGAAGGCGGCATGGCACCCCATGTGCAGGGGTCAGTGCAGACTCTGTAGTCCAGGCCGTCCATCAGGCCGGTGAGAGAACTAGAGAGGGAGGCTAGCCCTGGGAGGACCCGTGGGAGCAGCAGGGAAAGGTGGCGGCAGCGAACGTCCGGCATGCCCAGAGGGCCAAGGAGGCCCTCATCCTTGTCCGCTTCCCATAGGACAGCACTTTGTCCATCATCCCACTCCCCTCTTCCCCCCCTTCCCCTCCAACTCCCCCGATCAGCCCCTATTGAATAACCCCACCCCCATCCCCCACCCTTCAACCCATTCCCTCTCCTTCCCTTATTCTCCAACCTTCTCCCACACCCACCCCACCCACCCGACTACTCTGTTCCACCCTCCCAGGTTCTGTGTAACGATTCCAGGGTGAAGAGCCTGTGTCGGCACTGTCAGCGGGTCACTATACAGGGCAGGAGAATGATGATAACTCACTGTCCAGTTAGCTCTGGTGCCTCTCAGTCCATGCCATAGTCTGACTCCTGTCCTGCTGACAACACGGTCACACCCTGCACACCCATCGCCTGCACACCCATCGCCTGCACACCCATCGCCTGCACCCCATCGCCTGCACACCCATCGCCTGCACACCCATCGCCTGCACACCCATCGCCTGCACACCCATCGCCTGCACACCCGTCGCCTGCACACCCGTCGCCTGCACACCCATCGCATGCACACCCATCTCCTACACACCCATCACCTGCACACCCATCGCCTGCACACCCATCGCCTGCAAACCCATCGCCTGCACACCCATCACCTGCACACCCATCGCCTGCACACCCATTGCCTGCACACCCATCGCCTGCACACCCATCGCCTGCACACCCATCGCCTGCATACCCATCGCCTGCACACCCATCGCCTGCACACCCATCGCCTGCACACCCATCGCCTGCACACCCGTCACCTGCACACCCATCGCCTGCACACCCATTGCCTGCACACCCATCGCTTGCACACCCATCGCCTGCACACCCATCGCATGCACACTCATCGCATGCACACTCATCGCCTGCACACCCGTCTCCTGCACATCCATCGCCTGCACACCCATCGCCTGCACACCCATCGCCTGCATACCCATCGCCTGCACACCCATCGCCTGCACACCCATCGCCTGCACACCCATCGCCTGCACACCCATCACCTGCACACCCATCGCCTGCACACCCATCGCCTGCACACCCATCGCCTGCACACCCATCGCCTGCACACCCATCACCTGCACACCCATCGCCTGCACACCCATCACCTGCATACTCATCGCCTGCACACCCATCGCCTGCATACCCATCGCCTGCATACCCATCGCCTGCACACCCATCGCCTGCATACTCATCGCCTGCACACCCATCGCCTGCATACCCATCGCCTGCACACCCATCGCCTGCACACCCATCGCCTGCACACCCATCACCTGCACACCCATCGCCTGCACACCCATCACCTGCATACTCATCGCCTGCACACCCATCGCCTGCATACCCATCCGCTGCACACCCATCGCCTGCACACTCATCGCCTGCACACCCATCGCCTGCATACCCATCCGCTGCACACCCATCGCCTGCACACCCATCGCCTGCATACTCATCGCCTGCACACCCATCTCCTGCACACCCATCGCCTGCACACCCATCGCCTGCACACCCATCGCCTGCACACCCATCGCCTGCACACCCATCGCCTGCACACTCATCGCCTGCACACCGTTCGCCTGCACACCCATCACCTGCACACTCATCGCCTGCACACCCATCGCCTGCACACCCATCACCTGCATACCCATCGCCTGCACACCCATCGCCTGCACACCCATCGCCTGCACACCCATCGCCTGCACACCCATCGCCTGCACACCCATCACCTGCACACCCATCGCCTGCACATCCATTGCCTGCACACTCATCGTCTGCACACCCATCGCCTGCACACCCATTGCCTGCACACTTATCGTCTGCACACCCATCGCCTGCACACCCATCGCCTGCACACCCATCGCCTGCACACCCATCGCCTGCACACCCATCGCCTGCACACCCATCGCCTGCACATCCATCGCCTGCACATCCATCGCCTGCACACCCATCGCCTGCACATCCATCGCCTGCATACTCATCGCCTGCACACCCATCGCCAGCACACCCATCGCCTGCACACCCATCGCCTGCACACCCATCGCCTGCACACCCATCGCCTGCATACCCATCGCCTGCACACCCATCGCCTGCACACCCATCGCCTGCACACCCATCGCCTGCACACCCATCGCCTGCACACCCATCGCCTGCATACCCATCGCCTGCACACCCATCGCCTGCACACCCATCGCCTGCACACCCGTCGCCTGCACACCCATCGTCTGCACACCCATCACCTGCACACCCATCACCTGCACACCCATCGCCTGCACACCCATCGCCTGCACATCCATCGCCTGCACACCCATCGCCTGCACACCCATCGCCTGCACACCCATCGCCTGCACACCCATCGTCTGCACACCCATCGCCTGCACACTCATCGTCTGCACACCCATCGCCTGCACACCCATCGCCTGCACACTCATCGCCTGCACACTCATCGTCTGCACACCCATCGCCTGCACATCCATCGCCTGCACACCCATCGCCTGCACACCCATCGCCTGCACACCCATCGCCTGCACACCCATCGTCTGCACACCCATCGCCTGCACATCCATCGCCTGCATACTCATCGCCTGCACACCCATCGCCTGCACACCCATCGCCTGCACACCCATCGTCTGCACACCCATCACCTGCACACCCATCGCCTGCACACCCATCGTCTGCACACCCATCGCCTGCACACCCATCGCCTGCACTCCCATCGCCTGCACATCCATCGCCTGCATACCCTTCGCCTGCACACCCATCGCCTGCACACCCATCGCCTGCACACCCATCGCCTGCACACCCATCGCCTGCACACCCATCGCCTGCATACTCATCGCCTGCATACCCATCGCCTGCACACCCATCGCCTGCACACCCATCGCCTGCACACCCATCACCTGCACACCCATCGCCTGCACACCCATCGCCTGCACACCCATCGCCTGTACACCCATCACCTGCATACTCATCGCCTGCATACCCATCGCCTGCACATCCATCGCCTGCATACTCATCGCCTGCACATCCATCGCCTGTACACCCCTCGCCTGTACACCCATCGCCTGCACATCCATCGCCTGTACACCCATCGCCTGTACACCCATCGCCTGCACATCCATCGCCTGCATACTCATCGCCTGCATACCCATCGCCTGCACACCCATCGCCTGTACACCCATCGCCTGCACATCCATCGCCTGCCTACTCATCGCCTGCACACCCATCGCCTGTACACCCATCGCCTGCACACCCATCGCCTGCATACTCATCGCCTGCACATCCATCGCCTGCATACTCATCGCCTGCACATCCATCGCCTGCATACCCATCGCCTGCACATCCATCGCCTGCATACCCATCGCCTGCACACCCATCGCCTGCACACCCATCGCCTGCACACCCATCGCCTGCATACCCATCGCCTGCACACCCATCGCCTGCACACCCATCGCCTGCACATCCATCGCCTGCACACCCATCGCCTGCACACCCATCGCCTGCACACCCATCGCCTACACACCCATCGCCTGCACACCCATCGCCTGCACACCCATCGCCTGCACACCCATTGCCTGCATACCCATCGCCTGCATACCCATCGCCTGCACATCCATTGCCTGCACACCCATTGCCTGCACACCCATCGCCTGCACACCCATCGCCTGCACATGACTCGGTGACTCCTGATCTAGGGCCGCTGACCCTCTTGCATGTCCAGTCTCCCGCAGGAAAACAATCCGATGGGGCCGGGCCATCCATCGACGCCCCCACATCCCACCCTGCCTTCCGTGAGACCACCCCGGAGGAGTGCTCCGAGGATGTCACCATCGAGTGCGCACCAGAGGCTCCTGCGTCATCCGGCGGCTCCCCATTGCCTGCACCATAGTGTCGACGTCCTCAGTCACCCGAGTGGGTGGGGGTGGGGGGTGCAAAAATTACGTGACAGCGGCTTCACATGTATCAGGCGTAACAATTTTTAATTGTGAACATTCAAAATCCTAATCGTCCCCAGCGACCGATGGTGCCTCCCCCCCCCACTCCCAGTGGCCACTCAGTGATCCTCATACTTCTGTGCCCTGCAGCTGTGTCTAGGTGTGTTCTTATCACGGTTTGTCCCGAGGTCCGCGGGCAGAACAGGGTGGCACTGCGATGCCAGCATCACCGGTAAGGCACCGGGGAATTCCAGCTCCAGGTCCTCCAGAGGATGTCTGCCAAAGGCATCAAAGATCACAGGGCATGAAAAGCAGCAGGCTTCCACCTCTGATGTGCATCCCCGGGTGTGTCCGCATAAGACATTAGAGCACATGAGGCCATTCGGCCCATCGAGTTTGCTCCGCCATTTTGTCATGGCTGATATGTTTCTCATCCCCATTCTCCTGCCTGATCCCCATAAACCCCTGATCCTCTTATTAATCAAGAACCTGTCTATCTCTGTCTTAAAGACTCTCAGTCATTTGGTCTCCACAGCCTTCTGTGGCAAAGAGTTCCACAGATTCGCCACCCTCTGGCTGAAGAAATTCCTCCTCGTCGCAGTTTTAAAGGATTGTCCCTTCAGTCTGAGGCTGTGGCATCGGGTTCTAGTTTTTCCTACAAGTGGAAGCATGTCCACTCTATCGGGGCCTCGCAGTATCCTGTAAGTTTCTGCAGGAGTACATGGCTGTTATTGTAGGAGTAGATGGTTATTAATGTGTACAACTGCTGTGCTCAGCAGCAGATATTGCGGAACTAAGTTAACCTATATGTGAAAAACATCACAAATTCAGTTACTTAGTAACCAACATCACCGAAAACATAATAGGTTGTATGTGATTAAGGCATAAACCCAATCAGTGGGGAATGAACCCAATCAGTGGGGGTAATGTCCCACTGCGGCAATTTACAACCAATCCGTCTAAGGAACTGACACTCTCACAGCCCTGCCTTTGAAAATAGTTATAAAAGTTGTGATAGTTGTAGGCATTGAAGAGTAAGAAGTGACACCAGCATGTAACCTCAAAGACTGGACAAAGTTTTGCACGATTTTACCACAACTCAGGCTCAAGTCTCGTGAATATAACATTTCAATAAGATCCCCCTCATCCTCCTAAACTCCAATGAGTACAAATACAGAGTCCTCAACCGCTCTTCATATGGCTCACTCTTCATTCCAGGGATCATTCTTGTGAACTTCCTCTGGACCCTTTCTAAGTCCAGAACATCCTTCCTTAGAAACGGGGCCCAAAACTGCTCACCATACTTCAAATGGCATCTTACCAGAGCCTTATACAGCCTCAGAGGTACATTCCTGCTCTTTTATTCTAGCCCTCTAGACATGAATGCTAACATTGCATTTGCCTTCTTAACTGCCGACTGAACCTGCACGTTAACCTTAAGAGAATCTTGAACCTGGATTCCGAAGGCCCTTTGTGCTTCTGATTTCCTAAGCCGTTTCCCATTTAGAAAATAGTCTGTGCCTCCATTCCACCTTCCAACGTGCATGACCTGACACTTTTCCACCTGCCACTTCTTTCCCCACTCTCCTAGCCTGTCCAAAACCTTCTGCAGTCCCCCTGCTTCCTCAATATTACCTGTCCGTCTGCAAAGTTTTGTATCATAGCAACAGTGCCCTCAGTTCCTTCCAGATCATTAATGTATATTGTGGAAAGTTGTGGTCCCAACACTGACCCCTGAGGCACACCACCAGTCACCAGCTGCCATCCTGAAAAAGACCCCTTTATCCCCACTCTCTGCCTTTTGCCAGTCAGACAATGTTTTATCCATGCCAGTATCTTACCCTTAAGACCATGGGCTCTTAACCTATTTAATAGCCTCCTGGACAGCACCGTGTCAAAGGCCTTCTGAAATCTAAGTAGACCCCGGCGCTCCGACCTCCTTGACAGTGCCTGTGGCACCCTGGGTGATTCCATTGGGCAGAGTTGCTCCAAAGGCCCCTACGTCATCTGGCAGCTCCCCATTGCCTGCACCATGATGCTCCTCAGTGACTGGTCATGCTCTGCAGTGCACGGTGCCAATGTCCACCTGCATCTGGGACATGCCCCCAGCGACTGGGACATTCTGTTGTGAATATGGCTGTCACTGACTGAGCTATGCCTTGGGCACCACCACTCATGGCACTGACGTTGTGCTCCTGGCTCTCCACTGTGGTCGCCACCCTCGCAGTGTTGGCTTTGGTGCCACGCATTGCCGGCGCTAACTAGTAAGTCCATTGCCTTTGGGACTCCTCCAAACGGCGAAGCACTCATTGAGGTGTGGCTGACATCCCCTCCTGAATTTCACGGCCATGTCCTAGCGCCTGCATCAGTTCTGGGATAACCGTGTCCAGAGGCTCGGCACCTGACTGGGACTCAGCTGAGTCCTGGGATCCATCAGACCTCCGACTACTGACTCCCTCGGATATTCCTGCCTCCAACTGATGTTCATCAGAAACTGTGCGGTGCTCACCAGAGTGTGCCCCAGAAGCCTAAACACTAATGTCACCCATCGAGTTGTGTCTCTGCGCTGATGGAAGGTGGGGGGTGATAGCTGTGACGCATTGATGGTGATCCTCGGAACCCTGTGGCGTGGGGGCACTCCTTCCTTCCACACCGGCCCCTGTAGGGCTCCGCCATGGCCGGCACGGAGAAGGGAACCCCCCACGCATGCGCCAAAACACGCCGGTGGTTCCGCGCGTTCGCGAGATCACGCCGGCCCTATGGCGCATGCTCAAACTCGCGCAGTTCCTTAAGCACCGAGTGGAGCGGCGCCAAACTCTCCGGTGTCCACCTAGCCCCCGAGAAAGTGGAGGTAAGTGGAGAATTCCTCACCTTGGGGACCCATTGACGCCGGAGTGGTTAGCGCCGGTTTTCCTGCCGGCTTGGGGGGTCTTAGTCCCCGGAAAGGAGAATCCCGGCCCTGGTCAGTGAGGGGGAAGAATCAATTTGTCTGACCCGAACAACTCTCTTGAGACAGGTCATTTGGGTGAAGGGGTGGTGGATCCTCACCTTTGTGGGGCAAGTCAACCTCGCTGTTGATGACTGTTCGAGGGTCTGCTGGGCTCACAGGCAGTTTCATGCTGGGAAGGGAGTTGGTGTGAGATGCCAGGAACTGAACTCTTGTGTGGGGTGGGGGGAAGGGGAGGTCAGGGGGGTGGCAGGGGGGACCGATATCAGGGGGCCTGAGTCAATGTACTGCTCGCACTGCCTAATCTGACGGCCGCTGCCACTGCCTCCTGATGGCAGGACAGCCATTTCCTCCATGAATCTTGAGGTGGAAAATGTCCGGCACTAATTGTCATTAGATTCTGGTTGTGGCCTCGCCGTCGGGAAGCACTCGCTACAGCACTTAGAATTTCAGCCGTTAGATCGCGCCCACTGACTTCATGCCTGCTCCCAACCTGTCTCACGTATTACGGTAAGTTGATAAGATATCAGGATGCCCACACACCTTCAGGCCTATGTCGTGTTGGGTGTTCCAATGCACAAATAATCCAACACGGCTGTAGATGGTACAACTCTGTTTTATTGTCTTACAACGACAACTACTAACTGCTGGCTTGGGTATGTGCTTCACCAGCTTACCTGTGGACCCAGCCCTATCACTATCCTAGTGAGGCACTCAGCACATGGTCTATGTCTGAGTGGCATGCTGTGAGCTCTGTGCTCTGAGCTATCTCCTGGTAGAATGAACGGGCACTGTGGTGTTCCCTGTTTTATAGTGCGTGTGCTCTCACTGGTGATTGGCTGTGATGTTATGTGTGTTCTGGTTGGTCCAACTACTGTGATTGCACCATGATATGCTGATGTGGATATCATGACAGCCTATTGAGGCCTTTAAGTGTAAAATGTACTGCCACTAACGGACCCCATTCGGTCTCTGCAAATTTGTTCACGAATGGGGCGTGCGGAATGAAGGCGGCCAGTTCGAAAGCTTTGACAGCACAGGCTGCTGTCATGAAGCAAAGAGATTTGCCTTCTTTGGGCATCCCCTGTCCCCTTTAGAGGCATGTCCTCCACAAATGTAGTAGCCCCTCCCCATCCCTCCTTTGTTCCTGCCCCACTCCCAGACTTTAAATCCTTCCCCCTCACTATAGTCTCCAGTCCTTGCCTGACCAAAATACCCAGACTGACGTTCAAGTCTGGTATCCATGTTCTCTTCCTGGGGACCTCCTGTAGCCCCAGCATTGGCCGCCATTTGCTTCCGGAACTACAGAGCTGCCGGATAATCAGATTGGCCGGCAACTCACAAGGGGAGGCCATCCTCCCTTATGGGGGGGGGAGCCTGAATTTATATTTCGGTGGTCCACAGGGGATTATCATTGCAGAGCAGCTGGATTTAGTGTTGGTGAGGTCACACCCAACTTTTAGCTCTTGGTGGGAGGATGAATAATCCATCCGCTCTGGGACAATCCCGTGTGTCTCCAGGTCCACACCAGCATGGCTGACTCTTAACTGCCCTGAGTTAGAGCAGTGAGAAAAAAGCCAACCACAACCCCAACCCTCGAAGGACGGGGATGGGCGGTATATAATAGTTTTGCCAGCAAGGCTCGTATGCCAAGAACAAATAGTTAAAATGAATGGATAGTGCTGATCCACATCCTTTAATCCTGTTCAATGGCTGATGAGCCCCAAGTGAACTCTAAATCAACTGAATAAAACAAATGCAACTCAATTTCCTATAACTCATTTCATATGAAGCCAATATCCATGTTAGCAACAAAATGAAAGATTGAGAGTTATCCTGATATTGGATTGAATATCTGCCAGAATTTGTAATCAAAAAGAAAACATTTCACTTTTCTATTTCCTCATTTTGAGCTGGAGACACCAGTCCACCAGGTGCCTATTTCATGGCTGCACGCCATTCCCTGGTGGTGGCATCTATACTTCCGCCGATTGTCAATGGGACCTCCCATTGAAACCACGCCACTCCACCAGGAAATCGGTGGGCGGGGTGCGTTGCCAGCGGGAAAAATGAATCCTGAGGACCTGAGAATTCCGGCCTTTGTAAGACGTCCTACAAATCTGATTTTGTTCAAGACTTCATCAACACTTTCTTAAGTCAATGTATCAATATGAATTAAATGTTATTGCTCATTTAAAACGTTGCCGAGCTCGTGTTGTTCAGTAAACGCTAACCTTGTAACATTGGCACAGCTTTCCAAACTGCAACAGGTCCGAGGCTGGCAAATTGACCAAAGGATGATTCCAAGAAAAACATTGGTATCCCAGCGAGTGCCAGCATGAGTGTGTAAGGAATAAGAAACGCACCTGGAAAATAGAGTCAAGGAAAGTCAAATGGATTTTATGAATGTGAGAGAGACCAGGTTTATTTCTGTAGTTTTAGAATGAATGTAACAATAATAAAAATAATTATTATAATAATTTATTCAAGAAACACAGATTGAAAACTGAATGTAGTGTGACTTACATCGAAAATTCATAGACTGAGCATGCAAACATGTAAAATCATGGGCGGAATTTTCCTCAAAAATGGCCATGTCAAGTTCAGTCAAAAAACCGTGGTGTCTCTCCCCAGAGAATCAGGCAGGATTCCTGAAGAGATCTTCTCACACTTTGCCATTTCTTTGAAGGGGGACGTGATCTGTGCTGTCATTGTGAGGGGCAGGGCTGAAATGCACCAGTAAGCCCAGCTTCACAGAGATGAGGGTGCCATTTTGAAAGGCCCCCGAAACCCAAAGTGAAATTAAAGGCACCCTCCACTGACATCGGGACCCCCCTCCCCACACCTTTGATGGCATATCTCCCTTCCCTGAATGTAATCACCGGCATGAACCCCGAACATGTACCGCCGGCATCAGGGCATCCGGCCCTCCCAATGGGGCTCCTTATATGCTTAGAGCTTGAGAACAAAGACCTCTCAGAAAAAAAACTCCAGGACTTGCGGGTGAGGCGATGACCAGCTGAGTCGCACGTTTCGGCAGCACCCGGTGAAACGGACTTTTGGGCTCTTGATAGGAGCCCCAACGGCAATTTTGACGGCTAAAAACACTGTGCGGTAAACCAGAAGGGAATCCCCCCTGGATACGGATGAAAAAAGGAGGAGAAAGTGGCCGGATTGCAGTGGATCCTTTAGAACAGCGGCAAGGAAGGCAAGCAAAAACCAAGATGGCATCGGAAGGTGGCAGTTTAACATGGGGCCCTGAACAACAAGAGTTCTTGAAATGCTGTGTGGAAGAGCTCAAAAAGGAAATGAAGAAAGAGCTGTTGGCCCCAATACTACAGGCGATCGAAGGGCTAAAGGAGGAACAAAAGACCCAGGAGCGGGAGCTTCGGGTCGTGAAGGCAAAGGCAGCCGAGAATGAGGACGACATACAGGGCCTGGTGGTGAAGACGGAGACGCATGAGGCACATCAGAAACGATGTGTGGAAAGGTTGGAGGCACTGGAGAACAACGCAAGGAGGAACAACCTGAGGATTCTTGGTCTTCCTGAAGGTGCGGAGGGAGCGGACGTCGGGGCATATGTGAGCACGATGCTGCACTCGTTAATGGGAGCGGAGGCCCTGGCGGGTCCGTTGGAGGTGGAGGGAGCATACCGAGTGATGGCGCGAGGACCGAGAGCAGGAGAAATTCCCAGAGCCATAGTGGTGAGATTCCTCCGTTTTAAGGATAGAGAAATGGTCCTTAGATGGGCAAAGAAAACTCGGAGCAGTAAATGGGAGAACGCGGTGATCCGCGTTTATCAAGACTGGAGTGCGGAGGTGGCGAGAAGGAGGGCGAGCTTTAATCGGGCCAAGGCGGTGCTTCATAAAAAGAAGATAAAATTTGGAATGCTGCAACCGGCAAGACTGTGGGTCACATATCGAGGGAGGCACCACTACTTTGAGACGGCGGATGAAGCGTGGACTTTTATTGTGGAAGAAAAACTAGAATGAGCGGGTTATTAAAAAGAACGTTTGAACAAAGTGGTGGGGCGAATGTGGGGGGCGAAGAGGGGGGTTAAAAAGGGGGGAAAGAGGAGTTTTGTGTACTAATCCTGCGATGTGGTAACTTTTCTCTCTTCCACAGGTGGTGATGGGGGGAGGAGGGGAGGTGGAGGAGATGGGGCGTTGGCCATTGGGGGCGGGGCCAAGGGAGAAGCGCGGGCTTGGTTCCCGCGCTATGATAATCATGGCGGGAATAGAGAAGCAGGAAGGAGGGGGCGTCGCACGGTGCGAGCCGAGGTCACGGGGGGAAGCCGAGGTCGGCCAGATTTTGCTGACTTCTGGGAGCAACATGGGGGGAGTAATTACGCTAGCGGGGGATCTAGCGGCGGGGGGGGGGTGGGAGGGGGGAATTACTGGGTTGCTGCTGCTGGGGAGAGGGGGGAGCTGGTATGGGAGGGGATGGGCGGGGGGGCACCGCCTGGGGGAGATACAGCTGCGTGGGAACCGGGTGAGGAGCTGGAAAAAGGGGATGGCTAATCGACAAGGGGGGGGGGGGTAGGAAGCCCCCCAACCCGGCTGATCACGTGGAACGTGAGAGGGCCGAACGGGCCGATAAAGAGGGCACGGGTACTCGCACACCTTAAGAAACTTAAGGCAGATGTGGTTATGTTACAGGAAACGCACCTGAAACTGATAGACCAGGCTAGGCTACGCAAAGGATGGGTGGGGCAGGTGTTCCATTCGGGGCTAGATGCGAAAAACAGGGGGGTGGCTATATTAGTGGGGAAGCGGGTAATGTTCGAGGCAAAGACTATAGTCGCGGATAACGGGGGCAGATACGTGATGGTGAGTGGCAAACTACAGGGGGAGACGGTGGTTTTGGTAAACGTATATGCCCCGAACTGGGATGATGCCAATTTTATGAGGCGGATGCTAGGACGCCTTTCGGACCTAGAGATGGGAAAGCTGATAATGGGGGGAGATTTTAATATGGTGTTGGAACCAGGCTGGATAGGTCGAAGTCCAGGACTGGAAGGAGGCCGGCAGCAGCCAAGGTACCTAAAGATTTTATGGAGCAGATGGGAGGTGTAGACCCGTGGAGATTTAGCAGACCTCGGAGTAAGGAGTTCTCGTTTTTCTCCTATGTCCATAAAGTCTACTCGCGAATAGACTTTTTTGTGCTGGGAAGGGCGTTGATCCCGAAGGTGAGGGGAACGGAGTATACGGCTATAGCCATTTCGGATCACGCTCCACACTGGGTAGACTTGGAGATAGGGGAGGAAACAGGAGGGCGCCCACCCTGGAGATGAGGGTGTGTGTCTAAGGGTGAGGGGGTGCATTGAAAAGTACTTGGAACTCAATGATAATGGGGAGGTCCAGGTGGGAGTGGTCTGGGAGGCGTTGAAGGCGGTGGTTAGAGGGGAGCTGATATCAATAAGGGCACATAAAGGGAAGCAGGAGAGTAAGGAACGGGAGCGGTTGCTGCAAGAACTTTTGAGGGTGGACAGACAATATGCGGAAGCACCGGAGGAGGGACTGTACAGGGAAAGGCAAAGGCTACATGTAGAATTTGACTTGCTGACTACGGGCACTGCAGAGGCACAATGGAGGAAGGCACAGGGTGTACAGTACGAATATGGGGAGAAGGCGAGCAGGTTGCTGGCACACCAATTGAGGAAAAGGGGAGCAGCGAGGGAAATAGGGGGAGTGAGGGATGAGGAAAGAGAGATGGAGCGGGGAGCGGAGAGAGTGAATGGAGTGTTCAAGACATTTTATAAAAAATTATATGAAGCTCAACCCCCGGATGGGAGGGAGAGAATGATGGGCTTCTTGGATCGGCTGGAATTTCCCAAGGTTGAAGAGAGGAAAGGGTGGGACTAGGAGCACAGATCGAGGTAGAAGAAGTGGTGAAAGGAATTAAGAACATGCAGGCGGGAAAGGCCCCGGGACCGGATGGATTCCCAGTCGAATTCTATAGAAAATATGTGGACTTGCTCGCCCCGGTATTGACGAGGACCTTTAATGAGGCAAAGGAAAGGGGACAACTGCCCCCGACTATGTCTGAAGCAACGATATCGCTTCTCTTAAAGAAGGAAAAGGACCCGCTACAATGCGGGTCCTATAGACCTATTTCCCTCCTAAATGTAGATGCCAAGATCCTGGCCAAGGTAATGGCAATGAGAATAGAGGAATGTGTCCCGGGGGAGGTCCACGAGGACCAAACTGGGTTTGTGAAGGGGAGACAGCTGAACACGAATATACGGAGGCTGTTAGGGGTAATGATGATGGCCCCACCAGAGGGGGAAACGGAGATAGTAGTGGCGATGGATGCCGAGAAAGCATTTGATAGAGTGGAGTGGGATTATTTGTGGGAGGTGTTGAGGAGATTTGGTTTTGGAGAGGGGTATGTTAGATGGGTGCAGCTGTTGTATAGGGCCCCGATGGCGAGAGTGGTCATGAATGGACGGGGATCTGCATATTTTCGGCTCCATAGAGGGACAAGGCAGGGATGCCCTCTGTCCCCATTATTGTTTGCACTGGCGATTGAGCCCCTGGCGATAGCGTTGAGGGGTTCCAAGAAGTGGAGGGGAGTACTTAGAGGAGGAGAAGAACACCGGGTATCTTTGTATGCGGACGATTTGCTACTATACGTGGCAGACCCGGCGGAGGGGATGCCAGAAATAATGTGGATTCTTGGGGAGTTTGGGGATTTTTCAGGGTATAAATTGAACATGGGGAAAAGTGAGTTGTTTGTGGTGCATCCAGGGGAGCAGAGTAGAGAAATAGAGGACCTACCGTTGAGGAAGGTAACAAGGGACTTTCGTTTCCTGGGGATCCAGATAGCCAAGAATTGGGGCACATTGCATAGGTTAAATTTAACGCGGTTGGTGGAACAAATGGAGGAGGATTTCAAGAGATGGGATATGGTATCCCTGTCACTGGCAGGGAGGGTGCAGGCGGTTAAGCTGGTGGTCCTCCCGAGATTCCTCTTTGTGTTTCAGTGCCTCCCGGTGGTGATCACGAAGGCTTTTTTTAAAAGGATTGAAAAGAGCATCATGGGTTTTGTGTGGGCCGAGAAGACCCCGAGAGTGAGGAAGGGATTCTTACAGCATAGCAGGGATAGGGGGGGGCTGGCACTATCAAGCCTAAGTGAGTATTATTGGGCCGCTAATATATCAACGGTGAGTAAGTGGATGGGAGAGGAGGAGGGAGCGGCGTGGAAGAGATTAGAGAGGACGTCCTGTAGGGGGACTAGGCAACAGGCTATGGTGACATCCCCATTGCCGTTCTCACCGAGGAACTACACCACAAGCCCGGTGGTGGTGGCTACACTGAAGATTTGGGGACAGTGGAGACGGCATAGGGGAAAGACTGGAGCCTTGGGGGGGTCCCCGATAAGAAACAACCATAGGTTTGCCCCGGGGGGAATGGATGGGGGATATGGAATGTGGCAAAGAGCAGGAATAACGCAACTGAAAGATCTGTTTGTGGATGGGAAGTTCGCGAGTCTGGGAGCGCTGACCGAGAAATATGGGTTGCCCCAAGGGAATGCATTCAGGTATATGCAACTGAGGGCTTTTGCGAGGCAACAGGTGAGGGAATTCCCGCAACTCCCGACACAAGAGGTGCAGGACAGAGTGATCTCAAAGACATGGGTGGGGGATGGTAAGGTGTCAGATATATATAGGGAAATGAGGGACGAAGGGGAGACTATGGTAGATGAACTAGAAGGGAAATGGGAAGAAGAGCTGGGGGAGGAGATCGAGGAGGGGCTGTGGGCAGATGCCCTAAGCAGGGTAAACTCATCGTCCTCGTGTGCCAGGCTAAGCCTGATTCAGTTTAAGGTATTACACAGGGCGCATATGACTGGAGCACGGCTCAGTAAATTTTTTGGGGTGGAGGATAGGTGTGCGAGGTGCTCGAGAAGCCCAGCGAATCATACCCATATGTTTTGGTCATGCCCGGCACTACAGGGGTTTTGGATGGGGGTGACAAAGGTGCTTTCAAAAGTAGTGGGGGTCCGGGTCGAACCAAGCTGGGGGTTGGCTATATTTGGGGTTGCACAAGAGCCGGGAGTGCAGGAGGCGAGAGAGGCCGATGTTTTGGCCTTTGCGTCCCTAGTAGCCCGGCGCAGGATATTGTTAATGTGGAAAGAAGCCAAGCCCCCGGGGTGGAGACCTGGATAAATGACATGGCAGGGTTTATAAAGCTAGAGCGGATTAAGTTCGTTCTAAGGGGGTCGGCTCAAGGGTTCACCAGGCGGTGGCAACCGTTCGTCGAATACCTCGCAGAAAGATAGATGGAATGGAAAAAAGAAGGCAGCAGCAGCAGCCCAGGATCGGGGGTGGGGGGGAAGGGGGGGTGGGGGGGGGGGGGGAGGGGGGGGGGGGGAGGAGGAACCAGAAGGACTCTCAGGGTTGTTAATATATACTGTATAGTATGTATAGGTCGTTGCGACAGATAATTATATATTGGACTGTTAAATTATATTTTTGGAGAGTGTTACTTGTGATAAGGCAGTTGCCAATTAGGGTTAGTTTTCATTTTTGTTATTTATTATTTATTCATTTTTTGTTTATAAAATAGGTCATTGTTATTTGTGTTGTTATAATATTGTGTAAAGGATGCACAATGTACTGTGTTGGTTAACCAAAAATTTTCAATAAAATATTTATAATAAAAAAAGAAAAAAACTCCAGTTAAAAAAAAGTTGCTCCCCTGTGTTAATGGGCCCCTGCAGAGCTATATAAATAAACAATCTTAATCCCCCCCATTTGATACAGTCTGGACCTGTCAATCAAAAATATTTTAAGAGGCAATGGCCTGCGAAATAGAAGGTAAACAATGCAGGTGAAATATTTTAGTGTTCTAGACACACAAACAGGCTTCAATATTTTCAAGGACAGTTAAATTGACTGTGAGAAAACCACTTTTCAGGTTTCCACCACATTAAAGGGAATACTTTTACCTTCATTTCACAGATCATTGAACTTGGCATAGGAGTGCAGATGGGAAGACTTCCACTTTATTATCGCAGAACTTTATTTTTGAGATGCTGACAGACAGCTTAAAGGGTATAAAAGCTGCAGATGGGAAGAGCAGCCAAACAGGAAGGACACCCCACCTGAGGCCCTCAAACCCAGCACAAGCCACCCTGACTCCCACCTCCCATGAGGGACCCCCTTTGTCACTCTGGAGGCAAATGTAGGGAGAGTACTTATCTCTTTTCCATCTCTTACACGGCAGGATGCCAGGTTGGCAATGCCAAGGGGCAGGGCCAGAAGAGGGAAAATCAAGGGGGTCTGGGAAGGGGATCTGGGGGAATCTGAAGGGGGAACTAAGGGGGAGGGGAAAACGTTGCCAGTGATCCTGGTGTGAGGGCCTTGCCAGCAATATTCTGAGATCGGAGGAGCCCCAGTCTTTGAGGAGCGCGAACTGTCAGGGAGACTTGGACCTTCCCCATTCAGGTCTAGTGGGAACCCTGGTTGAATGGCACTGAAAACCTGACTGAGGCTAAAAGAATTTCTAAGTGCCATTGGATATAATGTTGGGCCAGTCCTAGCACCAGCGGGAATCGTTCCAAATTGTTCCCATAGTGTCATGGGGCGGCACGGTAGCACAGTGGTTAGCCCTGTTGCTTCACAGCACCAGGGGCCCGGGTTTGATTCCCGGTCACTGTCTGTGCGGAGTCTGCACGTTCTCCCAGTGTTTGCGTGGGTTTCCTCCATGTGCTCCCATTTCCTCCCACAAGTCCCGAAAGACGTGTTTGTTAGGTGAAATGGACATTCTGAATTCTCCCTCAGTGTACCCGAACAGGCGCTGGAATGTGGCGACTAGCGGATATTCACAGTAACTTCATTGCAGTGTTAATGTTAGCTTACTTGTACCAATAAAGATTATTAATTATTTGAGGCAAGAAAACTAGTGAGAATCCCATTGCTTGTCTGCCATGATTCCCATCGCAATTGTTACGTAACCCTGGGTGAAAACACGATCAATTACAGCCTCACAGAGCTCGGAGTCTCAACATAAGTGAATTGTCCAATAATTTGAGTTTTTTCCTAAGATCTTTAACCACTAACTGCCACAATGAGTTACAAGAGCCAGCTTTATAAGTAAAATGTTAAAAAAAAAATGTTTATTTGTAACAAGAGCAATTGATGAATGTAGAATAGACATAATGGAACAATGGTCCAATAGTCTAACTATTCCCAAAACCACATCCCATCCCCCACCCAGACACACACAAGATAGTCACACAGAGGGAGTAGGAAGGGTTCAAGAAAAATGACAGGGATCAAAAGGGTATGAGAGATTTGACGATCTTTGCTGCTAAGGATTAGGTCTTTGTAGGTGGTGATCTCCTCAGTATGTGAGGTGTTGAACCATCGGTTATTTTGGACTTCCAAGCTGGGCCACTCAGGCCGGACCCTCAGGCTGTGTGATCCCCTCTGGGGACATGCTTCAACTGCGTTGAGCTGAGCCTTTCCCTGGGAAGAGGCACTTCAGGTCTGTTCCGTTTCTGATAAGTGGTCAGCTTCAGCAGACTCACCAACAGCTTGTCTCTGTGAAGCAGAATATCGGAGCAACAGTTTTTACGAGGCCTTCAAGTGGTCTGGTACCTTTAATGGGAGAGGAATCCAGAAAGTTCCCCTTCCCCAGCTCTGTCTTCAGGTTTTGAATGCTCACTAACTGCTCTGTGTACCTGAAGGGAGTTCCAACTAAGATTTGAGGGAGAATTTCACGCCTTCTGGGAGAGAGATTCAAAAGTATTCTGCTCAGTTCTGCAGCTCCCAACGAAACTAAAACCAGAAACACACAGTCAGCAATTCATGTTTTCATTTTGTCTTAAGTTAAAGACAAAGGGGTAGATTTTCCAGTCCTGCCCGTCATGGGAATCGTGGAAGGCGGGACAGAAAAGTTGTTGGGCCATTGATACCCAACTCCGTTGACACCAGTTGGGAATTTCCAGTCTCGGGATCGGCGGGACTGGAAATTCCCACTCGTAATCCGAAAACGTAACAATCTTATAAACCTGGGCAGCACAGTAGCACAGTCATATGCACTGTTGCTTCACAGCGCCAAGGAGCCGGGTTCGATTCCCAGCTTGGGTCACTGTCTGTGTGGAGTCTGCTACAGTTTCCTCTGACCTAAGCCGGGAGCCTGAAGTTAAGTACAGGTTGTCATAGTTGATAGGTGTAGTTTATGTTGCATGATAAGTGTGTGTGTAAATAAAGTACCCTTGATCTTGATCTAACTAACTGGTGTTTGGCTCTTTGATCGATACCCGGTTGAACCTTGTGGTGGTATCATTTGATACCTGGCGACTCTGAGCAATATAATATTGATATCTAAAGAAAGAAGGGCAACCTGATTGATTGCCATATTTATAGCAGGTAAAATAAGGCAACAACGGCGAAGGACAAGGAGATGGCTGATGTCAAACGGGCACACCAATCTTGTCTTGCTCAGCTAAGTAGCTTTCAGATCCAATATGATCAGGCCTACCAAGACACGCAACGTGCGGTTTTGGTAAGAGAGCAAACAGAAAACCAAGCAGAACAGTTGAGAAAACAATGCGAGGACTTAAAGGCAGCCCGACGAGCACTCCACAGTTCCACCACGGAACAGAGGCAGAGTTCGGTGGACCATGCAGGCAGCAAATTGCAAGGTTGCAATCACTGCTCTCAGTTCAGAAAGGTTCAGAGATACCTTTGGCCCACAGTTAGATCAGGAAGATGGCCCCGATTGGCAGGAACTTGAAAATGAAAATGAAACGGCCCATCGATATTTGAACGAGACAGAAAGTCAGAATAGAGCCCCCCAGGCCCCGAAAAGTAAAGCACCTGCACCACCGACTGCACAGGCAGCACCCAACCCAATGAATCCCATCACCACGCAGCATAGAGTAACAACAGAAGACCAACCCGACTTTGTGTACATCATCCCACTAACCATCACCCAGTTAAGAGATGCCCACGGTAAAATTGAAACTTTTCACCCCACGTCAGACCCACACAACTTCTTTGAACGAGTTAGGCAACAGACCGTCATGTACGGTCTGGATGAGCAGGAAGAAGTAAAACTCATACTAATGAGCCTTGACCCGTCTGTGAGTTCAGCCCTTCCCAACCCACAAAGTGTAGGAGGAGGTAGCCTCCAAGTTATGAAAATAGCCATCTTAGATGCCATTGTCTACAATAGAGGAGATCCAGTAGAAGGACTCAACTGGTATAGACAGAAAAAAGGAGAGCACCCAACAGCATTTGCTGGATGCCTCTGGATCCACTTCACCGCAGTATTCGGTGATTTAATACGCGCCCATTTATCTGTGGACAATACGGCCAAATGGACCCGTATTCTAGTCTCCCACGCCATGGAGGCAGGACAAAAGGCATGTGCGAACTACGACTCCCTCAGACCTGGCACACAATGAAGTGTGGGTACTGAAGCGACTACCTAGAGCTTGGGAACAGTCCCTGCAGAAAAAGACAGAGCAGGAAAGAGTAGACGCCAACATGAATCCAGTAAGGGCACACCAAGACCCCGCATGGGTAAATGAAGGCAGAGATAACACGCAGCACCCTAAAGTGCAGGAATGCTACAATTGTGGACAGAAGGGACATTACGCCCGAGAATGCCAACCCCCCCCGAAACAGCAACGGAATCAGCCCACAAATGGCCCCCATACAAACAATGCCAGACCTATCCACAGTGTTCGCGCCCGTGCAGACAATTTGGCTATAAATTGCACCGATTGACGGTGTTTGGGGTCTCCAACTTGGGTCTGTGACAGACTTTGGGATAAGTCCGGAAGACCGGTAATTGCAGGCACAGTCCGGGGACACCCAGTAGAGTTCATTTGGGACACAGGAAGATCCCGAACCACGCTAAACTCCCCCACGATGTACCAGTGAGATATATGGCCCACTACAGACACCATCACCCTTAGTGACTTTACAGGGCACCTCCAGCCCCTATGGATATCCAGATCGGTATCATTAAAATTAAGCACTCAGTCGTTTTGGTGGATTTACCCCAGACAGCAGAACATATCTTGGGAATAGATTTTATGAGCTCACACAACCTTTCTTTCGACCCCGTAAATAAATGTGTGTGGAAAATGGCCAGAGCAGCACGATCCCCCGCCACGCTCACAGTAGGAGGTTACGCACACAGGATTAGCTCAGTGGGAGAGTACTGGTTTGATCCACAAACCATTACCATGGACAAAACAGTTAGAGAAGTCTTGAAGAGACATAAAGCATTGTTTGCCCAGCACAAGCACGATTGCGGTAAAATTCCAGGAATGGTCAACATTACAGGTCCTGATCCTCAGCCCCAGAAACAATACGGTTTCCCACAGCAAGCCGAGGGAGAGATAGCTAAAGTAAGCCAGAGTTTATTGGACCAAGGTGTGATTCAGCCCATAGCATCAACAAACAATGCCCCGATTTGGCCCGTAAGAAAACCAGGTGGTTCATGGCGACTGACCATCGATCACAGGGAATTAAACAAAGTAACTCCGTTAGCAGCCCCCACCATTGCCACGAGTCCTGAGACAATGTTAAATCAGGGACTTCAGTCAAAACTTTCACGGTTTTGGACATTAGCAATAGCTTTTGGTCCATTCCATTGGACAAAACGTGCCATTACAAATTTGCGTTCACTTTCCAGGGATAGCAGTACATGTGGACGTGCCTTCCACAAGGCTTCCACAACTCCCCCTCCATTTTTCACAGACAATTGCCGAACGGATTAGCAAAATTTTCCCAACCTGAATGCCTCGTTCAGTATGTGGACGACATGCTCCTACAGACTGACACCAAGGAAGAGCACATTTCGCTTCTTTCGGAACTATTAGGGCTCCTCAAAGAAATTGGAAGCAAAATTAACCCCCCAAAAGCCCAAATTCTCCAGGAAAAGGTCACTTATTTAGGTACGGTCATCACGCAGAGTAAGCATAAGATAGAACTAAACGGATAGATTCAATTGTAAAATTGCCCTTGCCCCAAAATGTTACAGCACTCCGGTCATTTTTAGGACTGGTCAGTTGCTGCAGGAACCACATAGACAGTTTCGCAACAAAAGCAGCCCACTTTCCGAGCTCCTTAAGAAACTGGCCTCATGGAAATGGCTTCCACAGCACACGGATGCCATAGATACATTGAAACGCGCCCTAAGCACAGGCCCCAGATCCACATTCCCCATGCGCGATAGAGGTAGTGCCCACCGACCAAACCCTTTCGGCCATACTCCTATAGGAAAGGCACGATCATTTAGGACTAGTAGCCTATGCCTCACGAGTTTTAGATCCCGTAGAGCAGGGATTTTCAGCCTGCGAAAGGCACTTGCTCGCAGTTTTTTGGGCTGTACAATACTTCTCATACATAACAGGACTCAACCCCGTAACCATTTTGATCGAGCACACCACGACACAGCTACTATTAAATGGTAGACTAAAAGACGGCACAGTAAGCCAAATTCGAGCAGCGCGCTTGACCCTACTCCTACAAGGACGCGACTTACGATGAAAAGGACAAAGACGCACATGTTTCTGGCCGACAATTTACACTATGCAGGAACTCCACATGAGTGCGAGATCATTGCAACCAAGCACAGCACAGGCCCCTTTGTTCCCAAATCGGTGCCTAAAAAGATAGGCATCCAACCACAGACAACCCAGCCCACAGACAAAGCTCTAAAAATTTATGTAGATGGCTCCTCCACAGTTCTAGATGGAAACAGGATCACAGGATGTGGAATTTATGTAGAGGTCGCGTTTTAGAGAAAATCTCATTAAAGTTGCCTGGATATTTAGGTTCGCAGGCAGCCGAGTTAGCAGCCATTGCTTACATTGTGCAGCACCCCGATTCATTCCCGGCCCCAGCAGACATATATTCGGACAGTTTGTATGTCTGCAACAGCTTGACAGAATTCCTGCCCCTGTGGGAATCTAGAGGATTTATATTCCGGCGATGGAAAACCCCTACTCTCAGCGACATTACTCAAACACATTCTCCAGACAGCGAAAGGTAGAAAATACGGAATCATAAAAGTTAGAAGCCACCATCGTTCCTTCCCACCCGGTAACGTGAAAGAAGACGCCCTGACGAAAGCAGGCTCACGACATGACCACTTTTGGCAACCCCTCGAGAGTGCCCCAGTACACGCGGTTCAGGTCTCACAGACCAATATTCAAGGTTTGGCCCAGGCACACAAAGAAGACGATATGCTAAAGGAAATTTTAAAAGGAGACCTCCCAGCTCCCTATTATAAGTTTAAAGACACGTTAACGATTCATGAGGGAAATGTATTAAAGGATGGTATTTATGTGGTCCCCACCCAGGACAGGAACTAAATTTTTTTGCCAATTCCACGACGGACACGGGACACCAAAGGATAGAATCCACTATTGCCCACCTGAGACCTCTCTGCTGGTGGCCCGATTTAAAAACCGACGTAACCCATTACATTGAGAATTGTTTGATTTGCGCCCAGAACAACCCGGACAGACATGCAAAGAAAGGTCAGCTAAGACACACCCGCCTTTAATGGTCCGTGGACAAACTTGCAGTTAGACTATATTGGTCCCCTCCCCCCCTGCAGAAATGGATTCAAATATGTATTGGTCGTCATCGACACCTTCACAAAATGGGTAGAAGCATTCCCTTCAAGAACAAACACGGCCAAAGCCACGGCAAAAATTCTAACCGAGCACATTTTTACCAGATGAGGTCTCCCCCATAGTATTGAGTCGGACCAAGGTTCACACTTCACAGGCAGAGTAATGTAAAACATCCTGACGATTTTCGGCATAAAACAGAAGTTTCACATTGTCTATCACCCACAATCCAGCGGCATTGTAGAACGCATGAATCGGACACTAAAGGCCACACTTAGGAAGGTGGTACAGCAGCATATCACGACATGGGACACAGTGCTCCCATTTGCACTGATGTTTATTAAAACACGGTGTCAAGTTCGACAGGATATACCCCCCATACCCTCATGACCGGACGACCAATGAAGGGTACCGAGTATTTATTTGGACTTGATTTGGCCAGCCCCACTGTCACCGCCCTTACCCATTAAAAAGCGGTTCAAAACATAGTGGAGAATATTAAAGCAGGACAGCTCGCTGCAGCTGTTCGACTAGGCGCTAGGAAAAGGCAGAGTAATGCCTGCTTTGATAAAACAGTACATCCGATAGAATATACAGTCGGACAGCAGGTCATGATCTCCCTGTACAATCCTAGCTCATTCATCTCCCCCAAATTTGCAGGACCCTACTCAATTTCTGATAAAGTACGCCCCTCAGTTTATAAGATCACGTATCCAAATGGAAAATCAGGATGGTTCCATATAAACCAGCTTCAGGTTTATGGAATGCAGCCACTCACACCACCTCTCACTGGCAATGGCAGACAACGAAGACCCACCCACTGACAACCCAATCCAGCCCTCCCCCAGCCAGGACAGCACGTCCACAGACACGACTTTGACTCTGCCCCCAGAGACGAATTTCACCCTCACACTTGATTCGGCCGCTAGCGATAGCGATAGCGACAGCGAAACCACAACGGACGCCCTTGATATTCCCGACTAATGGAAAAACAGACCAGGCCCCAGTCACTACAGCCCCAGTGACACTGACCATGATATATTTGGCCCCTCAGAAACAAATTATTTGCCGTTACCAGAATTTGACCCACCACCTGCTTCTGTGGACGTGAAAGAGACTCCAGGGTGGTATGTTGCCTCCCTGGTGCCAGGGTCCAGGATGTCTCCGAACGGGTAGAGGGCATCCTGAAGGGGGAGGGCAAACAGGCAGAGGTCGTTGTACATATTGGTACTAACGACATAGGCAGGAAGGGGCATGAGGTCCTGCAGCAGGAGTTCAGGGAGCTAGGCAGAAAGTTAAAAGACAGGACCTCGAGGGTTGTAATCTCGGGATTACTCCCTGTGCCACGTGCCAGTGAGACTAGAAATAGGAAGATAGAGCAGCTAAACACGTGGCTAAACAGCTGGTGTAGGAGGGAGGGTTTCCATTATCTGGACCACTGGGAGCTCTTCCGGGGCAGGTGTGACCTGTATAAGAAGGACGGGTTGCATCTAAACCGGAGAGGCATAAATATCCTGGCTGCGAGGTTTGCTAGTGTCACACGGGAGGGTTTAAACTAGTGTGGCAGGGGGGTGAGCACGGGAGCAATATATATAATAGGGTGCTGGGAGCACATCGGTCCACGCCGCATTGGCACTGAAACTCCAGGCACGAGTTTGGCAGCCGGGAGATGGTGGTGACTCCGAGTCGGACTCCCACCATTCTAACCCCTTTGAGACCCTTTTTGGAATGGAACGCTGAGGTGTCCAGATGATGAGAGAAAGGACCCGATTGAGATTTACGGTGTCCTATTTTCTGATGGAACCTGCCCGCTTTCTTCTTTAGTTAGTTTTTTAATGTTGTATGTTCTCTCTCTTGTACGACATTGTATGTCGATCTCACGAAAATTTCTTGATACAGTTATGACAACCCCTTTGATGCCACATGTTAGTTAAAGGTACAAGTTTGTTGAAAGCCCATATAAATTCAAATTCTTACCGTTCTTGTAAGGTCACTCAGGCAGTAGAGTAACAGCACTGATCCCCGCCCTGCCTGAGGACCTCCTATGTATTTGGTCAGCCAAGCTCAGGTAGTGGAGCAATGGCACTGGTCATGTCCCTACCCAGGGATTCCACCCATTCTTGCCCTGCCGCGGCTCAAACGCACAATTTTGGAAAATTATTTTCGAAACTCTTTTGCTGTTCTTTTAAAAATGTGGTTTAAAGAATGCACTTTGCCACAACTTTTGTTTGCTTTCCGGCAACCCTTCGGTTGCTATCCCTCACCTGCTATTTACATATTAAAACACTTGGTTGAAACGATTTTGCCCTGGACGGAGAAATTGCCCGCCCACTCAGCCCATCAAACACAGGCTGCGAGAGTGCTCGCACTGTGACAGAATTTTTTGGGGGATATCTGGGGCGGGATTCTCCCCTACATGGTGGGGCGGGGGGTCCCGGCGTGATGGAGTGGTGGGAACCACTCTGGCGTCGGGCCGCCCCAAAGATGCGGAAGTCTCTGCACCTTTAGGGGCCAAGCCCTCACCTTGAGGGGCTAGGCTCGCGCCGGAGCGGTTTCCGCTCCACCGGCTGGCGGGAAAGGCCTTTGGCGCCACGCCAGCCGGGGCCGAAAGGTCTTCGCCAGGTGACGCGGATCCGCGCATGCGCGGGAGCGTCAGCGGCTGCTGACGTCATCCCCGCGCATGCGCAGGAGAGGGGGTCTCTTCCGGCTCCACCATAGTGAAGACCATGGCAAAGGCGGAAGAAAAAGAGTGCCCCCACGGAATAGGCTCGCCCGTGGATTGGTGGGCCCCGATCGCGGGCCAGGCCACCGTGGGGGCACCCCCCCGGGGCCAGATCGTCCCTCGCCCCTTCCAGGACCCCGGAGCCCGCCCGCACCGCCTTGTCCCGCCGTTCAAAAGGTGGTTTAATCCACGGTGGCGGGACAGGCATTCCAGCAGCGGGACTTCGGCCCATCGCGGGCCGGAGAATCGGCGGGGGTGGGCCCGCCGACTGGCGAGGCGCGATCCCCGCCCCCCACCGAATCTCTGGTGGTGGAGACTTCGGGACACGGCGGGAGCGGGATTCACGCCATCCCCCGGCGATTCTACGACCCAGCAGGAGGTCGGAGAATCCCGCCCCTTGTCTCCCAAATGGTTGGTTAAAAGAAAAAAAAACGAGGGAGTCACATGTGGTGACGATTCTAAATGGGAAATTGACATTAAGGAGAAACAGACAGACAAATGAGATATTAAACAACAAGATAATAACAGATATTATGCTTGTACCCCCAGGAAGATACGGATATACCAGAAGACAGAGGAACACACAGACAAGATGAAGGCGGACCTGATGATCTGCATCATGATCGTCGTTGGATCAATATAGTTGCGTGTGTTACCCGCCCCTCCATCCCTCACCACACAGGCCGTAAACATGACCACCCAACACGATACCCCTAGCCCGGACACTACACCACACATAGACACAGCCACTGATACCCCCACATGGTGTGATAATATCATAAAATGGTATTCCCTTTCGTACACAGTAGAAGCCCTATTGATTATAGCCATACTCTGCAGTGTCATCCAGACGATCAGACTTTGGAAATGGCGAAGGAGAGCCTCCCGCCCTCCAGTATACACACTCAGAGCCCATTTCTCGGACTTCACCAAACCCCACACTCTTTCTGAACCTTTTCTCCCTAATAAATGTTGCGGTTTGTTTTAATAACAAAGTTACTTTCTCTGGAAATTGACAGAAGTGTTAAGTCGGAATGTGATGCTGCTCTTGTTTATTTTGTACTGTAATATAAGTTCTTTGGTTATTAGATAGCAGCATGAGTGTAGTGTAGTTAAGGATAGTTAGAGGTTCCCCTTTTGTATAAAGAAACTGAAATATATGTTTGAATGTTATCATGCCCCCTTAGAATTCTTAGAGATGTGTTGTATGAGGGAAAACTTAGGTAAATGTTTCAACCCATAGGACAGAGTAGGATAGAACCTGTCCTTGATTGAGGGTACATGGCATATCAGAGAACAGGAGAAGATTCAGTTGTGTGATCCTTCACGCTTCGCGTTGAGGACCAAGAGGACGGACTGTAGCCATCTGGGATGGCCCCTTACAATAAGGAACATGGACGGTCGCAAAGCATAACGGGAAAAATGGACAATGTAAGGTTCAGGCAGGCTCAGAGCCTGAATGTATATTTGTGAGCGAAGAATCCAAACCCCCAACCGATTAGCATTTTGATGCCCCATCTCCGTGAGACAAAAGACAGCTACCTGAGCAACAGATACAATCCCAGACATTTCGGCGCCACTCCCTGTACTCAGGAAGCATCAACAACAGGGTCAATGACCGCTTAGGACATGCCCGGCCATCAAGGCACCTGCCCCTTTATTGGCTCAAATCAAACACAGTGATCAAGAACTACCCAATTAATGGGGTCCAAACCGAAGGACTGCCCAGAAAGAGCGCAAAACTCCCCAAGGATAAAGAGAGAAACCGCCATACATTCGTTCTCTCTTGGACCTGGCGCTCTGGCAACGTCTACCTCCAATTGCAGCACCACCAGAAGCAAGTTCAAGTTCAACGCCCAGACGGATGAGCCCAGCTGAGCAGCAGTTACTTCTGCAGATCTGATAGATCCAGATTCGAACAAAGGCCACTGTTCCTCTGACCTAAGCCGGGAGCCTGAAGTTAAGTACAGGTTGTCATAGTTGATAGGTGTAGTTAACTAGCAATGTTTATGTTGCATGATAATTGTGTGTGCAAATAAAGTGCCCTTGATCTTGAACTAACTAACTGGTGTTTGGCTCTTTGATCGATATCCGGTTGAACCTTGTGGTGGTATCATTCGATACCTGGCAACTCTGAGCATTAGAATATGGATATCGAAATAAAGAAGGGCAACATTATTGCATGCCATATTTATAGCAGGTAAAAAAAGGCAACAGCATCCCACAGGGCTGCAGTGACTAGCAGGAAGGCCACCATAGCTGGTTAAATTCTAATATCCATTGTCTGCAGGGGGTGAAAAGCCAGCATGTTAGCATTCTGCGTATCCTCATGCCCAACCAGGTCCAACGGGCTACATGGTGGCCCTGGTTAGAACAGCGGGCTCTGCCCCTGCATGTTACAAACCCCCTCCCCCCCCACAAGGCTCCACACCGATTCTGGCCCTAACCCTGGTGCTGTCCCCGATGCCATGGGTACCATTGATTGGCACTGCCCATGCTAACGGTATGCTCCACAGTCCCCGTCCAACACCTTCAAAGGGGCTATAGTGGACCTTGCCGTGGGTGGGCTGCTTGATGCCCAGCCGGTGGGTGGCGGCTGGGTGCGGGTGGTATGGCGGATAGTGGGGCACGGGGTTGGGGCTGTAGAGGGCACCCACAGGACGAGTGTTACTCTGTAAAACCAGGGTCCGAGCTGCATGGTCAATGGGGTGCACAGCAAGAGATGGCTGCCTTGCAAGCTGTAGCAATGGTGATCCATGCCTGGACGGGGGTGGGGGGGGGGGGGGTGGGGGGGGGGGTTGGGGGGGGGGTGGGGGGGGGGGTGGGGGGGGGGTGGGGGGGGTCACCCCGGCCACTCGGCTTGTTCCCCTGTGAACCCCCCTCCCCCCACCCAGCCACTCGGCCAGTGTCCGGCCCGGCAGTCCGCAGTCGCACCCTCCATGTCCTACCTCCTCTCTCTCCTTCATCAGCCACGACGCTGGTTTCACGATTTTTAAAAGCACAAGTGAATCGCGCCATCGGGAACTCGTCCCATCGGAGTAGAAAATCGCAGAGGCCCCGGAGAATACCGGGTAAGGCCTGCTAATGATATGCAAATTATGTTTACTGTACGTGTGTTCCGGACCGCATTGGCGCCACTGTCGAGGTAATAGAGAATCGTGATTTGGCGTCAAATCGCCGCCTGCCATGATTTTGGCATCGGAACATATCCTCCGCCCAATCGCGTTTCCCAATTTCAGCGTCAGCCAACGGAGAATCCCGCTGAGGAAAAGATATCAGGTTTGTCAGTGTAATAACCTATTTATTAATTTGCTATTTTCTAACTAATCCACTTGTTTGTTACATTGTTGAACTGAGGCCCTGTATGCCCTCTCAGATGGACAGAAGCGATCCCATGACACCATTTTGAGAAAGGGTAGGGAAGAACTTGACAATTTCCTCGTATTTATCCCTTCTATTCCCTGCCCTGTATTTTTTATTTCATTACAGTACCTCCTCCATTTCTGTAAGCCAGGTATGGGAATCGGCAGACGTTACCAAGACCCACTGCATAACCAATCATTGAGAGCAAGTATTCAGTCTTCGAGGACCAGTTGCCCCGCTCCACATTCTCGTCACTTTCACCCACATGTCCATTGGTGACAGCCTGGGGGGGGGAAAGAGAGGAAAACAACGAGAGGTCACAGATACAGGTTGAGAGGCAGTGGATTTAGAACTGAGATGAGGAGGCACTACTTCTCGTAGTGGATGGTACATTTGTGGACCTCGCTGCCCCATAGTGCGGTGGAGTCTGAGCCATTAAATGGTTTCAAGAAGGAGACAGATATATTTCTGATTCTAAAAATGGGTTAAAGGGATTTGGGGAACAGGGAGGGAGGTGGATTTGAGACCAGGAAGAGATCAGCCATGATCTGATTGAATGGTGGAGCGGGCTCGAAGGACTGAATTTCCTACCTCTGCTCCTAATTCCTATGTTCCTGTGAAGTGACCGACTCATAAATAAGACTTTCTCAGACTGGAACTCAATAAAAATGTACTGTTTTCACCATTACAGAGACTCTGGGTTGAATCTTCCGAGGAGTGGTAATTACTATCAGATTGATACTCCCCTCTGATTTTTCTTTTACACAGTGTCGGAGCTCCACATGTTTCGCCCAAACTTCTGAACTAAACCTTTTCAGGAAAATGGAGCAGACTGTCTCTGGAAATCCTTCTTCATAGGGCAGGATTGACAGGTAAAATCATGTCCCCTTTCTAAGTTGCTAGCTGTTGGATTTCGCCAAGCCTTCATTAATTCACTAACACAGTGAAAAGCTTTGGGGCATTCAAATAGCTTTTTGCAGCATGAGTGAATGAGGTAAATGGGTAAGTGGGTAGCTCATTGGGGTGGCAAGGTGGTATGGAGCCATCGGGCTGTGTGGCAGGTAGCTGGTTGGTGGAGTGAGCGGCGTGCAAACTGGGTAGGGAGGTAATTTGTTAAGTGGCAAGGTGGGCCAGAGAATCGGTTTTGACGCCGAAATCGGGGACAGCAGCGTTTGTTGAACGGTCTGCCCCCTCCTTACTGGCGTCATCGGTGTGTACGCTGCGCGCTGTCGGGATTGCCTCAGGACGTCAACCGCGCCCCGATGCTCCGCCCCCAATGGGCTGGGGGTGGGGGCAGGCGGAACCGGTGGGGGGGGGGGTGGTTTGGGGATGGCGAGGAGGGTTCCAGGGAGGCACTATCTGACAGACTGGGCCCGTGCACTGCCAGCGCCATGTTGTATTGTGCGAGCGCCGCAGGTCACAGACGTGAGCATGCGCGTCCATGGACCCGGCAAATCTCCGTCCATATCTGAAGGTAAAGCCTGGTGCTTTACATGGCACGACTGCTAGCCCCCCCACCGGGCAGATGCCAAAATCGTGTTCGGCGGATGGCCGGAGAATGCCTTTTGACGCTGAAATCGGAGGAATGCCTGTTTTTCAGATGCTCCGCCTCTCAAAAACGGCATCATTTCCGAGTAGGCCGCACGCCGCTGAGACAGCCTCAGGTCGTCACCTAAAGCCCTCTCTCGATGCTCCGCCCCGCGATGGGTCAACTTCCCGACAGCACGGGATATGTGTGCTCTGAGTTTTCGTCAACCTCACGTGCCAGCTGCGGACTGTGTCCAGCGCCACCAGCTGTTCCGCCGGCGGGGGCATCGGCGGGGGATGGGGGGACTGGTGGGGGGGGGGGGGGGGCGGTCCGGCAGTGTTGAGGGGGGTTACAGGGGGGCACTATCTGGCAGGCCGGGTCCGCCCGCAGCCGGCAACGTGTTGTACATTGCAACCGCTGCAAATAGCCACCGTGCGAATGCGCAGCCACAGGCACAGCAATTCTCCATCCGTGTCTGCAGGTAAACCCGGGGGCTTTGTGTGGCGTGGCTGCTACCCCCTGACAGGGCGGAGCATCAGTGCAGGGGCGCCGCCGACATTTTTGTCGTAAGACCAGACATACCCGAAAGTTTTTCAATCCACCAAATGGATCGCACGAAGGCCTCAGGCAAGTCGAAAGACAGGGGTGTTTGCCTCCTGATCAACACCTCCTGGTAGTGTCGCTAGCATGTCATTGCTCCCCAGACCTAGAATACCGAACTGTGAAGTGTCGCCCCTTCTTCCTCCCACGTGAATTCACCTGTGTACTCATCACAGCAGTCTACATCCCACCCCTGGCGGAAGTGAAGAAAGCACTTGACGAACTACATTCCACCATCAACAACCAAGAAACAAACCTCCCCGAAGCCCTGACAATCGTGGCTGGAGACTTCAACCAGGCCAACCTCAGGAAGGTCCTACTCAAACTCCATCAACATATCTCCTGCTCCACCAGTGGTGCAAACACCCTGGGCGACTGCTACACGAGCATCAAAGGAGCCTCCCGCTCCATTCCCCGACCACACTTTGGAAAATCCGACCACAAGTTGGTATTCCTCCTTCCGGCTTTCAAACAACAACTCAAGCGTGCTGAGCAATCAAGAAAACCGTGCATTGCTGGTCCGAGGAATCTGAGGACATCCTCCGCGACTGCTTGAAGACTGTGGACTGGTCCACATTCAATGCCGTGGCAACTAACCTGGACGAGTACGCAACCACCGCCACAGACTTCATCAGTAAGTGTGTCGAAGACAATACGGGCATTCCCCAATCGGAAACCCTGGCTCAACCAAAAGGTTCACTTCCTGCTGAAGTTCCGAATGGAGGCGCTCAAGTCTGACGACCCCGACCTATTTAAGAAATCCAGGTACGACGTACTGAAAGTCATGAGGGATGCAAAAAGACAATACCGCATCAAACTAGAGTCCCAGACCAACGACACTAACCCACGATGACTATAGCAGGGCCTACACAAGATCACAGGCTATAAAGCAAGGCCAGGTGGAATATCTGGGGCTGGAGCATCCCTACCCGAAGATCTGAACAAGTTCTGTGCCCGCTTTGAGCAGTCAGCCAGTATATCAGTGCCACTTGCCCCGACAGCCCTGGACGCACCCATACCCACTATTACAGCCTCGGAGGTAAGAGCTGCCTTCTAGAAAGTGAATCCGTGGAAAGCGACGGGCCCCAATGGAGTCCCAGGGTGAGCACTCAGAGCCAGCGCAGACCAGCTGGTAAGTGTATTCGCAGATATCTTCACCACCTCACTCCTCCACTCTGAGGTCCTCACCTCCTTCAAGAAGGCCACCATAATACCAGTACCAAAGAAGAACAAGGTAGCCAGTTTCAACAACTACCAACCGGTGGCCCTAACGGCTGTTATCATGAAATGCTTTGAGCGGCTCGTCATGCGACGGATCACTGCCAGCCTCCCAGACGGTCTCGATCCAATGCAATTTGCCTATCGCCGCAACCGGTCCACAGCAGATGCGATCTCACTGGCTCAGCAATCATCACTCGAAAACCTCGACAACAAGGACCCCTATGTAAAACTGCGGTTCCATAGACTACAGCTCTGCCTTCAACACCATTATCCCAACAAGACTAATAACCAAACTACGGAATCTTGGACTTGGCCCCTCCCTGTGCAGCTGGATCCTTGACTTCCTCACCAACAGAGCGCAATCTGTCAGAATAGGCAACAGCACCTCCTCCACAATAGTCCTCAACACCGGGGCCCCGCAAGGATGTGTACTCAGTCCTCTACAGTCCCTATACGCCCATGACTGTGTGGCAAGGTTTAAATCCAACTCAATCTATAAGTTTGCGGATGATACGACTGTGGTGGGTTGTACCTCAAACAACGACGAATCAGACTACAGGAGGGAGATAAATCACTTGGATGCATGGTGTACCGAAAACAACCTCCCTCTAAATGTCAGAAAGACCAAGGAACTGATCATCGACTTCAGGAAGCTCAGCACGACACACACCCGTCTGCATCAGTGGCTCCGAAGTGGTGATGGTCGATAGCTTTATGTTCCTGGGGGTCACCATCACCAACAGTCTGTCCTGGTCCACTCACGTTGGTGCAACAGTCAAGAAAGCCCAACAACATCTCTTCTTCTTGCGGAAGCTAAAGAAATTCAGCATGTCTGCATCGACTCTCACAAACTTCTACAGATGTGCCACAGAGAGCATCCTATCCGGCTACATCACAGCCTGGCATGGCAACTGCTCAGTCCTAGATCGCAAGAAACTGTGGTGAACTCAGCCCAACGCATCACACAAGCTTGCCATCCTCCCATTGATTCTGTATACACCTCCCACTGCCTCAGGAAGGCAGACATCTTTATCAGAGACCCCTCCCACACAGGCATTGCCTTCTTCCAGACCCTTCCATCAGGCAGACGTCTGAATACTCGCACATCCAGACATAGGAACAGCTTCTTCCCCACATCTACAAGACTCTCCAACGCCTCCCCCTCGGACTGATCTGTTCCCTGTCGGAACACTATTCATGACACCCTATACTGCTCTTGCTCATGTATTGCTTTGTTTGCTTTGTTTGGCCCATTGTTCTGCACTGTAACCAATCACTGTTTTGTTGATGTACCATTTGGTCAATGTTTTTGTGTCTACTATGTACATACTGTGTACGTCCCTGTGTACTTTTCACTGTACTTCGGTACATGTGACGATAAATCAAATCAAATTAAATCAAACATGCTCTGGACATAACCTCAAAATCAGAAAATACAGCCCAGAGACTCTGTAAATCACAAATCATCAGCATCTCTCAGAGTTTTACATCACTTGACAGTCACTTATTGATTAAATTACTCACTGTATCTTCTAGAGGGTACGTTTGATGATCATTCTGTGAGAATGCAGATAAAGCCAGGTCTCTCTTGAACATTGTTGAAGAATGATGAACAATTTTGCATTGACTGAGGGTATGGGTGTCCACTGTGAAGAGATGTTACTGCTGCAGTAACTCTGGTGAAAGGCATTAGTTCTGAATCAGAGTCTTCGAAAGCAGGACAAAGTGCAGGAAATATTCGGCATGTGATTTGAAAGGAACGTGATGAGGGCCATCCAAATTCCCAGAAAAGGGGAATATAATGTCCCAAATGCGTCTCTTAGCTACAATGTGTAAGAGTATTCAGCATCAAAGATCAGTCATTCTGCATCAACTGGTTTGAAATGGGAGAGGAGCCAAAGAACCTGCATTAATGAGGAGCTTAGGCAAAACAGAATTCCGCAACTGTTTGTTAAATTTTGTACTTAAAAACAATGGATTGGATCGAATGAGTTCACATAACAGTATAAAAATAGACCTTGAAATTTTGTTGCACTACAATTACACTGTCCCAGTACACTGAGGCTCTCTGTTCCAGTGACACCGAGACTCTCTGTTCCAGTGACACTGAGACTCTCTGTTCCAGTTACATTGAGATGCTCTGTTCCAGTGACACTGAGACTCTCTGTTCCAGTAGCACTGAGACTCTCTGTTCCAGTGACACCGAGACTCTCTGTTCCAGTGACACTGAGGCTCTCTGTTCCAGTGACACTGAGATGCTCTGTTCCAGTGACACTGAGATTCTCTGTTCCAGTGACACTGAGACTCTCTGTTCCAGTGACACTGAGACTCTCTGTTCCAGTCACACTGAGACTCTCTGTTCCAGTGACACTGAGACTCTCTGTTCCAGTGACACCGAGACACTCTGTTCCAGTGACACTGAGACTCTCTGTTCCAGTGACACCGAGACTCTCTGTTCCAGTGACATTGAGATGCTCTGTTCCAGTGACACTGAGACTCTCTGTTCCAGTGACACTGAGACTCGCTGTTTCAGTGACACTGAGACTCTCTGTTCCAGTGACACCGAGACCCTCTGTTCCAGTGACACTGAGACGCATTGTTCCAGGGACACTGAGACTCTCTGTTCCAGGGACACTGAGACTCTCTGTTCCAGTGACACTGAGACTCTCTGTTCCAGTTACACTAAGACTCTCTGTTCCAGTGACACTGAGACTCTCTGTTCCAGTGACACTGAGACTCTCTGTTCCAGTGACACTGAGACTCTCTGTTCCAGTGACACTGAGATGCTCTGCTCCAGTGACACTGAGACTCTCTGTTCCAGTGACACTGAGATGCTCTGTTCCAGTGACACTGAGACTCTCTGTTCCAGTGACACTGAGATGCTCTGTTCCAGTGACATTGAGACTCTCTGTTCCAGTGACACTGAGATTCTCTGTTCCAGTTACACTGAGACTCTCTGTTCCAGTGACACTGAGACTCCCTGTTCCAGTGACACCGAGACTCTCTGTTCCAGTGACACTGAGACTCTCTGTTCCAGTGACACTGAGACTCTCTGTTCCAGTGACACCGAGACTCTCTGTTCCAGTGACACTGAGACTCTCTGTTCCAGTGACACTGAGATTCTCTGTTCCAGTGACACCGAGACTCTCTGTTCCAGTCCCCTGAGACTCTCTGTTCCAGTGACACTGAGACTCTCTGTTCCAGTTACACTGAGACTCTCTGTTCCAGTGACACTGAGATGCTCTGTTCCAGTGACACTGAGACTCTCTGTTCCAGTTACACTGAGACTCTCTGTTCCAGTGACACCGAGACTCTCTGTTCCAGTTACACTGAGACTCTCTGTTCCAGTGACACTGAGACTCTCTGTTCCAGTGACACTGAGACTCGCTGTTTCAGTGACACTGAGACTCCCTGTTCCAGTGACACTGAGACTCTCTGTTCCAGTGACACTGAGACTCGCTGTTTCAGTGACACTGAGACTCCCTGTTCCAGTGACACCGAGACTCTCTGTTCCAGTGACACTGAGACTCTCTGTTCCAGTGACACTGAGACTCTCTGTTCCAGTGACACTGAGATTCTCTGTTCCAGTGACACCGAGACTCTCTGTTCCAGTCCCCTGAGACTCTCTGTTCCAGTGACACTGAGACTCTCTGTTCCAGTGACACTGGGACTCTCTGTTCCAGTGACACTGAGATTCTCTGTTCCAGTGACACCGAGACTCTCTGTTCCAGTCCCCTGAGACTCTCTGTTCCAGTCACACTGAGACTCTCTGTTCCAGTGACACTGAGACTCCCTGTTCCAGTGACACTGAGACTCTCTGTTCCAGTGACACTGAGACTCGCTGTTTCAGTGACACTGAGACTCTTTGTTCCAGTTACACTGAGACTCTCTGTTCCAGTGACACTGAGACTCTCTGTTCCAGTCCCCTGAGACTCTCTGTTCCAGTGACACTGAGACTCTCTGTTCCAGTGACACTGGGACTCTCTGTTCCAGTGACACTGAGATTCTCTGTTCCAGTGACACCGAGACTCTCTGTTCCAGTCCCCTGAGACTCTCTGTTCCAGTCACACTGAGACTCTCTGTTCCAGTGACACTGAGACTCCCTGTTCCAGTGACACTGAGACTCTCTGTTCCAGTGACACTGAGACTCTCTGTTCCAGTGACACTGAGACTCTCTGTTCCAGTGACACCGAGACCCTCTGTTCCAGTGACACTGAGACGCTCTGTTCCAGTGACACTGAGACTCTCTGTTCCAGTGACACCGAGACTCTCTGTTCCAGTGACACTGAGTCTCTCTGTTCCAGTGACACTGAGACTCTCTGTTCCAGTGACACTGAGACTCTCTGTTCCAGTGACACTGAGATGCTCTGCTCCAGTGACACTGAGACTCTCTGTTCCAGTGACACTGAGATGCTCTGTCCAGTGACACTGAGACTCTCTGTTCCAGTGACACTGAGATGCTCTGTTCCAGTGACAGTGAGATTCTCTGTTCCAGTTACACTGAGACTCTCTGTTCCAGTGACACTGAGACTCCCTGTTCCAGTGACACTGAGACTCTCTGTTCCAGTGACACCGAGACTCTCCGTTCCAGTGACACTGAGACTCTATGTTCCAGTGACACTGAGACTCTCTGTTCCAGTGACACCGAGACTCTCTGTTCCAGTCCCCTGAGACTCTCTGTTCCAGTGACACCGAGACTCTCTGTTCCAGTTACACTGAGACTCTCTGTTCCAGTGACACTGAGACTCCCTGTTCCAGTGACACTGAGACTCTCTGTTCCAGTGACACCGAGACTCTCTGTTCCAGTTACACTGAGACTCTCTGTTCCAGTGACACTGAGACTCTCTGTTCCAGTGATACTGAGACTCTCTGTTCCAGTGACAATGAGACTGTCTGTTCCAGTGACACTGAGACTCTCTGTTCCAGTGACACTGAGACTCTCTGTTCCAGTTACACTGAGACTCTCTGTTCCAGTGACACTGAGACTCTCTGTTCCAGGGACACTGAGACTCTCTGTTCCAGTGACACCGAGACTCTCTGTTCCAGTGACACTGAGACTCTCTGTTCCAGTGACACTGAGACCCTCTGTTCCAGTCACACTGAGACTCTCTGTTCCAGTGACACTGAGACTCTGTTCCAGTGACACTGAGACTCTTTGTTCCAGTGACACCGAGACTCTCTGTTCCAGTCACACCGAGACTCTCTGTTCCAGTCACACCGAGACTCTCTGTTCCAGTGACACCGAGACTCTCTGTTCCAGTGACACTGAGGATCTCTGTTCCAGTGACACTGAGACTCTCTGTTCCAGTGACACTGAGACTCTCTGTTCCAGTGACACCGAGACTCTCTGTTCCAGTTACACTGAGACTCTCTGTTCCAGTGACACTGAGACTCTCTGTTCCAGTGATACTGAGACTCTCTGTTCCAGTGACAATGAGACTGTCTGTTCCAGTGACACTGAGACTCTCTGTTCCAGTGACACTGAGACTCTCTGTTCCAGTTACACTGAGACTCTCTGTTCCAGTGACACTGAGACTCTCTGTTCCAGTGACACCGAGACTCTCTGTTCCAGTGACACTGAGACTCTCTGTTCCAGTGACACTGAGACCCTCTGTTCCAGTCACACTGAGACTCTCTGTTCCAGTGACACTGAGACTCTGTTCCAGTGACACTGAGACTCTTTGTTCCAGTGACACCGAGACTCTCTGTTCCAGTCACACCGAGACTCTCTGTTCCAGTCACACCGAGACTCTCTGTTCCAGTGACACCGAGACTCTCTGTTCCAGTGACACTGAGGATCTCTGTTCCAGTGACACTGAGACTCTCTGTTCCAGTCACACTGAGACTCTCTGTTCCAGTTACACTGAGACTCTCTGTTCCAGTGACACTGAGGATCTCTGTTCCAGTGACACTGAGACTCTCTGTTCCAGTGACACTGAGACTCTCTGTTTCAGTGACACTGAGACTCTCTGTTCCAGTGACACTGAGACTCTCTGTTCCAGTGACACTGAGACTCTCTGTTCCAGTTACACTGAGACTCTCTGTTCCAGTGACACTGAGACTCTCTGTTCCAGTGACTCTGAGACTCTCTGTTCCAGTGACACTGAGACTCTCTGTTCTAGTGTCACTGAGACTCTCTGTTCCAGTTACACTGAGACTCTCTGTTCCAGTGACACCGAGACTCTCTGTTCCAGTGACACTGAGACTCATTGTTCCAGTTACACTGAGACTCTCTGTTCCAGTGACACTGAGACTCTCTGTTCCAGTGACACCGAGACTCTCTGTTCCAGTCACACCGAGACTCTCTGTTCCAGTCACACCGAGACTCTCTGTTCCAGTGACACTGAGACTCATTGTTCCAGTTACACTGAGACTCTCTGTTCCAGTTACACTGAGACTCTCTGTTCCAGTGACAGTAAGACTCTCTGTTCCAGTGACACTGAGACTCTATGTTGCAGTGACACTGAGATGCTCTGTTCCAGTGACACTGAGACTCTCTGTTCCAGTGGCACTGAGACTCTCTGTTCCAGTCACACTGAGACTCTCTGTTCCAGTGACACTGTGACTCTCTGTTCCAGTGACACTGAGACTCTCTGTTCCAGTGACACTGAGACTCACTGTTCCAGTGACACTGAGACTCTCTGTTCCAGTGACACTGAGACTCTCTGTTCCAGTACACTGAGACTCTCTGTTCCAGTTACACTGAGACTCTCTGTTCCAGCCCCCTGAGACTCTCTGTTCCAGTGACACTGAGACTCTCTGTTCCAGTTACACCGAGACTCTCTGTTCCAGTTACACTGAGACTCTCTGTTCCAGTGACACTGAGACTCTCTGTTCCAGTGACACTGAGACTCTCTGTTCCAGTGACACTGAGACTCTCTGTTCCAGTGACACTGAGACTCTCTGTTCCAGTTACACTGAGACTCTCTGTTCCAGTTACACTGAGACTCTCTCTTCCAGTTACACTGAGACTCTCTCTTCCAGTGATACCGAGACCCTCTGTTCCAGTGACACCGAGACCCTCTGTTCCAGTGACACTGGGACTCTCTGTTGCAGTGACACTGATTTGTCTGTTCCAGTGACACTGAGACTCTCTGTTCCAGGGACACTGAGACTGTCTGTTCCATTTACACTGAGACTCTCTGTTCCAGTCACACTGTGACTCTCTGTTCCAGTGACACCGAGACCCTCTGTTCCAGTGACACTGAGACTCTCTGTTCCAGTGACACCGAGACCCTCTGTTCCAGTTACACTGAGACACTCTGTTCCAGTGACACTGAGACTCTCTGTTCCAGTGACAGTGAGATTCTCTGTTCCAGTGACACTGAGACTCTCTGTCTCAGTGACACTGAGACTCTCTGTTCCAGTCACACTGTGACTTTGTTCCAGTGACACTGAGACTCTCTGTTCCAGTGACACTGAGACTCTCTGTTCCAGTGACACTGAGATTCTCTGTTCCAGTGATCCTGAGATTCTCTGTTCCAGTGACACCGAGACTCTCTGTTCCAGTCCCCTGAGACTCTCTGTTCCAGTGACACTGAGACTCTCTGTTCCAGTTACACTGAGACTCTCTGTTCCAGTGACACTGAGACTCCCTGTTCCAGTGACACTGAGACTCTCTGTTCCAGTGACACTGAGACTCGCTGTTTCAGTGACACTGAGACTCTCTGTTCCAGTGACACCGAGACCCTCTGTTCCAGTGACACTGAGACTCTCTGTTCCAGTTACACTAAGACGCTCTGTTCCAGTGACACTGAGACTCTCTGTTCCAGTGACACCGAGACTCTCTGTTCCAGTGACACTGAGACTCTCTGTTCCAGTGACACTGAGATGCTCTGCTCCAGTGACACTGAGACTCTCTGTTCCAGTGACACTGAGATGCTCTGTCCAGTGACACTGAGACTCTCTGTTCCAGTGACACTGAGATGCTCTGTTCCAGTGACACTGAGACTCTCTGTTCCAGTGACATTGAGACTCTCTGTTCCAGTGACACTGAGACTCTCTGTTCCAGTCACACTGTGACTCTGTTCCAGTGACAGTGAGATTCTCTGTTCCAGTTACACTGAGACTCTCTGTTCCAGTGACACTGAGACTCCCTGTTCCAGTGACACTGAGACTCTCTGTTCCAGTGACACCGAGACTCTCCGTTCCAGTGACACTGAGACTCTATGTTCCAGTGACACTGAGACTCTCTGTTCCAGTGACACCGAGACTCTCTGTTCCAGTCCCCTGAGACTCTCTGTTCCAGTGACACTGAGACTCTCTGTTCCAGTTACACTGAGACTCTCTGTTCCAGTGACACTGAGACTCCCTGTTCCAGTGACACTGAGACTCTCTGTTCCAGTGACACCGAGACTCTCTGTTCCAGTTACACTGAGACTCTCTGTTCCAGTGACACTGAGACTCTCTGTTCCAGTGACACTGAGACTCCCTGTTCCAGTGACACTGAGACTCTCTGTTCCAGTTACACTGAGACTCTCTGTTCCAGTTACACTGAGACTCTCTGTTCCAGTGACACTGAGACTCTCTGTTCCAGGGACACTGAGACTCTCTGTTCCAGTGACACCGAGACTCTCTGTTCCAGTGACACTGAGACTCTCTGTTCCAGTGACACTGAGACCCTCTGTTCCAGTCACACTGAGACTCTCTGTTCCAGTGACACTGAGACTCTCTGTTCCAGTTACACTGAGACTCTCTGTTCCAGTGACACTGAGACTCTCTGTTCCAGTGACACCGAGACTCTCTGTTCCAGTGACACTGAGACTCTCTGTTCCAGTGACACTGAGACTCTCTGTTCCAGTGACACTGAGACTCTCTGTTCCAGTGACACTGAGACTCTCTGTTCCAGTTACACCGAGACTCTCTGTTCCAGTTACACTGAGACTCTCTGTTCCAGTGACACCGAGACTCTCTGTTCCAGTGACACCGAGACTCTCTGTTCCAGTGACACTGAGACTCTCTGTTCCAGTGACACTGAGACTCTCTGTTCCAGTGACACTGAGACTCTCTGTTCCAGTGACACTGTGACTCTCTGTTCCAGTGATACTGGGACTCTCTGTTCCAGTGACACCGAGACTCTCTGTTCCAGTGACACTGAGACTCTCTGTTCCAGTGACACTGAGACTCTCTGTTCCAGTGACACCGAGACTCTCTGTTCCAGTGACACTGAGACTCTCTGTTCCAGTTACACTGAGACTCTCTGTTCCAGTGACACCGAGACTCTCTGTTCCAGTGACACTGAGACTCTCTGTTCCAGTGACACTGTGACTCTCTGTTCCAGTGACACTGAGACTCCCTGTTCCAGTTACACTGAGACTCTCTGTTCCAGTGACACTGAGACTCTCTGTTCCAGTGACACTGAGACTCTCTGTTCCAGTTACACTGAGACTCTCTGTTCCAGTGACACCGAGACTCTCTGTTCCAGTGACACTGAGACTCTATGTTGCAGTGACACTGAGATGCTCTGTTCCAGTGACACTGAGACTCTCTGTTCCAGTGGCACTGAGACTCTCTGTTCCAGTCACACTGAGACTCTCTGTTCCAGTGACACTGTGACTCTCTGTTCCAGTGACACTGAGACTCTCTGTTCCAGTGACACTGAGACTCACTGTTCCAGTGACACTGAGACTCTCTGTTCCAGTGACACTGAGACTCTCTGTTCCAGTGACATTGAGACTCTCTGTTCCAGTTACACTGAGACTCTCTGTTCCAGTTACACTGAGACTCTCTGTTCCAGTGATACTGAGACTCTCTGTTCCAGTGATACTGGGACTCTCTGTTCCAGTGACATTGAGACTCTCTGTTCCAGTGACACTGAGACTCTCTGTTCCAGTGACACTGAGACTCTCTGTTCCAGTGACACTGAGACTCTCTGTTCCAGCCCCCTGAGACTCTCTGTTCCAGTGACACTGAGACTCTCTGTTCCAGCCCCCTGAGACTCTCTGTTCCAGTTACACCGAGACTCTCTGTTCCAGTTACACTGAGACTCTCTGTTCCAGCCCCCTGAGACTCTCTGTTCCAGTGACACTGAGACTCTCTGTTCCAGTGACACTGAGACTCTCTGTTCCAGTGACACTGAGACTCTCTGTTCCAGTGACACTGAGACTCTCTGTTCCAGTGACACTGAGACTCTCTGTTCCAGTGACACTGAGACTCTCTGTTCCAGTTACACTGAGACTCTCTGTTCCAGTTACACTGAGACTCTCTGTTCCAGTGACACTGAGATTCTCTGTTCCAGTGACACTGAGACTCTCTGTTCCAGTGACACTAAGACTCTCAGTTCCAGTGACACTGAGACACTCTGTTCCAGTGACACTGAGACTCTCTGTTCCAGTTACACTGAGACTCTCTGTTCCAGTGACACTAAGACTCTCTGTTCCAGTGACACTGAGACTCTCTGTTCCAGTTACACTGAGACTCTCTGTTCCAGTGACACCGAGACTCTCTGTTCCAGTTACACTGAGACTCTCTGTTCCAGTTACACTGAGACTCTCTGTTCCAGTTACACTGAGACTCTCTGTTCCAGTGACACCGAGACTCTCTGTTCCAGTTACACTGAGACTCTCTGTTCCATTTACACTGAGACTCTCTGTTCCAGTCACACTGAGACTCTCTGTTCCAGTGACAGTGAGATTCTCTGTTCCAGTGACACTGAGACTCTCTGTTCCAGTGATACTGAGACTCTCTGTTCCAGTGACACTGAGACTCTCTGTCTCAGTGACACTGAGACTCTCTGTTCCAGTCACACTGTGACTTTGTTCCAGTGACACTGAGACTCTCTGTTCCAGTGACACTGAGACTCTCTGTCTCAGTGACACTGAGACTCTCTGTTCCAGTGACACTGAGACTCTCTGTTCCAGTGACACTGAGATTCTCTGTTCCAGTGATCCTGAGATTCTCTGTTCCAGTGACACCGAGACTCTCTGTTCCAGTCCCCTGAGACTCTCTGTTCCAGTGACACTGAGACTCTCTGTTCCAGTTACACTGAGACTCTCTGTTCCAGTGACACTGAGACTCCCTGTTCCAGTGACACTGAGACTCTCTGTTCCAGTGACACTGAGACTCTCTGTTCCAGTGACAATGAGACTGTCTGTTCCAGTGACACTGAGACTCTCTGTTCCAGTTACACTGAGACTCTCTGTTCCAGTGACACTGAGACTCCCTGTTCCAGTGACACTGAGACTCTCTGTTCCAGTGACACTGAGACCCTCTGTTCCAGTGACACTGAGACTCTCTGTTCCAGTTACACTAAGACGCTCTGTTCCAGTGACACTGAGACTCTCTGTTCCAGTGACACCGAGACTCTCTGTTCCAGTGACACTGAGACTCTCTGTTCCAGTGACACTGAGACTCTCTGTTCCAGTGACACTGAGATGCTCTGCTCCAGTGACACTGAGACTCTCTGTTCCAGTGACACTGAGATGCTCTGTCCAGTGACACTGAGACTCTCTGTTCCAGTGACACTGAGATGCTCTGTTCCAGTGACATTGAGACTCTCTGTTCCAGTGACACTGAGACTCTCTGTTCCAGTCACACTGTGACTCTGTTCCAGTGACAGTGAGATTCTCTGTTCCAGTTACACTGAGACTCTCTGTTCCAGTGACACTGAGACTCCCTGTTCCAGTGACACTGAGACTCTCTGTTCCAGTGACACCGAGACTCTCCGTTCCAGTGACACTGAGACTCTATGTTCCAGTGACACTGAGACTCTCTGTTCCAGTGACACCGAGACTCTCTGTTCCAGTCCCCTGAGACTCTCTGTTCCAGTGACACTGAGACTCTCTGTTCCAGTTACACTGAGACTCTCTGTTCCAGTGACACTGAGACTCCCTGTTCCAGTGACACTGAGACTCTCTGTTCCAGTGACACCGAGACTCTCTGTTCCAGTTACACTGAGACTCTCTGTTCCAGTGACACTGAGACTCTCTGTTCCAGTGACACTGAGACTCCCTGTTCCAGTGACACTGAGACTCTCTGTTCCAGTTACACTGAGACTCTCTGTTCCAGTTACACTGAGACTCTCTGTTCCAGTGACACTGAGACTCTCTGTTCCAGGGACACTGAGACTCTCTGTTCCAGTTACACTGAGACTCTCTGTTCCAGTGACACTGAGACTCTCTGTTCCAGTTACACTGAGACTCTCTGTTCCAGTGACACTGAGACTCTCTGTTCCAGTGACACCGAGACTCTCTGTTCCAGTGACACTGAGACTCTCTGTTCCAGTGACACTGAGACTCTCTGTTCCAGTGACACTGAGACTCTCTGTTCCAGTGACACTGAGACTCTCTGTTCCAGTTACACCGAGACTCTCTGTTCCAGTTACACTGAGACTCTCTGTTCCAGTGACACCGAGACTCTCTGTTCCAGTGACACCGAGACTCTCTGTTCCAGTGACACTGAGACTCTCTGTTCCAGTGACACTGAGACTCTCTGTTCCAGTGACACTGAGACTCTCTGTTCCAGTGACACTGAGACTCTCTGTTCCAGTGACACTGTGACTCTCTGTTCCAGTGATACTGGGACTCTCTGTTCCAGTGACACCGAGACTCTCTGTTCCAGTGACACTGAGACTCTCTGTTCCAGTGACACTGAGACTCTCTGTTCCAGTGACACCGAGACTCTCTGTTCCAGTGACACTGAGACTCTCTGTTCCAGTTACACTGAGACTCTCTGTTCCAGTGACACCGAGACTCTCTGTTCCAGTGACACTGAGACTCTCTGTTCCAGTGACACTGTGACTCTCTGTTCCAGTGACACTGAGACTCCCTGTTCCAGTTACACTGAGACTGTCTGTTCCAGTGACACTGAGACTCTCTGTTCCAGTGACACTGAGACTCTCTGTTCCAGTGACACTGAGATTCTCTGTTCCAGTGACACCGAGACTCTCTGTTCCAGTCCCCTGAGACTCTCTGTTCCAGTGACACTGAGACTCTCTGTTCCAGTGACACTGGGACTCTCTGTTCCAGTGACACTGAGATTCTCTGTTCCAGTGACACCGAGACTCTCTGTTCCAGTCCCCTGAGACTCTCTGTTCCAGTCACACTGAGACTCTCTGTTCCAGTGACACTGAGACTCCCTGTTCCAGTGACACTGAGACTCTCTGTTCCAGTGACACTGAGACTCGCTGTTTCAGTGACACTGAGACTCTTTGTTCCAGTTACACTGAGACTCTCTGTTCCAGTGACACTGAGACTCTCTGTTCCAGTCCCCTGAGACTCTCTGTTCCAGTGACACTGAGACTCTCTGTTCCAGTGACACTGGGACTCTCTGTTCCAGTGACACTGAGATTCTCTGTTCCAGTGACACCGAGACTCTCTGTTCCAGTCCCCTGAGACTCTCTGTTCCAGTCACACTGAGACTCTCTGTTCCAGTGACACTGAGACTCCCTGTTCCAGTGACACTGAGACTCTCTGTTCCAGTGACACTGAGACTCTCTGTTCCAGTGACACTGAGACTCTCTGTTCCAGTGACACCGAGACCCTCTGTTCCAGTGACACTGAGACGCTCTGTTCCAGTGACACTGAGACTCTCTGTTCCAGTGACACCGAGACTCTCTGTTCCAGTGACACTGAGTCTCTCTGTTCCAGTGACACTGAGACTCTCTGTTCCAGTGACACTGAGACTCTCTGTTCCAGTGACACTGAGATGCTCTGCTCCAGTGACACTGAGACTCTCTGTTCCAGTGACACTGAGATGCTCTGTCCAGTGACACTGAGACTCTCTGTTCCAGTGACACTGAGATGCTCTGTTCCAGTGACAGTGAGATTCTCTGTTCCAGTTACACTGAGACTCTCTGTTCCAGTGACACTGAGACTCCCTGTTCCAGTGACACTGAGACTCTCTGTTCCAGTGACACCGAGACTCTCCGTTCCAGTGACACTGAGACTCTATGTTCCAGTGACACTGAGACTCTCTGTTCCAGTGACACCGAGACTCTCTGTTCCAGTCCCCTGAGACTCTCTGTTCCAGTGACACCGAGACTCTCTGTTCCAGTTACACTGAGACTCTCTGTTCCAGTGACACTGAGACTCCCTGTTCCAGTGACACTGAGACTCTCTGTTCCAGTGACACCGAGACTCTCTGTTCCAGTTACACTGAGACTCTCTGTTCCAGTGACACTGAGACTCTCTGTTCCAGTGATACTGAGACTCTCTGTTCCAGTGACAATGAGACTGTCTGTTCCAGTGACACTGAGACTCTCTGTTCCAGTGACACTGAGACTCTCTGTTCCAGTTACACTGAGACTCTCTGTTCCAGTGACACTGAGACTCTCTGTTCCAGGGACACTGAGACTCTCTGTTCCAGTGACACCGAGACTCTCTGTTCCAGTGACACTGAGACTCTCTGTTCCAGTGACACTGAGACCCTCTGTTCCAGTCACACTGAGACTCTCTGTTCCAGTGACACTGAGACTCTGTTCCAGTGACACTGAGACTCTTTGTTCCAGTGACACCGAGACTCTCTGTTCCAGTCACACCGAGACTCTCTGTTCCAGTCACACCGAGACTCTCTGTTCCAGTGACACCGAGACTCTCTGTTCCAGTGACACTGAGGATCTCTGTTCCAGTGACACTGAGACTCTCTGTTCCAGTGACACTGAGACTCTCTGTTCCAGTGACACCGAGACTCTCTGTTCCAGTTACACTGAGACTCTCTGTTCCAGTGACACTGAGACTCTCTGTTCCAGTGATACTGAGACTCTCTGTTCCAGTGACAATGAGACTGTCTGTTCCAGTGACACTGAGACTCTCTGTTCCAGTGACACTGAGACTCTCTGTTCCAGTTACACTGAGACTCTCTGTTCCAGTGACACTGAGACTCTCTGTTCCAGTGACACCGAGACTCTCTGTTCCAGTGACACTGAGACTCTCTGTTCCAGTGACACTGAGACCCTCTGTTCCAGTCACACTGAGACTCTCTGTTCCAGTGACACTGAGACTCTGTTCCAGTGACACTGAGACTCTTTGTTCCAGTGACACCGAGACTCTCTGTTCCAGTCACACCGAGACTCTCTGTTCCAGTCACACCGAGACTCTCTGTTCCAGTGACACCGAGACTCTCTGTTCCAGTGACACTGAGGATCTCTGTTCCAGTGACACTGAGACTCTCTGTTCCAGTCACACTGAGACTCTCTGTTCCAGTTACACTGAGACTCTCTGTTCCAGTGACACTGAGGATCTCTGTTCCAGTGACACTGAGACTCTCTGTTCCAGTGACACTGAGACTCTCTGTTTCAGTGACACTGAGACTCTCTGTTCCAGTGACACTGAGACTCTCTGTTCCAGTGACACTGAGACTCTCTGTTCCAGTTACACTGAGACTCTCTGTTCCAGTGACACTGAGACTCTCTGTTCCAGTGACTCTGAGACTCTCTGTTCCAGTGACACTGAGACTCTCTGTTCTAGTGTCACTGAGACTCTCTGTTCCAGTTACACTGAGACTCTCTGTTCCAGTGACACCGAGACTCTCTGTTCCAGTGACACTGAGACTCATTGTTCCAGTTACACTGAGACTCTCTGTTCCAGTGACACTGAGACTCTCTGTTCCAGTGACACCGAGACTCTCTGTTCCAGTCACACCGAGACTCTCTGTTCCAGTCACACCGAGACTCTCTGTTCCAGTGACACTGAGACTCATTGTTCCAGTTACACTGAGACTCTCTGTTCCAGTTACACTGAGACTCTCTGTTCCAGTGACAGTAAGACTCTCTGTTCCAGTGACACTGAGACTCTATGTTGCAGTGACACTGAGATGCTCTGTTCCAGTGACACTGAGACTCTCTGTTCCAGTGGCACTGAGACTCTCTGTTCCAGTCACACTGAGACTCTCTGTTCCAGTGACACTGTGACTCTCTGTTCCAGTGACACTGAGACTCTCTGTTCCAGTGACACTGAGACTCACTGTTCCAGTGACACTGAGACTCTCTGTTCCAGTGACACTGAGACTCTCTGTTCCAGTACACTGAGACTCTCTGTTCCAGTTACACTGAGACTCTCTGTTCCAGCCCCCTGAGACTCTCTGTTCCAGTGACACTGAGACTCTCTGTTCCAGTTACACCGAGACTCTCTGTTCCAGTTACACTGAGACTCTCTGTTCCAGTGACACTGAGACTCTCTGTTCCAGTGACACTGAGACTCTCTGTTCCAGTGACACTGAGACTCTCTGTTCCAGTGACACTGAGACTCTCTGTTCCAGTTACACTGAGACTCTCTGTTCCAGTTACACTGAGACTCTCTCTTCCAGTTACACTGAGACTCTCTCTTCCAGTGATACCGAGACCCTCTGTTCCAGTGACACCGAGACCCTCTGTTCCAGTGACACTGGGACTCTCTGTTGCAGTGACACTGATTTGTCTGTTCCAGTGACACTGAGACTCTCTGTTCCAGGGACACTGAGACTGTCTGTTCCATTTACACTGAGACTCTCTGTTCCAGTCACACTGTGACTCTCTGTTCCAGTGACACCGAGACCCTCTGTTCCAGTGACACTGAGACTCTCTGTTCCAGTGACACCGAGACCCTCTGTTCCAGTTACACTGAGACACTCTGTTCCAGTGACACTGAGACTCTCTGTTCCAGTGACAGTGAGATTCTCTGTTCCAGTGACACTGAGACTCTCTGTCTCAGTGACACTGAGACTCTCTGTTCCAGTCACACTGTGACTTTGTTCCAGTGACACTGAGACTCTCTGTTCCAGTGACACTGAGACTCTCTGTTCCAGTGACACTGAGATTCTCTGTTCCAGTGATCCTGAGATTCTCTGTTCCAGTGACACCGAGACTCTCTGTTCCAGTCCCCTGAGACTCTCTGTTCCAGTGACACTGAGACTCTCTGTTCCAGTTACACTGAGACTCTCTGTTCCAGTGACACTGAGACTCCCTGTTCCAGTGACACTGAGACTCTCTGTTCCAGTGACACTGAGACTCGCTGTTTCAGTGACACTGAGACTCTCTGTTCCAGTGACACCGAGACCCTCTGTTCCAGTGACACTGAGACTCTCTGTTCCAGTTACACTAAGACGCTCTGTTCCAGTGACACTGAGACTCTCTGTTCCAGTGACACCGAGACTCTCTGTTCCAGTGACACTGAGACTCTCTGTTCCAGTGACACTGAGATGCTCTGCTCCAGTGACACTGAGACTCTCTGTTCCAGTGACACTGAGATGCTCTGTCCAGTGACACTGAGACTCTCTGTTCCAGTGACACTGAGATGCTCTGTTCCAGTGACACTGAGACTCTCTGTTCCAGTGACATTGAGACTCTCTGTTCCAGTGACACTGAGACTCTCTGTTCCAGTCACACTGTGACTCTGTTCCAGTGACAGTGAGATTCTCTGTTCCAGTTACACTGAGACTCTCTGTTCCAGTGACACTGAGACTCCCTGTTCCAGTGACACTGAGACTCTCTGTTCCAGTGACACCGAGACTCTCCGTTCCAGTGACACTGAGACTCTATGTTCCAGTGACACTGAGACTCTCTGTTCCAGTGACACCGAGACTCTCTGTTCCAGTCCCCTGAGACTCTCTGTTCCAGTGACACTGAGACTCTCTGTTCCAGTTACACTGAGACTCTCTGTTCCAGTGACACTGAGACTCCCTGTTCCAGTGACACTGAGACTCTCTGTTCCAGTGACACCGAGACTCTCTGTTCCAGTTACACTGAGACTCTCTGTTCCAGTGACACTGAGACTCTCTGTTCCAGTGACACTGAGACTCCCTGTTCCAGTGACACTGAGACTCTCTGTTCCAGTTACACTGAGACTCTCTGTTCCAGTTACACTGAGACTCTCTGTTCCAGTGACACTGAGACTCTCTGTTCCAGGGACACTGAGACTCTCTGTTCCAGTGACACCGAGACTCTCTGTTCCAGTGACACTGAGACTCTCTGTTCCAGTGACACTGAGACCCTCTGTTCCAGTCACACTGAGACTCTCTGTTCCAGTGACACTGAGACTCTCTGTTCCAGTTACACTGAGACTCTCTGTTCCAGTGACACTGAGACTCTCTGTTCCAGTGACACCGAGACTCTCTGTTCCAGTGACACTGAGACTCTCTGTTCCAGTGACACTGAGACTCTCTGTTCCAGTGACACTGAGACTCTCTGTTCCAGTGACACTGAGACTCTCTGTTCCAGTTACACCGAGACTCTCTGTTCCAGTTACACTGAGACTCTCTGTTCCAGTGACACCGAGACTCTCTGTTCCAGTGACACCGAGACTCTCTGTTCCAGTGACACTGAGACTCTCTGTTCCAGTGACACTGAGACTCTCTGTTCCAGTGACACTGAGACTCTCTGTTCCAGTGACACTGTGACTCTCTGTTCCAGTGATACTGGGACTCTCTGTTCCAGTGACACCGAGACTCTCTGTTCCAGTGACACTGAGACTCTCTGTTCCAGTGACACTGAGACTCTCTGTTCCAGTGACACCGAGACTCTCTGTTCCAGTGACACTGAGACTCTCTGTTCCAGTTACACTGAGACTCTCTGTTCCAGTGACACCGAGACTCTCTGTTCCAGTGACACTGAGACTCTCTGTTCCAGTGACACTGTGACTCTCTGTTCCAGTGACACTGAGACTCCCTGTTCCAGTTACACTGAGACTCTCTGTTCCAGTGACACTGAGACTCTCTGTTCCAGTGACACTGAGACTCTCTGTTCCAGTTACACTGAGACTCTCTGTTCCAGTGACACCGAGACTCTCTGTTCCAGTGACACTGAGACTCTATGTTGCAGTGACACTGAGATGCTCTGTTCCAGTGACACTGAGACTCTCTGTTCCAGTGGCACTGAGACTCTCTGTTCCAGTCACACTGAGACTCTCTGTTCCAGTGACACTGTGACTCTCTGTTCCAGTGACACTGAGACTCTCTGTTCCAGTGACACTGAGACTCACTGTTCCAGTGACACTGAGACTCTCTGTTCCAGTGACACTGAGACTCTCTGTTCCAGTGACATTGAGACTCTCTGTTCCAGTTACACTGAGACTCTCTGTTCCAGTTACACTGAGACTCTCTGTTCCAGTGATACTGAGACTCTCTGTTCCAGTGATACTGGGACTCTCTGTTCCAGTGACATTGAGACTCTCTGTTCCAGTGACACTGAGACTCTCTGTTCCAGTGACACTGAGACTCTCTGTTCCAGTGACACTGAGACTCTCTGTTCCAGCCCCCTGAGACTCTCTGTTCCAGTGACACTGAGACTCTCTGTTCCAGCCCCCTGAGACTCTCTGTTCCAGTTACACCGAGACTCTCTGTTCCAGTTACACTGAGACTCTCTGTTCCAGCCCCCTGAGACTCTCTGTTCCAGTGACACTGAGACTCTCTGTTCCAGTGACACTGAGACTCTCTGTTCCAGTGACACTGAGACTCTCTGTTCCAGTGACACTGAGACTCTCTGTTCCAGTGACACTGAGACTCTCTGTTCCAGTGACACTGAGACTCTCTGTTCCAGTTACACTGAGACTCTCTGTTCCAGTTACACTGAGACTCTCTGTTCCAGTGACACTGAGATTCTCTGTTCCAGTGACACTGAGACTCTCTGTTCCAGTGACACTAAGACTCTCAGTTCCAGTGACACTGAGACACTCTGTTCCAGTGACACTGAGACTCTCTGTTCCAGTTACACTGAGACTCTCTGTTCCAGTGACACTAAGACTCTCTGTTCCAGTGACACTGAGACTCTCTGTTCCAGTTACACTGAGACTCTCTGTTCCAGTGACACCGAGACTCTCTGTTCCAGTTACACTGAGACTCTCTGTTCCAGTTACACTGAGACTCTCTGTTCCAGTTACACTGAGACTCTCTGTTCCAGTGACACCGAGACTCTCTGTTCCAGTTACACTGAGACTCTCTGTTCCATTTACACTGAGACTCTCTGTTCCAGTCACACTGAGACTCTCTGTTCCAGTGACAGTGAGATTCTCTGTTCCAGTGACACTGAGACTCTCTGTTCCAGTGATACTGAGACTCTCTGTTCCAGTGACACTGAGACTCTCTGTCTCAGTGACACTGAGACTCTCTGTTCCAGTCACACTGTGACTTTGTTCCAGTGACACTGAGACTCTCTGTTCCAGTGACACTGAGACTCTCTGTCTCAGTGACACTGAGACTCTCTGTTCCAGTGACACTGAGACTCTCTGTTCCAGTGACACTGAGATTCTCTGTTCCAGTGATCCTGAGATTCTCTGTTCCAGTGACACCGAGACTCTCTGTTCCAGTCCCCTGAGACTCTCTGTTCCAGTGACACTGAGACTCTCTGTTCCAGTTACACTGAGACTCTCTGTTCCAGTGACACTGAGACTCCCTGTTCCAGTGACACTGAGACTCTCTGTTCCAGTGACACTGAGACTCTCTGTTCCAGTGACAATGAGACTGTCTGTTCCAGTGACACTGAGACTCTCTGTTCCAGTTACACTGAGACTCTCTGTTCCAGTGACACTGAGACTCCCTGTTCCAGTGACACTGAGACTCTCTGTTCCAGTGACACTGAGACCCTCTGTTCCAGTGACACTGAGACTCTCTGTTCCAGTTACACTAAGACGCTCTGTTCCAGTGACACTGAGACTCTCTGTTCCAGTGACACCGAGACTCTCTGTTCCAGTGACACTGAGACTCTCTGTTCCAGTGACACTGAGACTCTCTGTTCCAGTGACACTGAGATGCTCTGCTCCAGTGACACTGAGACTCTCTGTTCCAGTGACACTGAGATGCTCTGTCCAGTGACACTGAGACTCTCTGTTCCAGTGACACTGAGATGCTCTGTTCCAGTGACATTGAGACTCTCTGTTCCAGTGACACTGAGACTCTCTGTTCCAGTCACACTGTGACTCTGTTCCAGTGACAGTGAGATTCTCTGTTCCAGTTACACTGAGACTCTCTGTTCCAGTGACACTGAGACTCCCTGTTCCAGTGACACTGAGACTCTCTGTTCCAGTGACACCGAGACTCTCCGTTCCAGTGACACTGAGACTCTATGTTCCAGTGACACTGAGACTCTCTGTTCCAGTGACACCGAGACTCTCTGTTCCAGTCCCCTGAGACTCTCTGTTCCAGTGACACTGAGACTCTCTGTTCCAGTTACACTGAGACTCTCTGTTCCAGTGACACTGAGACTCCCTGTTCCAGTGACACTGAGACTCTCTGTTCCAGTGACACCGAGACTCTCTGTTCCAGTTACACTGAGACTCTCTGTTCCAGTGACACTGAGACTCTCTGTTCCAGTGACACTGAGACTCCCTGTTCCAGTGACACTGAGACTCTCTGTTCCAGTTACACTGAGACTCTCTGTTCCAGTTACACTGAGACTCTCTGTTCCAGTGACACTGAGACTCTCTGTTCCAGGGACACTGAGACTCTCTGTTCCAGTTACACTGAGACTCTCTGTTCCAGTGACACTGAGACTCTCTGTTCCAGTTACACTGAGACTCTCTGTTCCAGTGACACTGAGACTCTCTGTTCCAGTGACACCGAGACTCTCTGTTCCAGTGACACTGAGACTCTCTGTTCCAGTGACACTGAGACTCTCTGTTCCAGTGACACTGAGACTCTCTGTTCCAGTGACACTGAGACTCTCTGTTCCAGTTACACCGAGACTCTCTGTTCCAGTTACACTGAGACTCTCTGTTCCAGTGACACCGAGACTCTCTGTTCCAGTGACACCGAGACTCTCTGTTCCAGTGACACTGAGACTCTCTGTTCCAGTGACACTGAGACTCTCTGTTCCAGTGACACTGAGACTCTCTGTTCCAGTGACACTGTGACTCTCTGTTCCAGTGATACTGGGACTCTCTGTTCCAGTGACACCGAGACTCTCTGTTCCAGTGACACTGAGACTCTCTGTTCCAGTGACACTGAGACTCTCTGTTCCAGTGACACCGAGACTCTCTGTTCCAGTGACACTGAGACTCTCTGTTCCAGTTACACTGAGACTCTCTGTTCCAGTGACACCGAGACTCTCTGTTCCAGTGACACTGAGACTCTCTGTTCCAGTGACACTGTGACTCTCTGTTCCAGTGACACTGAGACTCCCTGTTCCAGTTACACTGAGACTCTCTGTTCCAGTGACACTGAGACTCTCTGTTCCAGTGACACTGAGACTCCCTGTTCCAGTGACACTGAGACTCTCTGTTCCAGTTACACTGAGACTCTCTGTTCCAGTGACACTGAGACTCTCTGTTCCAGTGACACTGAGACTCCCTGTTCCAGTTACACTGAGACTCTCTGTTCCAGTGACACTGAGACTCTCTGTTCCAGTGACACTGAGACTCCCTGTTCCAGTGACACTGAGACCCTCTGTTCCAGTTACACTGAGACTCTCTGTTCCAGTTACACTGAGACTCTCTGTTCCAGTGACACTGTGACTCTCTGTTCCAGTTACACTGAGACACTCTGTTCCAGTCACACTGAGACTCTCTGTTCCAGTGACACTGAGACTCTCTGTTCCAGTTACACTGAGACTCTCTGTTCCAGTTACACTGAGACTCTCTGTTCCAGTGACACCGAGACTCTCTGTTCCAGTGACACTGAGACTCTCTGTTCCAGTGACACTGTGACTCTCTGTTCCAGTGACACTGAGACTCCCTGTTCCAGTGACACTGAGACTCACTGTTCCAGTGACACTGAGGATCTCTGTTCCAGTGACACTGAGACTCTCTGTTCCAGTGACACTGAGACTCTCTGTTTCAGTGACACTGAGACTCTCTGTTCCAGTGACACCGAGACTCTCTGTTCCAGTGACACTGAGACTCATTGTTCCAGTTACACTGAGACTCTCTGTTCCAGTGACAGTAAGACTCTCTGTTCCAGTGACACTGAGACTCTCTGTTCCAGTGACACCGAGACTCTCTGTTCCAGTGACACTGAGACTCTATGTTGCAGTGACACTGAGATGCTCTGTTCCAGTGACACTGAGACTCTCTGTTCCAGTGGCACTGAGACTCTCTGTTCCAGCGACTCTGTGACTCTCTGTTCCAGTGACACTGAGACTCTCTGTTCCAGTGACACTGAAACTCTCTGTTCCAGTCACACCGAGACTCTCTGTTCCAGTTACACTGAGACTCTCTGTTCCAGTGACACTGAGACTCTCTGTTCCAGTGACACCGAGACTCTCTGTTCCAGTTACACTGAGACTCTCTGTTCCAGCCCCCTGAGACTCTCTGTTCCAGTGACACTGAGTCTCTCTGTTCCAGTGACACTGAGACTCTCTGTTCCAGTGGCACTGAGACTCTCTGTTCCAGTGACACTGAGACTCTCTGTTCCAGTTACACCGAGACTCTCTGTTCCAGTGACTCTGAGACTCTCTGTTCCAGTGACACTGAGACTCTCTGTTCCAGTGACACTGAGACTCTCTGTTCCAGTGACACCGAGACTCTCTGTTCCAGTTACACTGAGACTCTCTGTTCCAGTTACACTGAGACTCTCTGTTCCAGTGACACTGAGACTCTCTGTTCCAGTGACACTGAGACTCTCTGTTCCAGTGACACTGAGACTCTCTGTTCCAGTGACACTGAGACTCTCTGTTCCAGTGACACTGAGACTCTCTGTTCCAGTGACACTGAGACTCTCTGTTACAGTGACACTGAGACTCTCTGTTCCAGTGACACTGAGACTCTCTGTTCCAGTGACACCGAGACTCTCTGTTCCAGTTACACTGAGACTCTCTGTTCCAGTTACACTGAGACTCTCTGTTCCAGTGACACTGAGACTCTCTGTTCCAGTGACACTGAGACTCTCTGTTCCAGTGACACTGAGACTCTCTGTTCCAGTGACACTGAGACTCTCTGTTCCAGTTACACCGAGACTCTCTGTTCCAGTTACACTGAGACTCTCTGTTCCAGTGACACTGAGACTCTCTGTTCCAGTGACACTGAGACTCTCTGTTCCAGTGACACTGTGACTCTCTGTTCCAGTGACACTGGGACTCTCTGTTGCAGTGACACTGATTTGTCTGTTCCAGTGACACTGAGACTCTCTGTTCCAGTGACAGTGAGATTCTCTGTTCCAGTGACACTGAGACTCTCTGTTCCAGTGACACTGAGACTCTCTGTTCCAGTGACACTGAGACTCTCTGTTCCAGTTACACCGAGACTCTCTGTTCCAGTTACACTGAGACTCTCTGTTCCAGTGACACTGTGACTCTCTGTTCCAGTGACGCTGAGACTCTCTGTTCCAGTGACACTGAGACTCACTGTTCCAGTGACACTGAGACTCTCTGTTCCAGTTACACTGAGACTCTCTGTTCCAGTGACACTGTGACTCTCTGTTCCAGTGACGCTGAGACTCTCTGTTCCAGTGACACTGAGACTCTCTGTTCCAGTGACACTGAGACTCTCTGTTCCAGTGACACTGAGACTCTCTGTTCCAGTTACACTGAGACTCTCTGTTCCAGTTACACTGAGACTGTCTGTTCCAGTTACACTGAGAGTCTCTGTTCCAGTGACACTGAGAGTCTCTGTTCCAGTGACACTGAGACTCTCTGTTCCAGTGACAATGAGACTCTCTGTTCCAGTGACACTGAGAGTCTCTGTTCCAGTGACACTGAGACTCTCTGTTCCAGTGACACTAAGACTCTCAGTTCCAGTGACACTGAGACTCTCTGTTCCAGTGACACTGAGTCTCTCTGTTCCAGTGACACTGAGACTCTCTGTTCCAGTGACACTGAGACTCTCTGTTCCAGTGACACTGAGACTCTCTGTTCCAGTGACACTGAGACTCTCTGTTCCAGTGACACTAAGACTCTCAGTTCCAGTGACACTGAGACTCTCTGTTCCAGTGACACTGAGTCTCTCTGTTCCAGTGACACTGAGACTCTCTGTTCCAGTGACACTGAGACTCTCTGTTCCAGTGACACTGAGACTCTCTGTTCCAGTGACACTGAGACTCTCTGTTCCAGTGACACTGAGACTCTCTGTTCCAGTGACACTGAGATTCTCTGTTCCAGTGATCCTGAGATTCTCTGTTCCAGTGACACTGAGACTCACTGTTCCAGTTACACTGAGACTCTCTCTTCCAGTTACACTGAGACTCTCTCTTCCAGTGATACCGAGACCCTCTGTTCCAGTGACACCGAGACCCTCTGTTCCAGTGACACTGGGACTCTCTGTTGCAGTGACACTGATTTGTCTGTTCCAGTGACACTGAGACTCTCTGTTCCAGTGACAGTGAGATTCTCTGTTCCAGTGACACTGAGACTCTCTGTTCCAGTGATACTGAGACTCTCTGTTCCAGTGACTCTGAGACTCTCTGTCTCAGTGACACTGAGACTCTCTGTTCCAGTCACACTGTGACTTTGTTCCAGTGACACTGAGACTCTCTGTTCCAGTGACACTGAGACTCTCTGTTCCAGTGACACTGAGACTCTCTGTTCCAGTCACATTGAGACTCTCTGTTACAGTGACACTGAGACTCTCTGTTCCAGTGACACTGAGACTCTCTGTTCCAGTTACACTGAGACTCTCTGTTCCAGTGACACTGAGACTCTCTGTTCCAGTTACACTGAGACACTCTGTTCCAGTGACACTGTGACTTTCTGTTCCAGTCACACTGAGACTCTCTGTTCCAGTGACACTGAGACTCTCTGTTCCAGGCACACTGTGACTCTGTTCCAGTGACACTGAGACTCTCTGTTCCAGTCACACTGTGACTCTCTGTTCCAGTGACACTGAGACTCTCTGTTCCAGTGACACTGAGACTCTCTGTTCCAGTGACACTGAGACTCTCTGTTCCAGTGACACTGAGACTCTCTGTTCCAGTTACACTGAGACTCTCTGTTCCAGTTACACTGAGACTCTCTGTTCCAGTTACACCGAGACTCTCTGTTCCAGTGACACCGAGACTCTCTGTTCCAGTTACACTGAGACTCTCTGTTCCAGTGATACTGAGACTCTCTGTTCCAGTGACACTGAGACTATCAGTTTCAGTGACTCTGAGACTTTCTGTTCCAGTCACACTGAGACTCTCTGTTCCAGTTACACTGAGACTCTCTGTTCCAGTCACACTGTGACTCTGTTCCAGTGACAGTGAGATTCTCTGTTCCAGTGACACTGAGACTCTCTGTTCCAGTGATACTGAGACTCTCTGTTCCAGTGACACTGTGACTTTCTGTTCCAGTGACACTGAGACTCTCCGTTCCAGTCACACTGTGACTCTGTTCCAGTGAGAGTGAGATTCTCTGTTCCAGTCACACTGAGACTCTCTGTTCCAGTGACACTGTGACTCTCTGTTCCAGTGACACTGAGACTCTCTGTTCCAGTCACACTGAGACTCTCTGTTCCAGTGACACTGTGACTCTGTTCCAGTGACAGTGAGATTCTCTGTTCCAGTCACACTGAGACTCTCTGTTCCAGTGACACTGAGACTCTCTGTTCCAGTCACACTGTGACTCTGTTCCAGTGACAGTGAGATTCTCTGTTCCAGTCACACTGAGACTCTCTGTTCCAGTGACACTGAGACTCTCTGTTCCAGTCACACTGTGACTCTGTTCCAGTGAACTGAAACCGAAGCTGGTGCAGGGACATTGCTGGATTGCCACACAGGGTAAATGTGCCTGGTCCTGGGTAGGCGGCGGGGTGTGGTGGTGGTGGGGGGATGCAGATTGGTAGGGGTGGAGATTGGGGGATTGTCAGAGACCCCCGGTCCAGTTGATAACTAGGAATCTGAAAGGATTAAATGGCTCAGTTAAAATGGTCCCAGGTGTTTGCGCACAAGAGATATTTGAAGCCGAATTTGTTTTTTCTCCAGGAGATTCATCTGAAAATGAAGAAACAAGGCTGCGGAGGGGTGGGTGGACCCGGTCTATCACATGCATTGTTATTGTAGGGCACAGGGGGGGCCCTACAACTGTGTCGATTAATAAGAGGGTGGATTTTTCTGCGGTTCATAGCAGACCCAAGTGGGAGGGACGTAATCATCAGTTGGTTGGTGGCGGGCACATGGGTGGTTTTGGTCAATGTCTATGTATCGAACTGGATGACATAGCATTCTTTAATATGGTACTGGCCTCTTTCCGAGATCTTCACGGATGGTAAGGGACTCATTGGTTTTCATGGAACAAGTGGCAGTGTGTGGGGGGGGGGGGGGGGGGGGGGGGGAGGGGGAGGGGGCTGCGGCGGAGAGACAGACCAATGAAGATTTAGGTTTCCGAGGGATTCTCCGTCCCACCAGATCTGTTTGCTGGCGCGTCATGTCCCCGCCGGCAGCGGGATCCTCCGACCTGGCAGCTGGCCAATAGGGTTTTCCAATTTGGCCATCCCCACTCCATCGGGAAATCCGCGGGCCTGAGTACGCTGCCGGAAAAGCAGAGGATCTGCCGACAGAGAATCCTGCCCCAGGAGTTTTCTTTTTCTCCCCACATCCATCGGGTTTACTCAGGTATTTACTCCTTTGTGGTGGGTAGGTCTCTCCTTCCTGGGGTGAGGAGCACTCGCAGTCGTTATGTCCGGATCATGCTCCGCATTTTGTGGGCCTGATGTTGGAGCTGGGCCGCTCTCAGCGACCCCCATGGAGACGGGACACAGCGTTGCTCGTGGATGAGAGATTTTGTGAGAGTGTGTCCTCTGCCATTGAGTACGTTGAGTTCAACAGGAATGTGGCGAGCTTACCTTCCACACTCTGGAAATCCCTGAAGGTGGTTTTTAGGGGGGAGATATTCTCTTATAAGGCACATAGGGAAACCTCTGGGAAGGTGGACAGGCAGAGACTGGTGGACTCCATTCCCAAGGTGGACCGTTGGTTCTCAATTGCCCTTCTGGAGGTGGAGCAGGAGAGAGGGCTCCTCTCTTGGAGACGCAGATAGGGTGGGGGGAAATCATAATCTTTATGCAGTTAGGGTGACATATGGCGCAGTGGTTAGCACTGGGACTGCGGCGCTGAGGTCCCGGGTTCGAATCCCGGCCCTGGGTCACTGTCCGTGTGGAGTTTGCACATTCTCCCCATGTCTGCGTGGGTTTCACCCCCACAACCCAAAAGATGTGCAGGTTAGGTGGATTGGCCACGCTAAATTGCCTCTTAATTGGAAAAAAATAAAATAATTGTATACTCTAAATTTTTTTTAAAAAAATAATCTGTATGCGGTTAATGCAGTTGGGCAAAGAACCGGGTCCGGATGGGTTCCCCATTGAATATTACAAACAGATTGATATAATAATAATCTTTATTGTCACAAGGAGGCTTACATTAACACTACAATGAAGTTACTGTGGTCGGTTGGTCCACTTCTGCTGGACATGTTTAATGATTCCGTGTCCCGGGTGGTGTTGCTGGACATGCTGGCGCATCGATTTCCTTGGTGCTTAAGAAGGATAAGGACCCCATGGAATCAGCCATTTCATTGTTACATGCAGATGCTAAGTTGTTGGCCATGATGTTGGCAATGCAGTTGGAGCCCCTGCCTACCTGGGGTGATTTCAGGGGATCAGACTGGATTTGTTCAGGGGCGACAGTTGTCGGCCAATTATAGATCTTTAAATGTTGTGTTGTCACCCTCCTTAACGACCAAGCTAGAGGTGATTATTTCATTGGACACGGAGAAGGCATTAGATAGGGTTGAGTTGGGGGGTAATTCTTTGAGGTCCTGGGATGGTGGTCAAAACTTATTTCATGGATTAGGCTTTTGTACAAGACCCCCACCACAAGTAATCATGCTCTGAGCTCGGATTATTTCCAACTGAACAGGGGTACGAGGCGGAGGTGTCCATTGTCTCTGCTTTTGTTTGCCACTGCTGTTTCGAGCTGCTGGCCACTGCATTGAGGTCACGACCCAGATGGGGGGAGATAGAGCATGGGGGAGGGAGCACAGGGACTTGCGTGTAGGTTAGGTGGGGTTAAAGGGTTACAGGATGAGGGTCGGGGAGTGGGCATGGGTAGGGTGATGTTTCAAGGGTTCGGTGCAGATTCAGTGGGCTGAATGGCCTCCTTCTGCACTGTAGGAATTCTGAGGTTCAGTAGTTCTGTGTCCTTACATGCAGACAATTTATTGCTATACATCACGGACCAATGTGGAGGAGATAATGGAGTTGCTCAGGAAGTTTGGCTCCTTTTCGGGGTACCAGCTGAATCTGGGCTATTTTATGGTGAACATTCCAAGGAGGGGAGCTGATCTGGGAGGCTGCATTTTTTATGGCCAGGACATATTCCGGTCTCTGGGAATTCAAGTGGCCCATGACTGGGCCGCGCTCCTCAGACTTCAGAGTTTCTAGTCTGGTAGATGGGGTGAAGGCCAAGTAGAAAAGGTGGGTGTGGTGTTGGGTGTTCTGACACACAGATGAGCCAACACAGTTGCATATGGTACAACGCTTCTTTATTTGGACTCACTATTTACAGCTTGGTCTTTGCACTCTGCACGTGGGGGGCTCCCTGCTTGTGGTGTTTCAACAGCTCTTTCTTGTTCCCTTCTCCCCAGACCTACTGACCACCAGGTGTCGTGCTCGTGCTTTTTATGTGGTTGGTGTTCTTGTCTGTGATTGGTTGTGGTGTTGTGTACTCTGATTTGCCTGTTAGTGTGTCCATCATGATGTGTGTGTTTGAATATCATGACATCCCCCCTTTTTACAAAGATATGTGCCTACGTGGTATTAAATATGATCGTGACGTGAGTGCATCTAAGAGTGTGTGCGTGTCGTGTGCAGCATGTGTCTATGACGGAACTATGTACATGGGGCGATGTCGAGTGCGTCACATGAATCCAGTTGTACCATAACATAACAGAAATGCGAACGAGAGAAGAAGAAAAAAAAAACTTGAACAGTTGTCCAGTCAGACGACATCTGGAACGATAAACAACAACAGGTTATCATGTAAAATTGTGCAACTTATTAAACATATGAACTGTATTATAAGTCCATTCTAATGGGTTTGCGACGAATTCGGGTTGACCGCCTCAAGGGTGGATCAAGAACCACCGGCTGCTGTGCAGGCATGGCCATGGGTGGCGATGGAAAGGGCGTGATGTGCGGCAGCTCCACAAAGTCATCCTCGGAAGCCTGTTGAGGATCTGGCGTGCTGTGTGGCTGTGAGCGTGGAAGTCGGCGAAGGGCGCGCCGATTGCGGCGACGCACGGAACCATCCGGCATGCAAACCAGGAACGAGCGGGGAGCCACTTGTCGGAGGACTTCGGCCGGTGCCGACCAGCCACCATACGGTTGATGGACGCGTACTTTGTCTCCGGAGGACAGGGGGGGCAGGTCCGTCGCTCGTGTGTCGTACCGACCTTTCTGGCGATCACGCTGCAGTTGCATGTTCCGAAGAACCGCCTCATGGTCTGTTGTCGGTGCCAGGACGGAAGGTACCGTCGTCCTGAGGGAGCGACCCATTAGTAGCTGCGCTGGCGAGAGGCCCGTGGATAACGGGGCTGATCGATAGGCCAGCAAGGCAAGGTTAAAGTCCGATCCGACATCAGCCGCCTTGCACAGGAGCCGCTTTGCGATGTGGACACCCTTTTCAGCCTTCCCGTTCGATTGTGGATGCAGAGGGCTGGATGTCACATGAGTGAAACCATATGCTGCGGCAAAGGACGACCATTCACGGCTGGCGAAACAGGGTCCATTGTCTGACATGACGGTCCTTGGAATGCCATGGCGAGCAAACGTTTCCTTGCAGGCCCCAATGACTGCGGACGACGTCAGATCATGGAGAGGCATGACTTCCGGGTAGTTTGAGAAGTAGTCTATAATGACAATGTAATCTCTGCCGAGCGCGTGAAATAGGTCAACACCCACCTTCGCCCAGGGGGACGTCACCATCTCGTGTGGTAGAAGTGTTTCCGGAGGTTGCGCCGGCTGAAACCTCTGACAGGTTGTGCAGTTGAGCACCATGTTGGCTATGTCTTCATTAATACCCGGCCAATATACCGCCTCCCGGGCCCTTCGTCTGCATTTTTCGACGCCCAAGTGGCCTTCGTGTAGTTGATGAAGAATCATCTGGCGCACACTGTGTGGAATAACGATCCTATGCGATTTCATAAGGACCCCGTCTATATTGGTGAGATCATCTCGCACATTATAAAACTGGGGGCACTGCCCTTTTAGCCACCCTTCCGTCATGTGGCGCATCACTCGCTGCAGCAGAGGGTCAGTCGCCGTCTCTGCGCGTATGTGGGCCAGACTAGGATCATCAGCTGGCAGATTTGCTGCTGTCAGAGTCACGTGTGCCTCAATTTGACGCACGAACCCCTCTGCATCTGGTGGTGTGCTCACTGCTCGGGAAAGAGTGTCCGCCACGATGAGTTCCTTCCCCGGAGTGTAGATCAGTTCAAAATCGTACCTCCTGAGTTTAAGTAAGATGCGCTGGAGGCGAGGAGTCATGTCGTTCAGGTCTTTGTTAATGATGTTGACCAGGGGGCGGTGGTCAGTTTCGACCGTGAATCGTGGCAGGCCATACACATAGTCGTGGAACTTGTCCAGCCCAGTTAACAAGCCCAGGCATTCTTTTTCGATTTGCGCGTAGCGCTGTTCGGTAGGGGTCATGGCTCGTGAGGCATACGCAACCGGGGCCCATGATAACGTGCTGTCTTTTTGCAGGAGTACCGCTCCAATACCAGATTGGCTGGCGTCTGTTGAGATCTTTGTAAGGCGAGTCGTGTCAAAGAAGGCCAGCACTGGTGCCGTGACCAGTTTGTGCTTGAGCTCCTCCCATTCCCGCTGATGCGACTGGTGCCAGTTGAATTCCGTCGATTTTTTTACGAGATGGCGCATATTTGTTGTATGAGAAGCCAGGTTGGGAATGAACTTCCCAAGGAAGTTGACCATGCCCAGGAATCTTAAGACAGCCTTCTTGTCAGCCGGTCGTGGCATGGCTGTGATGGCGCTAACCTTGTCTGCATCGGGACGGACCCCGGACCTTGAGATGTGGTCCCCGAGGAATTTCAGCTCCGTCTGGCCGAAAGCACACTTCGCACGGTTGAGACGCAGGCCATTTTGTCGTATGCGGGTAAAGACACGTCGAAGACGATGCATGTGTTCCTGCGGAGTGGTGGACCAAATGATGATATCGTCCACATATACACGTACCCCTTCGATGCCTTCCATCATCTGCTCCATAATGCGGTGGAATACTTCAGATGCCGAAATGATGCCGAATGGCATCCGGTTGTAGCAGAATCTGCCAAAAGGGGTGTTGAATGTGCATAGTCTTCGGCTGGCCGGGTCCAGTTGGATCTGCCAGAATCCTTTGGACGCATCCAATTTAGTGAATATCTTGGCTCGCGCCATCTCGCTGGTGAGGTCTTCTCGTTTCGGGATGGGATAGTGTTCCCGCATGATGTTGTTGTTCAGATCTTTTGGATCTATACATATACGGAGCTCGCCAGAGGGCTTCTTTACACAGACCATGGAGCTGACCCATGGCGTGGGCTCCGTGACCTTGGATAGGACCCCTTGGTCCTGAAGAATCTGCAGTTGTGCCTTGAGGCGGTCTTTGAGAGGCGCAGGAACCCTGCGAGGTGCGTGAACGACAGGGATGGCGTCCGGTCTGAGTCGAATCTTGTACGTGTGTGGCAATGTCCCCATGCCTTCAAAAACCTCCTGGTTGTGAGCGAGGAGGGAATGGAGATTCGCGTGGAACTCAGCATCCGGGAAGTCGGATATCTCATCTGGAGAGAGAGACATAATGCGCTGTACCAGGTGAAGGACCTTACACGCTTGTGCGCCCAGTAACGAGTCCTTTGATGAGCCCACAACTTCGAAGGGGAGTGTGGCCGTGTACCTCTTGTGAGTCACCTGTAGCTGGCAAGATCCTATGGACGGGATAACGTTCCCGTTGTAGTCAACCATCTTAAGCCGGGATGGTGTGATGGGTGGTTTGACCTTCATGGCCTGGACTGCAGAGTAAGCAATCAGGTTGGCGGATGCGCCGGTGTCCAGACGGAAGGCGACGCGAGATCGGTTGACCGTCAGGGTGGCACACCACTCATCGGCTGGATTGATGGCATTGACCTTGTTGACATCAATGACGGCAACTCGGAAGGCATCCTGGTCATCTGCATCACTTAACTGGAAGTCTTGATGCGGGGGCTGGACGGTCCTGACTCGTGTGCGAGGTTGTCGAGGATGCGCCGGATCCATGGGTTGAGCCGCACGACAGCGGGCTGAGTAGTGGCCCATCATGGCACATCTGTGGCACTGTCGGTTTTTTGCAGGACATTGCCCTTTTAAGTGTAGACCTCCACAATTGCTGCACGTCATGACGTCACGGCGTTCGTTGCGCCACTGCGCATGCGCAGTGCGATCTTGCGGTGGGCGCGCCTGCGCAGTGCGTCCCTCGTTGTGGCCGTTATTTTTGGCGCGCACCTGCGCGGGAGACCGCGAAAAGCGCGGGAAGCGGCCGCTGTCGTCCGGGCCGTGGGGCGGGAAGAAATCGACGGCCTGGATGCGTTCGACGTCATGGGCGGCCTGGCTTGCCGATTCGACGGCTGGGGACCCCCTCCGTGCCAACTCGGACGCCTGAAATCGGGCAAAACGGCAGGTAGCATTTTCATGGAGGACACAGGCTTCCACAGCAGACGCTAAGGTGAGGCTTTTCATTTTAAGAAGCTGCTGGCGTAGGCCACTAGAGGCAACGCCAAAAACAATCTGGTCCCTGATCATGGACTCTGTAGTGGTGCCGTAACCGCAGGACTGCGCTAGAATCCGGAGGTGCGTCAAAAAGGGTTGAAAAAGCTCCTCCTTACCTTGCAGGCGTTGCTGAAAGATGTATCTTTCAAAACTTTCGTTTACTTCAACTTGAAAGTGCTGGTCCAGTTTGAGGATGACCGTGTCATATTTGGCCTGGTTTTCGCCTTCTTCGAACACCAGTGAGTTAAAGACATCGGTTGGGTGCGGGCCTGCGTAGAAGAGGAGCATTGCAATCTTCGAATCATCCGAGACATTCTGTTTTTCGGTGGCACGGATGTACAGGTCAAATCGCTGCCTGTAGAGCTTCCAGTTGGTGCCTAGGTTCCCCGTGACTTGCATCGGCTGCGGTTTGCCGGTGTGGTCCATGTCCAGAATGGCAGGTTAGTAGGCAGGTATCGATCCACTCCTGTACCATGTGGTGTTGGGTGTTCTGACACACAGATGAGCCAACACAGTTGCATATGGTACAACGCTTCTTTATTTGAACTCACTATTTACAGCTTGGTCTTTGCACTCTGCACGTGGGGGGCTCCCTGCTTGTGGTGTTTCAACAGCTCTTTCTTGTTCCCTTCTCCCCAGACCTACTGACCACCAGGTGTCGTGCTCGTGCTTTTTATGTGGTTGGTGTTCTTGTCTGTGATTGGTTGTGGTGTTGTGTACTCTGATTTGCCTGTTAGTGTGTCCATCATGATGTGTGTGTTTGAATATCATGACAGTGGGATGCCCTCCCTCTGACCTGAGCGGGAAGACAGTGAGGATGAGTGTTCTCCAGAGATTTTTGTTTTTGTTCCAGTGTCTCTCAGTCTTTTTCCCCAAGGCTTTCTTTCCAGAGTTAATAAATTGATCTCTGTATTTTTTGGGCTGGAAATACTCCTCAGGTTTGTAGGGCATTTTTGTAAAGGGATAGACAGTCGGGGGTATGGGGGGGGGGGGGTTTGCACTTTCAAACCTGTTATGTTACTACTGGGTAGCAAATATTGATAAGGTGCGGGGCTTGTTCAAGGATATGGACTCTTGATGGGGACCGATGGAGGAGGTTTTGTGCATAGCGGCGAGTCTGAGGTCCTGGTGACTGCACCACTTCCCTTTTCTCCTTTGAGCCTGGTGATAATAACCACTTTGAGGACTTAGAATCAATTTAAGCAACTGGGTTGCATGTTACTGCTGGCTTCGATCTGCAGGAACCATCTGGTTTAGATTCATCGTTTATGGCATGGGAGAGGGGGTGGGCTTGTGTTTTAGGGACATGCCACTGCAGTGTAGGTTCGCCAGCCTGGACGAGTTGGTAGAGAAGTTCCAGCTCCCGAGAGGGAATGTATTTCAGTGCTTTCAGGTGCATGGTTTTTTTTAATGCAAGAAGCTTCCTCCATTTCCATTGGCACCGTTGCCTTCACTTCTGGACAGGTTTCTGTCATTGGCCAAGTAAGAGGAGGATAAGATTTCAGATATCGATGGGCATATTTTGGTGACGGAGCAGGCATCATTGGTGGAAGCAAAGAGGGAGTGGGCGGGTGAGCTGGGTTTGGTACTTGAGGAGGAGTGTGGAGTGAGGCCCTTCACCTTCTCATGTGGTTAATCCTGATCCAGTTCAAGGTGGTTCACAGGGCCCACCTGATTAGGGCACATATGAGTGGGTTCTCCACGGGGGTGGAGGATAGGTGTGAGCTGTGCTCTAGGGGGCCGACAGATCACACGCACCTGTTTTGGTCTTGCCCCAAGCTTGATAGTTTCTGAATTGCCCTGAGGGTGATTCGAAATACCTTGGGAGCCATTTCCACTGTGCAGGCCTTTAACAAGGTCAACCTCAAGAGTTTACTGCCAAAACTCCACCAACACACCTCCTGTCCCAGCAGGGGTGACAACATTCTCGACCACTGCTGCACAAAAATCAAGAGCACCTACCATTCCATCCCCCCCGGCTGCACTTTGGAATATCAGACTACATGACAATGCTCCTTCTCCCGGCATACAAACAGGAACTTAAGCGGGAGATGCTGATGAAGAAGGTCATGCAGTGCTGGTCCGAGGAAACAGAAGAGCTCCTACGTGACTGCTTGGAGTCCGTGGACTGGTCCATATTGAAGGGCTCAGCGACCAACCTAAACGAGTATGCCACCACCGTCACAGACTTCATCAGCAAAGTGTGGACAACTGCCTACCAAAACAGCACGGTAGCACAGTGGTTAGCCCTGGTGTTTCACAGCGCCAGGGTCTCAGGTTCAATTCCCGGCTTGGGTCACTGTCTGTGCGGAGTCTGCACGTTCTCCCCTGTGTCTGCGTAAGTTTCCTCTGGGTGCTCCGTTTTCCTCCCACAAGTTCCGAAACATGTGCTGTTAGGTAATTTGGACATTCTGAATTCTCCCTCTGTGTACCTGAACAGGCGCCGGAATGTGGCGACTCAGGGATTTGCACAGTACCTTCATTGCAGTGTTAATGTAAGTCTACTTGTGACAATAAAGATTATTATCAGTAGCAGTGGTTAGCATTGCTGCCTCACGGCGCCGAGGTCCCAGGTTCGATCTCGGCTCTGGGCCACTGTCTGTGTGGAGTTTGCACATTCTCCCCATGTTTGCGTGGGTTTCGCCCCCACATGCCAAAGAGAGCAGGTTAGATGGATTGGCCACGCTAAATTGCCCCTTAATTTGGAAAAATGAATTGGGTACTCTAAATTTATTTTTAAAATTTATTATGAGTAGTATGTTCGTTCCCCAACCGGAAACAATGGCTTAATCGGGCGATTGCCTCCTACTGAAGGCCAGGTCTGAGGTGTTCAAGTCAGGTGACCCTGACCTATACATGAAATCCAGGTAGACCTCCGCAAAGCCATCTGGGATGTCAAGAGACAATATCAGACCAAGCTACAGTCACAGACTAGCATTACAGACTCTCGTCGGTTGTGGCAAGGCCTAAACACCATAACGGGCTACAAAGCGAAGCCGAACAGTATCTCCGGCAGCAGTGCATCCCTCCCCGATAACGCAATGCAGTTCGAGCAGGAAACCAACGATCTCCTGTCGACTTCCCCAGCAGCCCCGGACACGCCGATACCCACCATCACAGCTTCCGAAGTCAGATTGGCCTTCCTGGAAATGAACACTTGGAAGGCGACGGGTCCAGATGGGGTCCCTAGTTGTGCACTCAGAACCTGCGTGGACCAACTGGCAGATTTGTTCGCGGACTTCTTCAACCTCTCCCTACTCCGTTCCGAGGTCCCCACCTGCATCAAGAAGACCACCATCATACCGGTGCCAAAGAAGAACCAGGCAATGTGCCTCAACGACTACCGTCCGGTGGCCCTGACTTCAGTCGTAATGAAGTGCTTCGAGAGGTTTCATTCATGCATAAGTGAATGTTAGAGCCAGGTGACCTCAGACTGACAAGGAAGCTGGGAGAGAAGTTGCTTGTGCATGTTAATACTTTTTAAATCTGATGTTCTGTCCCTAATTGGCCTACAGTTAATGTTAATGAATCATTTATAGCTTTAGCTATAACGTAAATCACACTATCCGACAAGAACATTACACCATGGAGTGGCGATGGTGGCCACCAGCTCCCCCGAGTTTCACCTCTCTCATGAGGCCACCTCTCATGCCAGCACACGGAATAGGCTGAGCATGTACCGCCGACAAATGAGATTCGGTCCTCTGCCCTCAAAGCCCCCAGAGGACGGCCGTCAAGGGCAGAAAAGGCTTCGGGGCGTGGTAAGCAGCTGGCTGCCCCCACCTCCTGCAGATATACCTAGAAGTAGAGCTAGAGCTAGAATCACTAGGGGCAGTGGGGGGAGGGGGGGAGGGGGGGAGGGGGTGGTGGGGTAGGTAGGGGTGAGGGGGCAGCACCATTGGGAGGGTGCGGAACTGTAAAAAAACAATAAACACCTTTGTGCACAACCAGTATGCTGTCTCTGTCACTTTCTGCCGCATTGCGGACTGACCTCAGAACCCTTGGCCTATCTCCCCAGGCATCCCGCCCTCCCCGTGGCACTCACCTACCCTCCGGCCATGAACTTGTCCCCGGAGCTGTGCCCCATCCCCTGGGTGGGCGGATGTTGGCTGCTGCGTGTGTGGTGTTGCCTCCCGCAGTGTTCAGGCATCACGGTCTGATTGGGATGCGAGGAAATGATTCCTACATGCTACTTGGCCCGCCCACGCATGGGGATCCACTTGGGTTTTGTGAAGTGCTCACTTAACCACGATTGCCAATTCCCGATCAGCAATAGCCTTCAGCTGCATGGCCAGAGGATTCGGCAGTCGAAGAGGGTTATGGGTGGTTGGTGGGGACAAGGATTGTCCCACATGCGGTTGCAAACCTCTTGCCTTGCCCGCACCTCCCCCCCCCCTCAACCCTCCCATGGCAGTCCACCCCTAGCTGGGGTTCCCCCCCCCCACTGCGTGCTGGGTGGCAAGTCAAGCGCCCAATGGCCTCTTTGCCTGTGAGCAAAGATGGCTACTCACCATCTCGGCACCCCGTGGAGGCCCTTTCGGCATGTTCACATTTTAAAAAAGGAGTACTAATCATCGCCAGAGTGACCACTTAAGAGGAGGCCCCTGAATGACAGGACACCATTGAATACGGGGTGGCTCTCGTTAATTGTGTGGTAAAAGGGCTTAAGTGGTAGCAATGGGATTCTGGGAGAGCGCAACGAGGTTGGAGCATCGCACCCTGAGTGTTCTGACACTGCTACACAAAATGGCAATAAGGATGTTTGGGCCTGCAAATTCAGCAATTGACAGCAAAGATATTCGGAAACTTTATCTAACGCTGACCTATGTAAACAGAACTACATTCATTTGAACAAACTGGTCACAAACTACAGGGTCACTGTACTCTGGGGCGCTCCATGTGGAAGAGTTCCCTTCATGTGTGGGCAGCAGGGTTTGCCCTGGTGTTTGTGTGGGGGTTCAGGGGGTTGCCCCAGTGTTTTGGGTAGGGGGTGGGGGCAGTGTTTCTCCTTATCCATTTTGGGGTGGCAGTCTTCCCTGCATCCAAGACAAGCCGGGGTGGGGGTGGGTGGGCAGGGGGTGGTATTTATTTCAGCTCCGATCGGGGCACCCTTTCTGTGGAGTTGGCAGCGCCAGCTTTATCAGGCTGCCCACCCTGCCAGCGTGACAGCAAAACGCACCCCCCCAAGTTTTCATGTTCACAGAGTGGAGAGAAAGCTCGCTGTGCAGCTGGACAGCTGCAGACCAGTCTTCCTGCCTCGGCCAACACTCTGCCAGAGGTTACACATTTCTGACCTTGCTGTAGGAAAGAGCACAGAACACCAGGTAGAGGCAGAAAACTGGACAGGATCCTCCCTCCACCTGATGGAGGGAGGGGAGTCTCCCAGTTACCTGGTATCAGCATTAAATGGCTCACCTGATGATGGAGCTGCGCTCCGAAAGCTAGTGATTCGAAGCAAACAGACTTTAACCTGGTGTTGTAAGACTTGTAACTGTGCACACCCCAGTCCAACGCCGGCATCGCCACATCAGTATTAAATATGGCACAGCCACAGGGCAAACAACACTCACTCAGTCAGTCACGATCTGCACAGTGATGACTCAGAACCATTTCAGCTTTTCGGTTCAAATTGACTTCCATTTCTCACAGCTCCTTCAAGCTTCCGTCAGGAGCTGGTACCAGAGGAGGATGGGGACTCCCTAAAGGTGGTCACTCACTCTGACGAAATGTGGCCACAGGAAGCATGTGCAGTCTGCACCAGTTCAAATACACACAATTCGACGGGGTCAGTTGTCATAGAGTGAAGTAGGCATTTCAGCTGGAATTTAAGTAGTTCCCTGTGCTGGCTGTAGGCATCGAATCGGGCAGGAGGTTGGGTACACTGCCACATTCCGGCCTCTGCCTTGAGTATGTCCGCGTAGATGGCCTTTCTGAGCCGCCAATAGTTGAGGCTCTTAAGTGGTCAAGGACTTCGTCCCACCCCCCCAAGTATTCACCTAATGGTGGGCAGGGGGTTTGCCATGTGGGGAAAGCAAACCGTGTTGGGTTGCATGTGGAGGGTGGATTCACTCATTTAAAGACAATCAGTGCCTGTGTGAGTGACCCGGCATTGTGAAGGGGGCCACTGCTGAGAGCCATCTCCCTGCACTGGATGCTGATGTCATCACCCCCCCCCCCCAACACACACACACTATGACCCACACTCCGGATCCTCGCAATTCAGCAGGAGTCGATATGGAAAACAGGGGCAACAATGGTGATTCCCCATCGGAGGGTGCAGGATTTCCCACACGGATGCTGAACCTCAGACGTCACCCATGAAGTAGACAATTCTGGAGAGACAGCAGAAAATGTGTGAGGCTTTGTCACCATTTCCAGTCCCATTGCACGCTATTGGAGAGGGTTTGCAGGAGGGCCATGGTGTCTCAGACTTTCTGGTTTAGCACAGGGCTAAATCTCTGGCTTTGAAAGCAGACCAAGGCAGGCCAGCAGCACGGTTCAATTCCTATACCAGCCTCCCTGAACAGGTGCCGGAATGTAGCGACTAGGGCTTTTCACAGTAACTTCATTTGAAGCATACTTGTGACAATAAGCGATTTTCATTTCATTCGTGATGGTGTTCACAACCATGGAAAGAGTGAATGTCCACACAAAACATCAGAGGTAACAGGTAACATGGTGTATGTTGTCCCTCAATGGAATGGATTGTTGCTTCTGGGACAGCTTTGTACTGAGGCCTGGGGGTGGGGGATGCACTGCCTCAGATTGACAGAAGTCTGCTTGAATCAGTCCACCCAAGTATCTCTGGAAGCTCAGTTTGCATCTGCATGTGCCCTATTACCACATCAGATTCTTCCACTTCACGCACTGTAACTCCTCCTGCAGCCTCCTCATCTTCCTCTGAAGATTCAGAGCAGTTATAACTGTAATGATATGCATACGCAATTCTGTATGTTAATATGTTAGACCTCCAACCAGCAGGTGGCAGTAGGACTACATCACGTGACACTGCAACCTCGGGGAGTCTGAATGAGAAGTCGTCGTTGATAGTCATATTTTGTATTAGCTCTCGTATTCTAGTTGTTAACAGTTTAGAGTTTGTTCGTAGTATTAGTATTGATTTCTACCCACGTTATTGTAATTTAATAAATCTTAACTAGTCACGAACTAGAAGTTCTTTGGTGCACTGACTCAATCATTGCAACGCACTGGAACGTAACATAGTACCAGAAGTGGTGATCTACGAATTGAAGATCTGAAGTAAAGAACTTAGGAAATGGTTCTCCTCAATAAAATCTACTAATCGACAAAGAGCATCAAAAGAACACCTCTCAAGACTTCCGGTGGCGGCGATGAGCGAGTGAGCCGCACATTCAGTGGCTCTCACTCCAGCGGGATTTGAGGACATGGTTCCCCGGTTTTGCGGGAGTGTGGAGCACTGGAAAGATGGCCACAGAGGTGCTGAGGAACGGGCAGAGCTGCATGGAACCGCGTGAGAGCAGAAAGCAGCGAAAATGGGAGAGGAATGGACAAATGCAAGGTGCAGGGGAAGCTGACCCGGGAGCAAAGATGGCGGACCTACGGACCTCGGACTCGGCGATCCAGCAAACGCTGGAAAACATGCTGCAGGTGATAAAAAGCAGTTTTGAGTCGTTGAAGCGGGATAACTTGGACCCACTTCAGAAGGCAGTGGATCAGTTGAACCAGAGATTGGATGCCCAGGACGTAAACGTTAAGGAGCTGAGAGAGGCGGTGGAGGAGCAGGCGGACATGCAGACGATTGCTGGGCTAGAAGTCGACGGGTTCAAGGAGAGACAGAGAAGACTGCTGGACAGAGTAGAGGAGCTGGAAAATAGAGGCCGTAGACAAAATCTGAGGATCATCGGCCTCCCAGAGGGGGCGGAGGGAGCCGATGCCACAGCGTTCGTGGCGGACCTGTTGATGCAGCTGATGGGGGCTGAAGCATTTCCGCGACCGCCGGAGCTGGAGGGGGCACACAGAGTACAGGCGAGACAGGTGCATCCGGGGGGTCCCCCCCGTCCGATGATGATCAGGTTCCACAGGTTGGTGGAGAAGGAGCGGGTGTTGCAGTGGGCAAAGAGCGCTAAGAGCAGCACGTGGAATGACAGTGTTCCTCGCATTCATCAGGACCTAATGAGGTGCTATTTAAAAAGCACGTGAAGTTTGGTCTGCTCGTCCCGGCTCGTCTTTGGATCACGCATCAAGGCCAACACCACTACTTCTCCGAGCCCGAAGAAGCGACGGACTTCGCGAGGGATCAGGGGCAGGTTCCGAAAAAAGGACCCACGGACGCAAGCTAGGGTCCGAGAATTACCGTTTGGGGGGATGCCTACTGTGCCTGGACTGTCGGTCGACTGTTTACTGCTTTAAAGGTGCCATGTGTTGTATTGTTTGGGCAGCTTTTGCCTACGGGGGTGCGGGGGGGGGGGGGGGGGGATTCCCCTCTCATTTGTTCTTTTCCTTTTTTGTTGCTTTTCTTTTTTTTCTGCTGTAGTTGGTGCCTTTTATCATTTTCTTTGGGGGTGCTGGAGCCTTCATTGTAACATAGCCGGTGGCCAGGCAGCAATGGGGATTAAAGATGTTGGTTGAGGGTTTTTGTTTTTTATGTCTATGGTTTTTATGTTTGGTATTGGGTGGGTGATGTATGGGTACGGGGTTACTGTGTTGTTATTGTATTAATGCTCAGAAAGGGACGTGGGTTAACACTTTTCTGTGTACACAGCTGGAACTGTATTGCATCTGGAGCAGCCTCGCGTTGCTGTTTGATGTTTCCATCTTGTTTGGTCTTTCCCATTTTAGTGAGGTTGCTCCAGTGGGTCGGAGTGGGGGATGGTGTGCTGGGGAGTGGGGAGATGAGGCCGGGGAAACAATGGGAGTGAGACAAGTGAGCACCGGAGCGATGAGTCACCGGGCTAGCAGATTGGCTAGTCAAGGGGGGGGAGAGAATACAGCCAGTAGATGGAAGGGGTGGAGCTATCGGGAGATGTTGCTGGGGGGGGGGGGGGGGGGGGGGTGGAAGGGGGGGAAGGGGGTGGGGGGAGTTATTCTGCTGACGTGGGAGGGGTCTGAAGTAGGTAATGGAGAGGAGGTCGGGAGTGGAGGCGGCCAAGAGGCGATCCAAGAATGGCGCGGCGCATGGGCCGGGGCGGGCCCAAGAAAGGTTATGGCTGACCGGTGTGTGTGTGTGTGTGTGTGTGTGTGGGGGGGGGGGGGGGGGGGGGGGGGGGGGGGGGGGGGGGGGGGGGGCGGTGTGCCCCCCAACCAGGCTGATCACCTGGAATGTCAGAGGACTAAATGGGCCAGTTAAAAGGGCACGTGTGTTCGCGCATTTGCGGGCTCGAAAGGCGGACATAATTATGTTGCAGGAGACACATCTGAAAGTGTCTGACCAGACTAGGCTAAGGGAGGGCTGGATCAGCCAAGTCTTCCACTCGGGCTTGGATTCTAAGTCCAGGGGGGTAGCAATTATGATCAATAAGCGGGTTCAATTTGAGGCGGAGGGCGTAATCGCAGACGGCGGTGACAGATTCCTTATGGTAAAGGGCAAGCTGGAGGGGAGAAGAGAGGTGCTGGTGAACAGGTATGCGCCGAACTGGGACGACATTGGAGGGGAGCAGAGTTGAGGACCCATCAGGACTGAATAAGGTATTTCGGGACTTTTATAGTAAGCTCTACACTTCAGAACCCCCGGAGGAGCCGGAGGAGATGAAACGGTTCCTGGATGGACTAACCGTCCCAAAGGTAGGCGGGGGACTGGTGGATGGGCTGGGGGCCCTTATTAGAGTGGAGGAGGTACTGGGGGGCCTAAAGGCCATGCAGTCGTGGAAAGCCCCGGGGCCAGATGGATACCCAGTAGAGTTTTACAAGAAGTTCTCGGAAATAGTGGGACCGGTCCTGACAAGGGTTTTTAATGAGGCGAGGGACAGAGGGACCTTGCCGCCGCCGATGTCGCAGGCCATCATCTCGCTGATATTGAAGCGGGACAAGGACCGGAATCTTGTGGGTCATACAGGCCGATCTCCCTGATCAATGTGGATGCCAAGCTCTTGGCCAAGGTTCTGGCGATTAGAATTGAGGACTGCGTACCGGAGATGATTGGGGACGATCAGACAGGGTTTGTGAAAGGCTAACTTGAGAAGATTACTAAATGTGATCATGATGCCCCCGACGGGCAAGGGGGTGGAGGTGGTGGTGGCAATGGACGCTGAGAAGGCCTTCGACCGGGTGGTGTGGGACTATTTGTGGGAGGTACACGGACGGTTCGGGTTCGGGGAGGGACTGGTTAATTGGGTCAGACTATTGTACCAGGCCCCAAAAGCTAGCGTAAGGACATTCGGCCCATCGAGTTCACTCCACCATTCAATCATGGCTGATTTCAACTCCATTTACCTGCTCTCTCTCCATAGCCCTTAATTCCTCGAGAAATCAAGAATTTATCAACTTCTGTCTTAAAGACACTCAACGTCCCAGCCTCCACCGCCCTCTGTGGCAATGAATTCCACAGACCCACTACTTTCTGGCTGAAGAAATTTCTCCTCATCTCTGTTCTAAAGTGACTCCCTTTTATTCTAAGGCTGTGCCCCCGGGTCCTAGTCTCCCCTGCTAATGGAAACAACTTCCCTACATCCACCCTATCTAAGCCATTCATTATCTTGTAAGTTTCTATTAGATCTCCCCTCAACCTCCTAAACTCCAATGAATATAATCCCAGGATCCTCAGACGTTCATCGTATGTTAGGCCTACCATTCCTGGGATCATCCGTGTGAATCTCCGCTGGACCCGCTCCAGTGCCAGTACGTCCTTCCTGAGGTGTGAGGCCAAAATTGCCCACAGTATTCTAAATGGGGCCTAACTAATGCTTTATAAAGCTTCAGAAGTACATCCCTGCTTTTATATTCCAAGCCTCTTGAGATGAATGACAACATTGCATTTGCTTTCTTAATTACGGACTCAACCTGCAAGTTTACCTTTAGAGAATCCTGGACTAGGACTCCCAAGTCCCTTTGCACTTCAGCATTATGAATTTTGTCACCGTTTAGAAAATAGTCCATGCCTCTATTCTTTTTTCCAAAATGCAAGACCTCGCACTTACCCACATTGAATTGCATCAGCCATTTCTTGGACCACTCTCCTAAACTGTCTAAATCTTTCTGCAGCCTCCCCACCTCCTCCATACTACCTGCCCCTCCACCTATCTTTGTATCATCGGCAAACTTAGCCAGAATGCCCCCAGTCCCGTCATCTAGATCGTTAATATATAAAGAGAACAGCTGTGGCCCCAACACTGAACCCTGTGGGACACCACTCGTCACCGGTTGCCATTCCGAAAAATAACCTTTTATCCCAACTCTCTGCCTTCTGCCTGACAGCCAATCGTCAATCCATGTTAGTACCTTGCCTCGAATACCATGGGCCCTTATTTTACTCAGCAGTCTCCCGTGAGGCACCTTATCAAAGGCCTTTTGGAAGTCAAGATAGATAACATCCATTGGCTCTCCTTGGTCTAACCTATTTGTTATCTCTTCAAAGAACTCTAACAGGTTTGTCAGGCACGACGTCCCCTTACTAAATCCATGCTGACTTGTCCTAATCCGACCCTGCACTTCCAAGAATTTAGAAATCTCATCCTTAACAATGGATTTGAGAATCTTGCCAACAACCGAGGTTAGACTAATTGGCCTATAATTTTCCATCTTTTTCCTTGTTCCCTTCTTGAACAGGGGGGTTACAACAGCGATTTTCCAATCCTCTGTGACTTTCCCTGACTCCAGTGACTTTTGAAAGATCATAACTAACGCCTCCACTATTTCTTCAGCTATCTCCTTTAGAACTCTAGGATGTAGCCCATCTGGGCCCGGAGATTTATCAATTTTTAGACCTCTTAGTTTCTCTAGCACTTTCTCCTTTGTGATGGCTACCATATTCAACTCTGCCCCCTGACTCTCTGGAATTGTTGGGATATTTCTCATGTCTTCTACTGTGAAGACTGACGCAAAGTACTTATTTAGTTCCTCAGCTATTTCCTTGTCTCCCATCACAAAATTACCAGCATCATTTTGGAGCGGCCCAATGTCAACTTTTGCCTCCTGTTTGTTTTTAATGTATTTAAAGAAACTTTTACTATCATTCCTAATGTTACTGGCTAGCCTACCTTCATATTTGATCCTCTCTTTCCTTATTTCTCTCTTTGTTATCCTTTGTTTGTTTTTGTAGCCTTCCCAATCTTCTGACTTCCCACTACTCTTTGCCACATTATAGGCTTTCTCTCTTGCTTTGATGCATTCCCTAACTTCCTTTGTCAGCCATGGCTGCCTACTCCCCCCTCTGATAACCTTTCTTTTCTTTGGGATGAACCTCTGTACTGTGTCCTCAATTACTCCCAGAAACTTCTGCCATTGCTGTTCTACTGTCTTTCCCACTAGGCTCTGCTCCCAGTCGATTTTCGTCAGTTCCTCCCTCACGCCCCTGTAGTTACCTTTATTTAACTGTAACACCTTTACATCTGATTCTACCTTCTTTCTTTCAAATTGGAGATTGAATTCTACCATATTATGATCACTGCCTCCTAAGTGCTCCCTTACTTGAAGATCTTTAATCAAGTCTGGCTCATTACATAACACTAAGTCCAGAATGGCCTGTTCCCTCGTGGGCTCCATCACAAGCTGTTCCAAAAAGCCCTCCTGTAAACATTCAATGAATTCCCTTTCCTTGGGTCCACTGGCAGCATTATTTACCCAGTCCACCTGCATATTGAAGTCCCCCATGATCACTGTGAACTTGCCTTTCTGACATGCACTTTCTATTTCGTGGTGCATTTTGTGCCCCCGGTGCTGACCACTGTTAGGAGGCCTGTACATAACTCCCATTATGGTTTTTTGCTTTGTGGTTCCTCAACTCTACCCACACAGACTCCACATCATCTGACCCTATGTCATTTAGTGCTATTGATTTAATTTCATTCCTAATTAACAAGGCAACCCCACCCCCTCTGCCCACCTCTCTGTCTTTTTGATAGGTTGTGAATCCCTGGATGTTTAAATGCCAGTCCTGAACCCCCTGCAACCACGTCTCTGTGCTGCCTACCACATCGTACCTGCCAGTCACAATCTGGGCCACAAGCTCATCTACCTTGTTCCGTACACTGCGCGCATTTAAATATAGCACCCTTAATTCTCTATTGACCGTCCCTTTTTGTTTTCTTAGTGTGGTGGACCTTGGTTTACTGAGCCTTTCCATATACTGTGTCATATTTTGTGGGATGGGGACTATCGTAACCTCTCCTGAGTTCTGTCTGTTCGTGTTTTTTTATTCCCAAGCAGCTACGCTTCCCACTGATTACTTCACCTCTTGGTTCCCTGACTTTCCCTTCCCCCCCAATCTTTAGTTTAAAGTCCTATTGACCACCCTATACTCTTTTCGCCAGAACACTGGTCCCAGCTCGGTTCAGGTGGAGACCATCCCAACGGTATAGGTCCCCCCTGTCCCAAAACTGATGCCAGTGTCCCATGAAAAGGAACCCCCCTTTCCCACACCACTCTTTCAGCCACGTGTTAACTTCCCTTATTCTTGCCTCCCTATGCCAATTTGCACGTGGCTCGGGCAGTAATCTGGAGATTATGACCCTTGAGGACCTGTTTTTTAATTTGAATCCTAGCTCTTTATAATCTCTAAACAGGTCCTCTTTCCTAGACTTGCCTATGTTGTTGGTACCGACATGGACCACAACAACTGGATCCTCCTGTACATAAGTTAAATTTGACTAGAGTGGTGGAACAAATGAAGAGGGAGTTTCGGAGATGGGATGCACTCCCGCTGTCACTGCGGGGAGGGTGCAGATGGTAAAGATGACAATCCTCCCTAGATTCCTGTTCATCTTCCAGTGCCGCCCGATCTTTATCCCACGGTCCTTCTTCAAAAGGACCGGCAAAATCATCATGAGCTTTGTCTGGGCGGGAAAATCCCCGCGGGTGAGGAAGGCGATGCTTGAAAGGAGCCGCAGCAAGGGGGGACTGGCATTGCCGAGTCTGATCAACTACTACTAGGCGGCTAACATAGCCATGATAAGGAAGTGGATTGTGGGTACGGGGTCTATTTGGGAGCGGGTGGAGGTGGCTTCGTGCAGGGGCACCAGTTTGGTAGCCCTGGTCACGGCTCCCCTACCTCTTGTGCCGGCCAGGTACTCCACCAGCCCGGTAGTGGGGGCGGCCCTGCGGATTTGGGGCCAGTGGAGAAAGCATGCAGGGGAGGTGGGGGCGTCAGTCTGGGCTCCAATTTGTGATAACCATCGATTCGCCCCTGGGAACATGGATGGAGGGTTTCGAGCATGACGGCGGGCGGGGGTGGGGAGGGTGGGTGATGTGTTCCTGGAGGGGAACTTTGCGAGATTGAGGGATTTGGAGGAGAAAGCTGGGCTGGAAAGAGGAAATGACTTTAGGTACTTACAGGTGTGGGACTTTGTACGCAGACAGGTCCCATCCTTCCCACACCTCCCGCCAATAGGGATTCAGGACAGAATATTCTCTGGAGGAGGAGGAGGAGAGAATAGAGTCTCGGACATTTACAAGGTGCTCATGAAGGGGGAAGATTCCCAGACGGAGGTGCTGAAACTCAAATGGGAGGAGCTTGGCGGAGAGATGGAGGACGGACTGTGGGCGGAAGCCCTGAGTAGGGTAAACTCAACTGCAACATGTGCCAGGCTCGGCCTGATTCAGTTTAAGGTTGTTCACCGGGCTCACATGACGGTGGCTCAGATGAGCAAATTCTTGGGGTAGAGGACATGTGCGCTAGATGCGCGGGAGGACCAGTGAATCACATCCACATGTTTTGGGCATATCCTAAGCTTAGGGGATACTGGGAGGGATTTGCGGATATCATGTCCCGGGTGCTGAGAACAAGGGTGGTGATGAGTCCAGGGGTGGCAATTTTCAGGGTTTCGGAGGACCCGGGAGCCCAGGGGGAGAAAGAGGCAGATGTTATGGCCTTTGCTTCCCTGATAGCCCGGCGGCGAATACTGCTGACATGGAGGAACTCAAATCTCCAAAATGGCTTTTGGACATGTCAAGTTTTCTGGGTAAGGAAAAAAATCAAGTTCGCCTTGAGACTTGTATTGGGGTTCTCCCGAAGGTGGCAACCATTCATCGACTTCTTCGTGGGAGAGTGAGCGTCAGCAGGAGGGGGGGTGGGGGGGTGCAGGAGTTGGGGGGGAGATTAGGGTAGAGGAGGGCTGAACAGGCGGGGAGTGTAGGTGGGAGAGGAGCGTGTATGTGCATTATGGTTTGGTTGAAATGTTGGTTTTCTGTTGATGTTTGCATATTTCTGTAACTATTTACAATGCTAAAAAATACCTCAATAAAATTGTTTGTTAAAATAAAAGAACACCTCTGAACGCTAACTGGTCACTGAAGAAAAAGATGGAAAGCTTGAAAACAACGTAAAATCTTCATGTGACTGGTCATGTCTATGCAAATTGGTGCACTTTTAAGCAGCAGTCCACATTGTACGTGGCAGACTTAGGTCTACAAGCGTAGCCTGATGCACAAAAACTAGTGTTACTGCTAACTGTAGCAGGCCACAGGTTATAGAGATTTTTAACACATTTGTCTTTGAAAGGGAGGCAGATCGTGAGAAGGTGGAGCGTGGCAACTGATCCTCGAAGGCTGACTTCTTTTTCCCAGTGACCGGCTGTGCTGTGGGTCTGAGCAATGTCTGGAGATTACCTTACCTGGCTTACAGAAATGGAGATAATGTAATGAGTCAAAAATACATGAGAGAGAAAGGCAGACTTACATTCATTAATTTATTAAGAACATCAAATTTAATGTGCCATCTGAGATTCATAACACAGGATCGATATTTCTGATATAAGAAAGGATTGATTGAATGTCAAAGCTTTAAACTGCTGTCTATTTATAAAAAAAATTCTTGGAATGCAAGTGATGTGACCTGTTCTATTTATTGTCCATCACTACTTGCACTGAGGCCAGTGTGAGATGATTACATGGTGTAAAACTGAAGACATGGGGCGAGATTCTCCGACCCCCCGCCGGGTTGTCCGGACAATTGTCCGGCACCGGAGATTCGGCAGGGGGCGGGAATCGCGCCACGCCGGTTGGCGGACCCCTCCCCCGCGATTCTCCAGCCCGGATGGGATCAAGTCCCGCTGCTAGAATGCCTGTCCCGCCGGCGTGGATTAAACCACCTCTCTTACCGGCGGGACAAGGCGGCGCGGGCGGGCTCCGGGGTCCTGGGGGGGCGCGGGGCCTACCGATCCGCAGGCGGGCCTGTGCCGTAGGCGCACTCTTTTCCTTCTGCCTTCGCCACGGTCTCCACCATGGCGGAGGCGGAAGAGATGCCCTCCACAGTGCATGCACGGGGATGCCGTGAGCGGCCGCTAACGCCCCCGCGCATGCGCCGCCCAGCAATGTAATTTCCGCGCCAGCTGGCGGGGCACCAAAGGTCTTTTCCTCCAGGTGGCGGGGCGGAAATCAGTCCGGCGCTGGCCTAGTCCCTCAAGGTTAGGGCTCGGCCCCCCAAGATGCGGAGGATTCCGCACCTTTGGGGCGGCGCGATGCCGGACTGATTTGCGCCGTTTTTGGCGCCGGTCGGCGGACATCGCGCCGATATCGGAGAATTTCCCCCATGGTGTCAACCAGAGCAGTGAGGTTTGAGCTGTTGAGCTGGTGACTTCTGTGAACCGGTCGAGTTTTACCACACTGTGTTAATATTTATTCCAGTTCTCAGGCTACCAGTGTTTATTGAATTTGTCTTGATGGGATTTGAACTTCAGAGGCGTTCAGAGACGGTTCTAGGCCTTTCTCTCAAGAGGACGAGTGTACAAAAGGGAGAAAATAATGCTACAGTTTTAAAGAGTCTCATTCAGGCCCCATCTGCAGTGCTGAACTCAGTTCTGGGCGCCATGGACTGGATTTAATGCTCAGCTGCCAGAAGGTTTGGAGGCAGCGGGAGCGGGGGGCGCATGTAAAACGTCTGCCCATACTTCTCTCCTTTTCTGTGTTTTTCAGGCATGTTCCTTATTCCCTACACACTCATGCTGGCACTCATTGCAATGCCCATGTTTTTCTTGGAATCTTCCTTTGGGCAGTTTGCCAGCCTCGGACCTGTTGCAGTGTGGAAAGCGGTGCCAATGTTACAAGGTCAATGTTCATTTAGCGATACAGGACAACAGTTTAACTGAACTCCCGTGTTTCATTCACATTGGGATATGAAGCTTGAAGCCAGCCCTGTTAGTATCCTGTTTGCAATCAGGTCTGCCATTTGCTTTTGGCAAAACAGATCGAGTGAACAGACAGGCGCAGCAAATGTAATGTTTTCCTCTTTCGTTCTCAAATGAGTCAGATTTTAGGCCCAATATCTGGGTCATTAGCTTTGATGTTAGTTTCATGTTTCATTTAACCAAAAGATACGACAGTTCATTGAAATGTTATTTATTTATTTAGATGTCAGGGTTCCCAGCTGCGATTTATCCTATCAGTTTCATCACATGAATTGCCCCATGCCCCAGCCGTTAGCCAGCCAACACATCCATCCTTGTGGCACCCCGCCTCCCTCCACCAATTGGCCAGCACAGAGACTTATGACCCAATTGGACGATGAATGACTGACAGCCAAACAACCTTTCTGGCCTCTCTGTGACATGGTACTCGGTGGCAGGTTGTGAAAGGTTATACGATCTACTGGACAGGGTGAGCTGGATGGACCTGGTCATGTTTGTGTATGTTTGTGTGTTCAGAGTGGGGATTGACTCAGAGAGCTGCCTGAACAGTTACTCAGAGAATTCAGCTGAATCAAAGGACAATACTGTAGACTAGTGGCGATATTACTGGACCTGTCATCAATGATCCCCAAAATTCAAATAATTTAAACTCAATCAAAATCTGAAATTAAAAAGTTAATATCAGTAATGGTGACCTCGAAACTTCTGGATTGTTGTAAAAATTCCATCTGATTGACTCACGTCATCAGGGAAGGAAATTTGCAAACCTTACCCGGTGTGGCCTACATGTGACTCCAGAACCAAAGCAATGTGGTTGACTCTTAACTGCTCTCTCAAATAGCCCAGCAAACCACTCAGTTGTAGTCACTAAGGTGGCATTCAGGTAAATTAGAGATGGTTAAGAAAGGCTGGCTTTGCCAGAGACTCTCCCCATCCCTGGACTGATTAAAAACTGCACAGTTTGTGTGTGAAGATAAGGAGAGTTCCATGCTTCCCATTTCAGTGCCTTGCTATGACCCGCGAATGAATCAGAAAACACACAAAGTTTGTCCAATTGCAGTCCAAATTTATTTTCAAATTATAGTCATTGAAATAATGAGATTTGAAAGGTTAATTGAAGCACGGGCTGCTTCCTCTGTGCTCCAGCAAGCTTGTCCCCTCACAATTGCGATGCCTTGTTCATCGCAACATATCGACTCATCCCTACCCCATCCACACCATGTGATCTCCAGGGAGAGGCGAAAAACCAGAGTTAAAAACCCAGAGCCAATATGGGGAAAAAAAATCTGGGAAATTCCTCTCCGACCCCCTTGTGGCGATCGAAACAAGTCCAGGAGATCACATTGGCCCTGATCATGCAATGCTTCCCGAGACAATTGCTCTTTCAATCTGTTTTGCTGACACTATCTGAACAAACTGCCCTGGAGTCTGGCCTCCAATTTCCAGTCATTTCTCTGAAGTACTCACCTTGATGACACCTTTTCATTTACTGGGAGTTGATGCCTATTCCTTTAGCTTGTGCTGGATGTTCACTGGATTGGACTGCTGGGGCTTACAAAACCAGAAATGATTGGATGGAACATCAGCTCTGAAAAATTGGCAACCGAATCGGGGACAGGAATGTGAATGTAATTAATGGGATGTATTGGCTTAATTTGCGTGAGGAAAATCTCTTGAGGCATGACGTCTGTTTTAAGACATTGTTTCCATGACCCATCTCCAGTGGGCATGCCACCCCCTCACCCACAGCTAGTGTGCAATGTTAAATTTGAGCACGCCCCAAACTTAGTTTTTTACTGAGATCCAAAGTCACCCCAGAATGAGGAAACAACAGACAAAACACTCCCCTCCACTATTACCAAGAGACCCCCCCCGATGGGAGGGTAGAAAAGCAGGGTTCATTGAGGAATGAAGAGGACCTTACAAGGGAGTAGTTTGAAAAGCATCAGCTTCCAAGGGTGCTGATCATCGTTTGGGCATTGCCCACTTTGTCGGTGACTAACCAAGTAGTACTAAGGATGAGGAGGCTGGAGGGAATCTGTCTGGGAACAGACGCTGCAGTGACCAGGGACAGACATGATCAAAGTGAACATCATCCATGAGTGCCACATTGCAGCTCTGTCCTAATTTGACGGACATTGCATCTGAACAATCAGAAACTGACATGATCCAAATTCACATCAGCTTACTGTTTGATTCTGCCGCTGGTGCTCCTGGATAACACTCACTTTTGTCAATTAGTCCTGGGAGCTGGATTCTATTCCCCTTCAGGGTCCACCCTTCTCTCCTTGTTAGTTAAAAGCGTCTAGCCGAGCGCAGCATGTGGTACAGTGGTTAGCATTGCTGCCTCACGCGGCGAGCTCTTAGGTTCGATTCTGGCTCTGGGTCACTGCCCATGTGGAGTGATGCACGATCAATTACACAAAGACAAGAGTAGGATGTAATTGAGGCTTTATTACACTGAGATGTGTGGCCTCCTACAGCAGCTGATGAAATGGCAGCTGTACAGGGAGCACACATTTTTATACTCCGCCTACTGGGCGGAGCCAGCAGGCCGGGTTCTACCCCCGCACCTGTAGTACAGGGACCTTACCGTAAAGCACCAATATCAACATCGTCTGTAAATAATATACACATCAGTGGTGACTACCACATTCACCCCCTGTTAAAAAATGAGTCCGGCGGGGGTGGTGGAGAACTATATACAGAAAGTTGTGTTTTAAAAGTACAGATAATATTACAAATTGAGGCGGTCCAGTGCCTTGATCTGTCGTCGAGAGCGCCGCAGTGCTGGTGGCGACTACGGTGGCGGCTTGGTCTTCGGTGACTCCGGGAGCGTGTCGAAATCCTCTTCATCCCCGGGTGTGAGCAAGGGGAGGACAGATTGTTCCGGAGGGGGGCGGTGGTGGGGTGCGGCGGGGGGAGGGAGGGTGGCGCCGGGTCGTGTGTGGAACTAGCTAGTGCCAGGTCCCTGAGGGAAACTGTGTCTTGGCGGCCATAAGGGTACACTACGTAGGTGTACTGTGGGTTGGCATGAAGTAGCTGTACCCTCTCAATCAACGGGTCCGCCTTGTGGAGTCGAACGTGTCTATGGAGGAGAACGGGTCCTGGAGCTGCCAGCCATGTCGGGGGCAAAACCCCGGAGGTGAACTTCCTGGGGAAGGCAAAGAGACGTCCATAGGAGGTTTCATTAGTCGCGGTGCACAGGAGCGACCGAATGGAGTGAAGTGCGTCGGGGAGGGCCTCCTGCCAGCGGGAGGCCGGGAGATTTCTGGACCGTAGGGCCAGCTGGACAGCCCACCAGACCGTCCCATTCTCCCTCTCCACCTGCCCATTTCCCTTGGGGTTGTAACTGGTCATCCTGCTCGAGGCAATGCCCCTGTTGAGCAGGTACTGGCGCAGCTCATCACTCATAAATGAGGGTCCCCGGTCGCTGTGGATGTAGGCGGGGAAGCCGAACAGAGCGAAGATGGTGTTGATGGCTTTGATGACGGTGACATCATATCGGGGCATGGGACGGCAAAGGGGAATCGGGAATATTCATCGACCACACTGAGGAAGTACGTGTTGCGGTCGGTGGAGGGGAGGGGCCCTTTGAAGTCCACGCTGAGGCATTCAAAGGGGCGGGAGGCCTTCACCAGGCGCGCACGGTCTGGCCGGTAGAAGTGCAGTTTACACTCCATGCAGACCTGGCAGTCTCTGGTGATAGCCCTGACTTCCTCGATGGAGTAGGGCAGGTTGCGGGCCTTGATGAAATGGTAAAAATGTGTGACCCCTGGGTGAGAGGTTGTCGTGCAGGGTCCGGAGTCGGTCCACTTGTGCGCTGGCACATGTACCTCGGGATAGGGCATCGGGGGGCTCGTTGAGCTTACCAGGGCGATAAAAAATCTCGTAATTGTAGGTGGAGAGCTCGATCCTCCACCTCAGGTTTTATCGTTTTTTTATCTTGCCCTGCAGTGTGTTATTAAACATGAAGGCAACCGACCGTTGGTCAGGGAGGAGAGTGAATTCCTGCCGGCCAGGTAATGCCTCCAATGCCGCACAGCTTCAATGATGGCTTGGGCATCCTTTGCGGCGGAGGAGTGCCGAATTTCGGAGGCATAGAGGGTGCGGGAAAAGAATGCCACAGGTCTGCCTGCCTGGTTGAGGGTGGCGGCCAGAGCGACGTCTGATGCATCGCTCTTGAATTGGAAGGGGAGCGTCTCGTCGACCGTGTGCATCGTGGTCTTGGCGATGTCGGCCTTGATACGGTTAAAGGTCTGGTGAGCCTCGGCCATCAGAGGAAAAAGAGTGGATTGAATGAATGGGCGGGCCTTGTCCGCATAGTTTGGGACCCACTGGGCGTAATACAAAAAGAACCCCAGGCATCGTTTGGTGGCCTTGGGGCAGTGGGGGAGGGGGAGTTCCATGAGGGGGCGCATGCGATCGGGGTCGGGCCCCAGAACTCCGTTCTGGACCACATAGCCGAGGATGGCTAAGCGGTTCGTGCTGAACACGCACTTCTTGTTATACGTGAGGTTGAGGAGAGTGGTGGTGTGGAGAAATTTGGCAAGGTTGGCGTCATGGTCCTGCTGATCATGGCCACAGATAGTGACATTGTCCAGGTACGGGAAAGTGGCCCGCAGCCGGTACCAGTCAACCATTCGGTCCATCTCCCATTGGAAGACTGAGACCCCGTTGGTGATGTCGAAGGGAACTCTAAGAAAGTGGTAAAGGCTGCCGTCTGCCTCGAACGCAGTGTACGGGCGGTCCACCTTGCGGATGGGGAGCTCGTGGTAGGCAGATTTCAGGTCTACTGTCGAGAAGACCCGGTACTGCGCAATCTGATTGACCATATCAGATATGCGTCGGAGGGGGTACGCATCGAGCTGCGTGTACCGATTGATAGTCTGACTGAAGTCAACGACCATCCTGCTTTTCTCCCCAGTTTTGACCACTACCACTTGGGCTTTCCAGGGGCTGTTGCTGGCCTTGATGATGCCTTCACGAAGCAGCCGCTGGACTTAAGACCTGGTGAATGTCCTGTCCTGGCTGCTGTACCGTCTGCTCCTGGTGGCGACGGGTTTGCAATTTGGGGTTAGGTTTGCAAAAAGGGAAGGCGGGTCGACCTTAAGGCTCGCGAGGCCGCACACAGTACGGGGTGGTAGGGGCCCGCCGAATTTCAGGGCTAGGCTCTGGAGGTTGCACTGGAAGTCCAGGCCGAGTAGCAAGGTAGCGCAGAGGTTGGGGAGGATGTAGAGGCGGAAGCCGCTGAACTTCACGCCCTGGACGGTGAGGGTGGCAATGCAGTACCCCCGGATCGCCACGGAGTGGGACCCGGAGGCCAGGGAGATTCTCTGGTTAGCAGGGTGTACCGCAAGGGAGCAGCGCCTTACCGTATCGGGGTGAATGAAGCTCTCAGTGCTCCCGGAGTCCAGCAGGCAGGAGATCTCGTGCCCGTTCCCCTTCACTTTAGTTGAAGCAGTCGCGAGGTTGTGCGGTCGAGACTGGTCAATCGTGACCGAGGCGACACGCGGCTGGTCGTCGGCGGTTGCAGGCGATGAGCGGCCGGATGATGTGCCCGACGGGCATGGGTCCTGGGTCGGGTAAGATGGCGGCGCCCATGGGCTGCACGTGTCGTGGGGAAAGCAAGATGGCGGCATCCACTGGCGGCACGTGGTCTTAGGAGGGGAAGATGGCAGCGCCCACTGGCTGCATGTGGGGGGTGCCGGGACAATAGCAGCGATTGAGCGGGCTTGGCACACTGCCGCAAAATGTCCCTTCTTGCCACTGGCCTTGCAGAGGGCGCTCCGCGCCGGGCAGCACTGTCGGGGACGTGTTGACTGCCCACAGAAGTAACATTTGGGCCCCCCGGGGTTGGTTGGCTGCTGCGCGGCACAGGCGTGGGGTTGGCTGAGGGCGGTCGCTGATCGTGTCCACGATGGGGTGGCCGTTTGCGGAGTCCACAATGCACAAGGGGGTGGGCCGCGCGGTCGGGGGCATAGGACTGAATGTTTGTGTGATGCGACCGTAAGTGAAAGCGCTAGTTTTTTGGTCGCCGCGAGGTCGAGCGTGGCCCCCTCTAAGAGGCGCTGGTGGATGTAATCAGACCCTATGCCCGTAACAAATGCATCTCTCATTCGCAAATTTGATGTTTCGTGGCTGAAACGGCCTGACAGTCACAGTCTCTAACTAGGGGGAGCAGAGCGCGTCAGAAATCTTCCACCGACTCACCGGGAAATTGACGCCGCGTGGAGAGGAGGTGCCTGGCGTAGAGTGTTAGTCTGCTGAGCGTAGTTTTCCTTCAGTAGCGCCATGGCCTCTGCGTAGGTCGGCGCGTCCTGGACAAGTGGAAAGACATTGGAGCTCAGCCGCGTGTAAAGGATCTGGAGCTGCTGTTCTTCTGGAATTTCGTCTGCCGCAGACCCGATGTAGGCTTCAAAACAGGCTAGCCAATGTTCAAAGTCCTTTTTGCCGTTGTCTGCTTGCGGATGCAGCTGCAGGCGATCCGGCTTGATGTGGAGGTCCATCATCTGAAAAACTCAGTGTAATAAATTGATGCACGATCAATTACACAAAGACAAGAGTAGGATGTAATTGAGGCTTTATTACACTGAGATGTGTGGCCTCCTACAGCAGCTGACAAAATGGCTGCTGTACTGGGAGCATACATATTTATACTCCGCCTACTGGGCGGAGCCAGCAGGCAGGGATCTACCCCCGTACCTGTAGTACAGGGGCCTTACCGTAAAGCACCTATATCAACATCCGATATATACAATATATACATCAATGGTGACTACCACATGGAGTTTGCACGTTTTCCCCGTGTTTCGCCCCCACAACCCAAAGATATGCCGGGTAAGTGGATTGGCCACGCTAAATTGCCCCTTAATTAGAAAAAGTGAATTGGGTACTCTAATATTTATTTTTTAAAAAGTGTGCAGCCGTGCGTGGCTGCCGTTGGAATTTAAACTGAAGCACCACTGCCAGGAAGTAGGGCCGTCTTTAATCAACAACTAACTTGGCTCCTGAAAACACCCCAGCAATGTTTAAGACCAGGATGCAGGAAATGCACCATTGCAGGCCAGGCAAGGGTTAACCAGAACCACCATTTGCTGTAATTTTCCAGGACATCCTGGGAATCAGGTGATGAGTAAAAGGATCTGGAAACTGAAGAACAAAAGACAGCCCAGCCTCCACCCTGACTGTCTGAGATCCTCCAGCAGATTGGTCATTGTCCGGTGATCTGAACAAGTCCATTGATCTGGTAACTAACATATTGCCCCCTCCCTACTGTTGATTGTTAGGAAAACCAAGGTAGTTTTAAGCCATTAATATTTGCATCGGTAAACATTAGAATTTGGTGCTGGATTCTCCGTTTCAGCGGCTAAGTGCCGGTTCGAACCGAGAATCTGCAGGGGGAGGTTTACGATGGAAAAATTAGCGGCGAGTCCTCACCGATTCCAGGACCGGTGTGGGGCTAGTAGCGGCACTGGGTAAAACTCCTGGCTCCCACGCCGAAAACAGCCGGAGAATTGCCGGGTCCGTAGGCATCCAGCGCACGGCTGATGACCTGCAGTGGTCGCGCCGTACGACATGGCGCTGGACGTGCGCGGACTGGACCTGCCTTCTGCAACCCCACAGGCCATCCCCTGGTCACCCCCAACCAGTCCCCACCTGCATGCGTCGTCGGACTGTCTAACACGGCCGTTTTCCGGTTTTCTGTCCCGCCATCCCCTGCCGGGAGTGGGTGAAGACAGGAGGGGGACCACCGGACCTGCAGCCCCTCACCATGGTCGAGCAGAGGGCCCTGGTCAGCGGAAAGGATGGTCGCTGAGATGGCGCTCGGCCGCGGGCGGGGAAGTGAGAACCCGCTTATTTGCGAATGATTCCCTGTGACACCTGTGCCACCACCCTGACTCCCGTACCACCCTCACACCACCACACCACCCTCATGCCAACATCACCAAACCCCAGCCAGCTTGGCCCAGTTACAGCAGGCCATGGCTGGGAATGTCAGTGGCATTGCCCAGGCACTGGCCAACGTGGCCCAGTCCCTAGAGGGAGATGGCACAGTCGTTGACTGATGTGACACAAACCCAGAAGGTGGTGGCACAGTTGCAGCGTGATGTGCTGCAGTCCAAAAGGCCAGGCAGAGATAGTCCACTCCGTGTCTTTCACGGCCGCAGGTGTGCGGACCCTGGTCGAGATTGGAGCAGACCTCCAGGACTTGGCAGTGCTAGGTGACAGGGGGTAGCTCCCCTCGCACCGTCATCCCATGGAGTAGCCCGGGGGGCCATCGGGAACCCCAAGGGAGGAGGAGATGGTGGGGCACGTGCCGATGACGCCCGCAGGGGAGGTGCCAGAACACCACAATTTGCAAAGGCTCTGCTTCCTAGGGTGCTGAACATTATTCGGGCATTTTCTTTTATAAATTTAGTGAACCCAATGCATTTTTCCCAATTAAGGGGCAATTTAGCATGGCCAATCTAATTACCCTGCACATATTTTGGGTTGTGTGGGGCAATACCCACGCAAACATGTGGAGAATGTGTAAACGCCACACAGTGACCCAGAATTGAACCTGGGACCTTGGCGCTGTGAGGCAGCAATGCTAACCACTGTGCTACGGTGCTGCCCGATCATTCAGACATTTTCAACACATTGTCAGTGACTAACCAAGTAGCACTGAGGATGAAGAGGCTGGAGGGGCTTAAAGAGACAATCACAGTAATTATGTTGAAAGTGGGGCAGCAAATGTCAAAGGAGAATGAAAGTTAAATTGTGAGCAGTTTGCACATCAGTCAACACAAAGAAATCTTAATAGGGCTGGAGTGAAATGCTGGATTGGATTCACTGTTCAAGTTCAAAGCGGAGAGGCAGCTTTGTCAGGAAGTGTCATTGATAAACCCTTGACTGGATTTCGGAATACAAGCCGCCAAGTGAAAGTATTATTTTGAGAGAATGTAAAGCTTGTTTCTGGGAGTTGAATTTGGAAACTTTCATGTGACAATCGTCCGGGGTGGATTTTGAAGAGAAAACTTCAGGCACTAACTTGAGTTCAGAGCGGAGTGTGCATTTGACCACAGTCATCTTGAGTGCTTAAAAAGGACTTTTAGGATTAATGAGACCGTTGTAGTTTCAGATGTACTTTGCAATCCATGTTAATAAATCTAAGGGGGGAATAAAGGAGAATTGTGTCAGAATCCAAGAATTTTATGTTGAATGTTTTTTTTTGTTTTCAAAACTAGTAGTGGACCTGTGACTCTGTTCCTTATCATTTGAGAAAGATATATAAACATTACTGGGTGGGATTCTCTGTTTCAGGGACTAGGGGCTGATTTCTCCGCCATCGGGATTCTCTATTTTGCCTGCAGCTCATGGTGTTCCCGACGGAGTGGGGCTGCCCCACTGTGGGAAACCCCATTGATCAGTCAGCGAAACGCAGCAACCGCCCAATGTGTTTTTTTAAATGAATTTAGATTTCCCAATTATTTCTTTCCCACAAAAGGGGAAATTTAGCGTGGCCAATTCACCTACACTGCACATCTTTTTGGGTTGTGGGGGTGAGACCCACCCAGACACGGGGAGAATGTGCAAACTCCACAGGGACAGTGAGCTGGGATCGGGATTGAATCCGGGTTCCCGGCGCTGTGAGGCGACACTGCTAAGCACTGCGCCACCGTGCCATCCCAGAGTCTAAGTGTTGATGTCAGCGTAGAATTCGTGGACTTTCACGACACCCGGACCGATTCTGCTACTGTTCAGGGGCTAGGCAATGGCGCCACGTGGGATACAATCGATTCTAATGAGAAACGGTGTCAGATTAGCCGGTTTCGCAATTCACACTCAAAAGGCTGACAAGCTGCAGCTGCAGACACACACTTCACTCCCCACTCACACTATCCCAGCCAACAGGATGATGGCGACAAGGGCAGCTAAGCGGTTTACCGATGCCGAGCTGGAGACTCGCTTGGATGCGAGGGAGGAGTGGCGGATGACCTTGTACCCCGGCCCAGGAAGGAGGCTGCCAGCTGCTGCCATTCACTGTGCCTGGGCACACGTGGCAGAGACTGTGAGCGCCGTGGGAACACCGTCCTACAGTGCCGGTAAAAACCTACACGTCCTCCTCAGGGCGGCCAGGGTGAGTAGACAGCACTGTGCCCCTGGCAGTAACCCATGTCCCACACACCCGTAACCCTACACCCCCACCACCAGGAGCACGGCCGAACACCCACCCTGCCTCCCCATACCAGATCCCATGGCCGGGTGCCCTGCCCCACTGAGGCCACCAGCTACCCACCAGCCCCTGGGCTGCATGCATAGTACTGTCTAACACTGTCGTTTTCTGTTCACACCCACCCCGCCTTTTCCCACTTGAACATGGCCCAATCACAGCAGGCCATGGCTGGGAACATCGGCGGCATTGCACAGGCACAGGTCAACGTGGCGCAGACACAGAGGGAGATGGTGCAGTCACTGGCTGATGTGATACAAACCCAGATGCTGGTGGTAACAGTCTCAGCGTGATGTGGCACAGTCCCAGACGGAGATGGTCCACCCATCGTGAGATCATTCTTCACGGAGTAATAGTCATCCTTAAGGTTCAATTGTGAGCAACATGGTACTTCAAGTTGTTAATAATAATAAATAAAGAGCATCCTCACTCCCTCTGCTCTGCAAGACTAAGGCAATGTACTTCTATCTGAAAATACTGGAAATTGTCCAATCACCAGGATCTGTGATGGTTTATCAAAGGCATGATCACTGTTTGGCGAGGTGGAGCAGGGTCTCCAAGGTGAACGTTTCTGAGATCCCTTCTTTCCAGGCTTTAATTTGGAACGTTGGGTTACATCGGAACAAAGGATAATGCATTGGGAAAATCGGCTGGAGGAACGTGGAATGGGAATGTCGAATGGATTGGAAATGGGGGAGTGGATTGAGCATTCAGGTAGTGTCTTGGAGATGGGGAAGTGGAGAGGAAATTGGGGGAGTGGATTGGGAATGGTGGGCTGGATGGTGGAGTGAGCTGGGGATCAGGTGTGGAATGTGGATGGGGAGTGGGCTGGGAATGAGTAAGTGGATTGAGGATGTGGGAGTGGATTGGGGATGGTGGGGTGGATGGTGGAGTGAGCGGGGATCGGGTGTGGAATGTGGATGGGGAGTGGACTCGGAATGATTCAGTGGATTGGGGATGTGGGAGCAGATTGGGGATGGTCGAGTGGATTGGGGATGGGAGAGTGGGTTTGGAATGGGGCGTGGTTGGGGGATGAGTAGTGGATTGTGAATGCAAAAGTGTATTGGGGATCGGAGAGTGGATTGGGAATGGGGCAATGGATTAGGGATGGGGATTGGGCTGGAGATGGGAGAGTTTATGGGGGATGAGGGAGTGGTTTGGGGATGGGGGAGCGGATTGGGGATGGCGAGTGGATTCAGAACTGGGAAATGGATTTGGGATGGGGAAATGGATTGGGGATGGGAGAGTGGATTGGGGATGGGGGAGTGTATTGGAGATTGGGGGTGGATTGGAGATGGGGGAGTGGATTGGTGATGGGGGAGTGGATTGGGAATGGGAGAGAGGATTGGGAATGGGAGGAACAAGATGGCGGCGCCCACTGGCTGCACGTGGGGGGTGCCGGGACAATAGTGGCGATTGAGCGGGCTTGGCACACTGTGAAATGCCCCTTCTTGCCACAGGCCTTGAAGAGGGCGCTCCGCACCAGGCAGCGCTGTCGAGGGTGTTTTGAATGCCCACAGAAGTAGCATTTGGGCCCCCCTGGCTGCCGTATGGCACAGGCGTTGGATTGGCTGAGGGCGGTCGCTGATGGGGGTCCATGATGGGACGGCCGTCTGCGGAGTCCACAATGCACAAGGGGGTGGGCCGCGAGGTTGGGGGCATAGGCCTGCATGTTGCGTGATGCAACCGTAAGTGAAAGCGCTAGTTTTTTGGTCGCCGCGAGGTCGAGCGTATCCCCCTCTAAGAGGCGCTGGTGGATGTAATCAGACCCTATGCGCGTAACAAATGCATCTCTCATTAGCAAATTCGATGTTTCGTGGCCGAAACGGGCTGACAGTCACAGTCTCTAACTAGGGGGAGCAGAGCGCGTCAGAAATCTTCCACCGACTCACCGGGAAATTGACGCCGCGTGGAGAGGAGGTGCCTTTCATAGAGTGTTTTAGTCCGCTGAGCGTAGTTTTCTTTCAGTCGCGCCATGGCCTCTGCGTAGGTCGGCGCGTCCTGGACAAGTGGAAAGACATTGGAGCTCAGCCGCGTGTAAAGGATCTGGAGCTGCTGTGCTTCTGGAATTTCGTCTGCCGCAGACCCGATGTAGGCTTCAAAACAGGCTAGCCAATGTTCAAAGTCCTTTTTGCCGTTGTCTGCTTGCGGATCCAGCTGCAGGCGATCCGGCCTGATGTGGAGGTCCATCTTCTGAAAAACTCAGTGTAATAAATTGATGCACGATCAATTACACAAAGACAAGAGTAGGATGTAATTGAGGCTTTATTACACTGAGATGTGTGGCCTCCTACAGCAGCTGACAAAATGACTGCTGTACGGGGAGCACACATATTTATACTCCGCCTACTGGGCAGAGCCAGCAGGCAGGGATCTACCCACGTACCTGTAGTACAGGGGCCTTACCGTAAAGCACCTATATCAACATCCTTCTATGTACATCAGTGGTGAATACCACATGGAGTTTGCACATTTTCCCCGTGTTTCGCCCCACAACCCAAAGATATGCAGGTTAGGTGGATTGGCCACGCTAAATTGCCCCTTAATTAGAAAAAGTGAATTTGGTTCACTAATTTTTTTTTTTTTAAAGTGTGCGTGGCTGACGTTGGAATTAAAACTGAAGCATCACTGCCAGGAAGTAGGGTCGTCTTTAATCAACAACTAACTTGGTCCCTGAAAACACCCCAGCAATGTTTAAGACCAGGATGCAGGAAATGTACCATTGCAGGCTAGGCAAGGGTTAACCAGAACCACCATTTGCTGTAATTTTCCAGGACATCCTGGGAATCAGGTGATGAGTAAAAGGATCTGGAAACTGAAGAACAAAAGACAGCCCAGCCTCCACCCTGACAATCTGAGATCCTCCAGCAGATTGGTCATTGTCCGGTGATCTGGTAACCAACATATTATATTCCCCCCCTCCAGTTGATTGTTAGGAAAGCCAAGGTAGTTTTAAGCCATTAATCTTTGCATCGGTAAACATTAGAATTCGGTGCTGGATTCTCCGTTTCAGCGGCTAAGTGCCGGCTCCAACAGAGAATTTGCAGGGAGAGGTTTACGATGGAAAAATTAGCGGCGAGTCCTCACCGATTCCAGTACCGGTGTGGGGCTAGCAGCGGCACCGGGTGAAACTCCTGGCTCCAATGCCGAAAACAGCCAGAGAATGGCCGGGTCCGTAGGCACCCAGCGCACGGCTGACGACCTGCAGTGGTCACGCCGTACGACATGGCGCAGGCCGTGCGCGGACTGGACCTGCCATCTGCAACCCCACAGGCCATCCCCAGGTCACCCCCAACCAGTCCCCACCTGCATACGTCGGACTGTCTAACACTGTAGTTTTACAGTTTTCTGTCCCGCCACCCCCTGCTGGGAGTGGGAGAAGACAGGAGGGGGACCGCCGGACCTGCAGCCCCTCACCATGGTCGAGCAGAGGGCCCTGGTCAGCGGAAAGGAAGGTTAGCTGAGATGGAGCTCGGCCACGGGCGGGGAAGTGAGAACCCGCTTATTTGCGGATGATTCCCTGTGACACCTGTGCCACCCCCCAGACGCCCATACCACCCTCACCACCACACCACCCTCATGCCAACACCAACACCACCAACCAGCTTGGCCCAGTCAGAGCACGCCATGCCCAACGTGGCCAGAGGGAGATGGCACAGTCGTTGGCTGATGTGACACAACCCCAGAAGGTGGTGGCACAGTTGCAGCGTGATGTGCTGCAGTCCCAGGCCAGGCAGAGATAGTCCACTCCGTGTCTTTCACGGCCGCAGGTGTGCGGACCCTGGTCGAGATTGGAGCAGGCCTTCAGGACTTGGCAGCACCAGGTGACAGGGGGTAGGTCCCCTCGCACCGTCATCCCATGGAGTAGCCCGGGGGGCCATCGGGCATCCCAAGGGAGGAGGAGATGGTGGGGCACGTGCCGATGACGCCCGCAGGGGAGGTGCCGGAACACCACAGTTTGCAAAGGGTCTGCTTCCAAGGGCGCTGAACATCATTCGGGCATTTTCTTTTATAAATTTAGTGAACCCAATGCATTATTTCCAATTAAGGAGCAATTTAGCATGGCCAATCTACTTACCCTGCACATATTTTGGGTTGTGGGGGCAATACCCACGCAAACACGGGGAGAATGTGTAAACTCCACACAGACAGTGACCCAGAATTGAACCTGGGACCTTAGCACTGTGAGGCAGCAATGCTAACCATTGTGCTACAGTGCTGCCCCAGCATTCAGCGATTTTCAACACATTGTCAGTGACTAACCAAGTAGCACTGAGGATGAGGAGGCTGGAGAGGCTTAAAGAGACAATCACAGTAATTAAGTTTAAAGTGGGACAGCAGATATCAAAGGAGAATGAAAGTTTTGTGAGCTGTTTGCACATCAGTCAACACAAAGAAATCTTAATGGGGTTGGAGTGAAATGCTGGATTGGATTCACTGTTCAGGTTCAGAGCGGAGAGGCAGCTTTGCTAGGAAGTGTCATTGATAAACCCTTGACTGGCTTTCGGAATGCAAACCGCCAAGTGAAAGTATTCTTTTGAGAGAATGTAAAGCTTGTTTCTGGGAGTTGAATTTGGAAACTTTCATGTGACAATCGTCTGGGGGGATTTTGAAGAGAAAACTTCAGACACTAACTTGAGTTCAGAGCGGAGTGTGTATTTGACCACAGTCATCTTGAGTGCTTAAAAAGGACTTTTAGGATTAATGAGACCGTTGTAGTTTCAGATGTACTTTGCAATCCATGTTAATAAATCTAAGGGGGGAATAAAGGAGAATTGTGTCAGAATCCAAGAATTTTATGTTGAATGTTTTTTTTTTTCAAAACTAGTAGTGGACCTGTGACTCTTGTTCCTTATCATTTGAGAAAGGTATATAAACGTTACTGGGCGGGATTCTCTGTTTCAGGGACTAGGGGCTGATTTCTCCACCATCGGGTTTCTCCATTATGCCTGCAGCTCATGGTGTTCCCGGCGGAGTGGGGCTGCCCCACTGTGGGAAACCCCATTGATCAGTCAGCGAAACGCAGCAACCGCCCAATGTGTTTTTTAAAATAAATTTAGATTTCCCAATTATTTCTTTCCCACAAAAGGGGCAATTTAGCGTGGCCAATTCACCTACTCTGCACATCTTTTTGGATTGTGGGGGTGAGACCCATCCAGACACGGGGAGAATATGCAAACTCCACAGGGACAGTGAGCTGGGACCGGGATTGAATCCGGGTTCTCGGCGCTGTGAGGCGACACTGCTAAGCACTGCGCCACCGTGCCATCCCAGAGTCTAAGTGTTGATGTCAGCGCAGAATTTGTGGACTTTCACGACACCCGGACCGATTCTGCTACTGTTCAGGGGCTAGGCACTGGCGCCACGTGGGATACAATCGATTCTAATGAGAAACGGTGTCAGATTAGCCAGTTTCGCAATTCACACTCAAAAGGCTGACAAGCTGCAGCTGCAGACACACACTTCACTCCTCACACACACTATCCCAGCCAACAAGATGATGGCGACAAGGGCAGCTAAGCGGTTTACCGATGCCGAGCTGGAGACTCGCTTGGGTGCGAGGGAGGAGTGGCGGATGACCTTGTAACCCGGCCCAGGAAGGAGGCTGCCAGCTGCTGCCATTCACAGTGCCTGGGCACACGTGGCAGAGACTGTGAGCGTCGTGGGAACACCGTCCTACAGTGCCGGTAAAAACCTACACGTCCTCCTCAGGGCGGCCAGGGTGAGTAGACAGCACTGTGCCCCTGGCAGTAACCCATGTCCCACACACCCGTAACCCTACACCCCCACCACCAGGAGCACGGCCAAACACCCACCCTGCCTCCCCATACCAGATCCCATGGCCGGGTGCCCTGCCCCACTGAGGCCACCAGCTACCCACCAGCCCCTGGGCTGCATGCATAGTACTGTCTAACACTGTCGTTTTCTGTTCACACCCACCCCGCCTTTTCCCACTTGAACATGGCCCAATCACAGCAGGCCATGGCTGGGAACATCGGCGGCATTGCACAGGCACAGGTCAACGTGGCGCAGACACAGAGGGAGATGGTGCAGTCACTGGCTGATGTGATACAAACCCAGATGCTGGTGGTATCAGTCTAAGCGTGATGTGGCACAGTCCCAGACGGAGATGGTCCACCCATCATGAGAACATTCTGCACGGAGTAATAGTCATCCTTAAGGTTCAATTGTGAGCAACATGGTACTTCAAGTTGTTAATAATAAGAAGTAAAGAGCATCCTCACTCCCTCTGCTCTGCAAGACCAAGGCAAAATATCGGAAATCGTCCAATCACCAGGATCTGTGATGCTTTATCAAAGGCATGATCACTGTTTGGCGAGGTGGAGCAGTGTCTCCAAGGTGAACATTTCTGAGATCCCTTCTTTCCAGGCTTTAATTTGGAATGTTGGGTTAGATCGGAACAAAGGATAATGCATTGGGAAAGTCGGCTGGAGGAACGTGGAATGGGAATGTGGAATGGATTGGAAATGGGGGAGTGGATGGTGGATTGAGCTGGGGATCGGGTGTGGAACGTGTTTGGGGAGTGGACTGGGAATGAGTAAGTGGATTGAGGATGTGGGAGCGGATTGGGGATGGTCGAGTGGATTGGGAATGGGGGAGTGGATTTGGAATGGGGAGTGGATTGCGGATGGGTAGTGGATTGGGAATGCAAAAGTGGATTTGGGATGGGGGAGTGAATTGGTAATGGGGCAATGGATTAGGGATGGGGATTGGGCTGGAGATGGGAGAGTTTATGGGGGGTGAGGGAGTGGTTTGGGGATGGGGGAGTGTAATGGGGATGGCGAGTGAATTCGGAACCGGGAAATGGATTTGGGATGGAGAAATGGATTGGGGATGGGAGAGTGGATTGCGGATGTGGGTGTGGATTGGGGATGGGAGAGTAGATTGGGGATGGGAGAGTGGATTGGGGATGGGGGAGTGGATTGGGGATAGGGTGTGGATTGGGATGGGAGTGTGGATTGGGGATGTGAGAGTGGATTGGGGATGGGAGAGTGGATTGGGGATGGGAGAGTGGATTGGGGATGGGGAGTGGATTGGGGATGGGGAGTGGATTGGGGATGTGAGAGTGGATTGGGGATGTGAGAGTGTATTGGGGATTGGAGAGTGGATTGGGGATGGGGGTGTGGATTGGAGATGGGGGAGTGGATTGGGGATGGGGAGTGGATTGGGAATGGGAGAGTGGATTGGGAATGGGAGAGGGAATTGGGAATGGGGCAGTGGATTGGGGATGGGAGTGTGGATTGCAGACGGGAGAGTGGATTGGGAATGGGAGAGTGGATTGGGGATGGGAGAGTGGATTGGGGATGGGAGAGTGGATTGGGGATGGGGAGTGGATTGGGGATGGGGAGTGGATTGGGGATGTGAGAGTGGATTGGGGATGTGAGAGTGGATAGGGGATTGGAGAGTGGATTGGGGATGGGGGTGTGGATTGGAGATGGGGGAGTGGATTGGGGATGGGGAGTGGATTGGGAATGGGAGAGTGGATTGGGAATGGGAGAGGGAATTGGGAATGGGGCAGTGGATTGGGGATGGGAGTGTGGATTGCAAACGGGAGAGTGGATTGGGAATGGGAGAGTGGATTGGGAATGGGAGTGTTGATTGGGGATGGGAGAGTGGATTGGGGATGGGACAGTGGATTGGGAATTGGAGAGTGAATTGGGGATGGGAGAGTGGATTGGGGACGGGAGAGTGGTTTGGGAATGGAGGTCTGGATTAGGAATGAGAGAATTGATTGGGGATGGGAGAGTGGATTCATGATGCGAAGGTGGATTGGGAAATGGCGTCTGGATTGGGAATGGGAGAGTGGATTGGGAATGGGGGGTGGATTGTGGATGGAGTGGATTGGGAATGGGAGAATAGATTGGGGAAGGGAGAGTGGATTGGGGATTGGAGAGAGGATTCGGGATCGAGGAGTTAATTGGGGATGGGAGGTGGATTCGGGATTGAGGACTTAATTGGGGATGCGGGACTGGATTGGGACGGGGAGTGGATTGGGGATGGGGGACTGGATTGGAGATGAGAGAGTGGATTGGGAATTGGAGAGTGGATTGGGAATGGGAGGGTGGAATGGGGTTGGGAGAGTTGATTGGGGATGGGGCAGTGGATTGGGGATGGGAGAGTGGATTGGTAGTGGGAGAGTGGATTGGGGTTGGGAGAGTGGATTGGGGATGGGTGAGTGGATTGGGGATGGGAGAGTGGATTGGGAGTGGGAGAATGGATTGGGGTTGGGTGAGTTGATTGGGGATGGGGCAGTGGATTGGGGATGGGAGAGTGGATTGGGAGTGGGAGAGTGGATTGGGGTTGGGAGAGTGGATTGGGGACGGGAGAGTGGATTGGGGATGGGAGAGTGGATTGGGGTTGGGAGAGTGGATTTGGGATGAGGTGGCGGATTGGGAATGGGAAAGTGGATTGGGGGCGGGAGAGTGGATTGGGGATGGAAGAGTGGATAGGGAATAGGAGAGTGGATTGGGGTTTGGGGGAGTGGATTGGGGGTGGGAGAGTGGATTGGGAATGGAAGAGTGGATTGGAGTTTGGAGAGTGGATTGGGGTTTGGAGAGTGGATTGGGGATGGGGGAGTGGATTGGGGATGGGAGAGTGGATTGGGGACGGGGGACTGGATTGGGGATGGGGACTGGATTGGGAATGGGGAAGTGGATTGGAGATGGGAAACTGGATTGGGGATGGGAGAGTGGATTCGGAATGGACGAGTTAATTGGAGATGGGGAACGGACTGGGAATGGTGAACTGGATTGTGGATGGGGAGTGGATTTGGGATGGTGAGAGAATTGGGGATGGGGTTGATTGAGAATGGGGGAATGGGTTGGGAATGGGAGAGTGGATTGGGGGTTGTGGAGTGGATTTAGAATGGAGAAATGGATTGGGAATCGGAGAGTGGATTGGGGATGGAGAGAATTGGGGATGGGAGAGTGGATTCGGGTGAAGAGGATTGGGGATGGGAGAGTGGATTGGGGACGGGAGAGTGGAGTGGGGATGGAGTGGATTGGGGATGGGAGAGTGTATTGGGGATGGTTGAGTGGATTGAGGATGGAGTGGATTGGGGATTGGAGTGGATTGGGGTGGGGAGTGGATTGGATATGGAGTGGATTGGGGATGGGGGAGTGTATTGGGGCTGGGGAGAGGATTGGAAATGCGGGAGTGGATTGGGGATGGAGAGTGGATTGGATTGGGAGAGTGGATTATGGATGGAGTGGGTTGGGATTGGGAGTATGGATTGGGGAAGGGAGAGTGGGTTGGGGATTGGAGAGAAGATTCAGGATCGAGGAGTTAATTGAGGATGGAAGAGTGGATTCGGGATTGAGGACTTAATTGGGGATGCGGGACTGGATTGGGGTGGGGAGTGAATTGGGGATGGGGGGCTGGATTGGAGATGAGAGAGTAGTGGATTCGGGAAGGTGTGAATTCGGGATGGGGGAGTGGATTGGGAATGGGAGAGTGTATTCGGGATGGTGTGAATTCGGGATGGAGGAGTGGGTTGGGGAAGGGAGAGTGGATTGGGCATGGGAGAGTGGTTGGAATGGGTGAGTGCATTGGGGATGGGAGAGTCGATTTGTGATGGGTGAATTCGGGATGGGGGAGTGTATTGCGGATGGGAGAAAGGATTGGAGGTGGGGGAGTGAATAGGAGATGGGAGAGTGGATTGGGGATGGGAGAGTGGATTCGGGATTTGAGAGTGGTTTGGGGATGGGAGAGTATATTCGGGATGGATGAGTTAATTGGAGATGGGAAATGGACTGGGAATGGGGAACTGGATTGTGGATGGGGAGTAGATTTGTGATAGGGAGAAAATTGGGGATGGGGTGGATTGGGAATGGGGGAGTGGATTTGGGATGGGGAGTGGATTCGGAACGGAGAAATGGATTTGGTATGGGGAAATGGATTGGAGATGGGAGAGTAGATTGGTGTAGGGAGAGTGGATTGGAAATGGGAGAGTGGATTGGGGTTTGGAGAGTGGATTGGGGATGGGAGTGTGGATTGGTGATGGGTGAGTGGATTGTGGATGGGAGAGTGGATTGGGTTTGGGAGAGTGGATTGGGGATGGGGGTGTGGATTGGTGATGGGTGAGTGGATTGGGAATGGGGGTGTGGGTTGGGGTTGTGAGAGTGGATTGGGGTTGAGAGAGTGGATTGGGGATGGGGTGTGGATTGGGGTTGGGAGAGTGGATTGGGGATGGGAGAGTGGATTGGGGTTGGGAGAGTGGATTGGGGTTGGGAGAGTGGATTGGAAATGGGAGAGTGGATTGGGGATGGGAGAGTGGATTGGGGTTGGGAGAGTGGATTGGGGATGGGAGAGTGGATTGGGGATGGGAGAGTGGATTGGGGTTGGGAGAGTGGATTGGGGATGGGAGAGTGGATTGGGGTTGGGAGAGTGGATTGGGGATGGGAGAGTGGATTGGGGATGGGAGAGTGGATTGGGGTTGGGAGAGTGGATTGGGGTTGGGAGAGTGGATTGGAAATGGGAGAGTGGATTGGGGATGGGAGAGTGGATTGGGGTTGGGAGAGTGGATTGGGGATGGGAGAGTGGATTGGGGATGGGAGAGTGGATTGGGGTTGGGAGAGTGGATTGGGGTAGGGAGAGTGGATTGGGGTTGGGAGAGTGGATTGGGGTTCGGAGAGTGGATTGGAAATGGGAGAGTGGATTGGGGATGGGAGAGTGGATTGGGGATGGGAGAGTGGATTGGGGTTGGGAGAGTGGATTGGGGATGGGAGAGTGGATTGGGGTTGGGAGAGTGGATTGGGGATGGGAGAGTGGATTGTGGTTTGGAGAGTGGATTGGGGATGGGAGAGTGGATTGTGGTTTGGAGAGTGGATTGGGGATGGGAGAGTGGATTGGGGATCGGAGAGTGGATTGGGAATGGGAGAGTGGATTGGGGTTTGCAGAGTGGATTGGGGATGGGGGAGTGGATTGGGGATGGGGGAGTGGATTGGGGATGGGAGAGCGGATTGGGGATGGGGAGTGGGTTCGGGATTGAGTGGATTGGGGATGCGGGAGTTGATTGTGGATGGGAGAGTGGATTGGGGATGGAGTGGATTGGGGATGGGAGAGTGTATTGGGGATGGGAGAGATGATTGACGATGGAGTGGATTCGGGATGGTAGTGGATTGGGGCTGGGGAGTGGATTGGGGATGGGGGAGTGTATTGGGGCTGGGGAGAGGATAGGTAATTCGGCAGTGGATTGGGATGGAGTGGATTGGGGATGGGGGAGTGGATTGGGGATGGGGGAGATAATTGGGGATGGGGGAGTGAATTAGGGATGGAGGAGTGGATTCAGGATTGAGTGGATTGGGGATGCGGGAGTTGATTGGGGATGGGGTGTGGATTGTGGTTGGAGGAATGGGCTGTGGTCAGGGACTGGATCCAGATGGGAAACTGGATGGTGGATGGGAAAAAGGATTGGGGAGGAGGAGTGGGCTGGGGATGGGGGCTGGCTTGGGTATGGGACAGTGGATTGGGGAGGGGAGAGGGAATTGAGAATGGGGCAGCGGATTGTGGATGGGAGAGGCTATTGGGAATGGGGCAGTGGATTGGGGATGGGAGAGTGGATTGGGGATGGGAGAGTGGATTGGGAATGGGAGTGTGGATTGGGAATGGAAGAGTGGATTCGGGATTGAGGAGTTAATTGGGGATGCGGGACTGGATTGGGATGGGGAGTGGATTGGGGGTGGGGGACTGGATTGGAGATGAGAGTGGATTCGGAATGGGAGAGTGGATTGGGGTTTGGAGAGTGGATTTGGGATGGTGGATTGGGAATGGGAGAATGGATTGGGAATGGGAGAGTGGATTGGTAATGGGAGAGTTTATTGGGGATGGAGAGTGGATTGGATGGGGGGAGTGGATTATGGAGGAGTGGATTGGGGATGGGAGAGTGGATTGGGCATGGGAGAGTGGTTGGGAATGGGTGAGTGCATTGGGGACGGGAGAGTCGATTTGTGATGGGTGAATTCGGGATGGGGGAGTGGATTGCGGATGGGAGAAAGCATTGGAGGTGGGGGAGTGAATAGGGGATGGGAGAGTGGATTGGGGTTGGGAGAGTGGATTCGGGATTGGAGAGTGGTTTGGGGATGGGAGAGTATATTCGGGATGGATGAGTTAATTGGAGATGGGGAATGGACTGGGAATGGGGAACTGGATTGTGGATGGGGAGTAGATTTGTGATTGGGAGAAAATTGGGGATGCGGTGGATTGGGAATGGGGGAGTGGATTTGGGATGGGGAGTGGATTCGGAACGGGGAAATTGATTTGGTACTGGGAAATGGATTCGAGATGGGAGAGTGGATTGGTGTTGGGAGAGTGGACTGGAAATGGGAGTGGATTGGGGTTTGGAGAGTGGATTGGGAATGGGAGAGTGGATTGGGCTTTGGAGAGTGGATTGGGAATGGGGGAGTGGATTGGGGATGGGAGAGTGGATTGGGGTTGGGAGAGTGGATTGGGGATGGGGGGTGTGGATTGGAGATGGGTGAGTGGATTGGGGATGGGAGAGTGGATTGGGGTTGGGAGAGTGGATTGGGGTTGGGAGAGTGGATTGGGGTTCGGAGAGTGGATTGGAAATGGGAGAGTGGATTGGGGATGGGAGAGTGGATTGGGGATGGGAGAGTGGATTGGGGTTGGGAGAGTGGATTGGGGATGGGAGAGTGGATTGGGGTTGGGAGAGTGGATTGGGGATGGGAGAGGGGATTGTGGTTTGGAGAGTGGATTGGGGATGGGAGAGTGGATTGGGGATCGGAGAGTGGATTGGGAATGGGAGAGTGGATTGGGGTTTGCAGAGTGGATTGGGGATGGGGGAGTGGATTGGGGATGGGGGAGTGGATTGGGGATGGGAGAGCGGATTGGGGATGGGGAGTGGGTTCGGGATTGAGTGGATTGGGGATGCGGGAGTTGATTGTGGATGGGGAGTGGATTGTGGTTGGAGGAATGGGCTGGGGTCGGGGACTGGATCGGGATGGGAGACTGGATGGTGGATGGGAAAAAGGATTGGGGAGGAGTGGGCTGGGGATGGGGGCTGGTTTGGGTATGGGACAGTGGATTGGGGAGGGGAGAGGGAATTGAGAATGGGGCAGCGGCCTGGGGATGGGAAAGTGGATTGGGAATGGGAGAGGGTATTGGGAATGGGGCAGTGGATTGGGGATGGGAGAGTGTATTGGGGCTGGGGAGAGGATTGGGAATGGGGGAGTGGATTGGGGATGGAGTGGATTGGGGATGGTAGTGTGGATTGGGGACGGGAGAGTGGATTGGGGTTGGGAGAGTGGATTGGGGATGGGAGAGAGGATTGGGGATCGGATAGTGGATTGGGAATGGGAGAGTGGATTGGGGTTTGGAGAGTGGATTTGGGATAGTGGATTGGGAATAGGAGAATGAATTGGGAATGGGAGAGTGGATTGGTAATGGGAGAGTGGATTGGGGATGGAGAGTGGATTGGATTGGGAGAGTGGATTATGGATGGAGTGGGTTGGGATTGGGAGAATGGATTGGGGAAGGGAGAGTGGGTTGGGGATTGGAGAGAAGATTCAGGATCGAGGATTTAATTGAGGATGGAAGAGTGGATTCGGGATTGAGGACTTAATTGGGGATGCGGGACTGGATTGGGGTGGGGAGTGAATTGGGGATGGGGGGCTGGATTGGAGATGAGAGAGTGGATTGGGAATTGGAGAGTGGATTGGGAATGGGAGGGTGGAATGGGGTTGGGAGAGTTGATTGGGGATGGGGCAGTGGATTGGGGATGGGAGAGTGGATTGTGGTTGGAGGAATGGGCTGGGGTCGGGGACTGGATCGGGATGGGAGACTGGATGGTGGATGGGAAAAAGGATTGGGGAGGAGGAGTGGGCTGGGGATGGGGGCTGGTTTGGGTATGGGACAGTGGATTGGGGAGGGGAGAGGGAATTGAGAATGGGGCAGCGGCCTGGGGATGGGAAAGTGGATTGGGAATGGGAGAGGGTATTGGGAATGGGGCAGTGGATTGGGGATGGGAGAGTGTATTGGGGCTGGGGAGAGGATTGGGAATGGGGGAGTGGATTGGGGATGGAGTGGATTGGGGATGGGAGTGTGGATTGGGGACGGGAGAGTGGATTGGGGTTGGGAGAGTGGATTGGGGATGGGAGAGAGGATTGGGGATCGGATAGTGGATTGGGAATGGGAGAGTGGATTGGGGTTTGGAGAGTGGATTTGGGATAGTGGATTGGGAATGGGAGAATGGATTGGGAATGGGAGAGTGGATTGGTAATGGGAGAGTGGATTGGGGATGGAGAGTGGATTGGATTGGGAGAGTGGATTATGGATGGAGTGGGTTGGGATTGGGAGAATGGATTGGGGAAGGGAGAGTGGGTTGGGGATTGGAGAGAAGATTCAGGATCGAGGAGTTAATTGAGGATGGAAGAGTGGATTCGGGATTGAGGACTTAATTGGGGATGCGGGACTGGATTGGGGTGGGGAGTGAATTGGGGATGGGGGGCTGGATTGGAGATGAGAGAGTAGTGGATTCGGGAAGGTGTGAATTCGGGATGGGGGAGTGGATTGGGAACGGGAGAGTGTATTCGGGATGGTGTGAATTCGGGATGGAGGAGTGTGTTAGGGAAGGGAGAGTGGATTGGGCATGGGAGAGTGGTTGGAATGGGTGAGTGCATTGGGGATGGGAGAGTCGATTTGTGATGGGTGAATTCGGGATGGGGGAGTGTATTGCGGATGGGAGAAAGGATTGGAGGTGGGGGAGTGAATTGGGGATGGGAGAGTGGATTGGGGATGGGAGAGTGGATTCGGGATTGGAGAGTGGTTTGGGGATGGGAGAGTATATTCGGGATGGATGAGTTAATTGGAGATGGGAAATGGACTGGGAATGGGGAACTGGATTGTGGATGGGGAGTAGATTTGTGATAGGGAGAAAATTGGGGATGGGGTGGATTGGGAATGGGGGAGTGGATTTGGGATGGGGAGTGGATTCGGAACGGGGAAATGGATTTGGTATGGGGAAATGGATTGGAGATGGGAGAGTGGATTGGTGTAGGGAGAGTGGATTGGAAATGGGAGAGTGGATTGGGGTTTCGAGAGTGGATTGGGGATGGGAGTGTGGATTGGTGATGGGTGAGTGGATTGTGGATGGGAGAGTGGATTGGGTTTGGGAGAGTGGATTGGGGATGGGGGTGTGGATTGGTGATGGGTGAGTGGATTGGGAATGGGGGTGGATTGGGGTTGTGAGAGTGGATTGGGGTTGAGAGAGTGGATTGGGGATGGGGTGTGGATTGGGGTTGGGAGAGTGGATTGGAAATGGGAGAGTGGATTGGGAATGGGAGTGTGGATTGGGAATGGAAGAGTGGATTCGGGATTGAGGAGTTAATTGGTGATGCGGGACTGGATTGGGATGGGGAGTGGATTGGGGGTGGGGGACTGGATTGGAGATGAGAGAGTGGATTCGGAATGGGAGAGTGGATTGGGGTTTGGAGAGTGGATTTGGGATGGTGGATTGGGAATGGGAGAATGGATTGGGAATGGGAGAATGGATTGGTAATGGGAGAGTTTATTGGGGATGGAGAGTGGATTGGATGGGGGGAGTGGATTATGGAGGAGTGGATTGGGGATGGGAGAGTGGATTGGGCATGGGAGAGTGGTTGGGAATGGGTGAGTGCATTGGGGACGGGAGAGTCGATTTGTGATGGGTGAATTCGGGATGGGGGAGTGGATTGCGGATGGGAGAAAGCATTGGAGGTGGGGGAGTGAATAGGGGATGGGAGAGTGGATTGGGGTTGGGAGAGTGGATTCGGGATTGGAGAGTGGTTTGGGGATGGGAGAGTATATTCGGGATGGATGAGTTAATTGGAGATGGGGAATGGACTGGGAATGGGGAACTGGATTGTGGATGGGGAGTAGATTTGTGATTGGGAGAAAATTGGGGATGCGGTGGATTGGGAATGGGGGAGTGGATTTGGGATGGGGAGTGGATTCGGAACGGGGAAATTGATTTGGTACTGGGAAATGGATTCGAGATGGGAGAGTGGATTGGTGTTGGGAGAGTGGACTGGAAATGGGAGTGGATTGGGGTTTGGAGAGTGGATTGGGAATGGGAGAGTGGATTGGGGTTTGGAGAGTGGATTGGGAATGGGGGAGTGGATTGGGGATGGGAGAGTGGATTGGGGTTGGGAGAGTGGATTGGGGATGGGGGGTGTGGATTGGAGATGGGTGAGTGGATTGGGGATGGGAGAGTGGATTGGGGTTGGGAGAGTGGATTGGGGTTGGGAGAGTGGATTGGGGTTCGGAGAGTGGATTGGAAATGGGAGAGTGGATTGGGGATGGGAGAGTGGATTGGGGATGGGAGAGTGGATTGGGGTTGGGAGCGTGGATTGGGGATGGGAGAGTGGATTGGGGTTGGGAGAGTGGATTGGGGTTGGGAGAGTGGATTGGGGATGGGAGAGTGGATTGTGGTTTGGAGAGTGGATTGGGGATGGGAGAGTGGATTGGGGATCGGAGAGTGGATTGGGAATGGGAGAGTGGATTGGGGTTTGCAGAGTGGATTGGGGATGGGGGAGTGGATTGGGGATGGGGGAGTGGATTGGGGATGGGAGAGCGGATTGGGGATGGGGAGTGGGTTCGGGATTGAGTGGATTGGGGATGCGGGAGTTGATTGTGGATGGGGAGTGGATTGTGGTTGGAGGAATGGGCTGGGGTCGGGGACTGGATCGGGATGGGAGACTGGATGGTGGATGGGAAAAAGGATTGGGGAGGAGTAGGCTGGGGATGGGGGCTGGTTTGGGTATGGGACAGTGGATTGGGGAGGGGAGAGGGAATTGAGAATGGGGCAGCGGCCTGGGGATGGGAAAGTGGATTGGGGATGGGAGAGGGTATTGGGAATGGGGCAGTGGATTGGGGATGGGAGAGTGTATTGGGGCTGGGGAGAGGATTGGGAATGGGGGAGTGGATTGGGGATGGAGTGGATTGGGGATGGGAGTGTGGATTGGGGACGGGAGAGTGGATTGGGGTTGGGAGAGTGGATTGGGGATGGGAGAGAGGATTGGGGATCGGATAGTGGATTGGGAATGGGAGAGTGGATTGGGGTTTGGAGAGTGGATTTGGGATAGTGGATTGGGAATGGGAGAATGGATTGGGAATGGGAGAGTGGATTGGTAATGGGAGAGTGGATTGGGGATGGAGAGTGGATTGGATTGGGAGAGTGGATTATGGATGGAGTGGGTTGGGATTGGGAGAATGGATTGGGGAAGGGAGAGTGGGTTGGGGATTGGAGAGAAGATTCAGGATCGAGGAGTTAATTGAGGATGGAAGAGTGGATTCGGGATTGAGGACTTAATTGGGGATGCGGGACTGGATTGGGGTGGGGAGTGAATTGGGGATGGGGGGCTGGATTGGAGATGAGAGAGTAGTGGATTCGGGAAGGTGTGAATTCGGGATGGGGGAGTGGATTGGGAACGGGAGAGTGTATTCGGGATGGTGTGAATTCGGGATGGAGGAGTGTGTTAGGGAAGGGAGAGTGGATTGGGCATGGGAGAGTGGTTGGAATGGGTGAGTGCATTGGGGATGGGAGAGTCGATTTGTGATGGGTGAATTCGGGATGGGGGAGTGTATTGCGGATGGGAGAAAGGATTGGAGGTGGGGGAGTGAATTGGGGATGGGAGAGTGGATTGGGGATGGGAGAGTGGATTCGGAATTGGAGAGTGGTTTGGGGATGGGAGAGTATATTCGGGATGGATGAGTTAATTGGAGATGGGAAATGGACTGGGAATGGGGAACTGGATTGTGGATGGGGAGTAGATTTGTGATAGGGAGAAAATTGGGGATGGGGTAGATTGGGAATGGGGGAGTGGATTTGGGATGGGGAGTGGATTCGGAACGGGGAAATGGATTTGGTATGGGGAAATGGATTGGAGATGGGAGAGTGGATTGGTGTAGGGAGAGTGGATTGGAAATGGGAGAGTGGATTGGGGTTTGGAGAGTGGATTGGGGATGGGAGTGTGGATTGGTGATGGGTGAGCGGATTGTGGATGGGAGAGTGGATTGGGTTTGGGAGAGTGGATTGGGGATGGGGGTTTGGATTGGTGATGGGTGAGTGGATTGGGAATGGGGGTGTGGATTGGGGTTGTGAGAGTGGATTGGGGTTGAGAGAGTGGATTGGGGATGGGGTGTGGATTGGGGTTGGGAGAGTGGATTGGGGTTGGGAGAGTGGATTGGGGTTGGGAGAGTGGATTGGGGAAGGGAGAGTGGATTGGGGTTGGGAGAGTGGATTGGAAATGGGAGAGTGGATTGGGGATGGGAGAGTGGATTGGGGATCGGAGAGTGGATTGGGGATCGGAGAGTGGATTGGGGAAGGGAGAGTGGATTGGGGTTTGCAGAGTGGATTGGGGATGGGGGTGTGGATTGGGGATGGGGGAGTGGATTGGGGATGGGAGAGCGGATTGGGGATGGGGAGTGGGTTCGGGATTGAGTGGATTGGGGATGCGGGAGTTGATTGTGGATGGGGAGTGGATTGTGGTTGGAGGAATGGGCTGGGGTCGGGGACTGGATCGGGATGGGAGACTGGATGGTGGATGGGAAAAAGGATTGGGGAGGAGGAGTGGGCTGGGGATGGGGGCTGGTTTGGGTATGGGACAGTGGATTGGGGAGGGGAGAGGGAATTGAGAATGGGGCAGCGGCCTGGGGATGGGAAAGTGGATTGGGGATGGGAGAGGGTATTGGGAATGGGGCAGTGATTGGGGATGGGAGAGTGTATTGGGGCTGGGGAGAGGATTGGGAATGGGGGAGTGGATTGGGGATGGAGTGGATTGGGGATGGGAGTGGATTGGGGCTGGGGAGTGGATTGGGGCTGGGGAGTAGATTGGGGATGGAGTGGATTGGGGATGGGGGAGTGGATTCGGGATGGGAGAGTGGATTGGGGATGGAGGAGTGGATTGGGGACGGGAGAGTGGATTGGGGACGGGAGAGTGGAGTGGGGATGGAGTGGATTGGGGCTGGGGAGTGGATTGGGGATGGGGGTGTGTATTGGGGCTGGGGAGAGGATAGGTAATTCGGCAGTGGATTGGGATGGAGTGGATTGGGGATGGGGGAGTGGATTGGGGATGGGGGAGATAATTGGGGATGGGGGAGTGAATTAGGGATGGAGGAGTGGATTCAGGATTGAGTGGATTGGGGCTGCGGGAGTTGATTGGGGATGGGGTGTGGATTGTGGTTGGAGGAATGGGCTGTGGTCAGGGACTGGATCCAGATGGGAAACTGGATGGTGGATGGGAAAAAGGATTGGGGAGGAGGAGTGGGCTGGGGATGGGGGCTGGCTTGGGTATGGGACAATGGATTGGGGAGGGGAGAGGGAATTGAGAATGGGGCAGCGGATTGTGGATGGGAGAGGCTATTGGGAATGGGGCAGTGGATTGGGGATGGGAGAGTGGATTGGGGATGGGAGAGTGGATTGGGAATGGGAGTGTGGATTGGGAATGGAAGAGTGGATTCAGGATTGAGGAGTTAATTGGGGATGAGGGACTGGATTGGGATGGGGAGTGGATTGGGGGTGGGGGACTGGATTGGAGATGAGAGAGTGGATTCGGACTGGGAGAGTGGATTGGGGTTTGGAGAGTGGATTTGGGATGGTGGATTGGGAATGGGAGAATGGATTGGGAATGGGAGAGTGGATTGGTAATGGGAGAGTTTATTGGGGATGGAGAGTGGATTGGATGGGGAGAGTGGATTATGGAGGAGTGGATTGGGGATAGGAGAGTGGATTGGGCATGGGAGAGTGGTTGGGAATGGGTGAGTGCATTGGGGACGGGAGAGTCGATTTGTGATGGGTGAATTCGGGATGGGGGAGTGGATTGCGGATGGGAGAAAGCATTGGAGGTGGGGGAGTGAATAGGGGATGGGAGAGTGGATTGGGGTTGGGAGAGTGGATTCGGGATTGGAGAGTGGTTTGGGGATGGGAGAGTATATTCGGGATGGATGAGTTAATTGGAGATGGGGAATGGACTGGGAATGGGGAACTGGATTGTGGATGGGGAGTAGATTTGTGATTGGGAGAAAATTGGGGATGCGGTGGATTGGGAATGGGGGAGTGGATTTGGGATGGGGAGTGGATTCGGAACGGGGAAATTGATTTGGTACTGGAAAATGGATTCGAGATGGGAGAGTGGATTGGTGTTGGGAGAGTGGACTGGAAATGGGAGTGGATTGGGGTTTGGAGAGTGGATTGGGAATGGGAGAGTGGATTGGGGTTTGGAGAGTGGATTGGGAATGGGGGAGTGGATTGGGGATGGGAGAGTGGATTGGGGTTGGGAGAGTGGATTGGGGATGGGGGGTGTGGATTGGAGATGGGTGAGTGGATTGGGGATGGGAGAGTGGATTGGGGCTGGGGAGTGGATTGGGGATGGAGTGGATTGGGGATGGGGGAGTGGGTTGGGGTTGGGGAGAGGATTGGTAATTCGGGAGTGGATTGGGGATGGAGTGGATTGGCTATGGGGGAGTGGATTGGGGATGGGGGAGTGAATTGGGGATGGGAGAGTGGATTGGGGATGGGAGAGTGGATTGGGGTTGAGAGAGTGGATTGGGGTTGGATGAGTGGATTGGGGTTGGGAGAGTGGATTGGGGATGGGAGAGTGGATTGGGGATGGGAGAGTGGATTGGGGTTTGGAGGGTGGATTGGGGATGGGAGAGTGGATTGGGGATCGGAGAGTGGATTGGGAATGGGAGAGTGGATTGGGGTTTGGAGAGTGGATTGGGGATGGGGGAGTGGATTGGGGATGGGAGAGTGGATTGGGGATGGAGAGAATTGGGGATGGGAGAGTGGATCGGGGTGAAGAGGATTGGGAGAGTGGATTAGGGGCGGGAGAGTGGAGTGGGGATGGAGTGGATTGGGGATGGGGAGTGGATTGGGGATGGAGTGGATTGGGGATGGTGAATGTATTAGGGCTGGGGAGAGGTTTGGTAATTCGGGAGTGGATTGGGGATGGAGTGGATTGGGGATGGGGGAGTGGATTGGGGATGGGGGAGTGAATTGGGAATGGGGGAGTGGATTCAGGATTGAGTGGATTGGGGATGCGGGAGTTGATTGGGGATGGGGAGTGGATTGTGGTTGGAGGAATGGGCTGGGGTCTGGGACTGGATCCGGATGGGAGACTGGATGGTGGATGGGAAAAAGGATTGGGGAGGAGGAGTAGGCTGGGGATGGGGGCTGGTTTGGGTATGGGACAGTGGATTGGGACGGGGAGAGGGAATTGAGAATGGGGCAGTGGATTGGGGATGGGAGAGGGTATTCGGAATGGGGCAGTGGATTGGGGATGGGAGAGTGGATTGCGGATGGGAGAGTGGATTCGGGATTGAGGAGTTAATTAGGGATGGGGGATTGGATTGGGATGGGGAGTGGATTGGCGATGGGGGACTGGATTGGAGATGAGAGAGTGGATTGGGAATGGGAGAGTGGATTGGGGTTTGGAGAGTGGATTTGGGATGGTGGATTGGGAATGGGAAAATGGATTGGGAATGGGAGAGTGGATTGGTAATGGGAGAGTGGATTGGGGATGGAGAGTGGATTGGGGACGGGAGTGTGGATTGGGGATGGGATGTGGATTGGGGTTTGGAGAGTGGATTGGGTTTGGGAGAGTGGATTGGGGATGGGAGAGAGGATTGGGGATGGGAGAGTGGATTGGGGATGGGAGAGTGGATTGGGGAAGGGAGAGTGGATTGGGAATGCGAGGCTGGATTGAGGATGGGAGAGTGGATTGAGACGGGAGAGTAGGTTGGGGTTGGGAGACTGGATTGGGGATGGGGTGTTGATTGGGGATGGGAGAGTGGATTGGGGATGGGAGAGTGGATTGGGGTGGGAGAGTGGATTGTGGATGGGAATTAGATTGGGAGGGGTGTGGATTGGGGATGGAGGAGGGGATTGGGGATGGGAGAGTTGAGTGGGGATGGGAGAGTGGATTGGGAATGGAAGAGTTGATTGGGCAAGGGAGAGTGGATTGGGAATGCGAAAGTGGATTGAGGATGGGAGAGTGGATTGTACATGGAAGAGTGTATTGGGGATGGGAGACAGGATTGGGGATCGGAGACTGATTTCGGGATTGGGAATGGATTGGGGGTGTGGAGTGGATTGGGACTGGCAGAGTGGATTAGGGATGGGAGAGTGGATTGGATATGGGGGAGTAGATTGTCGCGGGAGTCTATTGGGGATGGTAGATTGGATTGGGGATGGGAGAGTGGATTGGGGATGCTGTGTATTGGGGATGGGAGTGGAATGGGGCAGGAGTGGATTGGGGTTGGAGTGGATTGGGGATGGGGGAGTGTATTGGGGCTGGGGAGAGGATTGGGAATGGGGGAGAGGATTGGGGATGGAGTGCATAAGGGATGGGAGTGGATTGGGGCTGGGGAGTGCATTGTGGCTGGGGAGTGGATTGGGGATGGAGTGGATTGGGGATGGGGGAGTGGATTCGGGATGGCAGAGTGGATTGGGGATGGTAGAGAGGATTGGGGATGGTAGGGTGGATTGGGAATGGGTGAGTGGATTGGGGTTTGGAGGGTGGATTGGGGATGGGAGAGTGGATTGGGGATCGGAGAGTGGATTGGGAATGGGAGAGTGGATTGGGGTTTGGAGAGTGGATTGGGGATGGGGGAGTGGATTGGGGATGGGAGAGTGGATTGGGGATGGAGAGAATTGGGGATGGGAGAGTGGATCGGGGTGAAGAGGATTGGGAGAGTGGATTAGGGGCGGGAGAGTGGAGTGGGGATGGAGTGGATTGGGGATGGGGAGTGGATTGGGGATGGAGTGGATTGGGGATGGTGAATGTATTAGGGCTGGGGAGAGGTTTGGTAATTCGGGAGTGGATTGGGGATGGAGTGGATTGGGGATGGGGGAGTGGATTGGGGATGGGGGAGTGAATTGGGAATGGGGGAGTGGATTCAGGATTGAGTGGATTGGGGATGCGGGAGTTGATTGGGGATGGGGAGTGGATTGTGGTTGGAGGAATGGGCTGGGGTCTGGGACTGGATCCGGATGGGAGACTGGATGGTGGATGGGAAAAAGGATTGGGGAGGAGGAGTAGGCTGGGGATGGGGGCTGGTTTGGGTATGGGACAGTGGATTGGGACGGGGAGAGGGAATTGAGAATGGGGCAGTGGATTGGGGATGGGAGAGGGTATTCGGAATGGGGCAGTGGATTGGGGATGGGAGAGTGGATTGCGGATGGGAGAGTGGATTCGGGATTGAGGAGTTAATTAGGGATGGGGGATTGGATTGGGATGGGGAGTGGATTGGCGATGGGGGACTGGATTGGAGATGAGAGAGTGGATTGGGAATGGGAGAGTGGATTGGGGTTTGGAGAGTGGATTTGGGATGGTGGATTGGGAATGGGAAAATGGATTGGGAATGGGAGAGTGGATTGGTAATGGGAGAGTGGATTGGGGATGGAGAGTGGATTGGGGACGGGAGTGTGGATTGGGGATGGGATGTGGATTGGGGTTTGGAGAGTGGATTGGGTTTGGGAGAGTGGATTGGGGATGGGAGAGAGGATTGGGGATGGGAGAGTGGATTGGGGATGGGAGAGTGGATTGGGGAAGGGAGAGTGGATTGGGAATGCGAGGCTGGATTGAGGATGGGAGAGTGGATTGAGACGGGAGAGTAGGTTGGGGTTGGGAGACTGGATTGGGGATGGGGTGTTGATTGGGGATGGGAGAGTGGATTGGGGATGGGAGAGTGGATTGGGGTGGGAGAGTGGATTGTGGATGGGAATTAGATTGGGAGGGGTGTGGATTGGGGATGGAGGAGGGGATTGGGGATGGGAGAGTTGAGTGGGGATGGGAGAGTGGATTGGGAATGGAAGAGTTGATTGGGCAAGGGAGAGTGGATTGGGAATGCGAAAGTGGATTGAGGATGGGAGAGTGGATTGTACATGGAAGAGTGTATTGGGGATGGGAGACAGGATTGGGGATCGGAGACTGATTTCGGGATTGGGAATGGATTGGGGGTGTGGAGTGGATTGGGACTGGCAGAGTGGATTAGGGATGGGAGAGTGGATTGGATATGGGGGAGTAGATTGTCGCGGGAGTCTATTGGGGATGGTAGATTGGATTGGGGATGGGAGAGTGGATTGGGGATGCTGTGTATTGGGGATGGGAGTGGAATGGGGCAGGAGTGGATTGGGGTTGGAGTGGATTGGGGATGGGGGAGTGTATTGGGGCTGGGGAGAGGATTGGGAATGGGGGAGAGGATTGGGGATGGAGTGCATAAGGGATGGGAGTGGATTGGGGCTGGGGAGTGCATTGTGGCTGGGGAGTGGATTGGGGATGGAGTGGATTGGGGATGGGGGAGTGGATTCGGGATGGCAGAGTGGATTGGGGATGGTAGAGAGGATTGGGGATGGTAGGGTGGATTGGGAATGGGTGAGTGGATTGGGGATGGGAGAGTGGATTGTGGATGGGAGAGTGGATTGGTGATGGGAGAGTGGATTGGGGAAGGGAGAATGGATTGGGAATGCGAGAGTGTATTGAGGATGGGAGAGTGGATTGGAGATGGGAGAGTGGATTGGGGAAGGGAGAGTGGATTGGGAATTTGAGAGTGGATTGGGGATGTGAAGTGGATTGGGGATGGAGGAGTGGATTGGGGATGGGAGACAGGATTGGGAATCGGAGACTGGATTGGGGATTGGGAATGGATTGGGTGTGGAGAGTGGATTGGGAATGGGAGAGTGGATTAGGGATTGGAGAGCGGATTGGGGATGGAAGAGTGGATTGGGAATGGGAGTGTGGTTTGGGGATGGGAGAGTTGATTGGGATTGGGTATGGGAAAGTGGATTAGAGATGGGAGAGTGGATTGGGGATGGGAGAGTGGATTGGGGATGGGGTGTGGATTGGGAATGGAGCAGTGGATTGGTGATGGGAAAGTGGATTGGGGGTGGGAGAGTTGATTGGGATTGAGGATGGGAGAGTGAATAGGTGATGGGAGAGTGGATTGCGGAGTGGAGAGTGGAATGGAGAAGGGAGAGTGGATTGGGGAAGGGAGAGTGGATTCGGACGGGAGAGTGGATTGGGGTTGGGAGACAGGATTGGGGATGGGGTGTAGATTGGGGATGGGAGAGTGGATTGTGGATGGGAAGTGGATTGGGAGGGGTGTGGATTGGGAATGGAGGAGTGGATTGGGGATGGGAGAGTGGATTGTGGATGGGAGAGTGAATTGGGGATGGGACAGTGGATTGGGGAAGGGAGAGCGGATTGGGAATGCGAGAGTGGATTGGGGATGGGAGAGTGGATTGGGGATGGGAGAGTGGATTGGTGATGGGAGAGAGGATTGGGGATGGGGCAGTGGATTGGGGATGGAGGAGTGGATTGGGCATGGGATAGTGGATTGGTGATGGGAGAGTGGATTTGGGATGGGGGAGTGGATTGGGGATGAAGGAGTGGACTGGGGATGGGAGAGTGGATTGGGAATGGGAGAGTGGAATCGGGATGCGAGAGCTAATTGGGATTGGGGATGGGAAAGTGCATTGGGGATGGGTGAGTGGATTGGGGTGGAGTGGATTGGGGATGGGGGAGTGTATTGGGGCTGGGGAGAGGATTGGTAATGCGGGAGTGGATTGGGGATGGAGTGGATTGGGGATGGGGGAGTGGATTGGGGATGGGGGAGTGAATTGGGGATGCGGGAGTGGATTGGGGATGGGGGAGTGGGTTCGGGATAGAGTGGATTGGGGATGCGGGAGTTGATTGTGGATGGGGAGTGGATTGTGGTTGGAGGAATGGGCGGGGGTCGGGGACTGGATCGGGATGGGAGACTGGATGGTGGATGGGAAAAAGGATTGGGGAAGAGGAGTGGGCTGGGGATGGGGGCTGGTTTGGGTATGGGCCAGTGGATTGCGAAGGGGAGAGGGAATTGAGAATGGGGCAGCGGATTGGGGATGGGAGAGTGTATTGGGGCTGGGGAGAGAATTGGGAATGGGGGAGTGGATTGGGGATGGTGTGGATTAGGGATGGGAGTGGATTGGGGCTGGGGAGTGGATTGGGGATGGAGAGGATTGGGGATGGAGTGGATTGGGGATGGGGGAGTGGATTCGGGATGGGAGAGTGGATTGGGGATGGAGGAGTGGATTGGGGATGGGGAGTGGATTGGGGATGGGAGAATGGATTGGGGATGGGAGAATGGATTGGGGATGGGATGTGGATTGGGGATGAAGGAGTGGATTGGAGTTGGGAGAGTGGATTGGGGATGGGAGAGAGGATTGCGGATGGTAGAGTGGATTGGGGATGGGAGAGTGGATTGGGGAAGGGAGAGTGGATTGCGAATGAGAGGCTGGATTGAGAATGGGAGAGTAGATTGAGACGGGAGAGTAGGTTGGGGTTGGGAGACTGGATTGGGGATGGGGAGTGGATTGGGACTGGCAGAGTGGATTAGGGATGGGAGAGTGGATTGGATATGGGGGAGTAGGTAGTCGTTGGAGTCTATTGGGGATGGTAGATTGGATTGTGGATTGAGGATTGTGTGTATTGGGGATGGGAGTGGAATGGGGCAGGAGAGTGGATTGGGGTTGGAGTGGATTGGGGATGGGGGAGTGTATTGGGGCTGGGGAGAGGATTGGGAATGGTGGAGAGGATTGGGGATGGAGTGCATTGGGGATGGGACTGGATTGGGGCTGGGGAGTGCATTGGGGCTGGGGAGTGGATTGGGGATGCAGTGGATTGGGGATGGGGGAGTGGATTCGGGATGGCAGAGTGGATTGGGGATGGGAGAGAGGATTTGGGATGGTAGGGTGGATTGGGGATGGGTAAGTGGATTGGGGATGGAAGAGTGGATTGTGGATGGGAGAGTGGATTGGTGATGGGAGAGTGGATTGGGGAAGGGAGAGTGATTGGGAATGCGAGAGTGTATTGAGGAAGGGAGAGTGGATTGGAGATGGGAGAGTGGATTGGGGAAGGGAGAGTGGATTGGGAATTCGAGAGTGGATTGGGGATGGGAAGTGGATTGGGGATGGAGGAGTGGATTGGGGATGCGAGACAGGATTGGGAATCGGAGACTGGATTGGGGATTGGGAATGGATTGGGTGTGCAGAGTGGATTGGGAATGGGAGAGTGGATTAGGGATTGGAGAGTGGATTGGGGATGGGAGAGTGGATTGGGAATGGGAGTGTGGTTTGCGGATGGTAGAGTTGATTGGGATTGGGTATGGGAAAGTGGATTAGAGATGGGAGAGTGGATTGGGAATGGGGTGTGGATTGGGAATGGAGCAGTGGATTGATGATGGGAAAGTGGATTGGGGGTGGGAGAGTTGATTGGGATTGAGGATGTGAGAGTGAATAGGTTATGGGAGAGTGGATTGCGGATTGGAGAGTGGAATGGAGAAGGGAGAGTGGATTGGGGAAGGGAGAGTGGATTGGGACGGGAGAGTGGATTGGGGTTGGGAGACTGGATTGGGGATGGGGTGTAGATTGGGGATGGGAGAGTGGATTGTGGATGGGAAGTGGATTGGGAGGGGTGTGGATTGGGGATGGAGGAGTGGATTGGGGATGGGAGAGTTGATTGTGGATGGGAGAGTGAATTGGGGATGGGACAGTGGATTGGGGAAGGGAGAGCGGATTGGGAATGCGAGAGTGGATTGGGGATGGGAGAGTGGATTGGGGATGGGAGAGTGGATTGGGGATGGGACAGTGGATTGGGGAAGGGAGAGTGGATTGGGAATGCGAGGCTGGATTGAGAATGGGAGATTAGATTGAGACGGGAGAGTAGGTTGGGGTTGGGAGACTGGATTGGGGATGGGGTGTGGATTGGGGATGTGAGAGTGGATTGGGGATGGGATAGTGGATTGGGGTGGGAGAGTGGATTGTGGATGGGAATTAGATTGGGTGGGGTGTGGATTGGGGATGGAGGAGGGGATTGGGGATGGGAGAGTTGATTGGGGATGGGAAAGTGGATTGGGAATGGGCGAGTTGATTGGGGAAGGGAGAGTGGATTGGGAATGCGAAAGTGGATTGAGGATGGGAGAGTGGATTGGACATGGGAGAGTGTATTGGGGATGGGAGACAGGATTGGGAATCGGAGACTGGATTCGGGATTGGGAATGGATTGGGGGTGGGGAGTGGATTGGGACTGGCAGAGTGGATTAGGGATGGGAGAGTGGATTGGATATGGGGGAGTAGATTGTCGTTGGAGTCTATTGGGGATGGGAGATTGGATTGAGGATGGTGTGTATTGGGGATGGGAGTGGAATGGGGCAGGAGAGTGGATTGGGGTTGGAGTGGATTGGGGATGGGGGAGTATATTGGGGCTGGGGAGAGAATTGGGAATGGGGGTGTGGATTGGGGATGGAGTGGATTGGGGATGGGGGAGTGGATTGGGGATGGAGTGGATTGGGGATGGGGGAGTGTATTGGGGCTGGGGAGAGAATTGGGAATGGGGGAGTGGATTGGGGATGGAGTGGATTGGGGATGGGAGTGGATTGGGGCTTGGGAGTGCATTGGGGCTGGGGAGTGGATTTGGGATGGAGTGGATTGGGGATGGGGGAGTGGATTCGGGATGGTAGAGTGGATTGCGGATGGTACAGTGGATTGGGAATGGTAGAGTGTATTGGGGATGGGTGAGTGGATTGGGGATGGGAGAGTGGATTGTGGAAGAAAGAGTGGATTGGGAATGCGAGAGTGTATTGAGGATTGGAGAGTGGATTGGAGATGGGAGAGTGGATTGGGGAAGGGAGAGTGGATTGGGAATACGAGAGTGGTTTGGGGATGGGAAGTGGATTGGTGATGGAGGAGAGGATTGGGGATGGGAGACAGGATTGGGAATCGGAGACTGGATAGGGGATTGGGAATGGAATGGGTGTGGGGAGTGGATTGGGAATGGGAGAGTGGATTAGGGATGGGAGAGTGGATTGGGGATGGGAGAGTGGATATCGGATGGGAGAGTGGATTGTGGATGGGAGAGTGGGTTAGGAATGGGAGTGTGGTTTGGGGATGGGAGAGTTGATCGGGTTTGGGTATGGGAAAGTGGATTAGAGATGGGAGAGTGGATTGGGGATGGGGTGTGGATGGGGAATGGAGGAGTGGATTGGTGATGGGAGAGTGGATTGGGGGTGGGAAAGTTGATTGGGATTGAGCATGGGAGAGTGGATTGGGGATTGGAGAGTGGAATGGAGAAGGGAGAGCGGATTGGGGAAGGGAGAGTGGATTGGGACAGGAGAGTGGATTGGGGGTGGGAGACAGGATTGCGGATGGGGTGTAGATTGGGGATGGGAAAGTGGATTGGGGATGGGTGAGTGGATTAGAGATGGGAGAGTGGATTGGGGATGGGAGAGCGGATTGGGGATGGGGTGTGGATGGGGAATGGAGGAGTGAATAGGTGATGGGAGAGTGGATTGGGGATGGGGGAGTGGATTGGGGATGAAGGAGTGGACTGGGGATGGGAGAGTGGATTGGACATGGGAGCGTGGATTGGGGATGGGAGAGTGGATTGGTGATGGGAGAGTGGATTCGTGATGGGAGAGTGGATTGGAGATGGAGGAGTGGATTGGGGATGGGAGAGTGGATTGGTGATGGGAGAGTGGATTGCGGATGGGGGAGTGGATTGGGGATGAAGGAGTGGACTGGGGATGGGAGAGTGGATTGGGAATGGGAGAGTGGAATCGGGATGGGAGAGCTAATTGGGATTGGGAATGGGAAAGTGCATTGGGGATGGGTGAGTGGATTGGGGATGGAGGAGTGGATTGGGGATGGGAGAGCGGATTGCGGACGGGGGACTGGATTGGCGATGGGAAAGTGGATTGGAATGGACGAGTTAATTGGATATGGGGAACGGACTGGGATTGGGGACCTGGATTGTGGATGGGGAATGGATTTGGGATGGGGAGAGAATTGGCGATGGGGTTGATTGGGAATGGGTGAATGGATTGGGAATGGGAGAGTGGATTGCAGATGGTGGACTGTATTGGGAATGGGGAAATGGATTGGGAATGGGAGAGTGGATTGGGGATGGAGAGAATTGGGGATGGGAGAGTGGATTGGGGACGCGAGAGTGGATTGAGGATGGAGTGTATTGGGTATGGGAGTGGAATGGGGCTGGGGAGTGGATTGGTGATGGAGTGGATTGAGGATGGGGGAGTGTATTGGGGCTGGGGAGAGGATTGGAAATGGGGGACTGGATTGGGGATTGAGTAGATTGGGGATGGGAGTGGATTGGGGCTGGGGAGTGGATTGGGGCTGGGGAGTGGATTGGGGATGGAGTGGATTCGGGATGGAGTGGATTGGGGATGGGGGAGTGAATTCGGGATGGGAGAGTGGATTGGGGATGGGAGAGTGGATTGGGATTGGGGATGTGAAAGTGGATTGGAGATGGGAGAGTGGATTGGGGATGGGAGTGTGGATTGGGGATGGGAGAGTTGATTGGGATTGGGAATGGGAGAGTGGGAAGGTGATGGGAGAGTGGATTGGATGTGTGGGATTGGATTAGAAATGGGAGTGGATTGTGGATGGGGGAGTGTATTGGGGATAGGAAAGTGGATTGGGGATGGGAGAGTGGGTTGGGGATGGGAGAGTGGATTGGGGATGGGGGAGTGGATTATGGATGGGAGAGCAGATTGGGGACGGGGACTGGATTGGGGATGGGGGAGTGGATTGGGGATGGGAGTGCGGATTGCGGACGGGGGACTGGATTGGAGAAGGGAAAGGGGATTGGAGTTGGGAAACTGGATTGGAGATGGGAATCTGGTTGGGAATGGGAGGGTCAATTCGGAATGGATGAGTTAATTGGATATGGGGAACGGACTGGGAATGGGGACCTGGATTGTGGATGGGAAATGGATTTGGGATGGGGAGAGAATTGGGGATGGGGTTGAGTGGGTATGGGGGAATGGATTGGGAATCGGAGAGTTCATTGCGGATGGTGGAGTATATTGGGAATGGGGAAATGGATTGGGAATGGGAGAGTGGATTGGGGATGGAGAGAATTGGGGATGGGAGAGTGGATTGGGGACGCGAGAGTGGATTGGGGATGGAGTGGATTGGGGATGGGGGAGTGGATTGGAGATGGGAGAGTGGATTGAGGATGGAGTGTATTGGGTATGGGAGTGGAATGGGGCTGGGGAGTGTATTGGTGATGGAGTGGATTGAGGATGGGGGAGTGTATTGGGGCTGGGGAGAGGATTGGAAATGGGGGACTGGATTGGGGATTGAGTGGATTGGGGATGGGAGTGGATTGCGGCTGGGGAGTGGATTGGGGCTGGGGAGTGGATTGGAGATGGAGTGGATTGGGGATGGAGTGGTTTGGGGATGGGGGAGTGAATGCGGGATGGGAGAGTGGATTGGGGTTGGGAAAGTGGATTGGGATTGGGGATGGGAAAGTGGATTGGAGATGGGAGAGTGGATTGGGGATGGGAGTGTGGATTGGGGATGGGAGAGTTGATTGGGATTGGGAATGGGAGAGTGGGTAGGTGATGGGAGAGTGGATTGGATGTGTGGGTTTGGATTAGAAATGGGAGCTGATTGTGGATGGGGGAGTGTATTGGGGATAGGAAAGTGGATTGGGGATGGGAGTGGGTTGGGGATGGGAGAGTGGATTGGGGATGGGGGAGTGGATTGGGGATGGGAGAGCAGATTGGGGACGGGGATTGGATTGGGGATGGGGGAGTGGATTGGGGATGGGAGAGTGGATTGCGGACGGGGGACTGGATTGGAGATGGGAAAGGGGATTGGAGTTGGGAAACTGGATTGGAGATGGGAAACTGGATTGGGAATGGGATGGTCAATTCGGAATGGATGAGTTAATTGGATATGGGGAACGGACTGGGAATGGGGACCTGGATTGTGGATGGGGAATGGATTTGGGATGGGGAGCGAATTGGGGATGGGGTTGATTGGGTATGGGGAATGGATTGGGAATCGGAGAGTTCATTGCGGATGGTGGAGTGTATTGGGAATGGGGAAATGGATTGGGAATGGGAGAGTGGATTGGGGATGGAGAGAATTGGGGATGGGAGAGTGAATTGGGGACGGGGGACTGGATTGGGGATGGGAAAGTGGATTGGAGATGGGAAAGGGGATTGGAGTTGGGAAACTGGATTGGAGATGTGAAACTGGATTGGGAATGGGAGGGTCAATTCGGAATGGATGAGTTAATTGGATATGGGGAACGGACTGGGAATGGGGACCTGGATTGTGGATGGGGAATGGATTTGGGATGGGGAGAGAATTGGGGATGGAGTTGATTGGGTATGGGGGAATGGATTGGGAATCGGAGAGTTCATTGCGGATGGTGGAGTGTATTGGGAATGGGGAAATGGATTGGGAATGGGAGAGTGGATTGGGGATGGAGAGAATTGGGGATGGGAGAGTGAATTGGGGACGGGGGACTGGATTGGGGATGGGAAAGTGGATTGGAGATGGGAAACTGGATTGGAGATGGGAAACTGGATTGGGAATGGGAGGTTCGATTCGAAATGGACAAGTTAATTGGCGATGGGGAACGGACTGGGAATGGAGACCTGGATTGTGGATGGGGAATGGATTTGGGATGGGGAGAGAATTGGGGATGGGGTTGATGGGGGAATGGATTGGGAATGGGAGTGTGGATTGCGGCTGGTGGAGTGTATTGGGAATGGGGAAATGGATTGGGAATGGGAGAGTGGATTGGGGATGGAGAGAATTGGGGATGGGAGAGTGGATTGGGGATGGGAGACTGGATTGAGATTCGAGTGTATTGGGGATTGGAGTAGAATGGGGCTGGGGAGAGGATTGGGGATGGGAGAGTGGATAGTGGATGTGAGATTGGATTGTGGATGGGAGAGTGGATTGTGGATGGGGTGTGGATTGGGGATGGAGGAGTGGATTGGTGATGGGAGAGTGGATTGGTGATTGGACAGTGGTTGGGAATGGGAGAGTGGATTGGGGAATGGAGAGCTAATTGGGATTGTGGATGGGAAAGTGGATTGGATATGGGAGAGTGGATTTGGGATGGGAGTGGATTGGGGATGGGAGAGTTGATCGGGATTGGGGATGGGAGAGTGGATAGGTGATGGGAGAGTGGATTGGGTATGTGGGATTGGATTAGAAATGGGAGAGTGGATTGTGAATGGGGGAGTGTATTAGGGATAGGAAAGTGGATTGGAGATGGGAAAGTGGATTGGTGACGCGAGAGTGGATTGGGTATGAGAGAGCGGAATGGGGACGGGGGAGTGGATTGGGGATGGGAGAGCGGAATGGGGACGGGGACTGGATTGGGGATGGGGGAGTGGATTGGGGATGGGAGAGCGGATTGGGGACGGGGGACTGGATTGGTGATGGGAAAGTGGATTGGAGATGGGAAAGTGGATTGGAGATTGGGAAACTGGATTGGGGATGTGAGAGTGGATTCGGAATGTACGAGTTAATTGGAGATGAGGAACGGACTGGGAATGGGGAACTGGATTGTGGATGGGGAATGGATTTGGAATAGTGAGATAATTGGGAAATGGGTTGATTGTGAATGGGGGAATGGATTGGGAATGGGAGAGTGGATTGGGGATGTTGGAGTGGATTGGGAATGGGGAAATGGATTGGGAATGGGAGAGAGGATTGGGGATGGAGAGAATTGGGGATGGGAGAGCGGATTTGGGATGGGAGAGTGGATTCGGGATGGATTGGATTGGGGATGGGAGAGTGGATTGGGGATGTGAGAGTGGATTGATATTGGAGTGTATTGGGGATGGGAGTGGAATGCGGTGGGGGAGTGGATTGGGGATGGAGTGGATAGGGGATGGGGGTGTGTATTGGGGCTGGGGAGAGGATTGGGAATGAGGGAGTGGATTGGGGATGGGGTGGATAGCGGATGGGAGTGGATTGGGGCTGGGGAGTGGATTGGGGCTGGGAAGTGGATTGGGGCTGGGGAGCGGATTGGGGATGGAGTGGATTAGGGTTGGGGGAGTGGATTCGGAATGGAGTGGATTGGGGATGCGGGAGTTGATTGTGAATGTGGAATGGATTGTGGTTGGAGGAATGGGCTGTGGTAGGGGACAGGATCCAGATGGGAGTCTGGATTTGGAATGGGAGAGTGTATGGTGGATGGGAGAGTGGATTGGGGATGGGAGAGTAGATTGTCGTTTGGAGTCTATTGGGGATGGGGGAGTGGATTGGGAATGGAGTGTACTGGGATTGGGAGAGTGGATTGTGGATGGGTGAGTTGATTGGGAAATTGGGAGTGGATTTGGGATGTGAGAGTGGATATGGGATGGGAGAGTGGATTGGGGATGGAGCGGATTGGTGATGGGGAGTGGATTGGGGATGGGAGAGTAGATTGGGTATGGGAGAGTGGATTGGGGATGGAGAGAATTGGGGATGGTAGAGTGGATTTTGGATGGGAGAGTGGCTTGGGGATGGGAAAGTGGATTGGAGATGGGAAAGTGGATTGGAAATGGGAAACTGGATTGGGAATGGGAGAGTGAATTGCGGATGGGAGAGTGGATTGGGGATGGGAGAGTGATTTGAGGAAGGAGGAGTGGATTGGTGATGGGAGAGTGGATTGTGGATGGGAGAGTGTATTGGGAATGGGAGAGTGAATTGGGAATGGGAGAGTGGATTGGGATTGGGGACGGGAAAGTGGATTGGAGATGGGAGAGTGGATTGGTGATGGGAGAGTGGATTGGGGATGGGAGAGTTGATTGGGAATGGGGATGGGAGAGTGGATAGGTGATGGGAGAGTGGATTGGGTATGTGGGCATGGATCAGAAATGGGAGAGTGGATTGTGAATGGGGGAGTGTATTGGAGATGGGAAAGTTGATTGGAGATGGGAAAGTGAATTGGGGATGGGAGGGTGGAATGGGATGGGAGAGTGGATTGGGGAAGGGTGAGTGGATTGGGAATGCGAGAGTGGATTGAGGATGGGAGAGTGGTTTGGACATGGGAGAGAGGATTGGGAATCGGAGACTGGTTTGGGGATTGGGAATGGATTGGCTGTGCGGAGTGGATTGGGAATGGAAGAGTGGATTAGGGATGGGAATGTGAATTGGAGATGGGAGAGTGGATTGGGAATGGGAGAGTGGATTGGGGATGGGAGTGTTGATTGGAATTGGGGATGGGAGAGTGGATATGGGATGGGAGAGTGGCTTGGGGATGGGAGAGTGGATATGGGATGGGAGAGTGGATTGGGAATGGGAGAGTGGTTTGGGGATGGAGCGGATTGGGGATGGGGAGTGGATTGGGGATGGGAGAGTAGATTGGGTATGGGAGAGTGGATTGGGGATGGAGAGAATTGGGGATGGTAGAGTGGATTTTGGATGGGAGAGTGGCTTGGGGATGGGAAAGTGGATTGGAGATGGGAAAGTGGATTGGAAATGGGAAACTGGATTGGGAATGGGAGAGTGAAATGCGGATGGGAGAGTGGATTGGGGATGGGAAAGTGATTTGAGGATGGAGGAGTGGATTGGTGATGGGAGAGTGGATTGTGGATGGGAAAGTGGATTGGGAATGGGAGAGTGGATTGGGAATGGGAGAGTGGATTGGGATTGGGGATGTGAAAGTGGATTGGAGATGGGAGAGTGGATTGGGGATGGGAGAGTGGATTGGGGATGGGAGAGTTGATTGGGACTGGGGATGGGAGAGTAGATAGTTGATGGGAGAGTGGATTGGGTATGTGGGCTTGGATTAGAAATGGGAGAGTGGATTGTGAATGGGGGAGTGTATTGGAGATGGGAAAGTTGATTGGAGATGGGAAAGTGAATTGGGGATGGGAGAGTGGATTGGGATGGGAGAGTGGATTGGGGATGTGAGAGTGGATTGGGGCTGGGGGAGTGGATTGAGGATGGGGGAGTGGATTGGGGATGGGAGAATATATTGGGGACGGGGGACTGGATTGGGGATGGGAAAATGGATTGGAGATGGGAAATTGGATTGGGGATGGGGAGTGGATTTGGGATGGGGGGAGAATTGGGGATGGGGATGATTGGGAATGGGGGAATGGATTGGGAATGGGAGAGTGGATTGGGAATGGGAGAGTGGATTGGCAATGGGGTAATGGATTGGGAATGGGAGAGTAGATTGGGGATGGACAGAATTGGGGATGGGAGAGTGGATTGAGGATGGAGTGGATTGGGGATGGAGGAGTTTATTGGGGCTGGGGAGTGGATTGGGAATGGGGGAGTGGATTGGGGATGGAGTGGATTGGGGATGGGAGTGGATTGCAGCTGTGGAGTGGATTGGGGCTGGGGAGTGGATTGGGGATGGAGTGGATTGGGGATGGGGGAGTAGATTCGGGATGGGGGAGTGGATTGGGGATGGAGGAGTGCATTGGGCATGGGAGAGTGGATTGGGGATGGGGAGAGGATTGATGATGGGAGAGTGGTTTGGGGATGGGAGAGTGGATTGGGAATAGGAGAGTGGATTGGGGCTGGAGGAGTGGATTGGGGATGGAGGAGTGGATTGGAGATGGGATAGTGGATTGGGGATGGGAGAGTGGATTGGGGATGGGGAGTGGATTGGAGATTGGAAAGGGGATTGGAGTTGGGAAACTGGATTGGAGATGGGAAACTGGATTGGGAATGGGAGAGTGGATTGGGGATGGAGAGAATTGGGGAAGGGAGAATGAATTGGGGACGGGGGACTGGATTGGGGATGGGAAAGTGGATTGGAGATGGGAAAGTGGATTGGAGATGGGAAACTGGATTGGGAATGGGAGGTTCGATTCGGAATGGACGAGTTAATTGGCGATGGGGAACGGACTGGGAATTGAGACCTGGATTGTGGATGGGGAATGGATTTGGGATGGGGAGAGAATTGGGGATGTGGTGGATTGGGGATGGGAGTGGATTGCAGCAGTGGAGTGGATTGGGGCTGGGGAGTGGATTGGGGATGGAGTGGATTGGGGATGGGGGAGTAGATTGGGTATGGGGGAGTGGATTGGGGATGGAGGAGTGCATTGGGCATGGGAGAGTGGATTGGGGATGGGGAGAGGATTGAGGATGGGAGAGTGGTTTGGGGATGGGAGAGTGGCTTGGGAATAGGTGAGTGGATTGGGGCTGGAGGAGTGGATTGGGGATGGAGGAGTGGATTGGAGATGGGAGAGTGGATTGGGGATGGGAGAGTGGATTGGGGATGGGGAGTGGATTGGGGATGGGAGAATGGATTGGGGATGGGCGAGTGGATTGGGAATGGGAAGTGGATTGGGAGGGGTGTGGATTGGGGATGGAGTAGTGGATTGGGGATGGAGGAGAGGATTGGGGATGGAGGAGTGGATTTGGGATGGGAGAGTGGATTGGAGATGGGAAATTGGATTGGGGATGGGGAGTGGGTTTGGGATGGGGGGAGAATTGGGGATGGGGATGATTGGGAATGGGGGAATGGATTGGTAATGGGAGAGTGGATTGGGAATGGGAGAGTGGTTTGGCAATGGGTAATGGATTGGGAATGGGAGAGTAGATTGGGGATGGACAGAATTGGGGATGGGAGAGTGGATTGGGGATGTAGTGGATTGGGGATGGTGGAGTATATTGGGGATGGGGAGAGGATTGGGAATGGGGGAGTGGATTGGGGATGGAGTGGATTGGGGATGGGAGTGGATTGTGGCTGGGGAGTGGATTGGGGCTGGGGAGTGGTTTGGGGATGGAGTGGATTGGGGATGGGGGAGTGGATTGGGGATGGGGGAGTGGATTGGGGATGGAGGAGTGCATTGGGGATGGGAGAGTGGATTGGGGATGGGGAGAGGATTGAGGATGGGAGAGTGGTTTGGGGATGGGAGAGCGAATTGGGAATAGGAGAGTGGATTGGGGCTGGAGGAGTGGATTGGGATGGAGGAGTGGATTGGAGATGGGATAGTGGATTGGGGATGGGAGAGTGGATTGGGGATGGGGAGTGGATTGGAGATGGGAAAGGGGATTGGAGTTGGGAAACTGGATTGGAGATGGGAAACTGGATTGGGAATGGGAGGGTCAATTCGGAATGGATGAGTTAATTGGATATGCGGAACGGACTGGGAATGGGGACCTGGATTGTCGATGGGGAATGGATTTGGGATGGGGAGAGAATTGGGGATGGAGTTGATTGGGTATGGGGGAATGGATTGGGAATCGGAGAGTTCATTGCGGATGGTGGAGTGTATTGGGAATGGGGAAATGGATTGGGAATGGGAGAGTGGATTGGGGATGGAGAGAATTGGGGATGGGAGAGTGAATTGGGGACGGGGGACTGGATTGGGGATGGGAAAGTGGATTGGAGATGGGAAAGGGGATTGGAGTTGGGAAACTGGATTGGAGATGGGAAACTGGATTGGGAATGGGAGGGTCAATTCGGAATGGATGAGTTAATTGGATATGGAGAACGGACTGGGAATGGGGACCTGGATTGTGGATGGGGAATGGATTTGGGATGGGGAGAGAATTGGGGATGGAGTTGATTGGGTATGGGGGAATGGATTGGGAATCGGAGAGTTCATTGCGGATGGTGGAGTGTATTGGGAATGAGGAAATGGATTGGGAATGGGAGAGTGGATTGGGGATGGAGAGAATTGGGGATGGGAGAGTGAATTGGGGACGGGGGACTGGATTGGGGATGGGAAAGTGGATTGGAGATGGGAAAGTGGATTGGAGATGGGAAACTGGATTGGGAATGGGAGGTTCGATTCGGAATGGACGAGTTAATTGGCGATGGGGAACGGACTGGGAATTGAGACCTGGATTGTGGATGGGGAATGGATTTGGGATGGGGAGAGAATTGGGGATGGGGTTGATGGGGGAATGGATTGGGAATGGGAGTGTGGATTGCGGCTGGTGGAGTGTATTGGGAATGGGGAAATGGATTGGGAATGGGAGAGTGGATTGGGGATGGAGAGAATTGGGGATGGGAGAGAGGATTGGGGATGGGAGACTGGATTGAGATTGGAGGGTATTGGGGATTGGAGTAGAATGGGGCTGGGGAGTGGATTGTGGATGGAGTGGATTGGGGATGGGGGAGTGTATTGGGGCTGGGGAGAGGATTTAGGATGGGAGAGTGGATTGTGGATGTGAGATTGGATTGGGGATGGGAGAGTGGATTGGGGATGGGAGAGTGGATTGTGGATGGGGTGTGGATTGGGGATGGAGGAGTGGATTGGTGATGGGAGAGTGGATTGGTGATTGGACAGTGGTTGGGAATGGGAGAGTGGATTGGGGAATGGAGAGCTAATTGGGATTGTGGATGGGAAAGTGGATTGGATATGGGAGAGTGGATTTGGGATGGGAGTGGATTGGGGATGGAAGAGTTGATCGGGATTGGGGATGGGAGAGTGGATAGGTGATGGGAGAGTGGATTGGGTATGTGGGATTGGATTAGAAATGGAAGAGTGGATTGTGAATGGGGGAGTGTATTAGGGATAGGAAAGTGGATTGGAGATGGGAAAGTGGATTGGTGACGCGAGAGTGGATTGGGTATGAGAGAGCGGAATGGGGACGGGGGAGTGGATTGGGGATGGGAGAGCGGAATGGGGACGGGGACTGGATTGGGGATGGGGGAGTGGATTGGGGATGGGAGAGCGGATTGGGGACGGGGGACTGGATTGGGGATGGGAAAGTGGATTGGAGATGGGAAAGTGGATTGGAGATGGGAAACTGGATTGGGGATGTGAGAGTGGATTCGGAATGTACTAGTTAATTGGAGATGAGGAACGGACTGGGAATGGGGAACTGGATTGTGGATGGGGAATGGATTTGGAATAGTGAGAGAATTGGGAAATGGGTTGATTGTGAATGGAGGAATGGATTGGGAATGGGAGAGTGGATTGGGGATGTTCGAGTGGATTGGGAATGGGGAAATGGATTGGGAATGGGAGAGAGGATTGGGGATGGAGAGAATTGGGGATGGGAGTGCGGATTTGGGACGGGAGAGTGGATTCGGGATGGAGTGAATTGGGGATGGGAGAGTGGATTGGGGATGTGAGAGTGGATTGATATTGGAGTGTATTGGGGATGGGAGTGGAATGCGGTGGGGGAGTGTATTGGGGATGGAGTGGATAGGGGATGGGGGAGTGTATTGGGGCTTGGGAGAGGATTGGGAATGAGGGAGTGGATTGGTGATGGGGTGGATAGCGGATCGGAGTGGATTGGGGCTGGGGAGTGGATTGGGGCTGGGGAGTGGATTGGGGCTGGGGAGCGGATTGGGGATGGAGTGGATTAGGGTTGGGGGAGTGGATTCGGGATGGAGTGGATTGGGGATGCGGGAGTTGATTGTGAATGTGGAATGGATTGTGGTTGGAGGAATGGGCTATGGTAGGGGACAGGATCCAGATGGGAGTTTGGATCGGGAATGGGAGAGTGTATGGTGGATGGGAGAGTGGATTGGGGATGGGAGAGTAGATTGTCGTTTGGAGTCCATTGGGGATGGGGGAGTGGATTGGGAATGGAGTGTACTGGGATTGGGAGAGTGGATTGTGGATGGGTGAGTTGATTGGGAAATTGGGAGTGGATTGGGGATGTTAGAGTGGATATGGGATGGGAGAGTGGATTGGGGATGGAGCGGATTGGTGATGGGGAGAGGATTGGGGATGGGAGAGTAGATTGGGTATGGGAGAGTGGATTGGGGATGGAGAGAATTGGGGATGGTAGAGTGGATTTTGGATGGGAGAGTGGCTTGGGGATGGGAAAGTGGATTGGAGATGGGAAAGTGGATTGGAAATGGGAAACTGGATTGGGAATGGGAGAGAGAATTGCGGATGGGAGAGTGGATTGGGGATGGGAGAGTGATTTGAGGAAGGAGGAGTGGATTGGTGATGTGAGAGTGGATTGTGGATGGGAGAGTGTATTGGGAATGGGAGAGTGAATTGGGAATGGGAGAGTGGATTGGGATTGGGGACGGGAAAGTGGATTGGAGATGGGAGAGTGGATTGGTGATGGGAGGGTGGATTGGGGATGGGAGAGTTGATTGGGAATGGGGATGGGAGAGTGGATAGGTGATGGGAGAGTGGATTGGGTATGTGGGCTTGGATTAGAAATGGGAGAGTGGATTGTGAATGGGGGAGTGTATTGGAGATCGGAAAGTTGATTGGAGATGGGAAAGTGAATTGGGGATGGGAGGGTGGAATGGGATGGGAGAGTGGATTGGGGAAGGGTGAGTGGATTGGGAATGCGAGAGTGGATTGAGGATGGGAGAGTGGTTTGGACATGGGAGAGAGGATTGGGTATTGGAGACTGGTTTGGGGATTGGGAATGGATTGGCTGTGCGGAGTGGATTGGGAATGGAAGAGTGGATTAGGGATGCGAATGTGAATTGGAGATGGGAGAGTGGATTGGGAATGGGAGAGTGGATTGGGGATGGGAGTGTTGATTGGGGATGGGAGAGTGGATTGGGGATGGAGCGGATTGGGGATGGGGAGTGGATTGGGGATGGGAGAGTAGATTGGGTATGGGAGAGTGGATTGGGGATGGAGAGAATTGGGGATGGTAGAGTGGATTTTGGATGGGAGAGTGGCTTGGGGATGGGAAAGTGGATTGGAGATGGGAAAGTGGATTGGAAATGGGAAACTGTATTGGGAATGGGAGAGTGAATTGCGGATGGGAGAGTGGATTGGGGATGGGAAAGTGATTTGAGGATGGAGGAGTGGATTGGTGATGGGAGAGTGGATTGTGGATGGGAGAGTGGATTGGGAATGGGAGAGTGGATTGGGAATGGGAGAGTGGATTGGGATTGGGGATGTGAAAGTGGATTGGAGATGGGAGAGTGGATTGGGGATGGGAGAGTGGATTGGGGATGGGAGAGTTGATTGGGACTGGGGATGGGAGAGTAGATAGTTGATGGGAGAGTGGATTGGGTATGTGGGCTTGGATTAGAAATGGGAGAGTGGATTGTGAATGGGGGAGTGTATTGGAGATGGGAAAGTTGATTGGAGATGGGAAAGTGAATTGGGGATGGGAGAGTGGATTGGGATGGGAGAGTGGATTGGGGATGTGAGAGTGGATTGGGGCTGGGGGAGTGGATTGAGGATGGGGGAGTGGATTGGGGATGGGAGAATATATTGGGGACGGGGGACTGGATTGGGGATGGGAAAATGGATTGGAGATGGGAAATTGGATTGGGGATGGGGAGTGGATTTGGGATGGGGGGAGAATTGGGGATGGGGATGATTGGGAATGGGGGAATGGATTGGGAATGGGAGAGTGGATTGGGAATGGGAGAGTGGATTGGCAATGGGGTAATGGATTGGGAATGGGAGAGTAGATTGGCGATGGACAGAATTGGGGATGGGAGAGTGGATTGAGGATGGAGTGGATTGGGGATGGAGGAGTTTATTGGGGCTGGGGAGTGGATTGGGAATGGGGGAGTGGATTGGGGATGGAGTGGATTGGGGATGGGAGTGGATTGCAGCTGGGGAGTGGATTGGGGCTGGGGAGTGGATTGGGGATGGAGTGGATTGGGGATGGGGGAGTAGATTCGGGATGGGGGAGTGGATTGGGGATGGAGGAGTGCATTGTGCATGGGAGAGTGGATTGGGGATGGGGAGAGGATTGAGGATGGGAGAGTGGTTTGGGGATGGGAGAGTGGATTGGGAATAGGAGAGTGGATTGGGGCTGGAGGAGTGGATTGGGGATGGAGGAGTGGATTGGAGATGGGAGAGTGGATTGGGGATGGGAGAGTGGATTGGGGACGGGGAGTGGATTGGGGATGGGAGAATGGATTGGGGATGGGAGAGTGGATTAGGAATGGGAAGTGGAATGGGAGGGGTGTGGATTGGGGATGGAGTAGTGGATTGGGGATGGAGGAGTGGATTGGGGATGGAGGAGTGGATTTGGGATGGGAGAGTGGATTGGAGATGGGAAATTGGATTGGGGATGGGGAGTGGGTTTGGGATGGGGGGAGAATTGGGGATGGGGATGATTGGGAATGGGGGAATGGATTGGGAATGGGAGAGTGGATTGGGAATGGGAGAGTGGTTTGGCAATGGGTAATGGATTGGGAATGGGAGAGTAGATTGGGGATGGACAGAATTGGGGATGGGAGAGTGGATTGGGGATGGAGTGGATTGGGGATGGTGGAGTATATTGGGGCTGGGGAGAGGATTGGGAATGGGGGAGTGGATTGGGGATGGAGTGGATTGGGGATGGGAGTGGATTGTGGCTGGGGAGTGGATTGGGGCTGGGGAGTGGTTTGGGGATGGAGTGGATTGGGGATGGGGGAGTGGATTGGGGATGGGGGAGTGGATTGGGGATGGAGGAGTGCATTGGGGATGGGAGAGTGGATTGGGGCTGGAGGAATGGATTGGGGATGGAGGAGTGGATTGGGGATGGGAAAGTGGATTGGGGATGGGGAGTGGATTGGGGATGGGGAGTGGATTGGGGATCAGAGAATGGATTGGGGATGGGAGAGTGGATTGGGAATGGGAAGTGGATTGGGAGGGGTGTGGATTGGGGATGGAGTAGTGGATTGGGGATGGAGGAGTTGATTGGGGATGGAGGAGTGCATTTGGGATGGGAGAGTGGATTGGAGATGGGAAATTGGATTGGGGATGGGGAGTGGATTTGGGATGGGGGGAGAATTGGGGATGAGGATGATTGGGAATGGGGGAATGGATTGGGAATGGGAGAGTGGATTGGGAATGGGAGAGTGGTTTGGCAATGGGGTAATGGATTGGGAATGGGAGAGTAGATTGGGGATGGACAGAATTGGGGATGGGAGAGTGGATTGGGGATGGAGTGGATTGGGGATGGAGGAGTATATTAGGGCTGGGGAGAGCATTGGGAATGGGGGAGTGGATTGGGGATGGAGTGGATTGGGGATGGGAGTGGATTGTGGCTGGGGAGTGGATTGGGTCTGGGGAGTGGATTGGGGATGGAGGGATTGGGGATGGGGGAGTAGATTGGGGATGGGGGAGTGGATTGGGGATGGAGGAGTGCATTGGGGATGGGAGTGTGGATTGGGGATGGGGAGAGGATTGAGGATGGGAGAGTGGTTTGGGGATGGGAGAGCGAATTGGGAATTGGAGAGTGGATTGGGGCTGGATGAGTGGATTGGGGATGGAGGAGTGGATTGGGGATGGGAGAGTGGATTGGGGATGGGAGAGTGGATTGGGAATGCGAAAGTGGGTTGAGGATGGGAGAGTGGATTGGACATGGGAGAGTGGATTGTGGATGGGAGGGTGGATTGGTGATGGGAGAGTGGATTGGGGATGGGAGACAGGATTGGGGATGGGAGACAGGATTGGGGATGGCAGACAGGATTGTGTATCGGAGACTGGATTTGGGATTGGGAATGGATTGGGGGTGGGGAGTGGATTGGGAATGGGAGAGTGGATTAAAGATGGGAGAGTGGATTGGGGATGGGGGAGTAGATTGCCGTTGGAGTCTATTGGGGATGGGAGAATGGTTTGGGAATGGACTGTACTGGGATTGGGAGAGTGGATTGGTGATGTGAGAGTGGATTGTGGATGGGTGAGTGGATTGGGATATTGGGAATGGATTGGGGATGGGAGAGTGGATTGGGGATGGGAGCATGGATTGGGGACGGGAGAGGCGATTGGGGTTGGAGCGGATTGGTGATGGGGAGTTGATTGGGGATTGGAGAGTGGATTGAGGATGGAGTGTATTGGGTATGGGAGTGGAATAGGGCTGGGGAGTGGATTGGAAATGGGGGACTGGATTTGGGTTGAGTGGATTGGGGATGGACTGGTTTGGGGATGGGGGAGTGAATTCGGGATGGGGGAGTGAATTCGGGATGGGAGAGTGGATTGGGGTTGGGAAAGTGGATTGGGATTGGGGATGGGAAAGTGGATTGGAGATGGGAGAGTGGATTGGGGATGGGAGTGTGGATTGGGGAAGGGAGAGTTGATTGGGATTGGGGATGGGAGAGTGGGTAGGTGATGGGAGAGTGGATTGGATGTGTGGGATTGGATTAGAAATGGGAGCGGATTGTGGATGCGGGAGTGTATTGGGGATAGGAAAGTGGATTGGGGATGGGAGTGGGTTGGGGATGGGAGAGTGGATTGGGGATGGGGGAGTGGATTGGGGATGGGAGAGCAGATTGGGGACGGGGACTGGATTGGGGATGGGGGAGTGGATTGGGGATGGGAGAGTGGATTGCGGACGGGGGACTGGATTGGAGATGGGAAAGGGGATTGGAGTTGGGAAACTGGATTGGAGATGGGAAACTGGATTGGGAATGGGATGGTCAATTCGGAATGGATGAGTTAATTGGATATGGGGAACGAACTGGGAATGGGGACCAGGATTGTGGACGGGGAATGGATTTGGGATGGGGAGAGAATTGGGGATGGGGTTGATTGGGTATGGGGGAATGGATTGGGAATCGGAGAGTTCATTGCGGATGGTGGAGTGTATTGGGAATGGGGAAATGGATTGGGAATGGGAGAGTGGATTGGGGATGGAGAGAATTGGGGATGGGAGAGTGAATTGGGGACGGGGGACTGGATTGGAGATGGGAAAGTGGATTGGAGATGGGAAAGGGGATTGGAGTTGGGAAACTGGATTGGAGATGGGAAACTGGATTGGGAATGGGAGGGTCAAATCGGAATGGATGAGTTAATTGGATATGGGGAACGGACTGGGAATGGGGACCTGGATTGTGGATGGGGAATGGATTTGGGATGGGGAGAGAATTGGGGATGGAGTTGATTGGGTATGGGGGAATGGATTGGGAATCGGAGAGTTCATTGCGGATGGTGGAGTGTATTGGGAATGGGGAAATGGATTGGGAATGGGAGAGTGGATTGGGGATGGAGAGAATTGGGGATGGGAGAGTGAATTGGGGACGGGGGGACTGGATTGGGGATGGGAAAGTGGATTGGAGATGGGAAAGTGGATTGGAGATGGGAAACTGGATTGGGAATGGGAGGTTCGATTCGGAATGGACGAGTTAATTGGCGATGGGGAACGGACTGGGAATGGAGACCTGGATTGTGGATGGGGAATGGATTTGGGATGGGGAGACAATTGGGGATGGGGTTGATGGGGGAATGGATTGGGAATGGGAGTGTGGATTGCGGCTGGTGGAGTGTATTGGGAATGGGGAAATGGATTGGGAATGGGAGAGTGGATTGGGGATGGAGAGAATTGGGGATGGGAGAGTGGATTGGGGACGGGAGAGTGGATTGGTGATGGAGTGAATTGGGGATGGGAGAGTGGATTGGGGATGGGAGACTGGATTGAGATTGGAGTGTATTGGGGATTGGAGTAGAATGGGGCTGGGGAGTGGATTGTGGATGGAGTGGATTGGGGATGGGGGAGTGTATTGGGGCTGGGGAGAGGATTGGGGATGGGAGAGTGGATTGTGGATGTGAGATTAGATTGGGGATGGGAGAGTGGATTGGGGATGGGAGAGTGGATTGTGGATGGGGTGTGGATTGGGGATGGAGGAGTTGATTGGTGATGGGAGAGTGGATTGGTGATTGGACAGTGGTTGGGAATGGGAGAGTGGATTGGGGAATGGAGAGCTAATTGGGACTGAGGATGGGAAAGTGGATTGGATATGGGAGAGTGGATTTGGGATGGGAGTGGATTGGGGATGGGAGAGTTGATCGGGATTGGGGATGGGAGAGTGGATAGGTGACGGGAGAGTGGATTGGGTATGTGGGATTGGATTAGAAATGGGAGAGTGGATTGTTAATGGGGGAGTGTATTAGGGATAGGAAAGTGGATTGGAGATGGGAAAGTGGATTGGTGATGCGATAGTGGATTGGGTATGAGAGAGCGGAATGGGGACGGGGGAGTGGATTGGGGATGGGAGAGCGGAATGGGGACGGGGACTGGATTGGGGATGTGGGAGTGGATTGGGGATGGGAGAGCGGATTGGGGACGGGGGACAGGATTGGGGATGGGAAAGTGGATTGGAGATGGGAAAGTGGATTGGAGATGGGAAACTGGATTGGGGATGTGAGAGTGGATTCGGAATGTACGAGTTAAATGGAGATGAGGAACGGACTGGGAATGGGGAACTGGATTGTGGATGGGGAATGGATTTGGAATAGTGAGAGAATTGGGAAATGGGTTGATTGTGAATGGGGGAATGGATTGGGAATGGGAGAGTGGGTTGGGGATGTTGGAGTGGATTGGGAATGGGGAAATGGATTGGGAATGGGAGAGAGGATTGGGGATGGAGAGAATTGGGGATGGGAGAGCGGATTTGGGACGGGAGAGTGGATTTGGGATGGAGTGGATTGGGGATGGGAGAGTGGATTGGGGATGTGAGAGTGGATTGATATTGGAGTGTATTGGGGATGGGAGTGGAATGCGGTGGGGGAGTGGATTGGGGATGGAGTGGATAGGGGATGGGGGAGTGTATTGGGGCTGGGGAGAGGATTGGGAATGAGGGAGTGGATTGGGGATGGGGTGGATAGCGGATGGGAGTGGATTGGGGCTGGGGAGTGGATTGGGGCTGGGGAGTGGATTGGGGCTGGGGAACGGATTGGGGATGGAGTGGAATAGGGTTGGGGGAGTGGATTCAGGATGGAGTGGATTGGGGATGCGGGAGTTGATTGTGAATGTGGAATGGATTGTGGTTGGAGGAATGGGCTGTGGTAGGGGACAGGATCCAGATGGGAGTCTGGATCTGGAATGGGAGAGTGTATGGTGGATGGGAGAGTGGATTGGGGATGGGAGAGTAGATTGTCGTTTTGAGTCTATTGGGGATGGGGGAGTGGATTGGGAATGGAGTGTACTGGGATTGGGAGATTAGATTGTGGATGGGTGAGTTGATTGGGAAATTGGGAGTGGATTGTGGATGTGAGAGTGGATATGGGATGGGAGAGTGGATTGGGGATGGAGCGGATTGGGATGGGTAGAGGATTGGGGATGGGAGAGTAGATTGAATATGGGAGAGTGGATAGGGGATGGAGAGAATTGGGGATGGTAGAGTGGATTTTGGATGGGAGAGTGGCTTGGGGATGGGAAAATGGATTGGAGATGGGAAAGTGGATTGGAAATGGGAAACTGGATTGGAATGGGAGAGTGAATTGGGAATGGGAGAGTGGATTGGGGATGGGAGAGTGATTTGAGGAAGGAGGAGTGGATTGGTGATGGGAGTGTGGATTGTGGATGGGAGAGTGTATTGGGAATGGGAGAGTGAATTGGGAATGGGAGAGTCGATTGGGATTGGGGACGGGAAAGTGGATTGGAGATGGGAGAGTGGATTGGTGATGGGAGAGTGGATTGGGGATGGGAGAGTTGATTGGGAATGGGGATGGGAGAGTGGATAGGTGATGGGAGAGTGGATTGGGTATGTGGGCTTGGATTAGAAATGGGAGAGTGGATTGTGAATGGGGGAGTGTATTGGAGATGGGAAAGTTGATTGGAGATGGGAAAGAGAATTGGGGATGGGAGGGTGGATTGGGATGCGAGAGTGGATTGGGGATGTGAGAGTGGATTGGGGATGGGGGAGTGGATTGAGGATGGGGGAGTGGATTGGGGATGGGAGAATGTATTGGAGACGGGGGACTGGATTGGGGATGGGAAAGTGGATTGGAGATGGGAAATTGGACTGGGGATGGGGAGTGGATTTGGGATGGGGGGAGAATTGGGGATGGGGATGATTGGGAATGGGGGAATGGATTGGGAATGGGAGAGTGGTTTGGGAATGTGAGAGTGGATTGGCAATGGGGTAATGGATTGGGAATGGGAGAGTAGATTGGGGATGGACAGAATTGGGGATGGGAGAGTGGATTGGGGATGGAGTGGATTGGGGATGGAGGAGTATGTTGGGGCTGGGGAGAGGATTGGGAATGGGGGAGTGGATTGGGGATGGAGTGGATTGGGGATGGGAGTGGATTGTGGCTGGGGAGTGGATTGGGGCTGGGGAATGGATTGGGGATGGAGTGGATTGGGGATGGGGGAGTAGATTGGGGATGGGGGAGTGGATTGGGATGGAGGAGTGCATTGGGGATGGGAGAGTGGATTGGGGATGGGGAGTGGATTGAGGATGGGAGAGTGGTTTGGGATGGGAGAGCGAATTGGGAATAGGAGAGTGGATTGGGGCTGGAGGAGTGGGTTGTGGATGGAGGAGTGGATTGGAGATGGGAGAGTGGATTGGGGATGGGAGAGTGGATTGGGGAAGGGAGAGTGGATTGGGAATGGGAGAGTGGGTTGAGGATGGGAGAGTGGATTGGACATGGGAGAGTGGTTTGTGGACCGGAGAGTGGATTGGTGATGGGAGAGTGGATTGGGGATGGGAGACAGGATTGGGGATGGGAGACAGGATTGGGGATGGCAGACAAGATAGTGTATCGGAGACTGGATTTGGGATTGGGAATGGATTGGGGGTGGGGAGTGGATTGGGAATGGGAGAGTGGATTAAGGATGGGAGAGTGGATTGGGGATGGGGGAGTAGATTGCCGTTGGAGTCTATTGGGGATGGGAGAGTGGTTTGGGAATGGACTGTACTGGGATTGGGAGAGTGGATTGGTGATGTGAGAGTGGATTGTGGATGGGTGAGTGGATTGGGATATTGGGAATGGATTGGGGATGGGAGAGTGGATTGGGGATGGGAGCATGGATTGGGGACGGGAGAGACGATTGGGGTTGGAGCGGATTGGTGATGTGGAGTGGATTGGGGATTGGAGTGTGGATTGGGGATGGAGTGGATTGGGAATGGGAGAGTGGATATGGGATGGGAGTGTGGTTTGGGGATGGGAGAGTTGATTTGGATTGGGTATGGGAAAGTGGATAAGAGATGGGAGAGTGGATTGGGGATGGGAGAGTGGATTGGGGATGGGGTGTGGATTGGGAATGGAGGAATGGATTGGTGATGGTAAAGTGGATTGGGGGTGGGAGAGTTGATTGTGATTGAGGATGGGAGAGTGAGTAGGTGATGGTAGAGTGGATTGGGGATGGGAGAGTGGAATGGAGAAGGGAGAGTGGATTGCGGAAGGGAGAGTGGATTGGGACCGGAGAGTGGATTGGGGTTGGGAGACTGGATTGGGGATGGGGAGTGGATTGGTGATGGGTGTGTGGATTGGGGATGGGAGAGTGGATTGTGGATGGGAGGTCGATTGGGTGGGGTGTGGATTGGGGATGGAGGAGGGGATTGGGGTGGGAGAGTGGATTGTGGATGGGAGAGTGGATTGGGGATGGGAGAGTGGATTGGGGAAGGGTGAGTGGATTGGGAATGCTAGAGTGGATTGAGGATGGGAGAGTGGTTTGGACATGGGAGAGAGGATTGGGAATCGGAGACTGGTTTGGGGATTGGGAATGGATTGGGTGTGCGGAGTGGATTGGGAATGGGAGAGTGGAGTAGGGATGGGAATGTGAATTGGAGATGGGAGAGTGGATTGGGAATGGAAGAGTGGATTGGGGATGGCAGTGTTGATTGGGATTGGGGATGGGAGAGTGGATATGGGATGGGAGAGTGGCTTGGGGATGGGAGAGTGCATATGGGACGAGAGAGTGGATTGGGGATGGGAGAGTGGATTGGGGATGGAGCGGATTGGGGATGGGGAGTGGATTGGGGATGGGAGAGTAGATTGGGTATGGGAGAGTGGATTGGGGATGGAGAGAATTGGGGATGGTAGAGTGGATTTTGGATGGGAGAGTGACTTGGGGATGGGAAAGTGGATTGGAGATGGGAAAGTGGATTGGAAATGGGAAACTGGATTGGGAATGGGAGAGTGAATTGCGGATGGGAGAGTGGATTGGGGATGGGAAAGTGATTTGAGGATGGAGGAGTGGATTGGTGATGGGAGAGTGGATTGGGAATGGGAGAGTGGATTGGGAATGGGAGAGTGGATTGGGATTGGGGATGTGAAAGTGGATTGGAGATGGGAGAGTGGATTGGGGATGGGAGAGTGGATTGGGGATGGGAGAGTTGATTGGGACTGGGGATGGGAGAGTAGATAGTTGATGGGAGAGTGGATTGGGTATGTGGGCTTGGATTAGAAATGGGAGAGTGGATTGTGAATGGGGGAGTGTATTGGAGATGGGAAAGTTGATTGGAGATGGGAAAGTGAATTGGGGATGGGAGGGTGGATTGGGATGGGAGAGTGGATTGGGGATGTGAGAGTGGATTGGGGCTGGGGGAGTGGATTGAGGATGGGGGAGTGGATTGGGGATGGGAGAATATATTGGGGACGGGGGACTGGATTGGGGATGGGAAAATGGATTGGAGATGGGAAATTGGATTGGGGATGGGGATTGGATTTGGGATGGGGGGAGAATTGGGGATGGGGATGATTGGGAATGGGGGAATGGATTGGGAATGGGAGAGTGGATTGGGAATTGGAGAGTGGATTGGCAATGGGGTAATGGATTGGGAATGGGAGAGTAGATTGGGGATGGACAGAATTGGGGATGGGAGAGTGGATTGGGGATGGAGTGGATTGGGGATGGAGGAGTTTATTGGGGCTGGGGAGTGGATTGGGAATGGGGGAGTGGATTGGGGATGAAGTGGATTGGGGATGGGAGTGGATTGCAGCTGGGGAGTGGATTGGGGCTGGGGAGTGGATTGGGGATGGAGTGGATTTGGGATGGGGGAGTAGATTCGGGATGGGAGAGTGGATTGGGGATGGAGGAGTGCATTGGGGATGGTAGAGTGGATTGGGGATGGGGAGAGGATTGAGGATGGGAGAGTGGTTTGGGGATGGGAGAGTGGATTGGGAATAGGAGAGTGGATTGGGTCTGGAGGAGTGGATTGGGGATGGAGGAGTGGATTGGTGATGGGAGAGTGGATTGGGGATGGGAGAGTGGATTGGGGATGGGGTGTGGATTGGGGATGGGAGAATGGATTGGGGATGGGAGAGTGGATTGGAGATGGGAAGTGGATTGGGACGGGTGTGGATTGGGGATGGAGTAGTGGATTGGGCATGGAGGAGTGGATTGGGGATGGAGGAGTGGATTCTGGATGGGAGAGTGGATTGGAGATGGGAAATTGGATTGGGGATGGGGAGTGGATTTGGGATGGGGGATAATTGGGGATGGGGATGATTGGGAATGGGGGAATGGATTGGGAATGGGAGTGGATTGGGAATGGGAGAGTGGTTTGGCAATTGGTTAATGGATTGGGAATGGGAGTAGATTGGGGATGGGCAGAATTGGGGATGGGAGAGTGGATTGGGGATGGAGTGGATTGGGGATGGAGGAATATATTGGGGCTGGGGAGAGGATTGGGAATGGGGGAGTGGATTGGGGATGGAGTGGATTGGGGATGGGAGTGGATTGCAGCTGGGGAGTGGATTGGGGATGGGGAGTGGATTGGGGATGGAGTGGATTGGGGATGGGGGAGTAGATTGGGGATGGGGGAGTGGATTGGGGATGGAGGAGTGCATTGGGGATGGGAGAGTGGATTGGGGATGGGGAGAGGATTGAGGATGGGAGAGTGGTTTGGTGATGGGAGAGCGAATTGGGAATAGGAGAGTGGATTGGGGCTGGAGGAGTGGATTGGGGATGGAGGAGTGGATTGGAGATGGGAGAGTGGATTGGGGATGGGAGAGTGGATTGGGGATGGGGAGTGGATTGGGGATGGGAGAATGGATTGGGGATGGGAGAGTGGATTGGGGATGGGAAGTGGATTGGGAGGGGTGTGGATTGGGGATGGAGTAGTGGATTGGGGATGGCCGAGTGGATTGGGGATGGAGGAGTGGATTTGGGATGGGAGAGTGGATTGTGGATGGGAGAGTGGATTGTGGATGGGAGAGTGGATTGGGGAAGGGAGAGTGGATTGGGAATGCGAGAGTGGATTCAGGATGGGAGAGTGGATTGGACATGGGAGAGTGGATTGTGGATGGGAGAGTGGATTGGTGATGGGAGAGCGGATTGGGGATGAGAGCCAGGATTGGGGATGGGAGACAGGATTGGGGATGGCAGACAGGATTGTGTATCGGAGACTGGATTTGGGATTGGGAATGGATTGGGGGTGGGGAGTGGATTGGGAATGGGAGAGTGGATTCAGGATGGGAGAGTGGATTGGGGATGGGGAGTAGATTGCCGTTGGAGTCTATTGGGGATAGGAGAGTGGTTTGGGAATGGACTGTACTGGGATTGGGAGAGTGGATTGGTGATGTGAGAGTGGATTGTGGATGGGTGAGTGGATTGGGATATTGGGAATGGTTTGGGGATGGGAGAGTGGATTGGGGATGGGAGCATGGATTGGGGACGGGAGAGACGATTGGGGTTGGAGCGGATTGGTGATGGGGAGTGGATTGGGATATTGGGAATGGTTTGGGGATGGGAGAGTGGATTGGGGATGGGAGTGTGGATTGGGGATGGGAGAGTGGATATGGGATGGGAGAGTGGATTGGGGATGGGAGAGTGGATATGGGATGGGAGAGTGGATTGGGGATGGGAGAGTGGATTGGGAATGGGAGTGTGGTTTGGGGATGGGAGAGTTGATTGGGATTGGGTATGGGAAAGTGGATTAGAGATGGGAGAGTGGATTGGGGATGGGAGAGTGGATTGGGGATGGGGTGTGGATTGGGAATGGAGGAGTGGATTGGTGATGGGAAAGTGGATTGGGGGTGGGAGAGTTGACTGTGATTGAGGATGGGAGAGTGAGTAGGTGATGGGAGTGGATTGGGGATGGGAGAGTGGAATGGAGAAGGGAGAGTGGATTGGGGAAGGGAAAGTGGATTGGGATGGGAGAGTGGATTGGGGTTGGGAGACAGGATTGGGGTTGGGGTGTGGAGTGGTGATGGGAGAGTGGATTGGGGATGGGAGAGTGGATTATGGATGGGAGGTCGATTGGGTGGGGTGTGGATTGGGGATGGAGGAGTGGATTGGGGATGGGAGAGTGGATTGTGGATGGGAGAGTGGATTGGGGATGGGAGAGTGGATTGGGGAAGGGTGAGTGGATTGGGAATGCGAGAATGGATAGAGGATGGGAGAGTGGTTTGGACATGGGAGAGAGGATTGGGAATCGGAGACTGGTTTGGCGATTGGGAATGGATTGGGTGTGCGGAGTGGATTGGGAATGGGAGAGTGGATTAGGGATGGGAAAGTGGATTGGAGATGGGGAAGTGGATTGGAAATGGGAAACTGTATTGAGAATGGGAGAGTGAATTGCAGAATGAAGAGTAGATTGGGGATGGGACAGCGATTTGAGGATGGAGGAGTGGATTGGTGATGGGAGAGTGGATTGTGGATCGGAGAGTGGATTGGGAATGGGAGAGTGGATTGGGAATGGGAGAGTGGATTGGGATTGGGGATGTGAAAGTGGATTGGAGATGGGAGAGTGGATTGGGGATGGGAGAGTGGATTTGGGATGGGAGAGTTGATTGGGAATGGGGATGGGAGAGTAGATAGGTGATGGGAGAGTGGATTGTGTATGTGGGCTTGGATTAGAAATGGGAGAGTGGTTGTGAATGGGGGAGTGTATTGGAGATGGGAAAGTTGATTGGAGATGGGAAAGTGAATTGGGGATGGGAGGGTGGATTGGGATGGGAGAGTGGATTGGGGATGTGAGAGTGGATTGGGGCTGGGGGAGTGGATTGAGGATGGGGGAGTGGATTGGGGATGGGAGAATGTATTGGGGACAGGGGACTGGATTGGGGATGGGAAATTGGATTGGAGATGGTAAATTGGATTGGGGATGGGGAGTGGATTGGGGATGGGGGAGAATTGGGGATGGGGATGATTGGGAATGGGGGAATGGATTAGGAATGGGAGAGTGGATTGGGAATGGGAGAGTGGATTGGCAATGGGGTAATGGATTGGGAATGGGAGAGTAGATTGGGGATGGACAGAATTGGGGATGGGAGAGTGGATTGGGGATGGAGTGGATTGGGGATGGAGTGGATTGGTGATGGGAGTGGATTGCAGCTGGGGAGTGGATTGGGGATGGGGAGTGGATTGGGGATGGAGTGGATTGGGGATGGGGGAGTAGATTCGGGATGGGGGAGTGGATTGGGGATGGAGGAGTGCATTGGGGATGGGAGAGTGGATTGGGGATGGGGAGAGGATTGAGGATGGGAGAGTGGTTTGGGGATGGGAGAGTGGATTGGGAATAGGAGAGTGGATTGGGGCTGGAGGAGTGGATTGGGGATGGAGGAGTGGATTGGAGATGGGAGAGTGGATTGGGGATGGGAGAGTGGATTGGGGATGGGGAGTGGATTGGGGATGGGTGAATGGATTGGGGATGGGAGAGTGGATTGGGGATGGGAAGTGGATTGGGAGGGGTGTGGATTGGGGATGGAGTAGTGGATTGGGGATGGAGGAGTGGATTGGGGATGGTAGAGTGGATTGTGGATGGGAGAGTGGATTGGGGAAGGGAGAGTGGATTGGGAATGCGAGAGTGGATTGAGGATGGGAGAGTGGATTGGGCATGGGAGAGTGGATTGTGGATGGGAGAGTGGATTGGTGATGGGAGAGTGGATTGGGGATGGGAGACAGGATTGGGGATGGGAGACAGGATTGGGGATGGGAGACAGGATTGTGTATCGGAGACTGGATTTGGGATTGGGAATGGATTGGGGGTGGGGAGTGGATTGGGAATGGGAGAGTGGATTCAGGATGGGAGAGTGGATTGGGGATGGGGGAGTAGATTGCCGTTGGAGTCTATTGGGGATGGGAGAGTGGTTTGGGAATGGACTGGACTGGGATTGGGAGAGTGGATTGGTGATTTGAGAGTGGATTGTGGATGTGTGAGTGGATTGGGATATTGGGAATTGATTTTGGATGGGAGAGTGGATTTGGGATGGGAATGTGGATTGGGGATGGAGTAGATTGGGAATGGGAGAGTGGATATGGGATGGGAGAGTGGATTGGGGATGGGAGAGTGGATATGGGATGGGAGAGTGGAATGGGGATGGGAGAGTGGATTGGGAATGGGAGTGTGGTTTGGGGATGGGAGAGTTGATTGGGATTGGGTATGGGAAAGTGGATTAGAGATGGGAGAGTGGATTGGGGATGGGAGAGTGGATTGGGGGTGGGAGAGTTGATTGTGATTGAGGATGGGAGAGTGAGTAGGTGATGGGAGTGGATTGGGGATGGGAGAGTGGAATGGAGAAGGGAGAGTGGATTGGGGAAGGGAGAGAGGATTGGGACGGGAGAGTGGATTGGGGTTGGGAGACAGGATTGGGATTGGGGTGTAGAGTGGTGATGGGAGAGTGGATTGGGGATAGGAGAGTGGATTGTGGATGGGAGGTCGATTGGGTGGGGTGTGGATTGGGGATGGAGGAGTGGATTGGGGATGGGAGAGTGGACTGTGGATGGGAGAGTGGATTGGGGATGGGAGAGTGGATTGGGGAAGGGTGAGTGGATTGGGAATGCGAGAGTGGATTGAGGATGGGAGAGTGGATTGGACATGGGAGACAGGATTGGGGACGGGAGAGTGGATTGCTGATTGGAGAGTGGATTGGGGATGGGAGACAGGATTGGGAATCGGAGACTGGATTGGGAATTGGGAATGGATTGGGTATGCGGAGTGGATTGTGAATGGGAGAGTGGATTCGGGGTGGGAATGTGAATTGGAGATGGGAGAGTGGATTGGGGATGGGAGAGTGGATTGGGGATGGGAGAGTTGATTGGGATTGGGGATGGGAGAGTGGATATGGGATGGGAGAGTAGATTGGGGATGGGAGAGTGGATATGGGATGGGAGAGTGGATTGGGGATGGGAGATTGGATTGGGGATGGGAGAGTGGATTGGGAATGGGAGTGTGGTTTGGGGATGGGAGAGTTGATTGGGATTGGGTATGGGAAAGTGGATTAGAGATGGGAGAGTGGATTGGTGATGGGAGAGTGGATTGGGGGTGGGAGAGTTGATTGGGATTGAGGATGGGAGAGTGAATAGGTGATGGGAGAGTGGATTGGGGATGGGCGAGTGGAATGGAGAAGGGAAAGTGGATTGGGGAAGGGAGAGTGGATTGGAATGGGTGAGTGGATTGGGGTTGGGAGACAGGATTGGGGTTGGGAGACAGGATTGGGGGATCGGAGTGTGGATTGGGGATGGGAAGTGGATTGGGAGGGTTGTGGATTGGGGATGGAGTGGATTGGGGATGGGAGAGTGGATTGGGAATGGGAGTGTGGTTTGGCGATGGGAGAGTGCATTGGGATTGGGTATGGGAAAGTGGATTAGAGATGGGAGTGGATTGTGGATGGGAGAGTGGATTGGGGATGGGAGAGTAGATATGGGATGGGAGAGTGGATTGGTGATGGGAAATTGGATATGGAATGGGAGAGTGGATTGGGAATGGGAGTGTGGTTTGGCGATGGGAGAGTTCATTGGGATTGGGTATGGGAAAGTGGATTAGAGATGGGAGTGGATTGGGGATGGGAGAGTGGATTGGGGATGGGAGAGTGGCTTGGTGATGACAGAGTGGATTGGGTAAGTGAGAGTGGATTGGGGATGGGTGAGTGGATTGCGGATGGGAGAGTGGATTGGGGATGGGAGAGTAGATATGGGATGGGAGAGTGGATTGGTGATGGGAGAGTGGATATGGGATGGGATGGTGGATTGGGAATGGGAGTGTAGTTTGGGTATGGGAGAATTGATTGGGATTGGGTATGGGAAATTGGATTAGAGATGGGAGAGTGGATTGGGGATGGGAGAGTGGATTGGGGATGGGAGGGTGGATTGGGGATGGGACAGTGGATTGTGGATGGGAAGTGGATTGGGAGGGGTGTGGATTCGGGATGGAGGAGTGGATTGGTGATGGGAGAGTGGATTGTGGATGGGAGAGTGGATTGGGGATGGGAGAGTGGATTGGGGAAGGGAGAGTGGATTGGGAATGCGAGAGTGGTTTGAGGATGGGAGAGTGGATTGGGGATGGCAGAGTGGATTGGGGATGGGAGAGTGGATTGGGGATGGGAGACAGGATTGGAAATCGTAGACTGGATTGAGGATTGGGAATGGATTGGTTGTGGGGAGTGGATTGGGAATAGGAGAGTGGTTTAGGGATGGGAGTGGATTGGAGAGTGGGTAGTAGATTGTCGTTGGAGTCTATTGGGTATGGGAGAGTGGATTTTGGATGGGAGAGTGGATGTGGTATGTGAGAGCAGATTGGGGATGGGGGAATTAATTGGGATTGGAGTGGATTGGGAAAAGGAGAGTGGATTGCGGATGGGAGAATGGATTGGCGATGGGAGAGTGGATTGGGGATGGGAGAGTGGATTGGTGATGGCAGAGTGGATTGTGGATGGGAGAGTGGATTGGGAATGGGAGAGTGGAATGGGGATGGGGGAGTGGAATGGGGATGGGAGACCTAATTGGGATTGGGGATGGGAAAGTGAATTGGAGATGGTAGAGTGGATTGGGGATGGGAGAGTGGATTGGGGATGGGAGAGTGGATTGGGGATGTGAGAGTGGATATGGGATGGGAGAGTGGGTTGGGGATGGGAGAGTGGATATGGGATGGGAGAGTGGATTGGGGATGGGAGAGTGGATTGGGGATGGGAGAATAGATTGGGGAAGGGAGAGTGGATTGGGACGGGAGAGTGGATTGGGGTTGGGAGACAGGATTGGGGTTGGGGTGTAGAGTGGTGATGGGAGAGTGGATTGGGGATAGGAGAGTGGATTGTGGATGGGAGGTCGATTGGGTGGGGTGTGCATTGGGGATGGAGGAGTGGATTGGGGATGGGAGAGTGGACTGTGGATGGGAGAGTGGATTGGGGATGGGAGAGTGGATTGGGGAAGGGTGAGTGGATTGGGAATGCGAGAGAGGATTGAGGATGGGAGAGTGGATTGGACATGGGAGACAGGATTGGGGATGGGAGAGTGAATTGCTGATTGGAGAGTGGATTGGGGATGGGAGACAGGATTGGGAATCGGAGACTGGATTGGGGATTGGGAATGGATTGGGTGTGCGGAGTGGATTGTGAATGGGAGAGTGGATTAGGGATGGGAATGTGAATTGGAGATGGGAGAGTCGATTGGGGATGGGAGAGTTGATTGGGATTGGGGATGGGAGAGTGGATATGGGATGGGAGAGTGGATTGGGAATGGGAGGGTGGATATGGAATGGGAGAGTGGATTGGGGATGGGAGATTGGATTGGGGATGGGAGAGTGGATTGGGAATGGGAGTGTGGTTTGGGGATGGGAGAGTTGATTGGGATTGGGTATGGGAAAGTGGATGAGAGATGGGAGAGTGGATTGGTGATGGGAGAGTGGATTTGGGGTGGGAGAGTTGATTGGGATTGAGGATGGGAGAGTGAATAGGTGATGGGAGAGTGGATTGGGGATGGGCGAGTGGAATGGAGAAGGGAAAGTGGATTGGGGAAGGGAGAGTGGATTGGAATGGGTGAGTGGATTGGGGTTGGGAGACAGGATTGGGGTTGGGAGACAGGATTGGGGGATGGGAGTGTGGATTGGGGATGGGAAGTGGATTGGGAGGGTTGTGGATTGGGGATGGAAGAGTGGATTGGGGATGGGAGAGTGGATTAGGGATGGGAGAGTGGATTGGGAATGGGAGTGTGGTTTGGCGATGGGAGAGTGCATTGGGATTGTGTATGGGAAAGTGGATTAGAGATGGGAGTGGATTGTGGATGGGAGAGTGGATTGGGGATGGGAGAGTGGATTGGGGATGGGAGAGTGGATTGGTGATGACAGAGTGGATTGGGTAATGAGAGCGGATTGGGGATGGGATAGTTGATTGTGATTGGAGTGGATTGGGGATGGGAGAGTGGATTGCGGATGGGAGAGTGGATTGGGGATGGGAGAGTAGATATGTGATGGGAGAGTGGATTGGTGATGGGAGAGTGCATATGGGATGGGAGAGTGGATTGGGAATGGGAGTGTGGTTTGGCGATGGGAGAGTTCATTGGGATTGGGTGTGGGAAAGTGGATTAGAGATGGGAGTGGATTGGGGATGGGAGAGTGGATTGGGGATGGGAGAGTGGCTTGGTGATGACAGAGTGGATTGGGTAAGTGAGAGTGGATTGGGGATGGGTGAGTGGATTGCGGATGGGAGGGTAGATATGGGATGGGAGAGTGGATTGGTGATGGGAGAGTGGATATGGGATGGGAGGGTGGATTGGGAATGGGAGTGTAGTTTGGGTATGGGAGAATTGATTGGGATTGGGTATGGGAAAGTGGATTAGAGATGGGAGAGTGGATTGGGGATGGGAGAGTGGATTGGGGATGGGAGGGTGGATTGGGGATGGGACAGTGGATTGTGGATGGGAAGTGGATTGGGAGGGGTGTGGATTGGGGATGGAGGAGTGGATTGGTGATGGGAGAGTGGATTGTGGATGGGAGAGTGGATTGGGGATGGGAGAGTGCATTGGGGAAGGGAGAGTGGATAGGGAATGCGAGAATGGATTGAGGATGGGAGAGTGGATTGGGGATGGGAGAGTGGATTGGGGATGGGAGAGTGGATTGGGGATGGGAGACAGGATTGGAAATCGGAGACTGGATTGAGGATTGGGAATGGATTGGTTGTGGGGGGTGGATTGGGAATGGGAGAGTGGATTAGGGATGGGAGAGTGGATTGGAGATTGGGTAGTAGATTGTCGTTGGAGTCTATTGGGTATGGGAGAGTGGATTTTTGATGGGAGAGTGGATTTGGTATGTGAGAGCAGATTGGGGATGGGGGAATTGATTGGGATTGGAGTGGATTGGGAAAAGGAGAGTGGATTGCGGATGGGAGAATGGATTGGGGATGGGAGAGTGGATTGGGGATGGGAGAGTGGATTGGTGATGGCAGAGTGGATTGTGGATGGGAGAGTGGATTGGGAATGGGAGAGTGGAATGGGGATGGGAGAGTGGAATGGGGATGGGAGACCTAATTGGGATTGTGGATGGGAAAGTGAATTGGAGATGGTAGAGTGGATTGGGGATGGGAGAGTGGATTGGGGATGGGAGAGTGGATTGGGGATGGGAGAGTGGATATGGGATGGGAGAGTGGGTTGGGGATGGGAGAGTGGATATGGGATGGGAGATTGGATTGGGGATGGGAGAGTGGATTGGGGATGGGAGAGTGGATTGGGGATGGGAGAGTGGTTTGGGGATGGGAGTGTGGTTTGGTGATGGGAGAGTTGATTGGGATTGGGTATGGTAAAGTGGATTAGAGATGGGAGAGTGGATTGGGGATGGGAGAGTGGATTGGGGATGGGAGAGTGGAATGGAGAACGGAGAGTGGATTGGGGAAGGGAGAGAGGATTGGGTAAGTGAGAGCGGATTGGGGATGGGAGAGTTGATTGGGATTGGAGTGGATTGGGGATGGGTGAGTGGATATGGGATGGGAGAGTGGATTGGGGATGGGAGAATGGATATGGGATGGGAGAGTTGATTGGAGATGGGAGAGTGGATATGGGATGGGAGAGTGGATTGGGGATGGGAAAGTGGATTGGGAATGGGAGTGTGGTTTGGGGATGGGAGAGTTGATTGGGAATGGGGATGGGAGAGTGGATAGGTGATGGGAGAGTGGAGTAGGTCTGTGGGCTTAGATTAGAAATGGGAGAGTGGATTGTGAATGGGGGAGTGTATTGGAGATGGGAAACTTGATTGGAGATGGGAAAGTGAATTGGGGATGGGAGGGTGGATTGGGAATGGGGTAATGGATTGGGAATGGGAGAGTAGATTGGGAATGGACAGAATTGGGGATGGGAGAGTGGATTGGGGATGGAGTGGATTGGGGATGGAGGAGTATATTGGGGCTGGGGAGAGGATTGTGAATGGGGGAGTGGATTGGGGATGGAGTGGATTGGGGATGGGAGTGGATTGAGGCTGGGGAGTGGATTGGGGCTGGGGAGTGGATTGGGGATGGAGTGGATTGGGGATGGGGGCGTAGATTGGGGATGGGGGAGTTGATTGGGGATGGAGGAGTGCATTGGGGATGGGAGAGTGGATTGGGGATGGGGAGAGGATTGAGGATGGGAGAGTGGTTCGGGGATGGGAGAGCGAATTGGGAATAGGAGAGTGGATTGGGGCTGGATGAGTGGATTGGGGATGGGAGAGTGGATTGGGGATGGGAGAGTGGATTGGGGAAGGGAGAGTGGATTGGGAATGCGAGAGTGGGTTGAGGATGGGAGAGTGGATTGGACATGGGAGAGTGGATTGTGGATGGGAGAGTGGATTGGTGATGGGAGAGTGGAATGGGGAATGGGAGACAGGATTGGGGATGGGAGACAGGATTGGGGATGGCAGACAGGATTGTGTATCGGAGACTGGATTTGGGATTGGGAATGGATTGGGGGTGGGGAGTGGATTGGGAATGGGAGAGTGGATTAAAGATGGGAGAGTGGATTGGGGATGGGGGAGTAGATTGCCGTTGGAGTCTATTGGGGATGGGAGAGTGGTTTGGGAATGGACTGTACTGGGATTGGGAGAGTGGATTGGTGATGTGAGAGTGGATTGTGGATGGGTGAGTGGATTGGGACATTGGGAATGGATTGGGGATGGGAGAGTGGATTGGGGATGGGAGCATGGATTGGGGACGGGAGAGACGATTGGGGTTGGAGCGGATTGGTGATGGGGAGTGGATTGGGGATTGGAGTGTGGATTGGGGATGGAGTGGATTGGGAATGGGAGAGTGGATATGGGATGGGAGTGTGGTTTGGGGATGGGAGAGTTGATTGGGATTGGGTATGGGAAAGTGGATAAGAGATGGGAGAGTGGATTGGGGATGGGAGAGTGGATTGGGGATGGGGTGTGGATTGGGAATGGAGGAATGGATTGGTGATGGTAAAGTGGATTGGGGGTGGGAGAGTTGATTGTGATTGAGGATGGGAGAGTGAGTAGGTGATGGTAGAGTGGATTGGGGATGGGAGAGTGGAATGGAGAAGGGAGAGTGGATTGCGGAAGGGAGAGTGGATTGGGACGGGAGAGTGGATTGGGGTTGGGAGACAGGATTGGGGATGGGGAGTGGATTGCTGATGGGAGAGTGGATTGGGGATGGGAGAGTGGATTGTGGATGGGAGGTCGATTGGGTGGGGTGTGGATTGGGGATGGAGGAGTGGATTGGGGATGGGAGAGTGGATTGTGGATGGGAGAGTGGATTGTGGATGGGAGAGTGGATTGGGGAAGGGTGAGTGGATTTGGAATGCGAGAGTGGATTGAGGATGGGAGAGTGGTTTGGACATGGATGAGAGGATTGGGAATCAGAGACTGGTTTGGGGATTGGGAATGGATTGGGTGTGCGGAGTGGATTGGGAATGGGAGAGTGGATTAGGGATGGGAATGTGAATTGGAGATGGGAGAGTGGATTGGGGATGGGAGAGTGGATTGGGGATGGGAGTGTTGATTGGGATTGGGGATGGGTGAGTGGAAATGGGATGGGAGAGTGGCTTGGAGATGGGAGAGTGGATATGGGATGGGAGAGTGGATTGGGGATGGGAGAGTGGATTGGGGATGGAGCGGATTGGGGATGGGGAGTGGATTGGGGATGGGAGAGTAGATTGGGTATGGGAGAGTGGATTGGGGATGGAGAGAATTGGGGATGGTAGAGTGGATTTTGGATGGGAGAGTGGCTTGGGGATGGGAAAGTGGATTGGAGATGGGAAAGTGGATTTGAAATGGGAAACTGGATTGGGAATGGGAGAGTGAATTGCGGATGGGAGAGTGCATTGGGGATGGGAAAGTGATTTGAGGATGGAGGAGTGGATTGGTGATGAGAGAGTGGATTGTGGATGGGAGAGTTGATTGGGAATGGGAGAGTGGATTGGGAATGGGAGAGTGGATTGGGGTTGGGATGTGAAAGTGGATTGGAGATGGGAGAGTGGATTGGGGATGGGAGAGTGGATTGGGGATGGGAGAGTTGATTGGGACTGGGGATGGGAGAGTAGATAGGTGATGGGAGAGTGGATTGGGTATGTGGGCTTGGATTAGAAATGGGGAGTGGATTGTGAATGGGGGAGTGTATTGGAGATGGGGAAGTTGATTGGAGATGGGAAAGTGAATTGGGGATGGGAGGGTGGATTGGGATGGGAGAGTGGATTGGGGTTGTGAGAGTGGATTGGGGCTGGGGGAGTGGATTGAGGATGGGGTAGTGGATTGGGGATGGGAGAATATATTGGGGACGGGGGACTGGATTGGGGATGGGAAAGTGGATTGGCAATGGGGTAATGGACTGGGAATGGAAGAGTAGATTGGGGATGGACAGAATTGGGGATGGGAGAGTGGATTGGGGATGGAGTGGATTGGGGATGGCAGAATGGATTGGCAATGGGGTAATGGATTGGGAATGGGAGAGTAGATTGGGGATGGACAGAATTGGGGCTGGGGAGTGGATTGGGAATGGGGGAGTGGATTGGGGATGGAGTGGATTGGGGATGGGAGTGGATTGCAGCTGGGGAGTGGATTCGGGATGGGGGAGTGGATTGGGGATGGAGGAGTGCATTGGGGATGGGAGAGTGGATTGGGGCTGGAGGAGTGGATTGGGGATGGAGGAGTGGATTCGAGATGGAAGAGTGGATTGGGGATGGGAGAGTGGATTGGGGATGGGGAGTGGATTGGGGATGGGAGAGTGGATTGGGGATGGGAAGTGGATTGGGAGGGGTGTGGATTGGGGATGGAGTAGTGGATTGGGGATGGAGGAGTGGATTGGGGATGGAGGAGTGGATTTGGGATGGGAGAGTGGATTGTGGATGGGAGAGTGGATTGTGGATGGGAGAGTGGATTGGGAATGCGAGAGTGGATTGAGGATGGGAGAGTGGATTGGACATGGGAGAGTGGATTGTGGATGGGAGAGTGGATTGGTGATGGGAGAGTGGATTGGGGATGGGAGACAGGATTGGGGATGGGGGACATGATTGGGGATGGCAGACAGGATTGTGTATCGGAGACTGGATTTGGGATTGGGAATGGATTGGGGGTGGGGTGTGGATTGGGAATGGGAGAGTGGATTAAGGATGGGAGAGTGGATTGGGGATGGGGGAGTAGATTGCCGTTGGAGTCTATTGGGGATGGGAGAGTGGTTTGGGAATGGACTGTACTGGGATTGGGAGACTGGATTGGTGATGTGAGAGTGGATTGTGGATGGGTGAGTGGATTGGGATATTGGGAATGGTTTGGGGATGGGAGAGTGGATTGGGGATGGGAGCATGGATTGGGGACGGGAGAGACGATTGGGGTTCGAGCGGATTGGTGATGGGAGAGTGGATTGGGGATGGGAGTGTGGATTGGGGATGGGAGTGTGGATTGGGGATGGAGTGGATTGGGAATGGGAGAGTGGATATGGGATGGGAGAGTGCATTGGGGATGGGAGAGTGGATTGGGAATGGGAGTTTGGTTTGGGGATGGGAGAGTTGATTGGGATTGGGTATGGGAAAGTGGATTAGAGATGGGAGAGTGGATTGGGGATGGGAGAGTGGATTGGGGATGGGGTGTGGATTGGGAATGGAGGAGTGGATTGGTGATGGGAAAGTGGATTGGGGGTGGGAGAGTTGATTGTGATTGAGGATGGGAGAGTGAGTAGGTGATGGGAGAGTGGATTGGGGATGGGAGAGTGGATTGGGGATGGGAGAGTGGATTGGGGATGGGAGAGTGGATTGGGGAAGGGAGAGTGGATTGGGACGGGAGAGTGGATTGGGACGGGAGAGTGGATTGGGGTTGGGAGACAGGATTGGGGATGGGGAGTGGATTTGTGAAGGGAGAGTGGATTGGGGATGGGAGAGTGGATTGTGGATGGGAGGTCGATTGGGTGGGGTGTGGATTGGGGATGGAGGAGTTGATTGGGGATGGGAGAGTGGATTGTGGATGGGAGAGTGGATTGGGGATGGGAGTGGATTGGGAAAGGGTGAGTGGATTGGGAATGCGAGAGTGGATTGAGGATGGGAGAGTGGTTTGGACATGGGAGAGAGGATTGGGAATCGGAGACTGGTTTGGCGATTGGGAAAGGATTGGGTGTGCGGAGTGTATTGGGAATGGGAGAGAGGATTAGGGATGGGAGAGTGGATTGGGAATGGGAGTGTGGTTTGGCGATGGGAGAGTGCATTGGGATTGGGTATGGGAAAGTGGATTAGAGATGGGAGAGTGGATTGGGGATGGGGGAGTAGATTGGGGATGGGAGAGTGGATTGGTGATGACAGAGTGGATTGGGTAATGAGAGCGGATTGGGGATGGGATAGTTGATTGGGATTGGAGTGGATTGGGGATGGGAGAGTGGATTGCGGATGGGAGAGTGGATTGGGGATGGGAGAGTAGTTATGGGATGGGAGAGTGGATTGGTGATGGGAGATTGGATATGGGATGGGAGAGTGGATTGGGAATGGGAGTGTGGTTTGGGGATGGGAGAGTTCATTGGGATTGGGTATGGGAAAATGGATTAGAGATGGGAGTGGATTCGGGATGGGAGAGTGGATTGGGGATGGGAGAGTGGATTGGTGATGACAGAGTGGATTGGGTAAGTGAGAGTGGATTGGGGATGGGAGAGTGGATTACGGATGGGAGAGTGGATTGGGGATGGGAGAGTAGATATGGGATGGGAGAGTGGATTGGTGATGGGAGAGTGGATATGGGATGGGAGAGTGGATTGGGAATGGCAGTGTGGTTTGGGGATGGGAGAATTGATTGGGATTGGGTATGGGAAAGTGGATTAGAGATGGGAGAGTGGATTGGGGATGGGAGAGTGGATTGGGGATGGGAGGGTGGATTGGGGATGGGACAGTGGATTGTAGATGGGAAGTGGATTGGGAGGGGTGTGGATTGGGAATGGAGGCGTGGATTGGTCATGGGAGAGTGGATTGAGGATGGGAGAGTGGATTGGGAATGGGAGAGTGAATTGGGGAAGCGAGAGTGGATTGGGAATGCGAGAGTGGATTGAGGATGGGAGAGTGGATTGGGGATGGGAGAGTGGATTGGGGATGGGAGACAGGATTGGAAATCGGAGACTGGATTGGGGATTGGGAATGGATTGGTTGTGGGGAGTGGATTGGGAATGCGAGAGTGGATTAGGGATGGGAGAGTGGATTGGAGATGGGGTAGTAGATTGTCGTTGGAGTCTATTGGGTATGGGAGATTGGATTTTGGATGGGAGAGTGGATTGGGTATGTGAGAGCAGATTGGGGATGGGGGAATTGATTGGGATTGGAGTGGATTGGGAAAAGGAGAGTGGATTGCGGATGGGAGAATGGATTGGTGATGGGAGAGTGGATTGGGGATGGGAGAGTGGAAATGGGATGGGAGACCTAATTGGGATTGGGGATGGGAAAGTGAATTGGAGATGGTAGAGTGGATTGGGGATGGGAGAGTGGATTGGGGATGGGAGAGTGGATTGGGGATGGAAGAGTGGATATGGGATGGGAGAGTGGGTTGGGGATGGGAGAGTGGATATGGGATGGGAGAGTGGATTGGCGATGGGAGAGTGGATTGGGGATGGGAGAGTGGTTTGGGGATGGGAGGTCGATTGGGTGGGTTGTGGATTGGGGATGGAGGAGTGGATTGGGGATGGGAGAGTGGATTGTGGATGGGAGAGTGGATTGGGGATGGCAGAGTGGATTGGGGAAGGGTGAGTGGATTGGGAATGCGAGAGTGGATTGAGGATGGGAGAGAGGATTGTGAATGGGAGAGTGGATTAGGGATGGGAATGTGAATTGGAGATGGGAGAGTGGATTGGGGATGGGAGAGTGGATTGGGGATGGGAGATTTGATTGGGATTGGGGATGGGAGAGCGGATATGAGATGGGAGAGTGGATTGGGGATGGGAGAGTGGATATGGGATGGGAGAGTGGATTGAGGATGGGAGAGTGGATTGGGGATGGGAGAGTGGATTGGGAATGGGAGTGTGGTTTGGGGATGGGAGAGTTGATTGGGATTGGGTATGGGAAAGTGGATTAGAGATGGGAGAGTGGATTGGTGATGGGAGAGTGGATTGGGGGGTGGGAAAGTTGATTGGGATTGAGGATGGGAGAGTGAATAGGTGATGGGAGAGTGGATTGGGGATGGGAGAGTAGATATGGGATGGGAGAGTGGATTGGTGATGGGAGAGTGGATATGGGATGGGAGAGTGGATTGGGAATGGCAGTGTGGTTTGGGGATGGGAGAATTGATTGGGATTGGGTATGGGAAAGTGGATTAGAGATGGGAGAGGAGATTGGGGATGGGAGAGTGGATTGGGGATGGGAGGGTGGATTGGGGATGGGACAGTGGATTGTAGATGGGAAGTGGATTGGGAGGGGTGTGGATTGGGGATGGAGGCGTGGATTGGTCATGGGAGAGTGAATTGAGGATGGGAGAGTGGATTGGGGATGGGAGAGTGAATTGGGGAAGCGAGAGTGGATTGGGAATGCGAGAGTGGATTGGGGATTGGGAATGGATTGGTTGTGGGGAGTGGATTGGGAATGGGAGAGTGGATTAGGGATGGGAGAGTGGATTGGAGATGGGGTAGTAGATTGTCGTTGGAGTCTATTGGGTATGGGAGATTGGATTTTGGATGGGAGAGTGGATTGGGTATGTGAGAGCAGATTGGGGATGGGGGAATTGATTGGGATTGGAGTGGATTGGGAAAAGGAGAGTGGATTGCGGATGGGAGAATGGATTGGTGATGGGAGAGTGGATTGGGGATGGGAGAGTGGAAATGGGATGGGAGACCTAATTGGGATTGGGGATGGGAAAGTGAATTGGAGATGGTAGAGTGGATTGGGGATGGGAGAGTGGATTGGGGATGGGAGAGTGGATTGGGGATGGAAGAGTGGATATGGGATGGGAGAGTGGGTTGGGGATGGGAGAGTGGATATGGGATGGGAGAGTGGATTGGGGATGGGAGAGTGGATTGGGGATGGGAGAGTGGTTTGGGGATGGGAGGTCCATTGGGTGGGGTGTGGATTGGGGATGGAGGAGTGGATTGGGGATGGGAGAGTGGATTGTGGATGGGAGAGTGGATTGGGGATGGCAGAGTGGATTGGGGAAGGGTGAGTGGATTGGGAATGCGAGAGGGGATTGAGGATGGGAGAGTGGATTGTGAATGGGAGAGTGGATTAGGGATGGGAATGTGAATTGGAGATGGGAGAGTGGATTGGTGATGGGAGAGTGGATTGGGGATGGGAGATTTGATTGGGATTGGGGATGGGAGAGCGGATATGAGATGGGAGAGTGGATTGGGGATGGGAGAGTGGATATGGGATGGGAGAGTGGATTGAGAATGGGAGAGTGGATTGGGGATGGGAGAGTGGATTGGGAATGGGAGTGTGGTTTGGGGATGGGAGAGTTGATTGGGATTGGGTATGGGAAAGTGGATTAGAGATGGGAGAGTGGATTGGTGATGGGAGAGTGGATTGGGGGGTGGGAAAGTTGATTGGGATTGAGGATGGGAGAGTGAATAGGTGATGGGAGAGTGGATTGGGGATGGGAGAGTGGAATGGGGATGGGAGAGTGGAATGGGGATGGGAGACCTAATTGGGATTGGGGATGGGAAAGTGAATTGGAGATGGTAGAGTCGATTGGGGATGGGAGCGTGGATTGGGGATGGGAGAGTGGATATGGGATGAGAGAGTGGGTTGGGGATGGGAGAGTGGATATGTGATGGGAGAGTGGATTGGTGATGGGAGAGTGGATTGGGGATGGGAGAGTGGTTTGGGGATGGGAGTGTGGTTTGGTGATGGGAGAGTTGATTGGGATTGGGTATGGTAAAGTGGGTTAGAGATGGGAGAGTGGATTGGGGATGGGATAGTGGATTGGGGATGGGAGAGTGGAATGGAGAAGGGAGAGTGGATTGGGGAAGGGAGAGAGGATTGGGTAAGTGAGAGTGGATTGGGGATGGGAGAGTTGATTGGGATTGGAGTGGATTGGGGATGGGAGAGTGGATATGGGATGGGAGAGTGGATTGGGGATGGGAGAATGGATATGGGATGGGAGAGTTGATTGGAGATGGGAGAGTGGATATGGGATGGGAGAGTGGATTGGGGATGGGATAGTGGATTGGGAATGGGAGTGTGGTTTGGGGATGGGAGAGTTGATTGGGATTGGGTATGGGAAAGTGGATTAGAGATGGGAGAGTGGATTGGGGATGGGAGAGTGGATTGGGGATGGGGTGTGGATTGGGAATGGAGGAGTGGATTGGTGATGCGAGAGTGGATTGGGGGTGGGAGAGTGGAATGGAGAAGTGAGAGTGGATTGGGGAAGGGAGAGTGGATTGGGACGGGAGTTTGGATTGGGGTTGGGAGACAGGATTGGGGATGGGGTGTGGATTGTGGATGGGAGGTGGATTGGGAGGGGTGTGGATTGGGGATGGAGGAGTGGATTGGGGATGGGGGAGTGGATTGTGGATGGGAGGGAGGATTGGGGATGGGAGAGTGGATTGGGGATGGGAGAATGGATTGGGAATGCGAGAGTGGATTGAGGATGGGAGAGTGGATTGGACATGGGAGAGTGGATTGGGGATGGGAGAGTGGATTGGTGATGGGAGAGTTGATTGGGGATGGGAGACAGGATTGGGAATCGGAGACTGGATTGGGGATTGGGAATGGATTGGGTGTGGGGAGTGGATTGGGAATGGGAGAGTGGATTCGGGATGGGAGAGTGGATTCGGGATGGGGGAGTAGATTGGGGATGGGAGAGTGGATTGGTGATGACAGAGTGGATTGGGTAATGAGAGCGGATTGGGGATGGGGTAGTTGATTGGGATTGGAGTGGATTGGGGATGGGAGAGTGGATTGCGGATGGGAGAGTGGATTGGGGATGGGAGAGTAGATATGGGATGGGAGAGTGGATTGGTGATGGGAGATTGGATATGGGATGGGAGAGTGGATTGGGAATGGGAGTGTGGTTTGGCGATGGGAGAGTTCATTGGGATTGGGTATGGGAAAGTGGATTAGAGATGGGAGTGGATTGGGGATGGGAGACTGGATTGGGGATGGGAGAGTGGATTGGTGATGACAGAGTGGATTGGGTAAGTGAGAGTGGATTGGGGATGGGAGAGTGGATTACGGATGGGAGAGTGGATTGGGGATGGGAGAGTAGATATGGGATGGGAGAGTGGATTGGTGATGGGAGAGTGGATATGGGATGGGAGAGTGGATTGGGAATGGCAGTGTGGTTTGGGGATGGGAGAATTGATTGGGATTGGGTATGGGAAAGTGGATTAGAGATGGGAGAGTGGATTGGGGATGGGAGAGTGGATTGGGGATGTGAGGGTGGATTGGGGATGGGACAGTGGATTGTAGATGGGAAGTGGATTGGGAGGGGTGTGGATTGGGGATGGAGGCGTGGATTGGTCATGGGAGAGTGGATTGAGGATGGGAGAGTGGATTGGGGATGGGAGAGTGAATTGGGGAAGCGAGAGTGGATTGGGAATGCGAGAGTGGATTGAGGATGGGAGAGTGGATTGGGGATGGGAGAGTGGATTGGGGATGGGAGACAGGATTGGAAATCGGAGACTGGATTGGGGATTGGGAATGGATTGGTTGTGGGGAGTGGATTGGGAATGGGAGAGTGGATTAGGGATGGGAGAGTGGATTGGAGATGGGGTAGTAGATTGTCGTTGGAGTCTATTGGGTATGGGAGAGTGGATTTTGGATGGGAGAGTGGATTGGGTATGTGAGAGCAGATTGGGGATGGGGGAATTGATTGGGATTGGAGTGGATTGGGAAAAGGAGAGTGGATTGCGGATGGGAGAATGGATTGGTGATGGGAGAGTGGATTGGGGATGGGAGAGTGGATTGGTGATGGGAGAGTGGAAATGGGATGGGAGACCTAATTGGGATTGGGGATGGGAAAGTGAATTGGAGATGGTAGAGTGGATTGGGGATGGGAGAGTGGATTGGGGATGGGAGAGTGGATTGGGGATGGAAGAGTGGATATGGGATGTGAGAGTGGGTTGGGGATGGGAGAGTGGATATGGGATGGGAGAGTGGATTGGGGATGGGAGAGTGGTTTGGGGATGGGAGGTCGATTGGGTGGGGATTGGATTGGGGATGGAGGAGTGGATTGGGGATGGGAGAGTGGATTGTGGATGGGAGAGTGGATTGGGGATGGCAGAGTGGATTGGGGAAGGGTGAGTGGATTGGGAATGCGAGAGTGGATTGAGGATGGGAGAGTGGATTGTGAATGGGAGAGTGGATTAGGGATGGGAATGTGAATTGGAGATGGGAGAGTGGATTGGGGATGGGAGAGTGGATTGGGGATGGGAGATTTGATTGGGATTGGGGATGGGAGAGCGGATATGAGATGGGAGAGTGGATTGGGGATGGGAGAGTGGATATGGGATGGGAGAGTGGATTGAGGATGGGAGAGTGGATTGGGGATGGGAGAGTGGATTGGGAATGGGAGTGTGGTTTGGGGATGGGAGAGTTGATTGGGATTGGGTATGGGAAAGTGGATTAGAGATGGGAGAGTGGATTGGTGATGGGAGAGTGGATTGGGGGGTGGGAAAGTTGATTGTGATTGAGGATGAGAGAGTGAATAGGTGATGGGAGAGTGGATTGGGGATGGGAGAGTGGAATGGGGATGGGAGAGTGGAATGGGGATGTGAGACCTAATTGGGATTGGGGATGGGAAAGTGAATTGGAGATGGTAGAGTCGATTGGGGATGGGAGCGTGGATTGGGGATGGGAGAGTGGATATGGGATGAGAGAGTGGGTTGGGGATGGGAGAGTGGATATGTGATGGGAGAGTGGATTGGGGATGGGAGAGTGGATTGGGGATGGGAGAGTGGTTTGGTGATGGGAGAGTTGATTGGGATTGGGTATGGTAAAGTGGGTTAGAGATGGGAGAGTGGATTGGGGATGGGAGAGTGGATTGGGGATGGGAGAGTGGAATGGAGAAGGGAGAGTGGATTGGGGAAGGGAGAGAGGATTGGGTAAGTGAGAGCGGATTGGGGATGGGAGAGTTGATTGGGATTGGAGTGTATTGGGGATGGGAGATTGGATATGGGATGGGAGAGTGGATTGGGGATGGGAGAATGGATATGGGATGGGAGAGTTGATTGGAGATGGGAGAGTGGATATGGGATGGGAGAGTGGATTGGGGATGGGATAGTGGATTGGGAATGGGAGAGTGGATTGGGGATGGGAGAGTGGATTGGGGATGGGGTGTGGATTGGGAATGGAGGAGTGGATTGGTGATGCGAGAGTGGATTGGGGGTGGGAGAGTGGAATGGAGAAGTGAGAGTGGATTGGGGAAGGGAGAGTGGATTGGGACGGGAGTTTGGATTGGGGTTGGGAGACAGGATTGGGGATGGGGTGTGGATTGTGGATGGGAGGTGCATTGGGAGGGGTGTGGATTGGGGATGGAGGAGTGGATTGGGGATGGGGGTGTGGATTGTGGATGGGAGGGAGGATTGGGGATGGGAGAGTGGATTGGGGATGGGAGAATGGATTGGGAATGCGAGAGTGGATTGAGGATGGGAGAGTGGATTGGACATGGGAGAGTGGATTGGGCATGGGAGAGTGGATTGGTGATGGGAGAGTTGATTGGGGATGGGAGACAGGATTGGGAATCGGAGACTGGATTGGGGATTGGGAATGGATTGGGTGTGGGGAGTGGATTGGGAATGGGAGAGTGGATTAGGGATGGGAGAGTGGATTGGGGATGGGGGAGTAGATTGTCGTTGGAGTCTATTGGGTATGGGAGAGTGGACTAGGAATGAAGTGTACTGGGATTGGGAGAGTGGATTGGTGGTGGGAGAGTGGATTGTGGATGGGTGAATGGATTTGGAGATTGGGAGTGGATTGGGGATGTGAGAGTGGGTTGGCGATGGAGTGGATTGGGAATGGGGAGTGGATAGGGGATGGAGTGGATTGGGAATGGGAGAGTGGATTTTGGATGGGAGAGTGGATTGGGTATGTGAGAGCAGATTGGGGATGGGGGAATTGATTGGGATTGGAGTGGATTGGGAATGGGAGAGTGTATTGCGGATGGGAGAATGGATTGGGGATGGGAGAGTGGATTGGGGATGGGTGAGTGGATTGGTGATGGGAGAGTGGATTGGGGATGGGAGAATGGATTGGGAATGGTCGAGTGGAATAGGTATGGGAGAGTGGAATGGGGATGGGAGAGCTAATTGGGATTGGGGATGGGAAAGTGCATTGGAGATGGGAGAGTGGATTGCGGATGTGGGATTGGATTAGAAATGGGAGAGTGGTTTCTGGATGGGGGAGTGTATTGGGGATAGGAAAGTGGATTGGAGATGGGAAAGTGGATTGGGGATGGGAGAGTGGATTGGGAATGCAAGAGTGGATTGGGGATGGGAGAGTGGATTGGGGATGGTGGAGTGGATTGGGGATGGCGGAGTGGATTGGGGATGGGGACTGGATTGGGGATGGGGGAGTGGATTGGGGAAGAGAGACCTGATTGGGGACGGGGGACTGGATTCAGGATGGGAAACTGGATTGGGAATGGGAAACTGGATTGGGAATGGGAGGGTCGATTCGGAATGGACGAGTTAATTGGAGATGGGGAACGGACTGGGATTGGGGACCTGGAATGTGGATGGGGAATGGATTTGGGATGGGGAGAGAATTGGCGATCTGGTTGATTGGGAATGTGGGAATGGATTGGGAATGGGCGAGTGGATTGCGGATGGTGGAGTGTATTGGAATGGGGAAATGGATTGGGAATGGGAGAGTGCATTGGGGATGGAGAGAATTGGGGATGGGAGACAGGATTGGGGACGCGAGAGTGGATTGGGGATGGAGTGGATTGGGGATGGGAAAGGGGTTGAGGATGGAGTGTATTGGGGAAGGGAGTGGAATGGGGCTGGGGAGTGGATCGGGGATGGAGTGGATTGGGACTGGGGGAATGTATTGTGGCTGGGGAGAGGATTGGGAATGGTGGAGTGGATTGGGGATGGAGTGGATTGGGGATGGGAGTGGATTGGGGCTGGGGAGTGGATTGGGGCTGGGGAGTGGATTGGGGATGGAGTGGATTGGGGATGGGGGAGTGGATTCAGGATGGGAGAGTAGATTGGTGATGGGAGACTGGATTGGGGATGGGAGAGTGGATTGGGCAAGGGAGAGCTAATTGGGATTGGGGATGGGAAAGTGGATTGGAGATGGGTGAGTGGATTGGGGATGGGAATGTGGATTGGGGATGGGAGAGTTCATTGGGATTGGGGATGGGAGAGTGGATAGGTGATGGGAGAGTGGATTGGATATGTGGGATTGGATTAGAAATGGGAGAGTGGATTGTGGATGGGGGAGTGGATTTGGGATAGGAAAGTGGATTGGGGATGGGAGAGTGGATTGGGGATGGGAGTGGATTGTGGATGGGAGAGTGGATTGGGGATGGGAGAGTGGATTGGGGATGGGAGAGTGGATTGGGGATGGGGGAGTTGATTGGGAATGGGAGAGCACATTGGGGACGGGTTTGGATTAGGGATGGGGGAGTGGATTGGGGATGGCACAGCGGATTGGGGACGGGAGAGTGGATTGGTGATGGGAGAGTGGATTGGGGGTGGGAGAGTTGATTGGGATTGAGGATGAGAGAGTGGATTGGGGAAGGGAGCGTGGATTGGGGATGGGGCGTGCATTGGGGATGGGAGAGTGGATTGGGGATGGGAGAGTGGATTCTGGATGGGAGGTGGATTGGGTGGGGTGTGATTTGGGGATGGAGTAATGGATTGGGGATGGAAGAGTGGATTGAGGATGGGAGAGTGGATTGGGGATGGGAGAGTGGATTGGGGAAGGGAGAGTGGATTAGGGAAGGGAGAGTGGATTGGGAATGCGAGAGTGGATTGAGGATGGGAGAGTGGATTGGACATGGGAGTGTGGATTGGGGATGGGAGGCTGGATTGGTGATGGGAGAGTGGATTGGGGATGGGAGACAGGATTTGGAATCGGAGACTGGATTGGGGATTGGGAATGGATTGGGTGTGCGGAGAGGATGGGGAATGGGAGAGTGGATTAGGGATGGGAAAGTGCATTGGAGATGGGAGAGTGGATTGGGGATGGGAGAGTGGATCGGGGATGGGAGAGTTGATTGGCATTGGGGATGGGAGAGTGGATATGGGATGGGAGAGTGGATTGGGGATGGGATAGTGGATATGGGATGGGAGAGTGGATTGGGGATGGGAGAGTGGATTGGGGATGGGAGAGTGGATTAGGAATGGGTGTGTGGTTTGGGGATTGGAGAGTTGATTGGGATTGGGTATGGGAAAGTGGATTAGAGATGGGAGAGTTGATTGGGGATGGGAGAGTGGATTGGGAATGGGGTGTGGATTGGGAATGGAGGAGTGGATTGGTGATGGGAGAGTGGATTGGGGGTGGGAGAGTTGATTGGGATTGAGGATTGGAGAGTGAATAGGTGATGGGAGAGTGGATCGGGGATGGGAGAGTGGAATGGGGATGGGAGAGTGGATTGGTGATGGGAGAGAGGATTGGGGATGGGAGACAGGATTGGGAATCGGAGACTGGATTGGGGATTGGGAATGGATTGGTTGTGGGGAGTGGATTGGGAATGGGAGAGTGGATTAGGGATGGGAGAGTGGGTTGGGGAAGGGGGAGTAGATTGTCGTTGGAGTCTATTGGGTATGGGAGAGTGGATTGGGAATGGAGTGTACTGGGATTGGGAGAGTGGATTGTGGATGGGTGAGTGGATTGGGATATTGGGAGTGGATTGGGGGTGGGAGAGTAGATTGGGGATCGGAGAGTGGATTGGGGATGGGAGAGTTGCTTGGGATTGGGGATGGGAGAGTGGATAGGTGATGGGAGAGTGGACAGGGTATGTGGGATTCGATTAGAAATGGGAGAGTAGTTTGTGGATGGGGGAGTGTATTCGGGATAGGAAAGTGGATTGGAGATGGGAAAGTGGATTGGGGATGGGAGAGTGGATTGGGGATGGAAGAGTGGATTGGGGATGGGAGAGTGGATTGGGGATGGCGGAGTGGATTGGGGATGGGAGAGCAGATTGGGGACGGGGACTGGATTGGGGATGGGAAAGTGGATTGGTGATTGGAATCTGTATTGGGAATGGGAGGGTCGATTCGGAATGGACGAGTTAATTGGAGATGGGGAACGAACTGGGATTGGGGACATGGATTGTGGATGGGGAATGGATTGGGAATGGGAGAGTGGATTGTGGATGGTGGAGTGTATTGGGAATGGGGAAATGGATTGGGAATGGCAGAGTGGATTGGGGATGGAGGGAATTGGGGATGGGAGAGTGGATTGGGGACGGGAGAGTGGATTGGGGATGGAGTGGATTGGGGATGGGAAAGTGGATTGAGGATGGAGTGTATTGGGGATGGGAGTGGAATGAAGCTGGGGAGTGGATTGGGGATGGAGTGGATTGGGAATGGGGGAGTGTATTGGTGCTGGGGAGAGGATTGGGAATGGTGGAGTGGATTGGGGATGGGAGTGGAATGGGGCTGGGGTGTGGATTGGGGCTGGGGAGTGGATTGGGGCTGGGGAGTGGATTGGGGCTGGGGATTGGATTGTGGATGGAGTGGATTGGGGATGGAGTGGATTGGGGATGGGGGAGTGGATTCAGGATGGGAGAGTATATTGGTGATGGGAGAGTGGATTGGGGATGGGAGAGTGGATTGGGAATGGGAGAGCACATTGGGGACGGGTTTGGATTAGGGATGGGGGAGTGGATTGGGGATGGCACAGCGGATTGGGGACGGGAGAGTGGATTGGTGATGGGAGAGTGGATTGGGGGTGGGAGAGTTGATTGGGATTGAGGATGAGAGAGTGGATTGGGGAAGGGAGCGTGGATTGGGGATGTGAGAGTGGGTTGGCGATGGAGTGGATTGGGAATGGGGAGTGGATAGGGGATGGAGTGGATTGGGAATGGGAGAGTGGATTTTGGATGGGAGAGTGGATTGGGTATGTGAGAGCAGATTGGGGATGGGGGAATTGATTGGGATGGGAGTGGATTCGGAATGGGAGAGTGTATTGCGGATGGGAGAATGGATTGGGGATGGGAGAGTGGATTGGGGATGGGAGAGTGGATTGGGGATGGGAGAGTGGATTGGGGATGGGAGAGTAGATTGGGAATGGTCGAGTGGAATAGGTATGGGAGAGTGGAATGGGGATGGGAGAGCTAATTGGGATTGGGGATGGGAAAGTGCATTGGAGATGGGAGAGTGGATTGCGGATGTGGGATTGGATTAGAAATGGGAGAGTGGTTTCTGGATGGGGGAGTGTATTGGGGATAGGAAAGTGGATTGGAGATGGGAAAGTGGATTGGGGATGGGAGAGTGGATTGGGGATGGTGGAGTGGATTGGGGATGGCGGAGTGGATTGGGGATGGGGACTGGATTGGGGATGGGGGAGTGGATTGGGGAAGAGAGACCTGATTGGGGACTGGATTCAGGATGGGAAACTGGATTGGGAATGAGAAACTGGATTGGGAATGGGAGGGTCGATTCGGAATGGACGAGTTAATTGGAGATGGGGAACGGACTGGGATTGGGGACCTGGAATGTGGATGGGGAATGGATTTGGGATGGGGAGAGAATTGGCGATCTGGTTGATTGGGAATGTGGGAATGGATTGGGAATGGGAGAGTGGATTGCGGATGGTGGAGTGTATTGGAATGGGGAAATGGATTGGGAATGGGAGAGTGCATTGGGGATGGAGAGAATTGGGGATGGGAGACAGGATTGGGGACGCGAGAGTGGATTGGGGATGGAGTGGATTGGGGATGGGAAAGGGGTTGAGGATGGAGTGTATTGGGGAAGGGAGTGGAATGGGGCTGGGGAGTGGATCGGGGATGGAGTGGATTGGGACTGGGGGAATGTATTGTGGCTGGGGAGAGGATTGGGAATGGTGGAGTGGATTGGGGATGGAGTGGATTGGGGATGGGAGTGGATTGGGGCTGGGGAGTGGATTGGGGCTGGGGAGTGGATTGGGGATGGAGTGGATTGGGGATGGGGGAGTGGATTCAGGATAGGAGAGTAGATTGGTGATGGGAGACTGGATTGGGGATGGGAGAGTGGATTGGGAATGGGAGAGTGGATTGGGCATGGGAGAGCTAATTGGGATTGGGGATGGGAAAGTGGATTGGAGATGGGTGAGTGGATTGGGGATGGTAATGTGGATTGGGGATGGGAGAGTTCATTGGGATTGGGGATGGGAGAGTGGATAGGTGATGGGAGAGTGGATTGGATATGTGGGATTGGATTAGAAATGGGAGAGTGGATTGTGGATGGGGGAGTGGATTGGGGATGGGAGAGTGGATTGGGGATGGGAGAGTGGATTGGGGATGGGGGAGTTGATTGGGAATGGGAGAGCACATTGGGGACGGGTTTGGATTAGGGATGGGGGAGTGGATTGGGGATGGCACAGCGGATTGGGGACGGGAGAGTGGATTGGTGATGGGAGAGTGGATTGGGGGTGGGAGAGTTGATTGGGATTGAGGATGAGAGAGTGGATTGGGGAAGGGAGCGTGGATTGGGGATGGGGCGTGCATTGGGGATGGGAGAGTGGATTGGGGATGGGAGAGTGGATTCTGGATGGGAGGTGGATTGGGTGGGGTGTGATTTGGGGATGGAGTAATGGATTGGGGATGGAAGAGTGGATTGAGGATGGGAGAGTGGATTGGGGATGGGAGAGTGGATTGGGGAAGGGAGAGTGGATTAGGGAAGGGAGAGTGGATTGGGAATGCGAGAGTGGATTGAGGATGGGAAAGTGGATTGGACATGGGAGTGTGGATTGGGGATGGGAGGCTGGATTGGTGATGGGAGAGTGGATTGGGGATGGGAGACAGGATTTGGAATCGGAGACTGGATTGGGGATTGGGAATGGATTGGGTGTGCGGAGAGGATGGGGAATGGGAGCGTGGATTAGGGATGGGAAAGTGCATTGGAGATGGGAGAGTGGATTGGGGATGGGAGAGTGGATCGGGGATGGGAGAGTTGATTGGCATTGGGGATGGGAGAGTGGATATGGGATGGGAGAGTGGATTGGGGATGGGATAGTGGATATGGGATGGGTGAGTGGATTGGGGATGGGAGAGTGGATTGGGGATGGGAGAGTGGATTAGGAATGGGTGTGTGGTTTGGGGATTGGAGAGTTGATTGGGATTGGGTATGGGAAAGTGGATTAGAGATGGGAGAGTTGATTGGGGATGGGAGAGTGGATTGGGAATGGGGTGTGGATTGGGAATGGAGGAGTGGATTGGTGATGGGAGAGTGGATTGGGGGTGGGAGAGTTGATTGGGATTGAGGATTGGAGAGTGAATAGGTGATGGGAGAGTGGATCGGGGATGGGAGAGTGGAATGGGGATGGGAGAGTGGATTGGTGATGGGAGAGAGGATTGGGGATGGGTGACAGGATTGGGAATCGGAGACTGGATTGGGGATTGGGAATGGATTGGTTGTGGGGAGTGGATTGGGAATGGGAGAGTGGATTAGGGATGGGAGAGTGGGTTGGGGAAGGGGGAGTAGATTGTCGTTGGAGTCTATTGGGTATGGGAGAGTGGATTGGGAATGGAGTGTACTGGGATTGGGAGAGTGGATTGTGGATGGGTGAGTGGATTGGGATATTGGGAGTGGATTGGGGATGTGAGAGTGGGTTGGCGATGGAGTGGATTGGGAATGGGAGAGTGGATTGCGAATGGGAGAATGGATTGGGGATGGGAGAGTGGAATGGGGATGGGAGACCTAATTGGGATTGGTAATGGGAAAGTGCATTGGAGATGGGAGAGTGGATTGGGGATCGGAGAGTGGATTGGGGATGGGAGAGTTGCTTGGGATTGGGGATGGGAGAGTGGATAGGTGATGGGAGAGTGGACAGGGTATGTGGGATTCGATTAGAAATGGGAGAGTAGTTTGTGGATGGGGGAGTGTATTCGGGATAGGAAAGTGGATTGGAGATGGGAAAGTGGATTGGGGATGGGAGAGTAGATTGGGGATGGAAGAGTGGATTGGGGATGGGAGAGTGGATTGGGGATGGCGGAGTGGATTGGGGATGGGAGAGCAGATTGGGGACGGGGACTGGATTGGGGATGGGAAAGTGGATTGGTGATTGGAATCTGTATTGGGAATGGGAGGGTCGATTCGGAATGGACGAGTTAATTGGAGATGGGGAACGGACTGGGATTGGGGACATGGATTGTGGATGGGGAATGGATTGGGAATGGGAGAGTGGATTGTGGATGGTGGAGTGTATTGGGAATGGGGAAATGGATTGGGAATGCGAGAGTGGATTGAGGATGGGAAAGTGGATTGGACATGGGAGTGTGGATTGGGGATGGGAGGCTGGATTGGTGATGGGAGAGTGGATTGGGGATGGGAGACAGGATTTGGAATCGGAGACTGGATTGGGGATTGGGAATGGATTGGGTGTGCGGAGAGGATGGGGAATGGGAGCGTGGATTAGGGATGGGAAAGTGCATTGGAGATGGGAGAGTGGATTGGGGATGGGAGAGTGGATCGGGGATGGGAGAGTTGATTGGCATTGGGGATGGGAGAGTGGATATGGGATGGGAGAGTGGATTGGGGATGGGATAGTGGATATGGGATGGGTGAGTGGATTGGGGATGGGAGAGTGGATTGGGGATGGGAGAGTGGATTAGGAATGGGTGTGTGGTTTGGGGATTGGAGAGTTGATTGGGATTGGGTATGGGAAAGTGGATTAGAGATGGGAGAGTTGATTGGGGATGGGAGAGTGGATTGGGAATGGGGTGTGGATTGGGAATGGAGGAGTGGATTGGTGATGGGAGAGTGGATTGGGGGTGGGAGAGTTGATTGGGATTGAGGATTGGAGAGTGAATAGGTGATGGGAGAGTGGATTGGGGATGGGAGAGTGGAATGGGGATGGGAGAGTGGATTGGTGATGGGAGAGAGGATTGGGGATGGGAGACAGGATTGGGAATCGGAGACTGGATTGGGGATTGGGAATGGATTGGTTGTGGGGAGTGGATTGGGAATGGGAGAGTGGATTAGGGATGGGAGAGTGGGTTGGGGAAGGGGGAGTAGATTGTCGTTGGAGTCTATTGGGTATGGGAGAGTGGATTGGGAATGGAGTGTACTGGGATTGGGAGAGTGGATTGTGGATGGGTGAGTGGATTGGGATATTGGGAGTGGATTGGGGATGTGAGAGTGGGTTGGCGATGGAGTGGATTGGGAATGGGAGAGTGGATTGCGAATGGGAGAATGGATTGGGGATGGGAGAGTGGAATGGGGATGGGAGACCTAATTGGGATTGGTAATGGGAAAGTGCATTGGAGATGGGAGAGTGGATTGGGGATCGGAGAGTGGATTGGGGATGGGAGAGTTGCTTGGGATTGGGGATGGGAGAGTGGATAGGTGATGGGAGAGTGGACAGGGTATGTGGGATTCGATTAGAAATGGGAGAGTAGTTTGTGGATGGGGGAGTGTATTCGGGATAGGAAAGTGGATTGGAGATGGGAAAGTGGATTGGGGATGGGAGAGTAGATTGGGGATGGAAGAGTGGATTGGGGATGGGAGAGTGGATTGGGGATGGCGGAGTGGATTGGGGATGGGAGAGCAGATTGGGGACGGGGACTGGATTGGGGATGGGAAAGTGGATTGGTGATTGGAATCTGTATTGGGAATGGGAGGGTCGATTCGGAATGGACGAGTTAATTGGAGATGGGGAACGGACTGGGATTGGGGACATGGATTGTGGATGGGGAATGGATTGGGAATGGGAGAGTGGATTGTGGATGGTGGAGTGTATTGGGAATGGGGAAATGGATTGGGAATGGGAGAGTGGATTGGGGATGGAGGGAATTGGGGATGGGAGAGTGGATTGGGGACGGGAGAGTGGATTGGGGATGGAGTGGATTGGGGATGGGAAAGTGGATTGAGGATGGAGTGTATTGGGGATGGCAGTGGAATGAAGCTGGGGAGTGGATTGGGGATGGAGTGGATTGGGAATGGGGGAGTGTATTGGTGCTGGGGAGAGGATTGGGAATGGTGGAGTGGATTGGGGATGGGAGTGGAATGGGGCTGGGGTGTGGATTGGGGCTGGGGAGTGGATTGGGGCTGGGGAGTGGATTGGGGCTGGGGATTGGATTGTGGATGGAGTGGATTGGGGATGGAGTGGATTGGGGATGGGGGAGTGGATTCAGGATGGGAGAGTATATTGGTGATGGGAGAGTGGATTGGGGATGGGAGAGTGGATTGGGAATGGGAGAGTGGATTGGGGATGGGAGAGCGAATTGGGATTGGGGATGGGAAAGTGGATTGGAGATGGGAGAGTGGATTGGGGATGGGGGTGTGGATTGGGGATGGTAGTGTGGATTGGGATTGGGGATGGGAGAGTGGTTAGGTGATGGGAGAGTGGATTGGATATGTGGGATTGGATTAGAAATGGGACAGTGGATGATGGATGGGCGAGTGGATTTAGGATAGGAGAGTGGATTGGGGATGGGAGAGTGGATTGGGGACGGGAGAGCAGATTGGGGACGGGGACTGGATTGGGGATTGGGAATGGATGGGGTGTGCGGAGTGGATTGGGAATGGGAGAGTGGATTGGGGACGGGAGAGTGGATTGGTGATGGGGGAGTGGATTGGGGATGGGAGAGTGGATATGGGGTGGGAGAGTGGATTGGGGATGGGAGAGTGAATATGGGATGGGAGAGTGGATTGGGGATGGGAGAGTGTATTGGGGATGGGAGTGTGGTTTGGGGATGGTAGAGTGGATATGGGATGGGAGAGTGGATATGGGATGGGAGAGTGGATTGGGGCTGGGGAGTGGATTGGGGATGGAGTGGATTGGGGATGGAGTGGATTGGGGTTGGGGGAGTGTATTCGGTTTGGAGTGGATTGGGGATGCGGGAGTTGATTGTGAATGTGGAGTGTATTGTGCTTGGAGGAATGGTCTGGGGTAGGGGAAAGGATCCAGATGGGAGTCTGGATCGGGAATGTGAGAGTGTATGGTGGATGGGAGAGTTGATTGGGGATGGGAGAGTAGATTGTCGTTTGGAGTCTATTGGGGATGGGAGAGTGGATTGTGTATGGGTGAGTGAAATGGGAAATTGGGAGTGATTGGGGATGGGAGAGTGGATTGGGGATGGGCGCAGTGATTGTCGATGGGGAGTGGATTGGGGATGGGTGAGTAGATTGGGAATGGGAGAGTGGATTGGTGATGGAGTGGATTGGGAATGGTAGAGTGGATTTTGGATGGGAGAGTGGATTGCGTATGTGAGAGCGGATTGGGTTGGGGGAGTTGATTGGGGTTGGAGTGGGTTGGGAATGGGAGAGTGGATTGCGGATGGGAGAGTGGATTGGGGATGGGAGAGTGGATGGGGATGGAGGATTGGATTGGTGATGGGAGATTGGATTGGGAATGGGAGAGTGGATTGGGAATGGAAGAGTGGATTGGGGATGGGAGAGTTGATTGGGGATGGGAGAGTTGATTGGGAATGGGGATGGGAGAGTGGATAGGTGATGGGAGCGTGGATTGGGTATGTGGGCTTGGATTAGAAATGGGAGAGTGGATTGTGAATGGGGGAGTGTATTGGAGATAGGAAAGTTGATTGGAGATGGGAAAGTGAATTGGGGATGGGAGAGTAGATTGGGATGGGAGAGTGGATGGGGGATGTGAGAGTGGATTGGGGATGGGGAGTGGATTGAGGATGGGAGAGCGGAATTGGGACGGGGGAATGGATTGGGAATGGCGGAGTGGATTGGGGATGGGAGAGCGGATTGGGGACGGGGGACTGGATTGGGGATGGGAAAGTGGATTGGAGATGGGAAACTGGATTGGGGATGGGGAGTGTATTTGGGATGGGGGGAGAATTGGGGATGGGGATGATTGGGAATGGGGGAATGGATTCGGAATGGGAGAGTGGATTGGGGATGGTGGAGTTGATTGGGAATGTGCAAATGGATTGGGAATGGGAGAGTAGATTGGGGATGGACAGAATTGGCGATGGGAGAGTGGATTGGGGATGGGAGAGTGGATTGGGGTTGGAGTGGATTGGTGATGGGAGAGTGGATTGGGGTGGAGGAGTGTATTGGGGCTGGGGAGAGGCTTGGGAATGTGGGAGTGGATTGGGGATGGAGTGGCTTGGGGATGGGAGTGGATTGGGGTTGGGGAGTGGATTGGGGATGGAGTGGATTGGGTATGGGGGAGTAGATTCGGGATGAGAGAGTGGATTCGGTTTGGAGGAGTGCATTGGGGATGGGAGAGTGGATTGGGGATGGGGAGTGGATTGGGGATGGGAGAGTTGATTGGGGATGGGAGAGTGGATTGGGGATGGGGAGTGGATTGGGGATGGGAGAGTTGTTTGGGGATGGGAGAGTGGATTGGGAATACGAGAGTGGATTGGGGATGGGGTGTGGATTCGGGATGGAGGAGTGGATTGGGGATGGGAGACTGAATTGGGGATGGGAGAGTTGATTGGGGATGGGGAGGGGATTGGGGATGGGAGAATGGATTGGGGATTGGAGAGTGGATTGGGGATGGGAATTGGATTGGGAGGGGTGTGAATTGTGGATGGAGGATTGCATTGGGGATGGGAGAGTGGATTGTGGATGGTAGAGTAGATTTGGGAAGGGAGAGTGGATTGGGAATGCGATAGTGAATTGAGGATGGGAGAGTGGTTTGGACATGGGAGAGTGGATTGGGGATGGGAGAGTGGATTGGTGATGGGAGAGTGGATTGGGGATGGGAGACAGGATTGGGGATCGGAGACTGGATTTGGGATTGGGAATGGATTGGGGGTGGGGAGTAGATTGGGAATGGGAGAGTGGATTAAGGATGGGAGAGTGGTTTGTGAATGGAGTGTACTGGGATTGGGAGAGTGGACTGGTGATGTGAGAGTGGATTGTGGATGGGTGAGTGTATTGGGATATTTGGAGTGGGTTGTGGATGGAGTGGATTGGGAATGGGAGAGTGGAATTTGGATGGGAGAGTGGATTGGGTATGTGAGACCGGATTGGGGATGGGAGAATTGATTGGGATTGGAGTGGATTGGGAATGGGAGAGTGGATTGCTGATGGGAGAGTGGATTGGGGATTGTAGAGTGGATTGGGGATGGGAGAGTGGATTGGGGATGGGGTGTGGGCTGGGGATGGAGGAGTGGATTGGTGATTGGAGAGTGGATTGGGTATTGGAGAGTGGATTGGAAATGGCAGAGTGGATTGGGGATGGGAGAGCTAATTGGGATTGGGGATGGGAATGTGGATTGGAGATGGGAGAGTGGATTTGGGATGGGAGAGTGGATTGGAGATGGGAGAGTTGAATCGGATTGGGAATGGGAGAATGGATAGGTGATGGGAGAGTGGATTGGGTATATGGGATTGGATTAGAAATGGGAGAGTGGATTGTGGATGAGGGAGTGTATTGGGTATAAGAAAGTGGATTGGAGATGGTAAAGTGGATTGGGGATGGGAGAGTGGATTGGTGATGGGAGAGTGGATTGGGGATGGGGGCGTGGTTTGGGGATGGGAGAGCAGATTGGGGACTGGGTGTGGATTGGGGATGGGGGAGTGGATTGGGGATGGGAGAGCGGATTCGGGACGGGGGACTGGATTTGGGATGGAAAAGTTGATTGGAGATGGGAAAGTGGATTGGAGATGGGAAACTGGATTGGGGATGGGAGAGTGGATTTGGAATGTACGAGTTAATTGGAGATGGGGAACGGACTGGGAATGGGGACCTGGATTGTGGATGGGGAATGGATTTGGGATGGGGAGAGAATTGGGAAATGGGTTGATTGTGAACGGGGGAATGGATTGGGAATGGGAGTGGATTGGGGATGGTGGAGTGGTTTGGACATGGGAGAGTGGATTGGGGATGGGAGAGTGGATTGGTGATGGGAGAGTGGATTGGAGATGGGAGACAGGATTGGGGATCGGAGACTGGATTTGGGATTGGGAATGGATTGGGGGTCGGGAGTGGATTGGGAATGGGAGAGTGGATTAAGGATGAGAGAGTGGATTGGGAATGGAGTGTACTGGGATTGGGAAAGTGGATGGTGATGTGAGAGTGGATTGTGGATGGATGAGTGGATTGGGGATGGGAGCATGGATTGGGGACGGGAGAGTGGATTGGGGATGGGAGAGTGGATTGTGAATGGGGTGTGGACTGGGGATGGAGGAGTGGATTGGTGATGGGAGAGTGGATTGGGTATTGGAGAGTGGATTGGGAATGGCAGAGTGGATTGTGGATGGAAGAGCTAATTGGGATTGGGGATGGGAGAGTGGATTGGGGATGGTGGAGTGGATTGGGAATGGGGAAATGGATTGGGAATGGGAGAGAGTATTGGGGATGGAGAGAATTGGGGATGGGAGAGCAGGTTGGGGACGGGAGAGGGGATTGGGGATGGGAGAGTGGATTGAGGATGGAGTGTATTGGGGATGGGAGTGGAATGCGGCTGGGGAGTGGATTGGGGATGGAGTGGATAGGGGATGGGGGAGTGTATTGGGGCTGGGGGGAGGATTGGGAATGAAGGAGTTGATTGGGGATGGAGTGGATTGCGGATGGGAGTTGATTGGGGCTGGGGAGTGGATTGGGGCTGAGGAGTGGATTGGGGATGGAGTGGATTGGGGATGCGGGAGTTGATTGCGAATGTGGAGTGGATTGTGGTTGGAGGAATGGTCTGGGGTAGGGGACAGGATCCAGTTGGGCGTCTGGATCGGGAATGGGAGAGTGTATGGTGGATGGAAGAGTGGATTGTGGATGGGAGAGTAGATTGTCGGTTGATTGGGGGTGGGAGAGTGGATTGGGAATGGAGTGTCCTGGGATTGGGAGAGTGGATTGGTGATGGGAGAGTGGATTGGGGATGGGAGCAGTGATTGGGGACGGGAGAGTGGATTGGGGATGGAGAGAATTGGGGATGGAGAGTGGATTGGGGATAGGAGAGTAGATTGTGAATGGGAGAGTGGATTGGGGATGGAGTGGATTGGGAATGGTGGAGTGGATTTTGGATGGGAGAGTGGATTGGGTATGTGAGAGCGGATTGGGTTGGGGGAGTTGATTGGGATTGGAGTGGATTGGGAATGGGAGAGTGGATTGCAGATGGGAGAGTGGATTGGGGATGGGAGAGTGGATTGGGGATGGGAGAGTGGATTGGGAATGGGAGAGTGGATTGGGGATGGGAGAGTTGATTGGTATTGGGGATGGGAAAGTGGATTGGAGGTGGGAGAGTGGATTGAGGATGGGAGAGTGGATTGGGGATGGAAGAGTTGATTGGGAATGGGGATGGAAGAGTGGATAGGTGATTGGAGAGTGGATTGGGTATGTGGGCTTGAATTAGAAATGGGAGAGTGGATTGTGAGTGGGGGAGTGTATTGGAGATGGGAAAGTTGAATGGAGATGGGAAAGTGAATTGGGGATGGGGGAGTGGATTGAGGATGGGAGAGCGGAATTGGGACGGGGGACTGGATTGGGAATGGGGGAGTGGATTGGGGATGGGAGAGCGGAATGGGGACGGGGGACTGGATCGGGGATGGTAAAGCTGTTTAGAGATAGGAAACTGGATTGGGGATGGGGAGTGGATTTGGGATGGGGGGAGAATTGGGGATGGGGATGATTGGGAATGGGGGAATTGATTGGGAATGGGAGAGTGGATTGGGGATGGTGGAGTGGATTGGAAATGGGGAAATGGATTGGGAATGGGAGAGTAGATTGGGGATGGACAGAATTGGGGATGGGATAGTGGATTGGGGATGGGAGAGTGGATTGGGGTTGGAGTGGATTGTTGATGGGAGAATGGATTGGGGATGTAGGAGTGTATTGGGGCTGGGGAGAGGATTGGGAATGGGGGAGTGGATTGGGGATGGAGTGGATTGGGGATGGGAGTGGATTGGGGCTGGGGAGTGGATTGGGGCTGGGGAGTGGATTGGGGATGGAGTGGATTGGGGATGGGGGAGTAGATTCGGGATGGGAGAGTGGATTGGGGATGGAGGAGTGCATTGGGGATGGGAGAGTGGATTGGGGATGGGGAGTGGATTGGAGATGGGAGAGTGGATTGGGGATGGAAGAATGGATTGGGAATACGAGAGTAGATTGGGGATGGGATGTGGATTGGGGATGGAGGATTGCATAGGGGATGGGAGAGTGGATTTGGGAAGGGAGAGTGGATTGGGAATGCGCGAGTGGATTGAGGATGGGAGAGTGGTTTGGACATGGGAGAGTAGATTGGGGATGGGAGACAGGATTGGGATCGGAGGCTGGATTTGGGATTGGGAATGGATTGGGAGTGGGGAGTGGATTGGGAATGGGAGAGTGGATTTAGGATTAGGAGAGTAGATTGGAAATGGAGTGTACTGGGATTGGGAGAGTGGACTGGTGATGTGAGAGTGGATTGTGGATGGGTGAGTGTATTGGGATATTGGGAGTGGATTGGGGATGGGAAAGTGGATTGGGGATGGGAGCATAGATTGGGGACGGCAGAGTGGAATAGCGATGGAGAGGATTGGGGATGGGGAGTGGATTGTGGATGGAGTGGATTGGGAATGGGAGTGTGGAATTTGGATGGGAGAGTGGATTGGGTATGTGAGACCGGATTGGGGATGGGAGAATTGATTGGGATTGAAGTGGATTGGGAATGGGAGAGTGGATTGCTGATGGGAGAGTGGATTGGTGATGGGAGAGTGGATTGGGGATGGGGGAGTGGATTGGGGATGGGAGAGTGGATTGGGGACGGGGACTGGATTGGGGATGGGGGAGTGGATTGGGGATGGGAGAGCGGATTGGGGACGGGGGACTGGATTGGGGATGGGAAAGTGGATTGGAGATGGGAAAGTGGATAGGAGATGGGAATCTGGATTGGGGATGAGAGAGTGGATTCAAAATGTACGAGTTAATTGCAGATGCTGAACTGACTGGGAATGGGGACCTGGATTGTGGATGGGGAATGGATTTAGGATGGGGAGAGAATTGAGAAATGGGTTGATTGTGAATGGGGGAATCGATTGGGAATGGGAGAGTGGATTGGAGATGGTGGAGTGGATTGGGAATGGGGAAATGTATTGGGAATGGGAGAGATGATTGGGGATGGAGAGAATTGGGGATGGGAGAGTGGATTGGGGATGGGAGAGTGGATTGGGGATGGGAGAGTGGATTGTGGATGGGGAGGGGATTGGGGATGGGGAGGGGATTGGGGATGGGAGAGTGGATTGGGGATTGGAGAGTGGATTGGGGATGGAAATTGGATTGGGAGGGGTGTGGATTGTGGATGGAGGATTGCATTGGGGATGGCAGAGTGGATTGTGGATGGGAGAGTGGATTTGGGAAGGGAGAGTGGATTGGGAATGCGAGAGTAGATTGAGGATGGGAGAGTGGTTTGGACATGGGAGAGTGGATTGGGGATGGGAGACAGGATTGGGGATCGGAGACTGGATTTGGGATTGGGAATGGATTGGGAGTGGGGAGTGGATTGGGAATGGGAGAGTGGATTAAGGATGGGAGAGTAGATTGGAAATGGAGTGTACTGGGATTGGGAGAGTGGACTGGTGATGTGAGAGTGGATTGTGGATGGGTGAGTGTATTGGGATATTGGGAGTGGATTGGGGATGGGAAAGTGGATTGGGGATGGGAGCATGGATTGGGGACAGCAGAGTGGATTGGCGATGGAGAGGATTGGGGATGGGGAGTGGATTGTGGATGGAGTGGATTGGGAATGGGAGTGTGGAATTTGGATGGGAGAGTGGATTGGGTATGTGAGACCGGATTGGGGATGGGAGAATTGATTGGGATTGGAGTGGATTGGGAATGGGAGAGTGGATTGCTGATGGGAGAGTGGATTTGGGAAGGGAGAGTGGATTGGGGATGGGAGAGTGGATTGGGGATGGGGTGTGGATTGGGGATGGAGGAGTGGATTGGTGATGGGAGAGTGGATTGGGTATTGGAGAGTGGATTGGGAATGGCAGAGTGGATTGGGGATGGGAGAGCTAATTGGGATTGGGGATGGGAATGTGGATTGGAGATGGGAGAGTGGATTTGGGATGGGAGAGTGGATTGCGGATGGGAGAGTTGATTGGGATTGGGAATGGGAGAATGGATAGGTGATGGGAGAGTGGATTGGGTATATGGGATTGGATTAGAAATGGGACAGTGGATTGGGGATGATGGAATGTATTGGGTATAGGAAAGTGGATTGGAGATGGGAAAGTGGATTGGGGATGGGAGAGTGGATTGGTGATGGGAGAGTGGATTGGGGATGGGGGAGTGGATTGGGGATGGGAGAGCGGATTGGGGACGGGGACTGGATTGGGGATGGTGGAGTGGATTGGGGATGGGAGAGCGGATTAGGGACGGGGGACTGGATTGGGGATCGGAAAGTGGATTGGAGATGGGAAAGTGGATAGGAGATGGGAAACTGGATTGGGGATGAGAGAGTGGATTCGGAATGTACGAGTTAATTGGAGATGGGGAACGGACTGGGAATGGAGACCTGAATTATGGATGGGGAATGGATTTAGGATGGGGAGAGAATTGGGAAATGGGTTGATTGTGAATGGGGGAATGGATTTGGGATGGGAGACTTGATTGGGGATGGGAGAGTGGATTGGGGATGGGGTGTGGATTGGGGATGAGGAGTGGATTGGTGATGGGAGAGTGGATTGGGTATTGGAGAGTGGATTGGGAATGGCAGAGTGGATTGGGGATGGGAGAGCTAATTGGGATTGGGGATGGGAATGTGGATTGGAGATGGGAGAGTGGATTTGGGATGGGAGAGTGGATTGGGGATGGGAGAGTTGATTGGGATTGGGAATGGGAGAATGGATAGGTGATGGGAGAGTGGATTGGGTATATGGGATTGGATTAGAAATGGGACAGTGGATTGGGGATGATGGAATGTATTGGGTATAGGAAAGTGGATTGGAGATGGGAAAGTGGATTGGGGATGGGAGAGTGGATTGGTGATGGGAGAGTGGATTGGGGATGGGGGAGTGGATTGGGGATGGGAGAGCAGATTGGGGACGGGGACTGGATTGGGGATGGTGGAGTGGATTGGGGATGGGAGAGCGGATTAGGGACGGGGACTGGATTGGGGATCGGAAAGTGGATTGGAGATGGGAAAGTGGATAGGAGATGGGAAACTGGATTGGGGATGAGAGAGTGGATTCGGAATGTACGAGTTAATTGGAGATGGGGAACGGACTGGGAATGGAGACCTGAATTATGGATGGGGAACGGATTTAGGATGGGGAGAGAATTGGGAAATGGGTTGATTGTGAATGGGGGAATGGATTGGGAATGGGAGAGGGGATTGGGGATGGTGGAGTGGATTGGGAATGGGGAAATGTATTGGGAATGAGAGAGAGGATTGGGGATGGACAGAATTGGGGATGGGAGAGTGGATTGGGAATGGGAGAGTGGATTTGGGATGATGGAGTGGATTGGGAATGGGGAAATGGATTGGGAATGGGAGAGTAGATTGGGGATGGACATAATTGGGGATGGGAGAGTGGATTGGGGACGGGTGAGTGGATTGGGGTTGTAGTGGGTTGGTAATGGGAGAGTGGACTGGGGACGGGAGAGTGAATTGGGGTTGGAGTGGATTCGTGATGGGAGAGTGGATTGGGGATGGGAGATTGGATTGAGGATGGAGTAGATTGTGGATGGGAGTGGAATGGAGCTGGGGAGTGGATTGGGGATGGAGTGGATTGGGAATGGGGGAGTGTATTGGGGCTGGGGAGAGGATTGGGAATGGGGGAGTGGATTGGAGATGGGAGAGTGGATTGGGGACGGGTGAGTGGATTGGGGTTGGAGTGGATTGGTGATGGGAGAGTGGACTGGGGACGGGAGAGTGGATTGGGGTTGGAGTGGATTCGTGATGGGAGAGTGGATTGGGGATGGGAGATTGGATTGAGGATGGAGTAGATTGTGGATGGGAGTGGAATGGAGCTGGGGAGTGGATTGGGGATGGAGTGGATTGGGAATGGGGGAGTGTATTGGGGCTGGGGAGAGGATTGGGAATGGGGGAGTGGATTGGGGATGGGAGAGCCGATTGGGGACGGGGACTTGATTGGCGATAGGGGAATGGATTGAGGATGGGAGAGCGGATTGGGGACGGGGGACTGGATTGGGGATGGGAAAGTGGATTGGAGATGGGAAAGTGGATTGGAGATGGGAACGTGGATTGGAGATGGGAAACTGGATTGGGGATGAGAGAGTGGATTCGGAATGTACGAGTTAATTGAAGATGGGGAACGGACTGGGAATGGGGACCTGGATTGTGGATGGGGAATGAATTTGGGATGGGGAGCGAATTGGGAAATGGGTTGATAGTGAATGGGGGAATGGGAGAGTGGATTGGGGATGGTGGAGTGGTTTGGGAATGGGGAAGTATATTGGGAATGGGAGAGAGGATTGGGGATGGAGAGAATTGGGGATGGGAGAGTGGATTGGGGACGGGAGAGTGGATTTGGGATGGAGTGGATTAGGGATGGGAGAGTGGATTGAGGATGGAGTGTATTGGGGATGGGAGTGGAATGCGGCTGAGGAGTGGATTGGGGATGGAGTGGATAGGGGATGGGGGAGAGTATTGGGGCTGGGGAGAGGATTGGGAATGAGGGAGTGGATTGTGGATGGAGTGGATTGCAGATGGGAGTGGATTTGGGCTGGGGAGTGGATTGGTGCTGGGGAGTGGATTGGGGATGGAGTGGATTGGGGTTGGGCGAGTGGATTTTGGATGGAGTGGATTGGGAACGCGGGAGTGGATTGTGAATGGGGAGTGGATTGTGGTTGGAGGAATGGGCTGGGGTAGGAGACACGATCCAGATGAGAGGCAGGATCGGGAATGGGAGAGTGTATGGTAGATAGGAGAGTTGATTGGGGATGGGAGAGTAGATTGTCGTTTGGAGTCTATTGGGGATGGGAGAGTGGATTGGGAATGGGTGAGTGGATTGGGAGACTGGGAGTTGATTGGGGATGGTAGCAGTGATTGGGGACGGGAGAGTGGATTGGGGATGGAATGGATTGGGGATGGGGAGTGGATTCGGGATGGGAGAGTGGATTGGGAATGCGAGAGTGGACTGGGGGTGGAGTGGATTGGGATTGGTAGAGTGGATTTTGGATGGGAGAGTGGATTGGGTATGTGAGAGCGGATTGGAGATTGGACAGTGGATTGGGGATGGAGGAGTGGTTTGGTGATGGGAGAGTGGAATGGGGATGGCGTGTGGATTGGGGATGGAGGAGTGGTTTGGTGATGGGAGAGTGGAATGGGGATTGGACAGTGGATTGGGAATGGGAGAGTGGACTGCAGATGGGAGAGTTGATTTGGGATGGGAGAGTGGATTGAGGATGGGAGAGTGGATTGGGGATGGCGTGTGGATTGGGGATGGAGGAGTGGTTTGGTGATGGGAGAGTGGAATGGGGATTGGACAGTGGATTGGGAATGGGAGAGTGGATTGGAGATGGGAGAGCTAATTAGGAATGGGGATGGGAAAGTGGATTAGAGATGGGAGAGTGTATTTGTGATGGGAGAGTGGATTGGTGATGGGAGAGTTGATTGGGATTGGGGATGGGAGAGTGGATAGGTGATGGGAGAGTGGATCGGGTATGGGGGATTGGATTAGAAATGGGAGAGTGGATTGTGGATGGCGGAGTGTATTGTGTATAGGAAAGTGGATTGGAGATGGGAAAGTGGATTGGGGATGGGAGAGTGGATTGGTGATGGGAGAGTGGATTGGGGATGGGGGAGTGGATTGGGGATGGGAGAGCGGATTGGGGACGGGGACTGGATTGGGGATGGGGGAGTGGATTGGGGATGGGAGAGCGGATTGGGGACGGGGGACTGGATTGGGGATGGGAAAGTGGATTGGAGATGGGAAAGTGGATAGGAGATGGGAATCTGGATTGGGGATGAGAGAGTGGATTCAAAATGTACGAGTTAATTGCAGATGCTGAACTGACTGGGAATGGGGACCTGGATTGTGGATGGGGAATGGATTTAGGATGGGTAGAGAATTGGGAAATGGGTTGATTGTGAATGGGGGAATCGATTGGGAATGGGAGAGTGGATTGGAGATGGTGGAGTGGATTGGGAATGGGGAAATGTATTGGGAATGGGAGAGATGATTGGGGATGGAGAGAATTGGGGATGGGAGAGTGGATTGGTGATGGGAGAGTGGATTGGGGATGGGAGAGTGGATTGGGGATGGGAGAGTGGATTGGGGATGGGAGACAGGATTGGGGATCGGAGACTGGATTTGGGATTGGGAATGGATTGGGAGTGGGGAGTGAATTGGGAATGGGAGAGTGGATTAAGGATGGGAGAGTAGATTGGAAATGGAGTGTACTGGGATTGGGAGAGTGGACTGGTGATGTGAGAGTGGATTGTGGATGGGTGAGTGTATTGGGATATTGGGAGTGGATTGGGGATGGGAAAGTGGATTGGGGATGGGAGCATGGATTGGGGACGGCAGAGTGGATTGGCGATGGAGAGGATTGGGGATGGGGAGTGGATTGTGGATGGAGTGGATTGGGAATGGGAGTGTGGAATTTGGATGGGAGAGTGGATTGGGTATGTGAGACCGGATTGGGGATGGGAGAATTGATTGGGATTGGAGTGGATTGGGAATGGGAGAGTGGATTGCTGATGGGAGAGTGGATTTGGGATGGGAGAGTGGATTGGGGATGGGAGAGTGGATTGGGGATGGGGTGTGGATTGGGGATGGAGGAGTGGATTGGTGATGGGAGAGTGGATTGGGTATTGGAGAGTGGATTGGGAATGGCAGAGTGGATTGGGGATGGGAGAGCTAATTGGGATTGGGGATGGGAATGTGGATTGGAGATGGGAGAGTGGATTTGGGATGGAAGAGTGGATTGGGGATGGGAGAGTTGATTGGGATTGGGAATGGGAGAATGGATAGGTGATGGGAGAGTGGATTGGGTATATGGGATTGGATTAGAAATGGGACAGTGGATTGGGGTTGATGGAATGTATTGGGTATAGGAAAGTGGATTGGAGATGGGAAAGTGGATTGGGGATGGGAGAGTGGATTGGTGATGGGAGAGTGGATTGGGGATGGGGGAGTGGATTGGGGATGGGAGAGCGGATTGGGGACGGGGACTGGATTGGGGATGGTGGAGTGGATTGGGGATGGGAGAGCGGATTAGGGACGGGGGACTGGATTGGGGATCGGAAAGTGGATTGGAGATGGGAAAGTGGATAGGAGATGGGAAACTGGATTGGGGATGAGAGAGTGGATTCGGAATGTACGAGTTAATTGGAGATGGGGAACGGACTGGGAATGGAGACCTGAATTATGGATGGGGAATGGATTTAGGATGGGGAGAGAATTGGGAAATGGGTTGATTGTGAATGGGGGAATGGATTTGGGATGGGAGAGTTGATTGGGGATGGGAGAGTGGATTGGGGATGGGGTGTGGATTGGGGATGGAGGAGTGGATTGGTGATGGGAGAGTGGATTGGGTATTGGAGAGTGGATTGGGAATGGCAGAGTGGATTGGGGATGGGAGAGCTAATTGGGATTGGGGATGGGAATGTGGATTGGAGATGGGAGAGTGGATTTGGGATGGGAGAGTGGATTGGGGATGGGAGAGTTGATTGGGATTGGGAATGGGAGAATGGATAGGTGATGGGAGAGTGGATTGGGTATATGGGATTGGATTAGAAATGGGACAGTGGATTGGGGATGATGGAATGTATTGGGTATAGGAAAGTGGATTGGAGATGGGAAAGTGGATTGGGGATGGGAGAGTGGATTGGTGATGGGAGAGTGGATTGGGGATGGGGGAGTGGATTGGGGATGGGAGAGCGGATTGGGGACGGGGACTGGATTGGGGATGGTGGAGTGGATTGGGGATGGGAGAGCGGATTAGGGACGGGGGACTGGATTGGGGATCGGAAAGTGGATTGGAGATGGGAAAGTGGATAGGAGATGGGAAACTGGATTGGGGATGAGAGAGTGGATTCGGAATGTACGAGTTAATTGGAGATGGGGAACGGACTGGGAATGGAGACCTGAATTATGGATGGGGAACGGATTTAGGATGGGGAGAGAATTGGGAAATGGGTTGATTGTGAATGGGGGAATGGATTGGGAATGGGAGAGGGGATTGGGGATGGTGGAGTGGATTGGGAATGGGGAAATGTATTGGGAATGGGAGAGAGGATTGGGGATGGACAGAATTGGGGATGGGAGAGTGGATTGGGAATGGGAGAGTGGATTGGGGATGATGGAGTGGATTGGGAATGGGGAAATGGTTTGGGAATGGGAGAGTAGATTGGGGATGGACATAATTGGGGATGGGAGAGTGGATTGGGGACGGGTGAGTGGATTGGGGTTGGAGTGGGTTGGTAATGGGAGAGTGGACTGGGGACGGGAGAGTGAATTGGGGTTGGAGTGGATTCGTGATGGGAGAGTGGATTGGGGATGGGAGATTGGATTGAGGATGGAGTAGATTGTGGATGGGAGTGGAATGGAGCTGGGGAGTGGATTGGGGATGGAGTGGATTGGGAATGGGGGAGTGTATTGGGGCTGGGGAGAGGATTGGGAATGGGGGAGTGGATTGGAGATGGGTGAGTGGATTGGGGACGGGTGAGTGGATTGGGGTTGGAGTGGATTGGTGATAGGAGAGTGGACTGGGGATGGGAGAGTGGATTGGGGTTGGAGTGGATTGGTGATGGTAGAGTGGATTGGGGATGGGAGATTGGATTGAGGATGGAGTAGATTGTGGATGGGAGTGGAATGGAGCTGGGGAATGGATTGGGGATGGAGTGGATTGGGAATGGGGGAATGTATTGGGGCTGGGGAGAGGATTGGGAATGGGGGAGTGGATTGGGGATGGGAGAGCCGATTGGGGACAGGGACTTGATTGGCGATAGAGGAATGGATTGAGGATGGGAGAGCGGATTGGGGACGGGGGACTGGATTGGGGATGAGAGAGTGGATTCGGAATGTACGAGTTAATTGAAGATGGGGAACGGACTGGGAATGGGGACCTGGATTGTGGATGGGGAATGAATTTGGGATGGGGAGCGAATTGGGAAATGGGTTGATAGTGAATGGGGGAATGGGAGAGTGGATTGTGGATGGTGGAGTGGATTGGGAATGGGGAAGTATATTGGGAATGGGAGAGAGGATTGGGGATGGAGAGAATTGGGGATGGGAGAGTGGATTGGGGACGGGAGAGTGGATTTGGGATGGAGTGGATTAGGGATGGGAGAGTGGATTGAGGATGGAGTGTATTGGGGATGGGAGTGGAATGCGGCTGAGGAGTGGATTGGGGATGGAGTGGATAGGGGATGGGGGAGAGTATTGGGGCTGGGGAGAGGATTGGGAATGAGGGAGTGGATTGTGGATGGAGTGGATTGCAGATTGGAGTGGATTGGGGCTGGGGAGTGGATTGGGGCTGGGGAGTGGATTGGGGATGGAGTGGATTGGGGTTGGGCGAGTGGATTCGGGATGGAGTGGATTGGGAACGCGGGAGTGGATTGTGAATGGGGAGTGGATTGTGGTTGGAGGAATGGGCTGGGGTAGGAGACACGATCCAGATGAGAGGCAGGATCGGGAATTGGAGAGTGTATGGTAGATAGGAGAGTTGATTGGGGATGGGAGAGTAGATTGTCGTTTGGAGTCTATTGGGGATGGGAGAGTGGATTGGGAATGGGTGAGTGGATTGGGAGACTGGGAGTTGATTGGGGATGGTAGCAGTGATTGGGGACGGGAGAGTGGATTGGGGATGGAATGGATTGGGGATGGGGAGTGGATTGGGAATGGGAGAGTGGATTGGGAATGCGAGAGTGGATTGGGGATGGAGTGGATTGGGATTGGTAGAGTGGATTTTGGATGGGAGAGTGGATTGGGTATGTGAGAGCGGATTGGAGATTGGACAGTGGATTGGGGATGGAGGAGTGGTTTGGTGATGGGAGAGTGGAATGGGGATGGCGTGTGGATTGGGGATGGAGGAGTGGTTTGGTGATGGGAGAGTGGAATGGGGATTGGACAGTGGATTAGGAATGGGAGAGTGGACTGCAGATGGGAGAGTTGATTTGGGATGGGAGAGTGGATTGGGGATGGGAGAGTGGATTGGGGATGGCGTGTGGATTGGGGATGGAGGAGTGGTTTGGTGATGGGAGAGTGGAATGGGGATTGGACAGTGGATTGGGAATGGGAGAGTGGATTGGAGATGGGAGAGCTAATTAGGAATGGGGATGGGAAAGTGGATTAGAGATGGGAGAGTGTATTTGTGATGGGAGAGTGGATTGGTGATGGGAGAGTTGATTGGGATTGGGGATGGGAGAGTGGATAGGTGATGGGAGAGTGGATCGGGTATGGGGGATTGGATTAGAAATGGGAGAGTGGATTGTGGATGGCGGAGTGTATTGTGTATAGGAAAGTGGATTGGAGATGGGAAAGTGGATTGGGGATGGGAGAGTGGATTGGTGATGAGAGAGTGGATTGGGGATGGGGGAGTGGATTGGGGATGGGAGAGCGGATTGGGGACGGGGACTGGATTGGGGATGGGGGAGTGGATTGGGGATGGGAGAGCGGATTGGGGACGGGGGACTGGATTGGGGATGGGAAAGTGGATTGGAGATGGGAAAGTGGATAGGAGATGGGAATCTGGATTGGGGATGAGAGAGTGGATTCAAAATGTACGAGTTAATTGCAGATGCTGAACTGACTGGAAATGGGGACCTGGATTGTGGATGGGGAATGGATTTAGGATGGGTAGAGAATTGGGAAATGGGTTGATTGTGAATGGGGGAATCGATTGGGAATGGGAGAGTGGATTGGAGATGGTGGAGTGGATTGGGAATGGGGAAATGTATTGGGAATGGGAGAGATGATTGGGGATGGAGAGAATTGGGGATGGGAGAGTGGATTGGGAATGGGAGAGTGGATTGGGGAAGGTGGAGTGGATTGGCAATGGGGAAATGGATTGGGAATGGGAGAGTAGATTGGGGATGGACATAATTGGGGATGGGAGAGTGGATTGGGGACGGGTGAGTGGATTGGGATTCGAGTGGATTGGTGAATAGAGAGTGGACTGGAGACGGGAGAGTGGATTGGGATTGGAGTGAATTGGTGATGGGAGAGTGGATTGGGGATGGGAGATTGGAGTGAGGATGGAGAAGATTGTGGATGGGAGTGGAATGGAGCTGGGGAGTGGATTGGGGATGGAGTGGATTGGGAATGGGGGAGTGTATTGGGGCTGGGGAGAGGATTGGGAATGGGGGAATGGATTGGGGATGGGAGAGTGGATTGGGGACGGGTGAGTGGATTGGGGTTGGAGTGGATTGGTGATGGGAGAGTGGACTGGGGACTGGAGAGTGGATTGGGGTTGGAGTGGATTGGTGATAGGAGAGTGGATTGGGGATGGGAGATTGGATTGGGGACGGGTGAGTGGATTGGGGTTGGAGTGGATTGGTGATGGGAGAGTGGACTGGGGACGGGAGAGTGGATTGGGGATGGAGTGGATTGGAAATGGGGGAATGTATTGGGGCTGGGGAGAGGATTGGGGGCGGGGACTGGATTGGGGATGGGGGAATGGATTGGGGATGGGAGAGCGAATTGGGGACGGGGGACTGGATTGGGGATGGGAAAGTGGATTGGAGATGGGAAAGTGGATTGGAGATGGGAAAGTGGATTGGAGATGGGAAACTGTATTGGAGATGGGTAACTGGATTGGGGATGAGAGAGTGGATTCGGAATGTACGAGTTAATTGGAGATGGGGAACGGACTGGGAATGGGGACCTGGATTGTGGATGGGGAATGGATTTGGGATGGGGAGCGAATTGGGAAATGGGTTGATTGTGAATGGGGGAATGGATTGGGAATGGGAGAGTGGATTGGGGATGGCGGAGTGGATTGGGAATGGGGTAATGTATTGGGAATGGGAGAGAGGATTGGGGATGGGAGATTGGATTGGGGACGGGTGAGTGGATTGGGGTTGGAGTGGATTGGTGATGGGAGAGTGGACTGGGGACGGGAGAGGGGATTGGGGATGGAGTGGATTGGAAATGGGGGAATGTATTGGGGCTGGGGAGAGGATTGGGGGCGGGGACTGGATTGTGGATGGGGGAGTGGATTTGGGATGGGAGAGCGAATTGGGGACGGGGGACTGGATTGGGGATGGGAAAGTGGATTGGAGATGGGAAAATGGATTGGAGATGGGAAACTGGATTGGAGATGGGAAACTGGATTGGGGATGAGAGAGTGGAGTCGGAATGTACGAGTTAATTGGAGATGGGGAACGGACTGGGAATGGGGACCTGGATTGTGGATGGGGAATGGATTTGGGATGGGGAGCGAATTGGGAAATGGGTTGATTGTGAATGGTGGAATGGATTGGGAATGGGAGAGTGGATTGGGGATCGTGGAGTGGATTGGGAATGGGGTAATGTATTGGGAATGGGAGAGAGGATTGGGGATGGAGAGAATTGGGGATGGGAGAGCGGATTGGGGACGGGAGAGTGGATTCGCGAAGGAGTGGATTGGGGATGGGAAACTGGATTGAGGATGGAGTGTATTGGGGATGGGGGAGTGTATTGGGGCTGGGGAGAGGATTGGGAATGAAGGAGTGGATTGGGAATGGAGTGGATTGCGGATGGGAGTGGATTGGTTCTGGGGAGTGGATTGGGGCTGGGGAGTGGATTGGGGCTGGGGAGTGGATTGGGGATGGAGTGCATTGGGGTTGGGCGAGTGGATTCGGGATGGAGTGGATTGGGGATGCGGGAGTTGATTGTGAATGGGGAGTGGATTGTGGTTGGTGGAATGGGCTGGGGTAGGGGACAGGACCCAGATGGGAGGCTGGATCGGGAATGGGAGAGTGTATGGTGGATGGGAGAGTTGATTGGGGATGGGAGAGTGGATTGTCGTTTGGAGTCTATTGGGGATGGGAGAGTGGATTGGTAATGGAGTGTACTGGGATTGGGAGAGTGGATTGGTGATGGGAGAGTGGATTGTGGATGGGTGAGTGGATTGGGAAATTGGGAGTGGATTGGGGATGGGAGAGTGGATTGGGGATGGGAGCAGTGATTGGGGACGGGAGAGTGGGTTGTGATGTAGCGGATAGCGGATGGGGAGTGGATTGGGGATGGGGAGTGGATTGGGGATGGGAGAGTAGATTGGGAATGGGAGAGTGGATTGGGGATGTGAGATTGGATTGAGGATGGAGTAGATTGTGGATGGGAGTGGAATGGAGCTGGGGAATGGATTGGGGATGGAGTGGATTGGGAATGGGGTAGTGTATTGGGGCTGGGGAGAGGATTGGGAGTGGGGAAGTGGATTGGGGATGGGGGAGTGTATTGGGGCTGGGGAGAGGATTGGGAATGAGGGAGTGGATTGGGGATGGAGTGGATTGCGGATGGGAGAGGATTGGGGCTGGGGAGTGGATTGGGGCTGGGGAGTTGATTGGGGATGGAGTGGATTGGGGTTGGGCGAGTGGATTCGGGATGGAGTGGATTGGGGATGCGGGAGTTGATTGTGAATGGGGAGTGGATTGTGGTTGGAGGAATGGGCTGGAGTAGGGGACAGTAGCCAGATGGGAGGCTGGATCGGGAATGGGAGAGTGTATGGTGGATGGGAGAGTTGATTGGGGATGGGAGAGTAGATTGTCGTTTGGAGTCTATTGGGGATGGGATAGTGGATTGGTAATGGAGTGTACTGGGATTGGGAGAGTGGATTGGTGATGGGAGAGTGGATTGTGGATGGGTGAGTGGATTGGGAAATTGGGAGTGGATTGGGGATGTGAGAGTGGATTGGGGATGGGAGCACTGATTGGGGATGGGAGAGTGGATTGGGGATGGAGCGGATTGGTGATGGGGAGTGGATTGGGGATGGGGAGTGGATTGGGGATGGGAGAGTAGATTGGGAATGGGAGAGTGGATTGGGGATGGGAGGGTGGATTGGGGATGGGAGATTGGATTGAGCATGGAGTAGATTGTGGATGGGAGTGGAATGGAGCTGGGGAGTGGATTGGGGATGGAGTGGATTGGGAATGGGGGAGTGTATTGGGGCTGAGGAGAGGATTGGGAATGGGGAAGTGGATTGGTGATGGGAGAGTTGATTGGGTATTGGACAGTGGATTGGGAATTGGAGAGTGGATTGGGGATGGGAGAGCTAATTGGGATTGGGGATGGGAAAGTGGTTTTGACATGGGAGTGTGGATTTGGGATGGGAGAGTGGATTGGGGATGGGAGAGTTGATTGGGAATTGGGATGGGAGAGTGGATAGGTGATTGGAGAGTGGATTCGGTATGTGGGATTTAATTAGAAATGGGAGAGTGGATTGTGGATGGGGGAGTGCATTGTGTATAGGATAGTGGATTGGAGATGGGAAAGTGGATTGGGGATGGGAGAGTGGATTGGGGATGGGAGAGTGGATTGGTGATGGGAGGGTGGATTGGGGATGGGGGAGTGGATTGGGGATGGGAGAGTGGATTGGGGTTGGGAGAGTGGATTGGGGATGGGGGAGTGGATTGGGGATGGGGAAGTGGATTGGGGATGGGGGAGTGGATTGGGGATGGGGGAGCTGATTGGGGACGGGGACTGGATTGGGGATGCGGGAGTTGATTGGGGATGGGAGAGCGGATTGGGGACGGGGACTGGATTGGGGATGGGGGAGTGGATTGGGGATGGGAGAGCGGATTGGGGACGGGGGACTGAATTGGGGATGGGTAAGTGGATTGGAGATGGGAAAGTGGATTGGAGATGGGAAACTGGATTGGGGATGAGAGAGTGGATTCGGAATGTACGAGTTAATTGGAGATGGGGAACGGGCTGGGAAGGGGGACCTGGATTGTGGATGGGGACTGGATTTGGGATGGGCTACGAATTGGGAAATGGGTTGATTGTGAATGGGGGAATGGATTGGGAATGGGAGAGTGGGTTGGGGATGGTGGAGTGGATTGGGAATGGGGAAATGTATTGGGAATGGGAGAGAGGATTGGTGATGGAGAGAATTGGGGATGGGGGAGTGTATTGGGGCTGGGGAGAGGATTGGGATTGGGGAGTGGATTGGGGATGGAGTGGATTGGGGTTGGGCTAGTGGATTCGGGATGGAGTGAATTGGGGATGCGGGAGTTGATTGTGAATGGGGAGTGGATTGGGGTTGGAGTGGATTGGTGATGGGAGAGTGGATTGGGGATGGGAGATTGGATTGGGGACGGGTGAGTGGATTGGGGTTGGAGTGGATTGGTGATGGGAGAGTGGACTGGGGACGGGAGAGTGGATTGGGGATGGAGTGGATTGGAAATGGGGGAATGTATTGGGGCTGGGGAGAGGATTGGGGGCGGGGACTGTATTGGGGATGGGGGAGTGGATTGGGGATGGGAGAGCGAATTGGGGACGGGGGACTGGATTGGGGATGGGAAAGTGGATTGGAGATGGGAAAGTGGATTGGAGATGGGAAAGTGCATTGGAGATGGGAAACTGGATTGGAGATGGGAAACTGGATTGGGGATGAGAGAGTGGATTCGGAATGTACGAGTTAATTGGAGATGGGGAACGGACTGGGAATGGGGACCTGGATTGTGGATGGGGAATGGATTTGGGATGGGGAGCGAATTGGGAAATGGGTTGATTGTGAATGGGGGAATGGATTGGGAATGGGAGAGTGGATTGGGGATGGTGGAGTGGATTGGGAATGGGGTAATGTATTGGGAATGGGAGAGAGGATTGGGGATGGGAGATTGGATTGGGGACGGGTGAGTGGATTGGGGTTGGAGTGGATTGGTGATGGGAGAGTGGACTGGGGACGGGAGAGTGGATTGGGGATGGAGTGGATTGGAAATGGGGGAATGTATTGGGGCTGGGGAGAGGATTGGGGGCGGGGACTGGATTGTGGATGGGGGAGTGGATTTGGGATGGGAGAGCGAATTGGGGACGGGGGACTGGATTGGGGATGGGAAAGTGGATTGGAGATGGGAAAGTGGATTGGAGATGGGAAAGTGGATTGGAGATGGGAAACTGGATTGGAGATGGGAAACTGGATTGGGGATGAGAGAGTGGAGTCGGAATGTACGAGTTAATTGGAGATGGGGAACGGACTGGGAATGGGGACCTGGATTGTGGATGGGGAATGGATTTGGGATGGGGAGCGAATTGGGAAATGGGTTGATTGTGAATGGGGGAATGGATTGGGAATGGGAGAGTGGATTGGGGATCGTGGAGTGGATTGGGAATGGGGTAATGTATTGGGAATGGGAGAGAGGATTGGGGATGGAGAGAATTGGGGATGGGAGAGCGGATTGGGGACGGGAGAGTGGATTCGGGATGGAGTGGATTGGGGATGGGAAACTGGATTGAGGATGGAGTGTATTGGGGATGGGGGAGTGTATTGGGGCTGGGGAGAGGATTGGGAATGAGGGAGTGGATTGGGAATGGAGTGGATTGCGGATGGGAGTGGATTGGTTCTGGGGAGTGGATTGGGGCTGGGGAGTGGATTGGGGCTGGGGAGTGGATTGGGGATGGAGTGCATTGGGGTTGGGCGAGTGGATTCGGGATGGAGTGGATTGGGGATGCGGGTGTTGATTGTGAATGGGGAGTGGATTGTGGTTGGTGGAATGGGCTGGGGTAGAGGACAGGACCCAGATGGGAGGCTGGATCGGGAATGGGAGAGTGTATGGTGGATGGGAGAGTTGATTGGGGATGGGAGAGTGGATTGTCGTTTGGAGTCTATTGGGGATGGGAGAGTGGATTGGTAATGGAGTGTACTGGGATTGGGAGAGTGGATTGGTGATGGGAGAGTGGATTGTGGATGGGTGAGTGGATTGGGAAATTGGGAGTGGATTGGGGATGGGAGAGTGGATTGGGGATGGGAGCAGTGATTGGGGACGGGAGAGTGGGTTGTGATGTAGCGGATAGCGGATGGGGAGTGGATTGGGGATGGGGAGTGGATTGGGGATGGGAGAGTAGATTGGGAATGGGAGAGTGGATTGGGGATGTGAGATTGGATTGAGGATGGAGTAGATTGTGGATGGGAGTGGAATGGAGCTGGGGAGTGGATTGGGGATGGAGTGGATTGGGAATGGGGTAGTGTATTGGGGCTGGGGAGAGGATTGGGAATGGGGAAGTGGATTGGGGATGGGGGAGTGTATTGGGGCTGGGGAGAGGATTGGGAATGAGGGAGTGGATTGGGGATGGAGTGGATTGCGGATGGGAGAGGATTGGGGCTGGGGAGTGGATTGGGGCTGGGGAGTGGATTGGGGATGGAGTGGATTGGGGTTGGGCGAGTGGATTCGGGATGGAGTGGATTGGGGATGCGGGAGTTGATTGTGAATGGGGAGTGGATTGTGGTTGGAGGAATGGGCTGGAGTAGGGGACAGTATCCAGATGGGAGGCTGGATCGGGAATGGGAGAGTGTATGGTGGATGGGAGAGTTGATTGGGGATGGGAGAGTAGATTGTCATTTGGAGTCTATTGGGGATGGGATAGTGGATTGGTAATGGAGTGTACTGGGATTGGGAGAGTGGATTGTGGATGGGTGAGTGGATTGGGAAATTGGGAGTGGATTGGGCATGTGAGAGTGGATTGGGGATGGGAGCACTGATTGGGGATGGGAGAGTGGATTGGGGATGGAGCGGATTGGGGATGGGGAGTGGATTGGGGATGGGGAGTGGATTGGGGATGGGAGAGTAGATTGGGAATGGGAGAGTGGATTGGGGATGGGAGAGTGGATTGGGGATGGGAGATTGGATTGAGCATGGAGTAGATTGTGGATGGGAGTGGAATGGAGCTGGGGAGTGGATTGGGGATGGAGTGGATTGGGAATGGGGGAGTGTATTGGGGCTGAGGAGAGGATTGGGAATGGGGAAGTGGATTGGTGATGGGAGAGTTGATTGGGTATTGGACAGTGGATTGGGAATTGGAGAGTGGATTGGGGATGGGAGAGCTAATTGGGATTGGGGATGGGAAAGTGGTTTTGACATGGAATTGTGGATTTGGGATGGGAGAGTGGATTGGGGATGGGAGAGTTGATTGGGAATTGGGATGGGAGAGTGGATAGGTGATTGGAGAGTGGATTGGGTATGTGGGATTTAATTAGAAATGGGAGAGTGGATTGTGGATGGGGGAGTGCATTGTGTATAGGAAAGTGTATTGGAGATGGGAAAGTGGATTGGGGATGGGAGAGTGGATTGGGGATGGGAGAGTGGATTGGTGATGGGAGGGTGGATTGGGGATGGGGGAGTGGATTGGGGATGGGAGAGTGGATTGGGGTTGGGAGAGTGGATTGGGGATGGGAGAGTGGATTGGGGATGGGGGAGTGGATTGGGGATGGGGGAGTGGATTGGGGATGGGGGAGCTGATTGGGGACGGGGACTGGATTGGGGATGCGGGAGTTGATTGGGGATGGGAGAGCGGATTGGGGACGGGGACTGGATTGGGGATGGGGGAGTGGATTGGGGATGGGAGAGCGGATTGGGGACGGGGGACTGAATTGGGGATGGGTAAGTGGATTGGAGATGGGAAAGTGGATTGGAGATGGGAAACTGGATTGGGGATGAGAGAGTGGATTCGGAATGTACGAGTTAATTGGAGATGGGGAACGGGCTGGGAAGGGGGACCTGGATTGTGGATGGGGACTGGATTTGGGATGGGCTACGAATTGGGAAATGGGTTGATTGTGAATGGGGGAATGGATTGGGAATGGGAGAGTGGGTTGGGGAAGGTGGAGTGGATTGGGAATGGGGAAATGTATTGGGAATGGGAGAGAGGATTGGTGATGGAGAGAATTGGGGATGGGGGAGTGTATTGGGGCTGGGGAGAGGATTGGGATTGGGGAGTGGATTGGGGATGGAGTGGATTGGGGTTGGGCTAGTGGATTCGGGATGGAGTGAATTGGGGATGCGGGAGTTGATTGTGAATGGGGAGTGGATTGGGGTTGGAGTGGATTGGTGATGGGAGAGTGGATTGGGGATGGGAGATTGGATTGGGGACGGGTGAGTGGATTGGGGTTGGAGTGGATTGGTGATGGGAGAGTGGACTGGGGACGGGAGAGTGGATTGGGGATGGAGTGGATTGGAAATGGGGGAATGTATTGGGGCTGGGGAGAGGATTGGGGGCGGGGACTGGATTGGGGATGGGGGAGTGGATTGGGGATGGGAGAGCGAATTGGGGACGGGGGACTGGATTGGGGATGGGAAAGTGGATTGGAGATGGGAAAGTGGATTGGAGATGGGAAAGTGCATTGGAGATGGGAAACTGGATTGGAGATGGGAAACTGGATTGGGGATGAGAGAGTGGATTCGGAATGTACGAGTTAATTGGAGATGGGGAACGGACTGGGAATGGGGACCTGGATTGTGGATGGGGAATGGATTTGGGATGGGGAGCGAATTGGGAAATGGGTTGATTGTGAATGGGGGAATGGATTGGGAATGGGAGAGTGGATTGGGGATCGTGGAGTGGATTGGGAATGGGGTAATGTATTGGGAATGGGAGAGAGGATTGGGGATGGGAGATTGGATTGGGGACGGGTGAGTGGATTGGGGTTGGAGTGGATTGGTGATGGGAGAGTGGACTGGGGACGGGAGAGTGGATTGGGGATGGAGTGGATTGGAAATGGGGGAATGTATTGGGGCTGGGGAGAGGATTGGGGGCGGGGACTGGATTGTGGATGGGGGAGTGGATTTGGGATGGGAGAGCGAATTGGGGACGGGGGACTGGATTGGGGATGGGAAAGTGGATTGGAGATGGGAAAGTGGATTGGAGATGGGAAAGTGGATTGGAGATGGGAAACTGGATTGGGGATGAGAGAGTGGAGTCGGAATGTACGAGTTAATTGGAGATGGGGAACGGACTGGGAATGGGGACCTGGATTGTGGATGGGGAATGGATTTGGGATGGGGAGCGAATTGGGAAATGGGTTGATTGTGAATGGGGGAATGGATTGGGAATGGGAGAGTGGATTGGGGATCGTGGAGTGGATTGGGAATGGGGTAATGTATTGGGAATGGGAGAGAGGATTGGGGATGGAGAGAATTGGGGATGGGAGAGCGGATTGGGGACGGGAGAGTGGATTCGGGATGGAGTGGATTGGGGATGAGAAACTGGATTGAGGATGGAGTGTATTGGGGATGGGGGAGTGTATTGGGGCTGGGAAGAGGATTGGGAATGAGGGAGTGGATTGGGAATGGAGTGGATTGCGGATGGGAGTGGATTGGTTCTGGGGAGTGGATTGGGGCTGGGGAGTGGATTGGGGCTGGGGAGTGGATTGGGGATGGAGTGCATTGGGGTTGGGCGAGTGGATTCGGGATGGAGTGGATTGGGGATGCGGGTGTTGATTGTGAATGGGGAGTGGATTGTGGTTGGTGGAATGGGCTGGGGTAGGGGACAGGACCCAGATGGGAGGCTGGATCGGGAATGGGAGAGTGTATGGTGGATGGGAGAGTTGATTGGGGATGGGAGAGTGGATTGTCGTTTGGAGTCTATTGGGGATGGGAGAGTGGATTGGTAATGGAGTGTACTGGGATTGGGAGAGTGGATTGGTGATGGGAGAGTGGATTGTGGATGGGTGAGTGGATTGGGAAATTGGGAGTGGATTGGGGATGGGAGAGTGGATTGGGGATGGGAGCAATGATTGGGGACGGGAGAGTGGGTTGTGATGTAGCGGATAGCGGATGGGGAGTGGATTGGGGATGGGGAGTGGATTGGGGATGGGAGAGTAGATTGGGAATGGGAGAGTGGATTGGGGATGTGAGATTGGATTGAGGATGGAGTAGATTGTGGATGGGAGTGGAATGGAGCTGGGGAGTGTATTGGGGATGGAGTGGATTGGGAATGGGGTAGTGTATTGGGGCTGGGGAGAGGATTGGGAATGGGGAAGTGGATTGGGGATGGGGGAGTGTATTGGGGCTGGGGAGAGGATTGGGAATGAGGGAGTGGATTGGGGATGGAGTGGATTGCGGATGGGAGAGGATTGGGGCTGGGGAGTGGATTGGGGCTGGGGAGTGGATTGGGGATGGAGTGGATTGGGGTTGGGCGAGTGGATTCGGGATGGAGTGGATTGGGGATGCGGGAGTTGATTGTGAATGGGGAGTGGATTGTGGTTGGAGGAATGGGCTGGAGTAGGGGACAGTATCCAGATGGGAGGCTGGATCGGGAATGGGAGAGTGTATGGTGGATGGGAGAGTTAATTGGGGATGGGAGAGTAGATTGTCATTTGGAATCTATTGGGGATGGGATAGTGGATTGGTAATGGAGTGTACAGGGATTGGGAGAGTGGATTGTGGATGGGTGAGTGGATTGGGAAATTGGGAGTGGATTGGGGATGTGAGAGTGGATTGGGGATGGGAGAGTGGATTGTGGATGGGAGAGTGGATTGGAGATGGGAGAGCTAATTAGGAATGGGGATGGGAAAGTGGATTAGAGATGGGAGAGTGTATTTGTGATGGGAGAGTGGATTGGTGATGGGAGAGTTGATTGGGATTGGGGATGGGAGAGTGGATAGGTGATGGGAGAGTGGATCGGGTATGGGGGATTGGATTAGAAATGGGAGAGTGGATTGTGGATGGGGGAGTGCATTGTGTATAGGAAAGTGGATTGGAGATGGGAAAGTGGATTGGGGATGGGAGAGTGGATTGGGGATGGGAGAGTGGATTGGTGATGGGAGGGTGGATTGGGGATGGGGGAGTGGATTGGGGATGGGAGAGTGGATTGGGGTTGGGAGAGTGGATTGGGGATGGGGGAGTGGATTGGGGATGGGGGAGTGGATTGGGGATGGGGGAGTGGATTGGGGATGGGGGAGCTGATTGGGGACGGGGACTGGATTGGGGATGCGGGAGTTGATTGGGGATGGGAGAGCGGATTGGGGACGGGGACTGGATTGGGGATGGGGGAGTGGATTGGGGATGGGAGAGCGGATTGGGTACGGGGGACTGAATTGGAGATGGGTAAGTGGATTGGAGATGGGAAAGTGGATTGGAGATGGGAAACTGGATTGGGGATGAGAGAGTGGATTCGGAATGTACGAGTTAATTGGAGATGGGGAACGGGCTGGGAAGGGGGACCTGGATTGTGGATGGGGACTGGATTTGGGATGGGCTACGAATTGGGAAATGGGTTGATTGTGAATGGGGGAATGGATTGGGAATGGGAGAGTGGGTTGGGGATGGTGGAGTGGATTGGGAATGGGGAAATGTATTGGGAATGGGAGAGAGGATTGGTGAATCAGAGAGTTGGGGATGGAGGAGTGTATTGGGGCTGGGGAGAGGATTGGGATTGGGGAGTGGATTGGGGATGGAGTGGATTGGGGTTGGGCTAGTGGATTCGGGATGGAGTGAATTGGGGATGCGGGAGTTGATTGTGAATGGGGAGTGGATTGTGGTTGGAGGAATGGGCTGGGGTAGGGGACAGGATCCAGATGGGAGGCTAAATCGGGATTGGGAGAGTGTATGGTGGATGGGAGAGTGGATTGGGGATGGGAGAGTGGATTGGGGATGGGAGAGTGTATGGTGGATGGGAGAGTTGATTGGGGATGGGAGAGTAGATTGTCGTTTTGAGTCTATTGGGGATGGGAGTGTGGATTGGGAATGGAGTGTACTGGGATTGGGAGAGTGGATTGGTGATGGGAGAGTGGATTGTGGATGGGCGAGTGGATTGGGAAATTGGGAGTGGATTGGGGATGGGAGAGTGGATTGGGGATGGGAGCAGTGATTGGGGACGGGAGAGCGGATTGGGGATGGAGTGGAGTGGGGATGGGGAGTGGATTGGGGATGGGGAGTGGATTGGGGATGGGAGAGTAGACTGGGAATGGGAGAGTGGATTGGGGATGGAGTGGATTGAGAATGGTAGAGTGGATTTTGGATGGGAGAGTTCATTGGGTATGTGATAGCGGATTGGTTTCGGGGAGTTGATTGGGATTGGAGTGGATAAGGGATGGGAGAGTGGATTGGGGATGGGAGAGTGGATTGGTGATGGGAGAGTGGATTGGTGATGGGAGAGTGGATTGGGAATGGGAGAGTGGATTGGGGATGGGAGAGTTGATTGGGATTAGGGATGGGAAAGTGGATTGGAGATGGGAGGGTGGATTGGGGATGGGAGAGTGGATTGGGGTTGGGAGAGTTGATTGGGAATGGGGATGGGAGAGTGGATAGGTGATGGGAGAGTGGATTGGATATGTGGGCTTGGATTAGAAATGGGAGAGTGGATTGTGAATGGGGGAGTGTATTGGAGATGGGAGAGTTGATTGGGATGGGACAGTGGATTGGGGGTGGGAGAGTGGATTGAGGATGGGAGAGCGGATTGGGGACGGGGGACTGGATTGGGGATGGGGGAGTGGATTGGGGATGGGAAACTGGATTGGGGATGGGAGAGTGGATTCGGAATGGACGAGTTAATTGGAGATGGGGGACGGACTGGGAATGGGGTACTGGATTGTGGATGGGGAGTGGATTTGAGATGGGGGGGAGAATTGGGGATGGGGATGATTGGGAATGGGGCAATGGATTGGCAATGGGAGAGTGGATTGGGGATGGTGGAGTGGATTGGGAATGGGGAAATGGATTGGGGATGGGAGAGTGGATTGGGGACGGGTGAGTGGATTGGGGTTGGAGTGGATTGGTGATGGGAGAGTGGATTGGGGATGGGAGATTGGATTGAGAATGGAGTAGATTGTGGATGGGAGTGGAATGGAGCTGGGGAGTGGATTGGGGATGGTGTGGATTGGGAGTGGGGGAGTGTATTGGGGCTGGGGAGAGGATTGTGAATGGGGGAGTGGATTGGGGATGGGAGAGCGGATTTTGGATGGGATAGTGGATTGGGTATGTGAGAGCGGATTGGGGATGGGAGAATTGATTGGGATTAGAGTGGATTGGGAATGGGAGAGTGGATTGGGGATGGGAGAGTGGATTGGGGATGGGAGAGTGGATTGGGGATGGGAGAGTGGATTGGGGATGGGGTGTGGATTGTGGATGGAGGAGTGGATTGGTGATGGGAGAGTGGATTGGGGATTGGACAGTGGATTGGGAATTGGATATTCGATTGGGGATGGGAGAGCTAATTGGGATTGGGGATGGGAAAGTGGTTTGGAGATGGGAGAGTGGATTTGGGATGGGAGAGTGGATTGGGGATGGGAGAGTTGATTGGGAATTGGGATGGGAGAGTGGATAGGTGATTGGAGAGTGGATTGGGTATGTGGGATTGGATTAGAAATGGGAGAGTGGATTGTGGATGGTGGAGTGCATTGTGTATAGGAAAGTGGATTGGAGATGGGAAAGTGGATTGGGGATGGGAGAGTAGATTGGGGATGGGAGAGTGGATTGGTGATGGGAGAGTGGATTGGGGATGGGAGAGTGGATTGGGGTTGGGAGAGTGGATTGGGGATGGGGGAGCTGATTGGGGACGGGGACTGGTTTGGCGATGCGGGAGTGGATTGGGGATGGGAGAGCGGATTGGGGGCGGGGGACTGGATTGGGGATGTGAAACTGGATTGGAGAATGGAAGTGGATTGGAGATGGGAAACAGGATTGGGGATGAGAGAGTGGATTCGGAATGTACAAGTTAATTGGAGATGGGGAACGGACTGGAAATGTGGACCTGGATTGTGGATGGGGAATGGATTTGGGATGGGGAGAGAATTGGGAAATGGGTTGACTGTGAATGGGGGAATGGATTGGGAATGGGAGAGTGTATTGGGGATGGTGGAGTGGATTGGGAAATGGATAGGGAATGGGAGAGAGAATTGGGAATGGAGAGAATTGGGGATGGGATAGCGGATTGGGGACGGGAGAGTGGATTCGGGATGGAGTGGATTGGGGATGGGAGAGTGGATTGGGGATGGGGAGTGGATTGGGGATGGAGTGGATTGCGGATGGGAGTGGATTGGGGCTGGGGAGTGGAATGGGGCTGTGGAGTGGATTGGGGCTGGGTAGTGGATTGGGGCTGGGTAGTGGATTGGGGCTGGGTAGTGGATTGGGGCTGTGGAGTGGATTGGGGCTGGGGGAGTAGATTCGGGATGGAGTGGATGGGGAATGCAGGAGTTGATTGTGAATGGGGTGTGGATTCTGGTTGGAGGAATGGGCTGGGGTAGGGGACAGGATCCAGATGGGAGGCTGGATCGGGAATGGGAGAGTGTATGGTGGATGGGAGAGTGGATTGGGGATGGGAGAGTAGATTGTCGTTTGGAGTCTATTGGGGATGGGAGAGTGGATTGGGAATGGAGTGTACGTGGATTGGGAGAGTGGATTGGTGATGGGAGAGTGGATTGTGGATGGGTGAGTGGATTGGGAAATTGGGAGTGGCTTGGGGATGGGAGAGTGGATTGGGGATGGGAGCAGTGATTGGGGACGGGAGAGTGGATTGGGGATGGAGCGGATGGGGGATGGGAAGTGGATTGGGGATGGGAGAGTGGATTGGGGATGGGCGAGTGGATTGGTGATGGGAGAGTGGATTGGGGATGGGAAGTGGATTGGGGATGGGAGAGTGGATTGGGGATGGGCGAGTGGATTGGTGATGGGAGAGTGGATTGGTGATGGGAGAGTGGATTGGGAATGGGAGAGTGGATTGGGGATGGGAGAGTTGATTGGGATTAGGGATGGGAATGTGGATTGGAGATGGGAGGGTGGATTGGGGATGGGAGAGTGGATTGGGGATGGGAGAGTTGATTGGGAATGGGGATTGGAGAGTGGATAGGTGATGGGAGAGTGGATTGGGCATGTGGGCTTGGATTAGAAATGGGAGAGTGGATTGTGAATGGGGGAGTGTATTGGAGATGGGAGAGTTGATTGGGATGGGAGACTGGATTGGGGATGGGAGAGTGGATTGGGGATGGGAGAGTGGATTGAGGATGGGAGAGCGGATTGGGGACGGGGGACTGGATTGGGGATGGGAAAGTGGATTGGGGATGGGAAACTGGATTGGGGATGGGAGAGTGGATTGGGGATGGGGGAGTGGATTGGGGATGGGAGAGCGGATTGGGGTTGGGAGAGTTGATTGGGAATGGGGATGGGAGAGTGGATAGGTGATGGGAGAGTGGATTGCATATGTGGGCTTGGATTAGAAATGGGAGAGTGGATTGTGAATGGGGGAGTGTATTGGAGATGGGAGAGTTGATTGGGATGGGACAGTGGATTGGGGGTGGGAGAGTGGATTGAGGATGGGAGAGCGGATTGGGGACGGGGGACTGGATTGGGGATGGGGGAGTGGATTGGGGATGGGAAACTGGATTGGGGATGGGAGAGTGGATTCGGAATGGACGAGTTAATTGGAGATGGGGGACGGACTGGGAATGGGGTACTGGATTGTGGATGGGGAGTGGATTTGAGATGGGGGGGAGAATTGGGGATGGGGATGATTGGGAATGGGGCAATGGATTGGCAATGGGAGAGTGGATTGGGGATGGTGGAGTGGATTGGGAATGGGGAAATGGATTGGGGATGGGAGAGTGGATTGGGGACGGGTGAGTGGATTGGGGTTGGAGTGGATTGGTGATGGGAGAGTGGATTGGGGATGGGAGATTGGATTGAGAATGGAGTAGATTGTGGATGGGAGTGGAATGGAGCTGGGGAGTGGATTGGGGATGGTGTGGATTGGGAGTGGGGGAGTGTATTGGGGCTGGGGAGAGGATTGTGAATGGGGGAGTGGATTGGGGATGGGAGAGCGGATTTTGGATGGGATAGTGGATTGGGTATGTGAGAGCGGATTGGGGATGGGAGAATTGATTGGGATTAGAGTGGATTGGGAATGGGAGAGTGGATTGGGGATGGGAGAGTGGATTGGGGATGGGAGAGTGGATTGGGGATGGGAGAGTGGATTGGGGATGGGGTGTGGATTGTGGATGGAGGAGTGGATTGGTGATGGGAGAGTGGATTGGGGATTGGACAGTGGATTGGGAATTGGATATTCGATTGGGGATGGGAGAGCTAATTGGGATTGGGGATGGGAAAGTGGTTTGGAGATGGGAGAGTGGATTTGGGATGGGAGAGTGGATTGGGGATGGGAGAGTTGATTGGGAATTGGGATGGGAGAGTGGATAGGTGATTGGAGAGTGGATTGGGTATGTGGGATTGGATTAGAAATGGGAGAGTGGATTGTGGCTGGTGGAGTGCATTGTGTATAGGAAAGTGGATTGGAGATGGGAAAGTGGATTGGGGATGGGAGAGTAGATTGGGGATGGGAGAGTGGATTGGTGATGGGAGAGTGGATTGGGGATGGGAGAGTGGATTGGGGTTGGGAGAGTGGATTGGGGATGGGGGAGCTGATTGGGGACGGGGACTGGTTTGGCGATGCGGGAGTGGATTGGGGATGGGAGAGCGGATTGGGGGCGGGGGACTGGATTGGGGATGTGAAACTGGATTGGAGAATGGAAGTGGATTGGAGATGGGAAACAGGATTGGGGATGAGAGAGTGGATTCGGAATGTACAAGTTAATTGGAGATGGGGAACGGACTGGAAATGTGGACCTGGATTGTGGATGGGGAATGGATTTGGGATGGGGAGAGAATTGGGAAATGGGTTGACTGTGAATGGGGGAATGGATTGGGAATGGGAGAGTGTATTGGGGATGGTGGAGTGGATTGGGAAATGGATTGGGAATGGGAGAGAGAATTGGGGATGGAGAGAATTGGGGATGGGATAGCGGATTGGGGACGGGAGAGTGGATTCGGGATGGAGTGGATTGGGGATGGGAGAGTGGATTGGGGATGGGGAGTGGATTGGGGATGGAGTGGATTGCGGATGGGAGTGGATTGGGGCTGGGGAGTGGAATGGGGCTGTGGAGTGGATTGGGGCTGGGTAGTGGATTGGGGCTGGGTAGTGGATTGGGGCTGGGTAGTGGATTGGGGCTGGGGAGTGGATTGGGGCTGGGGGAGTAGATTCGGGATGGAGTGGATGGGGAATGCAGGAGTTGATTGTGAATGGGGTGTGGATTCTGGTTGGAGGAATGGGCTGGGGTAGGGGACAGGATCCAGATGGGAGGCTGGATCGGGAATGGGAGAGTGTATGGTGGATGGGAGAGTGGATTGGGGATGGGAGAGTAGATTGTCGTTTGGAGTCTATTGGGGATGGGAGAGTGGATTGGGAATGGAGTGTACGTGGATTGGGAGAGTGGATTGGTGATGGGAGAGTGGATTGTGGATGGGTGAGTGGATTGGGAAATTGGGAGTGGCTTGGGGATGGGAGAGTGGATTGGGGATGGGAGCAGTGATTGGGGACGGGAGAGTGGATTGGGGATGGAGCGGATTGGGGATGGGAAGTGGATTGGGGATGGGAGAGTGGATTGGGGATGGGCGAGTGGATTGGTGATGGGAGAGTGGATTGGGGATGGGAAGTGGATTGGGGATGGGAGAGTGGATTGGGGATGGGCGAGTGGATTGGTGATGGGAGAGTGGATTGGTGATGGGAGAGTGGATTGGGAATGGGAGAGTGGATTGGGGATGGGAGAGTTGATTGGGATTAGGGATGGGAATGTGGATTGGAGATGGGAGGGTGGATTGGGGATGGGAGAGTGGATTGGGGATGGGAGAGTTGATTGGGAATGGGGATGGGAGAGTGGATAGGTGATGGGAGAGTGGATTGGGCATGTGGGCTTGGATTAGAAATGGGAGAGTGGATTGTGAATGGGGGAGTGTATTGGAGATGGGAGAGTTGATTGGGATGGGAGAGTGGATTGGGGATGGGAGAGTGGATTGGGGATGGGAGAGTGGATTGAGGATGGGAGAGCGGATTGGGGACGGGGGACTGGATTGGGGATGGGAAAGTGGATTGGGGATGGGAAACTGGATTGGGGATGGGAGAGTGGATTGGGGATGGGGGAGTGGATTGGCGATGGGAGAGCGGATTGGGGACGGGGGACTGGAGTGGGGATGGGAAAGTGGATTGGGGATGGGAAACTGGATTGGGGATGGGAGAGTGGATTCAGAATGGACGAGTTAATTGGAGATGGGGGACGGACTGGGAATGGGGTACTGGATTGTGGATGGGGAGTGGATTTGGGATGGGGGGAGAATTGGGGATGGGATGATTGGGAATGGGGCAATGGATTGGCAATGGGAGAGTGGATTGGGGATGGTGGAGTGGATTGGGAATGGGGAAATGGATTGGGAATGGGAGAGTAGATTGGCGATGGACATAATTGGGGATGGGAGAGTGGATTGGGGACGGGTGAGTGGATTGGGGTTGGAGTGGATTGGTGATGGGAGAGTTGATTGGGGATGGGAGATTGGATTGAGAATGGAGTAGATTGTGGATGGGAGTGGAATGGAGCTGGGGAGTGGATTGGGGATGGGGTGGATTGGGTATGGGGGAGTGTATTGGGGCTGGGGAGAGGATTGTGAATGGGGGAGTGGATTGGGGATGGGAGAGCGGATTTTGGATGGGATAGTGGATTGGGTATGTGAGAGCGGATTGGGGATGGGAGAATTGATTGGGATTAGAGTGGATTGGGAATGGGAGAGTGGATTGGGGATGGGAGAGTGGATTGGGGATGGGAGAGTGGATTGGGAATGGGAGAGTGGATTGGGGATGGGAGAGCAAATTGGGATTGGGGATGGGAAAGTGGTTTGGAGATGGGAGAGTGAATTTGGGATGGGAGAGTGGATTGGGGATGGGAGAGTTGATTGGGAATTGGGATGGGAGAGTGGATAGGTGATTGGAGAGTGGATTGGGTATGTGGGATTGGATTAGAAATGGGAGAGTGGATTGTGGATGGTGGAGTGCATTGTGTATAGGAAAGTGGATTGGTGATGGGAGAGTGGATTGGGGATGGGAGAGTGGATTGGGGTTGGGAGAGTGGATTGGGGATGGGGGAGCTGATTGGGGACGGGGACTGGATTGGGGATGCGGGAGTGGATTGGGGATGGGAAAGCGGATTGGGGCGGGGGACTGGATTGGGGATGTGAAACTGGATTGGAGAATGGAAGTGAATTGGAGATGGGAAACAGGATTGGGGATGAGAGAGTGGATTCGGAATGTACGAGTTAATTGGAGATGGGGAACGGACTGGAAATGTGGACCTGGATTGTGGATGGGGAATGGATTTGGGATGGGGAGAGAATTGGGAAATGGGTTGATTGTGAATGGGGGAATGGATTGGGAATGGGAAAGTGGATTGGGGATGGTGGAGTGGATTGGGAATGGGGAAATGGATTGGGAATGGGAGAGAGAATTGGGGATGGAGAGAATTGGGGATGGGATAGCGGATTGGGGATGGGAGAGTGGATTCGGGATGGAGTGGATTGGGGATGGGAGAGTGGATTGGGGATGGGGAGTGGATTGGGGATGGAGTGGTTAGGGGATGGGGGAGTGTATTGGGGCTGGGGAGAGGATTGGGAATGAGGGAGTGGATTGGGGATGGAGTGGATTGCGGATGGGAGTGGATTGGGGCTGTGGAGTGGATTGGGGCTGGGGAGTGGATTGGGGCTGGGTAGGGGATTGGGGCTGGGTAGTGGATTGGGGCTGGGTAGTGGATTGGGGCTGGGGAGTGGATTGGGGCTGGGGGAGTGGATTCGGGATGGAGTGGATGGGGAATGCGGGAGTTGATTGTGAATGGGGTGTGGATTCTGGTTGGAGGAATGGGCTGGGGTAGGGGACAGGATCCAGATGGGAGGCTGGATCGGGAATGGGAGAGTGTATGGTGGATGGGAGAGTGGATTGGGGATGGGAGAGTTGATTGGGATTGGGGATGGGAAAGTGGATTGGGGATGGGAGAGTGGATTGGGGATGGGAGAGTGGATTGGGGATGGGGATGGGAGAGTGGATAGGCGATGGGAGAGTGGATTGGGTATGTGGGCTTGGATTAGAAATGGGAGAGTGGATTGGGAATGGGGGAGTGTATTGGAGATGGGAAAGTTGACTGGAGATGGGAAAGTGAATTGGGGATGGGAGAGTGGATTGGGATGGGAGAGTGGATTGGGGATGGGCGAGTGGATTGGGGATGGGGGAGTGGATTGAGGATGAGAGAGCGGATTGGGGATGGGGGACTGGACTGGGGATGGGACAGCGGATTGGGGACTGGATTGAGGATGGGAATGTGGATTGGGGATGGGTAAGTGGATTGGGGATGGGAGAGTGGATTCGGAATGGACGAGTTAATTGGAGATGGGGGATGGACTGGGAATGGGGTCCTGGAGTGTGGATGGGGAGTGGATTTGGGATGGGGGGAGAATTGGGGATGTTTGGGAATGGGTGAATGGATTGGGAATGGGAGAGTGTATTGGGGATGGTGGAGTGGATTGGGAATGGGAAAGTTGACTGGAGATGGGAAAGTGAATTGGGGATGGGAGAGTGGATTGGGATGGGAGAGTGGATTGGGGATGGGCGAGTGGATTGGGGATGGGGGAGTGGATTGAGGATGGGAGAGCGGATTGGGGATGGGGGACTGGACTGGGGATGTGACAGCGGATTGGGGACGGGGGACTGGATTGGGGATGGGAAAGTGGATTGGGGATGGGTAAGTGGATTGGGGATGGGAAACTGGATTGGGGATGGGAAACTGAATTGGGGATGGGAGAGTGGATTCGGAATGGACGAGTTAATTGGAGATGGGGGACGGACTGGGAATGGGGTCCTGGAGTGTGGATGGGGACTGGATTTGGGATGGGGGGAGAATTGGGGATGATTGGGAATGGGGGAATGGATTGGGAATGGGAGAGTGTATTGGGGATGGTGGAGTGAATTGGGAATGGGGAAATGGATTGGGAATGGGAGAGGAGATTGGGGATGGACAGAAGTGGGGATGGGAGAGTGGATTGGGGAAGGGTGAGTTGATTGGGGTTGGAGTGGATTGGTGATGGGAGATTTGATTGGGGACGGGAGAGTGGATTGGGGTTGGAGTGGATTGGTGATGGGAAAGTGGATTGGGGATGGGAGAGTGGATTGAGGATGGAGTATGTTGTGGATGGGAGTGGAATGGAGCTGGGGAGAGGATTGGGAATGGGGGAGTGTATTGGGGATGGAGTGGATTGGGGATGGGAGTGGATTGGGGCTGAGGAGTGGATTGGGGAGTGAGTGGATTGGGGATGGAGTGAATTGGGGATGGAGTGGATTGGGGATGGAGTTGATTGGGGATGGGGGAGTGTATTGGGGCAGGGCAGGGGATTGGGGATGGGAGAGTAGATTGGGGATGGGAGAGTGGATTGGTGATGGGAGAGTGGATTGGGGATGGGGGAGTGGATTGGGGATGGGAGAGAGGATTGGGCTTGGGAGAGTGGATTGGGGATGGGGAAGCTGATTGGGGACGGGGACTGGATTGGGGATGCGGGAGTGGATTGGGGATGGGAGAGCGGATTGGGGGCGGGTGACTGGATTGGGGATGGGAAACTGGATTGGAGATGGGAAGTGGATTGGAGATGGGAAACAGGATTGGGGATGAGAGAGTTGATTCGGAATGTACGAGTTAATTGGAGATGGGGAACGGACTGGAAATGTGGACCTGGATTGTGGATGGGGAATGGATTTGGGATGGGGAGAGAATTGGGAAATGGGTTGATTGTGAATGGGGGAATGGATTGGGAATGGGAAAGTGGATTGGGGATGGTGGAGTGGATTGGGAATGGGGAAATGGATTGGGAATGGGAGAGAGAATTGGGGATGGAGAGAATTGGGGATGGGATAGCGGATTGGGGATGGGAGAGTGGATTCGGGATGGAGTGGATTGGGGATGGGAGAGTGGATTGGGGATGGGGAGTGGATTGGGGTTGGAGTGGATAGGGGATGGGGGAGTGTATTGGGGCTGGGGAGAGGATTGGGAATGAGGGAGTGGATTGGGGATGGAGTGGATTGCGGATGGGAGTGGATTGGGGCTGTGGAGTGGATTGGGGCTGGGGAGTGGATTGGGGCTGGGTAGTGGATTGGGGCTGGGTAGTGGATTGGGGCTGGGTAGTGGATTGGGGCTGGGGAGTGGATTGGGGCTGGGGGAGTGGATTCGGGATGGAGTGGATGGGGAATGCGGGAGTTGATTGTGAATGGGGTGTGGATTCTGGTTGGAGGAATGGGCTGGGGTAGGGGACAGGATCCAGATGGGAGGCTGGATCGGGAATGGGAGAGTGTATGGTGGATGGGAGAGTGGATTGGGGATGGGAGAGTTGATTGGGATTGGGGATGGGAAAGTGGATTGGAGATGGGAGGGTGGATTGGGGATGGGAGAGTGGATTGGGGATGGGAGAGTGGATTGGGGATGGGGATGGGAGAGTGGATAGGCGATGGGAGAGTGGATTGGGTATGTGGGCTTGGATTAGAAATGGGAGAGTGGATTGGGAATGGGGGAGTGTATTGGAGATGGGAAAGTTGACTGGAGATGGGAAAGTGAATTGGGGATGGGAGAGTGGATTGGGATGGGAGAGTGGATTGGGGATGGGCGAGTGGATTGGGGATGGGGGAGTGGATTGAGGATGGGAGAGCGGATTGGGGATGGGGGATTGGACTAGGGATGGGACAGCGGATTGGGGACTGGATTGGGGATGGGAAAGTGGATTGGGGATGGGTAAGTGGATTGGGGATGGGAAACTGGATTGGGGATGGGAAACTGGATTGGGGATGGGAGAGTGGATTCGGAATGGACGAGTTAATTGGAGATGGGGGATGGACTGGGAATGGGGTCCTGGAGTGTGGATGGGGAGTGGATTTGGGATGGGGGGAGAATTGGGGATGTTTGGGAATGGGTGAATGGATTGGGAATGGGAGAGTGTATTGGGGATGGTGGAGTGGATTGGGAATGGGAACGTTGACTGGAGATGGGAAAGTGATTTGGGGATGGGAGAGTGGATTGGGATGGGAGAGTGGATTGGGGATGGGCGAGTGGATTGGGGATGGGGGAGTGGATTGAGGATGGGAGAGCGGATTGGGGATGGGGGACTGGACTGGGGATGTGACAGCGGATTGGGGACGGGGGACTGGATTGGGGATGGGAAAGTGGATTGGGGATGGGTAAGTGGATTGGGGATGGGAAACTGGATTGGGGATGGGAAACTGAATTGGGGATGGGAGAGTGGATTCGGAATGGACGAGTTAATTGGAGATGGGGGACGGACTGGGAATGGGGTCCTGGAGTGTGGATGGGGAGTGGATTTGGGATGGGGGGAGAATTGGGGATGATTGGGAATGGGGGAATGGATTGGGAATGGGAGAGTGTATTGGGGATGGTGGAGTGAATTGGGAATGGGGAAATGGATTGGGAATGGGAGAGGAGATTGGGGATGGACAGAAGTGGGGATGGGAGAGTGGATTGGGGAAGGGTGAGTGGATTGGGGTTGGAGTGGATTGGTGATGGGAGATTTGATTGGGGACGGGAGAGTGGATTGGGGTTGGAGTGGATTGGTGATGGGAAAGTGGATTGGGGATGGGAGAGTGGATTGAGGATGGAGTATGTTGTGGATGGGAGTGGAATGGAGCTGGGGAGAGGATTGGGGATAGAGTCGATTGGGAATGGGGGAGTGCATTGGGGCTGAGGAGAGGATTGGGAATGGGGGAGTGTATTGGGGATGGAGTGGATTGGGGATGGGAGTGGATTGGGGCTGAGGAGTGGATTGGGGAGTGAGTGGATTGGGGATGGAGTGAATTGGGGATGGAGTGGATTGGGGTTGGAGTTGATTGGGGATGGGGGAGTGTATTGGGGCAGGGCAGGGGATTGGGAATGGGGGAGTGGATTGGGGATGGAGTGAATTGGGGATGGAGTGGATTGGGGACGGGTGAGTGAATTGTGGATGGGAGAGAGGATTGGGCTTGGGAGAGTGGATTGGGGATGGGGGAGCTGATTGGGGACGGGGACTGGATTGGGGGTGCGGGAGTTGATTGGGGATGGGAGAGCGGATTGGGGGCGGGTGACTGGATTGGGGATGGGAAACTGGATTGGAGATGGGAAGTGGATTGGAGATGGGAAACAGGATTGGGGATGAGAGAGTGGATTCGGAATGTACGAGTTAATTGGAGATGGGGAACGGACTGGAAACGTGGACCTGGATTGTGGATGGGGAATGGATTTGGGATGGGGAGAGAATTGGGAAATGGGTTGATTGTGAATGGGGGAATGGATTGGGAATGGGAAAGTGGATTGGGGATGGTGGAGTGGATTGGGAATGGGGAAATGGATTGGGAATGGGAGAGAGAATTGGGGATGGAGAGAATTGGGGATGGGATAGCGGATTGGGGACGGGAGAGTGGATTCGGGATGGAGTGGATTGGGGATGGGAGAGTGGATTGGGGATGGGGAGTGGATTGGGGATGGAGTGAATAGGGGATGGGGGAGTGTATTGGGGCTGGGGAGAGGATTGGGAATGAGGGAGTGGATTGGGGATGGAGTGGATTGCGGATGGGAGTGGATTGGGGCTGGGGAGTGGATTGGGGCTGTGGAGTGGATTGGGGCTGGGGAGTGGATTGGGCTGGGTAGTGGATTGGGGCTGGGTAGTGGATTGGGGCTGGGGAGTGGATTGGGGCTGGGGAGTGGATTGGGGCTGGGGGAGTGGATTCGGGATGGAGTGGATGGGGAATGCGGGAGTTGATTGTGAATGGGGTGTGGATTCTGGTTGGAGAAATGGGCTGGGGTAGGGGACAGGATCCAGATGGGAGGCTGGATCGGGAATGGGAGAGTGTATGGTGGATGGGAGAGCGGATTGGGGATGGGAGAGTAGATTGTCATTTGGAGTCTATTGGGGATGGGAGAGTGGATTGGGAATGGAGTGTACTGGGATTTGGAGAGTGGATTGGTGATGGGAGAGTGGATTGTGGATGGGTGAGTGGATTGGGAAATTGGGAGTGGATTGGGGATGGGAGTGTGGATTGGGGATGGGAGCAGTGATTGGGGACGGGAGAGTGGATTGGGGATGGAGCGGATTGGGGATGGGGAGTGGATTGGGGATGGGAGAGTAGATTGGGAATGGGAGAGTAGATTGGGGATGGAGTGGATTGGGAATGGAAGAGTGGATTTTGGATGGGAGAGTGGATTTGGGTATGTGAGAGCGGATTGGGTTGGGGGAGTTGATTGGGATTGCAGTGGATTGGGAATGGGAGAGTGGATTGCGGATGGGAGAGTGGATTGCGGATGGGAGAGTGGATTGGGGATGGGAGCAGTGATTGGGGACGGGTGAGTGGATTGGGGATGGAGCGGATTGGGGATGGGGAGTGGATTGGGGATGGGAGAGTGGATTGGGGATGGGGAGTGGATTGGGGATGGAGTGAATAGGGGATGGGGGAGTGTATTGGGGCTGGGGAGAGGATTGGGAATGAGGGAGTGGATTGGGGATGGAGTGGATTGCGGATGGGAGTGGATTGGGGCTGGGGAGTGGATTGGGGCTGTGGAGTGGATTGGGGCTGTGGAGTGGATTGGGGCTGGGTAGTGGATTGGGGCTGGGTAGTGGATTGGGGCTGGGGAGTGGATTGGGGCTGGGGAGTGGATTGGGGCTGGGGGAGTGGATTCGGGATGGAGTGGATGGGGAATGCGGGAGTTGATTGTGAATGGGGTGTGGATTCTGGTTGGAGGAATGGGCTGGGGTAGGGGACAGGATCCAGATGGGAGGCTGGATCGGGAATGGGAGAGTGTATGGTGGATGGGAGAGTGGATTGGGGATGGGAGAGTAGATTGTCATTTGGAGTCTATTGGGGATGGGAGAGTGGATTGGGAATGGAGTGTACTGGGATTTGAAGAGTGGATTGGTGATGGGAGAGTGGATTGTGGATGGGTGAGTGGATTGGGAAATTGGGAGTGGATTGGGGATGGGAGAGTGGATTGGGGATGGGAGCAGTGATTGGGGACGGGAGAGTGGATTGGGGATGGAGCGGATTGGGGATGGGGAGTGGATTGGGGATGGGAGAGTAGATTGGGAATGGGAGAGTAGATTGGGGATGGAGTGGATTGGGAATGGAAGAGTGGATTTTGGACGGGAGAGTGGAATGGGTATGTGAGAGCGGATTGGGTTGGGGGAGTTGATTGGGATTGCAGTGGATTGGGAATGGGAGAGTGGATTGCGGATGGGAGAGTGGATTGCGGATGGGAGAGTGGATTGGGGATGGGAGCAGTGATTGGGGACGTGAGAGTGGATTGGGGATGGAGCGGATTGGGGATGGGGAGTGGATTGGGGATGGGAGAGTAGATTGGGAATGGGAGAGTGGATTGGGGATGGAGTGGATTGGGAATGGTAGAGTGGATTTTGGATGGGAGAGTGGATTGGGTATGTGAGAGCGGATTGGGTTGGGGGAGTTGATTGGGATTGCAGTGGATTGGGAATGGGAGAGTGGATTGCGGATGGGAGAGTGGATTGCGGATGGGAGAGTGGATTGCGAATGGGAGAGTGGATTGGGAATGGGAGAGTGGATTGGGGATGGGAGAGTTGATTGGGATTGGGGATGGGAACGTGGATTGGAGATGGGAGAGTGGATTGGGGATGGGAGAGTTGATTGGGGATGGGAGAGTGGATTGGGGATGGGAGAGTGGATTGGGGATGGGAGAGTTGATTGGGGATTGGAGAGTGGATTGGGGATGGGGATGGGAGAGTGGATAGTCGATGGGAGAGTGGATTGGGTATGTGGGCTTGGATTAGAAATGGGAGAGTGGATTGGGAATGGGAGAGTTAATTGGAGATGGGAAAGTTGATTGGAGATGGGAAAGTGAATTGGGGATGGGAGAGTTGATTGGGGATGGGAGAGTGGATTGGGGATGGGAGAGTGGATTGGGGATGGGAGAGTTGATTGGGGATGGGAGAGTGGATTGGGGATGGGGATGGGAGAGTGGATAGTCGATGGGAGAGTGGATTGGGTATGTGGGCTTGGATTAGAAATGGGAGAGTGGATTGGGATGGGAGAGTGGATTGGGGATGGGCGAGTGGATTGGGGATGGGGGAGTGGATTGAGGATGGGAGAGCGGATTGGGTTGGGGGACTGGACTGGGGATGGGACAGCGGATTGGGGATGGGAAAGTGGATTGGGGATGGGAAAGTGGATTGGGGATGGGAATCTGGATTGGGGATGGGAGAGTGGATTCGGAATGGACGAGTTAATTGGAGATGGGGGACGGACTGGGAATGGGGTCCTGGAGTGTGGATGGGGAGTGGATTTGGGATGGGGGGAGAATTGGGGATGATTGGGAATGGGGGAATGGATTGGGAATGGGAGAGTGTATTGCGGATGGTGGAGTGGATTGCGAATGGGGAAAAGGATTGGGAATGGGAGAGGAGATTGGGGATGGACAGAAGTGGGGATGGGAGAGTGGATTGGGGAAGGGTGAGTGGATTGGGGTTGGAGTGGATTGGTGATGGGAGATTTGATTGGGGACGGGAGAGTGGATTGGGGTTGGAGTGGATTGGTGATGGGAAAGTGGATTGGGGATGGGAGAGTGGATTGAGGATGGAGTATATTGTGGATGGGAGTGGAATGGAGCTGGGGAGAGGATTGGGGATAGAGTCGATTGGGAATGGGGGAGTGTATTGGGGCTGAGGAGAGGATTGGGAATAGCGGAGTGTATTGGGGGTGGAGTGGATTGGGGATGGGAGTGGATTGGGGCTGAGGAGTGGATTGGGGATTGAGTGGATTGGGGATGGAGTGAATTGGGGATGGAGTGGATTGGGGATGGAGTTGATTGGGGATGGGGGAGTGTATTGGGGCAGGGCAGGGGATTGGGAATGGGGGAGTGGATTGGGGATGGAGTGGATTGCGGATGGAGTGGATTGGGGATGGGGGAGTGAATTGTGGATGGGGGAGTGGATTGGGGATGGGGCAGTGGATTCGGGATGGAGTGGATTGGGGATGCGGGAGTTGATTGTGGATGGGGAGTGGATTGTGATTGGAGGAATGGGCTGGGGTAGTGGACTGGATCCAGATGGGAGTCTGGATCGGGAATGGGAGAGTGGATGGTGGATGGGAGAAAGGATTGCGGAGGAGTGGGCTGGGGATGGGGGCTGGTTTGGGGATGGGGAAATGGATAGGGAATGGGAAAATGGGTTGAGGGTAGGCAACAAGATTGGGGATTGGACAGCCTTGTGGATTGGAAGTGAGATTGGAATGAGGAAATGGATTGGGGGTGGAGGGGCGTGGTTAGGGATGGAATAGTGGATCGGGTTTGGGGGTGTGGATTGGGGATGATTGAATGGGCAGGGGATCGATTGGGGTGGGAGCGTTGATTGGGAATAAGAAAATGGATTGGGTATGGGAAAATGGATTGTGTGTGGGGGACAGGATTGGGGAAGGGGGCAGGATTGGAAATGGGAAGTGGGTTGGCAAGGGGGAAATAGATTGGGGATGGGGGAGGGGATTGGGAGTGGGGAGTGGATTGGGAACGGGGAAAAGGATTGGCAACGGAGAGTGGATTGTGGTCGGGAGTGTGGATTGTGGATGGCAGATAGGGATGGGGATGGGGGACTGGATATGGGATGGGAATTTGGGTTGAGATTGGGGAAATGGATTTGGGATGGAAAAATGGATTGGGGACGTTAGATTGGATGGTGGATGGGGGCAGGATTGGGAATGGACTAGGGGACTGGATTGGGGATGTGGAGTGGACAGGGGATCCGGGAGTGGATTGGGAATTGGGAGTGGATTTGGAATGGGGAAATGGATTGGAGACGGAGAGTGGATTGGTGATAGGGAGTGGATTGGGAATGGAGGAGTAGATTGGGGTTGGGGATTGGATTTACAATTGGGGATTGGGCTGGTCATGGGGCCGAGAATGTGAATGGGGGAGTGGACTGGGAATGTGGGTGTGGATTCGGGATGGGGAGTGGATTGGGAATGGGGCAGTGGATTGGGGATGTGGAGTGGATTGGGGAAGTGGGAATGGGTTGGGAAAGGGGGAGTGGATTGGGGATGGGGGAGTGGATTGGGGATGGGAGAATGGTTTGGGAATGGGAGAGTGGATTATGGATGGGAGAATGGATTGGGAATGTCGAAGTGGATTGTGGATGGAAGAGTGGATTGAGGAAGGGGGTGTGGATTGGGGATAGGGGACTTGTTTGGATAAGGGGGGTAGATTGGGAATTGGGCATTGGATTGTGGCTGGGGGACTAGATTGGAAAGGTGGAGTGGATTAGTGATGGGGAAATGGATTGGGGATGGGGATCGATTGGGGATGAGGAAGTTATTTGGGAATGGGAGAGTGAAGTGAGGATTGGAGACTGAATTGGGAATGGGGGAATGGATTGGGGACGGGGTAGTGGATTGGGGTTGTGAGACTGAATTGGGAATGGGAATGGATTGGGAATAGGAGAGTGGATTGATGATGGAGGAGTGGATTGGGGATGGGAGAGTGGATTGGGGATGGGAGAGTGGATTGGGGATGGGAGAGTTGATTGGGGATGGGAGAGTGGATTGGGGATGGGGATGGGAGAGTGGATAGTCGATGGGAGAGTGGATTGGGTATGTGGGCTTGGATTAGAAATGGGAGAGTGGATTGGGATGGGAGAGTTGATTGGGGATGGGCGAGTGGATTGGGGATGGGGGAGTGGATTGAGGATGGGAGAGCGGATTGGGTTGGGGGACTGGACTGGGGATGGGACAGCGGATTGGGGATGGGAAAGTGGATTGGGGATGGGAAAGTGGATTGGGGATGGGAATCTGGATTGGGGATGGGAGAGTGGATTCGGAATGGACGAGTTAATTGGAGATGGGGGACGGACTGGGAATGGGGTCCTGGAGTGTGGATGGGGAGTGGATTTGGGATGGGGGGAGAATTGGGGATGATTGGGAATGGGGGAATGGATTGGGAATGGGAGAGTGTATTGCGGATGGTGGAGTGGATTGCGAATGGGGAAAAGGATTGGGAATGGGAGAGGAGATTGGGGATGGACAGAAGTGGGGATGGGAGAGTGGATTGGGGAAGGGTGAGTGGATTGGGGTTGGAGTGGATTGGTGATGGGAGATTTGATTGGGGACGGGAGAGTGGATTGGGGTTGGAGTGGATTGGTGATGGGAAAGTGGATTGGGGATGGGAGAGTGGATTGAGGATGGAGTATATTGTGGATGGGAGTGGAATGGAGCTGGGGAGAGGATTGGGGATAGAGTCGATTGGGAATGGGGGAGTGTATTGGGGCTGAGGAGAGGATTGGGAATAGGGGAGTGTATTGGGGGTGGAGTGGATTGGGGATGGGAGTGGATTGGGGCTGAGGAGTGGATTGGGGATTGAGTGGATTGGGGATGGAGTGAATTGGGGATGGAGTGGATTGGGGATGGAGTTGATTGGGGATGGGGGAGTGTATTGGGGCAGGGCAGGGGATTGGGAATGGGGGAGTGGATTGGGGATGGAGTGGATTGCGGATGGAGTGGATTCGGGATGGGGGAGTGAATTGTGGATGGGGAGTGGATTGGGGATGGGGCAGTGGATTCGGGATGGAGTGGATTGGGGATGCGGGAGTTGATTGTGGATGGGGAGTGGATTGTGATTGGAGGAATGGGCTGGGGTGGTGGACTGGATCCAGATGGGAGTCTGGATCGGGAATGGGAGAGTGGATGGTGGATGGGAGAAAGGATTGCGGAGGAGTGGGCTGGGGATGGGGGCTGGTTTGGGGATGGGGAAATGGATAGGGAATGGGAAAATGGGTTGAGGGTAGGCAACAAGATTGGGGATTGGACAGCCTTGTGGATTGGAAGTGAGATTGGAATGAGGAAATGGATTGGGGGTGGAGGGGCGTGGTTAGGGATGGAATAGTGGATCGGGTTTGGGGGTGTGGATTGGGGATGATTGAATGGGCAGGGGATCGATTGGGGTGGGAGCGTTGATTGGGAATAAGAAAATGGATTGGGTATGGGAAAATGGATTGTGTGTGGGGGACAGGATTGGGGAAGGGGGCAGGATTGGAAATGGGAAGTGGGTTGGCAAGGGGGAAATAGATTGGGGATGGGGGAGGGGATTGGGAGTGGGGAGTGGATTGGGAACGGGGAAAAGGATTGGCAACGGAGAGTGGATTGTGGTCGGGAGTGTGGATTGTGGATGGCAGATAGGGATGGGGATGGGGGACTGGATATGGGATGGGAATTTGGGTTGAGATTGGGGAAATGGATTTGGGATGGAAAAATGGATTGGGGACGTTAGATTGGATGGTGGATGGGGGCAGGATTGGGAATGGACTAGGGGACTGGATTGGGGATGTGGAGTGGACAGGGGATCCGGGAGTGGATTGGGAATTGGGAGTGGATTTGGAATGGGGAAATGGATTGGAGACGGAGAGTGGATTGGTGATAGGGAGTGGATTGGGAATGGAGGAGTAGATTGGGGTTGGGGATTGGATTTACAATTGGGGATTGGGCTGGTCATGGGGCCGAGAATGTGAATGGGGGAGTGGACTGGGAATGTGGGTGTGGATTCGGGATGGGGAGTGGATTGGGAATGGGGCAGTGGATTGGGGATGTGGAGTGGATTGGGGAAGTGGGAATGGGTTGGGAAAGGGGGAGTGGATTGGGGATGGGGGAGTGGATTGGGGATGGGAGAATGGTTTGGGAATGGGAGAGTGGATTATGGATGGGAGAATGGATTGGGAATGTCGAAGTGGATTGTGGATGGAAGAGTGGATTGAGGAAGGGGGTGTGGATTGGGGATAGGGGACTTGTTTGGATAAGGGGGGTAGATTGGGAATTGGGCATTGGATTGTGGCTGGGGGACTAGATTGGAAAGGTGGAGTGGATTAGTGATGGGGAAATGGATTGGGGATGGGGATCGATTGGGGATGAGGAAGTTATTTGGGAATGGGAGAGTGAAGTGAGGATTGGAGACTGAATTGGGAATGGGGGAATGGATTGGGGACGGGGTAGTGGATTGGGGTTGTGAGACTGAATTGGGAATGGGAATGGATTGGGAATAGGAGAGTGGATTGATGATGGAGGAGTGGATTGGGGATGGGAGAGTGGAATGGGGAAGGGAGAGTGGATTGGGAATGCGAGAGAGGATTGGGGTTGGAGAGTTGATTGGGATTGAGAATGGGAGAGTGGATTGGAGATGGGAGAGTGGATTGGGGAAGGGAGAGTGGATTGGGAATGCGAGAGTGGATTGGAGATGGGAAGTGGATTGGGATGGGGTGTGGATTGGGGATGGAGGAGTGGATTGGGGATGGGAGAGTGGATTGGGGATGGGAGAGTGGATGGGGGGTGGGAGAGTGGATGGGGGATGGGAGATTGGATTGGGGAAGGGAGAGTGGATTGGGAATACGAGAGTGGATTGGGGATGGAGGAGTGGATTGCGGATGGGAGAGTAGATTGTGGATGGAGGAGTGGATTGGGGATTGGAGAGTGGATTGGGGAAGGGAGAGTGGATTGGGAATGCGAGACTGCATTGGGGATGTGAGAGTGCATTGGGGATGGGAAAGTGGATTGTGGATGGGAAGTGGATCGAGAGGGGTGTGGATTGGGGATGGGAGAGTGGATTGGGGATGGGAGAGTGGTTTGGGAATGCGAGAGTGGATTGGGGATGGGAAGTGGATTGGGATGGGGTGTGGATTGGGGTTGGAGGAGTGGAGTGGGGATGGGAGAGTGTATTGGGGATGGGAGAGTGGATTGGGGATGGGAGAGTGTATTGGGGATGGGAGAGTGGATTGGGGATGGGAGAGTGGATTGGGGATGGGAGAGTCGATTGGCGATGGGAGAGTGGATTGGGGATGAGAGACAGGATTGGGGATGTGAGAGTGCATTGGGGATGGGAAAGTGGATTGTGGATGGGAAGTGGATCGAGAGGGGTGTGGATTGGGGATGGGAGAGTGGATTGGGGATGGGAGAGTGGTTTGGGAATGCGAGAGTGGATTGGGGATGGGAAGTGGATTGGGATGGGGTGTGGATTGGGGTTGGAGGAGTGGAGTGGGGATGGGAGAGTGTATTGGGGATGGGAGAGTGGATTGGGGATGGGAGAGTGTATTGGGGATGGGAGAGTGTATTGGGGATGGGAGAGTGGATTGGGGATGGGAGAGTGGATTGGGGATGGGAGAGTCGATTGGTGATGGGAGAGTGGATTGGGGATGGGAGAGTGTATTGGGGATGGGAGAGTGTATTGGGGATGGGAGAGTGGATTGGGGATGGGAGAGTGGATTGGGGATGGGAGAGTCGATTGGAGATGGGAGAGTGGATTGGGGATGAGAGACAGGATTGGGGATCGGAGACTGGATTGGGAATTGGGAATGGATTGGGGCTGGGAGAATGGTTTGGGAATGGGAGGGTGGATTATGGATGGGACAATGGATTGGGAATGGCGAAGTGGATTGGGGATGGAAGAGTGGATTGAGGAAGGGGGTGTGGATTGGTGATCGGGGACTTGTTTGGATAAGGGGGGTAGATTGGGAATTGGGCATTGGATTGTGGCTGGGGGACTAGATTGGAAAGGTGGAGTGGATTAGTGATGGGGAAATGGATTGGGGATGGGGATCGATTGGGGATGAGGGAGTTATTTGGGAATGGGAGAGTGAATTGAGGATTGGAGTCTGAACTGGGAATGGGGGAATGGATTGGGGTTGGGGTAGTGGATTGGGGCTGTGAGACTGAATTGGGAATGGGAGAATGGATTGGGAATAGGAGAGTGGATTGATGATGGAGGAGTGGATTGGGGATGGGAGAGTGGAATGGGGAAGGGAGAGTGGATTGGGAAGGCGAGAGAGGATTGGGGTGGGAGAGTTGATTGGGATTGAGGATGGGAGAGTGGATTGGAGATGGGAGAGTGGATTGGGGAAGGGAGAGTGGATTGGGAATGCGAGAGTGTATTGGGGATGGGAAGTGGATTGGGATGGGGTGTGGATTGGGGCTGGAGGAGTGGATTGGGGATGGGAGAGTGGATTGGGGATGGGAGAGTGGATTGGGGAAGGGAGAGTGGATTGTGAATGCGAGAGTGGATTGAGTCTGGGAGAATGGATTGGACATGGGAGAGTGTATTTGTGACGGGAGAGTGGATTGGGGATGGGAGAGTGGATTGGTGATGGGAGAGTGGATTGGGGATGAGAGACAGGATTGGGGATCGGAGACTGGATTGGGGATTGGGAATGGATTCCGGCTGGGGAGTGGATTGGGACAGGGAGAGTGGATTAGGGATAGGAGAGTGGATTGGGGATGGGGGAGTAGATTGTAGTTGGAGTCGATTGGTGATGGGAGTGTGGATTGGGAATGGAGGACACTGGGATTGGGAGAGTGGATTGGTGATGGGAGAGTGGATTGTGGATGGGTGAGTGGATTGGGGATGGGAAATTGGATTGGGGATGGGAGCATGGATTGGGGATGGGTGAGTGGATTGGCGATGGTGTGGATTGGGAATGGGGAGTGGATTGGTGATGGAGTGGATTGGGAATGGGAGAGTGGATTTTGGAAGGGACAGTGGATTGGGTATGTGAGAGCGGATTGGGGATGAGAGAATTGATTCGGATTGGAGTGGATTGGGAATGGGAGAGTGGATTGGGGATGGGAGACTGAATTGGGAATGAGGGAGTGGATTGGGGATGGAGGAGTGGATCGGGCATGGGAGAATGGATTGGGGAAATGAGAGTGGATTGGGAATGCGAGACTTGATTGAGGATGGGAGAGTGGATTGAGACGGGTGAGTGGATTGGGGTTGGGAGACTGGATTGGGGATGTGAGAGTGGACTGGGGATGGGAAGTGGATCGAGAGGGTTGTGGATTGGGGATGGAGGTGTAGATTGGGGATGGGAGAGTGGATTGGAGATTGGAGAGTGGATTGGGAATGCGAGAGTGGATTGGGGATGGGAAGTGGATTGGGATTGGGTGTGGATTGGGGATGGGAGAGTGGATTGGGGATGGGAGAGTGGATTGGGGAAGGGAGAGTGGATTGGGGAAGGGAGAGTGGATTGGGAATGCGATAGTGGATTGAGGATGGGAGAGTGGATTGGGAATGCGATAGTGGATTGGAGATGGGAGAGTGGATTGGGGATGGGAGAGTGGATTGGTGATAGGAGAGTGGATTGGGGATGGGATAGGATTGGGGATCGCAGACTGGATTGGGGATTGGGAATGGATTGGGGGTGGGGAGTGGATTTGGACTGGGAGAGTGGATTAGGGATGGGAGAATGGATTGGGGATGGGGGAGTAGATTGTCGTTGGAGTCGATTGGGGATGGGAGAGTGGATTGGGAATTGAGTGTACTGGGATTGGGAGAGTGGATTGGTGATGGCAGAGTGGATTGTGGATAGGTGAGTGGATTGGGATATTGGGAGTAGATTGGGGATGGGAAAGTGGATTGGGGATGGGAGCATGGATTGGGGATGGGAGAGTGGATTGGGGATGAGAGAGTGGATTGGGAATGGGGAGTGGATTGGGGATGGAGTGGATTGGGAATGGGAGAGTGGATTTTGGATGGGACAGTGGATTGGGTATGTGAGAGCGGATTGGGGATGGAGGAGTGGATTGGGGATGGGAGAGTGGATTGGGGATGGGAGAGTGGATTGGGAATGCGAGACTGGATTGAGGATGGGAGAGTGGATTGAGACGGGAGAGTGGATTAGGGTTGGGAGACCGGATTGTGGATGTGACAGTGGATTGGGGATGGGAGTGTGGATTGGGGATGGGAGAGTAGATTGTGGATGGGATCTGGATCGAGAGGGGTGTGGATTGGGGATGGATGAGTAGATTGGGGATGGGAGAGTGGATTGTGGATGGGAAAGTGGATTGGAGATTGGAGAGCGGGTTGGGAATGCGAGAGTGGATTGGGGATGGGAAGTGGATTGGGCTGGTGTGTGGATGGGGGATGGGAGAGTGGATTGGGGATGGGAGAGTGGATTGGGGAAGGTAGAGTGGATTGGGAATGTGAGAGTGGATTGGGATGGGAAATTCTCCCCCAATGGCGCGATATCCGCCGACTGGCGCCCAAAACGGCGCCAATCAGACGGACATCGCGCCGCCCCAAAGGTGCTGGGATTGAGGATGGGAGAGTGGATTGGAGATGGGAGAGTGGATTGGGGAAGGGAGAGTAGATTGGGGAATGCGATAGTGGATTGAGGATGGGAGAGTGGATTGGATATGGGAGAGTGGATTGGGGATGGGAGACAGGATTGGGGATCGCAGACTGGATTGCGGATTGGGAATGGATTGGGGGTGGGGAGTGGATTGGGACAGGGAGAGTGGATTAGGGATGGGAGAGTGGATTGGGGATGGGCGAGTAGATTGTCGTTGTAGTCGATTGGGGATGGGAGAGTGGATTGGGAATGGAGTGTACTGGGATTGGGTAAGTGGATTGGTGATGGGAGAGTGGATTGTGGATAGGTGAGTGGATTGGGACATTGGGAGTGGATTGGGGATGGGAAAGTGGATTGGGGATGGGAGCATGGATTGGGGATGGGAGAGTGGATTGGCGATGGAGTGGATTGTGAATGGGGAGTGGATTGGGGATGGAGTGGATTGGGAATGGGAGAGTGGATTTTGGATGGGACAGTGGATTGGGTATGTGAGAACGAATTGGGGATGGGGGAATTGATTGGGAATGGAGGAGTGGATTGAGGACGGGGTCGTGGATTGGGGATGTGAGACTGAATTGGGGATGGGAGAGAGGGTTGTGGATGGGAAGTGGATTGGGGATGGGGTGTGGATTGGGGATGGAGAAGTGGATTGGGGATGGAGAAGTGGATTGGGGATGGGAAAGTGGATTGGGGATGGGAGAGTGGATTGGGGATGGGAGAGTGGATTGGGGAATGGAGAGTGGATTGGGATTGTGAGACTGGATTGAGGGTGGGAGAGTGGATTGAAATGGGAGAGTGGATGGGTGATGGTAGACAGGATTGGGGATTGGAGACTGGATTGGGGATTGGGAATGGTTTGGGGGTGTGGAGTGGATTGGGAATGGGAGAGTGGATTGGGGATGTGGGAGTGGATTGGGAATGGGAGAATGGATTGGGGATGGGAGAATGAATTGGGGATGGGGGAGTGGATTGGGGATGGAGCGGATTGGGGATGGGAGAGTGGATTGTGGATGGGAGAGTGGAATGGGGAAGGTAGAGTGGATTGGGAATGTGAGAGTGGATTGGGATGGGAGAGTTGATTGGGATTGAGGATGGGAGAGTGGATTGGAGATGGGAAAGCAGCTTGCGGAAAGGTGAGTGGATTGGGAAAGCTAGTGTGGATTGGGAATGGGATGTGGATTGGGGATGGTGTGTGGATTGGGGATGGGAGATTCAATTGGGGATGGGAGAGTGGATTGAGGATGGGAGAGTGGATTGAGGATGGAAGGGTTGATTGGGATTGAGGATGGGAGAGTGGATTGGAGATGGTAGAGTGGATTGGGGATGGAAGAGTAGATTATCGTTTGGAGCCTATTGGTGATGGGAGAGTGGATTGTGGATGGGTGAGTGGATTGGGAAATTAGGAGTTGATTGGGGATGGGAGAGTGGATTGGGGATGGGAGCAGTGATTGTGGACGGGAGAGTGGATTATAGATGGAGCGGATTGGGGATTGGGAGTGGATTTTGGATGGGAGGGTAGATTGGGATTGGAGAGGATTGGGGATGGGAGAGTGGATTGCGGATAAGAGAGTGGATTAGGGATGGGAGAGTGGATTAGGGATGGGAGAGTGGATATGGGATGGGAGAGTGGATTGGGGATGGGAGTGTAGATTGGGGATGGGAGAGTGGATTGGGGAAGGGAGAGTGGATTGGGAATGCGAGACTTGATTGAGGATGGGAGAGTGGATTGGGATTGTGTATGGGAAAGTAATTGGAGATGTGAGAGTGGATTGGGGATGGGAGAGTGGATTGGGAATGGAAGAGTGGATTGGTGATGGGAGAGTGGATTGGGGGTGGGAGAGTTGAGTGGGATTGAGGATGGGAGAGTGAATAGGTGATGGGAGAGTGGATTGGGAATGGGAGAGTGGAATGGAGAAGGGAGAGTGGATTGGGAATGGGAGAGTGGATTGGGGATGGGAGAGTGGATTGGGGATGGGAGAGTTGATTGGGAATCGGAAAGTGGATTGGAGATTGTAGAGTGGATTGGGGATGGGAGAGTGGATTGGGGATGGGAGAGTGGATTGGTGATAGGAGAGTGGATTGGGGATGGGATAGGATTGGGGATCGCAGACTGGATTGGGGATTGGGAATGGATTGGGGGTGGGGAGTAGATTTGGACTGGGAGAGTGGATTAGGGATGGGCGAGTGGATTGGGGATGGGGGAGTAGATTGTGGATAGGTGAGTGGATTGGGATATTGGGAGTAGATTGGGGATGGGAAAGTGGATTGGGGATGGGAGCATGGATTGGGGATGGGAGAGTGGATTGGGGATGAGAGAGTGGATTGGGAATGGGGAGTGGATTGGAGATGGAGTGGATTGGGAATGGCAGAGTGGATTTTGGATGGGACAGTGGATTGGGTATGTGAGAGCGGATTGGGGATGGGAGAATTGATTGGGATTGGAGTGGATAGGGAATGGGATAGTGGATTGGGGATGGGGGAGTGGATTGGGGATGGAGGAGTGGATTGGGGATGGGAGAGTGGATTGGGGATGGGAGAGTGGATTGGGAATGCGAGACTGGATTGAGGATGGGAGAGTGGATTGAGACGGGAGAGCGGATCGGGGTTGGGAGACTGGATTGTGGATGTGAGAGTGGATTGGGATGGGAGAGTGGATTGGGGATGGGAAAGTGGATTGTGGATGGGATGTGGATCGAGAGGGGTGTGGATTGGGGATGGATGAGTAGATTGGGGATGGGAGAGTGGATTGGGGATGGGAGAGTGGATTGGGGAAGGTAGAGTGGACTGGGAATGTGAGAGTGGATTGGGATGGGAAATTCTCCCACAACGGCGCGATATCCGCCGACTGACGCCCAAAATAGCGCCAATCAGACGGACATCGCGCCGCCCCAAAGGTGCTGGGATTGAGGATGGGATAGTGGATTGGGGAAGGGAGAGTGGATTGGGGAATGCGATAGTGGATTGAGGATGAGAGAGTCGATTGGGGATGGGAGAGTGGATTGGGAATGGAGTGTACTGGGATTGGGTAAGTGGATTGGTGATGGGAGAGTGGATTGTGGATAGGTGAGTGGATTGGGACATTGGGAGTGGATTGGGGATGGGAAAGTGGATTGGGGATGGGAGCATGGATTGGGGATGGGAGAGTGGATTGGCGATGGAGTGGATTGTGAATGGGGAGTGGATTGGGGATGGAGTGGATTGGGAATGGGAGAGTGGATTTTGGATGGGACAGTGGATTGGGTATGTGAGAGCGAATTGGGATGGGAGAATTGATTGGGAATGGGGGAGTGGATTGAGGACGGGGTCGTGGATTGGGGATGTGAGACTGAATTGGGGATGGGAGAGTGGGTTGTGGATGGGAAGTGGATTTGGGATGGGGTGTGGTTTGGGGATGGAGAAGTGGATTGGGGATGGAGAAGTGGATTGGGGATGGGGAAGTGGATTGGGGATGGGAGAGTGGATTGGGGAATGGAGAGTGGATTGGGATTGTGAGACTGGATTGAGGGTGGGAGAGTGGATTGAAATGGGAGAGTGGATGGGTGATGGTAGACAGGATTGGGGATTGGAGACTGGATTGGGGATTGGGAATGGATTGGGGGTGGGGAGTGGATTGGGAATGGGAGAGTGGATTGGGGATGTGAGAGTGGATTGGGAATGGGAGAATGGATTGGGGATGGGAGAATGAATTGGGGATGGGGGAGTAGATTGTCGTTGGAGTCTATTGGGGATGGGAGACTGGATTGGGAATGGAGTGAACGGGGATTGGGCGAGTGGATTGGAGATGGGAGAGAGGATTGTGGATGGGTGAGTCGATTGGGAAATTGGGAGTGGATTGGGGATGGGAGAGTGGATTGGGGATGGGAGCATGGATTGTGAATGGGGAGTGGATTGGGGATGGAGTGGATTGGGAATGGGAGAGTGGATTTTGGATGGGACAGTGGATTGGGTATGTGAGAGCGAATTGGGATGGGAGAATTGATTGGGAATGGGGGAGTGGATTGAGGACGGGGTCGTGGATTGGGGATGTGAGACTGAATTGGGGATGGGAGAGTGGGTTGTGGATGGGAAGTGGATTTGGGATGGGGTGTGGATTGGGGATGGAGAAGTGGATTGGGGATGGAGAAGTGGATTGGGGATGGGGAAGTGGATTGGGGATGGGAGAGTGGATTGGGGAATGGAGAGTGGATTGGGATTGTGAGACTGGATTGAGGGTGGGAGAGTGGATTGAAATGGGAGAGTGGATGGGTGATGGTAGACAGGATTGGGGATTGGAGACTGGATTGGGGATTGGGAATGGATTGGGGGTGGGGAGTGGATTGGGAATGGGAGAGTGGATTGGGGATGTGAGAGTGGATTGGGAATGGGAGAATGGATTGGGGATGGGAGAATGAATTGGGGATGGGGGAGTAGATTGTCGTTGGAGTCTATTGGGGATGGGAGACTGGATTGGGAATGGAGTGAACGGGGATTGGGCGAGTGGATTGGGGATGGGAGAGAGGATTGTGGATGGGTGAGTCGATTGGGAAATTGGGAGTGGATTGGGGATGGGAGAGTGGATTGGGGATGGGAGCATGGATTGGGGATGGGAGAGTGGATTGGGGATGGAGCGGATTGGGGATGGGAGAGTGGATTGTGGATGGGAGAGTGGAATGGGGAAGGTAGAGTGGATTGGGAATGTGAGAGTGGATTGGGATGGGAGAGTTGATTGGGATTGAGGATGGGAGAGTGGATTGGAGATGGGAAAGCAGCTTGCGGAAGGGTGAGTGGATTGGGAAAGCTAGTGTGGATTGGGGATGGGATGTGGATTGGGGATGGTGTGTGGATTGGGGATGGGAGAGTCGATTGGGGATGGGAGAGTGGATTGAGGATGGGAGAGTGGATTGGGGATGGGAGAGTGGATTGAGGATGGAAGAGTAGATTGTCATTGGAGTCTATTGGGGATGGGAGACTGGATTAGGAATGGAGTGAACTGGGATTGGGCGAGTGGATTGGGGATGGGAGAGTGGATTGTGGATGGGTGAGTGGATTGGGAAATTGGGAGTGGATTGCGGATGGGAGAGAGGATTGGGGATCGGAGAGAGGATTGGGGGTGGGAGAGTGGATTGTGGGTGGAGCGGATTGGTGATGGGGAGTGGATTGGGGATGGGAGAGTGGATTGGGGATGGAGTGGATTGGGAATGGGAGAGTGGATTTTGGATGGGAGAGTGGAATGGGTATGTGAGAGCAGATTGGGGATGGGAGTGTTGATTGGGGATGGGAGAGTGGATTGCGGATGGGAGAGTGTATATGGGATTGGAGTGTGGATTGGGGATGGGAGAGTGGATTGGGGATGGGAGAGTGGATCGGGGATGGGAGAGTGGATTGGAAATGGAGGCGTGATTTGGTGATGGGAGAGTGGATTGGGGATGGGAAAGTGGATTGGGGATGGGAGAGTGGATTGGGAATGGGAGTGTGGTATTGGGATGGGAGAGTTGATTGGAATTGGGTATGGTAAAGTGGATTGGAGATGGGAGAGTGGATTGGGAATGGGAGAGTGGATTGGGGATGGGGTGTGGATTGGGAATGGAGGAGTGGATTGGTGATGGGAGAGTGGATTGGGGATGGGAGAGTGGACTGTGGATGGGAGAGTGGATTGAGGATGGAAGGATTGATTGGGATTGAGGATGGGAGAGTGGATTGGAGATGGTAGAGTGGATTGGGGATGGAAGAGTAGATTGTCATTGGAGTCTATTGGGGATGGGAGACTGGATTGGGAATGGAGTGAACTGGGATTGGGCGAGTGGATTGGGGATGGGAGAGTGGATTGTGGATGGGTGAGTGGATTGGGAAATTGGGAGTGGATTGCGGATGGGAGAGAGGATTGGGGATGGGAGAGAGGATTGGGGGTGGGAGAGTGGATTGTGGGTGGAGCGGATTGGGGATGGGGAGTGGATTGGGGATGGGAGAGTGGATTGGGGATGGAGTGGATTGGGAATGGGAGAGTGGATTTTGGATGGGAGAGTGGAATGGGTATGTGAGAGCAGATTGGGGATGGGAGTGTTGATTGGGGATGGGAGAGTGGATTGCGGATGGGAGAGTGTATATGGGATTGGAGTGTGGATTGGGGATGGGAGAGTGGATTGGGGATGGGAGAGTGGATCGGGGATGGGAGAGTGGATTGGAAATGGAGGCGTGATTTGGTGATGGGAGAGTGGATTGGGGATGGGAAAGTGGATTGGGGATGGGAGAGTGGATTGGGAATGGGAGTGTAGTATTGGGATGGGAGAGTTGATTGGAATTGGGTATGGTAAAGTGGATTGGAGATGGGAGAGTGGATTGGGAATGGGAGAGTGGATTGGGGATGGGGTGTGGATTGGGAATGGAGGAGTGGATTGGTGATGGGAGAGTGGATTGGGGGTGGGAGAGTTGATTGGGATTGGGGATGGGAGAGTGAATCGGTGATGGGAGAGTGGATTGGGGATGGGAAAGTGGATTGGGGATGGGTAAGTGGATTGGGGATGGGAAACTGGATTGGGGATGGGAAACTGAATTGGGGATGGGAGAGTGGATTCGGAATGGACGAGTTAATTGGAGATGGGGGACGGACTGGGAATGGGGTCCTGGAGTGTGGATGGGGACTGGATTTGGGATGGGGGGAGAATTGGGGATGATTGGGAATGGGGGAATGGATTGGGAATGGGAGAGTGTATTGGAGATGATGGAGTGAATTGGGAATGGGGAAATGGATTGGGAATGGGAGAGGAGATTGGGGATGGACAGAAGTGGGGATGGGAGAGTGGATTGGGGAAGGGTGAGTGGATTGGGGTTGGAGTGGATTGGTGATGGGAGATTTGATTGGGGACGGGAGAGTGGATTGGGGTTGGAGTGGATTGGTGATGGGAAAGTGGATTGGGGATGGGAGAGTGGATTGAGGATGGAGTATGTTGTGGATGGGAGTGGAATGGAGCTGGGGAGAGGATTGGGGATAGAGTCGATTGGGAATGGGGGAGTGTATTGGGGCTGAGGAGAGGATTGGGAATGGGGGAGTGTATTGGGGATGGAGTGGATTGGGGATGGGAGTGGATTGGGGCTGAGGAGTGGATTGGGGAGTGAGTGGATTGGGGATGGAGTGAATTGGGGATGGAGTGGATTGGGGATGGAGTTGATTGGGGATGGGGGAGTGTATTGGGGCAGGGCAGGGGATTGGGGATGGGAGAGTAGATTGGGGATGGGAGAGTGGATTGGTGATGGGAGAGTGGATTGGGGATGGGGGAGTGGATTGGGGATGGGAGAGAGGATTGGGCTTGGGAGAGTGGATTGGGGATGGGGAAGCTGATTGGGGACGGGGACTGGATTGGGGATGCGGGAGTGGATTGGGGATGGGAGAGCGGATTGGGGGCGGGTGACTGGATTGGGGATGGGAAACTGGATTGGAGATGGGAAGTGGATTGGAGATGGGAAACAGGATTGGGGATGAGAGAGTTGATTCGGAATGTACGAGTTAATTGGAGATGGGGAACGGACTGGAAATGTGGACCTGGATTGTGGATGGGGAATGGATTTGGGATGGGGAGAGAATTGGGAAATGGGTTGATTGTGAATGGGGGAATGGATTGGGAATGGGAAAGTGGATTGGGGATGGTGGAGTGGATTGGGAATGGGGAAATGGATTGGGAATGGGAGAGAGAATTGGGGATGGAGAGAATTGGGGATGGGATAGCGGATTGGGGATGGGAGAGTGGATTCGGGATGGAGTGGATTGGGGATGGGAGAGTGGATTGGGGATGGGGAGTGGATTGGGGATGGAGTGGATAGGGGATGGGGGAGTGTATTGGGGCTGGGGAGAGGATTGGGAATGAGGGAGTGGATTGGGGATGGAGTGGATTGCGGATGGGAGTGGATTGGGGCTGTGGAGTGGATTGGGGCTGGGGAGTGGATTGGGGCAGGGTAGTGGATTGGGGCTGGGTAGTGGATTGGGGCTGGGTAGTGGATTGGGGCTGGGGAGTGGATTGGGGCTGGGGGAGTGGATTCGGGATGGAGTGGATGGGGAATGCGGGAGTTGATTGTGAATGGGGTGTGGATTCTGGTTGGAGGAATGGGCTGGGGTAGGGGACAGGATCCAGATGGGAGGCTGGATCGGGAATGGGAGAGTGTATGGTGGATGGGAGAGTGGATTGGGGATGGGAGAGTTGATTGGGATTGGGGATGGGAAAGTGGATTGGAGATGGGAGGGTGGATTGGGGATGGGAGAGTGGATTGGGGATGGGAGAGTGGATTGGGGATGGGGATGGGCGAGTGGATAGGCGATGGGAGAGTGGATTGGGTATGTGGGCTTGGATTAGAAATGGGAGAGTGGATTGGGAATGGGGGAGTGTATTGGAGATGGGAAAGTTGACTGGAGATGGGAAAGTGAATTGGGGATGGGAGAGTGGATTGGGATGGGAGAGTGGATTGGGGATGGGCGAGTGGATTGGGGATGGGGGAGTGGATTGAGGATGGGAGAGCGGATTGGGGATGGGGGACTGGACTAGGGATGGGACAGCGGATTGGGGACTGGATTGGGGATGGGAAAGTGGATTGGGGATGGGTAAGTGGATTGGGGATGGGAAACTGGATTGGGGATGGGAAACTGGATTGGGGATGGGAGAGTGGATTCGGAATGGACGAGTTAATTGGAGATGGGGGATGGACTGGGAATGGGGTCCTGGAGTGTGGATGGGGAGTGGATTTGGGATGGGGGGAGAATTGGGGATGTTTGGGAATGGGTGAATGGATTGGGAATGGGAGAGTGTATTGGGGATGGTGGAGTGGATTGGGAATGGGAAAGTTGACTGGAGATGGGAAAGTGAATTGGGGATGGGAGAGTGGATTGGGATGGGAGAGTGGATTGGGGATGGGCGAGTGGATTGGGGATGGGGGAGTGGATTGAGGATGGGAGAGCGGATTGGGGATGGGGGACTGGACTGGGGATGTGACAGCGGATTGGGGACGGGGGACTGGATTGGGGATGGGAAAGTGGATTGGGGATGGGTAAGTGGATTGGGGATGGGAGAGTGGATTCGGAATGGACGAGTTAATTGGAGATGGGGGACGGACTGCGAATGTGGTCCTGGAGTGTGGATGGGGAGTGGATTTGGGATGGGGGGAGAATTGGGGATGATTGGGAATGGGGGAATGGATTGGGAATGGGAGAGTGTATTGGGGATGGTGGAGTGAATTGGGAATGGGGAAATGGATTGGGAATGGGAGAGGAGATTGGGGATGGACAGAAGTGGGGATGGGAGAGTGGATTGGGGAAGGGTGAGTGGATTGGGGTTGGAGTGGATTGGTGATGGGAGATTTGATTGGGGACGGGAGAGTGGATTGGGGTTGGAGTGGATTGGTGATGGGAAAGTGGATTGGGGATGGGAGAGTGGATTGAGGATGGAGTATGTTGTGGATGGGAGTGGAATGGAGCTGGGGAGAGGATTGGGGATAGAGTCGATTGGGAATGGGGGAGTGCATTGGGGCTGAGGAGAGGATTGGGAATGGGGGAGTGTATTGGGGATGGAGTGGATTGGGGATGGGAGTGGATTGGGGCTGAGGAGTGGATTGGGGAGTGAGTGGATTGGGGATGGAGTGAATTGGGGATGGAGTGGATTGGGGTTGGAGTTGATTGGGGATGGGGGAGTGTATTGGGGCAGGGCAGGGGATTGGGAATGGGGGAGTGGATTGGGGATGGAGTGAATTGGGGATGGAGTGGATTGGGGACGGGTGAGTGAATTGTGGATGGGAGAGAGGATTGGGCTTGGGAGAGTGGATTGGGGATGGGGGAGCTGATTGGGGACGGGGACTGGATTGGGGGTGCGGGAGTTGATTGGGGATGGGAGAGCGGATTGGGGGCGGGTGACTGGATTGGGGATGGGAAACTGGATTGGAGATGGGAAGTGGATTGGAGATGGGAAACAGGATTGGGGATGAGAGAGTGGATTCGGAATGTACGAGTTAATTGGAGATGGGGAACGGACTGGAAACGTGGACCTGGATTGTGGATGGGGAATGGATTTGGGATGGGGAGAGAATTGGGAAATGGGTTGATTGTGAATGGGGGAATGGATTGGGAATGGGAAAGTGGATTGGGGATGGTGGAGTGGATTGGGAATGGGGAAATGGATTGGGAATGGGAGAGAGAATTGGGGATGGAGAGAATTGGGGATGGGATAGCGGATTGGGGACGGGAGAGTGGATTCGGGATGGAGTGGATTGGGGATGGGAGAGTGGATTGGGGATGGGGAGTGGATTGGGGATGGAGTGAATAGGGGATGGGGGAGTGTATTGGGGCTGGGGAGAGGATTGGGAATGAGGGAGTGGATTGGGGATGGAGTGGATTGCGGATGGGAGTGGATTGGGGCTGGGGAGTGGATTGGGGCTGTGGAGTGGATTGGGGCTGGGGAGTGGATTGGGGCTGGGTAGTGGATTGGGGCTGGGTAGTGGATTGGGGCTGGGGAGTGGATTGGGGCTGGGGAGTGGATTGGGGCTGGGGGAGTGGATTCGGGATGGAGTGGATGGGGAATGCGGGAGTTGATTGTGAATGGGGTGTGGATTCTGGTTGGAGGAATGGGCTGGGGTAGGGGACAGGATCCAGATGGGAGGCTGGATCGGGAATGGGAGAGTGTATGGTGGATGGGAGAGTGGATTGGGGATGGGAGAGTAGATTGTCATTTGGAGTCTATTGGGGATGGGAGAGTGGATTGGGAATGGAGTGTACTGGGATTTGGAGAGTGGATTGGTGATGGGAGAGTGGATTGTGGATGGGTGAGTGGATTGGGAAATTGGGAGTGGATTGGGGATGGGAGAGTGGATTGGGGATGGGAGCAGTGATTGGGGACGGGAGAGTGGATTGGGGATGGAGCGGATTGGGGATGGGGAGTGGATTGGGGATGGGAGAGTAGATTGGGAATGGGAGAGTAGATTGGGGATGGAGTGGATTGGGAATGGAAGAGTGGATTTTGGATGGGAGAGTGGAATGGGTATGTGAGAGCGGATTGGGTTGGGGGAGTTGATTGGGATTGCAGTGGATTGGGAATGGGAGAGTGGATTGCGGATGGGAGAGTGGATTGCGGATGGGAGAGTGGATTGGGGATGGGAGCAGTGATTGGGGACGGGAGAGTGGATTGGGGATGGAGCGGATTGGGGATGGGGAGTGGATTGGGGATGGGAGAGTGGATTGGGGATGGGGAGTGGATTGGGGATAGAGTGAATAGGGGATGGGGGAGTGTATTGGGGCTGGGGAGAGGATTGGGAATGAGGGAGTGGATCGGGGATGGAGTGGATTGCGGATGGGAGTGGATTGGGGCTGGGGAGTGGATTGGGGCTGTGGAGTGGATTGGGGCTGGGGAGTGGATTGGGGCTGGGTAGTGGATTGGGGCTGGGTAGTGGATTGGGGCTGGGGAGTGGATTGGGGCTGGGGAGTGGATTGGGGCTGGGGGAGTGGATTCGGGATGGAGTGGATGGGGAATGCGGGAGTTGATTGTGAATGGGGTGTGGATTCTGGTTGGAGGAATGGGCTTGGGTAGGGGACCGGATCCAGATGGGAGGCTGGATCGGGAATGGGAGAGTGTATGCTGGATGGGAGAGTGGATTGGGGATGGGAGAGTAGATTGTCATTTGGAGTCTATTGGGGATGGGAGAGTGGATTGGGAATGGAGTGTACTGGGATTTGGAGAGTGGATTGGTGATGGGAGAGTGGATTGTGGATGGGTGAGTGGATTGGGAAATTGGGAGTGGATTGGGGATGGGAGAGTGGATTGGGGATGGGAGCAGTGATTGGGGACGTGAGAGTGGATTGGGGATGGAGCGGATTGGGGATGGGGAGTGGATTGGGGATGGGAGAGTAGATTGGGAATGGGAGAGTAGATTGGGGATGGAGTGGATTGGGAATGGAAGAGTGGATTTTGGATGGGAGAGTGGAATGGGTATGTGAGAGCGGATTGGGTTGGGGGAGTTGATTGGGATTGCAGTGGATTGGGAATGGGAGAGTGGATTGCGGATGGGAGAGTGGATTGCGGATGGGAGAGTGGATTGGGGATGGGAGCAGTGATTGGGGACGGGAGAGTGGATTGGGGATGGAGCGGATTGGGGAGGGGAGTGGATTGGGGATGGGAGAGTAGATTGGGAATGGGAGAGTGGATTGGGGATGGAGTGGATTGGGAATGGTAGAGTGGATTTTGGATGGGAGAGTGGATTGGGTATGTGAGAGCGGATTGGGTTGGGGGAGTTGATTGGGATTGCAGTGGATTGGGAATGGGAGAGTGGATTGCGGATGGGAGAGTGGATTGCGGATGGGAGAGTGGATTGCGAATGGGAGAGTGGATTGGGAATGGGAGAGTGGATTGGGGATGGGAGAGTTGATTGGGATTGGGGATGGGAACGTGGATTGGAGATGGGAGAGTGGATTGGGGATGGGAGAGTTGATTGGGGATGGGAGAGTGGATTGGGGATGGGAGAGTGGATTGGGGATGGGAGAGTTGATTGGGGATGGGAGAGTGGATTGGGGATGGGGATGGGAGAGTGGATAGTCGATGGGAGAGTGGATTGGGTATGTGGGCTTGGATTAGAAATGGGAGAGTGGATTGGGAATGGGGGAGTTAATTGGAGATGGGAAAGTTGATTGGAGATGGGAAAGTGAATTGGGGATGGGAGAGTTGATTGGGGATGGGAGAGTGGATTGGGGATGGGAGAGTGGATTGGGGATGGGAGAGTTGATTGGGGATGGGAGAGTGGATTGGGGATGGGGATGGGAGAGTGGATAGTCGATGGGAGAGTGGATTGGGTATGTGGGCTTGGATTAGAAATGGGAGAGTGGATTGGGATGGGAGAGTTGATTGGGGATGGGCGAGTGGATTGGGGATGGGGGAGTGGATTGAGGATGGGAGAGCGGATTGGGTTGGGGGACTGGACTGGGGATGGGACAGCGGATTGGGGATGGGAAAGTGGATTGGGGATGGGAAAGTGGATTGGGGATGGGAATCTGGATTGGGGATGGGAGAGTGGATTCGGAATGGACGAGTTAATTGGAGATGGGGGACGGACTGGGAATGGGGTCCTGGAGTGTGGATGGGGAGTGGATTTGGGATGGGGGGAGAATTGGGGATGATTGGGAATGGGGGAATGGATTGGGAATGGGAGAGTGTATTGCGGATGGTGGAGTGGATTGCGAATGGGGAAAAGGATTGGGAATGGGAGAGGAGATTGGGGATGGACAGAAGTGGGGATGGGAGAGTGGATTGGGGAAGGGTGAGTGGATTGGGGTTGGAGTGGATTGGTGATGGGAGATTTGATTGGGGACGGGAGAGTGGATTGGGGTTGGAGTGGATTGGTGATGGGAAAGTGGATTGGGGATGGGAGAGTGGATTGAGGATGGAGTATATTGTGGATGGGAGTGGAATGGAGCTGGGGAGAGGATTGGGGATAGAGTCGATTGGGAATGGGGGAGTGTATTGGGGCTGAGGAGAGGATTGGGAATAGGGGAGTGTATTGGGGGTGGAGTGGATTGGGGATGGGAGTGGATTGGGGCTGAGGAGTGGATTGGGGATTGAGTGGATTGGGGATGGAGTGAATTGGGGATGGAGTGGATTGGGGATGGAGTTGATTGGGGATGGGGGAGTGTATTGGGGCAGGGCAGGGGATTGGGAATGGGGGAGTGGATTGGGGATGGAGTGGATTGCGGATGGAGTGGATTCGGGATGGGGGAGTGAATTGTGGATGGGGAGTGGATTGGGGATGGGGCAGTGGATTCGGGATGGAGTGGATTGGGGATGCGGGAGTTGATTGTGGATGGGGAGTGGATTGTGATTGGAGGAATGGGCTGGGGTGGTGGACTGGATCCAGATGGGAGTCTGGATCGGGAATGGGAGAGTGGATGGTGGATGGGAGAAAGGATTGCGGAGGAGTGGGCTGGGGATGGGGGCTGGTTTGGGGATGGGGAAATGGATAGGGAATGGGAAAATGGGTTGAGGGTAGGCAACAAGATTGGGGATTGGACAGCCTTGTGGATTGGAAGTGAGATTGGAATGAGGAAATGGATTGGGGGTGGAGGGGCGTGGTTAGGGATGGAATAGTGGATCGGGTTTGGGGGTGTGGATTGGGGATGATTGAATGGGCAGGGGATCGATTGGGGTGGGAGCGTTGATTGGGAATAAGAAAATGGATTGGGTATGGGAAAATGGATTGTGTGTGGGGGACAGGATTGGGGAAGGGGGCAGGATTGGAAATGGGAAGTGGGTTGGCAAGGGGGAAATAGATTGGGGATGGGGGAGGGGATTGGGAGTGGGGAGTGGATTGGGAACGGGGAAAAGGATTGGCAACGGAGAGTGGATTGTGGTCGGGAGTGTGGATTGTGGATGGCAGATAGGGATGGGGATGGGGGACTGGATATGGGATGGGAATTTGGGTTGAGATTGGGGAAATGGATTTGGGATGGAAAAATGGATTGGGGACGTTAGATTGGATGGTGGATGGGGGCAGGATTGGGAATGGACTAGGGGACTGGATTGGGGATGTGGAGTGGACAGGGGATCCGGGAGTGGATTGGGAATTGGGAGTGGATTTGGAATGGGGAAATGGATTGGAGACGGAGAGTGGATTGGTGATAGGGAGTGGATTGGGAATGGAGGAGTAGATTGGGGTTGGGGATTGGATTTACAATTGGGGATTGGGCTGGTCATGGGGCCGAGAATGTGAATGGGGGAGTGGACTGGGAATGTGGGTGTGGATTCGGGATGGGGAGTGGATTGGGAATGGGGCAGTGGATTGGGGATGTGGAGTGGATTGGGGAAGTGGGAATGGGTTGGGAAAGGGGGAGTGGATTGGGGATGGGGGAGTGGATTGGGGATGGGAGAATGGTTTGGGAATGGGAGAGTGGATTATGGATGGGAGAATGGATTGGGAATGGCGAAGTGGATTGTGGATGGAAGAGTGGATTGAGGAAGGGGGTGTGGATTGGGGATAGGGGACTTGTTTGGATAAGGGGGGTAGATTGGGAATTGGGCATTGGATTGTGGCTGGGGGACTAGATTGGAAAGGTGGAGTGGATTAGTGATGGGGAAATGGATTGGGGATGGGGATCGATTGGGGATGAGGAAGTTATTTGGGAATGGGAGAGTGAAGTGAGGATTGGAGACTGAATTGGGAATGGGGGAATGGATTGGGGACGGGGTAGTGGATTGGGGCTGTGAGACTGAATTGGGAATGGGAGAATGGATTGGGAATAGGAGAGTGGATTGATGATGGAGGAGTGGATTGGGGATGGGAGAGTGGAATGGGGAAGGGAGAGTGGATTGGGAATGCGAGAGAGGATTGGGGTTGGAGAGTTGATTGGGATTGAGAATGGGAGAGTGGATTGGAGATGGGAGAGTGGATTGGGGAAGGGAGAGTGGATTGGGAATGCGAGAGTGGATTGGAGATGGGAAGTGGATTGGGATGGGGTGTGGATTGGGGATGGAGGAGTGGATTGGGGATGGGAGAGTGGATTGGGGATGGGAGAGTGGATGGGGGGTGGGAGAGTGGATGGGGGATGGGAGATTGGATTGGGGAAGGGAGAGTGGATTGGGAATACGAGAGTGGATTGGGGATGGAGGAGTGGATTGCGGATGGGAGAGTAGATTGTGGATGGAGGAGTGGATTGGGGATGGGAGAGTGGATTGGGGAAGGGAGAGTGGATTGGGAATGCGAGACTGCATTGGGGATGTGAGAGTGCATTGGGGATGGGAAAGTGGATTGTGGATGGGAAGTGGATCGAGAGGGGTGTGGATTGGGGATGGGAGAGTGGATTGGGGATGGGAGAGTGGTTTGGGAATGCGAGAGTGGATTGGGGATGGGAAGTGGATTGGGATGGGGTGTGGATTGGGGTTGGAGGAGTGGAATGGGGATGGGAGAGTGTATTGGGGATGGGAGAGTGGATTGGGGATGGGAGAGTGTATTGGGGATGGGAGAGTGTATTGGGGATGGGAGAGTGGATTGGGGATGGGAGAGTGGATTGGGGATGGGAGAGTCGATTGGTGATGGGAGAGTGGATTGGGGATGAGAGACAGGATTGGGGATCGGAGACTGGATTGGGAATTGGGAATGGATTGGGGCTGGGAGAATGGTTTGGGAATGGGAGGGTGGATTATGGATGGGACAATGGATTGGGAATGGCGAAGTGGATTGGGGATGGAAGAGTGGATTGAGGAAGGGGGTGTGGATTGGGGATGGGAGAGTCGATTGGTGATGGGAGAGTGGATTGGGGATGAGAGACAGGATTGGGGATCGGAGACTGGATTGGGGATTGGGAATGGATTCCGGCTGGGGAGTGGATTGGGACAGGGAGAGTGGATTAGGGATAGGAGAGTGGATTGGGGATGGGGGAGTAGATTGTAGTTGGAGTCGATTGGTGATGGGAGTGTGGATTGGGAATGGAGGACACTGGGATTGGGAGAGTGGATTGGTGATGGGAGAGTGGATTGTGGATGGGTGAGTGGATTGGGGATGGGAAATTGGATTGGGGATGGGAGCATGGATTGGGGATGGGTGAGTGGATTTGAGATGGTGTGGATTGGGAATGGGGAGTGGATTGGTGATGGAGTGGATTGGGAATGGGAGAGTGGATTTTGGAAGGGACAGTGGATTGGGTATGTGAGAGCGGATTGGGGATGAGAGAATTGATTCGGATTGGAGTGGATTGGGAATGGGAGAGTGGATTGGGGATGGGAGACTGAATTGGGAATGGGGGAGTGGATTGGGGATGGAGGAGTGGATCGGGGATGGGAGAATGGATTGGGGAAATGAGAGTGGATTGGGAATGCGAGACTTGATTGAGGATGGGAGAGTGGATTGAGACGGGTGAGTGGATTGGGGTTGGGAGACTGGATTGGGGATGTGAGAGTGGACTGGGGATGGGAAGTGGATCGAGAGGGGTGTGGATTGGGGATGGAGGTGTAGATTGGGGATGGGAGAGTGGATTGGAGATTGGAGAGTGGATTGGGAATGCGAGAGTGGATTGGGGATGGGAAGTGGATTGGGATTGGGTGTGGATTGGGGATGGGAGAGTGGATTGGGGATGGGAGAGTGGATTGGGGAAGGGAGAGTGGATTGGGGAAGGGAGAGTGGATTGGGAATGCGATAGTGGATTGAGGATGGGAGAGTGGATTGGGAATGCGATAGTGGATTGGAGATGGGAGAGTGGATTGGGGATGGGAGAGTGGATTGGTGATAGGAGAGTGGATTGGGGATGGGATAGGATTGGGGATCGCAGACTGGATTGGGGATTGGGAATGGATTGGTGGTGGGGAGTGGATTTGGACTGGGAGAGTGGATTAGGGATGGGAGAATGGATTGGGGATGGGGGAGTAGATTGTCGTTGGAGTCGATTGGGGATGGGAGAGTGGATTGGGAATTGAGTGTACTGGGATTGGGAGAGTGGATTGGTGATGGCAGAGTGGATTGTGGATAGGTGAGTGGATTGGGATATTGGGAGTAGATTGGGGATGGGAAAGTGGATTGGGGATGGGAGCATGGATTGGGGATGGGAGAGTGGATTGGGGATGAGAGAGTGGATTGGGAATGGGGAGTGGATTGGGGATGGAGTGGATTGGGAATGGGAGAGTGGATTTTGGATGGGACAGTGGATTGGGTATGTGAGAGCGGATTGGGGATGGAGGAGTGGATTGGGGATGGGAGAGTGGATTGGGGATGGGAGAGTGGATTGGGAATGCGAGACTGGATTGAGGATGGGAGAGTGGATTGAGACGGGAGAGTGGATTGGGGTTGGGAGACCGGATTGTGGATGTGACAGTGGATTGGGGATGGGAGAGTGGATTGGGGATGGGAGAGTAGATTGTGGATGGGATCTGGATCGAGAGGGGTGTGGATTGGGGATGGATGAGTAGATTGGGGATGGGAGAGTGGATTGTGGATGGGAAAGTGGATTGGAGATTGGAGAGCGGGTTGGGAATGCGAGAGTGGATTGGGGATGGGAAGTGGATTGGGCTGGTGTGTGGATGGGGGATGGGAGAGTGGATTGGGGATGGGAGAGTGGATTGGGGAAGGTAGAGTGGATTGGGAATGTGAGAGTGGATTGGGATGGGAAATTCTCCCCCAATGGCGCGATATCCGCCGACTGGCGCCCAAAACGGCGCCAATCAGACGGACATCGCGCCGCCCCAAAGGTGCTGGGATTGAGGATGGGAGAGTGGATTGGAGATGGGAGAGTGGATTGGGGAAGGGAGAGTGGATTGGGGAATGCGATAGTGGATTGAGGATGGGAGAGTGGATTGGATATGGGAGAGTGGATTGGGGATGGGAGACAGGATTGGGGATCGCAGACTGGATTGCGGATTGGGAATGGATTGGGGGTGGGGAGTGGATTGGGACAGGGAGAGTGGATTAGGGATGGGAGAGTGGATTGGGGATGGGCGAGTAGATTGTCGTTGTAGTCGATTGGGGATGGGAGAGTGGATTGGGAATGGAGTGTACTGGGATTGGGTAAGTGGATTGGTGATGGGAGAGTGGATTGTGGATAGGTGAGTGGATTGGGACATTGGGAGTGGATTGGGGATGGGAAAGTGGATTGGGGATGGGAGCATGGATTGGGGATGGGAGAGTGGATTGGCGATGGAGTGGATTGTGAATGGGGAGTGGATTGGGGATGGAGTGGATTGGGAATGGGAGAGTGGATTTTGGATGGGACAGTGGATTGGGTATGTGAGAACGAATTGGGGATGGGAGAATTGATTGGGAATGGAGGAGTGGATTGAGGACGGGGTCGTGGATTGGGGATGTGAGACTGAATTGGGGATGGGAGAGAGGGTTGTGGATGGGAAGTGGATTGGGGATGGGGTGTGGATTGGGGATGGAGAAGTGGATTGGGGATGGAGAAGTGGATTGGGGATGGGAAAGTGGATTGGGGATGGGAGAGTGGATTGGGGATGGGAGAGTGGATTGGGGAATGGAGAGTGGATTGGGATTGTGAGACTGGATTGAGGGTGGGAGAGTGGATTGAAATGGGAGAGTGGATGGGTGATGGTAGACAGGATTGGGGATTGGAGACTGGATTGGGGATTGGGAATGGTTTGGGGGTGTGGAGTGGATTGGGAATGGGAGAGTGGATTGGGGATGTGGGAGTGGATTGGGAATGGGAGAATGGATTGGGGATGGGAGAATGAATTGGGGATGGGGGAGTAGACTGTCGTTGGAGTCTATTGGGGATGGGAGACTGGATTGGGAATGGAGTGAACGGGGATTGGGCGAGTGGATTGGGGATGGGAGAGAGGATTGTGGATGGGTGAGTCGATTGGGAAATTGGGAGTGGATTGGGGATGGGAGAGTGGATTGGGGATGGGAGCATGGATTGGGGATGGGAGAGTGGATTGGGGATGGAGCGGATTGGGGATGGGAGAGTGGATTGTGGATGGGAGAGTGGAATGGGGAAGGTAGAGTGGATTGGGAATGTGAGAGTGGATTGGGATGGGAGAGTTGATTGGGATTGAGGATGGGAGAGTGGATTGGAGATGGGAAAGCAGCTTGCGGAAAGGTGAGTGGATTGGGAAAGCTAGTGTGGATTGGGAATGGGATGTGGATTGGGGATGGTGTGTGGATTGGGGATGGGAGATTCAATTGGGGATGGGAGAGTGGATTGAGGATGGGAGAGTGGATTGAGGATGGAAGGGTTGATTGGGATTGAGGATGGGAGAGTGGATTGGAGAAGGTAGAGTGGATTGGGGATGGAAGAGTAGATTATCGTTTGGAGCCTATTGGTGATGGGAGAGTGGATTGTGGATGGGTGAGTGGATTGGGAAATTAGGAGTTGATTGGGGATGGGAGAGTGGATTGGGGATGGGAGCAGTGATTGTGGACGGGAGAGTGGATTATAGATGGAGCGGATTGGGGAATGGGAGTGGATTTTGGATGGGAGGGTAGATTGGGATTGGAGAGGATTGGGGATGGGAGAGTGGATTGCGGATAAGAGAGTGGATTAGGGATGGGAGAGTGGATTAGGGATGGGAGAGTGGATATGGGATGGGAGAGTGGATTGGGGATGGGAGAGTAGATTGGGGATGGGAGAGTGGATTGGGGAAGGGAGAGTGGATTGGGAATGCGAGACTTGATTGAGGATGGGAGAGTGGATTGGGATTGTGTATGGGAAAGTAATTGGAGATGGGAGAGTGGATTGGGGATGGGAGAGTGGATTGGGAATGGAAGAGTGGATTGGTGATGGGAGAGTGGATTGGGGGTGGGAGAGTTGAGTGGGATTGAGGATGGGAGAGTGAATAGGTGATGGGAGAGTGGATTGGGAATGGGAGAGTGGAATGGAGAAGGGAGAGTGGATTGGGAATGGGAGAGTGGATTGGGGATGGGAGAGTGGATTGGGGATGGGAGAGTTGATTGGGAATCGGAAAGTGGATTGGAGATTGTAGAGTGGATTGGGGATGGGAGAGTGGATTGGGGATGGGAGAGTGGATAGGTGATAGGAGAGTGGATTGGGGATGGGATAGGATTGGGGATCGCAGACTGGATTGGGGATTGGGAATGGATTGGGGGTGGGGAGTAGATTTGGACTGGGAGAGTGGATTAGGGATGGGCGAGTGGATTGGGGATGGGGGAGTAGATTGTGGATAGGTGAGTGGATTGGGATATTGGGAGTAGATTGGGGATGGGAAAGTGGATTGGGGATGGGAGCATGGATTGGGGATGGGAGAGTGGATTGGGGATGAGAGAGTGGATTGGGAATGGGGAGTGGATTGGAGATGGAGTGGATTGGGAATGGCAGAGTGGATTTTGGATGGGACAGTGGATTGGGTATGTGAGAGCGGATTGGGGATGGGAGAATTGATTGGGATTGGAGTGGATAGGGAATGGGATAGTGGATTGTGGATGGGGGAGTGGATTGGGGATGGAGGAGTGGATTGGGGATGGGAGAGTGGATTGGGGATGGGAGAGTGGATTGGGAATGCGAGACTGGATTGAGGATGGGAGAGTGGATTGAGACGGGAGAGCGGATCGGGGTTGGGAGACTGGATTGTGGATGTGAGAGTGGATTGGGATGGGAGAGTGGATTGGGGATGGGAGAGTGGATTGTGGATGGGATGTGGATCGAGAGGGGTGTGGATTGGGGATGGATGAGTAGATTGGGGATGGGAGAGTGGATTGGGGATGGGAGAGTGGATTGGGGAAGGTAGAGTGGATTGGGAATGTGAGAGTGGATTGGGATGGGAAATTCTCCCCCAACGGCGCGATATCCGCCGACTGACGCCCAAAATAGCGCCAATCAGACGGACATCGCGCCGCCCCAAAGGTGCTGGGATTGAGGATGGGAGAGTGGATTGGAGATGGGAGAGTGGATTGGGGAAGGGAGAGTGGATTGGGGAATGCGATAGTGGATTGAGGATGAGAGAGTGGATTGGGGATGGGAGAGTGGATTGGGAATGGAGTGTACTGGGATTGGGTAAGTGGATTGGTGATGGGAGAGTGGATTGTGGATAGGTGAGTGGATTGGGACATTGGGAGTGGATTGGGGATGGGAAAGTGGATTGGGGATGGGAGCATGGATTGGGGATGGGAGAGTGGATTGGCGATGGAGTGGATTGTGAATGGGGAGTGGATTGGGGATGGAGTGGATTGGGAATGGGAGAGTGGATTTTGGATGGGACAGTGGATTGGGTATGTGAGAGCGAATTGGGATGGGAGAATTGATTGGGAATGGGGGAGTGGATTGAGGACGGGGTCGTGGATTGGGGATGTGAGACTGAATTGGGGATGGGAGAGTGGGTTGTGGATGGGAAGTGGATTTGGGATGGGGTGTGGATTGGGGATGGAGAAGTGGATTGGGGATGGGAGAGAGGATTGTGGATGGGTGAGTCGATTGGGAAATTGGGAGTGGATTGGGGATGGGAGAGTGGATTGGGGATGGGAGCATGGATTGTGAATGGGGAGTGGATTGGGGATGGAGTGGATTGGGAATGGGAGAGTGGATTTTGGATGGGACAGTGGATTGGGTATGTGAGAGCGAATTGGGATGGGAGAATTGATTGGGAATGGGGGAGTGGATTGAGGACGGGGTCGTGGATTGGGGATGTGAGACTGAATTGGGGATGGGAGAGTGGGTTGTGGATGGGAAGTGGATTTGGGATGGGGTGTGGATTGGGGATGGAGAAGTGGATTGGGGATGGAGAAGTGGATTGGGGATGGGGAAGTGGATTGGGGATGGGAGAGTGGATTGGGGAATGGAGAGTGGATTGGGATTGTGAGACTGGATTGAGGGTGGGAGAGTGGATTGAAATGGGAGAGTGGATGGGTGATGGTAGACAGGATTGGGGATTGGAGACTGGATTGGGGATTGGGAATGGATTGGGGGTGGGGAGAGGATTGGGAATGGGAGAGTGGATTGGGGATGTGAGAGTGGATTGGGAATGGGAGAATGGATTGGGGATGGGAGAATGAATTGGGGATGGGGGAGTAGATTGTCGTTGGAGTCTATTGGGGATGGGAGACTGGATTGGGAATGGAGTGAACGGGGATTGGGCGAGTGGATTGGGGATGGGAGAGAGGATTGTGGATGGGTGAGTCGATTGGGAAATTGGGAGTGGATTGGGGATGGGAGAGTGGATTGGGGATGGGAGCATGGATTGGGGATGGGAGAGTGGATTGGGGATGGAGCGGATTGGGGATGGGAGAGTGGATTGTGGATGGGAGAGTGGAATGGGGAAGGTAGAGTGGATTGGGAATGTGAGAGTGGATTGGGATGGGAGAGTTGATTGGGATTGAGGATGGGAGAGTGGATTGGAGATGGGAAAGCAGCTTGCGGAAGGGTGAGTGGATTGGGAAAGCTAGTGTGGATTGGGGATGGGATGTGGATTGGGGATGGTGTGTGGATTGGGGATGGGAGAGTCGATTGGGGATGGGAGAGTGGATTGAGGATGGGAGAGTGGATTGGGGATGGGAGAGTCGATTGAGGATGGAAGAGTAGATTGTCATTGGAGTCTATTGGGGATGGGAGACTGGATTAGGAATGGAGTGAACTGGGATTGGGCGAGTGGATTGGGGATGGGAGAGTGGATTGTGGATGGGTGAGTGGATTGGGAAATTGGGAGTGGATTGCGGATGGGAGAGAGGATTGGGGATCGGAGAGAGGATTGGGGGTGGGAGAGTGGATTGTGGGTGGAGCGGATTGGGGATGGGGAGTGGATTGGGGATGGGAGAGTGGATTGGGGATGGAGTGGATTGGGAATGGGAGAGTGGATTTTGGATGGGAGAGTTGAATGGGTATGTGAGAGCAGATTGGGGATGGGAGTGTTGATTGGGGATGGGAGAGTGGATTGCGGATGGGAGAGTGTATATGGGATTGGAGTGTGGATTGGGGATGGGAGAGTGGATTGGGGATGGGAGAGTGGATCGGGGATGGGAGAGTGGATTGGAAATGGAGGCGTGATTTGGTGATGGGAGAGTGGATTGGGGATGGGAAAGTGGATTGGGGATGGGAGAGTGGATTGGGAATGGGAGTGTGGTATTGGGATGGGAGAGTTGATTGGAATTGGGTATGGTAAAGTGGATTGGAGATGGGAGAGTGGATTGGGAATGGGAGAGTGGATTGGGGATGGGGTGTGGATTGGGAATGGAGGAGTGGATTGGTGATGGGAGAGTGGATTGGGGATGGGAGAGTGGACTGTGGATGGGAGAGTAGATTGAGGATGGAAGGGTTGATTGGGATTGAGGATGGGAGAGTGGATTGGAGATGGTAGAGTGGATTGGGGATGGAAGAGTAGATTGTCATTGGAGTCTATTGGGGATGGGAGACTGGATTGGGAATGGAGTGAACTGGGATTGGGCGAGTGGATTGGGGATGGGAGAGTGGATTGTGGATGGGTGAGTGGATTGGGAAATTGGGAGTGGATTGCGGATGGGAGAGAGGATTGGGGATGGGAGAGAGGATTGGGGGTGGGAGAGTGGATTGTGGGTGGAGCGGATTGGGGATGGGGAGTGGATTGGGGATGGGAGAGTGGATTGGGGATGGAGTGGATTGGGAATGGGAGAGTGGATTTTGGATGGGAGAGTGGAATGGGTATGTGAGAGCAGATTGGGGATGGGAGTGTTGATTGGGGATGGGAGAGTGGATTGCGGATGGGAGAGTGTATATGGGATTGGAGTGTGGATTGGGGATGGGAGAGTGGATTGGGGATGGGAGAGTGGATCGGGGATGGGAGAGTGGATTGGAAATGGAGGCGTGATTTGGTGATGGGAGAGTGGATTGGGGATGGGAAAGTGGATTGGGGATGGGAGAGTGGATTGGGAATGGGAGTGTGGTATTGGGATGGGAGAGTTGATTGGAATTGGGTATGGTAAAGTGGATTGGAGATGGGAGAGTGGATTGGGAATGGGAGAGTGGATTGGGGATGGGGTGTGGATTGGGAATGGAGGAGTGGATTGGTGATGGGAGAGTGGATTGGGGGTGGGAGAGTTGATTGGGATTGGGGATGGGAGAGTGAATCGGTGATGGGAGAGTGGATTGGGGATGGGAGAGTGTAATCGGGAAGGGAGAGTGGATTAGGAATGTGAGAGTGGATTGGAATGGAAGAGTTGATTGCGGATGGGAGAGTGTATTGGGGATGGGAGAGTGGATTGGGGATGGAGGAGTGGTTTGGTGATGGGAGAGTGGATTGGGGATGGGAGAGTGGATTGGGAATGGGAGAGTGGTTTGGGGATTGGAGAGTTGATTGGGTTTGGGGATGGGAAAGTGGATTTGAGAGTGGATAGGTGATGGGAGATTGGATTGGGTATGTGGGATTGGATTAGAAATGGGAGAGTGGATTGTGAATGGTGGAGTGTATTGGAGATGGGAAAGTTGATTGGAGATGGGAAAGTGGATTGGGGATGGGAGAGTGGATTGCGGATGGGTAGTGGATTGGGGATGGGAGATCGGATTGGGGACAGGGGACTTGATTGGGGATGGGGGAGTGGATTGGGGCTGGGAGAGCAGATTGGGGACGGGGGACTGGATTGGGGATGGGAAAGTGGATTGGAGATAGGAAAATGTATTGTGGATGGGAGAGTGGATTCGGAATGGACGAGTTAATTGGAGATGGGGAACGGACTGGGAATGGTGAACTGGATTGTGCATGGGGAGTGGATTTGGGATGGAGGGAGAATTGGGGATGGGGTTGATTGGGAATGGGGGAATGGATTGGGAATGGGAGAGTGGATTGGGGATGGTGGAGTGGATTGGGAATGGGGAAATGGATTGGGAATGGGAGAGTGGATTGGGGATGGACAGAATTGGGGATGGGAGTGTGGATTGGGGACTGGAGATGGGATTGGGGTTGGAGTGGATTGGGGATGGGAGAGTGGATTGGGGATGTGAGAGTGGATTGAGAATGGAGTGGATTGGGGGTGGGAGTGGAATGGAGCTGGGGAGTGTATTGGGGATGGAGTTGATTGTGGATGGGGGAGTGTATTGGGGCAGGGGAGAGGAATGGGAATGGCGGAGTTTGATTGGGAAAGGAGTGGATTGGGGATGGGCATGGATTGGGGCTGGGGCGAGGATTGGGGATAGAGTGGATTGGGGATGGGGGAGTGTATTGGGACCTGTTAGAGGATTGGGAATGGGGGAGTGGATTGGGGATGGAGTGGATTTGGGATGGAGTGGATTGGGGATGGAGTGGATTGGGGATGGAGTGGATTGGGGATGGGGGAGTGAATTGGGGATGGGGGAGTGAATTGGGATTGCGAGACTGGTTTGACGATGGGAGAGTGGATTGGGGATGGGAGAGTGGATTGGGGATGGGAGAGTGGATTGGGCATGGGGAGTAGATTGTCGTTGGAGTCTATTGGGGATGTGAGACTGGATTGGGAATGGAGTGAACTGGGATTGGGCGAGTGGATTGGGGATGGGAGAGTGGATTGTGGATGGGTGAGTGGATTGGGAAATTGGGAGTGTATTGGGGATGGGAGAGAGGATTGGGGATGGGAGAGTGGATTGGGGGTGGAGCGGATTGGGGATGGGGAGTGGATTGGGGATGGGAGAGTGGATTGGGGATGGAGTGGATTGGGAATGGGAGAGTGGATTTTGGATGGGAGAGTGGATTGGGTATGTGAGAGCGGATTGGGGATGGGAGTGTTGATTGGGGATGGGAGAGTGGATTGCGGATGGGAGAGTGGATTGCGGATGGGAGAGTGGATTGGGGATGGGAGAGTGTATATGGGATGGGAGAGTGGATTGGGGATGGGAGAGTGGATTGGGGATGGGAGAGTGGATTGGAAATGGAGGCGTGATTTGGTGATGGGAGAGTGGATTGGGGATGGGAGAGTGGATTGGGGATGGGAGAGTGGATTGGGGATGGGAGAGTGGATTGGGAATGGGAGTGTGGTTTTGGGATGGGAGAGTTGATTGGGATTGGGTATGGTAAAGTGGATTGGAGATGGGAGAGTGGATTGGGACTGGGAGAGTGGATTGGGGATGGGATGTGGATTGGGAATGGAGGAGTGGATTGGTGATGGGAGAGTGGATTGGGTTGGGAGAGTTGATTGGGATTGAGGATGGGAGAGTGAATAGGTGATGGGAGAGTGTATTGGGATTGGGAGATTGAATTGGTGAAGGGAGAGTGGATTGAGGATGGGAGAGTGGAATGGGGAAGGTATAGTTGATTGGGAATTTGAGAGTGGATTGGGATGGAAGTTGATTGGGATTGAGGGTGGGAGAGTGGATTGGGAAAGCTAGTGTGGATTGGGAATGGGAAGTGGTTTGGGGATGGGATGTGGATTGGGGATGGGAGAGTCGATTGGGGATGGGAGAGTGGAATGGGGATGGTGGAGTGGATTGGGAATGGGGAAATGGATTGGGAATGGGAGAGTGGATTGGGGATGGACAGAATTTGGGATGGGAGAGTGGATTGGGGACGGGAGATGGGATTGGGGTTGGAGTGGATTGGGGATGTGAGAGTGGATTGAGGATGGAGTGGATTGGGGGTGGGAGTGGAATGGAGCTGGGGAGTGTATTGGGGATGTGACAGTGGATTGAGGAGGAGTGGATTGGGGGTGGGAGTGGAATGGAGCTGGGGAGTGTATTGGGGATGGAGTAGATTGGGGATGGGGGAGTGTATTGGGGCAGGGGAGAGGAATGGGAATGGCGGAGTTTGATTGGGTATGCAGTGGATTGGGGATGGGCGTGGATTGGGGCTGGGGCGAGGATTGGGGATAGAGTGGATTGGGGATGGGGAAGTGTATTGGGACCTGTTAGAGGATTGGGAATGGGGGAGTGGATTGGGGATGGAGTGGATTTGGGATGGAGTGGATTGGGGATGGAGTGGATTGGGGATGGAGTGGATTGGGGATGGGGGAGTGAATTGGGGATGGGGGAGTGAATTGGATTGCGAGACTGGTTTGACGATGGGAGAGTGGATTGAGATGGGAGAGTGGGTTGGGGATGGGAGAGTGGATTGGGGATGGGAGTGGATTGGGGATGGGGAGTAGATTGTCGTTGGAGTCTATTGGGGATGGGAGACTGGATTGGGAATGGAGTGAACTGGGATTGGGCGAGTGGATTGGGGATGGGAGAGTGGATTGTGGATGGGTGAGTGGATTGGGAAATTGGGAGTGGATTGCGGATGGGAGAGAGGATTGGGGATGGGAGAGAGGATTGGGGGTGGGAGAGTGGATTGTGGGTGGAGCGGATTTGGGATGGGGAGTGGATTGGGGATGGGAGAGTGGATTGGGGATGGAGTGGATTGGGAATGGGAAAGTGGATTTTGGATGGGAGAGTGGAATGGGTATGTGAGAGCAGATTGGGGATGGGAGTGTTGATTGGGGATGGGAGAGTGGATTGCGGATGGGAGAGTGTATATGGGATGGGAGAGTGGATTGGGGATGGGAGAGTGGATTGGGGATGGGAGAGTGGATCGGGGATGGGAGAGTGGATTGGAAATGGAGGCATGATTTGGTGATGGGAGAGTGGATTGGGGATGGGAGAGTGGATTGGTGATGGGAGAGTGGATTGGGAATGGGAGTGTGGTATTGGGATGGGAGAGTTGATTGGAATTGGGGATGGTAAAGTGGATTGGAGGTGGGAGAGTGGATTGGGAATGGGAGAGTGGATTGGGGATGGGGTGTGGATTGGGAATGGAGGAGTGGATTGGTGATGGGAGAGTGAATTGGGGGTGGGAGAGTTGATTGGGATTGGGGATGGGAGAGTGAATCGGTGATGGGAGAGTGGATTGGGGATGGGAGAGTGTAATCGGGAAGGGAGAGTGGATTAGGAATGTGAGAGTGGATTGGAATGGAAGAGTTGATTGCGGATGGGAGAGTGGATTGGGGATGGGAGAGGGGATTGGGGATGGAGGAGTGGTTTGGTGATGGGAGAGTGGATTGGGGATGGGAGAGTGGATTGGGAATGGGAGAGTGGTTTGGGGATGGGAGAGTTGATTGGGATTGGGGATGGGAAAGTGGATTGGAGATGGTAGAGTGGATTGGGGATGGGAGAGTGGGTTGGGGATGGGAGTGTTGATTGGGATTGGGGATGGGAGAGTGGATAGGTGATGGGAGATTGGATTGGGTATGTAGGATTGAATTAGAAATGGGAGAGTGGATTGTGAATGGGGGAGTGTATTGGAGATGGGAAAGTTGATTGGAGATGGGAAAGTGGATTGGGGATGGGAGAGTGGATTGCGGATGGGTAGTGGATTGGGGATGGGAGATCGGATTGGGGACAGGGGACTTGATTGGGGATGGGGGAGTGGATTGGGGCTGGGAGAGCAGATTGGGGACGGGGGACTGGATTGGGGATGGGAAAGTGGATTGGAGATGGGAAAATGTATTGTGGATGGGAGAGTGGATTCGGAATGGACGAGTTAATTGGAGATGGGGAACGGACTGGGAATGGTGAACTGGATTGTGCATGGGGAGTGGATTTGGGATGGAGGGAGAATTGGGGATGGGGTTGATTGGGAATGGGGGAATGGATTGGGAATGGGAGAGTGGATTGGGGATGGTGGAGTAGATTGGGAATGGGGAAATGGATTGGGAATGGGAGAGTGGATTGGGGATGGACAGAATTGGGGATGGGAGTGTGGATTGGGGACTGGAGATGGGATTGGGGTTGGAGTGGATTGGGGATGGGAGAGTGGATTGGGGATGTGAGAGTGGATTGAGAATGGAGTGGATTGGGGGTGGGAGTGGAATGGGGCTGGGGAGTGTATTGGGGATGGAGTAGATTGGGGATGGGGGAGTGTATTGGGGCAGGGGAGAGGAATGGGAATGGCGGAGTTTGATTGGGGATGGAGTGGATTGGGGATGGGCATGGATTGGGGCTGGGGCGAGGATTGGGGATAGAGTGGATTGGGGATGGGGGAGTGTATTGGGACCTGTTAGAGGATTGGGAATGGGGGAGTGGATTGGGGATGGAGTGGATTTGGGATGGAGTGGATTGGGGATGGAGTGGATTGGGGATGGAGTGGATTGGGGATGGGGGAGTGAATTGGGGATGGGGGAGTGAATTGGGATTGCGAGACTGGTTTGACGATGGGAGAGTGGATTGGGGATGGGAGAGTGGATTGGGGATGGGAGAGTGGATTGGGGATGGGGAGTAGATTGTCGTTGGAGTCTATTGGGGATGTGAGACTGGATTGGGAATGGAGTGAACTGGGATTGGGCGAGTGGATTGGGGATGGGAGAGTGGATTGTGGATGGGTGATTGGATTGGGAAATTGGGAGTGGATTGGGGATGGGAGAGAGGATACGGGATGGGAGAGTGGATTGGGGGTGGAGCGGATTGGGGATGGGGAGTGGATTGGGGATGGGAGAGTGGATTGGGGATGGAGTGGATTGGGAATGGGAGAGTGGATTTTGGATGGGAGAGTGGATTGGAAATGGAGGCGTGATTTGGTGATGGGAGAGTGGATTGCGGATGGGAGAGATGGATTGCGGATGGGAGAGTGGATTGCGGATGGGAGAGTGTATATGGGATGGGAGAGTGGATTGGGGATGGGAGAGTGGATTGGGGATGAGAGAGTGGATTGGGGATGAGAGAGTGGATTGGAAATGGAGGCGTGATTTGGTGATGGGAGAGTGGATTGGGGATGGGAGAGTGGATTGGGGATGGGAGAATGGATTGGGAATGGGAGTGTGGTTTTGGGATGGGGTGTGGATTGGGAATTGAGGAGTGGATTGGTGATGGGAGAGTGGATTGGGGGTGGGAAAGTTGATTGGGACTGAGGATGGGAGAGTGAATACGTGATGGGAGAGTGTATTGGGATTGGGAGATTGAATTGGTGAAGGGAGAGTGGATTGAGGATGGGAGAGTGGAATGGGATGGGAGTTGATTGGGATCGAGGATGGGAGAGTGGATTGGGAAAGCTAGTGTGGATTGGGAATGGGAAGTGGTTTGGGGATGGGATGTGGATTGGGGATGGGAGAGTGGATTGGGGATGGGAGAGTGGATTGGGGATGGGAGAGTTGATTTGGCTTGGTGTGCATTGGGGATGGGAGAGTGGATTGCGGTTCGGAGAGTGGATTGGGGATGGGAGTGGATTGGGGATGGGATGTGGATTGGAAATGGAGGTGTGGATTGGTGATGGGAGAGTGGATTGCGGATGGGAGAGTGGATTGGGAATGTGAGTGTGGTTTGGGGATGGGAGAGTTGATTGGGATTGGGTAGGGAAAAGTGGATTGGAGGTGGGAGAGTGGATCAGGGATGGGAGAGTGGATTGGGGATGGGATGTGGATTGGGGTTGGAGTGGATTGGGGATGGGGGAGTGTATTCGGGCTCGGGAGAGGATTGGGAATGGGGGAGTGGATTGGGGATGGAGTGGATTGGGGATGGGAGTGGATTGGGGATGGGGGAGTGGATTGGGGCTTGTTAGAGGATTGGGAATGGGGGAGTGGATTGGGAATGGAGTCGATTTGGGATGGAGTGGATTGGGGATGGAGTGGATTGGGGATGGGGGAGTGAATTGGGGATGGGGGACTGACTTGGCGATGGGAGAGTGGATTTGGGATGGAGTGGATTGGGGATGCGGGAGTTGATTGTGGATGGGGAGTTGGATGTGGTTGGAGGAATGGGCTGGGGTAGGGGACTGGATCCGGATGGGAGATTGGATTGGGAATGGGAGAGTGGATGGTGGATGGGAGAAAGGATTGTGGAGGAGGAGTGGGCTGGGGATGGGGGCTGGTTTGGAGATGGGGAAATGGATAGGGAATGGGAAAATGGGTTGAGGGTAGGCAACAAGATTGGGGATTGGACAGCCTTGTGGATTGGAAGTGAGATTGGAATGAGGAAATGGATTGGGGGTGGAGGGGAGTGGATAGGGATGGAATTGTGGATCGGGTTTGGGGGTGTGGATTCGGGATGATTGAGTGGGCAGGGGATGGAATGGGATGAGAGCGTTGATTGGGAACAAGAAAATGGATTAGGGATGGGAAAATGGATTGTGTGTGGGGGACAGGGTTGGGGATGGGGGCAGGATTGGGAATGGGAAGTGGGTTGGCATGGGGGAAATAGATTGGTGATGGGGGAGTGAATTGGGAGTGGGGAAAGGATTGGGAATGGGGAAAAGGATTGGCAACGGAGAATGGATTGGGGTCGGGAGTGTGGATTAGGGATGTCAGAAAGGGATGGGGATGGGGGTCTGGTTTGCGGATGGGGGACTGGATATTGGATGGGAATTTGGGTTGAGATTGGGGAAATGGATTTGGGATGGAAAAATGGATTGGTGGTGTTGTGTAGGTGTTTGGATGGGGGCAGGAGTGGGAATGGAATAGGGGACTGGTTTGGGGAAGTGGAGTGGACAGGGGATCCGGGAGTGGATTGGGAATTGGGAGTGGATTGGGAATGGGGAAATAGATTGGAGACGGAGAGTGGATTGGTGATGGGGAGTGGATTCGGGATGGGGGAGTAGATTGGGGTTGGGGATTGGATTTACAATGGGGGATTGGACTGGTCCTGGGGACTAGAATGGGAATGGGTGAGTGGACTGGGAATGTGGGTATGGATTAGGGATGGGGAGTGGTTTGGGAATGGGAGGGTGGTATTGGGATGGGGTAGTGGATTGGGGATGGGAGAATGGATTGGGGATGGGAGAATGGATTGGGAATGGGAGAGTGGATTATGGATGGGAGAATGGATTGGGAATGGGGGAGTGGATTGGGGATGGAAGAGTGGATTGAGGAAGGGGGAGTCGATTGTGGATAGGGGACTGGTTTGGATAAAGGGGGTAGATTGGGAATTGGGCAATGGATTGTGGCTGGGGGACTAGATTGGAAAGGGGGAGTGGTTTAGGGATGGGGAAATTGATTGGGGACGGGGATCGATTGGGGATGAGGGAGTTATTTAGGAATGGGAGAGTGGATTGTGGATGGGTGGCTGAATTGGGAATGGGGGAATGGATTGGGGACGGGGTAGTGGATTGGGGATGGGAGAGTGGATTGAGAATGGGAGATGGGATTTGGGATGGGAGAGTTAATTGTGATTGGAGTGGATTGGGGATGGGAGGTTGAATTGGGGCAGGGAGACTGGATTGGGGATGGGAGAGTGGATTGGGAATAGGAAAGTGGATTGAGGATGGAGGAGTGGATTGGGGATGTAAGAGTGGATTGGGGAAGGGAGAGTGGATTGGGAATGCGAGAGTGGATTGGGGTGGGAGAGATGATTGGGATTGAGGATGGGAGAGTGGATTGGAGATGGGAGAGTGGATTGGGGAAGGTAGAGTGGATTGGGAATGCGAGAGTGGATTGGGGATGGGAAGTGGATTGGAATGGGGTGTGGTTTAGGGATGGAGGAGTGGATTGGGGCTGGGAGAGTGGATTGGGGATGGGGAGTGGATTGGGGATGGGAGAGTGGATTGGGGATCGGAGACTGGATTGGGGATCGGAGACTGGATTGGGGATTGGGAATGGATTGGGGGTGGGGAGTGGATTGGGAATAGAGTGTACTGGGATTGGGAGAGTGGATTGGTGATGGGAGAGTGGATTGTGCATGGGTGAGTGGATTGGGAAATTGGGAGTGGATTGGGGATGGGAGAGTGGATTTGGGATTGGGGAGCAGATTGTCGTTGGAGTCTATTGTGGATGGGAGAGTGGATTGGGAATGGAGTGTACTGGGATTGGGAGAGTGGATTGGTGATGGGAGAGTGGATTGAGGATGGGTGAGTGGATTGGCAAATTGGGAGTGGATCGGGGATGGGAGAGTGGATTGGGGATGGGGGAGCAGATTGTCGTTGGAGTCGATTGGTGATGGGAGAGTGGTATGGGAATGGGGTGTACTGGGATTGGGAGAGTGGATTGGGGATGGGAGAGTAGATTGGGAATGGGAGAGTGGAATGGGGATGGAGTAGATTGGGAATGTGAGAGTGGATTTTGGATGGGAGAGTGGATTGTGTATGTGAGAGCGGTTTGGGGATGGGAGAGTGGATTGCAGATTGGAGAGTGGATTGGGGATGGAGGAGTAGATTGGTGATGGGAGAGAGGATTGGGGATGGGAGAGTGGATTGTGGATGGGTGAGTGGATTGGGAAATTGGGAGTGGATTGGGATGGGAGAGTGGAGTCGGGATGGGAGCATGGATTGGAGACGGGAGAGTGGATTGGGGATGGAGCGGATTGGGGATGGCGAGTGGATTGGGGATGGGAGAGTGGATTGGGAATGGGAGTGTGGTTTGGGGATTGGAGAGTTGGTAGGGATTGGGTATGGGAAAGTGGATTGGAGATGGGAGAGTGGATCGGGGATGGGAGAGTGGATTGGGGATGGGGTGTGGATTGGGAATGGAGGAGTGGATTGGTGATGGGAGAGTGGATTGGGGGTGGGAGAGTAGATTGGGATTGGGGATGGGAGAGTGAATAGGTGATGGGAGAGTGGATTGGGGATGGGAGAGTGTAATCTGGAAGGGAGAGTGGATTAGGAATGTGAGAGTGGATTGGGATGGGAGAGTTGATTGGGATTGAGGATGAAAGAGTGGATTGGAGATGGGAAAGCGGATTGGGGAAGTGTGAGTGGATTGGGAATGCTAGTGTGGATTGGTGATCGGAAGTGGATTGGTGATGGGGTGTTTTTTGGGGATAGGAGAGTGGATTGGGGATGGGAGAGTGGATTGTGGATGGGAGCGTTGATTGGGATTGAGGATGGGAGAGTGGGTTGGAGATGGGAGAGTGGATTGGGGATGGGAGAGTAGATTGTAGTGTGGCGTCTATTGGGGATGGGAGAGTGGATTGGGAATGGAGTGTACTGGGATTGGGAGAGTGGATTGATGATGGGAGAGTTGATTGGGAATGGAGTGTGGATTGAGGATGGGAGCAGTGATTGGGGATGGGAGAGTGGATTAGGGATGGAGCGGATTGGGGATGGGGAGTGGATTGGGGATGGGAGAGTAGATTGGGAATGGGAGAGTGGATTGGGGATGGAGTGGATTAGGAATGGGAGAGTGGATTTTGGATGGGAGAGTGGATTGGGTATGTGAGAGCGGATTGGGGATGGGAGAGTTGTTTGGGATTGGAGTGGATTGGGAATGGGAGAGTGGATTGCGGATGGGAGAGTGGATTGGGGATGGGAGAGTGGATTGGGGATGGGAGAGTTGATTGGGATTGGGGATTGGAGAGTGGATACGAGATGGGAGAGTGGATTGGGTATGTGGGATTGGATTTGAAATGGGAGAGTGGATTGGGTATATGGGGTTGGATTTGAAATGGTAGAGTGGATTGGGGATGGGGGAGTGGATTGGGGATGGGGGAGTGGATTGAGGATGGGAGAGCGGATTGGGGACGGGGGACTTGATTGGGGATGGGGGAGTGGATTGGGGATGGGAGAGCGGATTGGGGACTGGGGACTTGATTGGGGATGGGGGAGTGGATTCGGAATGGACGAGTTAATTGGAGTTGGGGAACGGACTGGGAATGGGGAACTGGATTGTGGATGGGGAGTGGATTTGGGTTGGGGGAGATTTGGGTATGGCGTTGATTGGGAATGGCGGAATGGATTGGGAATTGGAGAGTGGAATGGGAATGGTGGGGTGGATTGGGAATGGGGAAATGGATTGGGAATGGGAGAGTGGATTGGGGATGGACAGAATTGGGGATCTGAGAGTAGATTGGGGACGGCAGAGTGTATTGGGGTTGGAGTGGATTGGGGATGGGAGAGTGGATTGGGGATGGGAGAGTGGATTGGGGATGGGAGAGTGGATTGAGGATGGGAGAGTGGAATGAGGATGGAGTGGATTGGGGATGAGAGTGGAATGGAGCTGGGGAGTGGGTTGGAGATGGAGTCGATTGGGGATGGGGGAGTGTATTGGGATGGGGAGAGGATTGGGAATGGGGGAGTGGATTGGGGATGGAGTGGATTGGGGATGGGAGAGGATTGGGGCTGGGGAGTGGATTGGGGATGGAGTGGATTGGGGATGGGGGAGTGTATTGGGGCTTGTTAGAGGATTGGGAATGGGGGAGTGGATTGAGGATGGAGTCGATTTGGGATGGAGTGGATTGGGGATGGAGTGGATTGGGGATGGGGAGTGAATTGGGGATGGGCGGCTGGATTGGGGATGGGGGGCTGGATTGGGGATGGGGGTGTGGATTGGGGATGGAGTGAATTGTGGATTCGGGAGTTGATTGTGATGGGGAGAGGATTGGGAATGGGTGAGTGGATTGGAGATGGAGTGGATTGGGGATGGGAGTGGATTGGGGCTGGGTAGTGGATTGGGGATGGAGTGGATTGGGGATGGGGGAGTGTATTGGGGCTTGTTAGAGGATTGGGAATGGTGGAGTGGATTGGGAATGGAGTTGATTTGGGATGGAGTGGATTGGGGATGGAGTGGATTGGGGATGGAGTGCATTGGGGATGGGGGAGTGAATTGGGGATGGGGGAGTGAATTGGGGATGGGGGACTGGATTGGGGATGGGAGACTGGATTCGGGATGGAGTGGATTGGGGGTGCCGGAGTTTATTGTGGTTGGGCTGTGGTTTCTGGTTGGAGGAATGGGCTGGGGTAGGGGACTGGATCCGGATGGGAGACTGGATCGGGAATGGGAGAGTGGATGGTGGATGCGAGTAAGGATTGGGGAGGAGGACTGGGCTGGGGATGGGGGCTGGTTTGGAGATGGGGAAATGGATAGGGAATGGGAAAATGGGTTGAGGGTAGGCAACAAGATTGGGGATTGGACAGCCTTGTGGATTGGAAGTGAGATTGGAATGAGGAAATGGATTGGGGAGAGAGGTGAGTGGATAGGGATGGAATTGTGGATCGGGTTTGACGGTGTGGATAGGGGATGATTGAGTGGGCAGGGGATGGATTGGGATGGGAGCCTTGATTGGGAACAAGAAAATGGATTGGGGATGGGAAAATGGATTGTGTGTGGGGGACAGGGTTGGGGATGGGGGCAGGATGGGAATGGGAAGTGGGTTGGCAAAGGGGAAATAGATTGGGGATGGGGGAGTGGATTGGAGTGGGGAGTGGATTGGGAATGGGGAAAAGGATTGGCAATGGAGAGTGGATTGGGGTCGGGAGTGTGGATTGGGGATGTCAGAAAGGGATGGGGATGGGGGACTGGTTTGCGGATGGGGGACTGGATATGGGATGGGAATTTGGGTTGAGATTGGGGAAATGGATTTGGGATGGAAAAATGGATTGGTGGTGTAGGATTGGTGTGTGGATGGGGGCAGGTTTGGGAATGGAATAGGGGACTTGTTTGGGGATGTGGAGTGGACAGGGGATCCAGGAGTGGAATGGGAATGGGGAAATAGATTGGAGACGGAGAGTGGATTGGTGATGGGGAGTGGATTCGGGATGGGGGAGAAGATTGGGGTTGGGGATTGGATTTACAATGAGGGATTGGACTGGTCATGGGGACTAGAATGGGAATCGGGGAGTGGACTGGGAATGTGGATATGGATTAGGGATGGGGAGTGGATTGGGAATGGGGAAGTGGATTGGGGATGGGGTGTGGATTGGGGAAGGGGGAGTGGGTTGGGAAAGGGGGAGTGGATTGGGGATGGGGGAGTGGATTGGGGATGGGAGAATGGATTGGGAATGGGAGAGTGGATTATGGATGGGAGAATGGATTGGGAATGGGGGAGTGGATTGAGGATGGAAGAGTGGATTGAGGAAGGGGGAGTGGATTGTGGATACGGGACTGGTTTGGATAAGGGGGGTAGATAGGGAATTGGGCAGTGGATTGTGGCTGGGGGACTAGATTGGAAAGGGGGAGTGGATTAGGGATGGGGAAATGGATTGGGGACGGGGATCGATTGGGGATGATGGAGTTATTTGGGAATGGGAGAGTGGATTGTGGATGGGAGACTGAATTGGGAATGGGGGAATGGATTGGGGACGGGGTAGTGGATTGGGGATTGGAGAGTGGATTGAGACTGGGAGCGTGGATTGGGGATGGGAGAGTCAATTGTGATTGGAGTGGATAGGGGATGGGAGGGTGGATAGGGGCAGGGAGAGTGGTTTAGGGATGCGAGAGTGGATTGGGAATAGGAAAGTGGATTCAGGATGGAGGAGTGGGTTGGGGATGGGAGGGTGGATTGGGGAAGGGAGAGTGGATTGGGGATGGAGGAGTGGATTGGTGATGGGAGAGTGGATTGTGGATGGGAGAGTGGATTGGGAATGGGAGAGTGATTGGGGATGGGAGAGTTGATTGGGATTAGGGATTGGAAAGTGGATTGGAGATGGGAGAGTGGATTGGGGATGGGAGAGTGGATTGGGGATGGGAGAGTTGATTGGGATTGGGGATGGGAGAGTGGATAGGTGATGGGAGAGTGGATTGGGTATGTGGGATTGGATAAGAAATGGGAGAGTGGATTGTGAGTTGGGGAGTGTATTGGAGACGGGAAAGTTGATTGGAGACGGGAAAGTGGATTGGGGATGGTAAGAGTGGATTGGGATGGGAGAGTTGATTGGGGATGGGAAAGTGGATTGGAGATGGGAAACTGGATTGGGGATGGGAGAGTGGATTCGGAATGGACGAGTTAATTGGAGATGGGGTACGGACTGGGAATGGGGAACTGGATTGTGGATGGGGAGTGGATTTGGGTTGGGGGAGATTTGGGGATGGGGTTGATTGGGAATGGAGGAATTGATTGGGAATTGGAGAGTGGAATCGGGGAGTGGACTGGGAATGTGGGTATGGATTAGGGATGGGGAGTGGATTGGGAATGGGGAAGTGGATTGGGGATGGGGTGCGGATTGGGGAAGGGGGAGTGGGTTGGGAAAGGGGGAGTGGATTGGGGATGGGGGAGTGGATTGGGGATGGGAGAATCGATTGGGAATGGGAGAATGGATTATGGATGGGAGAATGGATTGGGAATGGGGTTAGTGGATTGAGGATGGAAGAGTGGATTGAGGAAGGGGGAGTGGATTGTGGATACGGGACTGGTTTGGATAAGGGGGGTAGATAGGGAATTGGGCAGTGGATTGTGGCTGGGGGACTAGATTGGAAAGGGAGAGTGGATTAGGGATGGGGAAATGGATTGGGGACGGGGATCGATTGGGGATGATGGAGTTATTTGGGAATGGGAGAGTGGATTGTGGATGGGAGACTGAATTGGGAATGGGGGAATGGATTGGGGACGGGATAGTGGATTGGGGATTGGAGAGTGGATTGAGACTGGGAGCGTGGATTGGGGATGGGAGAGTTAATTGTGATTGGAGTGGATAGGGGATGGGAGGGTGGATAGGGGCAGGGAGAGTGGTTTAGGGATGCGAGAGTGGATTGGGAATAGGAAAGTGGATTCAGGATGGAGGAGTGGGTTGGGGATGGGAGGGTGGATTGGGGAAGGGAGAGTGGATTGGGGATGGAGGAGTGGATTGGTGATGGGAGAGTGGATTGTGGATGGGAGAGTGGATTGGGAATGGAAGAGTTGATTGGGATTCGGGATTGGAAAGTGGATTGGAGATGGGAGAGTGGATTGGGATTGGGGATGGGAGAGTGGATAGGTGATGGGAGAGTGGATTGGGTATGTGGGATTGGATAGGAAATGGGAGAGTGGATTGTGAGTTGGGGAGTGTATTGGAGATGGGAAAGTTGATTGGAGATGGGAAAGTGGATTGGGGATGGTAGAGTGGATTGGGATGGGAGAGTTGATTGGGGATGGGAAACTGGATTGGGGATGGGAGAGTGGATTCGGAATGGACAAGTTAATTGGAGATGGGGTACGGAGTGGGAATGGGGAACTGGATTGTGGATGGGGAGTGGATTTGGGATGGGGGAGATTTGGGGATGGGGTTGATTGGGAATGGCGGAATGGATTGGGAATTGGAGAGTGGAATGGGGATGGTGGGGTGGATTGTGAATGGGGAAATGGATTGGGAATGGGAGAGTGGATTGGGGATGGACAGAATTGGGGATGGGAGAGTGGATTGGGGATGGGAGAGTGGATTGGGGTTGGAGTGGATTGGGGGTGGGAGAGTGGATTGGGGATGGGAGAGTGTAATGAGGATGGAGTGAATTGGGGATGGGAGTGGAATTGAGCTGGGGAGTGGATTGGAGATGGAGTGGATTGGGGATGGGGGAGTGTATTAGGATGGGGAGAGGATTGGGGCTGGGGAGTGGATTGGGGATGGAGTGGATTGGGGATGGGGGAGTGTATTGGGGCTTGTTAGAGGATTGGGAATGGGGGAGTGGATTGAGGATGGAGTTGATTTGGGATGGAGTGGATTGGGGATGGAGTGGATTGGGGATGGAGTGGACTGGGGATGGGGGAGTGAATTGGGGATGGGGGGCTGGATTGGGGATGGGGGGCTGGATTGGGGATGGAGTGGATTGGGGATGCGGGAGTTGATTGTGATGGGGAGAGGATTGGGAATGGGTGAGTGGATTGGTGATGGAATGGATTGGGGATGGGAGTGGATTGGGGATGGGAGTGGATTGGGGATGGAGTGGATTGGGTATGGGGGAGTGTATTGGGGCTTGCTAGAGGATTGGGATTGGGGGAGCGGATTGGGGATGGAGTCGATTTGGGATGGAGTGGATTGGGGATGGAGTGGATTGGGGATGGAGTGCATTGGGGATGGGCGAGTGAATTGGGGATGGGGGACTGGATTGGTGATGGGGGAGTGGATTCGGGATGGAATGGATTGGGGATGCGGGAGTTGATTGTGGATGTGGAGTGGTTTGTGGTTGGAGGAATGGGCAGGGGTAGGGGGCTGGATCCGAATGGGAGACTGGATCGGGAATGGGAGAGTGCATGGTGGATGCGAGTAAGGATTGGGGAGGAGGACTGGGCTGGTGATGGGGGATGGTTTGGAGATGGGGAAATGGGTAGGGAATGGGAAAATGGGTTGAGGGTAGGCACCAAGATTGGGGATTGGACAGCCTTGTGGATTGGAAGTGAGATTGGAATAAGGAAATGGATTGGGGATGGAGGTGAGTGGATAGTGATGGAATTGTGGATCGGGTTTGACGGTGTGGATAGGGGATGATTGAGTGGGCAGAGGATAGATTGGGTGGGAGCGTTGATTGGGAACAAGAAATTGGATTGGGGACGGGAAAATGGATTGTGTGGGGGACACAATTGGGGATGGGGGCAGGATGGGAATGGGAAGTGGGTTGGCAAAGGGGAAATAGATTGGGGATGGGGGAGTGGATTGGGAGTGGGGAGTGGATTGGGAATGGGGAAAAGGATTGGCAACTGAGAGTGGATTGGCGTCGGGAGTGTGGATTGGGGATGTCAGAAATGGATGGGGATGGGGGACTGGTTTGCGGATGGGGGACGGGATATGGGATGGGAATTTGGGTTGAGATTGGGGAAATGGATTTGGGATGGAAAAATGGATTGGTGGTGTAGGATTGGAGTGTGGATGGGGGCAGGATTGGGAAAGGAATAGGGGACTGGTTTGGGGATGTGGAGTGGACAGGGGATCTGGGAGTGGATTGGGAATGGGGAAATAGATTGGAGACGGAGAGTGGATTGGTGATGGGGAGTGGATTTGGGATGGGGGAGTAGATTGGGGTTGGGGATTGGATTTACAATGAGGGATTGGACTGGTCATGGGGACTAGAATGGGAATCGGGGAGTGGACTGGGAATGTGGGTATGGATTAGGTATGGGGAGTGGATTGGGAATGGGGAAGTGGATTGGGGATGGGGTATGGATTTGGGAAGGGGGAGTGGGCTGGGAAAGGGGGAGTGGATTGGGGATGGGGGTGTGGATTGGGGATGGGAGAATGGATTGAGAATGGGGGAGTGGATTGGGGATGGAAGAGTGGATTGAGGAAGGGGGTGTGGATTGTGAATAGGGGACTGGTTTGGATAAGGGGGTCGATAGGGAATTGGGAAGTGGATTGTGGCTTGGGGACTAGATTTGAAAGGGGGAGTGGATTAGGGATGGGGAAATGGATTGGGGAAGGGGATCGATTGGGGATAGAACATAGAACATAGAACAATACAGCGCAGTACAAGCCCTTCGGCCCACGATGTTGCACCAAAACAAAAGCCATCTAACCTACACTATGCCATTATCATCCATATGTTTATCCAATAAACTTTTAAATGCCCTCAATGTTGGCGAGTTCACTACTGTAGCAGGTAGGGCATTCCACAGCCTCACTACTCTTTGCGTAAAGAACCTACCTCTGACCTCTGTCCTATATCTATTACCCCTCAGTTTAAAGTTATGTCCCCTCGTGCCAGCCATTTCCATCCGCGGGAGAAGCCTCTCACTGTCCACCCTATCCAACCCCCTGATCATTTTGTATGCCTCTATTAAGTCTCCTCTTAACCTTCTTCTCTCCAACGAAAACAACCTCAAGTCCATCAGCCTTGGTAAATCTCCTCTGCACCCGCTCCAAAGCCTCCACGTCCTTCCTATAATGCGGTGACCAGAACTGTACGCAATACTCCAAATGCGGCCGTACCAGAGTTCTGTACAGCTGCAACATGACCTCCCGACTCCGGAACTCAATCCCTCTACCAATAAAGGCCAACACTCCATAGGCCTTCTTCACAACCCTATCAACCTGGGTGGCAACTTTCAGGGATCTATGTACATGGACACCTAGATCCCTCTGCTCATCCACCCTTTCAAGAACTTTACCATAAGCCAAATATTCCGCATTCCTGTTATTCCTTCCAAAGTGAATCACCTCACACTTCTCTACATTAAACTCCATTTGCCACCTCTCAGCCCAGCTCTGCAGCTTATCTATATCCCTCTGTAACCCGCTACATCCTTCCACACTATCGACAACACCACCAACTTCAGTATCGTCTGCAAATTTACTCACCCACCCTTCTGCGCCTTCCTCTAGGTCATTGATAAAAATGACAAACAGCAACGGCCCCAGAACAGATCCTTGTGGTACTCTACTTGTGACTGTACTCCATTCTGAACATTTCCCATCAACCACCACCCTCTGTCTTCTTTGAGCTAGCCAATTTCTGATCCACATCTCTAAATCACCCTCAATCCCCAGCCTCCGTATTTTCTGCAATAGCCTACCGTGGGGAACCTTATCAAATGCTTTGCTGAAATCCATATACACCACATCAACTGCTCTACCCTCATCTACCTGTTCAGTCACCTTCTCAAAGAACTCAATAAGGTTTGTGAGGCATGACCTACCCTTCACAAAGCCATGCTGACTATCCCTGATCATATTATTCCTATCTAGATGATTATAAATCTTGTCTCTTATAATCCCATCCAAGACTTTACCCACTACAGACGTGAGGCTCACCGGTCTATAGTTGCCGGGGTTGTCTCTGCTCCCCTTTTTGAACAAAGGGACCACATTTTCTGTCCTTCAGTCCTCTGGCACTATTCCTGTAGCCAATGATGACATAAAAATCAAAGCCAAAGGTCCAGCAATCTCTTCCCTGGCCTCCCAGAGAATCCTAGGATAAATCCCATCAGGTCCCGGGGACTTATCTATTTTCAGCCTGTCCAGAATTGCCAACACCTCTTCCCTACGTACCTCAATGCCATCTATTCTATTAGCCTGGGGCTCAGCATTCTCCTCCACAACATTATCTTTTTCCTGAGTGAATACTGACGAAAAATATTCATTTAGTATCTCGCCTATCTCTTCAGACTCCACACACAATTTCCCATCCCTGTCCTTGACTGGTCCTACTCTTTCCCTAGTCATTCGCTTATTCCTGACATACCTATAGAAAGCTTTTGGGTTTTCCTTGATCCTTCCTGCCAAATACTTCTCATGTCCCCTCCTTGCTCGTCTTAGCTCTCTCTTTAGATCCTTCCTCGCTACCTTGTAACTATCCATCGCCCCAACTGAAACTTCACACCTCATCTTCACATAGGCCTCCTTCTTCCTCTTAACAAGAGATTCCACTTCCTTGGTAAACCACGGTTCCCTCACTCGACGCCTTCCTCCCTGCCTGACCGGTACATACTTATCAAGAACACGCAGTAGCTGATCCTTGAACAAGCCCCACTTATCCAGTGTGCCCAACACTTGCAGCCTACTTCTCCACCTTATCCCCCCCTAGTCACGTCTAATGGCATCATAATTGCCCTTCTCCCAGCTATAACTCTTGCCCTGCGGTGTATACTTATCCCTTTCCATCATTAACGTAAACGTCAACGAATTGTGGTCACTGTCCCCAAAGTGCTCTCCTACCTCCAAATCCAACACCTGGCCTGGTTCATTACCCAAAACCAAATCCAACGTGGCCTCGCCTCTTGTTGGCCTGTCAACATATTGTTTCAGGAAACCCTCCTGCACACACTGTACAAAAAACGACCCATCTATTGTACTCGAACTATATCTTTTCCAGTCAATATTTGGAAAGTTAAAGTCTCCCATAATAACTACCCTGTTACTTTCGCTCTTATCCAGAATCATCTTCGCCATCCTTTCCTCTACATCCCTAGAACTATTAGTAGGCCTATAAAAAACTCCCAACAGGGTGACCTCTCCTTTCTTGTTTCTAACTTCAGCCCATACTACCTCGGAAGAAGAGTCCCCATCTAGCATCCTCTCCGCCACCGTGATACTGCTCTTGACTAGCAGCGCCACACCTCCCCCTCTTTTGCCTCCTTCTCTGAGCTTACTAAAACACCTAAACCCCGGAACCTGCAACATCCATTCCTGTCCCTGCTCTATCCATGTCTCCGAAATGGCCACAACATCGAAGTCCCAGGTACCAACCCATGCTGCCAGTTCCCCTACCTTGTTTCGTATACTCCTGGCATTGAAGTAGACACACTTCAAACCACCTACCTGAACACTGGCCCCCTCCTGCGGCGTCAAATCTGTGCTCCTGACCTCTATACTCTCATTCTTCCTTACCCTAAAACTACAATCCAGGTTCCCATGCCCCTGCTGCATTAGTTTAAACCACCCCAAAGAGCACTAACAAATCTCCCCCCCAGGATATTTGTGCCCCTCAGGTTCAGATGTAGACCATCCTGTCTGTAGAGGTCCCACCTTCCCCAGAAAGAGCCCCAGTTATCCAGAAATCTGAATCCCTCCCGCCTGCACCATCCCTGTAGCCACGTGTTTAAATGCTCTCTCTCCCTATTCCTCATCTCACTATCACGTGGCACGGGCAACAACCCAGAGATAACAACTCTGTTTGTTCTAGTTCTGAGCATCCATCCTAGCTCCCTGAAAGCCTGCCTGACATCCTTGTCCCCTTTCCTACCTATGTCGTTAGTGCCAATGTGGACCACGACTTGGGGCTGCTCCCCCTCCCCCCTAAGTACCCGGAAAACACGATCCGAGACATCACGTACCCTTGCACTTGGGAGGCAACATACCAAACGTGAGTCTCTCACGCTCCCACAAAATCTCCTATCTGTGCCCCTGACTATAGAGTCCCCAATTACTAATGCTCTGCTCCTCTCCCCCCTTCCCTTCTGAGCAATAGGGACAGACTCCGTGCCAGAGGCCCATACCCCATGGCTTACCCCTGGTAAGTCGTCCCCCCCACAAGTATCCAAAGCGGTATACTTGTTTCTCAGGGGAACGACCGCAGGGGATCCCTGCACTGACTGCTTTTTCCCAGTCCCTCTTACAGTTACCCACCTATCTCCAATCTTTGGTGTAACTAATTCCCTGAAGCTGCTATCTATGACCCCTTCTGCCTCCCGAATGATCCGAAGTTCTTCCAACTCCAGCTCCAGTTCCCTAACTCGGTCTTGGAGGAGCTGGAGATGGCAGCACTTCCTGCAGGTAAAATCAGCAGGGACACTAACTGCATCCCTCACCTCAAACATCCTGCAGGAGGGACATTGCACTCCCTTCCCTGCCATTCCTCTAACTTTCTACCAAGGTCTGGCTAACAACTAAATTAAATTTTTTATAAAAAATAATAATAATATAATAAAATATGGTACTTACCTCAGACCAATGGGTTTTATTATTAGGTTAGAGGAGGAGGGCGGGTGGGAGACACTACACGTGTAGTGTCTCGGGTTTCCTCTCCACCAGAATTTATTGGTGAGGGTCTTCCCAGACGTCCGCGGGTCGACTTCCTGTTCCCGCCTGAAACACTAATTTAAAAAAAAATATTCTCAGCTCCTGCTGAAATTGACTAACCAGCCAGCTCCACTCCCGCCAAAATCGACTGGCCTGCCCCTGCAAAGACAAGTGGACAGGACAAGGACAGACTTACCTCCCAGCAGCCACTTCCGCACTGCTCCCGCTGAAACTGACTCACCAGCTGTTCTCCCGCCAAAATCGACTGGCCTGCCCCTGCAAAGACAAGTGCTTTTAAAGGACAGACTTACCTCCCAGCAGCCACTTCCGCACTGCTCCCGCTGAAACTGACTCACCAGCTGTTCTCCCGCCGAAATCGACTGGATGAGGGAGTTATTTGGGAATGGGAGAGTGGATTGTGGATGGGAGACTGAATTGGGAATGGGGGAATGGATTGGGGACGGGGTAGTGGATTGGGGATTGGAGAGTGGATTGAGCCTGGGAGAGTGGATTGGGGATGGGAGAGTTAATTGTGATTGGAGTGGATTGGGGATGCGAGGGTGGGTTGGGGCAGGGACAGTGGTTTAGGGATGCGAGAGTGGATTGGGAATAGGAAAGTGGATTGAGGATGGAGGAGTGGGTTGGGGATGGGAGAGTGGATTGGGGAAGGGAGAGCGGATTGGGAATGCAAGAGTGGATTGGTGTGGGAGAGTTGATTGGGATTGAGAATGGAGAGTGGAGTGGAGATGGGTGAGTGGATTGAGGAAGGGAGAGTGGATTGGGAATGCAAGAGTGGATTGGGGATGGGAAGTGCATTGGAATGGGGTGTGGATTAGGGATGGAGGAGTGGATTGGGGATGGGAGAGTGGATTGGGGATGGGAGACAGGATTGGGGATCGGAGACTGGATTGGGGATTGGGAATGGATTGGGGATGGGGAGTGGATTGGGAATGGAGTGTACTGGGATTGGGAGAGTGGATTGGTGATGGGAGAGTGGATTGTGGATGGGTGAGTGGATTAGGAAATTGGGAATGGATTGGCGATGGGAGAGTGGATTGGGTATGGGAGAGTGGATTGGGGATGGGGGAGCAATTTGTCGTTGGAGTCTATTGGGGATGGGAGAGTGGATTGGGAATGGTGTGTACTGGGATTGGGAGAGTGCATTGTTGATGGGAGAGTGGATCGTGGATGGGTGAGTGGATTGGGAAATTGGGAGTGGATTGGGGATGGGAGAGTGGATTGGGAATGGGGGAGCAGGTTGTCGGTGGAGTCTATTGGGATGGGAGAGTGGATTGGGAATGGTGTGTACTGGGATTGGGAGAGTGGATTGTTGATGGAAGAGTGGATTGTGGATGGGTGAGTAGATTGGTAAATTGGGAGTGGATTGGGGATGGGAGAGCGGATTCGGGATGGGAGCATGGATTCGAGACGGGAGAGTGGATTCGGGATGGAGAGGATTGGGGATGGCGAGTGGATTGGGGATGGGAGAGTAGATTGGGAATGGGAGAGTTGATTGGGGATGCAGTGGGTTGGGAATGGGAGAGTGGATTTTGGATTGGAAGAGTGGATTGGGGATGGGGTATGGATTATGGATGGAGGAGTGGATTGGTGATGGGAGAGTGGATTGGTGATGGGAGAGTGGATTGGGGATGGGAGAGTGGATTGGGAATGGGAGAGTGGATATGGGATAGGAGAGTTGATTGGGATTGGGGATGGGAAAGTGCATTGGAGATGGGAGGGTGGATTGGGGATGGGAGAGTGGATTGGGGATTGGAGAGTTGATAGGGATTGGGGATGGGAAAGTGCATTGGAGATGGGAGGGTCGATTGGGGATGGGAGAGTGGATTGGGGATTGGAGAGTTGACTGGGATTGGGGATGGGAGAGTGGATAGGTGATGGGTGAGCGGATTGGGGATGGGAGAGTGGAATGGGGAAGGGAGAGTGGATTGGGAATGCGAGAGTGGATTGGGAATGCAAGAGTGGATTGGGGTGGGAGAGTTGATTGGAATTGAGGATGTGAGAACGGATTGGAGATGGGAGAGCGGATTGGGGAAGGGTGAGTTGATTGGGAATGTGAGAGTGGATTGGGGATGGGAAGTGGATTGGGGATGGGAAGTGGATTGGGGATGGGGTCTGGTTTGGGGATGGGGGAGTGGATTGGGGATGGGAGAGTGGATTGAGGATGGGAGAGTGGATTGGGGAAGGGAGAGTGGATTGCGAATGTGAGTGGATTGCGGATGGGAGAGTTGATTAGGATTGAGGATGGGAGAGTGGATTGGTGATGGGAGAGTGGATTGGGGATGGGAGAGTGCATTGGTGATGGGAGAGTGGATTGGGGATAGGAGACTGGATTGGGGATCGGAGACTGGATTGAGTATTGGGAGTGGATTGGGGGTGGGGAGTGGATTGGGAATGGGAGTGTTGATTGGGGATGGGAGAGTAGTTCGTCGTTTGTGTGTATTGGGGATGGGAGAGTAGATTAGGGATGGGAGAGCGGATTGAGGATGGGAGAGTGGATTGGGGATGGGATGTGATTTGGGGATGGAGGAGTGGATTGGGGATGGGAGAGTGGATTGGGGATGGGACAGTGGATTGGTGGTATAGGATTGGAGTGTGGATGGGGGCAGGATTGGGAATGGAATAGGGGACTGGTTTGGGGATGTGGAGTGGACAGGTGATCCGGGAGTGGATTGTGAATTGGGAGTAGATTGGGAATGGGGAATTAGATTGGAGACGGAGAGTGGATTGGTGATGGGGAGTGGATTCGGGATGGGGAGTAGATTGGGGTTGGGGATTGGATTTACAATGGGGGATTGGACTGGTCATGGGGACTAGAATGGGAATGGGGGAGTGGACTAGGCATGTCGGTATGGATTAGGGATGGGGAGTGGGTTGGGAAAGGGGGAGTGGATTGGGGATGGGGGAGTGGATTGGGGATGGGGATGGGAGAATGGATTGGGAATGGGAGAGTGGATTATGGATGGGAGAATGGATTGGGAATGGGGGAGTGGATTGGGGATGGAAGAGTGGATTGAGGAAGGGGGAGTGGATTGTGGATAGAGGACTGGTTTGGATAAGGGGGGTAGATAGGGAATTGGGCAGTGGATTGTGGCTATGGGGATTAGATTGGAAAGGGGGAGTGGATTAGGAATGGGGAAATGGATTTGGGACGGTGATCGATTGGGGATGAGGGAGTTATTTGGGAATGGGAGAGTGGATTGAGGATGGGAGACTGAATTGGGAATGGGGGAATGGATTGGGGACTGAGTAGTGGATTGGGGATTGGAGAGAGGATTGATAATGGGAGAGTGGATTGGGGATGGGAGAGTTAATTGTGATTGGAGTGGATTGGGGATGGGAGGGTGGATTGGGGCAGGGAGAGTGGATTAGGGATGGGAGAGTGGATTGGGAATAAGAAATTGGATTGAGGATGGAGGAGTGGATTGGGGATGGGAGAGTCGATTGGGGAAGGGAGAGTGGATTGGGTATGCGTGAGTGGATTGGGGATGGGAGAGTGGATTGGGATTGGAAGAGTGGATTGGGGGTGGGGTATGGATTAGGGATGGAGGAGTGGATTGGTGATGGGAGAGTGGATTGGTGATGGGAGAGTGGATTGGGAATGGGAGAGTGGATTGGGAATGGGAGAGTGGATATGGGATAGGAGAGTTGATTGGGATTGGTGATGGGAAAGTGCATTGGAGATGGGAGGGTGGATTGGGGATGGGACAGTGGATTGGGGATTGGAGAGTTGACTGGGATTGGGGATGGGAGAGTGGATAGGTGATGGGTGAGTGGATTGGGGATGGGAGAGTGGAATGGGGAAGGGAGAGTGGATTGGGAATGCGAGAGTGGATTGGGAATGCAAGAGTGGATTGGGGTGGGAGAGTTGATTGGAATTGAGGATGTGAGAGCAGATTGGAGATGGGAGAGCGGATTGGGGAAGGGAAGTGGATTGGGGATGGGAAGTGGATTGGGGATGGGGTCTGGATTGGAGATGGGGGAGTGGATTGGGGATGGGAGAGTGGATTGAGGATGGGAGAGTGGATTGGGGAAGGGAGAGTGGATTGCGAATGCGAGAGTGGATTGCGGATGGGAGAGTTGATTAGGATTGAGGATGGGAGAGTGGATTGGTGATGGGAGAGTGGATTGGGATGGGAGAGTGCATTTGTGATGGCAGAGTGGATTGGGGATAGGAGACTGGATTGGGGATCGGAGGCTGGATTGAGTATTGGGAGTGGATTGGGGGTGGGGAGTGGATTGGGAATGGGAGTGTCGATTTGGGATGGGAGAGTAGTTCGTCGTTTGTGTGTATTGGGGATGGGAGAGTAGATTAGGGATGGGAGAGCGGATTGAGGATGGGAGAGTGGATTGGGGATGGGTTGTGATTTGGGGATGGAGGAGTGGATTGGGGATGGGAGAGTGGATTGGGGATGGGACAGTGGATTGGTGGTGTAGGATTGGAGTGTGGATGGGGGCAGGATTGGGAATGGAATAGGGGACTGGTTTGGGGATGTGGAGTGGACAGGTGATCCGGGAGTGGATTGTGAATTGGGAGTAGATTTGGAATGGGGAATTAGATTGGAGACGGAGAGTGGATTGGTGATGGGGTGTGGATACGGGATGGGGAGTAGATTGGGGTTGGGGATTGGATTTACAATGGGGGATTGGACTGGTCATGGGGACTAGAATGGGAATGGGGGAGTGGACTGGGCATGTAGGTATGGATTAGGGATGGGGAGTGGATTGGGAATGGGGAAGTGGATTGGGGATGGGGTGTGGATTGGGGAAGTAGGAGTGGGTTGGGAAAGGGGGAGTGGATTGGGGATGGGGGAGTGGATTGGAGATGGGGATGGGAGAATGGATTGGGAATGGGAGAGTGGATTATGGATGGGAGAATGGATTGGGAATGGGGGAGTGGATTGGGGATGGAAGAGTGGATTGAGGAAGGGGGAGTGGATTGTGGATAGGGGACTGGTTTGGATAAGGGGGGTAGATAGGGAATTGGGCAGTGGATTGTGGTTTAGGGGACTAGATTGGAAAGCGGGAGTGGATTAGGGATGGGGAAATGGATTGGGGACGGGGATCGATTGGGGATGAGGGAGTTATTTGGGAATGGGAGAGTGGATTGAGGATGGGAGACTGAATTGGGAATGGGGGAATGGATTGGGGACTGGGTAGTGGATTGGGGATTGGAGAGAGGATTGATAATGGGAGAGTGGATTGGGGATGGGAGCGTTAATTGTGATTGGAGTGGATTGGGGATGGGAGGGTGGATTGGGGCAGGGAGAGTGGATTAGGGATGGGAGAGTGGATTGGGAATAGGAAATTGGATTGAGGATGGAGGAGTGGATTGGGGATGGGAGAGTGGATTGGGGAAGGGAGAGTGGATTGGGTATGTGAGAGTGGATTGGGGATGGGAGAGTGGATTGGGATTGGAAGAGTGGATTGGGGATGGGGTATGGATTAGGGATGGAGGATTGGATTGGTGATTGGAGAGTGGATTGGTGATGGGAGAGTGGATTGGGGATGGGAGAGTGGATTGGGAATGGGAGAGTGGATATGGGATAGGAGAGTTGATTGGGATTGGGGATGGGAAAGTGCATTGGAGATGGGAGGGTGGATTGGGGATGGGAGAGTGGATTGGGGATTGGAGAGTGGATTAGGGATGGGAGAGTGGATTGGGAATAAGAAATTGGATTGAGGATGGAGGAGTGGATTGGGGATGGGAGAGTCGATTGGGGAAGGGAGAGTGGATTGGGTATGCGAGAGTGGATTGGGGATGGGAGAGTGGATTGGGATTGGAAGAGTGGATTGGGGGTGGGGTATGGATTAGGGATGGAGGAGTGGATTGGTGATGGGAGAGTGGATTGGTGATGGGAGAGTGGATTGGGAATGGGAGAGTGGATTGGGAATGGGAGAGTGGATATGGGATAGGAGAGTTGATTGGGATTGGTGATGGGAAAGTGCATTGGAGATGGGAGCGTGGATTGGGGATGGGAGAGTGGATTGGGGATTGGAGAGATGACTGGGATTGGGGATGGGAGAGTGGATAGGTGATGGGTGAGTGGATTGGGGATGGGAGAGTGGAATGGGGAAGGGAGAGTGGATTGGGAATGCGAGAGTGGATTGGGAATGCAAGAGTGGATTGGGGTGGGAGAGTTGATTGGAATTGAGGATGTGAGAGCGGATTGGAGATGGGAGAGCGGATTGGGGAAGGGTGAGTGGATTGGGAATGTGAGAGTGGATTGGGGATGGGAAGTGGATTGGGGATGGGAAGTGGATTGGGGATGGGGGAGTGGATTGGGGATGGGAGAGTGGATTGAGGATGGGAGAGTGGATTGAGAATGGGAGAGTGGATTGGGGAAGGGAGAGTGGATTGCGAATGCGAGAGTGGATTGCGGATGGGAGAGTTGATTAGGATTGAGGATGGGAGAGTGGATTGGTGATGGGAGAGTGGATTGGGATGGGAGAGTGCATTGGTGATGGCAGAGTGGATTGGGGATAGGAGACTGGATTGGGGATCGGAGACTGGATTGAGTATTGGGAGTGGATTGGGGGTGGGGAGTGGATTGGGAATGGGAGTGTTGATTTGGGATGGGAGAGTAGTTCGTCGTTTGTGTGTATTGGGGATGGGAGAGTAGATTAGGGATGGGAGAGCGGATTGAGGATGGGAGAGTGGATTGGGGATGGGTTGTGATTTGGGGATGGAGGAGTGGATTGGGGATGGGAGAGTGGATTGGGGATGGGACAGTGGATTGGTGGTGTAGGATTGGAGTGTGGATGGGGGCAGGATTGGGAATGGAATAGGGGACTGGTTTGGGGATGTGGAGTGGACAGGTGATCCGGGAGTGGATTGTGAATTGGGAGTAGATTTGGAATGGGGAATTAGATTGGAGACGGAGAGTGGGTTGGTGATGGGGTGTGGATACGTGATGGGGAGTAGATTGGGGTTGGGGATTGGATTTACAATGGGGGATTGGACTGGTCATGGGGACTAGAATGGGAATGGGGGAGTGGACTGGGCATGTAGGTATGGATTAGGGATGGGGAGTGGATTGGGAATGGGGAAGTGGATTGGGGATGGGGTGTGGATTGGGGAAGTAGGAGTGGGTTGGGAAAGGGGGAGTGGATTGGGGATGGGGGAGTGGATTGGAGATGGGGATGGGAGAATGGATTGGGAATGGGAGAGTGGATTATGGATGGGAGAATGGATTGGGAATGGGGGAGTGGATTGGGGATGGAAGAGTGGATTGAGGAAGGGGGAGTGGATTGTGGATAGGGGACTGGTTTGGATAAGGGGGGTAGATAGGGAATTGGGCAGTGGATTGTAGTTTAGGGGACTAGATTGGAAAGCGGGAGTGGATTAGGGATGGGGAAATGGATTGGGGACGGGGATCGATTGGGGATGAGGGAGTTATTTGGGAATGGGAGAGTGGATTGAGGATGGGAGACTGAATTGGGAATGGGGGAATGGTTTGGGGACTGTGTAGTGGATTGGGTATTGGAGAGAGGATTGATAATGGGAGAGTGGATTGGGGATGGGAGAGTGGATTGGGAATGCAAGAGTGGATTGGGGTGGGAGAGTTGATTGGAATTGAGGATGTGAGAGCGGATTGGAGATGGGAGAGCGGATTGGGGAAGGGAAGTGGATTGGGGATGGGAAGTGGATTGTGGATGGGGTCTGGATTGGAGATGGGGGAGTGGATTGGGGATGGGAGAGTGGATTGAGGATGGGAGAGTGGATTGGGGAAGGGAGAGTGGATTGCGAATGCGAGAGTGGATTGCGGATGGGAGAGTTGATTAGGATTGAGGATGGGAGAGTGGATTGGTGATGGGAGAGTGGATTGGGATGGGAGAGTGCATTTGTGATGGCAGAGTGGATTGGGGATAGGAGACTGGATTGGGGATCGGAGGCTGGATTGAGTATTGGGAGTGGATTGGGGGTGGGGAGTGGATTGGGAATGGGAGTGTCGATTTGGGATGGGAGAGTAGTTCGTCGTTTGTGTGTATTGGGGATGGGAGAGTAGATTAGGGATGGGAGAGCGGATTGAGGATGGGAGAGTGGATTGGGGATGGGTTGTGATTTGGGGATGGAGGAGTGGATTGGGGATGGGAGAGTGGATAGGTGATGGGTGAGTGGATTGGGGATGGGAGAGTGGAATGGGGAAGGGAGAGTGGATTGGGAATGCGAGAGTGGATTGGGAATGCAAGAGTGGATTGGGGTGGGAGAGTTGATTGGAATTGAGGATGTGAGAGCAGATTGGAGATGGGAGAGCGGATTGGGGAAGGGAAGTGGATTGGGGATGGGAAGTGGATTGGGGATGGGGTCTGGATTGGAGATGGGGGAGTGGATTGGGGATGGGAGAGTGGATTGAGGATGGGAGAGTGGATTGGGGAAGGGAGAGTGGATTGCGAATGCGAGAGTGGATTGCGGATGGGAGAGTTGATTAGGATTGAGGATGGGAGAGTGGATTGGTGATGGGAGAGTGGATTGGGATGGGAGAGTGCATTTGTGATGGCAGAGTGGATTGGGGATAGGAGACTGGATTGGGGATCGGAGGCTGGATTGAGTATTGGGAGTGGATTGGGGGTGGGGAGTGGATTGGGAATGGGAGTGTCGATTTGGGATGGGAGAGTAGTTCGTCGTTTGTGTGTATTGGGGATGGGAGAGTAGATTAGGGATGGGAGAGCGGATTGAGGATGGGAGAGTGGATTGGGGATGGGTTGTGATTTGGGGATGGAGGAGTGGATTGGGGATGGGAGAGTGGATTGGGGATGGGACAGTGGATTGGTGGTGTAGGATTGGAGTGTGGATGGGGGCAGGATTGGGAATGGAATAGGGGACTGGTTTGGGGATGTGGAGTGGACAGGTGATCCGGGAGTGGATTGTGAATTGGGAGTAGATTTGGAATGGGGAATTAGATTGGAGACGGAGAGTGGATTGGTGATGGGGTGTGGATACGGGATGGGGAGTAGATTGGGGTTGGGGATTGGATTTACAATGGGGGATTGGACTGGTCATGGGGACTAGAATGGGAATGGGGGAGTGGACTGGGCATGTAGGTATGGATTAGGGATGGGGAGTGGATTGGGAATGGGGAAGTGGATTGGGGATGGGGTGTGGATTGGGGAAGTAGGAGTGGGTTGGGAAAGGGGGAGTGGATTGGGGATGGGGGAGTGGATTGGAGATGGGGATGGGAGAATGGATTGGGAATGGGAGAGTGGATTATGGATGGGAGAATGGATTGGGAATGGGGGAGTGGATTGGGGATGGAAGAGTGGATTGAGGAAGGGGGAGTGGATTGTGGATAGGGGACTGGTTTGGATAAGGGGGGTAGATAGGGAATTGGGCAGTGGATTGTGGTTTAGGGGACTAGATTGGAAAGCGGGAGTGGATTAGGGATGGGGAAATGGATTGGGGACGGGGATCGATTGGGGATGAGGGAGTTATTTGGGAATGGGAGAGTGGATTGAGGATGGGAGACTGAATTGGGAATGGGGGAATGGATTGGGGACTGGGTAGTGGATTGGGGATTGGAGAGAGGATTGATAATGGGAGAGTGGATTGGGGATGGGAGCGTTAATTGTGATTGGAGTGGATTGGGGATGGGAGGGTGGATTGGGGCAGGGAGAGTGGATTAGGGATGGGAGAGTGGATTGGGAATAGGAAATTGGATTGAGGATGGAGGAGTGGATTGGGGATGGGAGAGTGGATTGGGGAAGGGAGAGTGGATTGGGTATGTGAGAGTGGATTGGGGATGGGAGAGTGGATTGGGATTGGAAGAGTGGATTGGGGATGGGGTATGGATTAGGGATGGAGGATTGGATTGGTGATTGGAGAGTGGATTGGTGATGGGAGAGTGGATTGGGGATGGGAGAGTGGATTGGGAATGGGAGAGTGGATATGGGATAGGAGAGTTGATTGGGATTGGGGATGGGAAAGTGCATTGGAGATGGGAGGGTGGATTGGGGATGGGAGAGTGGATTGGGGATTGGAGAGTGGATTAGGGATGGGAGAGTGGATTGGGAATAAGAAATTGGATTGAGGATGGAGGAGTGGATTGGGGATGGGAGAGTCGATTGGGGAAGGGAGAGTGGATTGGGTATGCGAGAGTGGATTGGGGATGGGAGAGTGGATTGGGATTGGAAGAGTGGATTGGGGGTGGGGTATGGATTAGGGATGGAGGAGTGGATTGGTGATGGGAGAGTGGATTGGTGATGGGAGAGTGGATTGGGAATGGGAGAGTGGATTGGGAATGGGAGAGTGGATATGGGATAGGAGAGTTGATTGGGATTGGTGATGGGAAAGTGCATTGGAGATGGGAGCGTGGATTGGGGATGGGAGAGTGGATTGGGGATTGGAGAGATGACTGGGATTGGGGATGGGAGAGTGGATAGGTGATGGGTGAGTGGATTGGGGATGGGAGAGTGGAATGGGGAAGGGAGAGTGGATTGGGAATGCGAGAGTGGATTGGGAATGCAAGAGTGGATTGGGGTGGGAGAGTTGATTGGAATTGAGGATGTGAGAGCGGATTGGAGATGGGAGAGCGGATTGGGGAAGGGTGAGTGGATTGGGAATGTGAGAGTGGATTGGGGATGGGAAGTGGATTGGGGATGGGAAGTGGATTGGGGATGGGGGAGTGGATTGGGGATGGGAGAGTGGATTGAGGATGGGAGAGTGGATTGAGAATGGGAGAGTGGATTGGGGAAGGGAGAGTGGATTGCGAATGCGAGAGTGGATTGCGGATGGGAGAGTTGATTAGGATTGAGGATGGGAGAGTGGATTGGTGATGGGAGAGTGGATTGGGATGGGAGAGTGCATTGGTGATGGCAGAGTGGATTGGGGATAGGAGACTGGATTGGGGATCGGAGACTGGATTGAGTATTGGGAGTGGATTGGGGGTGGGGAGTGGATTGGGAATGGGAGTGTTGATTTGGGATGGGAGAGTAGTTCGTCGTTTGTGTGTATTGGGGATGGGAGAGTAGATTAGGGATGGGAGAGCGGATTGAGGATGGGAGAGTGGATTGGGGATGGGTTGTGATTTGGGGATGGAGGAGTGGATTGGGGATGGGAGAGTGGATTGGGGATGGGACAGTGGATTGGTGGTGTAGGATTGGAGTGTGGATGGGGGCAGGATTGGGAATGGAATAGGGGACTGGTTTGGGGATGTGGAGTGGACAGGTGATCCGGGAGTGGATTGTGAATTGGGAGTAGATTTGGAATGGGGAATTAGATTGGAGACGGAGAGTGGGTTGGTGATGGGGTGTGGATACGTGATGGGGAGTAGATTGGGGTTGGGGATTGGATTTACAATGGGGGATTGGACTGGTCATGGGGACTAGAATGGGAATGGGGGAGTGGACTGGGCATGTAGGTATGGATTAGGGATGGGCAGTGGATTGGGAATGGGGAAGTGGATTGGGGATGGGGTGTGGATTGGGGAAGTAGGAGTGGGTTGGGAAAGGGGGAGTGGATTGGGGATGGGGGAGTGGATTGGAGATGGGGATGGGAGAATGGATTGGGAATGGGAGAGTGGATTATGGATGGGAGAATGGATTGGGAATGGGGGAGTGGATTGGGGATGGAAGAGTGGATTGAGGAAGGGGGAGTGGATTGTGGATAGGGGACTGGTTTGGATAAGGGGGGTAGACAGGGAATTGGGCAGTGGATTGTAGTTTAGGGGACTAGATTGGAAAGCGGGAGTGGATTAGGGATGGGGAAATGGATTGGGGACGGGGATCGATTGGGGATGAGGGAGTTATTTGGGAATGGGAGAGTGGATTGAGGATGGGAGACTGAATTGGGAATGGGGGAATGGTTTGGGGACTGTGTAGTGGATTGGGGATTGGAGAGAGGATTGATAATGGGAGAGTGGATTGGGGATGGGAGAGTTAATTGTGATTGGAGTGGATTGGGGATGGGAGGGTGGATTGGGGCAGGGAGAGTGGATTAGGGATGGGAGAGTGGATTGGGAATAGGAAATTGGATTGAGGATGGAGGAGTGGATTGGGGATGGGAGAGTGGATTGGGGAAGGGAGAGTGGATTCGGTATGTGAGAGTGGATTGGGGATGGGAGAGTGGATTGGGATTGGAAGAGTGGATTGGGGATGGGGTATGGATTAGGGATGGAGGATTGGATTGGTGATTGGAGAGTGGATTGGTGATGGGAGAGTAGATTGGGGATGGGAGAGTGGATTGGGAATGGGAGAGTGGATATGGGATAGGAGAGTTGATTGGGATTGGGGATGGGAAAGTGCATTGGAGATGGGAGGGTGGATTGGGGATGGGAGAGTGGATTGGGGATTGGAGAGTTGATTGGGATTGGGGATGGGAAAGTGCATTGGAGATGGGAGGGTCGATTGGGGATGGGAGAGTGGATTGGGGATTGGAGAGTTGACTGGGATTGGGGATGGGAGAGTGGATAGGTGATGGGTGAGCGGATTGGGGATGGGAGAGTGGATTGGGAATGCGAGAGTGGATTGGGAATGCAAGAGTGGATTGGGGTGGGAGAGTTGATTGGGATTGAGGATGTGAGAGCGGATTGGAGATGGGAGAGCTGATTGGGGAAGGGTGAGTGGATTGGGAATGGGAGAGTGGATTGAGGATGGGAGACTGAATTGGGAATGGGGAAATGGATTGGGGACTGGGTAGTGGATTGGGGATTGGAGAGAGGATTGATAATGGGAGAGTGGATTGGGGATGGGAGAGTTAATTGTGATTGGAGTGGATTGGGGATGGGAGGGTGGATTGGGGCAGGGAGAGTGGATTAGGGATGGGAGAGTGGATTGGGAATAGGAAATTGGATTGAGGATGGAGGAGTGGATTGGGGATGGGAGAGTGGATTGGGGAAGGGAGAGTGGATTGGGTATGTGAGAGTGGATTGGGGATGGGAGAGTGGATTGGGATTGGAAGAGTGGATTGGGGATGGGGTATGGATTAGGGATGGAGGATTGGATTGGTGATGGGAGAGTGGATTGGTGATGGGAGAGTGGATTGGGGATGGGAGAGTGGATTGGGAATGGGAGAGTGGATATGGGATAGGAGAGTTGATTGGGATTGGGGATGGGAAAGTGCATTGGAGATGGGAGGGTGGATTGGGGATGGGAGAGTGGATTGGGGATTGGAGAGTTGATTGGGATTGGGGATGGGAAAGTGCATTGGAGATGGGAGGGTCGATTGGGGATGGGAGAGTGGATTGGGGATTGGAGAGTTGACTGGAATTGGGGATGGGAGAGTGGATAGGTGATAGGTGAGCGGATTGGGGATGGGAGAGTGGATTGGGAATGCGAGAGTGGATTGGGAATGCAAGAGTGGATTGGGGTGGGAGAGTTGATTGGGATTGAGGATGTGAGAGCGGATTGGAGATGGGAGAGCGGATTGGGGAAGGGTGAGTGGATTGGGGATGGGAAGTGGATTGGGGATGGGGTCTGGATTGGGGGTGGGGGAGTGGATTGGGGATGGGAGAGTGGATTGAGGATGGGAGAGTGGATTGGTGAAGGGAGAGTGGATTGGGGATGGGAGAGTGCATTGGTGATGGGAGACTGGATTGGGGATCGGAGACTGGATTGAGTATTGGGAGTGGATTGGGGGTGGGGAGTGGATTGGGAATGGGAGTGTTGATTGGGGATGGGAGAGTAGTTTGTCGTTTGTGTGTATTGGGGATGGGGAGCAGATTGTCGTTGGAGTCTATTTAGGATGGGAGAGTGGATTGGGAATGGTGTGTACTGGGATTGGGAGAGTGGATTGTTGATGGGAGAGTGGATTGTGGATGGGTGAGTGGATTGGGAAATTGGGAGTGGATTGGGGATGGGAGAGTGGATTTGGGATGGGAGCATGGATTCGATACGGGAGAGTGGATTGGGGATGGAGAGGATTGGGGATGGCGAGTGAATTGGGGATGGGAGAGTAGATTGGGAATTGGAGACTGGATTGGGGATGGAGTGGGTTGGAAATGGGAGAGTGGATTTTGGATGGGAGAGTGGATTGGGTATGTGAGAGTGGATTGGGGATGGGGTATGGATTAGGGATGGAGGAGTCGATTGGTGATGGGAGAGTGGATTGGGGATGGGAGAGTGGATTGGGAATGGGAGAGTGGATTGAGGATAGGAGAGTAGATTGGGATTGGGGATGGGAAAGTGCATTGGAGAAGGGTGGGTGGATTGGGGAAGGGAGAGTGCATTGGGGATTGGAGAGTTGATTGGGATTGGGGATGGGAGAGTGCATATATGGTGGGTGAGTGGATTGGGAAAGGGAGAGGATGGAGAGTGGATTGGAGATGGGAGAGTGGAATGGGGAAGGGAAAGTGGATTGGGAATGCGAGAGTGGATTGGGGTGGGAGAGTTGATTAGGATTGAGGATGGGAGTGTGGATTGGAGATGGGAGAGGGGATTGGGGATGTGAGAGTGCATTGGTGATGGGAGAGTGCATTGGTGATAGGAGACAGGATTGGGGATGGGAGACTGGATTGAGTATTTGGAGTGGATTGGGGGTGGGGAGTGGATTGGGAATGGGAGAGTGGATTGGGGATGGGAGAATCGTTTGTCGTTGAAGTGTATTGGGGATGGGAGAGTAAATTAGGGATGGGAGAGTGGATTGAGGATGGGAGGGTGGATTGGGTGTGGATTGGGGATGGAGGAGTGGATTGGGGATGGGAGAGTGGATTGGGGATAGGAGAGTGGATTGGTGATGGGACAGTGGATTGGTGATGGGAGAGTTGATTGGGATTGGGGATGGGAGAGTGGATTGGAGATGGGAGAGTGGATTGGGATGGGAGAGTGGATTGGTGATGGGACAGTGGATTGGTGATGGGAGAGTTGACTGGGATTGGTGATGGGAGAGTGGATTGGAGATGGGAGAGTGAATTGGGGATGGGGTGTGGATTAGGAATGGGAGAGTGTATTGGAGATGGGAGAGTGGATTGGGGATGGGAGAGTGGAATGGGGAAGGGAAAGTGGATTGGGAATGCGAGAGTGGATTGGGGTGGGAGAGTTGATTAGGATTGAGGATGGGAGTGTGGATTGGAGATGGGAGAGGGGATTGGGGATGTGAGAGTGCATTGGTGATGGGAGAGTGCATTGGTGATAGGAGACAGGATTGGGGATGGGAGACTGGATTGAGTATTTGGAGTGGATTGGGGGTGGGGAGTGGATTGGGAATGGGAGAGTGGATTGGGGATGGGAGAGTCGTTTGTCGTTGAAGTGTATTGGGGATGGGAGAGTAAATTAGGGATGGGAGAGTGGATTGAGGATGGGAGGGTGGATTGGGTGTGGATTGGGGATGGAGGAGTGGATTGGGGATGGGAGAGTGGATTGGGGATAGGAGAGTGGATTGGTGATGGCACAGTGGATTGGTGATGGGAGAGTTGATTGGGATTGGGGATGGGAGAGTGGATTGGAGATGGGAGAGTGGATTGGGATGGGAGAGTGGATTGGTGATGGGACAGTGGATTGGTGATGGGAGAGTTGACTGGGATTGGTGATGGGAGAGTGGATTGGAGATGGGAGAGTGAATTGGGGATGGGGTGTGGATTAGGGATGGGAGAGTGTATTGGAGATGGGAGAGTGGATTTGGGATGGGAGACAGGATTGGGGATCGGAGACTGGATTGAGGATTGCGAGTGGATTGGGGGTAGCGAGTGGTTTGCCAACGGGAGTGTGGATTCGGGATGGGCGAGTGGATTGGGTATGGGGAGTAGATTGTGATTGGAGTGGATTTGGGATGGGAGTGGGGGTTGGGAATGGAGTGGATTAGGATTGGGAGAGTGGATTGGTGATGGGAGAGTGAATTGTGGATGGGAGAGTGGATTGGGGATGGCGAGTTGATTGGGAATGGGAGTGTGGATTGTGGATGGGAGAGTGGATAGGGGATGGGAGAGTGGATTGGGATGGGAGAGTGTATTGGGGATGGGAGAGTGGATTGCAGAATGAAGAGAAGATTGGGAATGGGAGAATGGATTGTGGATGGGAAAGTGGATTGAGATTGTGGGAGTGGATTGGGAATGGGGGAGTGGATTGGGAATGGCGAGTGGATTGGGGATGGGAGAGTAAATTGGGAAAGGGAGAGTAGATTGGGAATGGGAGAGTGGATTGGGGATGGAGTGGGTTGGGAAAGGGAGAGCGGATTTTGGATGGGAGAGTGGGTTGGGTATGTGTGAGTGGATTGGGAATGGGAGAGTGGATTGTGGATGGGAGAGTGGAATGGGGATGGAGTATTGATTGGGGATGGAGGAGTGGATTGGTGATGGGAGAGTGGATTGTGGATGGGTGAGTGGATTGGGAAATTGGGAGTGGATTGGGGATGGGAGAGTGGATTTGGGATGGGAGAGTGGATTGGGAATTGGAGAGTTGATTGGGAGTGGTGATGGGAGAGTGGATTGTGGATGGGTGAGTGGATTGGGAAATTGGGAGTGGATTGGGGATGGGAGAGTGGATTGGAGATGGGAGAGTGGATTGGGGATGGGAGACAGGATTGGGGATCGGAGGCTGGATTGAGGATTGCGAGTGGATTGCGGGTAGCGAGTGGTTTGGCAACGGGAGTGTGGATTGGGGATGGGCGAGTGGATTGGGTATGGGGGAGTAGATTGTGGTTGGAGTGGATTGGGGATGGGAGAGTGGATTGGGAATGGAGTGGATTAGGATTGGGAGAGTGGATTGGTGATGGGAGAGTGGATTGTGGATGGGAGATTGGATTGGGAACGGGGGTGTGGATTGGGAATTGGGGAGTGGATTGGGAGCGGGGGAGTGGATGGGGGATGGGAGAGTGGATTGGGGATCGAGAGTGGATTGGGGATGGAGTGGAGTGGGGATGGCGAGTTGATTGGGGATGAGCGTGTGGATTGGCAATGGGAGAGTGGATTGGGGATGTAGTGGATTGGGAATGGGAGAGTGGATTGGGGATATGAGAGTGGATTGGGAATGGGAGTGTGGATTGTGGATGGGAGAGTGGATAGGGGATGGGAGAGTGGATTGGGATGGGAGAGTGGATTGGGATGGGAGAGTGTATTGGGGATGGGAGAGTGGATTGCAGAATGAAGAGAGGATTGGGAATGGGAGAATGGATTGTGGATGGGAAAGTGGGTTGGGTATGTGTGAGTGGATTGGGAATGGGAGAGTGGATTGTGGATGGGAGAGTGGATTGGGGATGGAGTATGGATTGGGGATGGAGGAGTGGATTGGTGATGGGAGAGTGGATTGTGGATGGGTGAGTGGATTGGGGATGGGGGAGTGGATTTGGATGGGAGAGTAGATTGGGAATAGGAGAGTGGATTGGGGATGGAGTGGGTTGGAAATGGGAGCGAGGAATTTGGATGGGAGAGTGGATTGGGTATGTGAGTGTGGATTGGCGATGGGGTATGGATTAGGGATTGGGGAGTGGATTGGTAATGGGAGAATGGATTCGGGATGGGAGAGTGGATTGGGAATGGGAGAGTGGATTGGGGATAGGAGAGTTGACTGGGATTGGGGATGGGAAAGTGCATTGGAGAAGGGAGGGTGGATTGGGGATGGGAGAGTGCATTGGGGATTGGAGAGTTGATTGGGATTGGGGATGAGAGAGTGGATATGTGGTGGGTGAGTGGATTGGGAATGGGAGAGTGGAATGGGGAAGGGAAAGTGGATTGGGAATGCGAGAGTGGATTGGGGTGGGAGAGTTGATTAGGATTGAGGATGGAAGTGTGGATTGGAGATGGGAGAGTGGATTGGGGATGTGAGAGTGCATTGGTGATGGGAGGTTTTATTGGGGATGTGAGAGTGCATTGGTGATAGGAGACAGGATTGGGGATGGGAGACTGGATTGAGTATTGGGAGTGGATTGGGGGTGGGGAGTGGATTGGCAATGGGAGAGTGGATTGGGGATGGGAGAGTCGTTTGTCGTTGGAGTGTATTGGGGATGGGAGAGTAAATTAGGGATGGGAGAGTGGATTGAGGATGGGAGAGTGGATTGGGGAGTGGGTGTGGATTGGGGATGGAGGAGTGGATTGGGGATGGGAGAGTGGATTGGTGATGGGACAGTGGATTGGGGATGGGAGAGTTGATTGGGATTGGGGATGGGAAAGTGGATTAGAGATGGGAGAGTGGATTGGGATGGGAGAGTGGATTGGGAATGGGAGAGTTGATTGGGATTGGTGATGGGAGAGTGGATTGGAGATGGGAGAGTGAATTGGGGATGGGGTGTGGATTGGGGATGGGAGAGTGTATTGGAGATGGGAGAGTGGATTGGGGATGGGAGACAGGATTGGGGGTCGGAGACTGGATTGAGGATTGCGAGTGGATTGGGGGTAGCGAGTGGTTTGGCAACGGGAGTGTGGATTGTGGACGGGAGAGTGGATTGGGGATGGGAGAATGGATTGGGATGTGAGACTGGATTGGGGAAGAGAGAGTGTATTGGGGATGGGAGAGTGGATCGCAGAAGGAGGAATGGATTGGGAATGGGAGAATGGATTGTGGATGGGGAAGTGGATTGAGAACGTGGGAGTGGATTGGGAATGGGGGAGTGGATTGGGAATGGGCGAGTGGATTCGTGATGGGGGATTGGATTGGGAATGGAAGAGTAAATGGGGATGGGAGAGTTAATTGTGATTGGAGTGGATTTGGGATGGGAGGGTGGATTGGGGAAGGGACAGTAGATTGGGAATGGGAGAGTGGATTGGGGAAGGGAGAGTAGATTGGGAATGGAAAGTGGATTGGGAATGCGAGACTGGATTGAGATGGGAACGTGGATTGGGATTGAGGATGGGAGAGTGGATTGGAGAATGGGAAAGTGGATTGGGGAAGGGAGAGTGAATTGGGAATGCGAGAGTGGATTGGGGATGGGAAGTGGATTGAGGATAGAGGAGTGGATTGGGGATGGGAGAGTGGATTTTGGAAGGGAGAGTGGATTGGGAATGCGAGAGTGGATTGGGATGGGAGAGTTGATTGGGATTGAGGATGGAGAGTGGATTGGAGATGGGAGAGTGGATTGGGGAAGGGAGAGTGGATTGGGAATGCGAGAGTGGATTGGGGATGGGAGAGTGGATTGGGGATGGGAGACAGGATTGGGGATCGGAGACTGGATTAGGGATTGGGAATGGATTGGGGGTGGGGAGTGGATTGGGAATGGAGTGTACTGGGATTGGGAGAGTGGATTGGTGTTGGGAGAGTGGATTGTGGATGGGTGAGTGGATTGGGAAATTGGGAATGTATTGGGGATGGGAGAGTGGATTGGGGATGGGGGAGCAGATTGTCGTTGGAGTCTATTGGGGATTGGAGAGTGGATCGGGAATGGGAGAGTGGGTTGCTGATGGGAGAGTGGATTATGGATGGGTGAGTGGATTGGGAATTTGGTTGTGGATTTGGGTTGGGGGAGCAGATTGTCGTTGGACTGGATTGGGGATGGGAGAGTGGATTGGGAATGGAGTGGATTAGGATTGGGTGAGTGGATTGGTGATGGGAGAGTGGATTGGAAATTGGGGAGTGTATTGGGAAGTGGGGAGTGGATGGGGGATGGGAGAGTGGAATGGGGATCGAGAGTGGATTGGCGATGGAGTGGATTGGGGATGGCAAGTTGATTGTGGATGAGAGCGTGGATTGGGAATGGGTGAGTGGATTGAGGATGGAGTGAATTGGGAATGGGAGCGTGGATTGCGGATGGGAGAGTGGATTGGGGATGAGAGAGTTGATTGGGATTGGAATGGATTGGGAATGGAAGAGTGGATTGGGGTTAGGAGAGTAGATTGGGAATGGGAGTGTGGATTGTGGATGGGAGAGTGGATTGGGGATGGGAGAGTGGATTGGGATGTGAGAGTGGATTGGGGAAGAGATAGTGTATTGGGGATGGGAGAGTGGATTGTGGATGGGAAAGTGGATTGAGAACATGGGAGTGGATTGGGAATGGGGAGTGTATTGGGAATGCGAGACTGGATTGAGATGGGAAGTGGATTGAGGATGGAGGAGTGGATTGGGGATGGGAGAGTGGATTGGGGAAGGGAGAGTGGATTGGGAATGCGAGAGTGGATTGGGGTGGAAGAGTTGATTGGGATTGAGGATGGAGAGTGGATTGGGGATGGGAAATGGATTGGAATGGGGTGTGGATTAGGGATGGAGGAGTGGATTGGGGATGGGAGAGTGGATTGGGGATGTGAGACAGGATTGGGGATTGGGAATGGATTTGGGGTGGGGAGTGGATTGGGAATGGAGGGTACTGGGATTGGGAGAGTGGATTGGTGATGGGAGAGTGGATTGTGGATGGGTGAGTGGATTGGGAAAATGGGAATGGATTGGGGATGGGAGAGTGGATTGGGGATGGGGGAGCAAATTGTCGTTGGAGTCTATTGGGGATGGGAGAGTGGATTGGGAATGGTGTGCACTGGGATTGGGAGAGTGGATTCGCGATGGGAGAGTGGATTGTGGATGGGTGAGTGGATTGGGAAATTGGGAGTGGATTGGTAATGGGAGAGTGGGTTGAGGATGGGGGAGCAGAATGTCGTTGGAGTATATTGGGAATGGGAGAGTGGATTGGGAATGGTGTGTACTGGGTTTGGGAGAGTGGATTGTTGAGGGGAGAGTGGATTGGGAAATTGGGAGTGGATTGGGGATGGGAGAGTGGATTCTGGATGGGAGCATGGATTTAAGATGTGAGAGTGGATTCGGGATGGACAGGATTGGGGATGGCGAGTGGATTGGGGATGGGAGAGTAGATTGGGAATGGGAGTGTGGATTGTGGATGGGAGAGTGGATTGGGGATGGGAGAGTGGATTGGGATGTGAGAGTGGATTGGGGAAGAGATAGTGTATTGGGGATGGGAGAGTGGATTGTGGATGGGAAAGTGGATTGAGAACATGGGAGTGGATTGGGAATGGGGAGTGTATTGGGAATGCGAGACTGGATTGAGATGGGAAGTGGATTGAGGATGGAGGAGTGGATTGGGGATGGGAGAGTGGATTGGGGAAGGGAGAGTGGATTGGGAATGCGAGAGTGGATTGGGGTGGGAGAGTTGATTGGGATTGAGGATGGAGAGTGGATTGGGGATGGGAAATGGATTGGAATGGGGTGTGGATTAGGGATGGAGGAGTGGATTGGGGATGGGAGAGTGGATTGGGGATGTGAGACAGGATTGGGGATTGGGAATGGATTTGGGGTGGGGAGTGGATTGGGAATGGAGGGTACTGGGATTGGGAGAGTGGATTGGTGATGGGAGAGTGGATTGTGGATGGGTGAGTGGATTGGGAAAATGGGAATGGATTGGGGATGGGAGAGTGGATTGGGGATGGGGGAGCAAATTGTCGTTGGAGTCTATTGGGGATGGGAGAGTGGATTGGGAATGGTGTGCACTGGGATTGGGAGAGTGGATTCGCGATGGGAGAGTGGATTGTGGATGGGTGAGTGGATTGGGAAATTGGGAGTGGATTGGTAATGGGAGAGTGGGTTGAGGATGGGGGAGCAGAATGTCGTTGGAGTATATTGGGAATGGGAGAGTGGATTGGGAATGGTGTGTACTGGGTTTGGGAGAGTGGATTGTTGAGGGGAGAGTGGATTGGGAAATTGGGAGTGGATTGGGGATGGGAGAGTGGATTCTGGATGGGAGCATGGATTTAAGATGTGAGAGTGGATTCGGGATGGACAGGATTGGGGATGGCGAGTGGATTGGGGATGGGAGAGTAGATTGGGAATGGGAGAGTGGATTGGGAATGGGAGAGTGGATAGGGAATGGGAGAGTGGATTGTGGATGGGAGAAGAATTGGGTATGTGATAGTGGATTGGGGATGGGAGAATGGATTGGGAATGAGAGAGTGGATTGGGAATGGGAGAGTGGATTGTGGATGGGAGAGTGAATTGGGTATGTGATAGTGGATTGGGGATGGGAGAGTGGATTGGGGATGGAAGAGTTGATTGTGGATGGGGTATGCATTATGGATGGAGGAGTGGATTGGTGATGGGAGAGTGGATTGGGGATGGGAGAGTGGATTGGAAATGGGAGAGTTGATTTGGGATGGGAGAGTTGATTGGGATTGGGGATGGGAAAGTGCATTGGAGATGGGAGTGTGGATTGGGGATGGGAGAGTGGATTGGGGATGGAAGAGTTGATTGTGGATGGGGTATGGATTAGGGGTGGAGGAGTGGATTGGTGATGGGAGAGTGGATTGGGGATGGGAGAGGGGATTGGGAATGGGAGAGTTGATTTGGGATGGGAGATTTGATTGGGATTGGGGATGGGAAAGTACATTGGAGATGGGAGGGTGGGTTGGGGATGGGAGAGTGGATTGGGGATTGGAGAGTTGATTGGGATTGGGGATGGAGTGGATTGGGGATGGCAAGATGATTGTGGATGAGCGTGTGGATTGGGAATGGGAGAGTGGATTGGGGATGGAGTGGATTCGGAATGGGAGAGTGGATTGGGGCAGGGAGAGTGGATTGGGAATGGATTAGGGATGGGAGAGTGGATTGGGGATGGGGGAGCAGATTGTCGTTGGAGTCTATTGGGGATGGGAGAGTGGATTGGGAATGGTGTGCACTGGGATTGGGAGAGTGGATTCGTGATGGGAGAGTGGATTGTGGATGGGTGAGTGGATTGGGAAATTGGGAGTGGATTGGTAATGGGAGAGTGGATTGAGGATGGGGGAGCAGAATGTCGTTGGAGTCTATTGGGGATGGGAGAGTGGATTGGGAATGGTGTGTACTGGGATTGGGAGAGTGGATTGTTGATGGGAGAGTGGATTGGGAAATTGGGAGTGGAGTGGGAATGTGGGAGTGTATTGGGAATGGGTGAGCGGATTTGTGATGGTTAGTGGTTTGGGAATGGAAGAGTGGAATGTGGATGGGAGAGTTAATTGTGATTGGAGTGGATTGGGGATGGGAGGGCGGATTGGGGCAGGGAGAGTGGATTGGGAATGGGAGAGCGGTCTGGGGAAGGGAGAGTAGATTGGGAATGGGAGAGTGGATTGGGGAAGGGAGAGTGGATTGGGGAAGGGAGAGTGGATTGGGAATGCGAGACTGGATTTAGATGGGAACGTGGATTGGGATTGAGGATGGGAGAGTGGATTGGAGATGGGAGAGTGGATTGAGAAAGGGAGAGTAAATTGGGAATGCGAGAGTGGATTGGGGATGGGAAGTGGATTGAGGATGGAGGAGTGGATTGGGGATGGGTGAGTGGATTGGGGAAGGGAGAGTGGATTGGGAATGCGAGAGTGGATTGTGGTGGGAGAGTTGATTGGGATTGAGGATGGAGAGTGGATTGGGGAAGGGAGATTGGATTGGGGAAGGGACAGTGGATTGAGAATGCGAGACTGGATTGAGATGGGAAAGTGGATTGGGATTGAGGATGGGAGAGTGGATTGGAGATGGGAGAGTGGGTTGGGGAAGGGAGAGTGAATTGGGAATGCGAGAGTGGATTGGGGATGGGAAGTAGATTGAGGATGGAGGAGTGGATTGGGGATGGGAGAGTGGATTGGGGAAGGGAGAGTGGATTGGGAATGCGAGAGTGGATTGGGAATGCGAGAGTGGATTGGGGTGGGAGAGTTGATTGTGATTGAGGATGGAGAGTGGATTGGGGATGCGTAGTGAATAGAATGGGGTGTGGATTAGGGATGGAGGAGTGGATTGGGGATGGGAGAGTGGATTGGGGATGGGAGAGTGGATTGGGAATGGTGTGTACTGGGATTGGGAGAGTGGATTGTTGATGGGAGAGTGGATTGGGACATTCGGAGTGGGTTGGGAATGGGGGATTGTATTGGGAATGGGTGAGTGGATTTGTGATGGGGGAGTGGTTTGGGAATGGAAGAGTGGAATGTGGATGGGGGAGTTAATTGTGATTGGAGTGGATTGGGGATGGGAGAGTGGATTGGGGCAGGGAGACTGGATTGGGAATGGGAGAGTGGATTGGGGAAGGGAGAGTAGATTGGGAATGGGAGAGTGGATTGGAGAAGGGAGAGTGGTTTGGGGAAGGGAGAGTGGATTGGGAATGCGAGACTGGATTGAGATGGGAACATGGATTGGGATTGAGGATGGGAGAGTGGATTGGAGATGGGAGAGTGGATTGGGGAAGGGAGAGTGAATTGGGAATGCGAGAGTGGATTGGGGATGGGAAGTGGATTGAGGATGGAGGAGTGGATTGGGGATGGGAGAGTGGATTGGGGAAGGGAGAGTGGATTGGGAATGCGAGAGTGGATTGGGGTGGGAGAGTTGATTGGGATTGAGGATGGAGAGTGGATTGGGGATGGGAAATGGATTGGAATGGGGTGTGGATTAGGGATGGAGGAGTGGATTGGGGATGGGAGAGTGGATTGGGGATGTGAGACAGGATTGGGGATCGGAGACTGGATTGGGGATTGAGAATGGATTTCGGGTGGGGAGTGGATTGGGAATGGAGGGTACTGGGATTGGGAGAGTGGATTGGTGATGGGAGAGTGGATTGTGGATGGGTGAGTGGATTGGGAAATTGGGAATGGATTGGGGATGGGAGAGTGGATTGGGGATGGGGGAGCAGATTGTCGTTGGAGTCTATTGGGGATGGGAGAGTGGATTGGGAATGGTGTGCACTGGGATTGGGAGAGTGGATTCGTGATGGGAGAGTGGATTGTGGTTGGGTGAGTGGATTAGCAAATTGGTAGTGGATTGGTAATGGGAGAGTGGGTTGAGGATGGGGAGCAGAATGTCGTTGGAGTATATTGGGGGATGGGAGAGTGGATTGGCAATGGTGTGTACTGGGATTGGGAGAGTGGATTGTTGAGGGGAGAGTGGATTGGGAAATTGGGAGTGGATTGGGGATGGGAGAGTGGATTCTGGATGGACAGGATTGGGGATGGCGAGTGGATTGGGGATGGGAGAGTAGATTGGGAATGGGAGAGTGGATTGGGAATGGGAGAGTGGATGGGGAATGGGAGAGTGGATTGTGGATGGGAGATGAATTGGGTATGTGATAGTGGATTGGGGATGGGAGAGTGGATTGGGGATGGAAGAGTTGATTGTGGATGGGGTATGGATTAGGGATGGAGGAGTGGATTGGTGATGGGAGAGTGGATTGGGGATGGGAGAGTGGATTGGGAATGGGAGAGTTGATTTTGGATGGGAGAGTTGATTGGGATTGGGGATGGGAAAGTGCATTGGAGATGGGAGGGTGGATTGGGGATGGGAGAGTGGATTGGGGATTGGAGAGTTGATTGGGATTGGGGATGGAGTGGATTGGGGATGGCAAGTTGATTGTGGATGAGAGTGTGGATTGGGAATGGGAGAGTGGATTGGGGATGGAGTGGATTCGGAATGGGAGAGTGGGTTTTGGATGGGAGAGTGGATTGGGGATGGGAGAGTGGATTGGTGGATGGGAGAGTTGATTGGGATTGGAGAGTGGATTGGGAATGGGGGAGTGGTTTGGGGATGTAATGGATTGGGAATGGGAGAGTGGATTGGGAATGTGAGTGTGGATTGTGGATGGGAGAGTGGATTGGGGATGGGAGAGTGGATTGGGATGTGAGAGTGGATTGGGGAAGAGAGAGTGTATTGGGGATGGGTGAGTGGATTGCAGAAGGAGTAGCGGATTGGGAATGGGAGAAAGGATTGTGGATGGGAAAGTGGATTGAGAACGTGGGAGTGGATTGGGAATGGGGGAGTAGGTTGGGAATGGGCGAGTGGATTCGTGATGGGGAAGTGGTTTGGGAATGAAAGAGTGAATGGGGATGGGAGAGTTAATTGTGATTGGAGTGGATTGGGGATGGGAGGATGGATTGGGGAAGGGAGAGTGGATTGGGAATGCGAGAGTGGATTGGGGAAAGGAGAGTGGATTGGGGAAGGGAGAGTGGATTGGGAATGCGAGAGTGGATTGGGAATGCGAGAGTGGATTGGGAATGGGAGAGTGGATTGGGGAAGGGAGAGTAGATTGGGAATGGGAGAGTGGATTGGAGAAGGGAGAGTGGTTTGGGGAAGGGAGAGTGGATTGGGAATGCGAGACTGGATTGAGATGGGAACGTGGATTGCGATTGAGGATGGGAGAGTGGATTGGAGATGGGAGAGTGGATTGGGGAAGGGAGAGTGAATTGGGAATGCGAGAGTGGAATGGGGATGGGAAGTGGATTGAGGATGGAGGAGTGGATTGCGGATGGGAGAGTGGATTGGGGAAGGGAGACAGGATTTGGGATCGGAGACTGGATTGGGGATTGGGAATGGATTGGGGGTGGGGATTGGATTGGGAATGGAGTGTACTGGGATTGGGAGAGTAGATTGGGGTGATGGGAGAGTGGATTGTGGATGGGTGAGTGGATTGGGAAATTGGGAATGGATTGGGGATGGGAGAGTGGATTGGGGATGGGGGAGCAGATTGTCGTTGGTGTCTATTGGGGATGGGAGAGTGGATTGGGAATGGTGTGCACTGGAATTGGGAGAGTGGATTCGTGATGGGAGAGTGGATTGTGGATGGGTGAGTGGATTGGGAAATTGGGAATGGATTGGGGATGGGAGAGTGGATTGTGAAATTGTGAATGGATTGGGGATGGGAGAGTGGATTGGGGATGGGGGAGCAGATTGTCGTTGGAGTCTATTGGGGATTGGAGAGTGGATTGGGAATGGTGTGCACTGGGATTGGGAGAGTGGATTCGTGATGGGAGAGTGGATTGTGGATGGGTGAGTGGATTGGGAAATTGGGAGTGGATTGGTAATGGGAGAGTGGGTTGAGGATGGGGGAGCAGAATGTCGTTAGAGTCGATTGGGGATGGGAGAGTGGATTGGAAAATTTGGAGTGGAGAGGGAATGGGGGAGTGTATTGGGAATGGGTGAGTGGATTCGTGATGGGGAGTGGTTTGGGAATGGGAGAGTGAAATGGGGATGGGAGAGTTAATTGTGATTGGAGTGGATTGGGAATGGGAGAGTGTATTGGGGAAGGGAGAGTAGATTGGGAATGGGAGAGTGGATTGGAGAAGGGAGATTGGATTGGGGAAGGGACAGTGGATTGGGAATGCGAGACTGGATTGAGATGGGAAAGTGGATTGGGATTGAGGATGGGAGAGTGGATTGGAGATGGGAGAGTGGATTGGGGAAGGGAGAGTGAATTGGGAATGCGAGATTTGATTGGGGATGGGAAGTAGATTGAGGATGGAGGAGTGGATTGGGGATGGGAGAGTGGATTGGGGAAGGGAGAGTGGATTGGGAATGCGAGAGTGGATTGGGAATGCGAGAGTGGATTGGGGTGGGAGAGTTGATTGTGATTGAGGATGGAGAGTGTATTGGGGATGCGAAGTGAATAGAATGGGGTGTGGATTAGGGATGGAGGAGTGGATTGGGGATGGGAGAGTGGATTGGGGATGGGAGACAGGATTGGGGTTCGGAGACTGGATTGGGGATGGGGGAGTGGATTGTGGATGGGTGAGTGGATTGGGAAATTTGGAATGGATTGGGGATGGGAGTGGATTGGGGATGGGGGAGCAGATTGTCGTTGGAGTCTATTGGGGATGGGAGAGTGGATTGGGAATGGTGTGTACTGGGATTGGGAGAGTGGATTGTTGATGGGAGAGTGGATTGGGAAATTGGGAGTGGGTTGGGAATGGGGGATTGTATTGGGAATGGGCGAGTGGATTCGTGATGGGGGAGTGGTTTGGGAATGGAAGAGTGGAATGTGGATGGGGGAGTTAATTGTGATTGGAGTGGATTGGGGATGGGAGAGTGGATTGGGGCAGGGAGACTGGATTGGGAATGGGAGAGTGGATTGGGGAAGGGAGAGTAGATTGGGAATGGGAGAGTGGATTGGAGAAGGGAGAGTGGTTTGGGGAAGGGAGAGTGGATTGGGAATGCGAGACTGGATTGAGATGGGAACGTGGATTGGGATTGAGGATGGGAGAGTGGATTAGAGATGGGAGAGTGGATTGGGGAAGGGAGAGTGAATTGGGAATGCGAGAGTGGATTGGGGATGGGAAGTGGATTGAGGATGGAGGAATGGATTGGGGATGGGAGAGTGGATTGGGGAAGGGAGAGTGGATTGGTTATGCGAGAGTGGATTGGGGTGGGAGAGTTGATTGGGATTGAGGATGGAGAGTGGATTGGGGATGGGAAATGGATTGGAATGGGGTGTGGATTAGGGATGGAGGAGTGGATTGGGGATGGGAGAGTAGATTGGGGATGTGAGACAGGATTGGGGATCGGAGACTGGATTGGGGATTGGGAATGGATTTGGGGTGGGGAGTGGATTGGGAATGGAGGGTACTGGGATTGGGAGAGTGGATTGGTGATGGGAGAGTGGATTGTGGATGGGTGAGTGAATTGGGAAATTGGGAATGGATTGGGGATGGGAGTTTGGATTGGGGATGGGGGAGCAAATTGTCGTTGGAGTCTATTGGGGATGGGAGAGTGGATTGGGAATGGTGTGCACTGGGATTGGGAGAGTGGATTTGTGATGGGAGAGTGGATTGTGGATGGGTGAGTGGATTGGGAAATTGGGAGTGGATTGGTAATGGGAGAGTGGGTTGAGGATGGGGGAGCAGAATGTCGTTGGAGTATATTGGGGATGGGAGAGTGGATTGGGAATGGGGTGCACTGGGATTGGGAGAGTGGATTGTTGAGGGGAGAGTGGATTGGGAAATTGGGAGTGGATTGGGGATGGGAGAGTGGATTCTGGATGGGAGCATGGATTTGAGATGGGAGAGTGGATTCTGGGTGGACAGGATTGGGGATGGCGAGTGGATTGGGGATGGGAGAGTAGATTGGGAATGGGAGAGTGGATTGCGAATGGGAGAGTGGATAGGGAATGGGAGAGTGGATTGTGGATGGGAGATGAATTGGGTATGTGATAGTGGATTGGGGATGGGAGAGTGGATTGGGGATGGAAGAGTTGATTGTGGATGGGGTATGGATTAGGGATGGAGGAGTGTATTGGTGATGGGAGAGTGGATTGGGGATGGGAGAGTGGATTGGGAATGGGAGAGTTGATTTGGGATGGGAGAGTTGATTGGGATTGGGGATGGGAAAGTGCATTGGAGATGGGAGGGTGGATTGGGGATGGGAGAGTGGATTGGGGATTGGAGAGTTGATTGGGATTGGGGATGGAGTGGATTGGGGATGGCAAGTTGATTGTGGATGAGCGTGTGGATTGGGAATGGGAGAGTGGATTGGGGATGGAGTGGATTCGGAATGGGAGAGTGGAATGTGGATGGGGGAGTTAATTGTGATTGGAGTGGATTGGGGATGGGAGAGTGGATTGGGGCAGGGAGAGTGGATTGGGAATGGAAGAGTGGATTGGGGATGGGGGAGCAGAATGTCGTTGGAGTCTATTGGGATGGGAGAGTGGATTGGGAATGGTGTGCACTGGGATTGGGAGAGTGGATTCGTGATGGGAGAGTGGATTGTTAATGGGTGAGTGGATTGGGAAATTGGGAGTGGATTGGTAATGGGAGAGTGGATTGAGGATGGGGGAGCAGAATGTCGTTGGAGTCTATTGGGGATGGGAGAGTGGATTGGGAATGGTGAAGTCCTGGGATTGGGAGAGTGGATTGTTGATGGGAGAGTGGATTGGGAAATTTGGAGTGGAGTGGGAATGGGAGTTTGGATTGGGGATGGGGGAGCAAATTGTCGTTGGAGTCTATTGGGGATGGGAGAGTGGATTGGGAATGGTGTGCACTGGGATTGGGAGAGTGGATTTGTGATGGGAGAGTGGATTGTGGATGGGTGAGTGGATTGGGAAATTGGGAGTGGATTGGTAATGGGAGAGTGGGTTGAGGATGGGGGAGCAGAATGTCGTTGGAGTATATTGGGGATGGGAGAGTGGATTGGGAATGGGGTGCACTGGGATTGGGAGAGTGGATTGTTGAGGGGAGAGTGGATTGGGAAATTGGGAGTGGATTGGGGATGGGAGAGTGGATTCTGGATGGGAGCATGGATTTGAGATGGGAGAGTGGATTCTGGATGGACAGGATTGGGGATGGCGAGTGGATTGGGGATGGGAGAGTAGATTGGGAATGGGAGAGTGGATTGGGAATGGGAGAGTGGATAGGGAATGGGAGAGTGGATTGTGGATGGGAGATGAATTGGGTATGTGATAGTGGATTGGGGATGGGAGAGTGGATTGGGGATGGAAGAGTTGATTGTGGATGGGGTATGGATTAGGGATGGAGGAGTGGATTGGTGATGGGAGAGTGGATTGGGGATGGGAGAGTGGATTGGGAATGGGAGAGTTGATTTGGGATGGGAGAGTTGATTGGGATTGGGGATGGGAAAGTGCATTGGAGATGGGAGGGTGGATTGGGGATGGGAGAGTGGATTGGGGATGGAAGAGTTGATTGTGGATGGGGTATGGATTAGGGATGGAGGAGTGGATTGGTGATGGGAGAGTGGATTGGGGATGGGAGAGTGGATTGGGAATGGGAGAGTTGATTTGGGATGGGAGAGTTGATTGGGATTGGGGATGGGAAAGTGCATTGGAGATGGGAGGGTGGATTGGGGATGGGAGAGTGGATTGGGGATTGGAGAGTGGATTGGGAAATTTGGAGTGGAGTGGGAATGGGGGAGTGTATTGGGAATGGGTGAGTGGATGTGTGATGGGGAGTGTTTTGGGAATGGAAGAGTGGAATGTGGATGGGAGAGTTAATTGTGATTGGAGTGGATTGGGGATGGGAGGGCGGATTGGGGCAGGGAGAGTGGATTGGGAATGGGAGAGCGGTTTGGGGAAGGGAGAGTAGATTGGGAATGGGAGAGTGGATTGGGGAAGGGAGAGTGGATTGGGGAAGGGAGAGTGGATTGGGAATGCGAGACTGGATTGAGATGGGAACGTAGATTGGGATTGAGGATGGGAGAGTGGATTGTTGATGGGAGAGTGGATTGGGAAATTGGGTGTAGGTTGGGAACGGGGGATTGTATTGGGAATGGGTGAGTGGATTCGTGATGGGGGAGTGGTTTGGGAATGGAAGAGTGGAATGTGGATGGGGGAGTTAATTGTGATTGGAGTGGATTGGGGATGGGAGAGTGGATTGTGGCAGGGAGACTGGATTGGGAATGGGAGAGTGGATTGGGGAAGGGAGAGTAGATTGGGAATGGGAGAGTGGATTGGAGAAGGGAGAGTGGTTTGGGGAATGGAGAGTGGATTGGGAATGCGCGACTGGATTGAGATGGGAACGTGGATTGGGATTGAGGATGGGAGAGTGGATTGGAGATGGGAGAGTGGATTGGGGAACGGAGAGTGGATTGGGAATGTGAGAGTGGATTGGTGTGGGAGAGTTGATTGTGATTGAGGACGGAGAGAGGATTGGGGATGGGAAGTGGATTTGAATGGGGTGTGGATTAGGGATGGAGGAGTGGATTGGGGATGGGAGAGTGGATTGGGGATGGGAGACAGGATTTGGGATCGGAGACTGGATTGGGGATTGGGAATGGATTGGGGGTGGGGATTGGATTGGGAATGGAGTGTACTGGGATTGGGAGAGTGGATTGGTGATGGGAGAGTGGATTGTGGATGGGTGAGTGGATTGGGAAATTGGGAATGGATTGGGGATGGGAGAGTGGATTGGGGATGGGGGAGCAGATTGTCGTTGGTGTCTATTGGGGATGGGAGAGTGGATTGGGAATGGTGTGCACTGGGATTGGGAGAGTGGATTCGTGATGGGAGAGTGGATTGTGGATGGGTGAGTGGATTGTGAAATTGGGAATGGATTGGGGATGGGAGAGTGGATTGTGAAATTGGGAATGGATTGGGGATGGGAGAGTGGATTGGGGATGGGGGAGCAGATTGTCGTTGGAGTCTATTGGGGATGGGAGAGTGGATTGGGAATGGTGTGCACTGGGATTGGGAGAGTGGATTCGTGATGGGAGAGTGGATTGTGGATGGGTGAGTGGATTGGGAAATTGGGAGTGGATTGGTAATGGGAGAGTGGGTTGAGGATGGGGGAGCAGAATGTCGTTGGAGTCTATTGGGGATGGGAGAGTGGATTGGGAAATTTGGAGTGGAGTGGGAATGGGGGAGTGTATTGGGAATGGGTGAGTGGAATCGTGATGGGGAGTGGTTTGGGAATGGAAGAGTGAAATGGGGATGGGAGAGTTAATTGTGATTGGAGTGGATTGGGAATGGGAGAGTGGATTGGGGAAGGGAGAGTAGATTTGGAATGGGAGAGTGGATTGGGGAAGGGAGATTGGATTGGGGAAGGGACAGTGGATTGAGAATGCGAGACTGGATTGAGATGGGAAAGTGGATTGGGATTGAGGATGGGAGAGTGGATTGGAGATGGGAGAGTGGATTGGGGAAGGGAGAGTGAATTGGGAATGCGAGAGTGGATTGGGGATGGGAAGTAGATTGAGGATGGAGGAGTGGATTGGGGATGGGAGAGTGGATTGGGGAAGGGAGAGTGGATTGGGAATGCGAGAGTGGATTGGGAATGCGAGAGTGGATTGGGGTGGGAGAGTTGATTGTGATTGAGGATGGAGAGTGGATTGGGGATGCGTAGTGAATAGAATGGGGTGTGGATTAGGGATGGAGGAGTGGATTGGGGATGGGAGAGTGGATTGGGGATGGGAGAGTGGATTGGGAATGGTGTGTACTGGGATTGGGAGAGTGGATTGTTGATGGGAGAGTGGATTGGGACATTCGGAGTGGGTTGGGAATGGGGGATTGTATTGGGAATGGGTGAGTGGATTTGTGATGGGGGAGTGGTTTGGGAATGGAAGAGTGGAATGTGGATGGGGGAGTTAATTGTGATTGGAGTGGATTGGGGATGGGAGAGTGGATTGGGACAGGGAGACTGGATTGGGAATGGGAGAGTGGATTGGGGAAGGGAGAGTAGATTGGGAATGGGAGAGTGGATTGGAGAAGGGAGAGTGGTTTGGGGAAGGGAGAGTGGATTGGGAATGCGAGACTGGATTGAGATGGGAACATGGATTGGGATTGAGGATGGGAGAGTGGATTGGAGATGGGAGAGTGGATTGGGGAAGGGAGAGTGAATTGGGAATGCGAGAGTGGATTGGGGATGGGAAGTGGATTGAGGATGGAGGAGTGGATTGGGGATGGGAGAGTGGATTGGGGAAGGGAGAGTGGATTGGGAATGCGAGAGTGGATTGGGGTGGGAGAGTTGATTGGGATTGAGGATGGAGAGTGGATTGGGGATGGGAAATGGATTGGAATGGGGTGTGGATTAGGGATGGAGGAGTGGAATGGGGATGTGAGACAGGATTGGGGATCGGAGACTGGATTGGGGATTGAGAATGGATTTCGGGTGGGGAGTGGATTGGGAATGGAGGGTACTGGGATTGGGAGAGTGGATTGGTGATGGGAGAGTGGATTGTGGATGGGTGAGTGGATTGGGAAATTGGGAATGGATTGGGGATGGGAGAGTGGATTGGGGATGGGGGAGCAAATTGTCGTTGGAGTCTATTGGGGATGGGAGAGTGGATTGGGAATGGTGTGCACTGGGATTGGGAGAGTGGATTCGTGATGGGAGAGTGGATTGTGGATGGGTGAGTGGATTGGGAAATTGGGAGTGGATTGGTAATGGGAGACTGGGTTGAGGATGGGGGAGCAGAATGTCGTTGGAGTATATTGGGGATGGGAGAGTGGATTGGGAATGGTGTGTACTGGGATTGGGAGAGTGGATTGTTGAGGGGAGAGTGGATTGGGAAATTGGGAGTGGATTGGGGATGGGAGAGTGGATTCAGGATGGGAGCATGGATTTGAGATGGGAGAGTGGATTTGGGATGGACAGGATTGGGGATGGCGAGTGGATTGGGATGGGAGAGTAGATTGGGAATGGGAGAGTGGATTGGGAATGGGAGAGTGGATAGGGAATGGGAGAGTGGATTGTGGATGGGAGATGAATTGGGTATGTGATAGTGGATTGGGGATGGGAGAGTGGATTGGGGATGGAAGAGTTGATTGTGGATGGGGTATGGATTAGGCATGGAGGAGTGGATTGGTGATGGGAGAGTGGATTGGGGATGGGAGAGTGGATTGGGAATGGGAGAGTTGATTTGGGATGGGTGAGTGGATAGGGAATGGGAGAGTGGATTGTGGATGGGAGATGGGAGGGTGGATTGGGGATGGGAGAGTGGATTGGGGATGGAAGAGTTGATTGTGGATGGGGTATGGATTAGGGATGGAGGAGTGGATTGGTGATGGGAGAGTGGATTGGGGATGGGAGAGTGGATTGGGAATGGGAGAGTTGATTTGGGATGGGAGAGTTGATTGGGATTGGGGATGGGAAAGTGCATTGGAGATGGGAGGGTGGATTGGGGATGGGAGAGTGGATTGGGGATGGAAGAGTTGATTGTGGATGGGGTATGGATTAGGGATGGAGGAGTGGATTGGTGATGGGAGAGTGGATTGGGGATGGGAGAGTGGATTGGGAATGGGAGAGTTGATTTGGGATGGGAGAGTTGATTGGGATTGGGGATGGGAAAGTGCATTGGAGATGGGAGGATGGATTGGGGATGGGAGAGTGGATTGGGGATTGGAGAGTGGATTGGGAAATTTGGAGTGGAGTGGGAATGGGGGAGTGTATTGGGAATGGGTGAGTGGATGTGTGATGGGGAGTGTTTTGGGAATGGAAGAGTGGAATGTGGATGGGAGAGTTAATTGTGATTGGAGTGGATTGGGGATGGGAGGGCGGATTGGGGCAGGGAGAGTGGATTGGGAATGGGAGAGCGGTTTGGGGAAGGGAGAGTAGATTGGGAATGGGAGAGTGGATTGGGGAAGGGAGAGTGGATTGGGGAAGGGAGAGTGGATTGGGAATGCGACACTGGATTGAGATGGGAACGTAGATTGGGATTGAGGATGGGAGAGTGGATTGTTGATGGGAGAGTGGATTGGGAAATTGGGTGTAGGTTGGGAACGGGGGATTGTATTGGGAATGGGTGAGTGGATTCGTGATGGGGGAGTGGTTTGGGAATGGAAGAGTGGAATGTGGATGGGGGAGTTAATTGTGATTGGAGTGGATTGGGGATGGGAGAGTGGATTGTGGCAGGGAGACTGGATTGGGAATGGGAGAGTGGATTGGGGAAGGGAGAGTAGATTGGGAATGGGAGAGTGGATTGGAGAAGGGAGAGTGGTTTGGGGAATGGAGAGTGGATTGGGAATGCGCGACTGGATTGAGATGGGAACGTGGATTGGGATTGAGGATGGGAGAGTGGATTGGAGATGGGAGAGTGGATTGGGGAACGGAGAGTGGATTGGGAATGTGAGAGTGGATTGGTGTGGGAGAGTTGATTGTGATTGAGGACGGAGAGAGGATTGGGGATGGGAAGTGGATTTGAATGGGGTGTGGATTAGGGATGGAGGAGTGGATTGGGGATGGGAGAGTGGATTGGGGATGGGAGACAGGATTTGGGATCGGAGACTGGATTGGGGATTGGGAATGGATTGGGGGTGGGGATTGGATTGGGAATGGAGTGTACTGGGATTGGGAGAGTGGATTGGTGATGGGAGAGTGGATTGTGGATGGGTGAGTGGATTGGGAAATTGGGAATGGATTGGGGATGGGAGAGTGGATTGGGGATGGGGGAGCAGATTGTCGTTGGTGTCTATTGGGGATGGGAGAGTGGATTGGGAATGGTGTGCACTGGGATTGGGAGAGTGGATTCGTGATGGGAGAGTGGATTGTGGATGGGTGAGTGGATTGGGAAATTGGGAATGGATTGGGGATGGGAGAGTGGATTGTGAAATTGGGAATGGATTGGGGATGGGAGAGTGGATTGGGGATGGGGGAGCAGATTGTCGTTGGAGTCTATTGGGGATGGGAGAGTGGATTGGGAATGGTGTGCACTGGGATTGGGAGAGTGGATTCGTGATGGGAGAGTGGATTGTGGATGGGTGAGTGGATTGGGAAATTGGGAGTGGATTGGTAATGGGAGAGTGGGTTGAGGATGGGGGAGCAGAATGTCGTTGGAGTCTATTGGGGATGGGAGAGTGGATTGGGAAATTTGGAGTGGAGTGGGAATGGGGGAGTGTATTGGGAATGGGTGAGTGGAATCGTGATGGGGAGTGGTTTGGGAATGGAAGAGTGAAATGGGGATGGGAGAGTTAATTGTGATTGGAGTGGATTGGGAATGGGAGAGTGGATTGGGGAAGGGAGAGTAGATTTGGAATGGGAGAGTGGATTGGGGAAGGGAGATTGGATTGGGGAAGGGACAGTGGATTGAGAATGCGAGACTGGATTGAGATGGGAAAGTGGATTGGGATTGAGGATGGGAGAGTGGATTGGAGATGGGAGAGTGGATTGGGGAAGGGAGAGTGAATTGGGAATGCGAGAGTGGATTGGGGATGGGAAGTAGATTGAGGATGGAGGAGTGGATTGGGGATGGGAGAGTGGATTGGGGAAGGGAGAGTGGATTGGGAATGCGAGAGTGGATTGGGAATGCGAGAGTGGATTGGGGTGGGAGAGTTGATTGTGATTGAGGATGGAGAGTGGATTGGGGATGCGTAGTGAATAGAATGGGGTGTGGATTAGGGATGGAGGAGTGGATTGGGGATGGGAGAGTGGATTGGGGATGGGAGAGTGGATTGGGAATGGTGTGTACTGGGATTGGGAGAGTGGATTGTTGATGGGAGAGTGGATTGGGACATTCGGAGTGGGTTGGGAATGGGGGATTGTATTGGGAATGGGTGAGTGGATTTGTGATGGGGGAGTGGTTTGGGAATGGAAGAGTGGAATGTGGATGGGGGAGTTAATTGTGATTGGAGTGGATTGGGGATGGGAGAGTGGATTGGGGCAGGGAGACTGGATTGGGAATGGGAGAGTGGATTGGGGAAGGGAGAGTAGATTGGGAATGGAAGAGTGGATTGGGGAAGGGAGAGTGGTTTGGGGAAGGGAGAGTGGATTGGGAATGCGAGACTGGATTGAGATGGGAACATGGATTGGGATTGAGGATGGGAGAGTGGATTGGAGATGGGAGAGTGGATTGGGGAAGGGAGAGTGAATTGGGAATGCGAGAGTGGATTGGGGATGGGAAGTGGATTGAGGATGGAGGAGTGGATTGGGGATGGGAGAGTGGATTGGGGAAGGGAGAGTGGATTGGGAATGCGAGAGTGGATTGGGGTGGGAGAGTTGATTGGGATTGAGGATGGAGAGTGGATTGGGGATGGGAAATGGATTGGAATGGGGTGTGGATTAGGGATGGAGGAGTGGATTGGGGATGGGAGAGTGGATTGGGGATGTGAGACAGGATTGGGGATCGGAGACTGGATTGGGGATTGAGAATGGATTTCGGGTGGGGAGTGGATTGGGAATGGAGGGTACTGGGATTGGGAGAGTGGATTGGTGATGGGAGAGTGGATTGTGGATGGGTGAGTGGATTGGGAAATTGGGAATGGATTGGGGATGGGAGAGTGGATTGGGGATGGGGGAGCAAATTGTCGTTGGAGTCTATTGGGGATGGGAGAGTGGATTGGGAATGGTGTGCACTGGGATTGGGAGAGTGGATTCGTGATGGGAGAGTGGATTGTGGATGGGTGAGTGGATTGGGAAATTGGGAGTGGATTGGTAATGGGAGACTGGGTTGAGGATGGGGGAGCAGAATGTCGTTGGAGTATATTGGGGATGGGAGAGTGGATTGGGAATGGTGTGTACTGGGATTGGGAGAGTGGATTGTTGAGGGGAGAGTGGATTGGGAAATTGGGAGTGGATTGGGGATGGGAGAGTGGATTCAGGATGGGAGCATCGATTTGAGATGGGAGAGTGGATTCGGGATGGACAGGATTGGGGATGGCGAGTGGATTGGGGATGGGAGAGTAGATTGGGAATGGGAGAGTGGATTGGGAATGGGAGAGTGGATAGGGAATGGGAGAGTGGATTGTGGATGGGAGATGAATTGGGTATGTGATAGTGGATTGGGGATGGGAGAGTGGATTGGGGATGGAAGAGTTGATTGTGGATGGGGTATGGATTAGGCATGGAGGAGTGGATTGGTGATGGGAGAGTGGATTGGGGATGGGAGAGTGGATTGGGAATGGGAGAGTTGATTTGGGATGGGTGAGTGGATAGGGAATGGGAGAGTGGATTGTGGATGGGAGATGGGAGGGTGGATTGGGGATGGGAGAGTGGATTGGGGATGGAAGAGTTGATTGTGGATGGGGTATGGATTAGGGATGGAGGAGTGGATTGGTGATGGGAGAGTGGATTGGGGATGGGAGAGTGGATTGGGAATGGGAGAGTTGATTTGGGATGGGAGAGTTGATTGGGATTGGGGATGGGAAAGTGCATTGGAGATGGGAGGGTGGATTGGGGATGGGAGAGTGGATTGTGGATTGGAGAGTTGATTGGGATTGGGGATGGAGTGGATTGGGGATGGCAAGTTGATTGTGGATGAGCGTGTGGATTGGGAATGGGAGAGTGGATTGGGGATGGAGTGGATTCGGAATGGGAGAGTGGAATGTGGATGGGGGAGTTAATTGTGATTGGAGTGGATTGGGGATGGGAGAGTGGATTGGGGCAGGGAGAGTGGATTGGGAATGGATTAGGGATGGGAGAGTGGATTGGGGATGGGGGAGCAGATTGTCGTTGTAGTCGATTGGGATGGGAGAGTGGATTGGGAATGGTGTGCACTGGGATTGGGAGAGTGGATTCGTGATGGGAGAGTGGATTGTGGATGGGTGAGTGGATTGGGAAATTGGGAGTGGATTGGTAATGGGAGAGAGGATTGAGGATGGGGGAGCAGAATGTCGTTGGAGTCTATTGGGGATGGGAGAGTGGATTGGGAATGGGAGAGCGGTTTGGGGAAGGGAGAGTAGATTGGGAATGGGAGAGTGGATTGGGGAAGGGAGAGTGGATTGGGGAAGGGAGAGTGGATTGGGAATGCGAGACTGGATTGAGATGGGAACGTGGATTGGGATTGAGTATGGGAGAGTGGATTGTTGATGGGAGAGTGGATTGGGAAATTGGGAGTGGGTTGGGAATGGGGGATTGTATTGGGAATGGGTGAGTGGATTCGTGATGGGGGAATGGTTTGGGAATGGAAGAGTGGAATGTGGATGGGGGAGTTAATTGTGATTGGAGTGGATTGGGGATGGGAGAGTGGATTGGGGCAGGGAGACTGGATTGGGAATGGGAGAGTGGATTGGGGAAGGGAGAGTAGATTGGGAATGGGAGAGTGGATTGGAGAAGGGAGAGTGGCTTGGGGAAGAGAGAGTGCATTGGGAATGCGAGACTGGATTGAGATGGGAACGTGGATTGGGATTGAGGATGGGAGAGTGGATTGGAGATGGGAGAGTGGATTGGGGAAGGGAGAGTGACTTGGGAATGCGAGAGTGGATTGAGGATGGGAAGTGGATTGAGGATGGAGGAGTGGATTGGGGATGGGAGAGTGGATTGGGGATGGGAAATGGATTGGAATGGGGTGTGGATTAGGGATGGAGGAGTGGATTGGGGATGGGAGAGTGGATTGGGGATGTGAGACAGGATTGGGGTTCGGAGACTGAATTGGGGATTGGGAATGGATTTGGGGTGGGGAGTGGATTGGGAATGGAGGGTACTGGGATTGGGAGAGTGGATTGGTGATGGCAGAGTGGATGTGGATGGGTGAGTGGATTGGGAAATTGGGAATGGATTGGGGATGGGAGAGTGGATTGGGGATGGGGGAGCAAATTGTCGTTGGAGTCTATTGGGGATGGGAGAGTGGATTGGGAATGATGTGCACTGGGATTGGGAGAGTGGATTTGTGATGGGAGAGTGGATTGGGAAATTTGGAGTGGAGTGGGAATGGGGGAGTGTATTGGGAATGGGTGAGTGGATTTGTGATGGGGAGTGGTTTGGGAATGGAAGAGTGGAATGTGGATGGGAGAGTTAATTGTGATTGGAGTGGATTGGGGATGGGAGGGCGGATTGGGGCAGGGAGAGTGGATTGGGAATGGGAGAGCGGTTTGGGGAAGGGAGAGTAGATTGGGAATGGGAGAGTGGATTGGGGAAGGGAGAGTGGATTGGGGAAGGGAGAGTGGATTGGGAATGCGAGACTGGATTGAGATGGGAACGTGGATTGGGATTGAGGATGGGAGAGTGGATTGGAGATGGGAGAGTGGATTGGGGAAGGGAGAGTGAATTGGGAATGCGAGAGTGGATTGGGGATGGGAAGTGGATTGAGGATGGAGGAGTGGATTGGGGATGGGAGAGTGGATTGGGGAAGGGAGAGTGGATTGGGAATGCGAGAGTGGATTGGGGTGGGAGAGTTGATTGGGATTGAGGATGGAGAGTGGATTGGGGATGGGAAATGGATTGGAATGGGGTGTGGATTAGGGATGGAGGAGTGGATTGGGGATGGGAGAGTGGATTGGGGATGTGAGACAGGATTGGGGATCGGAGACTGGATTGGGGATTGGGAATGGATTTGGTGTGGGGAGTGGATTGGGAATGGAGGGTACTGGGATTGGGAGAGTGGATTCGTGATGGGAGAGTGGATTGGGAAATTTGGAGTGGAGTGGGAATGGGGGAGTGTATTGGGAATGGGTGAGTGGATTTGTGATGGGGAGTGGTTTGGGAATGGAAGAGTGGAATGTGGATGGGAGAGTTAATTGTGATTGGAGTGGATTGGGGATGGGAGGGCGGATTGGGGCAGGGAGAGTGGATTGGGAATGGGAGAGCGGTTTGGGGAAGGGAGAGTAGATTGGGAATGGGAGAGTGGATTGGGGAAGGGAGAGTGGATTGGGGAAGGGAGAGTGGATTGGGAATGCGAGACTGGATTGAGATGGGAACGTGGATTGGGATTGAGGATGGGAGTGGATTGGAGATGGGAGAGTGGATTGGGGAAGGGAGAGTGAATTGGGAATGCGAGAGTGGATTGGGGATGGGAAGTGGATTGAGGATGGAGGAGTGGATTGGGGATGGGAGAGTGGATTGGGGAAGGGAGAGTGGATTGGGAATGCGAGAGTGGATTGGGGTGGGAGAGTTGATTGGGATTGAGGATGGAGAGTGGATTGGGGATGGGAAATGGATTGGAATGGGGTGTGAATTAGGGATGGAGGAGTGGATTGGGGATGGGAGAGTGGATTGGGGATGTGAGACAGATTTGGGGATCGGAGACTGGATTGGGGATTGGGAATGGATTTGGGGTGGGGAGTGGATTGGGAATGGAGGGTACTGGGATTGGGAGAGTGGATTGGTGATGGGATAGTGGATGTGGATGGGTGAGTGGATTTGGAAATTGGGAATGGATTGGGGATGGGAGAGTGGATTGGGGATGGGGGAGCAAATTGTCGTTGGAGTCTATTGGGGATGGGAGAGTCGATTGGGAATGGTGTGCACTGGGATTGGGAGAGTGGATTCGTGATGGGAGAGTGGATTGTGGATGGGTGAATGAATTGGTAAATTGGGAGTGGATTGGTAATGGGAGAGTGGGTTGAGGATGGGGGAGCAGAATGTCGTTGGAGTATATTGGGGATGGGAGAGTGGATTGGGAATGGTTTGTACTGGGATTGGGAGAGTGGATTTTTGAGGGGAGAGTGGATTGGGAAATTGGGAGTGGATTGGGGATGGGAGAGTGGATTCTGGATGGGAGCATGGATTTGAGATGGGAGAGTGGATTCGGGATGGACAGGATTGGGGATGGCGAGTGGATTGGGGATGGGAGAGTAGATTGGGAATGGGAGAGTGGATTGTGGATGGGAGATGAATTGGGTATGTGATAGCGGATTGGGGATGGGAGAGTGGATTGGGGATGGAAGAGTTGATTGTGGATGGGGTATGGATTAGGGATGGAGGAGTGGATTGGTGATGGGAGAGTGGATTGGGGATGGGAGAGTGGATTTGGAATGGGAGAGTTGATTTGGGATGGGAGAGTTGATTGGGATTGGGGATGGGAAAGTGCATTGGAGATGGGAGGGTGGATTGGGGATGGGAGAGTGGATTGGGGATGGAAGAGTTGATTGTGGATGGGGTATGGATTAGGGATGGAGGAGTGGATTGGTGATGGGAGAGTGGATTGGGGATGGGAGAGTGGATTGGGAATGGGAGAGTTGATTTGGGATGGGAGAGTTGATTGGGATTGGGGATGGGAAAGTGCATTGGAGATGGGAGGGTGGATTGGGGATGGGAGAGTGGATTGGGGATTGGAGAGTTGATTGGGATTGGGGATGGAGTGGATTGGGGATGGCAAGTTGATTGTGGATGAGCGTGTGGATTGGGAATGGGAGAGTGGATTGGGGATGGAGTGAATTCGGAATGGGAGAGTGGAATGTGGATGGGGGAGTTAATTGTGATTGGAGTGGATTGGGGATGGGAGAGTGGATTGGGGCAGGGAGAGTGGATTGGGAATGGATTAGGGATGGGAGAGTGGATTGGGGGTGGGAGAGCAGATTGTCGTTGGAGTCTATTGGGATGGGAGAGTGGATTGGGAATGGTGTGCACTGGGATTGGGAGAGTGGATTCGTGATGGGAGAGTGGATTGTGGATGGGTGAGTGGATTGGGAAATTGGGAGTGGATTGGTAATGGGAGAGTGGATTGAGGATGGGGGAGCAGAATGTCGTTGGAGTCTATTGGGGATGGGAGAGTGGATTGGGAATGGTGTGTACTGGGATTGGGAGAGTGGATTGTTGATGGGAGAGTGGATTGGGAAATTTGGAGTGGAGTGGGAATGTGGGAGTGTATTGGGAATGGGTGAGTGGATTTAAAATGGGGAGTGGTTTAGGAATGGAAGAGTGGAATGTGGATGGGAGAGTTAATTGTGATTGGAGTGGATTGGGGATGGGAGGGCGGATTGGGGCAGGGAGAGTGGATTGGGGATGGGAGAGCGGTTTGGGGAAGGGAGAGTAGATTGGGAATGGGAGAGTGGATTGGGGAAGGGAGAGTGGATTGAGGATGGGAGAGTGGATTGGAGATGGGAGAGTGGATTGAGAAAGGGAGAGTAAATTGGGAATGCGAGAGTGGATTGGGGATGGGAAGTGGATTGAGGATGGAGGAGTGGATTGGGGATGGGAGAGTGGATTGGGGAAGGGAGAGTGGATTGGGAATGCGAGAGTGGATTGGGGTGGGAGAGTTGATTGGGATTGAGGATGGAGAGTGGATTGGGGATGGGAAATGGATTGGAATGGGGAGTGGATTAGGGATGGAGGAGTGGATTGGGGATGGGAGAGTGGATTGGGGATGTGAGACAGGATTGGGGATCAGAGACTGAATTGGGGATTGGGAATGGATTGGGGGTGGGGAGTGGATTGGGAATGGAGGGTACTGTGATTGGGAGAGTGGATTGGTGATGGGAGAGTGGATTGTGGATGGGTGAGTGGATTGGGAAATTGGGAATGGATTGGGGATGGGAGAGTGGATTGGGGATGGGGGAGCAGATAGTCGTTGGAGTCTATTGGGGGATGGGAGAGTGGATTGGCAAAGGTGTGTACTGTGATTGGGAGAGTGGATTGTTGAGGGGAGAGTGGATTGGTAAATTGGGAGTGGATTGGGGATGGGAGAGTGGATTCTGGATGGACAGGATTGGGGATGGCGAGTGGATTGGGGATGGGAGAGTAGATTGGGAATTGGAGAGTGGATTGGGAATGGGAGAGTGGATAGGGAATGGGAGTGTGGATTGTGGATGGGAGATGAATTGGGTATGTGATAGTGGATTGGGGATGGGAGAGTGGATTGGGGATGGAAGAGTTGATTGTGGATGGGGTATGGATTAGGGATGGAGGAGTGGATTGGTGATGGGAGAGTGGATTGGGGATGGGAGAGTGGATTGGGAATGGGAGAGTTGATTTGGGATGGGAGAGTTGATTGGGATTGGGGATGGGAAAGTGCATTGGAGATGGGACGGTGGATTGGGGATGGGAGAGTGGATTGGGGATTGGAGAGTTGATTGGGATTGGGAATGGAGTGGATTGGGGATGGCAAGTTGATTGTGGATGAGAGTGTGGATTGGGAATGGGAGAGTGGATTGGGGATGGAGTGGATTCGGAATGGGAGAGTGGATTTTGGATGGGAGAGTGGATTGGGGATGGGAGAGTGGATTGGTGGATGGGAGAGTTGATTGGGATTGGAGAGTGGATTGGGAATGGGGGAGTGGTTTGGGGATGTAATGGATTGGGAATGGGAGAGTGGATTGGGGATAGGAGAGTAGATTGGGAATGTGAGTGTGGATGGGAGAGTGGATTGGGGATGGGAGAGTGGATTGGGATGTGAGAGTGGATTGGGGAAGAGAGAGTGTATTGGGGATGGGTGAGTGGATTGCAGAAGGAGTAGTGGATTGGGAATGGGAGAAAGGATTGTGGATGGGAAAGTGGATTGAGAACGTGGGAGTGGATTGGGAATGGGGGAGTGGGTTGGGAATGGGCGAGTGGATTTGTGATGGGGGAGTGGTTTGGGAATGAAAGAGTGAATGGGGATGGGAGAGTTAATTGTGATTGGAGTGGATTGGGGATGGGAGGGTGGAGTGGGGAAGGGAGAGTTGATTGGGAATGCGAGAGTGGATTGGGGAAAGGAGAGTGGATTGGGGAAGGGAGAGTGGATTGGGAATGCGAGAGTGGATTGGGAATGCGAGAGTGGATTGGGAATGGGAGAGTGGATTGGGGAAGGGAGAGTAGATTGGGAATGGGAGAGTGGATTGGAGAAGGGACAGTGGTTTGGGGAAGGGAGAGTGGATTGGGAATGCGAGACTGGATTGAGATGGGAACGTGGATTGCGATTGAGGATGGGAGAGTGGATTGGAGATGGGAGAGTGGATTGGGGAAGGGAGAGTGAATTGGGAATGCGAGAGTGGAATGGGGATGGGAAGTGGATTGAGGATGGAGGAGTGGATTGCGGATGGGAGAGTGGATTGGGGAAGGGAGAGTGGATTGGGAATGTGAGAGTGGATTGGGGTGGGAGAGTTGATTGTGATTGAGGACGGAGAGAGGATTGGGGATGGGAAGTGGATTGGAATGGGGTGTGGATTAGGGATGGAGGAGTGGATTGGGGATGGGAGAGTGGATTGGGGATGGGAGACAGGATTTGGGATTGGAGACTGGATTGGGGATTGGGAATGGATTGGGGGTGGGGATTGGATTGGGAATGGAGTGTACTGGGATTGGGAGAGTGGATTGGTGATGGGAGAGTGGATTGTGGATGGGTGAGTGGATTGGGAAATTGGGAATGGATTGGGGATGGGAGAGTGGATTGGGGATGGGGGAGCAGCTTGTCGTTGGTGTCTATTGGGGATGGGAGAGTGGATTGGGAATGGTGTGCACTGGGATTGGGAGAGTGGATTCGTGATGGGAGAGTGGATTGTGGATGGGTGAGTGGATTGGGAAATTGGGAATGGATTGGGGATGGGAGAGTGGATTGGGAAATTGGGAATGGATTGGGGATGGGAGAGTGGATTGGGGATGGGGGAGCAGATTGTCGTTGGAGTCTATTGGGGATGGGAGAGTGGATTGGGAATGGTGTGCACTGGGATTGGGAGAGTGGATTCGTGATGGGAGAGTGGATTGTGGATGGGTGAGTGGATTGGGAAATTTTGAGTGGATTGGGGATGGGACGGTGGATTGGGGCAGGGAGTGGATTGGGAATGGGAGAGCGGATTGGGGAAGGGAGAGTAGATTGGAAATGGGAGAGTGGATTGGGGAAGGGAGAGTGGATTGGGGAAGGGAGAGTGGATTGGGAATGCGAGACTGGATTGAGATGGGAACGTGGATTGGGATTGAGGATGGGAGAGTGGATTGGAGATGGGAGAGTGGATTGGGGATGGGAAGTGGATTGAGGATGGAGTAGTGGATTGCGGATGGAAGAGTGGATTGGGAAAGGGAGAGTGGATTGGGAATGCGAGAGTGGATTGGGGTGGGAGAGTTGATTGGGATTGAGGATGGAGAGAGGATTGTGGATGGGAAGTGGATTGGAATGGGGTGTGGATTAGGGATGGAGGAGTGGATTGGGGATGGGAGAGTGGATTGGGGATGAGAGACAGGATTTGGGATCGGAGACTGGATTGGGGATTGGGAATGGATTGGGGGTGGGGAGTGGATTGGGAATGTAGTGTACTGGGATTGGGAGAGTGGATTGGTGATGGGAGAGTGGATTGTGGATGGGTGAGTGGATTGGGAAATTGGGAATGGATTAGGGATGGGAGAGTGGATTGGGGATGGGGGAGCAGAATGTCGTTGGAGTCTATTGGGGATGGGAGAGTGGATTGGGAATGGTGTGTACTGGGATTGGGAGAGTGGATTGTTGATGGGAGTGGATTGGGAAATTTGGAGTGGAGTGGGAATGGGGGAGTGTATTGGGAATGGGTGAGTGGATTCGTGATGGGGAGTGGTTTGGGAATGGAAGAGTGGAATGTGGATGGGAGAGTTAATTGTGATTGGAGTGGATTGGGGATGGGAGGGCGGATTGGGGCAGGGAGAGTGGATTGGGAATGGGAGAGCGGTTTGGGGAAGGGAGAGTAGATTGGGAATGGGAGAGTGGATTGGGGAAGGAAGAGTGGATTGGGGAAGGGAGAGTGGATTGGGATTGCGAGACTGGATTGAGATGGGAACGTGGATTGGGATTGAGGATGGGAGAGTGGATTGGAGATGGGAGAGTGGATTGGGGAAGGGAGAGTGAATTGGGAATGGTGTGTACTGGGATTGGGAGAGTGGATTGTTGATGGGAGAGTGAATTGCGAAATTGGGAGTGGATTGGGAATGGGGGAGTGTATTGGGAATGGGTGAGTGGATTCGTAATGGGGAGTGGTTTGGGCATGGAAGAGTGGAATGTGGATGGGAGAGTTAATTGTGATTGGAGTGGATTGGGGATGGGACGTCGGATTGGGGCAGGGAGTGGATTGGGAATGGGAGAGTGGATTGGGGAAGGGAGAGTAGATTGGAAATGGGAGAGTGGATTGGGGAAGGGAGAGTGGATTGGGGAAGGGAGAGTGGATTGGGAATGCGAGACTGGATTGAGATGGGAACGTGGATTGGGATTGAGGATGGGAGAGTGGATTGGAGATGGGAGAGTGGATTGGGGAAGGGAGAGTGAATTGGGAATGGTGTGTACTGGGATTGGGAGAGTGGATTGTTGATGGGAGAGTGGATTGCAAAATTGGGAGTGGATTGGGAATGGGGGAGTGTATTGGGAATGGGTGAGTGGATTCGTAATGGGGAGTAGTTTGGGCATGGAAGCGTGGAATGTGGATGGGAGAGTTAATTGTGATTGGAGTGGATTGGGGATGGGACGGCGGATTGGGGCAGGGAGTGGATTGGGAATGGGAGAGCGGATTGGGGAAGGGAGAGTAGATTGGAAATGGGAGTGGATTGGGGAAGGGAGAGTGGATTGGGGAAGGGAGAGTGGATTGGGAATGCGAGACTTGATTGAGATGGGAACATGGATTGGGATTGAGGATGGGAGAGTGGATTGGAGATGGGAGAGTGGATTGGGGAAGGGAGAGTGAATTGGGAATGCGAGAGTGGATTGGGGATGGGAAGTGGATTGAGGATGGAGGAGTGGATTGGGGATGGGAGAGTGGATTGGGGAAGGGAGAGTGGATTGGGAATGCGAGCGTGGATTGGGGTGGGAGAGTTGATTGGGATTGAGGATGGAGAGTGGATTGGGGATGGGAAATGGATTGGAATGGGGTGTGGATTAGGGATGGTGGAGTGGATTGGGGATGGGAGAGTGGATTGGGGATGGGAGACAGGATTGGGGATCGGGGACTGGATTGGGGATTGGGAATGGATTGGGGGTGGGGAGTGGATTGGGAATGGAGTGTACTGGGATTGGGAGAGTGGATTGGTGATGGGAGAGTGGATTGTGGATGGGTGAGTGGATTGGGAAATTTGGAATGGATTGGGGATGGGAGAGTGGATTGGGGATGGGGGAGCAGATTGTCATTGGAGTCGATTGGGGATGGGAGAGTGGATTGGGAATGGTGTGCACTGGGATTGGGAGAGTGGATTCGTGATGGGAGAGTGGATTGTGGATGGGTGAGTGGATTGGGAAATTGGGAGTGGATTGGTAATGGGAGAGTGGGTTGAGGATGGGGGAGCAGAATGTCATTGGAGTCTATTGGGGATGGGAGAGTGGATTGGGAATGGTGTGTACTGGGATTGGGAGAGTGGATTGGGAAATTGGGAGTGGATTGGGGATGGGAGAGTGGATTCTGGATGGGAGCATGGATTTGAGATGGGAGAGTGGATTCGGGATGGACAGGATTGGGGATGGCGAGTGGATTGGGGATGGGAGAGTAGATTGGGAATGAGAGAGTGGATTGGGAATGGGAGAGTGGATTGTGGATGGGAGAGTGAATTGGGTATGTGATAGTGGATTGGGGATGGGAGTGGATTGGTGATCTGAGAGTGGATTGGGGATGGGAGAGTGGATTGGGAATGGGAGAGTTGATTTGGGATAGGAGAGTTGAATGGGATTGGGGATGGGAAAGTGGGGGAGTGGGTTGGAAATGGGCGAGTGGATTCGTGATGGGGGAGTGGTTTGGGAATGAAAGAGTGAATGGGGATGGGAGAGTTAATTGTGATTGGAGTGGATTGGGGATGGGAAGGTGGATTGGGGCAGGGAGAGTGGATTGTGAACGGGAGAGTGGATTGGGGAAGGGAGAGTGGATTGGGGAAGGGAGAGTGGATTGGGAATGCGAGAGTGGATTGGGAATGCGAGAGTGGATTGGGGTGGGAGAGTTGATTGGGATTGAGGATGGAGAGTGGATTGGAGATGGGAGAGTGGATTGGGGAAGAGAGAGTGGATTGGGAATGCGAGAGTGGATTGGAGATCGGACTGTGGATTGGGGATGGGAGACAGGATTGAGGATGGAGGAGTGGATTGGGGATGGGAGAGTGGATTGGGGAAGGAGAGTGGATTGGGAATGCGAGAGTGGATTGGGGTGGGAGAGTTGATTGGGATTGAGGATGTAGAGTGGATTGGGGATGGGAAATGGATTGGAATGGGGTGTGGATTAGGGATGGAGGAGTGGATTGGGGATGGGAGACAGGATTGGGGATCAGAGACTGGATTGGGTATTGGGAATGGATTGGGGGTGGGGAGTAGATTGGGAATGGAGTGTACTGGGATTGGGAGAGTGGATTGGTGATGGGAGAGTGGATTGTGGATGGGTGAGTGGATTGGGAAATTGGGAATGGATTGGGGATGGGGAGCAGATTGTCGTTGGAGTCTATTGGGGATGGGAGAGTGGATTGGGAATGGTGTGCACTGGGATTGGGAGAGCGGATTGGTGATGGGAGAGTGGATTGTGGATGGGTGAGTGGATTGGGAAATTGGGAGTGGATTGGGGATGGGAGAGTGGATTGGGGATGGGGGATCAGATTGTCGTTGGGAGTGGATTGGAGATGGGAGAGTGGCTTGGGAATGTACTGGATTAGGATTGGGAGGGTGGATTGGTGATGGGAGAGTGGATTGTGGATTTCGAGAGTGGATTGGGAATGGGGGAGTGGATTGGGAATTTGGGAGTGGATTGGGAACGGGGGAGTGGATGGGGGATGGGAGAGTGGAATGGGGATCGAGAGTGGATTGCGGATGGAGTGGATTGGTGATGACAAGTTGATTGTGGATGAGAGTGTGGATTGGGAATGGGAGAGTGGATTGGGGATGGAGTGGATTGGGGATGGGAGAGTTGATTTTGGATGGGAGAGTGGATTGGGGATGGGAGAGTGGATTGGGGATGGGAGAGTTGATTGGGATTGGAGAGTGGATTGGGATTGGAGGGGGGATTGGGGATGTAATGGATTGATATGGGAGAGTGGATTGTGGATGGGAGAGTGGATTGGGATGTGAGAGTGGATTGGGGAAGAGAGAGTGTATTGGGGATGGGAGAGTGGATTGCAGAAGGAGGAGTGGATTTGGAATGGGAGAATGGATTGTGGATGGGAAAGTGGATTGAGAACGTGGGAGTGGATTGGGAATGGGGGAGTGTATTGGGAATGGGCGGATGGATTTGTGATGGGGGAGTGGTTTGGGAATGGAAGAGTGGATTGGGGATGGGAGGGTGGACTGGGGCAGGGAGTGTGGATTGGGAATGGGAGAGTGGATTGGGGAAGGGACAGTAGATTGGGGTTGGGAGAGTGGATTGGGGATGGGACAGTGGATTGGGGGTGGGAGAGTTGATTGGAGATGGGAGGGTGTATTGGGGATGGGAGAGTGGATTGGGAATGGGAGAGTTGATTAGGATTGGAGATGGGAGAGTGGATTGGAGATGGGAGAGTGAATTGGGGATGGGGTGTGGATTGGGGATGGGAAAGTGGATTGGAGATGGGAAAGTGGATTGGAGATGGGAGAGTGGATTGGGATGGGAGAGAGGATTGGGAATGGGAAAGTTGATTGGGATTGGTGATGGGAGAGTGGATTGGAGATGGGAGAGTGAATTGGGGATGGGAGTGTTTATTGGAGATGGGAGAGTGGATTAGGGATGGGAGAGTGGCTTGATGATGGGAGAGTGGATTGGGGTTGGGAGACAGGATTGGGGATTGGAGGCTGGATTGGGGATTGGGAGTGGATTTGGGGTAGGGGTAGTTTGGCAATGGGAATGTGGATTGGGGATGGGCGAGTGGATTCGGTATGGGGGAGTAGTTTGTGGGTGGAGTGGATTGGGGATGGGAGAGTTGATTGGGAATGGAGTGGATTAGCATTGGGAGAGTGGATTTGTGATGGGAGAGTGGATTGTGGATGGGAGAGTGGATTGGAAACGGGGGAGTGGATTGGGAACGAGGGAGTGGATTGGGAATTGGGGAGTGGAATGGGAGCGGTGTAGTGGATGGGGGATGGGAGAGTGGATTGTGGATCGAGAGTGGATTGGGGATGGAGTGGATTGGGGATGGCGAGTTGATTGGGGATGAGCGTGTGGATTGGGAATGGGAAAGTGGACTGGGGATGTAGTGGTTTGGGAATGGGAGAGTGGATTGTGGATAGGAGAGTGGATTGGGTATGGGGGTGTGGATTGTGGATGGGAGAGTGGATTGGGGATGAGAGACAGGATTTGGGATCGGAGACTGGATTGGGGATTGGGAATGGATTGGGGGTGGGGAGTGGATTGGGAATGGAGTGTACTGGGATTGGGAGAGTGGATTGGTGATGGGAGAGTGGATTGTGGATGGGTGAGTGGATTGGGAAATTGGGAATGGATTAGGGATGGGAGAGTGGATTGGGGATGGGGGAGCAGAATGTCGTTGGAGTCTATTGGGGATGGGAGAGTGGATTGGGAATGGTGTGTACTGGGTTTGGGAGAGTGGATTGTTGATGGGAGTGGATTGGGAAATTTGGAGTGGAGTGGGAATGGGGGAGTGTATTGGGAATGGGTGAGTGGATTGATGATGGGGAGTGGTTTGGGAATGGAAGAGTGGAATGTGGATGGGAGAGTTAATTGTGATTGGAGTGGATTGGGGATGGGAGGGCGGATTGGGGCAGGGAGAGTGGATTGGGAATGGGAGAGCGGTTTGGGGAAGGGAGAGTAGATTGGGAATGGGAGAGTGGATTGGGGAAGGAAGAGTGGATTGGGGAAGGGAGAGTAGATTGGGATTGCGAGACTGGATTGAGATGGGAACGTGGATTGGGATTGAGGATGGGAGAGTGGATTGGAGATGGGAGAGTGGATTGGGGAAGGGAGAGTGAATTGGGAATGGTGTGTACTGGGATTGGGAGAGTGGATTGTTGATGGGAGAGTGGATTGCGAAATTGGGAGTGGATTGGGAATGGGGGAGTGTATTGGGAATGGGTGAGTGGATTCGTAATGGGGAGTGGTTTGGGCATGGAAGAGTGGAATGTGGATGGGAGAGTTAATTGTGATTGGAGTGGATTGGGGATGGGACGGCGGATTGGGGCAGGGAGTGGATTGGGAATGGGAGAGTGGATTGGGGAAGGGAGAGTAGATTGGAAATGGGAGAGTGGATGGGGAAGGGAGAGTGGATTGGGGAAGGGAGAGTGGATTGGGAATGCGAGACTGGATTGAGATGGGAACGTGGATTGGGATTGAGGATGGGAGAGTGGATTGGAGATGGGAGAGTGGATTGGGGAAGGGAGAGTGAATTGGGAATGGTGTGTACTGGGATTGAGAGAGTGGATTGTTGATGGGAGAGTGGATTGCGAAATTGGGAGTGGATTGGGAATGGGGGAGTGTATTGGGAATGGGTGAGTGGATTCGTAATGGGGAGTAGTTTGGGCATGGAAGCGTGGAATGTGGATGGGAGAGTTAATTGTGATTGGAGTGGATTGGGGATGGGACGGCGGATTGGGGCAGGGAGTGGATTGGGAATGGGAGAGCGGATTGGGGAAGGGAGAGTAGATTGGAAATGGGAGTGGATTGGGGAAGGGAGAGTGGATTGGGGAAGGGAGAGTGGATTGGGAATGCGAGACTTGATTGAGATGGGAACGTGGATTGGGATTGAGGATGGGAGAGTGGATTGGAGATGGGAGAGTGGATTGGGGAAGGGAGAGTGAATTGGGAATGCGAGAGTGGATTGGGGATGGGAAGTGGATTGAGGATGGAGGAGTGGATTGGGGATGGGAGAGTGGATTGGGGAAGGGAGAGTGGATTGGGAATGCGAGCGTGGATTGTGGTGGGAGAGTTGATTGGGATTGAGGATGGAGAGTGGATTGGGGATGGGAAATGGATTGGAATGGGGTGTGGATTAGGGATGGTGGAGTGGATTGGGGATGGGAGAGTGGATTGGGGATGGGAGACAGGATTGGGGATCGGGGACTGGATTGGGGATTGGGAATGGATTGGGGGTGGGGAGTGGATTGGGAATGGAGTGTACTGGGATTGGGAGAGTGGATTGTGGATGGGTGAGTGGATTGGGAAATTGGGAATGGATTGGGGATGGGTGAGTGGATTGGGGATGGGGGAGCAGATTGTCATTGGAGTCTATTGGGGATGGGAGAGTGGATTGGGAATGGTGTGCACTGGGATTGGGAGAGTGGATTCGTGATGGGAGAGTGGATTGTGGATGGGTGAGTGGATTGGGAAATTGGGAGTGGATTGGTAATGGGAGAGTGGGTTGAGGATGGGGGAGCAGAATGTCATTGGAGTCTATTGGGGATGGGAGAGTGGATTGGGAATGGTGTGTACTGGGATTGGGAGAGTGGATTGTTGGGGGAAGAGTGGATTGGGAAATTGGGAGTGGATTGGGGATGGGAGAGTGGATTCTGGATGGGAGCATGGATTTGAGATGGGAGAGTGGATTCGGGATGGACAGGATTGGGGATGGCGAGTGGATTGGGGATGGGAGAGTAGATTGGGAATGAGAGAGTGGATTGGGAATGGGAGAGTGGATTGTGGATGGGAGAGTGAATTGGGTATGTGATAGTGGATTGGGGATGGGAGAGGATTGGGGATGGAAGAGTTTATTGTGGATGGGGTATGGATTAGGGATGGAGGAGTGGATTGGTGATGGGAGTGGATTGGGGATGGGAGAGTGGATTGGGAATGGGAGAGTTGATTTGGGATAGGAGAGTTGAATGGGATTGAGGATGGGAAAGTGGGGGAGTGGGTTGGAAATGGGCGAGTGGATTCGTGATGGGGGAGTGGTTTGGGAATGAAAGAGTGAATGGGGATGGGAGAGTTAATTGTGATTGGAGTGGATTGGGGATGGGAAGGTGGATTGGGGCAGGGAGAGTGGATTGTGTACGGGAGAGTGGATTGGGGAAGGGAGAGTGGATTGGGGAAGGGAGAGTGGATTGGGAATGCGAGAGTGGATTGGGAATGCGAGAGTGGATTGGGGTGGGAGAGTTGATTGGGATTGAGGATGGAGAGTGGATTGGAGATGGGAGAGTGGATTGGGGAAGAGAGAGTGAATTGGGAATGCGAGAGTGGATTGGAGATGGGACTGTGGATTGGGGATGGGAGACAGGATTGAGGATGGAGGAGTGGATTGGGGATGGGAGAGTGGATTGGGGAAGGAGAGTGGATTGGGAATGCGAGAGTGGATTGGGGTGGGAGAGTTGATTGGGATTGAGGATGTAGAGTGGATTGGGGATGGGAAATGGATTGGAATGGGGTGTGGATTAGGGATGGAGGAGTGGATTGGGGATGGGAGACAGGATTGGGGATCAGAGACTGGATTGGGTATTGGGAATGGATTGGGGGTGGGGAGTGGATTGGGAATGGAGTGTACTGGGATTGGGAGAGTGGATTGGTGATGGGAGAGTGGATTGTGGATGGGTGAGTGGATTGGGAAATTGGGAATGGATTGGGGATGGGGAGCAGATTGTCGTTGGAGTCTATTGGGGATGGGAGAGTGGATTGGGAATGGTGTGCACTGGGATTGGGAGAGCGGATTGGTGATGGGAGAGTGGATTGTGGATGGGTGAGTGGATCGGGAAATTGGGAGTGGATTGGGGATTGGAGAGTGGATTGGGGATGGGGGATCAGATTGTCGTTGGGAGTGGATTGGAGATGGGAGAGTGGCTTGGGAATGTACTGGATTAGGATTGGGAGGGTGGATTGGTGATGGGAGAGTGGATTGTGGATTTCGAGAGTGGATTGGGAATGGGGGAGTGGATTGGGAATTTGGGAGTGGATTGGGAACGGGGGAGTGGATGGGGGATGGGAGAGTGGAATGGGGATCGAGAGTGGATTGCGGATGGAGTGGATTGGTGATGACAAGTTGATTGTGGATGAGAGTGTGGATTGGGAATGGGAGAGTGGATTGGGGATGGAGTGGATTGGGGATGGGAGAGTGGATTTTGGATGGGAGAGTGGATTGGGGATGGGAGAGTGGATTGGGGATGGGAGAGTTGATTGGGATTGGAGAGTGGATTGGGATTGGAGGGGGGATTGGGGATGTAATGGATTGAAATGGGAGAGTGGATTGTGGATGGGAGAGTGGATTGGGATGTGAGAGTGGATTGGGGAAGAGAGAGTGTATTGGGGATGGGAGAGTGGATTGCAGAAGGAGGAGTGGATTTGGAATGGGAGAATGGATTGTGGATGGGAAAGTGGATTGAGAACGTGGGAGTGGATTGGTAATGGGGGAGTGTATTGGGAATGGGCGAATGGATTTGTGATGGGGGAGTGGTTTGGGAATGGAAGAGTGGATTGGGGATGGGAGGGTGGACTGGGGCAGGGAGTGTGGATTGGGAATGGGAGAGTGGATTGGGGAAGGGACAGTAGATTGGGAATGGGAGAGTGGATTGGGGATGGGAGAGTTGATTGGGATTGGGGATGGGAAAGTGGATTGGAGATGGGAGGGTGTATTGGGGATGGGAGAGTGGATTGGGAATGGGAGAGTTGATTAGGATTGGTGATGGGAGAGTGGATTGGAGATTGGAGAGTGAATTGGGGATGGGGTGTGGATTGGGGATGGGAAAGTGGATTGGAGATGGGAAAGTGGTCTGGGGATGGGAGAGTGGATTGGGGATGGGAGAGTGGTCTGGGGATGGGAGAGTGGATTGGGGATGGGAGAGTGGATTGGGGATCAGAGAGTGGATTGGGGATGGGACAGTGGATTGGGGGTGGGAGAGTTGATTGGGATTGAGGAGTGGTTTGGGAATGGGAGAGTTGATTGGGATTGGTGATGGGAGAGTGGATTGGAGATGGGAGAGTGAATTGGGGATGGGGTGTGGATTGGGGATGGGAAAGTGGATTGGAGATGGGAAAGTGGATTGGAGATGGGAGAGTGGATTGGGATGGGAGAGAGGATTGGGAATGGGAAAGTTGATTGGGATTGGTGATGGGAGAGTGGATTGGAGATGGGAGAGTGAATTGGGGATGGGAGTGTTTATTGGAGATGGGAGAGTGGATTAGGGATGGGAGAGTGGCTTGATGATGGGAGAGTGGATTGGGGTTGGGAGACAGGATTGGGAATTGGAGGCTGGATTGGGGATTGGGAGTGGATTTGGGGTAGGGGTAGTTTGGCAATGGGAATGTGGATTGGGGATGGGCGAGTGGATTCGGTATGGGGGAGTAGTTTGTGGGTGGAGTGGATTGGGGATGGGAGAGTTGATTGGGAATGGAGTGGATTAGCATTGGGAGAGTGGATTTGTGATGGGAGAGTGGATTGTGGATGGGAGATTGGATTGGAAACGGGGGAGTGGATTGGGAACGAGGGAGTGGATTGGGAATTGGGGAGTGGAATGGGAGCGGTGTAGTGGATGGGGGATGGGAGTGGATTGTGGATCGAGAGTGGATTGGGGATGGAGTGGATTGGGGATGGCGAGTTGATTGGGGATGAGCGTGTGGATTGGGAATGGGAAAGTGGACTGGGGATGTAGTGGTTTGGGAATGGGAGAGTGGATTGTGGATAGGAGAGTGGATTGGGTATGGGGGTGTGGATTGTGGATGGGAGAGTGGATAGGGGATGGGAGAGTGGATTGGGGATGGGAGAGTGGATTGGGAATGGGAGAGTGGATTGGGGACAGGAGAGTTGATTGGGATTGGGGATAGGAAAGTGCATTGGAGATGGGAGGGTGGATTGGGGATGGGAGAGTGGATTGGGGATTGGAGAGTTGACTGGGATTGGGGAATGGAGAGTGGATAGGTGAAGGGTGAGTGGATTGGGTATGGGAGAGTGGAATGGGGAAGGGAGAGTGGATTGGGAATGCGAGAGTGGATTCGGGTGGGAATGTTGATTGGGATTGAGGATGTGAGTGGATTGGAGATGGGAGAGCGGATAGGGGAAGGGTGAGTGGATTGGGGATGGGAAGTGGATTGGGGATGGGGTCTGGATTGGGGATGGGTGAGTGGATTGGGGATGGGAGAGTGGATTGGGGATGGGAGAGTGGATTTGGGATGGGAGTGGATTGGGGAAGGGAGAGTGGATTGGGGAAGGGAGAGTGGATTGGGAATGCGAGAGTGGATTGCGGATGGGAGAGTTGATTAGGATTGAGGATGGGAGAGTGGATTGGAGATGGGAGATTGGATTGGGATGGGAGAGTGGATTACTGATGGGAGAGTGCATTGGGGATAGGAGACAGGATTGGGGATCGGAGACTGGAGTGAATATTGGGAGTGGATTGGGGGTGTGGAGTGGATTGGGAATAGGAGAGTGGATTGGGGATGGGAGAGTAGTTTGTCGTTGGAGTGTATTGGGGATGGGATAGTAGATTAGGGATGGGAGAGTGGATTGGGGATGGGAGAGTGGATTGGGGATGTGGTGTGGATTGGGGATGGAGAAGTGGATTGGGGATGGGAGAGTGGATTGGGGATGGGAGAGTGGATTGGGGATGGGAGAGTAGTTTGTCTTTGGAGTGTATTGGGGATGGGAGAGTAGATTAGGGATGGGAGAGTGGATTGGGGATGGGAGAGTAGATTGGGGATGGGAGAGTGTATTGGGGATGGGGTGTCGATTGGGGATGAAGGAGTGGATTGGGGATGGGAGTGTGGATTGGGGATGGGAGAGTGGTTTGGGGATGGGAGAGTTGATTGGGATTGAGGAGTTGATTGGGAATGGGAGAGTTGATTGGGATTGGTGATGGGAGAGTGGATTGGAGATGGGAGAGTGAATTGGGGATGGGGTGTGGATTGGGGATGGTGTATGGATTGGGGATGGAGGAGTGGATTGATGATGGCAGAGTGGATTGGGGATGGGAGAGTGGATTGGGAATGGCAGAGTGGATTGGGGATGGGAGAGTTGATTGGGATTGGGGATGGAAAGTGGATTGGAGATGGGAGGTTGTATTGGGGATGGGAGAGTGGATTGGGAATGGGAGAGTTGATTAGGATTGGTGATGGGAGGGTGGATTGGAGATGGGAGAGTGAAATCGAGATGCGAGAGTGGATTGGTATGGGCGAGTTGTTTGATGATGGGAGAGTGGATTGGGGATGTGGTGTGGATTTGGGATGGAGGAGTGGATTGGGGATCGGAGAGTGGGTTGGGGATGGGACAGTGGATTGGGGGTGGGAGAGTTGATTGGGATTGGGGAGTGGTTTGGGAATGGGAGAGTTGATTGGGATTGGTGATGGGAGAATGGATTGGAGATGGGAGAGTGAATTGGGGATGGGGTGTGGATTGGGGATGGGAAAATGGATTGGGGATGGGAAAGTGGATTGGAGATGGGAGAGTGGATTGGAGATGGGAGAGTGGATTGGGATGGGAGAGAGGATTGGGAATGGGAAAGTTGATTGGGATTGGTGATGGGAGAGTGGATTGGAGATGGGAGAGTGAATTGGGGATGGGAGTGTTTATTGGAGATGGGAGTATTTATTGGAGATGGGAGAGTGGATTGGGGTTGGGAGACAGGATTGGGGATTGGAGGCTGGATTGGGGATTGGGAGTGGATTTGGGGTAGGGGTAGTTTGGCAATGGGAGTGTGGATTGTGGATGGGCGAGTGGATTCGGTATGGGGGAGTAGTTTGTGGGTGGAGTGGATTAGGGATGGGAGAGTGGATTGGGAAAGGAGTGGGTTAGCATTGGGAGAGTGGATTTGTGATGGGAGAGTGGATTGTGGATGGGAGAGTGGATTGGAAACGGGGGAGTGGATTGGGAACGAGGGAGTGGATTGGGAATTGGGGAGTGGAATGGGAGCGGTGGAGTGGATGGGGGATGGGAGAGTGGATTGTGGATCGAGAGTGGATTGGGGATGGAGTGGATTGGGGATGGCGAGTTGATTGGGGATGAGCGTGTGTATTGGGAATGGGAGAGTGGACTGGGGATGTAGTGGATTGGGAATGGGAGAGTGGATTGTGGATAGGAGAGTGGATTGGGTATGGGGGTGTGGATTGTGGATGGGAGCGTGGATAGGGGATGGGAGAGTGGATAGGGGATGGGAGAGTGGATTGGGAATGGGAGAGTGGATTGGGCACAGGAGAGTTGATTGGGATTGGGGATAGGAAAGTGCATTGGAAATGGGAGGGTGGATTGGGGATGGGAGAGTGGATTGGGGATTGGAGAGTTGACTGGGATTGGGGAATGGAGAGTGGATAGGTGAAGGGTGAGTGGATTGGGTATGGGAGAGTGGAATGGGGAAGGGAGAGTGGATTGGGAATGCGAGAGTGGATTCGGGTGGGAATGTTGATTGGGATTGAGGATGTGAGTGGATTGGAGATGGGAGAGCGGATAGGGGAAGGGTGAGTGGATTGGGGATGGGAAGTGGATTGGGGATGGGGTCTGGATTGGGGATGGGGGAGTGGATTGGGGATGGGAGAGTGGATTGGGGATGGGAGAGTGGATTGGGGAAGGGAGAGTGGATTGGGGAAGGGAGAGTGGAATGGGAATGCGAGAGTGGATTGCGGATTGGAGAGTTGATTAGGATTGAGGATGGGAGAGTGGATTGGAGATGGGAGAGTGGATTGGGATGGGAGAGGGGATTACTGATGGGAGAGTGCATTGGGGATAGGAGACAGGATTGGGGATCGGAGACGGGAGTGAATATTGGGAGTGGATTGGGGGTGTGCAGTGGATTGGGAATGGGAGAGTGGATTGGGGATGGGAGAGTAGATTGTCGTTGGAGTGTATTTGGGATGGGATAGTAGATTAGGGATGGGAGAGTGGATTGGGGATGGGAGAGTGGATTGGGGATGTGGTGTGGATTGGGGATGGAGAAGTGTATTGGGGATGGGAGAGTGGATTGGGGATGGGAGAGTGGATTGAGGATGGGAGAGTGGATTGGGGATGGGAGAGTGGATTGGGGATGTGGTGTGGATTGGGGATGAAGGAGTGGATTGGGGATGGGAGAGTGGATTGGGGATGGGAGAGAAAATTGGGGATGGGAGAGTTGATTGGGATTGGGGAGTGGATTGGGAATGGGAGAGTTGATTGGGATTGGTGATGGGAGAGTGGATTGCAGGTGGGAGAGTGAATTGGGGATGGTGTGTGGGTTGGGGATGGGAAAGTGAATTGGGTATGTGAGAGTGGATTGGGAATGGGAGAGTGGATTGGGGATGGGAGAGTGGATTGGTGATGGGGTATGGATTGGGGATGGAGGAGTGGATTGGTGATGGGAGAGTGGATTGGGGATGGGAGAGTGGATTGGGAATAGCAGAGTGGATTGCGGATGGGAGAGTTGATTGGGATTGGGAGAGTTGATTAGGATTGGTGATGGGAGAGTGGATTGGAGATGGGAGAGTGAAATCGAGTTGCAAGAGTGGATTGGTATGGGCGAGTTGTTTGATGATGAAAGAGTGGATTGGGGATGTGGTGTGGATTGGGGATGGAGGAGTGGATTGGGGATCGGAGAGTGGGTTGTGGATGGGACAGTGGATTGGGGATGGGAGAGTTGATTGGGATTGGGGAGTGGTTTGGGAATGGGAGAGTTGATTGGGATTGGTGATGGGAGTGTGGATTGCAGATGGGTGAGTGAATTGGGGATGGGGTGTGGATTGGGGATGGGAAAGTGGATTGGGGATGGGAAAGTGGATTGGGAATGGGAAAGCGGATTGGAGATGGTAAAGTGGATTGGAGATGGGAGAGTGGATTGGGATGGGAGAGAGGATTGGTAATGGGAGAGTTGATTGGGATTGGTGATGGGAGAGTGGATTGGAGATGGGAGACAGGATTGGGGATTGGAGACTGGATTGGGGATTGGGAGTGGATTTGGGGTAGGTGTAGTTTGGCAATGGAAGTGTGGATTGGAGATGGGCGAGTGGATTCGGTATGGGGGAGTAATTTGTGGGTGGAGTGGATTGGGGATGGGAGAGTTGATTGGGAATGGAGTGGATTAGCATTGGGAGAGTGGATTTGTGATGGGAGAGTGGATTGTGGATGGGAGAGTGGATTGGGAACGGGGGAGTAGATTGGGAACGGGGGAGTGGTTTGGGAATTGGGGAGTGGAATGGGAGCAGTGGAGTGGATGGGGGATGGGAGAGTGGATTGGGGATCGAGAGTGGATTGGGGATGGAGTGGATTGGGGATGGCGAGTTGATTGGGGATGTGCGTGTGGATTGGGAATGGGAGAGTGGACTGGGGATGTAGTGGATTGGGAATGGGAGAGTGGATTGTGGATAGGAGAGTGGATTGGGTCTGGGGGTGTGGATTGTGGATGGGAGAGTGGATAGGGGATGGGAGAGTGGATAGGGGATGGGAGAGTGGTTTGGGGATGGGAGAGTGGATTGGGAATGGGAGAGTGGATTGGGGACAGGAGAGTTGATTGGGATTGGGGAATGGAGAGTGGATAGGTGCTAATCCACTCCATTCCCAATCAACTCTCCCATCCCCAATCCACTCCACCCACAAATTACTCCCCCATACCGAATCCACTCGCCCATCTCCAATCCACACTTCCATTGCCAAACTACACCTACCCCAAATCCACTCCCAATCCCCAATCCAGTGGATTGGGGATGGGAGAGTGGAATGGGGAAGGGAGAGTGGATTGGGAATGCGAGAGTGGATTCGGGTGGGAATGTTGATTGGGATTGAGGATGTGAGAGTGGATTGGAGATGGGAGAGCGGATAGGGGAAGGGTGAGTGGATTGGGAATGCGTCAGTGGATTGGGGATGGGAAGTGGATTGGGTATGGGAGAGTGGATTGGGGATGGGAGAGTGGATTGTGGATGGGAGAGTGGATTGGGGAAGGGAGAGTGGATTGGGAATGCGAGAGTGGATTGCGGATGGGAGAGTTGATTAGGATTGAGGATGGGAGAGTGGATTGGAGATGGGAGAGTAGATTGTGATGGGAGACAGGATTGGGGATCGGAGACTGGAGTGACTATAGGGAGTGGATTGGGGGTGGGGAGTGGATTGGGAATGTGAGAGTGGATTGGGGATGGGAGAGTAGTTTGTCGTTGGAGTGTATTGGGGATGGGAGAGTAGATTAGGGATGGGAGAGTGGATTGGGGATGGGAGAGTGGATTGGGGATGTGGTGTGGATTGGGGATGGAGGAGTGGATTGGGGATGGGAGAGTGGTCTGGGGATGGGAGAGTGGATTGGGGATGGGAGAGTGGATTGGGGACAGGAGAGTTGATTGGGATTGGGGATAGGAAAGTGCATTGGAGATGGGAGGGTGGATTGGGGATGGGAGAGTGGATTGGGGATTGGAGAGTTGACTGGGATTGGGGAATGGAGAGTGGATAGGTGAAGGGTGAGTGGATTGGGTATGTGAGAGTGGAATGGGGAAGGGAGAGTGGATTGGGAATGCGAGAGTGGATTCGGGTGGGAATGTTGATTGGGATTGAGGATGTGAGTGGATTGGAGATGGGAGAGCGAATAGGGGAAGGGTGAGTGGATTGGGGATGGGAAGTGGATTGGGGATGGGTGAGTGGATTGGGGATGGGAGAGTGGATTGGGGATGGGAGAGTGGATTTGGGATGGGAGAGTGGATTGGGGAAGGGAGAGTGGATTGGGGAAGGGAGAGTGGATTGGGAATGCGAGAGTGGATTGCGGATGGGAGAGTTGATTAGGATTGAGGATGGGAGAGTGGATTGGAGATGGGAGATTGGATTGGGATGGGAGAGTGGATTACTGATGGGAGAGTGCATTGGGGATAGGAGACAGGATTGGGGATCGGAGACTGGAGTGAATATTGGGAGTGGATTGGGGGTGTGGAGTGGATTGGGAATGGGAGAGTGGATTGGGGATGGGAGAGTAGTTTGTCATTGGAGTGTATTGGGGATGGGATAGTAGATTAGGGATGGGAGAGTGGATTGGGGATGGGAGAGTGGATTGGGGATGTGGTGTGGATTGGGGATGGAGAAGTGGATTGGGGATGGGAGAGTGGATTGGGGATGGGAGAGTGGATTGGGGATGGGAGAGTAGTTTGTCTTTGGAGTGTATTGGGGATGGGAGAGTAGATTAGGGATGGGAGAGTGGATTGGGGATGGGAGAGTAGATTGGGGATGGGAGAGTGTATTGGGGATGGGTTGTCGATTGGGGATGAAGGAGTGGATTGGGGATGGGAGTGTGGATTGGGGATGGGAGAGTGGTTTGGGGATGGGAGAGTTGATTGGGATTGAGGAGTTGATTGGGAATGGGAGAGTTGATTGGGATTGGTGATGGGAGAGTGGATTGGAGATGGGAGAGTGAATTGGGGATGGGGTGTGGATTGGGGATGGTGTATGGATTGGGGATGGAGGAGTGGATTGGTGATGGGAGAGTGGATTGGGGATGGGAGAGTGGATTGGGAATGGCAGAGTGGATTGGGGTTGGGAGAGTTGATTGGGATTGGGGATGGAAAGTGGATTGGAGATGGGAGGTTGTATTGGGGATGGGAGAGTGGATTGGGAATGGGAGAGTTGATTAGGATTGGTGATGGGAGGGTGGATTGGAGATGGGAGAGTGAAATCGAGATGCGAGAGTGGATTGGTATGGGCGAGTTGTTTGATGATGGGAGAGTGGATTGGGGATGTGGTGTGGATTTGGGATGGAGGAGTGGATTGGGGATCGGAGAGTGGGTTGGGGATGGGACAGTGGATTGGGGGTGGGAGAGTTGATTGGGATTGGGGAGTGGTTTGGGAATGGGAGAGTTGATTGGGATTGGTGATGGGAGAGTGGATTGGAGATGGGAGAGTGAATTGGGGATGGGGTGTGGATTGGGGATGGGAAAATGGATTGGGGATGGGAAAGTGGATTGGAGATGGGAAAGTGGATTGGAGATGGGAGAGTGGATTGGGATGGGAGAGAGGATTGGGAATGGGAAAGTTGATTGGGATTGGTGATGGGAGAGTGGATTGGAGATGGGAGAGTGAATTGGGGATGGGAGTGTTTATTGGAGATGGGAGTATTTATTGGAGATGGGAGAGTGGATTGGGGTTGGGAGACAGGATTGGGGATTGGAGGCTGGATTGGGGATTGGGAGTGGATTTGGGGTAGGGGTAGTTTGGCAATGGGAGTGTGGATTGTGGATGGGCGAGTGGATTCGGTATGGGGGAGTAGTTTGTGGGTGGAGTGGATTAGGGATGGGAGAGTGGATTGGGAAAGGAGTGGGTTAGCATTGGGAGAGTGGATTTGTGATGGGAGAGTGGATTGTGGATGGGAGAGTGGATTGGAAACGGGGGAGTGGATTGGGAACGAGGGAGTGGATTGGGAATTGGGGAGTGGAATGGGAGCGGTGGAGTGGATGGGGGATGGGAGAGTGGATTGTGGATCGAGAGTGGATTGGGGATGGAGTGGATTGGGGATGGCGAGTTGATTGGGGATGAGCGTGTGTATTGGGAATGGTCGAGTGGACTGGGGATGTAGTGGATTGGGAATGGGAGAGTGGATTGTGGATAGGAGAGTGGATTGGGTATGGGGGTGTGGATTGTGGATGGGAGAGTGGATAGGGGATGGGAGAGTGGATAGGGGATGGGAGAGTGGATTGGGAATGGGAGAGTGGATTGGGCACAGGAGAGTTGATTGGGATTGGGGATAGGAAAGTGCATTGGAAATGGGAGGGTGGATTGGGGATGGGAGAGTGGATTGGGGATTGGAGAGTTGACTGGGATTGGGGAATGGAGAGTGGATAGGTGAAGGGTGAGTGGATTGGGTATGGGAGAGTGGAATGGGGAAGGGAGAGTGGATTGGGAATGCGAGAGTGGATTCGGGTGGGAATGTTGATTGGGATTGAGGATGTGAGTGGATTGGAGATGGGAGAGCGGATAGGGGAAGGGTGAGTGGATTGGGGATGGGAAGTGGATTGGGGATGGGGTCTGGATTGGGGATGGGGGAGTGGATTGGGGATGGGAGGGTGGATTGGGGATGGGAGAGTGGATTGGGGAAGGGAGAGTGGATTGGGGAAGGGAGAGTGGAATGGGAATGCGAGAGTGGATTGCGGATGGGAGAGTTGATTAGGATTGAGGATGGGAGAGTGGATTGGAGATGGGAGAGTGGATTGGGATGGGAGAGGGGATTACTGATGGGAGAGTGCATTGGGGATAGGAGACAGGATTGGGGATCGGAGACGGGAGTGAATATTGGGAGTGGATTGGGGGTGTGCAGTGGATTGGGAATGGGAGAGTGGATTGGGGATGGGAGAGTAGATTGTCGTTGGAGTGTATTTGGGATGGGATAGTAGATTAGGGATGGGAGAGTGGATTGGGGATGGGAGAGTGGATTGGGGATGTGGTGTGGATTGGGGATGGAGAAGTGTATTGGGGATGGGAGAGTGGATTGGGGATGGGAGAGTGGATTGAGGATGGGAGAGTGGATTGGGGATGGGAGAGTGGATTGGGGATGTGGTGTGGATTGGGGATGAAGGAGTGGATTGGGGATGGGAGAGTGGATTGGGGATGGGAGAGAAAATTGGGGATGGGAGAGTTGATTGGGATTGGGGAGTGGATTGGGAATGGGAGAGTTGATTGGGATTGGTGATGGGAGAGTGGATTGCAGGTGGGAGAGTGAATTGGGGATGGTGTGTGGGTTGGGGATGGGAAAGTGAATTGGGTATGTGAGAGTGGATTGGGAATGGGAGAGTGGATTGGGGATGGGAGAGTGGATTGGTGATGGGGTATGGATTGGGGATGGAGGAGTGGATTGGTGATGGGAGAGTGGATTGGGGATGGGAGAGTGGATTGGGAATAGCAGAGTGGATTGCGGATGGGAGAGTTGATTGGGATTGGGAGAGTTGATTAGGATTGGTGATGGGAGAGTGGATTGGAGATGGGAGAGTGAAATCGAGTTGCAAGAGTGGATTGGTATGGGCGAGTTGTTTGATGATGAAAGAGTGGATTGGGGATGTGGTGTGGATTGGGGATGGAGGAGTGGATTGGGGATCGGAGAGTGGGTTGTGGATGGGACAGTGGATTGGGGATGGGAGAGTTGATTGGGATTGTGGAGTGGTTTGGGAATGGGAGAGTTGATTGGGATTGGTGATGGGAGTGTGGATTGCAGATGGGTGAGTGAATTGGGGATGGGGTGTGGATTGGGGATGGGAAAGTGGATTGGGGATGGGAAAGTGGATTGGGAATGGGAAAGCGGATTGGAGATGGTAAAGTGGATTGGAGATGGGAGAGTGGATTGGGATGGGAGAGGATTGGTAATGGGAGAGTTGATTGGGATTGGTGATGGGAGAGTGGATTGGAGATGGGAGACAGGATTGGGGATTGGAGACTGGATTGGGGATTGGGAGTGGATTTGGGGTAGGTGTAGTTTGGCAATGGAAGTGTGGATTGGAGATGGGCGAGTGGATTCGGTATGGGGGAGTAATTTGTGGGTGGAGTGGATTGGGGATGGGAGAGTTGATTGGGAATGGAGTGGATTAGCATTGGGAGAGTGGATTTGTGATGGGAGAGTGGATTGTGGATGGGAGAGTGGATTGGGAACGGGGGAGTAGATTGGGAACGGGGGAGTGGTTTGGGAATTGGGGAGTGGAATGGGAGCAGTGGAGTGGATGGGGGATGGGAGAGTGGATTGGGGATCGAGAGTGGATTGGGGATGGAGTGGATTGGGGATGGCGAGTTGATTGGGGATGTGCGTGTGGATTGGGAATGGGAGAGTGGACTGGGGATGTAGTGGATTGGGAATGGGAGAGTGGATTGTGGATAGGAGAGTGGATTGGGTCTGGGGGTGTGGATTGTGGATGGGAGAGTGGATAGGGGATGGGAGAGTGGATAGGGGATGGGAGAGTGGTTTGGGGATGGGAGAGTGGATTGGGAATGGGAGAGTGGATTGGGGACAGGAGAGTTGATTGGGATTGGGGAATGGAGAGTGGATAGGTGCTAATCCACTCCATTCCCAATCAACTCTCCCATCCCCAATCCACTCCACCCACAAATTACTCCCCCATACCGAATCCACTCGCCCATCTCCAATCCACACTTCCATTGCCAAACTACACCTACCCCAAATCCACTCCCAATCCCCAATCCAGTGGATTGGGGATGGGAGAGTGGAATGGGGAAGGGAGAGTGGATTGGGAATGCGAGAGTGGATTCGGGTGGGAATGTTGATTGGGATTGAGGATGTGAGAGTGGATTGGAGATGGGAGAGCGGATAGGGGAAGGGTGAGTGGATTGGGAATGCGTCAGTGGATTGGGGATGGGAAGTGGATTGGGTATGGGAGAGTGGATTGGGGATGGGAGAGTGGATTGTGGATGGGAGAGTGGATTGGGGAAGGGAGAGTGGATTGGGAATGCGAGAGTGGATTGCGGATGGGAGAGTTGATTAGGATTGAGGATGGGAGAGTGGATTGGAGATGGGAGAGTAGATTGTGATGGGAGACAGGATTGGGGATCGGAGACTGGAGTGACTATAGGGAGTGGATTGGGGGTGGGGAGTGGATTGGGAATGTGAGAGTGGATTGGGGATGGGAGAGTAGTTTGTCGTTGGAGTGTATTGGGGATGGGAGAGTAGATTAGGGATGGGAGAGTGGATTGGGGATGGGAGAGTGGATTGGGGATGTGGTGTGGATTGGGGATGGAGGAGTGGATTGGGGATGGGAGAGTGGTCTGGGGATGGGAGAGTGGATTGGGGATGGGAGAGTGGATTGGGGATGGGAGAGTTGATTGGGATTGGGGAGTGGATTGGGAATGGGAGAGTTGATTGGAATTTGTGATGGGAGAGTGGATTGGAGATGAGAGAGTGAATTGGGGATGGGGTGTGGATTGGGGATGGGAAAGTGGATTGGGGATGGGAGAGTGGATTGGGTATGTGAGAGTGGATTGGGAATGGGAGAGTGGATTGGGGATGGGGGAGTGGATTGGGGATGGGGTATGGATTGGGGATGGAGGAGTGGATTGGTGATGGGAGAGTGGATTTGGGATGGGAGAGTGGATTGGTGATGGGAGAGTGGATTGGGGATAGGAGACAGGATTGGGGATCGGAAACTGGATTGAGGATTGGGAGTGGATTGGGGGTGGGGAGTGAATTGGGGATGGGAGAGTGGATTAGGGATGGGAGAGTGGATTGGGGATGGGAGAATGGATTGGGGATGGGGTGTGGATTGGGGATGGAGGAGTGGGTTGGGGATAGGAGAGTGGATTGGGGATGGGACAGTGGATTGGGGATGGGAGAGTTGATTGGGATTGAGGATAGGAAAGTGGATTGGAGATGGGAGAGTGGATTGGGGATGGGAGAGTGGATTGGGAATGGGAGAGTTGATTTGGATTGGTGATGGGAGAGTGGATTGGAGATGGGAGAGTGAATTGGGGATGGTGTGTGGATTGGGGATGGGAGAGTTGATTGGGATTGGTGATGGGAGTGTGGATTGGAGATGGGAGTGTGGATTGCTGATGGGAGAGTGGATTGATGATGGGAGAGTGGATTGGGGATGGGAGAATGGATTGGGGATCGGAGACTGAATTGAGGATTGGGAGTGGATTGGGGGTAGGGAGTGGATTGGGGATGGGCATATGGATTGGGGATGGGGTATTAGATTGTGGTTGGAGTGGATTGGTGATGGGAGAGTGGATTGTGGATTTCGAGTGGATTGGGAATAGGGGAGTTGATTGGGAATTGAGGAGTGTATTCGGAAAGGGGGAGTGGATGGGGGATGAGAGAGTGGATTGGGGATCGAGCGTGGATTGGGGATGGAGTGGATTGGGGATGGCGAGTTGATTGGGGATTGGAGAGTTGATTGGGATTGGAGAGTGGATAGGGAATGGGGGAGTGGTTTGGGGATGTTGTGGATTGGGAATGGGAGAGTGGATTGGGGGTAGGAGCGGGGTTTGGAAGTGGAGTGATGATTGGGGATGGGAGAGTGGATTGGGGATGGGAGAGTGGATTGGTACGGGAGAGGGGATTGGGGAAGAGAGAGTGTATTGGGGATGGGAGAGTGGATTGCAGAAGGAAGAGTGGATTGGGAATGGAAGAATGGATTGTGGATGGGAAAGTGGATTGAGAATGTGGGAGTGGATTGGGAATGGGGGAGTAATTTGGGAATGGGAGAGTGGAATGGGGATGGGAGAGTTAATTGTGATTGGAGTGGATTGGGTATGCGAGGGTGGGTTGTGGCAGGGAGAGTGGATTGGGAATGGGAGAGTGGATTGGGACTGGAGGAGTGGATTGGGAATGCGAGACTGGATTGAGGTGGGAATGTGGATTGGGATTGAGGATGGGACAGTGGATTGGAGATGGGAGAGTGGAATGGGGATGGGAGAGTGGATTGGTGATGCGAGAGTGGATTGGGGATAGGAGACAGGATTGGGGATCGGAAACTGGATTGAGGATTGGGAGTGGATTGGGGGTGGTGAGTGAATTGGGGATGGGAGAGTGGATTAGGGATGGGGGAGTGGATTGGTGATGCGAGAGTGGATTGGGGATAGGAGACAGGATTGGGGATCGGAAACTGGATTGAGGATTGGGAGTGGATTGGGGGTGGTGAGTGAATTGGGGATGGGAGAGTGGATTAGGGATGGGAGAGTGGATTGGGGATGGGAGAATGGATTGGGGATGGGGTGTGGATTGGGGATGGAGGAGTGGATTGGGGATAGGAGAGTGGATTGGGGATGGTAAAGTGGATTGGGGATGGGAGAGTTGATTGGGATTGGGGATAGGAAAGTGGATTGGAGATGGGAGAGTGGATTGGGGATGGGAGAGTGGATTGGGAATGGGAGAGTTGATTAGGATTGGTGATAGGAGAGTGGATTGGAGATGGGAGAGTGAATTGGGGATGGTGTGTGGATTGGGGATGGGAGAGTTGATTGGAGATGGGAGAGTGGATTGGGGATGGGAGACAGGATTGGGAATCGGTGACTGAATTGAGGATTGGGAGTGGATTGGGGGTAGGGAGTGGTTTGGCAATGGAGTGGATTAGGATTGGGAGAGTGGATTGATGATGGGAGAGTGGATTGTTGATTTTGAGAGTGGATTGGGAACGGGGGAGTGAATTGGGAATTGGGGAGTGGATTCGGAACGGGGGAGTGGATGGGGGATGGGAGAGTGGATTGTGGATGGAGAGTGGAATGGGGATGGAGTGGATTGGGGATGGCGAGTAGATTGGGGATGGCAGAGTTGATTGGGAATGGGGGGGTGGTTTGGGAATGGGGGAGTGGATTCGTGATGGGGGAGTGGATGGGGGATGGGAGAGTGGATTGGGGATGGAGAGAGGATTGGGGATGGCGAGTTGATTGGGGATGGGAGAGTTGATTGGGAATGGGGGGGTGGATTGGGAATGGGGGAGTGGATTCGTGATGGGGGAGTGGTTTGGGAAAGGAAGAGTGGAATGGGGATGGGAGAGTTAATTGTGATTGGAGTGGATTGGGGATGGGAGGGTGGATTGGGGCAGGGAGAGTGGATTGGGAATAGATGAGTGGATTTGGGAAGGGACAGTAGATTGGGAATGGGAGTGGATTGGGGAAGGGAGAGTGGATTGGGAATGGAGGAGTGGATTGGGAATGCCAGACTGGGTTGAGGTGGGAATGTGCATTGGGATTGAGGATGAGAGAGTGGATTGGAGATGGGAGAGTGGATTGGGGGAGGGAGAGTGGATTGGGAATGCGAGAGTGGATTGGGGATGGGAAGAGATTGGGATGGAGTGTGGATTCGGGATGGATGAGTGCATTTGGGCTGTGAGACTAAATTGGGAATGGGAGAGGGTTGAGGATGGGAAGTGGATTGGGGATGGGGTGTGGATTGGGGATGGAGAAGTGGATTGGGAACGGGGGAGTGAATTGGGAATTGGGGAGTGGATTCGGAACGGGGGAGTGGATGGGGGATGGGAGAGTGGATTGTGGATGGAGAGTGTGGATTGGGGATGCGAGTGTGGATTGGGGATGGGAGAGTGGATTGGGAATAGGTGAGTGGATTGAGGATGGAGGAGTGGATTGGAAATGCGTGAGTGGATTCGGGTGGGAGAGTTAATTAGGATTGGGGATAGGAGGGTGGATTGGGGCAGGGAGAGTGGATTTGGAATGGGAGAGTGGATTTGGAAAGGGACAGATTGGGAATGGGAGAGTGGATTGGGGAAGCGAAAGTGGATTGGGAATGCGAGAGTGGATTGGGGATGGGAAGTGGAGTGGGATAGGGTGTGGATTGGGGCTGGAGGAGTGGATTGGAGATGGGAGAGTGGATTGGGGATGGGAGAGTGGATTGGGGAAGGGAGAGTGGATTGGGAATGGAGGAGTGGATTGGGAATGCCAGACTGGGTTGAGGTGGGAATGTGGATTAGGATTGAGGATGAGAGAGTGTATTGGAGATGGGAGAGTGGATTTGGGAAGGGAGATTGGATTGGGAATGCGAGAGTGGATTGGGGATGAGAAGTGGATTGGGATGGGGTGTGGATTCAGGATGGATGAGTGCATTGGGGCTGTGAGACTAAATTGGGAATGGGAGAGGGTTGAGGATGGGAAGTGGATTGGGGATGGGGTGTGGATTGGGGATGGAGAAGTGGATTGAGGATGGGACTGTGGATTGGGGATGCGAGTGTGGATTGGGGATGGGAGAGTGGATTGGGAATAGGTGAGTGGATTGAGGATGGAGGAGTGGATTGGAAATGTGTGAGTGGATTCGGGTGGGAGAGTTAATTAGTATTGGGGATTGGAGGGTGGATTGGGGCAGGGAGAGTGGATTGGGAATGGGCGAGTGGATTTGGAAAGGGACAGTAGAATGGGAATGGGAGTGGATTGGGGAAGGGAAAGTGGATTGGGAATGCGAGAGTGGATTGGGGATGGGAAGTGGATTGGGATAGGGTGTGGATTGGGGCTGGAGAAGTGGATTGGAGATGGGAGAGCGGATTGGGGATGGGAGAGTGGATTGGATATGGGAGAGTGGATTGGGGAAGGGAGAGTGGATTGGGGATGGGACAGTGGATTGGTGATGGGAGAGTGGATTGGGGAAGGGAGAGTGGATTGGGAATGGAGGAGTGGATTGGGAATGCCAGACTGGTTTGAGGTGGGAATGTGGATTGGGATTGAGGATGTGAGAGTGGATTGGAGATGGGAGAGTGGATTGGGGAAGGGAGAGTGGATTGGGAATGCGAGAGTGGATTGGGGATGGGAAGTGAATTGGGATGGGGTGTGGATTCAGGATGGATGAGTGCATTGGGGCTGTGAGACTAAATTGGGAATGGGAGAGGGTTGAGGATGGGAAGTGGATTGGGGATGGGGTGTGGATTGGGGATGGAGAAGTGGATTGGGGATGGGAGTGTGGATTGGGGATGCGAGTGTGGATTCGGGATGGGAGAGTGGATTGGGAATAGGTGAGTGGATTGAGGATGGAGGAATGGATTGGAAATGCATGAGTGGATTCGGGTGGGAGAGTTAATTAGGATTGGGGATGGGAGGGTGGATTGGGGCAGGGAGAGTGGATTGGGAATGGGAGAGTGGATTTGGAAAGGGACAGTAGATTGGGAATGGGAGAGTGGATTGGGGAAGGTAAAGTGGATTGGTATTGCGAGAGTGGATTGGGGATGGGAAGGGGATTGGGATAGGGTGTGGATTGGGGCTGGAGGAGTGGATTGGAGATGGGAGAGTGGATTGGGGATGGGAGAGTGGATTGGGGAAGGGAGAGTGGATTGGGGATGGGACAATGGATTGGTGATGGGAGAGTGGATTGGGGATGGGAGACATGATTGGGGATCAGAGACTGGATTGGGGATTGGGAATGGATTGGGGGTGGGGAGTGGATTGGGAATGGGAGAGTGGATTGGGGATGGGAATGTGGATTGGGGATGGGGGAATAGATTGTCGTTGGAGTCTATTGTGGGTGGGAGAGGGGATTGGGAATGGAGTGTACTGGGATTGGGAGAGTGGATTGCTGATGGGAGAGTGGATTGTGGATGGGTGAGTGGATTGGGAAATTGGGAGCGGTTTGGGGATGGGAGAGTGGATTGGGGATGGGAGCATGGATTGGGGATATCGCGGATTGAGGATGGGGAGTGGATTGGCGTTGGGAGAGTAGATTGGGAATGGGAGAGTGGATTGGGGATGGAGTGGATTGGGAATTGGAGAGTGGATTTTGGATGGGAGAGTAGATTGGGTATGTGAGATTGGATTGGAGATGGGAGAGTTGATTGGGATTGGAGTGGATTGGGAATGGGAGAGTGGATTGTGAATGGCAGAGTGGTCTGGGGATGGGAGAGTGGATTGGGGATGGGAGAGTGGATTGAGAATGGGAGAGTGGATTGGGGATGGGAGAGTTGATTGTGATTGGGGATGGGAAAGTGGATTGGAGATGGGAGAGTGGATTGGGCATTGGAGAGTGGATTGGGGATGGGAGAGTTGAATGGGATTGGGGATGGGAGAGTGGATAGGTGATGGGAGAGTGGATTGGGGTTGGGAGAGTGGAATGGGAAAGGGAGAGTGGAGTGGGAAGCCGAGAGTGGATTGTGGTAGGAGTGTTGATTGGGATTGAGGATGGGAGAGTGGACTGGAGATGGGAGAGCACATTGGGGAAGGGTGAGGGGATTGGGAATGCGAGAGTGGATGGGGGATGGAAAGTGGATTGGGGATGGTGTGTTGATTGGGAACGGGAGAGTGGATTGGGGATGGGAGAGTGGATTGGGGATGGGAGAGTGGATTGGGGAAGAGAGAGTGGATTAGGAATGCGAGTGTGGATTGGGGATGGGAGAGTTGATTGGGATTGAGGATGGGCTGTGGATTGGGGATGGAGTAGTGGTTTGAGGATGGGTGAGTGGATTGGGGATGGGAGAGTGGATTGGGGGTGGAGTGTGGATTGGGGATGGAGGAGTGGATTGGGGATGAGAGAGTGGATTGGGGATGGGACAGTGGATTGGGAATGGGAGAGTTGATTGGAGATGGGAGAATTGATTGGGATTTGTGATGGGAGAGTGATTGGAGATTCGAGAGTGGATTGGGGATGGGAGAGTGAATTGATGATGGGAGAGTGGATTGGGGATGGGAGCCAGGATTGGGGATCGGAGACTGGATTGGGGATTGGGATGTGGTTTGGGGGTGGGAAATGTATTGGCAACGGGAGAGTGGAGTCGGGTTGAGGAGTGGTTTGGGGATGGGGGAGTAGATTGTGGTTGGAGTGGATTAGGGATGGGAGAGTGGATTGGGAATGGAGTGGATTAGAATTGGGAGAGTGGATTGGGAATGGAGTGGATTAGAATTGGGAGAGTGGATTGGTGATGGGAGAGTGGATTGTGGATGGGAGACTGGATTGGGAATGGGGGAGTGCATTGGGAATGGGGGAGTGGATAGGGAACGGGGGAGTGGATGGGGGATGGGAGAGTGGATTGGGGATCGAGAGTGGATTGGGGATTGAGCGGATTGGGGATGGCGAGTTGATTGGGTATGGGAGTGTGGATTGGGAATGGGAGAGTGGATTGGGGATGGAGTTGATTGGGAATGGGAGAGTGGATTTTGGATGAGAGAGTGCTTTGGGGATGGGAGAGTGGATTGGGGATGGGGGAGTTGATTGGGGATGTAGTGGATTGGGAATGTGAGAGTGGATTGGGGATGTAGTGGATTGGGAATGTGAGAGTGGATTGGGGATAGGAGAGTGGATTGGGAATGGGAGTGTGGATTATGGATGGGAGAGTAGATTGGGGATGCGAGAGTGGATTGGGATGGGAGAGTGGATTGGGGAATAGAGAGTGTATTGGGGATGGGAGAGTGGATTGCAGAAGGGAGAGTGGATTGGGAATGGGAGAATGGATTGTGGATGGGAAAGTGGATTGAGAATGTGGGAGTGGATTGGGAATGGGGGAGTGGATTGCGAATGGGAGTGTGGATTGGGAATGGGAGAGTGGATTGGGTATGGGAGTGTGGATTGGGGAAGGGAGAGTGGACTGGGAATGGGAGAGTGGATTGGGGATGGAGTGGATTGGGAATGGGAGTGTGGATTGTTGATGGGAGAGTAGATTGGGATGGTAGAGTGGATTGGGGAAGTGAGAGTGTGTTGGGGCTGGGGCAGTGGATTGGGAATAGGAGAGTGGATTGGGAAAAGGAGAGTGGATTGGGAATAGGAGAGTGGATTGGGAATAGGAGAGTGGATTGGGGAAGGGAGAGTGGATTGGGAATGGGAGAGTTGATTGGAGATGGGAGAATTGATTGGGATTTGTGATGGGAGAGTGATTGGAGATTCGAGAGTGGATTGGGGATGGGAGAGTGAATTGATGATGGGAGAGTGGATTGGGGATGGGAGCCAGGATTGGGGATCGGAGACTGGATTGGGGATTGGGATGTGGTTTGGGGGTGGGAAATGTATTGGCAACGGGAGAGTGGAGTCGGGTTGAGGAGTGGATTGGGGATGGGGGAGTAGATTGTGGTTGGAGTGGATTAGGGATGGGAGAGTGGATTGGGAATGGAGTGGATTAGAATTGGGAGAGTGGATTGGGAATGGAGTGGATTAGAATTGGGAGAGTGGATTGGTGATGGGAGAGTGGATTGTGGATGGGAGACTGGATTGGGAATGGGGGAGTGCATTGGGAATGGGGGAGTGGATAGGGAACGGGGGAGTGGATGGGGGATGGGAGAGTGGATTGGGGATCGAGAGTGGATTGGGGATTGAGCGGATTGGGGATGGCGAGTTGATTGGGTATGGGAGTGTGGATTGGGAATTGGAGAGTGGATTGGGGATGGAGTTGATTGGGAATGGGAGAGTGGATTTTGGATGAGAGAGTGCTTTGGGGATGGGAGAGTGGATTGGGGATGGGGGAGTTGATTGGGGATGTAGTGGATTGGGAATGTGAGAGTGGATTGGGGATGTAGTGGATTGGGAATGTGAGAGTGGATTGGGGATAGGAGAGTGGATTGGGAATGGGAGTGTGGATTATGGATGGGAGAGTAGATTGGGGATGCGAGAGTGGATTGGGATGGGAGAGTGGATTGGGGAATAGAGAGTGTATTGGGGATGGGAGAGTGGATTGCAGAAGGGAGAGTGGATTGGGAATGGGAGAATGGATTGTGGATGGGAAAGTGGATTGAGAATGTGGGAGTGGATTGGGAATGGGGGAGTGGATTGCGAATGTGAGTGTGGATTGGGAATGGGAGAGTGGATTGGGTATGGGAGTGTGGATTGGGGAAGGGAGAGTGGACTGGGAATGGGAGAGTGGATTGGGGATGGAGTGGATTGGGAATGGGAGTGTGGATTGTTGATGGGAGAGTAGATTGGGATGGTAGAGTGGATTGGGGAAGTGAGAGTGTGTTGGGGCTGGGGCAGTGGATTGGGAATAGGAGAGTGGATTGGGAAAAGGAGAGTGGATTGGGAATAGGAGAGTGGATTGGGAATAGGAGAGTGGATTGGGGAAGGGAGAGTGGATTGGGAATGGGAGAGTTGATTGGAGATGGGAGAATTGATTGGGATTTGTGATGGGAGAGTGATTGGAGATTCGAGAGTGGATTGGGGATGGGAGAGCGAATTGATGATGGGAGAGTGGATTGGGGATGGGAGCCAGGATTGGGGATCGGAGACTGGATTGGGGATTGGGATGTGGTTTGGGGGTGGGAAATGTATTGGCAACGGGAGAGTGGAGTCGGGTTGAGGAGTGGATTGGGGATGGGGGAGTAGATTGTGGTAGGAGTGGATTAGGGATGGGAGAGTGGATTGGGAATGGAGTGGATTAGAATTGGGAGAGTGGATTGGGAATGGAGTGGATTAGAATTGGGAGAGTGGATTGGTGATGGGAGAGTGGATTGTGGATGGGAGACTGGATTGGGAATGGGGGAGTGCATTGGGAATGGGGGAGTGGATAGGGAACGGGGGAGTGGATGGGGGATGGGAGAGTGGATTGGGGATCGAGAGTGGATTGGGGATTGAGCGGATTGGGGATGGCGAGTTGATTGGGTATGGGAGTGTGGATTGGGAATGGGAGAGTGGATTGGGGATGGAGTTGATTGGGAATGGGAGAGTGGATTTTGGATGAGAGAGTGCTTTGGGGATGGGAGAGTGGATTGGGGATGGGGGAGTTGATTGGGGATGTAGTGGATTGGGAATGTGAGAGTGGATTGGGGATGTAGTGGATTGGGAATGTGAGAGTGGATTGGGGATAGGAGAGTGGATTGGGAATGGGAGTGTGGATTATGGATGGGAGAGTAGATTGGGGATGCGAGAGTGGATTGGGATGGGAGAGTGGATTGGGGAATAGAGAGTGTATTGGGGATGGGAGAGTGGATTGCAGAAGGGAGAGTGGATTGGGAATGGGAGAATGGATTGTGGATGGGAAAGTGGATTGAGAATGTGGGAGTGGATTGGGAATGGGGGAGTGGATTGCGAATGGGAGTGTGGATTGGGAATGGGAGAGTGGATTGGGTATGGGAGTGTGGATTGGGGAAGGGAGAGTGGACTGGGAATGGGAGAGTGGATTGGGGATGGCGTGGATTGGGAATGGGAGTGTGGATTGTTGATGGGAGAGTAGATTGGGATGGTAGAGTGGATTGGGGAAGTGAGAGTGTGTTGGGGCTGGGGCAGTGGATTGGGAATAGGAGAGTGGATTGGGAAAAGGAGAGTGGATTGGGAATAGGAGAGTGGATTGGGAATAGGAGAGTGGATTGGGGAAGGGAGAGTGGATTGGGAATGGGAGAATGGATTGTGGATGGGAAAGTGGATTGGGAATGTGGGAGTGGATTGGAATGGGGAAGTGGATTGGGAATGGGGGAGTGGATTCGTGATGGGGGAGTGGTTTGGGAATGGGAGAGTGAATTGGGGATGGGAGAGTGGATTGGGGAAGGGAGAGTAGATTGAGAATGGGAGAGTGGATTGGGGATGGGAGAATAGATTGGGGATGGGAGAGTGGATTGGGGAAGGGAGAGTGGATTGGGGATGGGAGAGTGGATTGGGGAAGGGAGAGTAGATTGAGAATGGGAGAGTGTATTGGGGAAGGGAGAATAGATTGGGGATGGGAGAGTGGATTGGTGAAGGGAGAGTGGATTGGGAATGGGAGAGTGGATTGGGAATGGGAGAGTGGATTGGGGAAGGGAGAGTAGATTGGGGATGGGAGAGTGGATTGGGGAAGGGAGAGTGGATTGGGAATGGGAGAGTGGATTGGGAATGTGAGACTGGATTGAGATGGGAACGTGAATTGAGAATGGGAGTCAATTTGAAATGGGAGAGGGAATTTTGAAATTGGGGTGGCGATGGAGAGGATTGGGAATTGGGAGTGGATTGGGGATGGGGAGTGGATTCACAATGGGAGACAGGATTTGGGATGGAGGAGTGGATTGGGGATGGGGAGTGGATGGGGGATGCAGGAATGGATTGGGGATGGGGGAACGGATCGGGGATGGAAGTGGATTGAGGATGGGAGTGAATTGGGAATGGAAGAATGGTTTGGAGATGGGGAGTGAATTGGGGATGCAAGAGTGGATTGGGCATGGTGTGAATTGGGGATGGGGAGTGGATTTGTAATGGGAGAGTGGATTGGGAATGGGAGAGTGGATTGGAGATGGAGGTGTGGATTGGGGATGGGGGAGTGGATTGAGAATGGGAGAGTGGATTGGGAATGGGAGAGTGGATTGGAAATGGGAGAATGGATAGGGAATGGAAGAGTGGATTGAGGATGGGAGAATGGATTGGGGACTGGAGTGGATTGGGGGTGGGAGAGTGGATTGGGGATGGGAGAGTGGATTGGGAATGGGAGTGTGAATTGTGATTGGGAAATGTATTGGGGATGGGAGAGTGCATTGGGTATGTGGAATGGATTTTGGTTGGGAAATTGCATGGGCTAGTGGATTGGGGTTGGGGAGTGGAATGGGGATCAGTGAGTGGACAGGGGAGTGGATTCGGGATGGGGAAATGGATAGTGGATAGAGTGGATTGTGAACGGGATCGTGAATTAGGAATGGGCGCGTGACTTGGTAATGGTAGCGGGAATGGGGAAATGCATTTGGAATGGGGAAATTGACTGTGGATTGGGGGCTGGTTAGGGAATAGGAGAGTGGATTGGGTATGTGAGAGTGAATTGGGAATGGGGGAGTGGATTGGGGATGGGGAGCGGATTGGGAACGCGAGAGTGGATTGGGGATGGGGAAGTGGATTGGGGATGGGGAAGTTGATTGGGAATGGGGGAGTGGACTGGGAATGGGGGATGTTGTCATGTGAGAGGACCTTTAAGAAATGGGTGTTTAAGAAATGTATCTTTAAGAAATGGAGCTGCTCATGTTACTGGAGTGATGACAGAGTGTGTTGCAGCTGAAGTCAGCCGAAGCAGGTGCATTGTTGAGCTCTCTGCCGTGAAGGACTATCGCTTAATTATTTGCTGAATTGAGAAGAATTATAAATGTTTTCAGTAGTGACGGTAAACACTGATGTGCTTATGTTGAAAGGATTGTTAAGTCTTCTCGGTGTTAAAAGAACAGCATTCAGGTTACTTAGTGTTGTATTCTTTGGGGGGTGTATTTGATTTACTGGTTGTTAAGATGTTCACTGTTTGTTTTAAAATGGTTAACTTGAATTCATAGAATAAACACTGTTTTGCTTTCAAAAAAATATTTTTCCGCTTCTGAAGTATTACACTTGGGCCCTGTGCTCCCCATACCACAATCTACTAAAAGTTGTGGGTCAGGTGAACTCCATGATACACTTTGGGGTTCTCTAATTCCTGGCCCATAACAGTGGATTGTGGATGAAGGTGTGGATTGGGGAGGGAGGTGTAGATTTGTGATGGGAGAGTGGATTTGGGATGGGAGAGTGGATTGGGAATGGGAGAGTGGATTGGGAATGGGAGAGTGGATTGGAGATTGGAGAGTGGATTGGAGATGGGGGAGTGGATTGCGGATGGGGTCTGGATTGGGAATGGAGGAGTGGTTTGGGGCTGGGAGACTGGATTGTGGATGGGAGTCTGGATTGGGGATGGGAGACTGGATTGGGAATGTGTGAGTCGATTGGGGATCAAGAGTAGTTCGGGGATGGGCGAGAGGCTTGGAGATGGAAGAGTGGATTGGGGTTGGGAGAGTGGATTAGGATGGGGGAGAAGATTGTGGATGGGAGATTGGATTGTGGATGGGAGAGTGGATTTGGAATGGGGGAGTGGATTGGGAATGGGAGAGTGCAATGGGGTTGGGAGAGTGGATTTGGGAGTGGATTGGGAATGGGAGAGTGGATTGGGAATGGGAGAATGGATTGGCGATGGGAGAGCGGATTGGGGATGGGGTTTGTGGTTTGGGGATGGGGGAGTTATTTGGGGATGGAAGAGTTATTTGGGGATGTGGAGTGGATTGGGGATGAGAGAGTGGGTTGGGGATGAGAGAGTGGATTGGGGATGGGAGATTCATTTGGGGATGGGCAGTGTATTGGGGACCAGAGAGTGGATTGGGGATGAGAGAGTGGATTGGGGATGAAAGGGTAGATTGGGGATGAAAGAGTAGATTGGGGATTGGAGAGTGGATTGGGGATGGGGTTGATTGGGGATGGTGGAGTGGATTGGGAATGGGAGAGTGGATTGGGAATGGGGGAGTGGATTCGGAATGGGAGAATGGATTGGTGATGGGGGAGTAGATGGGGATGGCAAAGTGGATTGAGGATGGGGGAGTGGATTGGTGATGGGAGACTGGATTGGGAATGCGAGAATGGATTGGGAATGGGGTAGTGGATGGGGATAGGAGAGTGGGTTGGGAATGGAAGAGTGGATTGTGGATGGGGAGCTGATTGGGGACAGGAGACTGGATTGGGAATGGGAGCGTGAATTGTGATTGGAAAATGGATAGGGGATGGTAGAGTGGATTGGGGATGGGGAGCTGATTGGGGATGGGGGAATGGATTGGGGATGGGGAGCGGATTGGAGATGGGGGAGTGGAATGGGGATGGTGTAATGGATTGGGGATGGATGAGTGGATTGGGAATGATAGAGTCAATTGGGGAAGGGAGAGTGGATTGGGGATGGGAGAATGGTTTTTGGATGGGGAGAGGATTGGGGATATGGGAGTGGATGGGACAGTGGATTGGGAATTGAGTGGATTGGGGATATGGGAGTGGATATAGGCTGGGGAGTGGATTGGGAATGGGAGAGTGGATTGGGGATGGGGGAGTGGATTGGTAATGGGAGCTGTGGATCTGGGATGGGAGAGTGAATTGGGAATGGGAGAATGGATTGGGAATGGGAAATAGATTGTAGTTGGGGGAGTGGATTGGGCCATGGGAGTGGATGGGATTGGGAAAGTAGTTTGGGCGTGGAATAGTGGATTGGGTTTGGGGAGTGGATTTGGACTTGGAGAGTGGATTGGGAATGGGGGAGTGTATTGGGGATGGGGGAGTGGATTGGGGATGGGGGAGTGGATTGGGGGTGGGGGAGTGAATTGGGAATGGGAGAGTGGATTGAGGATGGGAGACTGGATTGGGGATGGAAGACTGGATTGGGGCTTAGAGACTGAATTGTGGATGGGAGACTGGATTGGGGCTTAGAGACTGAATTGTGCATGGGAGACTGGATTGGGGATGGGAGACTGGATTTGGAATGGGAGAGTCTATTGGGGATGGGGGAGTGGATTGGGAATGGGGGCTGTGGATCTGGGATGGGAGAGTGAATTGGGAATGGGAGAATTGATTGTGAATAGGAAACAGATTGTGGTTGGGGGAGTGGATTGGGCCTTGGGAGTGGATTGGATTGGGAAAGTAGTTTGGCGGTGGAATAGTGGATTGGGGTTTGGGAGTGGATTTGGACTCGGAGAGTGGATTGGGAATGGGGGCGTGGATTGGGGATGGGGTCGTGAATTGGGGATGGGGAGTGGATTTGGGATGGGGGAGTGAATTGGGAATGGGAGAGTGCATTGGGAATGGGAGAGTGGATTGAGGATGGGAGAATGTTTTGGGGATGGGAGAGTGGATTGCGGATGGGAGAGAGGATTGGGAATGGGAGCGTGAATTGGGATTGGTAAATGTACTCGGGATGGGTGAGTACATTGGGATGGGGATTGGATTGGGATTGGGAAATTGGATTGGGGATGGTAGAGTGGATTGGGGAGTGGATTGTGGATGGGAGAGCGGATTGGGGATGGGGAGCGGAATGGGGATTGGAGAGGGGATTGTGAATGGGATCGTGAATTGCGAATGGGCGCGTGAATTGGTAATGGCAGCGTGAATGGGGAAATGCATTGGGAATGGGGATATGGATTGCGGGTGGGGACTGGTTCGGGAATAGGAGAGTAGATTGGGGGTGGGAGAGTGAATTGGGAATGGGGGAGTTGATTGGGAATGGGGAGTGGATTGGGAATGCGAGAGTGGGATGGGGACATGGAGTGGGATGGGCAAGTGGATTTGGAATTGGGGAGTGGATTGGGAATGGGAGAGTGGATTGGGGATGGGGCTGTGGACTGCGGATGGGGTCTGGATTGCAAATGGGGGAGTGGATTGGGGCTGGGAGACTGGATTGGGGATGGAAGACTGGATTGGGGTTGGGAGACTGGATTGTGGATGGGAGACTGGATTGGGGATGGGGGAGTGGATTTGGAATGAAATGAAATGAAATGAATATCGCTTATTGGTTATGGGAGACTGGATTGAGAACGGGAGCCTGGATTGGTGATGGGGACTGGATTGTGGATGAGAGACTGGATTGGGGATGAGAGACTGGATTGGGGATGAGAGAGTGGATTGGGGATGGGAGACTGGATTGGGGATGAGTGAGTGGATTGGGGATGGGAGACTGGATTGGGCATGGGAGACTGGATTCGGGATGGGAGACTGGATTGGGGATGGGAGAGTGGTTTGGGGATAGGGAGCGGATTGGTGATGGGAGATTGGATTGGAGATAGGAGACTGGATTGGTGATGGGGAGTGAATTGGAAATGCGAGAGTGGATTGGAGATGGGGGAGTGGATTGGGGATGGGAGAGTGGATTGGGGATGGGGAGTGGATTGGGGATGGGAGTGGAATGGGAAAGTGGATATCGGATGGGGGAGTGGGCAGGGAATGGGGGAATGGATTGGGGCTGGGAGACTGGATTGGGGATGGAAGACTGGATTGGGGCTGGGAGACTGGATTGTAGATGGGAGACTGGATTGGGGATGGGGAGAGGATTGGGAATGGGAGCGTGAATTGGGATTGGTAAATGTACTTGGGATGGGTGAGTACATTGGGATGGGGAGTGGATTGGGGTTGGGAAATTGGATTGGGGATGGTAGAGTGGATTGGGGATGGGGAGCAGAATGGGGATGGGTGAGTGGATTGGGGAGTGGATTGTGGATGGGAGAGCGGATTGGGGATGGGGAGTGGATTGGGGATGGGCGTGGAATGGGAATGGGAGAGTGGATTGGGGATGGGGCGTGGATTGGTAATGGGAGAGTGGATATCGGATGGGGAAGTGGGAAGGGAATGGGGGTGATGGATTGGGAATGTGAGTGTGAATTGGGATTGGGAAATAAATTGGAGATTGGGAACGGATTGGGGATCGGATGGTGGATTGGGAATGGCACCCTGCATTGGTTATGGGAGACTGGATTGGGAACGGGAGCCTGGATTGGTGATGGGGACTGGATTGGGGATGAGAGACTGGATTGGGGATGAGAGAGTGGATTGGGGATGAGAGAGTGGATTGGGGGTGGGAGACTGGATTGGGGATGAGAGAGTGGATTGGGGATGGGAGACTGGATTGAGGATGGGAGAGTGGATTGGGGATGGGGGTGTGGACTGCGGATGGGGTCTGGATTGGGAATGGGGGAGTGGATTGGGGCTGGGAGACAGGATTGGGGATAGAAGACTGGATTGGGGCTGGGAGACTGGATTGTGGATGGGAGACTGGATTGGGGATGGTAGAGTGGATTGGGGATGGGGAGCAGAATGGGGATGGGTGAGTGGATTGGGGAGTGGATTGTGGATGGGAGAGCGGATTGGGGATGGGGAGTGGATTGGGGATGGGCGTGGAATGGGAATGGGAGAGTGGATTGGGGATGGGGCGTGGATTGGTAATGGGAGAGTGGATATCGGATGGGGAAGTGGGAAGGGAATGGGGGTGATGGATTGGGAATGTGAGTGTGAATTGGGATTGGGAAATAAATTGGAGATTGGGAACGGATTGGGGATCGGATGGTGGATTGGGAATGGCACCCTGCATTGGTTATGGGAGACTTGATTGGGAACGGGAGCCTGGATTGGTGATGGGGACTGGATTGGGGATGAGAGACTGGATTGGGGATGAGAGAGTGGATTGGGGATGAGAGAGTGGATTGGGGGTGGGAGACTGGATTGGGGATGAGAGAGTGGATTGGGGATGGGAGACTGGATTGAGGATGGGAGAGTGGATTGGGGATGGGGGTGTGGACTGCGGATGGGGTCTGGATTGGGAATGGGGGAGTGGATTGGGGCTGGGAGACAGGATTGGGGATAGAAGACTGGATTGGGGCTGGGAGACTGGATTGTGGATGGGAGACTGGATTGGGGATGGGGGAGTGGATTTGGAATGAAATGAAAATCGCTTATTGTGAGAAGAACGCTGCAAATGAAGTTAATGTGAAAAGCCCCTAGTCGCCACATTTCAGCGTCTGTTCGGGGAGGCTGTTCCAGGAATTGAACCGTGCTACTGGCCTGCCTTGGTCTGCTTTAAAATCCAGCGATTGGGAAAGTCGATTGGGGATTGGAGAGTAGATTGGTGACCGGAGAGCGGATTGTGAATGGGAGAGTCATTTGGGGATGGGGGCTGTATTGGGGATCGAGAGTGGATTGGGAATGGAGTGGATTGGGGTTGGGAGAGTGGATTGGGGATGGGGGGTGTATTGGGGATCGAGAGTGGATTGGGAATGGAGTGGATTGGGGTTGCGAGAGTGGATTGGGGATGGGGGGGTGTATTGGGGTGAGAGAGTGGTTTGGGAATGGAGTGGATCGGAGATGGGGGAGTGGACTGGGGATGGTGGAATGGATTGGGAATTGGAGAGTGGATTGAGAATGGGGGTCTCGATTCGGAATGGGTGAGTGGATTGGGGATGGGAGAATGGATTGGGGATGGGGGGTGGGAGAGTGGATTGGGGATGGGAGACAGGATTAGGAATGCGAGAATGGATTGGGGATGGGGGAATGGATTGGGAATGGGGCAGTGGATTCGGAATGGGTGAGTGGATTGAGGATGGGAGAATGGAATGGGGATGGGGGTGTGGGTTGGTGATGGGGAGCGGTTTGGGGATGGGGAAGCAGATTGTGGATGGTAGAGTCAATTGGGGGTGGGGACTGGATTGGGATGGAGTGGATTGGGGATGGGACAATGGATTGGGAATGGGAGCGTGAATTGGGATTGGGAAATGGATAGGGGATGGGAGAGTGGATTGGGGATGGGGAGCAGATTGGGGATGGGGAAGCGGATTGGGGATGGTAGAGTCAATTGGGGATGGGGACTGGATTGGGATGGAGTGGATTGGGGATGGGACAGTGAATTGGGAATGGAGTGGATTGGGGATGGGGGAATGGACTGGGGATGGGGAGTGAATTGGGGATGCGGGGGTGGATTGGGAATGTGGGAGTGGATTGGGAATTGGAGAGTGATTTGGGAATTGAGATCTGATTGGGAATGGGAGAGTGGATTGCGGATGGGAGAGTGAATTGGGAATGGGAGAATGGATTGGGGATGGGGAGTAGTTTGAGGATTGGGGAGTGGATTGGGGATGGGGAGTGGATTGTGGATGAGGAGTGGATTGGGAATGGGGGAGTGGATTGGGAATGAGGGGGTGGATTGGGGATGGGGAGTGGATTGGGAATGGGGGAGTGGATTGGGGATGGGGAGTAGTTTGGGGATTGGGGAGTGGATTGGGGATGGGGAGTGGATTGTGGATGAGGAGTGGATTGGGAATGGGGGAGTGGATTGGGAATGGGGGAGTGGATTGCGGCTGGGGGAGTGGATTGGGAGCGAGAGAGTGGATTGGGGATGCGGGTGTGGATTGGGAATTGGGGAGTGGATTAGGAATGGGTGAGTGGATTGGGGATGGAAAAGTGTATTGGGGATGGGAGAATGGATTGGGGATGGTGGAGAGGTTTAGAAATGGGAGAGTGGATTGAGAATCGGGGACTGAATTCGGAGTGGGAGAGTGGATTGATGATGGGAGAATGGATTGGGAATGGGGAGGTGGATTGATGTTGGGAGAGTGGATTGAGAATGGGGTAGTAGATTTGGGATGGGAGACTGGAGTGGGAATGCACGAATGGATTAGGATGGGGAGTGGATTTGGATGGGAGTGGTTAGGGAATGGGAGAGTGGATTGGGGATGGGGAGTGGACTGGAGACAGGAGTGGATAGGGAATGGGAGCGGGAATTGGGATTGGGCAATGGATAGGGGATGGGAGAGTAGATTGGGGATGGGAGAGTGGATTGGGGATGGGAGAGTGGATTGTGGATTGGGGAGTGGAATGGGGATAGGGTGTGGATTGGGGATTGGAGAGTGGTTTGGGAATGGGTGTGGATTGGGGATGGGGAATGGATTGGGGATGGGGAAGTGGATTGGGAATGGGAGAGTGGATTTGGGATGGGGGAGTGGTAAGGGAATGGGGACGATGGATTGGGGATGGGAGAGTAAATTGGGGATGGGGAGTGGATTGGGGATGGGAGGGTGGATTGGGGATTGGGCATTGGATAGAGAATGGGGGAGTGGATTGGGGATGGGGGAGTGGATTGGGATTGGGAGAGTGGATTGGGGATGGGGGAGTGGTAAGGGAATGCGGCCGATGGATTGGGGGTGGCAGAGTGAATTGGGAATGGGAGCGTGAATTGGGGATGGGAGACTGGATTGGGGATGGGAGATTGGATTGGGAATGTGGGAGTGGATTGGGGATGGGGGAGTGGATTGAGGATGGGAGAGTGGATTGGGGATGGTGGAGAGGATTGGGGAAGGGAGAGTGGATTGGGAATGGGAGAGAGGATTGGGGATGGGGGAGTGGATTGGTGATGGGGGAGTGGATTGGGAGTGGAGTGGATTGGGGATGTGAGAGTGGATTGGGAATGGGAGAGTGGATTGGGGATGGGGGAGTGGATTGGGGATGGGCGAGTGGATTGGGAGTGGAGTGGATTGGGGATGGGAGAGTGGATTGGGAATGGGAGAGTGGATTGGGGATGTAAGAGTGGATTGGGAATGGGAGAGTGGATTGGGGATGTAAGAGTGGATTGGGATGGGGAGTGGATTGGCGATGGGAGGGTGGATTGAGTTTGGGCGATTGGATTGGGAATGGGGGAGTGGATTGGGGATGGGGGAGTGGATTGGGGATGAGAGCGTGAATTGGTAATGGGAGACTGGATTGGGGATGGGAGAATGGATTGGGGATGGGGAGTGGATTGGGGATGAGAGAGTGGATTGGGGCTAGGGAGCGGATTGGTGATGGGAGATTGGATTGGAGATAGGAGACTTGATTGGTCATGGGGGAGTGAATTGGAGATGCGAGAGTGGATTGGCGATGGGGGAGTGAAATGGGGATGGGAGCGTGGATTGGGGATGGGGAGTGGATTGGGGATGGGAGTCGAATGGGAATGGGAGAGTGGATTGGTGATGGGGCATGGATTGTGAATGGGAGAGTGGATATCAGATGGGAGAGTGGATATCAGATGGGGGAGTGGGAAGGGAATGGGGGTGATGGATTGAGGATGGGAGAGCGAATTGGGAATGTGAGTGTGAATTGGGATTGGTAAATAAATTGGGGATGGTGAGCGGATTGGGGATGGGATGGTGGATTGGGAATGGCAGCCTGGATTGGTTATGGGAGACTGGATTGGGAACGGGAGCCTGGATTGGTGATGGGGACTGGATTGGGGATGAGAGACTGGATTGGGGATGAGAGAGTGGATTGGGAATGAGAGAGTGGATTGGCGATGGGAGACTGGATTGGGGATAAGAGAGTGGATTGGGGATGGGAGACTGGATTGGGAATGGGAGAGTGGATTCGGGATGTGAGACTGGATTGGGGATGGGGGAGTGGATTGGGAATGGATGAGTAGATTGGGGATGGGAGAGTGGATTGGGGATGAGAGAGTGGATTGGGGATGGGAGACTGGATTGAGGATGGGAGAGTGGATTGGGGATGGGGGTGCGGACTGCGGATGGGGTCTGGATTGGGAATGGGGGAGTGGATTGGGGCTGGGAGACAGGATTGGGGATAGAAGACTGGATTGGGGCTGGGAGACTGGATTGTGGATGGGAGACTGGATTGGGGATGGGGGAGTGGATTTGGAATGAAATGAAAATCGCTTATTGTGAGAAGAACGCTGCAAATGAAGTTAATGTGAAAAGCCCCTAGTCGCCACATTTCAGCGTCTGTTCGGGGAGGCTGTTCCAGGAATTGAACCGTGCTACTGGCCTGCCTTGGTCTGCTTTAAAATCCAGCGATTGGGAAAGTCGATTGGGGATTGGAGAGTAGATTGGTGACCGGAGAGCGGATTGTGAATGGGAGAGTCATTTGGGGATGGGGGCTGTATTGGGGATCGAGAGTGGATTGGGAATGGAGTGGATTGGGGTTGGGAGAGTGGATTGGGGATGGGGGGTGTATTGGGGATCGAGAGTGGATTGGGAATGGAGTGGATTGGGGTTGCGAGAGTGGATTGGGGATGGGGGGGTGTATTGGGGTGAGAGAGTGGTTTGGGAATGGAGTGGATCGGAGATGGGGGAGTGGACTGGGGATGGTGGAATGGATTGGGAATTGGAGAGTGGATTGAGAATGGGGGTCTCGATTCGGAATGGGTGAGTGGATTGGGGATGGGAGAATGGATTGGGGATGGGGGGTGGGAGAGTGGATTGGGGATGGGAGACAGGATTAGGAATGCGAGAATGGATTGGGGATGGGGGAATGGATTGGGAATGGGGCAGTGGATTCGGAATGGGTGAGTGGATTGAGGATGGGAGAATGGAATGGGGATGGGGGTGTGGGTTGGTGATGGGGAGCGGTTTGGGGATGGGGAAGCAGATTGTGGATGGTAGAGTCAATTGGGGGTGGGGACTGGATTGGGATGGAGTGGATTGGGGATGGGACAATGGATTGGGAATGGGAGCGTGAATTGGGATTGGGAAATGGATAGGGGATGGGAGAGTGGATTGGGGATGGGGAGCAGGTGGGGATGGGGAAGCGGATTGGGGATGGTAGAGTCAATTGGGGATGGGGACTGGATTGGGATGGAGTGGATTGGGGATGGGACAGTGAATTGGGAATGGAGTGGATTGGGGATGGGGGAATGGACTGGGGATGGGGAGTGAATTGGGGATGCGGGGGTGGATTGGGAATGTGGGAGTGGATTGGGAATTGGAGAGTGATTTGGGAATTGAGATCTGATTGGGAATGGGAGAGTGGATTGCGGATGGGAGAGTGAATTGGGAATGGGAGAATGGATTGGGGATGGGGAGTAGTTTGAGGATTGGGGAGTGGATTGGGGATGGGGAGTGGATTGTGGATGAGGAGTGGATTGGGAATGGGGGAGTGGATTGGGAATGAGGGGGTGGATTGGGGATGGGGAGTGGATTGGGAATGGGGGAGTGGATTGGGGATGGGGAGTAGTTTGGGGATTGGGGAGTGGATTGGGGATGGGGAGTGGATTGTGGATGAGGAGTGGATTGGGAATGGGGGAGTGGATTGGGAATGGGGGAGTGGATTGCGGCTGGGGGAGTGGATTGGGAGCGAGAGAGTGGATTGGGGATGCGGGTGTGGATTGGGAATTGGGGAGTGGATTAGGAATGGGTGAGTGGATTGGGGATGGAAAAGTGTATTGGGGATGGGAGAATGGATTGGGGATGGTGGAGAGGTTTAGAAATGGGAGAGTGGATTGAGAATCGGGGACTGAATTCGGAGTGGGAGAGTGGATTGATGATGGGAGAATGGATTGGGAATGGGGAGGTGGATTGATGTTGGGAGAGTGGATTGAGAATGGGGTAGTAGATTTGGGATGGGAGACTGGAGTGGGAATGCACGAATGGATTAGGATGGGGAGTGGATTTGGATGGGAGTGGTTAGGGAATGGGAGAGTGGATTGGGGATGGGGAGTGGACTGGAGACAGGAGTGGATAGGGAATGGGAGCGGGAATTGGGATTGGGCAATGGATAGGGGATGGGAGAGTAGATTGGGGATGGGAGAGTGGATTGGGGATGGGAGAGTGGATTGTGGATTGGGGAGTGGAATGGGGATGGGGTGTGGATTGGGGATTGGAGAGTGGTTTGGGAATGGGTGTGGATTGGGGATGGGGAATGGATTGGGGATGGGGAAGTGGATTGGGAATGGGAGAGTGGATTTGGGATGGGGGAGTGGTAAGGGAATGGGGACGATGGATTGGGGATGGGAGAGTAAATTGGGGATGGGGAGTGGATTGGGGATGGGAGGGTGGATTGGGGATTGGGCATTGGATAGAGAATGGGGGAGTGGATTGGGGATGGGGGAGTGGATTGGGATTGGGAGAGTGGATTGGGGATGGGGGAGTGGTAAGGGAATGCGGCCGATGGATTGGGGGTGGCAGAGTGAATTGGGAATGGGAGCGTGAATTGGGGATGGGAGACTGGATTGGGGATGGGAGATTGGATTGGGAATGTGGGAGTGGATTGGGGATGGGGGAGTGGATTGAGGATGGGAGAGTGGATTGGGGATGGTGGAGAGGATTGGGGAAGGGAGAGTGGATTGGGAATGGGAGAGAGGATTGGGGATGGGGGAGTGGATTGGTGATGGGGGAGTGGATTGGGAGTGGAGTGGATTGGGGATGTGAGAGTGGATTGGGAATGGGAGAGTGGATTGGGGATGGGGGAGTGGATTGGGGATGGGCGAGTGGATTGGGAGTGGAGTGGATTGGGGATGGGAGAGTGGATTGGGAATGGGAGAGTGGATTGGGGATGTAAGAGTGGATTGGGAATGGGAGAGTGGATTGGGGATGTAAGAGTGGATTGGGATGGGGAGTGGATTGGCGATGGGAGGGTGGATTGAGTTTGGGCGATTGGATTGGGAATGGGGGAGTGGATTGGGGATGGGGGAGTGGATTGGGGATGAGAGCGTGAATTGGTAATGGGAGACTGGATTGGGGATGGGAGAATGGATTGGGGATGGGGAGTGGATTGGGGATGAGAGAGTGGATTGGGGCTAGGGAGCGGATTGGTGATGGGAGATTGGATTGGAGATAGGAGACTTGATTGGTCATGGGGGAGTGAATTGGAGATGCGAGAGTGGATTGGCGATGGGGGAGTGAAATGGGGATGGGAGCGTGGATTGGGGATGGGGAGTGGATTGGGGATGGGAGTCGAATGGGAATGGGAGAGTGGATTGGTGATGGGGCATGGATTGTGAATGGGAGAGTGGATATCAGATGGGAGAGTGGATATCAGATGGGGGAGTGGGAAGGGAATGGGGGTGATGGATTGAGGATGGGAGAGCGAATTGGGAATGTGAGTGTGAATTGGGATTGGTAAATAAATTGGGGATGGTGAGCGGATTGGGGATGGGATGGTGGATTGGGAATGGCAGCCTGGATTGGTTATGGGAGACTGGATTGGGAACGGGAGCCTGGATTGGTGATGGGGACTGGATTGGGGATGAGAGACTGGATTGGGGATGAGAGAGTGGATTGGGAATGAGAGAGTGGATTGGCGATGGGAGACTGGATTGGGGATAAGAGAGTGGATTGGGGATGGGAGACTGGATTGGGAATGGGAGAGTGGATTCGGGATGTGAGACTGGATTGGGGATGGGGGAGTGGATTGGGAATGGATGAGTAGATTGGGGATGGGAGAGTGGATTGGGGATGAGAGAGTGGATTGGGGATGGGAGACTGGATTGGGGATGGGAGAGTGGAGTGGGGATTGGGCAGTGGACTGGGGATGGGAGAGTAGATTGGGGATGGGAGAATGGATTGGGGATGGGAGAGTGGATTGGGGATGTGAGACTGGATTGGTGATGGGGGAATGGATTGTGGATGGGAGAGTGAATTGGGGATGGGAGAGTTGATTGGGAATGGGCAGCGGAATGATGATGGGAGATTGGATTGGGGATGGGAGACTGGATTGGTGATGGGGAAATGGATTGGGGATGGGAGAGTGAATTGGGGATGGGGAGCGGATTGATGATGGGAGATTGGATTGGGGATGATAGACTGGATTGGTGATGAGGGAATGGATTGGGGATGGGAGAGTGAATTGTGGATGGGGAGCGGATTGGTGATGGGAGATTGGATTTGAGATGGCGGGGAGGATTGGGGAAGAGAGAGTGTATTGGGAATAGGAACGTCGATTTGGGATGGGAGAGTGGATTGAAGATGGGAGAGTGGATTTGGTTTGGGAGAGTGGATTGGGGATGGGAAATGGATTGGGGATGGGGGAGTGGATTGGGGATGGGAGAGTGGATTGGGAATGGGAGCTTTAATTGGGATTGTGAAATGGATTAGGGATGAGAGGGTGGATTGGGGATGGGGAGCGGATTGGGGCTGGGGGAGTGGATTGGGGATGGGAGGCTGGATTGGGTTTGGGAGTTGATTGGTGACGGGGAGAGGATTGGGAATGGGAAAGTGGATTGCTGATAGGGAGAAGATTGGGAATTGGGAGAATCGATTGATTATGGGATAGTATATTGGGATTTGGAGAGTGGATTGTGATGGGGGAGTGGATTGGGAATGGGAGAGTGGATTGGGAATGGGAAAGTGCATTGGGAATGGGGGGTGGATTGGGGACCGGGTGGATTGGGAATGGGGGTGCGGATTGGGGATGGGCGAGCGGATTGGGGATGGGGGAGTGGATTGGGGATGGGGGAGTGGATTGGGGATGGCAGACTGGATTGGGTTTGGGAGTTGATTGGGGATGGGGAGTGGATTGGGGATGGGAGTGGAATGGGAATGGGAGAGTGGATTGGGTATGGGGCGTGAATTGGGAATGGGAGAGTGGATATCGGATGGGAGAGCGAATTGGGAATGGGAGTGTGACTTGGGATTGGGAAATATTGGGGATGGGAGAGTGGATTGGGGATGGCGAGCGGATTTGGGATGGGATGGTGGATTGGGAATGGCAACCTGGATTGGTTATGGAAGACTGGATTGGGAATGGGAGCCTCGATTGGTGATGGGAGACTGGATAGGGGATGAGAGACTGGATTGGGGATGAGAGAGTGGATTGGTGATGTGAGACTGGATTGGGGATGGGAGAGTGGATTTGGGATGGGAGACTGGATTGGGGATGTGAGAATGGATTGGGGATGGGAGAGTGGATTGGGGATTGGAGAGTGGATTGGGGATGGGAGAGTGGATTGGGGATGTGAGACTGGATTGGTGATGGGGGAGTGGATTGTGGATGGTAGAGTGAATTGGGGATGGGGACTTGATTGGGGGATGGGGAGCTAAATGGTGATGGGAGATTGGATTGGGGATGGGAGACTGGATTGGTGATGGGGAAATGCATTGGGGATGGGAGAGTGAATTGGGAATGGGGAGCGGATTGATGATTGGAGATTGGATTGGGGATGGGAGACTTGATTGGTGATGAGGGAATGGATTGGGGATGGGAGAGTGAATTGTGGATGGGGAGCGGGTTGGTGATGGGAGATTGGATTGGGGATGGCGGGGATGATTGGGGAAGGGAGAGTAGATTGGGAATAGGAAAGTGTATTTGGGATGGGAGAGTTTATTGAAGATGGGCGAGTGGATTTGGTTTGGGGGAGTGGATTGGGGATGGGAGAATGGGTTGGGGATGGGGTAGTGGTTTGGGGATGGGAGAGTGGATTGGGAATGGGAGCGTTAATTGGGATTGGGAAATGGATTAGGGATGAGAGGGTGGATTGGGGATGGGAGACTGGATTGGATTTGGGAGTTGATTGGTGATGGGGAGGGGATTGGGAATGGCAGAGTGGATTGGTGATAGGGAGAAGATTGGGAATTGGGAGAATCGATTGATTATGGGATAGTATATTGGGAATTGGAGAGTGGATTGTGGTGGCGGAGTGGATTGGGAGTGGTAGAGTGGAAATCAGAATGGGACAGTGCATTGGGAATGGGGGGTGGATTGGGGATCGGGTGGATTGGGGATGGGGGAGTAGAATGGGGATGGGGTGTGGACTGGGAATGGAGTGGATTGGGAATGGGGAGTGGATTGGGGTTGGGGAGTGGATTGGGAATGGGAGTGGATTGGGGATGAGAGAGTGGATTGGGGATGGGAGTGTGGATTGGGGATGGCAGAGTGGATTGGAGATGGGGTGTGGATTGGGAATGGGAGAGTGGATTGTGGCTAGGGGAGTGGATTGGGGATGGGGGACTGGATTAGAAATGAGGAAGTGGATTGGAGAGTGGGAGTGGATTAGTGGGTTGAGTAAAAGGGGCCTTTAGACTAAGTTAGAAAATGGGCAGTGTCCCCACCCCAATTGCCAATTGGATAATACCTGAAGTATCTGCTCCAGCGATTCCTCCTCTTGCTCTCCAAAGACACCTCAGCACCAAGGAGAGTCTGCAGTACCTGAAAAATCCCTGGTATGTAGTCAAGCAAAAGTGGCAAACCAACAGCAGTGGATTTGATGGCAGGAAATTTGGGATAGATCTCAAACCCTCCAGGAAACTCAGCCAAATCCCACCACTCCAGTTGACTAAATGCCAGTAAACTGAACAGGGTGTTGAAGGAGCTATGGTTACTGTCTACCTTGGACTTCACGGAGTGGGGTTGGGGGGGGGGGGGGGGGGGGGGCGGTAGGGGGGAGCTTTTAAAATCTCAGCCCAAGCTAGTCTGGAAATTGGCAAGAGAAACAAACAGTAGTTGGTATTTGTGGCCTTAATAAGACATCAAACGTGGACTCAACCCCTCAAGTGAGGGGCATCCCACAGTTCCCGATTCAGGGTTGTGTTGGATACGAGAAATCCAAAATGATTGGATATTGTGACTGATTCAGGCTCCCAACTGGTCTTCCGAAGGCAGGAGGCATCCAAAAAGCTTCCTTGAGCTCATCCAACAAGGAAGGTTGAAAATAATGAGACTCTGGGAACAGAGATGATGGCGGCTGTTTCAGCTCAGAGTTCGTGAGCACAAGGGCCAATGGAGCTAAACTCTCGGGACATGATCCCCCGGGCCTCTGAGGAGTTGGCACTGAGGCACAATAACTCCCCCTGGGATTGAGAGTCTTCTGATCCGAGATGTCCCTTAGGAGTTGGAGGGACTGGTTGAAGGTGATTCCACAGCAGTGAGGAGGCAGACACAGATCTCTTAACCTGGGACTGCGCTCATCAAAGTGGGAATCAATCCCAGCAAAGGGCACTCTGAGTGGGCTCAAGTCCCCTGAGGGTGGTGACCCCAAATGTGCTGCCACCAAATGTAGGCCAATGTCCCAGGGCTGGATCGGTGTCAACATCGGGAGCAACGGGTGTTTGAGGTTAAGGACCACCAACACTAGCTGGTGCACCTGGGGATACCAGCCTGCCACTGGTACCAATCAGCACAGACACCCGAGTCAGCTGGTGCCAGGGTTGGAACACTTCCTCAAATTCTGGGCCGTCTCAGGACAAGTTGGTTGGTTTACTGGGGTTTTACCTGATGGTGGGGAGTGGCACGGCAGGAGCTGTTTGGAGAGTGGCCTGAACCAGCTGATCACAGTCAGTGCCATTGAGAAAATAACCAAATTGGTAAGTTTGTTGTTGGCCATTAATTAAACAAAGCAAATGAAAAGGTGTTGGGTTGGCAGTGAGAAGAGAATGTCAGTTCCACTGCTCTCTTTGTGGGATATCTGCTAATATTGGGATGATTTTAGTCAGGATGTGCTCTCACTTACGTGCGATCCACTTGTCCTTTGTGCAGTTGTTACTTACAAGTTTAGCTTGTCGATAGTTTCCTCCCGCTCCTCTCGCTCGTCCTGACAGCAAACATGTACCTCGAACAGGAGGAGAAACAGCAGTTCAGAATCATTGGATTATCAGAAGACAATGAGACTCTTTCTAGCTTCCCTGGTACAGTTAAACTATTTAACCTGCAATTGGGGTGGATTCTGGTCCCCTCGCCGTGTGTTTCTCAGCGACGCGCCATTCGTTGGAGGCGGGCCATTCGCTGGAGGCGGGCCATTCGCTGGAGGCGGGCCAATCGCTGGGGGTGGGCCATTCGCTGGGGGTGGCCCATTCCCTGGTGACATGCCATTCGCTGGAGGCGTGCCATTCGCTGGAGGCGGGCCATTCGCTGGAGGCGGGCCATTCTCTGGAGGCGGGCCATTCGCTGGAGGCAGGCCATTCGCTGGAGGCGGGCCATTCCCTGGAGGCGGGCCATTCTCTGGAGACGGGCCATTCGCTGGGGGTGGCCCATTCCCTGGCGGCCGGCCATTCGCTGGAGGCGGGCCATTCTCTGGAGACGGGCCATTCGCTGGGGGTGACCCATTCCCTGGCGGCCGGCCATTCGCTGGAGGCAGGCCATTTGCTGGCACGGGGCATTCACTGGCAGCACGATTCTATCCTCCTGCCACTTGTCAATGGGATTTCCCATTGAAGCCACCTCACACTGCTGGGAAAGCTTGGGGCAGGGGTATGCTGCCGGTGGAGAAAGTGAATCGCAACGGCCAGAGACTTCCGGCCATTGTTTCACACAGGTTCTGGGTGTGAGAATTAAGCCAATATTTTCTGGTTATATTACTGTCACAGATTCTGCTACTGGCTGAACAATGGAGATTCTCGAGTTGATCAATGTCCAGAAGAAACATCCTCTCCGTATTGACCCGAACAAAACTTCCCGAATTTTAACGCTGTCTATTAAATCACCCTCACATCCTGTATTGAGACAAGAGGCACAGCCTTGCTCGTGTGCTTCAAAATGCTGAAACTAGTGTAGAGAACAGAACCGCACACAATTGTATAAATGTGGTCTAATCAAGGTTCAATACAAGTTCAACAAAACTCAGCTGCTTTTTAATTCTATTCCCGGGATTTACCGACTGTTCACACCGGCAAGAAATTCCGATCCCACGCCGGCACACGGGTTTCCCGGCGACGAAGATTGACAACGGCGATCCCCCTCCCTGCCAAAAAACACACGGTGAGGAGGTCAGTAAGTCGAGTGTTTGGTTTTGCTTTTTTCAAGGCCTCATTAGCTTGTGGTGCAACTTTCGTGATTTATCAATTTATACTCAGAGAACCCTTTGTGCCTGGATCCTTCCCAGAGTTGCACCAAAGTAATCAGTGACCTCCTGAATAATCTTCCTCCCAAAATATATTGTTTCATATATGTTGAACTTCATTTGCTAATTACTTGCTCATTCTGCAAAATCTTTATGTCCTCTTGTAATTTGTAAGCTAGCACAAGATTGTCTGAACAATTTCTTACTGTCTCAGGACATGAGCAAGTTCCAGACATTTTACAGTTTCATGTAAACTCCAAAACATTTCAGAAAGAAATGGAGCACCATTAAACCCATTATCTGTTTCAAGGAAGCACTACCTTGCTGACTCCCCCCCCTCCTCCCCCCAGGAATACCACCAACCCCACCTTCAAAAAGACTGATACAAGCTACAAATAAACATTCCACGATGTCAACTTACCCTGTGTCAGCTATTTGATGATGTCTCCATTCTCCACTAACCCATCACAAAGTGAGGCTGGACAGATCGTCTCTCCAACCATATTCACTCCAAGACAGATCAGCCAATTAGACAGACAGTGCAGTTACCACCTTGCTTTAACCCTGACTTCTCGTACAGCCTCTCCTGCCTTAAATTAACCCAGTTTGCAAACCTATTGTGATGTCTGATCTCACTGTGATGTACAGGGTCAGGGTCAGACTTGTTGTGTGATGTCACAGTTTGATCCACCCAGTTCAAGGGACCTTGAGCCAAAAGGGAGCCTCAAAATCCCACAGGGTTTACTGAGGTGACAATGATGTTCTCAAGTGCACTAACCAGTCTCTTGTTGCTTGTGGCTCATAAGAATGTGGGTGATGGGCAGTGATGGGAATGTCAGGATTCTCCATGCTCTCCGCCCCTCTTCCTTCTCCTGGTGGTACCCAATAAACACTTGTTACTAAGAGGTCTGTCAGGGGGTCATTATTCTGTTCAATTCTCTTCCAAAGAAACCGTGAATGCTGGGTTCTTGAATTTATTGAAGGCTGAGCGCATTAGATTTTTTATCGACAAGGGAGTCTAGGGTTCTGGGAGCAGACAGGAAAGAAGACTTTTGGCCACCACCACATTTGCCACTATCTTATTGAATGGTGGTGCAGGCTTAAAGACTGAATGGCCTACTCCTGCCCCTAAGCCCTGTGTTCTAAGAACTAACCAGGCTACAAAATGGGTGACCAAAACATACAAACATTTGGCCAAACCTGAATGACTGAGTTGATCAGATGGTGAGCAATAATTCGAGTAAAGAAGCTGTACTTGCATTTGAGAAAAGGTGGCAGCCCCAAGAAGCTCAGCAGATTGTCGTAGCTGAGACAGAGCTGCAAGTTAAAAACAAAGATTCGAAGAAACCAAGGGGAAAAACTGGCTGGCGGTGACAAAATTCTGAAAAAGTAACTGCAGTGTGCAGTGAGAAAAATAAGAACAAAAGACGACAGTGAGTTGGCAAAAAGAGACCCCAGAGGGAGGCCACCACATGACCGTGGAAGGGCAACAAGAGAATAAATAGTTGAAAGAATAGTTGATACGGGCGGCACAGTGGTTAGCACTGCTGCCTCACTGCACCGAGGAGGTTTGATCCCGGCACCGGCTCACTGTCCATGTGGAGTTTGTATATTCCTCCTTTGTCTGCGAGTGTCTCATTCTCCACAACACAAAGTTATGCAGAGTAGATGGATCGGCCAAGCTAAAATGCTCCTGAATTGGAAAAACTTTTAAAAGAGAAAGAACAGTTGATTATTCTTCAAGATCGAATGCAAAAGGAATGCGTGACCATTCAGCAACATGAAGTAATGAAGACAGCCTTAAATGGCAGACTAGAAGCACAACAGAAGGATCTTAAGGAGAATCTACTGAATTACAAGAAAACTTTAGATGAAGCAAGCAAGGTTCGCAAACAAATGGAAAACCTGTTGAAAGAACTTCACGTGCTACAAGAATTCCTCAGGTCAAGGTTTGTTCCTCTGGAAGATTACGAAGAGAAGCAAAATGAGTTTCATGAACTGCCAAATTAGGTGGCAGAGAAGACTCAGCAATGTTCCTTATTCCAGGAGGAAGCGAATATCTAGAAGAAACAGACTGAAGAGCTGAAGAACCAGCTGGATGGGAAAGAGGACTGAAAGGAAAAGATGCAGAACTTTCCAAGCTGCAAAGCAAATAGCGCGACCATGAGTAGAACAATTAAAGAACTGAAACCAGTTAAGACTTGGCCGGAGGCAGAACTGACCAACAGTGAATCCGAAAAGAAGGACAAGGACTGTTTCAGACAGAGCACGAAAAACTGGGAATGTGACCAGAAATTACATCTCCAATATTGAGGTGCAAGGCACCAAAAAAAAGGACAAGCATTGGATGTCACAGCTGTACTGAAAACCATCGAGCTGAATGAAAAATTCATAAGCTTTAGAACAAATTGAAAATACAACAGCAGACAAATGTTAGGCTGAAATTGTGAAGCAAGTGGAAATGAAGGTTCCATTTGCAAAACAAATACGTCCTGCAAGAATGTGATGGACATCACGGAGGAAAGAAAATCGAGCTCACTCTCAGAGCGAATGGAGTGCACGTTCCCCTCGGAAGGAAATGGAGAACCACAGAGTCCAAGAAAATAAAGCAGACAAAGAGAAATACAACTCGGAGGAGCCCAAACCAATTGAATCAAATGGAGGTAGCATGTGGCAGAGACCCAGAATACTGCTACCATTCCTCTAAACGTGCCACACAGAGATGTGGATGAACTGTCAATCCTCAAGACTGTCTGAATTTATAAAGTCTCAGAGACTTGAGCTGGGGGAGCAGAAAAGAAATAAAGGTTGTATTGGATGACTCCATTAGGGGGGGGGAAGAAAGAGGGCTGATGTGTTGTGTGGCTGTACCCATTATAATTTGAAGGTGTTCATCAGAGCAAGCGTTAAGGTGGGACTGCCGATTAGCACTGCCCACAGTATGATGTACGCAATCATCTGGTCACAAACGCTGAGATAACAGAATAGAAACAGAATTATGAAAGCAGACAGCCAGCCCCCATGGTGGAGCAGCACTTTGCCTGACCATACGAAGGAACTGTAAATAGTTAAAACCTACCTGGAAGAGGTTCATGTTTAAACATAAATGTCTCAAAATGTCATCAATAAGGAACCTCCACCCCAGCAAACAGAAACCATGGGCTGGATTCTCCAAAAATGGGGCCATGCCCTCCCTGACGTTTCACTCTGGACTTTCCTGAAGAAAGTTCTGAGTGATTCTCCCATTTGCAGGGGGCTAGCACGGCCCTGGAGTGCTTCTCGCAGCTCTGGCTGCAGATACGGGGCCCCGCACTTCAGGTCGGGTGTCCGCGCATGTGCATACCGGTAGCCTGCGGCGGCCGCCTCGTGTGACGTGGCGGACTCAGCCGGCGGACCCGGACCAGGAAAGATGGCCCCAATGGTCGGGCCCGCGCCGCTCCATATTGCCCGCCCGATCGCCCCCTCGGCCGCCCATAAGGCCCCGCCCCCTCACCAGGGCATCTGCGGACTGAGCGGCTCCCAACGTCCGATACGTGGTTAGAACCATGCCGTCGGGAACTTGGCCAGTTGCGTGCGGAGAATCGCGGGGGAGGCCCCTGTCAATTACCCCTTACCCGTGCCGCGTAAATCACGTGCACGCTTTCCCGCACGAGAATCGCTTCAGCAGAGCCGGGCACAATTTCCGTGCGAATGTCCATTCTCCGCTTTGGTATTCGAGGCTCTGATATCCTAATCAGATGAGCAGTCCAGCGGAGTTGTTTTCAGATGATCATGATCTCGACACTGGTGCCATTGACTCCTTCAAGGACACTAATGTTAACACGCCTGTCGTCCCAGCTGATTCAGAGCTGGTAACATTTGGATTTTGCAATGTCTATCAAGATTCTTGTTTAAGAATCTCCCTGATGTAACATTCATCCTTGAAAGCCTCAGTGATGACTTAAAATGCTTTAACAAAGTTGAATGCCTTAATTGACATATGCAAGCCTCCTGTAAGTTAATGTGCACTATCACTCTGACATGTATTGCAGAATCCAGTGGAGATACGACATTTTTAGTCATGCTTCACCTTTGCTGGTGCCTCACACTTATAAATTTACTTCTTAAAGTCCTTGAACTTCTTTTGATGCGTTGATATATGCATAGGGATCATGAGAGAAAGGTCACGCATCATTTCTGCCAGGTGACGCAAGGGCCATTGGCAATCACCTGGCAGCCGCTGCTTTCAGACACTGAGCTTGTAAAATTAACAATTGATATGTTAAAACCATCCCTCCCCCTTCGTTACCATCCCTTCCCCCCCATTTCCCCCTCTGCCCTCCCCTCGCCGGGATTCTCCGAGCCTTGGATATGGTCCGACGCCTTCTCGCGATTCTCCGTGGACTGGAGAATCACCACCAACTGCGCGCGCAGTCGAGGCGGCGTCGGTCGGGGCCATTGAAAGAGGCCTCCGCGGTGATTCTCCGCCGACAACTGGCTGAGTTTCCGCCGGCGTGGTTCACTCATGGGTCCACCCGGCGGACCCAATCCGCAGCTGCCATGGTGGGGGGGGGGGGGCGGGGGATCCGTCACCGGGGGGTCTCCTGGACGGCCAGGGTTACGATCGGGGACCGCCGATCAGCGGGTGCTCGCGATCTGGGGGGGGACGGACGGACGGGTGGGGGGCGACTATATTGTTGGGGCCAGCCCGCTGTGTGGGTCCACCATGCGCGGACCCACGGCCAGAAGTGCAGGGCCCCGTATTGGCAGCCGGAGCTGCGTGGAGCACTCCGGGGCCCTGCCAGCCCCCTTCAAAATGGAGAATCACTCTGGACTTTCTCCAGGAAAGTCCAGAGTGATTTGCGCCTGTTTTCTCGTGGGCGTGGGGACATAGCCCCATTATGAAGAATTCCTCTTTACAAATAGACAGAACCATTGTGTTTCTGTGGAGAAATATTTTAATTGTCCATTTTGTTTAAGTGAGAAAATATAATTTATTGCAAGAAATTTGTAAAAGTTGAGGTACTCTTATTTTGTTGATGTTAAAAATTAATTGGATGTTAACTGGTTTCAAAGTTTTGTATTTATAAAATAGTTTTGTTAATAAATGTTTTCAATTAAACTTTACAAGCTTCTATAAATGTCTTACTGAAACATCAAAACACAACATTTAATAATGAGATAATTCTGAATCATTACGTCTGTTCTCGGGTGTGAAGCCATACGAAGCAGCAAACGATGACCATTCATGGCTGGCAAAACAGGGCCCATTGTCCGACATGACAGTCATCGGAATGCCGTGGCGAGCGAATGTGTCTTTGCAGGCCCTTATGACAGCAGACGACGTCAAATCGTGCAGGCGTATGACTTCTGGGTAGTTGGAGAAGTAGTCAGCTATGATGACATAGTCCCTGCCGAGCGCGTGAAACAGGTCCACACCCACCTTCGCCCAGGGGACGTCACCAGCTCATGGGGCAGAAGCGTTTCAGGAGGTTGCGCCGGCTGAAACCTTTGGCAGGTTGTACAGTTGAGCACCATGTTGGCAATATCGTCACTGATGCCCGGCCAGTATACCGCCTCTCGGGCCCTCCATCTGCACTTCTCGACCCCCAGGTGGCCTTCGTGTAGTTGGTCGAGAACCAGCTTGCGCATGCTGTGCGGAATCACAATCCGGTCCAGCTTCAGAAGGACACCATCAATGACGGCCAGGTCGTCTCAGACATTGTAGAACTGCGGGCACTGCCCTTTGAGCCACCCTCCCATCATGTGGCGCATCACACGCTGTAGAAGGGGGTCGACCGCAGTCTCTCAGCGAATACGGGCCAGACTGGAGTCGTCAGCTGGCAGATTTGCCGATGTGAAAGCCACCTGTGCCTCAACCTCACATACGAACCCCTCCGCATCTGGCGGCGTGCTCACTGCTCTGGGTAGGGCATTCGCCACGATGAGGTCCTTCTCTGGGGTGTAGACCAGTTGGAAGTCGTACCTCCTGAGTTTAAGTAGGATGCGCTGGAGGCGAGGGGTCATCTCGTTCAGGTCCTTGTTTATTATGCTGACCAGGGGGCGGTGGTCAGTTTCGACAGTGAACCGGGGAAGACCATATGCATAATCATGGAACTTGTCTAAACCGGTTAGCAAGCCCAGGCATTCTTTTCGATCTGCGCGTAGCGCTGCTCTGTGGGAGTCATGGCTCGCGATGCATAGGCAACTGGGGCCCATGATGCCGTGTCATCCCGTTGCAGGAGCACTGCCCCAATGCCGGATTGGCTGGCATCAGTCGAGATTTTGGTGGCACGAGACGTGTCAAAGAACGCCAATACCGGTGCAGTGGTGAGTTTGCGTTTGAGCTCCTCCCATTCCAGCTGGTGTGTGTGTTGCCACTGGAACTCTGTGGACTTTTTGACAAGGTGGCGCAGAGCCGTCGTGTGGGAGGCAAGTTTGGGAATGAACCTCCCCAGGAAGTTGACCATGCCAAGGAAGCGTAGCACTGCTTTCTTGTCGGCCGGCTGCGGCATGACTGTGATGGCGTTCACCTTGTCTGCATCCGGACGGACCCCTGACCGGGAGATATGGTCCCCCAGGACCTTCAACTCGGTCTGGCCAAAGGAACACCTGGCTTGGTTGAGGCGCAGGCCGTTTTCCCGTATGCGGGCAAAAACGCGTTGGAGACGATGTATGTGCTCCTGTGGTGTGGTGGACCAGATGATGACATCGTCCACATATACGCGCACCCCTTCGATGCCTTCCATCATCTGCTCCATGATCCTATGAAAGACTTCGGATGCCGAGATGATGCCAAATGGCATCCGGTTGTAGCAGAACCTGCCGAAAGGGGTATTGAAGGTGCATAGCTTTCGGCTGGACGGATCCAGTTGGGTCTGCCAAAACCTCTTAGAAGCATCCAGTTTTGTAAATATTTTTGCCTGGGCCATTTCACTGGTGATCTCCTCCCGTTTGGGTATGGGATAATGTTCCCTCATGATATTATTATTGAGGTCTTTCGGGTCAATACAGATGCGGAGCTCGCCGGAGGGCTTCTTGACACACACCATGGAGCTGACCCACGGTGTGGGCTCCGTGACCCTGGATAGGACCCCTTGGTCCTGGAGATCCTGCAGCTGCTGCTTGAGGCGGTCTTTAAGTGGCGCAGGAACCCTGCGAGGTGCGTGAATGACCGGGATGGCGTCCCGTTTGAGACGAATTCGGTAGGTGTATGGCAGTGTTCATGCCCTCGAATGCCTCCTGGTTGTGGGCAAGGAGCGATTGGAGCTGTGCGTTGAACTCTGCATCCGGGAAGTCAGATGTGCCGTCTGGAGAGAGAAAGTGGACTCGTTGCACGGGGTGGAGAGCCTTGCATGCCTGTGCGCCCAGCAGGGAGTCCTTCGATGAGCCGACTATCTCGAACGAGAGTGTGGCCGTGTGTGTGTTGTGTGTCACCTGGAGCTGGCAGGATCCCATAGCCGGGATAACGTTCCCGTTGTAGTCGACCATCTTGCACCGGGATGGCTGGATTGGTGGTCTGACCTTCATGGCGTAGAAGGCGGACCATGCTATGAGGTTGGCGGAGGTGCCAGTGTCCAGGCGGAAAGTGATCGGCGATCGGTTGACCGTCAGGGTGGCACACCATTCTTCACCCGGATTGATTGTGTTGACCCGGTTCCCATCAATGACCGCAACCCGGAAGGCGTCTTGGTCATCTGTGTCATCGGTTTGGATGTCGTAATGTGGAGGCTGAATGGTCCGCACGTTCCTGCGAGGTTGTCGGAGATGCGGAAGATCAACAGGTTGAGCTGCTCGACAGTAAGCAGCGTAGTGGCCCACCTTGCCACAGTGTAGGCATTGTCGGGTTTTTACGGGACATTGCCCTTTTAAATGTGCAGCTCCACAGTTACCGCACGTCGTGACGTCATGGCGTTCGTTACGCCACTGCGCATGCGCATTTTGGTCTTGCGTCGAGCGCGCCTGCGCATCATGTCCTTCAGTGTTGCCGTAGGTTTTGGCGCGCACAAGCGCGGGAGGCCTCGAAAAGCGCGCGAAATGGCCGCCCTCGTCCAGGCCGCGGGCCGGGAGAAACTCGATCGCCTGGACCCGCTCGGCCTCGTGGGGCATTTGGCTTGCTGATCCGTTCGCGTAGGACCCCCTCCGCGCCGGTTCGGTTGCCTGAAATTGGGCATAGCGGCTAGTCGCGTTCTCGTGCAGGACACAGGCTTCAACTGCAGATGCTAAGGTCAGGCCTTTTATTTTTAGAAGCTGCTGGGGTAGGCTGCCGGAGGCAACCCCAAAAACGATCTGGTCCCGGATCATGGACTCTGAGGTGGTGTCGTAACCGCAGGACTGCGCGAGTATGCGGAGATGTGTCAGGAAGGACTGAAAGAGCTCATCCTTACCTTGCAGGCGCTGCTGGAAGACATACCTCTCAAAGCTCTCGTTGACCTCAACGTTGAAGTGTTGGTCGAGCTTGAAGAGGACCGTGTCATATTTAGGTTTGTCCTCGCCTTCCGCGAACACCAGGGAGTTGTATACATGGATGGCGTGCTGACCTGCGGTGGTGAGGAGGATGGCGATCTTCCTTTTGTCCGAGGCGCCCTGTTTTTCATTGGCTTCCATAAAGAGTTTGAAGCGCTGCTTGAACAGCGTCCAATTTATGCCAAGGTTCCCAGCGACTTGCAACAGCTGCGGTGTGTTGATGGTGTCCATCGCGCAGGATGGCAGATTTGTGGGTAGGTTTTGATTCACTTCTGGTACCATGAAGTGTTGGGTGCTCTGAGATACAGACGAACCAACACGGTTGCGATTGGTACAACGCAGTTTTATTCCTTTAAACAATTTATATAACAAACTTGGTACTCAGCATGTGGTGACTGTGTGAGTGTCTGGCTTTGAGGTCCTTGCCCTGTGCCGTCTCCTGATGGACTGCCCAGGAAGTGTCGTGTTTCTTGATTTGTACTGTGTATGCTCTTGTCTGTGATTGGCTGTCGTGTTATGTGTGCTAATTGGTCCGTTGCTCTGTCTATCATTATGTATGTGTGTATGTGCTGTGATGTTCACTTGAATATCATGACAGAGTCTGCACCAACCCTCTGAAACAGCAACCAATCCCCGCCCTGTCCCCGGAGTCTTTCCTGTAAATCCTGGACACTAGGGGGCAATTTAGCATGGCCAGTTCACCTAACCTGCACATCTTTGGACTGTGGGAGGAAACTGGAGGACTTGGAGGAAACTCATGCGGACACAGGAAAAACATACCTAACTCCACACAGACCCAAGGCCGGAAATGAACCCAGTTCCCTTGTGCTATGAGGCAGCAGTGCTAACCATAAGACCATAAGACAATGGAGCAGAATTAGGCCACTCGGCCCATCGAGCCTGCTCCGCCATTCAATCAAGGCTGATATTTTCTCATCCCCATTCTCCTTCCTTCTCCTCATAACCCCTGATCCTCTTATAGAACATAGAACATAGAACAGTGCAGCACAGAACAGGCCCTTCGGCCCTCGATGTTGTGCCGAGCTTTGTATTAATTAAGAACCTATCTATCTCTGTCTTACAGACACTCAGTCATTTGGCCTCCACGACCTTCCGCGGCAAAGAGTTCCACAGATTCACCACCCTCTGGCTGAAGAAATTCCTCCTCATCTCTGTTTTATAGGATCGTCCCTTTAGTCTGAGATTGTGTCCTCTGCTTCTAGTTTTTCCGACAAGTGGAAACATCCTATCCCCGCCCATTCTATCCAGGCCTCGCAATATCCTGTAAGTTTCAATAAGATCCCCCCTCATCCTTCTAAACCCCGAGAACAGACCCAGAGTCCTCATCCGATCCTCATAAGACAAGCTCTTCATTCCAGGGATTATTCTTGTGAACCTCCTCTGGACCCTTTCCAAGGCCAGCACAACCTTCCTTAAGGAGGGGCCCAAACCTGCTCACAATACTCCAAATGGGGTCTGACCAGAGCCTTATATAACCTCAAAAGTACAACCCTGGTCTGGTATTCTAGCCCTCTCGACATGAATGTTAACATCGCATTTGCCTTCCTAACTGCCGACTGAACCTGCACGTTAACCTTAAGAGAATCTTGAACAAGGACTCTCAAGTTCATTTGTGCTTTTGATTTCCTAAGTGTCTCACCATTTAGAAAATAGTCTATACTTCCATTTCTCCTTCCAAAGTGCGGAACCTCACACTTTTCCACATTGTATTCCATCTGCCACTTCTTTGCCCACTCCCCTCGCCTGTCCGAGTCTTTTTGCAGCCCCCTTGTTTCCTCAATACTACCTGTCCCTCTACAGATCTTTGTATCATCTGCAAACTTAGCAACAGTTTCTTCAGTTCCTTCTCCCAGATCATTAATGTATATTGTGAAAAGTTGTGGTCCCAGCACAGACCCCTGAGGCACACCACTAGTCACCGGCTGCCATCCTGAAAAAGACCCCTTTATCCCCACTCTCTGCCTTCTGCCAGTCAGCCAATCCTCTATCCAGGATGTTACCCTTAACACCATGGGCTCTTAACTTATTTAACAGTCTCCTATGCAGCACCTTGTCAAATGCCTTCTGGAAATCTAAATAAATCACTGGTTCTCCTTTGTTTAACTTCCTTGTTACTTCCTCAAAGAACTCTCACAGATTTGTCAGACATGATTTCCCCTTGATGAAGCCATGCTGGCTCAGTCCTATTTTAATCATGCACGACCAAGTACTCCGCAATTTTATCTTTAACAATGGACTCTAAAATCTTACCAATGACTGAAGTCAGGCTAACCGGCCTATAATTTCCCGTGTTCTGCCCCCCTCCCTTCTGAAACAGTGGTGTTACATTAGCCACTTCCAGTCTTCTGGGGCTCTTCCTGCCTCCAGTGATTCCTGAAAGATCACCACTGTGCCCCCATCGTTTCTTCCTGGTCCTTTGGTTTCCTTCCACACTCCTAAAGTCCAAAGATGTGCAGTTTAGGTGGATTGGCCATGCCAACTCACTCCTTAGTGTGCAAAGTTTAGGTGGGGTTACAGGGATAGGGTGGGGCTGTGGTCTTGGGTAGGGTGCTTGATTGTCAGCCATTTTGGGTGGGCCCGAAGCTGGTGGATATGGGAGGGATGTCAGAGGACGCCTGTCTGGTTAATAACTTGGAATGTGAGGGGGTAAAAAGGTCCCAGGTGTTTGCGCACAAGAGATATTTGAAGCCGGATGTGGTTTTTCTCCAGGAGATCCATTTGAGAATCGAGGATCAAACAAGGTTGCGGAGGGAAGTGTGGGCCCAGTCTATCACTCACGTTTTAATTGTAAGGCTCAAGGGGCTACTGTGTTGATTAATAAGAGGGTGGTTAATAGCAGGCCCAGGTGGGAGATACGTAATCATCAGTGGGTTGGTGGCGGGCACATTGGTGTTAATGTTTATGCATCAAAGTGGATGACATGGCATTCTTTAAGGTGCTGGCATCCATCCCAAATCTTCACGAGCGGCAATGGAGTCGGTTTTCATAGAACGGTGGGGGAGCGGGGGAGGGCGGCGGGGGGGTGGGGGGGGGGGGGCGGTAGGGGAGTCACACCCATGGAGTTTTAGGATGGATAAGGGGGGGGGCGGTAGGGGAGTCACACCCATGGAGTTTTAGGATGGATAAGGAGTTTTCTTCTATTCCCCCAGAACCATCGGGTTTACTCACTGTAGAGATCTACCATGCGGTTCAAGTGCAGTCTCGCATACACGTTAAAACTTGCCAGAAATCTGAGTTACACTTCTCGGATGCGAAGTAAGAATCTTTTATTGCCTCTACTGATTACAATTGAGAGAAACCTAAATCTATTCTCAATAAAGCCTTGCCAGCAAAAGACTTAAAGAGAAGTAATTTATAAAACAATTTTAACTTTCAAAAATAACACAGAAATGGTTTCTTGCTTAAAGCAAAACTGCTTGTGCGAACTGCTTGCGCGTGGAAAAGTGAAAATGCGAAAATAAGATAGCAAGTAGTTAGATCAAAGTATAGAGTGATCCTGGATAGAAAATGGATGTCCAAATTCTCATGTTTAAGGAAAATGTTATCAGTCTGAGGCCATCTGTCCATTCCTCTATGTTGTCCTGATTGGTTTGGGTGAGTTTCAAATACATTTGATTAGATAGTTAACTGTCAATCCTCAATGTGCAACATAAGTTTTAAATGTTTCATGTTTGAATTTTTGTGTATGCTATGGAATGTGATTTTGTGCTGTAATCGCGTCTGATTCTTACTGGTTTTCTGCTGACTTTCATTTTATCCATATTCTGAACAATGGTGGCTTCATATTGCTATGGTGCTTATTTCGACCTTGATCTGATTACTGGTACAGTTCATTTCTTTATATGAAACTAATTTTGAAATCTGTTCATTAGAACAATAGTCAGTTCATATTGTCAGTAAAAATGTTGCATTTATCTTCAACTAGTTTGTGGATGTGTCAAGTTCTGTACCTCTGTTTAAGTTATGTGTTTTGTCATGACCTAAGGTTATGAATACTGAAATCCTTATTTTAAAATGGGTATCAAAGACTGGGCTTTAATATTTACATTAAAATGGCCTTTTACCTATCAGAAATAGCTGATTCCCTCCACTCACGCATTTACTCCTTTGTGATGGGCAGGTCTCTCCTCCCTGGGATGAGGGGGATGGAGTATCGACAATCATTGCATCGGATCATGCTTCGCATTTTGTGGACCTTTGTTACTGCCGGGCCGCTCTCAGTGAGCCCCGTGGAGACTGGACATGACATTGCTCGTGGATAAGAGATTTTGTGAGAGTGTTGTCCTCTGCCATTGGGGAGTACGTTGAATTCAACAGGAATGAGGCAACCTTACTTTCCACATTCTGGAAATCCCTGAAGGTGGTTATTCGGGGAAAAGTAATCTCTTACGGTGCAGAGGGCAAAATCTGGGAAGATGGAGAGGCAGAGGCTGGTGGACTCCATTCCCGAGGTGGCCCGCCGGATCGCAATCGCCCCGACACCGGAGTTATTGACGGTAAGGAAGAAATTGCAAATGGACTTTGAGTTGTTGTCAACGAGCAAGGTGGTGAATAGCTCTGACGCTCGAGGGGGACTTTTTATGAGTATGGGGAGAAGGCCAGTCACCTGTTGGCTCAGCAGCTGAGATGGCAGGCTGCCACCCGAGAGATAGTGCAGATCAGGGTTTTATGTCGGTTTCTGCCCCGGAGAAGGTTAATGATGTGTTTGAGGCCTTCCACCGTGGATTGTATCAGTCAGAGCCCCAAGAGCAGGGTTCATCAATGAAATGATCTTTGGATGGAGTTGACCTTTCCGGAGGCAGAGCAGGAGAGAAGGCAGGAGTTGGAGACGCAGATAGAGTCGGAGGAGATCATGAGCTGTATTTGGTTAATGCAGACGGGCAAAGCACCAGTTCCGGATGGGTTCCTCATTGAATTTTACAAACTGATTGCTGGTCAGTTGGTCCCATTTGTACTGGATATGTTTAATGATTCCGTCTCCCGGGTGGTGTTGCTGGCCATGCTGGCGCAGGTGTCAATTCCTTGATCCTGATCCTTGATCCTGAAGAAGGATAAGGACCCCATGGAATGTGGGTCGTAACGGCCTATTTTGTTGTTAAACGCAGACACTAAGTTGTTGGCAATGCACTTGGAACCCTGCCGACATGGGATGATTTCAGAGGATCAGACTTAATTTGTTAAGGGTCGACAGTTGTCAGCCAATTACAGAAGATCTTTAAATGTTGTGTTGTCGCCCTCCTTAGGGATCGAGCCAGGGGTGATTATTTCATTGGACATGGAGAAGACATTAGATAGGGTTGAGTTGGGGTTAATTCTTGGAGGTAATTCTCATGGGGTGGTTTGGCATTGGGCCAAAACTTATTTCATGGATTTGGGTTTTGTACAAGGCCCCCACTACAAGTACTCATGCTCTCAGCTTGGGTTATTGAAAACTGAACAGGGTACAAGGCAGGGGTGTCCATTGTCATGCTTTTGTTTGCCTTAGCAATCGAGTTGCTGGCCACTGCACTGAAGTCATCTACCAGATGGAGGGCGATAGATCATGGGAGGAGGGAGCATAAGATGTTGTTATATGCAGATGATTTGTTGCTATATATCATGGACCCACTCTCCAATAAATCGTTATTCTAATTTAAACTGCGCAGTTGTCTATGTACTGTGCATATTTGATTTGAACTGTTAATGTATCTTGAATTCAACCTATCTGCGATTGCGAGAGACAATCATTTCGACTAAGCTTCCTGCAGGGCTAAGTTGGAAATGTCTTAAAATTCTGTACAAGAACACGATTCTTCAGTAGACACACGAATAAAAGTGTGTAAGGTGTTCGGGCAATTCGGCCTTTTTGGAACTGCCCAAGAATAAAAACTCAGAGACTGTAAACTGACTTTTCAGCCAAGAGAACGGAACCAGTTTTCCCAGCAGGCTTGGTTCGCTGAGCTGAGTAGGGACATAAGTACATAAGTATTTACAAACCCCCCCTAGGAGCTACAAGGAAGAAGGAGCCAGACAACGAGATAACATCAAAACACAGACAAAGGGGCACGGGAATACACAGGAGGCTCGCCTGCAAGCAGGACAATGGGATGGTCATAGCCCCATGCAAATGTAAATGACCTGGCCTCCACCAGAGCAGAATCCAATTAACACCCCATCAACATAGCGAGGTGAGAATAGCAGCCATCTCCGGAGCAGCTGGAAGACACTGAAATTCTTCACAAGAGAGCTTAACCTCGTTATCCTAGAAAACAGACTGTCTGGGTTCAGTATATTGCGCTGGAAAAGCCCCTAGAAGATAAGCGGTAGAAAAAACCAAGTTGGAGGCGGACCTGGGGGAGGTACTCCAATCTTGACAGAAGCTACCGGCAGAAACTCACTGGGAGGAGGGGGGCGGAGCCAGCGCCAAATTCAAATCGCGGGCGGTAGAAAAAACCAAGTTGGAGGCGGACCTGGGGGAGGTACTCCAATCTTGACAGAAGCTACCGGCAGAAACTCACTGGGAGGAGGGGGGCGGAGCCAGCGCCAAATTCAAATCGCGGGCGGTAGAAAAAACCAAGTTGGAGGCGGACCTGGGGGAGGTACTCCAATCTTGACAGAAGCTACCGGCAGAAACTCACTGGAAGGAGGGGGCGGAGCCGGCGCCAAATTCAAATCGCGCAGGTCTGCCTAGCTGGAAGGAGCGGACCTGCGAGGAATACCCGGAAACATACAGCTCTGACCGGCTCAAAGGGGGCGGGACCAGCGGGAACTTTAAACCTTACCTTTTTCAATGCAAAAGGGGCTGGCCGAACACGGGACAAAGCCAGGTAAAACAATATAAAAGGGGCTGTGTTTTCGATTGGGGGGCTCTTCTTTCTTGGCTCGACCTCTGCACCCCTGACTTGACCTCTGCAGCCTGTGACCGTAAGTACCCTGCAGCAGCTTGCGAAACTCCCTTGACTTTAATAGTGGTTGAGGCTTTGGGGAAGGGAACTTGTTTTGTGTCTTGTGCTATTGCTAAAACTGTGTAATCATAAGAATTTTCGTTGTGTCCGTTATAGTACTTTTTGAATAGACTTAGTTTGTGTTAGAGTTTAAGATTTTATTATATTTTCTTCTGTTGATGATTTTGACCTGGGTTTTGCAATAAACCTTGATTTGCTGATAATTGGAGTCGTTTAAATTCTTCAATCTTTCACCAGCGATCTCTGACCAAGTCATTGTTAAAATATTCCTCACCTTAATTCCGGGTTCAAGAATCAAGGGTCATCTTGAGCGATTCACTCAGGACAGACTGCTGGTTAGGTAATAAACAGCAGTGTCCTATTCTCTCTCTTGGGAAAGCTACTCTAGCGAAGTAGGAACCGGGTGGGTGTTGCACCACCGGCAAGAGAGAGAATCACCTGGGTATTGGTAGGGGTCTGGAGATCTGTGTGATATAAGCCTCAGGCTGCCGGTTAGGAATAAACGGCAGGCTTGATTCAGTGCTCTCTTCAGTGGAAGTGTCCCAGTGCGACATCCCCTGGCCTCTGAAGTTTCAGTGCCAGCTGGAGAGAGACACACACAGATACTCAAACCCCAGATATCGGCCCAGTAGTGGAGTAGCAGAGATGGCACCCTCTACAATGGCGACCGCGGCAGGACCCCGGTGGTTTGGAGTATGTGACTTGGCAGAGGGGGTGAGGGAACGAAGTAAAATGGAGGAGAGAATCTCCTCGTATTTGTGGCAAAAGGTCAACCTCACCAAACCTTGGGTCTCAGAATTAATCAATGCGGAGCAACCGGTAATGGCAGCTGCTGCATGGACAGAAAGTAAGGCGCACAAAAAGCACTTGGAGAAGGCAGTTTGGCTGGTTTGCCTGTCCGAGCAGGTAGTCAAAACAGAGCAAAGGGTCGCAGAGTTAGAGCAGGAGTTGAGAGAAGTGAGGGCCAGCGCAGGGGACAGCGCTAGCGCAGCGGAACGACTGTGGGAGGAATGGGCAGAAATGAAACAGGAAAGCGAGTCTAACCGGTGTGAGAAGGACTATCTCCACTGCCAGATAGTGGAGGGTAAAGAAAAGGAACGGAGGCTCCAGGAACTCTATGCTCGGAGTACAGAGCAGTGTAGGAAGCTGGAGGGGAAGTTCCGGGACATCCAGGCAGCGTACCGGGTGGCTCGCGAGGAAGTAGGGGACTGTGCCCATGGGCCGTGCCAGGCACGAATAACGGAGTTGGAGGAGGCCTTGTCCAAGGTCAGGGGACAGGTACACCTGGTAGGTCCAGGGGGGTTCCCAAGGGGCAAGGTGCTCCTCGCAGCGGATGATCCCCCACAGGCCAAGGGGAATAGACCGCCTCCTGAGGCACCGGGATCGTGCCCGGGTCGGCAAGCGGGGAACGGACTGCACGTCCAGGGGCAAGTCCAAGGGGGGTCGGCAGGGTACCCCCAGCTGGAGGCGTGTCCGCCTGGTTTCGTATGTGGGTCCCCATGGGATGGGGACAGACCGCTGCCTGGGATGCCGGTGATGGGGCCGGGTCAGCAGGTAGGGTTTGGACCGCCCGGTCAGGGGCCGGTCCAAGGGGGGTCAGCGGTGTATCCCCAGATAGCGGCGTCTCCTATATGGGTAGCTAGCCCGGGGACAGGGGGGCTACCCAACGGGGCAGGAGAGCTGGACAGTGGGGAGGAGGAGCAGGAACCCCAGGTAGGGCAGATGTGCCCTGTCAGGCAAAGAATGTATGGTCCCCCGGCGGGGATGGCAAATAGGGGACCGGTTGAGGGCGACATTATCGTTCCTCATGGGGCATCCGCGCTCAGGGGGATGGTGGCCCACGTTCCCAGACTAACTCCAAAAGGGGATCCGTCGCTTCATTTTATGGAGGTGGAACAGGCAGCCAGCATCAATGACTGCGACGAAGGGGAGCAAATAAGGATGCTCCTGATGACCCTAGATGCACAGCTATGCAGGACAGTGACCTCTGGGAATGGGGGAAGACCTGACACATGGGCGGCAGCACAGACTGCTGTTCTGGAGGCGATGGGCTTGAATCTGGGGAGCCCTTTCATGAGGGTGGGGGAAACCAAGCAGCAACCAGGGGAATCTCCCACCATGTTCGCAGACAGACTGTGGACTGTCTATATGGAGGCATGCGGGGTTCCCGCGGATAGACGGAATTTAGATGAGAGAACAGCCCACTGGCTGAAGACCCTCGTAGCTAACTGTCTCCCCCACGTTAGGGCAAAGGCCGAACACTGGTTCGACCCGCAGAGTCCGGACCTTAATGAGGCAGAGGTCCTTAGAAAACTCACCCTTGCATATCGCAACGGGGAGAGGAGAGAGGAAAAGCCCCATAAGGGTCAGGTGCATGGAATCACACCAGCACCCCGTAAGAGCGAGTGGAAGCATGAGGGCTCCCGGACCTCCGACAAGAGACCGGTATGCTACGGGTGTGGAAAGACCGGGCATTTCAAGAGGGAGTGTGAGAACCCTAGCAAGGAGGAGAGGGCTCCCGCAGTAGAGAGTCAGACCCCGGCGGCAGGAGCAGCTGCCCCGGAAACCTTCGAGGTAAAGAAACTTTTAGCCTTTTTGCAGAGCCTAGCAGCTGGGTCGGGACAGGTGGCAATGGCAACGGGCCAGGGCCTGCCCGCACCCACACCACAAGAACCCGTATGACTACCCAGGGAGCAGCCTCAGGAAAAAGGGAGCGCAGGGGTAGTTCTAGCCCCAGACCCTGGTCCGGTCCAGGTGCAGGGTCCCATTCTGGAGGCTGCCTCAGCGGCTATTTGCAGTTTAAATCCCTTAAGGTGGGACCCATGCGAACGCCACATCAGTCAATTTAAATTGTTCCACCCCATAAGGGCAAGAAAGAGCAAGGTGGGGGGAAGACTGGGGGTGGTAGTGGAGAAACCCCCCGTAGAATTAACGACGGTGGGGTGGTCCCTGACTCCACGGTCACACAACCGGTGACAAGGTGCTGTCCCGAAGGGGCAGTCCCAAAGAAACCGACAGTGCTGCAAGCACCCAGCCCAGGGACAGTAACGATTCCCAAGCCCTTACCTGTGGGTCAGGTGGCCTGCCTTAGTATAGAGGCTAAGGAGGCGGAGGAAGTGGAAGTGTCACCTTGGGCTTGGGAACCAGTCAGGGGACGAAGGAGCAATCGGGTCTCCAAGCCCCCTCTAAGATGGTCCCCATCACAGCTCCCTAGAACCCGGTCCCGCAGTAAGGGGGCCCGAGTAGGAGGGAGCGCTGAGGGATCCCCGAACCCTGTTGGGGAAGGAGAGGCAAGGGGCAGCCCGAACCCCCGGGAGGGGACGGTCTGGCCCGAGCCGTTCGACCAAACAGGCGAACTGCCCCAGTTTAGCGGGGCACAGTTTTAATTTGGCCACCCGGAGACGGGTGGCATTGTATATATCATATTCCTTTTTCTTTCCCCCTGCTAGTTCTAATTAGTGTTTAGTTGTGTGTGAAGTATTTAGGATCGTGGGAACACAGAAGCGCCTGGTGCAATGGTAAAATGATGAAGCACCAGGCACTAGGACCCTGGTGCAGCCGGGCTGTAAACACAGAATCACAGACAGGCTGCGGCAACTTCAAAGCGGGAGCTGCTGCTGCCGCTGGATAGAACCCATGCACTTTAAGGTAGGTAGTTCTGTAGAGGCAAGGATGTGTTTTGTTTTTCTTACAGATGGGGCACCCGACGGTATGGAGTTTGCTGATCCTGGCGATGGTGGGACCGGGGGAACTCCGCAGAGGCGAGACAGAAGAGTCCTTTGTCTATGGGTGTTCTGGCGGCAGAGCCCCCCTGGTCACTACCAGACAGGGAAACCAGGTGGCCATAGAGCAGGCCCGCTACTCACACCTGGGGAGGTGGCCTGGGTGGCTGGGGTCGAACTCGACCAGGTACTCCAGCCACCAGAGCTTCACCTATGGAGAAGCCTCGGTACTCTGCGAGGAGATACAGGTGGCGACTGACCGGGTTAGGGTGACTGAGGGCAGGCGGGTGTGTTTAACCTGTGAGGGGGACGTTCCTGTGGGGAGATGGTGGTGGCTCAGGAAGCTGAGCCTGGACATGAGGGATCGGTCCTCGGACTGGGAACGAATGGACAATAACACCTACCGGACCATCACGGGGTCACCGGGTAGGATCACCGTTTGCTGGGATAAGTGGTGGGCTTCCGACCAGGGCATTTATCTATGTTTGTGGGGGTCGGCCAAGGCATGTCCACAAGGGGCATCAATCACCTTTGTGAGGTGGTGGCAAGACGGGATAAATTGGGAACATAATGGGAAGGGATGTGTAACCCCCGGAGGGGAAGAAACCGTGAGAGCTACCGAACTGCTGGTTCAGGTAAAGAGGCCCCTACCCACAGCCCAACCAATCGACCCTCACAACTGTCCAATCACCACCCGGGGGCCCGAAAATGGTTTGCTGCTCGTCCCAACAAAGAAACTATTATATCAGGGGGTACATTACGCGGTTGCCTCGGTGGTGCTAAACCTAACCGAGGTGAAGTTACCAGAGTGGTGCCCTCGCAAGACTGAACTATTGTACCAGGCGCTGCTGAAGGACATGTTCCAGAAATTCCACAATTTGGATTTTGGGGACGTTGAAGTGGAAGATTTGTACCATAGGGCAGGGGAATTTAATGGGGACTCCAGCCGGCAACGTAGAGGGCTAGTCAATGATGGGTTCACTGCCTTCAATACGGGGACATCCATTGTCAACAGTATGGATACTGTAGAGCTGGCCTTGCAAATCAATCAGCTAAAAGGCCAGCTGAGAAAGGTATTGAAGGATGAGAACACAGTAGTGCGGTCGGGTTTGCACGAGGAGGTGGCAATGACCCTACATCTAAAAGAAATAATCGCGCAATTGGAAGAGCATGCAAAAGCCATTAACGCGCTAATTAAAGAAGATCGAAATTCATCGGATCAGGCTGCCCAGAATGAAGTGTGTGGGCTGTATGGTGCCTGGTTGCTAGGAGAGGGGAGGAGTAATCTGGAGGACCTGAGACAGGGTCAGGTCCCCTCGTGGATTAGCAACAGGCACTTGGCAGCGCTGCACCCATTCCACAGGGTTTTGAGTCCTTGCCAGCTCCGTGCAGCCTCAGAGGCATACCCGGTACCGGTCGATTGTGGGAGGTCAAACCACACAATCTTGGGGGTCATCGTAAGAATCCCAATCTTGGGAAGTTCAGCACAGCCGGTGCCGCTGTACCGAGTGGAGAATGTGGGGGTCATTCGTGGGGGGGTACACATTCGGTTTGGAAAGGTCCCGCCGTATGTCATAGTGCGGGAGCGAGCTGTGGCAGGCATTGACCTCTCGGGCTGTCGGAGCCGGGGAGCGCAGGTGATCCTGTGCCCTCAGCACCTGGGCACTGAGGCGCGACCTCAGTGTGGGTTCAGGACTGTTGGGGCAGAACCTATAAACTGCACCATGGAGGCAATGGCAGCGAGCCATGTCCAGCCCCAGGTGGCATATATAGGAAGTGGGACATACTGTGTCACCACTGGAGCCCAGCAGTATCAACATGGGCCACAGCAGTGGTGTCCGATACTGCACAGCAGCTTCTGTTTTAAACCCAAGGCAGAGGTCCAGGTGGCACAGCAACGAATACTGCCCATTCCACGACCCTCCTCAGTTCACCTCTCGGTACGGGAAAACACTACTAACATACAAGAATATGTGGCCCGTTTTGGGTACGATATTCCCCCGGTTAAGGAAGACCTAAAGGTATTATTACAAGCTGTGGAAGTTTCACAAAGACACTTTTTCTCCTTAGAGCAAAAAACCCAAAACATTGATCATGAAATTACAGATCTCAAAGCCCCGGACTGGTGGAACATGGGATCATGGATTGTGATCCCAGCCTGGATCCGAATAGCCTCACACTTGTTAGTGGTATTACAAGTGTTCGTAGTTTTATATTTATGTTGCCTCAGCTGCAGGTATCGACGACTGAGGAAAATGAAGAGCCTTCATCGGGTCCTGGGGAAGACGCGGAGTGCAACCCACAAAAGAAAAGCCGTAGTGTAATAAACAGAGTCACATGTAAATAGTTGTGTGGATCGCGGGCTTCAGTTATTTGATTGTAATATATGTACAGGGACCCTTACGTTTGGGGTTCCGGTGAAATGTGTATATGTTACTGTGTGTTTAAATTAGATATGGTCTTGTCTTTCCCTTTCATTGAAACCAGGGGTAGCCTAGATTAAGGGAACTGTCTTGGGAATTGTAATTTCGCATGTTGTTGGGGGGGGGCCTACGGTCCACACAAGAGGAAATGATTGCCCTTCACCTGTGTCGATACGGTCCAAGCAGGTAGGGACGTATCGAAGGGGCATCTGTAAGGTGTTCGGGCAATTCGGCCTTTTTGGAACTGCCCAAGAATAAAAACTCAGAGACTGTAAACTGACTTTTCAGCCAAGAGAACGGAACCAGTTTTCCCAGCAGGCTTGGTTCGCTGAGCTGAGTACGGACATAAGTACATAAGTATTTACAAACCCCCCCTAGGAGCTACAAGGAAGAAGGAGCCAGACAACGAGATAACATCAAAACACAGACAAAGGGGCACGGGAATACACAGGAGGCTCGCCTGCAAGCAGGACAATGGGATGGTCATAGCCCCATGCAAATGTAAATGACCTGGCCTCCACCAGAGCAGAATCCAATTAACACCCCATCAACATAGCGAGGTGAGAATAGCAGCCATCTCCGGAGCAGCTGGAAGACACTGAAATTCTTCACAAGAGAGCTTAACCTCGTTATCCTAGAAAACAGACTGTCTGGGTTCAGTATATTGCGCTGGAAAAGCCCCTAGAAGATAAGCGGTAGAAAAAACCAAGTTGGAGGCGGACCTGGGGGAGGTACTCCAATCTTGACAGAAGCTACCGGCAGAAACTCACTGGGAGGAGGGGGGCGGAGCCAGCGCCAAATTCAAATCGCGGGCGGTAGAAAAAACCAAGTTGGAGGCGGACCTGGGGGAGGTACTCCAATCTTGACAGAAGCTACCGGCAGAAACTCACTGGGAGGAGGGGGGCGGAGCCAGCGCCAAATTCAAATCGCGGGCGGTAGAAAAAACCAAGTTGGAGGCGGACCTGGGGGAGGTACTCCAATCTTGACAGAAGCTACCGGCAGAAACTCACTGGAAGGAGGGGGCGGAGCCGGCGCCAAATTCAAATCGCGCAGGTCTGCCTAGCTGGAAGGAGCGGACCTGCGAGGAATACCCGGAAACATACAGCTCTGACCGGCTCAAAGGGGGCGGGACCAGCGGGAACTTTAAACCTTACCTTTTTCAATGCAAAAGGGGCTGGCCGAACACGGGACAAAGCCAGGTAAAACAATATAAAAGGGGCTGTGTTTTCGATTGGGGGGCTCTTCTTTCTTGGCTCGACCTCTGCACCCCTGACTTGACCTCTGCAGCCTGTGACCGTAAGTACCCTGCAGCAGCTTGCGAAACTCCCTTGACTTTAATAGTGGTTGAGGCTTTGGGGAAGGGAACTTGTTTTGTGTCTTGTGCTATTGCTAAAACTGTGTAATCATAAGAATTTTCGTTGTGTCCGTTATAGTACTTTTTGAATAGACTTAGTTTGTGTTAGAGTTTAAGATTTTATTATATTTTCTTCTGTTGATGATTTTGACCTGGGTTTTGCAATAAACCTTGATTTGCTGATAATTGGAGTCGTTTAAATTCTTCAATCTTTCACCAGCGATCTCTGACCAAGTCATTGTTAAAATATTCCTCACCTTAATTCCGGGTTCAAGAATCAAGGGTCATCTTGAGCGATTCACTCAGGACAGACTGCTGGTTAGGTAATAAACAGCAGTGTCCTATTCTCTCTCTTGGGAAAGCTACTCTAGCGAAGTAGGAACCGGGTGGGTGTTGCACCACCGGCAAGAGAGAGAATCACCTGGGTATTGGTAGGGGTCTGGAGATCTGTGTGATATAAGCCTCAGGCTGCCGGTTAGGAATAAACGGCAGGCTTGATTCAGTGCTCTCTTCAGTGGAAGTGTCCCAGTGCGACATCCCCTGGCCTCTGAAGTTTCAGTGCCAGCTGGAGAGAGACACACACAGATACTCAAACCCCAGATATCGGCCCAGTAGTGGAGTAGCAGAGATGGCACCCTCTACAAGTGGCAAATTGATATTAAAACCCAATTAAAGTTCAGTCTCAAGTTCTGTTCAATTAATATATGTGCGGCGACACAGAAATATATTAACAAAAAGTTCAGATCCATCAGTTGGTGTAGGCGGCAAGGGGAGGAGACAGCGGAGTCAGACGAATGGAGGAAGAACGAAGTGACTCGAAGGAAGACCGTGCCATAGACAAAATACCAAATCATTAATGGAAAGGCCAGAAGGAAGGAAGATCGGAAGACATCTATCCGAACATCGGCTAGACTGAGGTAAGAAACCAACTTTACCTCATCAAAAGTCTTAAAGCCGCAACGGGTTACGAAACTTCCCACTACCAATAAAACATGTAAAGAAAAGTCTGTTCAATTGGGTATAAGGGTGCCAACATCGGTGTAATTTGCTACACGGTTCGGCATTACCAGTATTACAATTTGCTATATGGAACAACATTACCAGTATTATAATTACGATCAACGGGACACAGAGCCCATCAGTTTACGGCCCTGATCAAGGCCCTTTTCAGAAATGTTATGGGGGTCAAAAGTCCTACAAAAGTCACCACTGATTCCAAAGGTACAGCAGAGCTTCCCACAACATCAAAGGGCAGCCGCGCCCCTCCAGATTTGTCTACTGACGATATGTTTGGCGATCTTAAATCTTCTATTAATCGGTATTTTAATATATCAAACGCAATTATGAAAATTGAATCAAAATACAACATTCCTAAGGGCCAGTGGTCCATTGAAGATATAAAAAGAGTTTGGGGAAAAACTACATGACTGAATAATAAGAAGTGCATTAGATGGTCTCTTGCAGTAATAGGACAACTCCGTAAGCAACAAGAGACAATCGCAAACACAAACCACGATTGCGAACTGAAACCTGCCAAATTTCAACTCCAGGCAGTCGTTGAGCAATTACGAGAATCAAAAACTAAGCTCAAAAAATTAGATCAAACTACAACGCTATTAGCTGACTCGAATTGCAGAGTTCAGCAATTACTATTTCAAATTGGTGAACTCCAAAAGAAAAATACCGACTCAGAATCCACAGTTCAGCAATTATTATCACAAAATGATGGACAAAAAACGAATTATACCCAGTTACTTGAAGAAAAGTGTACTGTAGAGGCTGAGATGGACACCATGAAATGTCATAACAAATTACTGACAGCCAATTTAATGGCTGTGTATCAATTCAAGTATAGTCGGCCAAAACACCCAGCCAACACCAATCAAAAGATTCCCGGAGCAGGCTCAGAGATCGTTATCACTACACAAAGAGCAAAACAAAGTAAATTAGTTAGGTCGGACAAAGAAAGTGATGTAAAAGACAAACCTAGATGCAGGACAAGAGTAACCACCATTACGCACCAAACGTGTTAAGGTTCAGGCAAAAGAAATAACAGAGGACGATATAACAACCACTATATCTGAGTATGCCCGACATTGGGTTCACGATCCAGCAGACCCCGATAAAATTGATAGATGGTCCAAAGAACTCCCGAATCCTAAAAAGGGGGGATTAGCGACTTGGGATCAGCTACAACGCTTAAAACATATTTACAGTCTCCGTCCGCTGGATGGTGTACAGGTTTTGTCTGTAATAATTGGTTCCCGTGATAGTCGTGAACTCTCGGCCAAGGTTGAGTATTATAATTTGAGTGGCTGCTACTTGGCGATGATTTACAAAATCTGGAAGAGGGATGGCAGGCGATTAAAAATTGGCTATTATGATTCAATCCAACTAAAACTGATTGGGAAAAATAACACCCTGTGTGCAAAAACATTCTGAGGGTCTACAGGATTATGAGGAAATATTTCGAACGATCTGGGTGACGCATTCCGGAATGGAACTCCAGCCAAGAGAGGAAAATTGGGATATAAGTACATTAGGACAATTCAAAACCACTTTTGTCGCTGGTTTGAGACCCGAGCTGTCTATAGCTTTAAACCTGGTCCTACCCGACTGATGCTAGTGGGTACTACTTACAGGGCGTTAGTAGAACCATGTATTCAACTTGACCATGGCTTGGATGTTAAAAACCGTATCAACTTTCAGACTCAGCCTCAAGTGGCAGCCACTCAAATGGCAGCCGCTCCAAGTGTCACAGGAATCATAGCAGCAAATGCTATTGCTCCTTTTCCGGCAACACCAACTCCAGCCCCTGTTCTTGATCCGATAAAAGATCCCAGAATGTAGTGACACAAGCCCTTTTGGGTATGGATATAATTGCCAAACTAAATTCCTCTCTTAATTTTAACAATGGAAAAGTCACTTGGTCAATTAGACGCCTCAAAAAGAGCCAACTGGAAAATCACCCTAATTGGGCCAAGGACAAAAATGACTGTGGCCTATTAAATATGGAACCAGCATCCGTCACTGGTATTGCTCGACCATGCACTAAACAGTACCCCATTAATACCTCATCAATTTAGCGAATATTACCTATAGTAAAGCAACTCAAGGAAAGAGGAATTCATAGTTCATCAAACAGTCCAATGTGGCCTATCAAGAAGGCAAATGGTTTTCAGTTATAGACATGGCCAATGGCTTTTGGTCAGTACCACTAGCTAGGAAAGTGCAACCATGGTTTGTTTTCACCATCAGACAACAACAGTACACATGGACTAGACTACCAGAAGGTATTCGCAACAGCCCTACTGTTTTTCACATGGCTCTACAGGACCACTTGAGGGAACTACCTGATATGTCCTCCGCCATTATCCAATATGTAGATGATATTCTTGTGGCTTCCATTAATGAGGAGGATCACAAAAGAGACTTACTTTCACTTTTGGACCACCTTACCTACAATGGACACAAAGCCAGCCTCGCCAAAGCATAAATTTCCCAAGATGAAGTTGTTTACTTAGGTCAGAAAATATCCAAAGCCAAAAGAGAACTTACTCAGGACAGAAGAGCAGCAATCCAAGCCTCCAAAGAGCCTAAAGCTGTCCAAGAGGTGAGATCCTTTTTGGGACTACATAACTTTAAAAATGGAAATTGGATTGATTCATTTACTCAGATGGCTCAACCTTTAAATGGTCTATTAAAAGGTAACCGAAAATCAAGACATGGTTCACCTCAAAACAGATCAGGGAGAATCATTCTTGAACCTGAAACAACCTTTATGCTCAACACCTGCTCTAGGAATTCCAAACAATGGAAAACCTTTTACCATGTTTGTTCATGAAAAAGAAGGGTACATGACAGCTGTACTTGCCCAAGAACATGGTGACCAGTTAAGACCAGTAGGATACTACTCCGTCAAATTGGACAATGTGGCCCCAGCATATGGCAGTTGCCTCAGAGCCATGGAAGCCACATGTCGAGCTGTGATGCTACAGCAGGCCTTGTCCTAGACCAGCAGTTGACCATGAAATGCCCACATACAGTCCAGTCTCTACTCTCCATGAACAGAGTATCATCAGCCAGATGACCCAGGTGGACAGCAGTTCTGGAAGCACCTAATCTTTACTTCCAACGAGCAAGTCCCGTTAATCCATCATCTTTGCTCCCACTCCCCGAGGAATAAAAGGGGGGAGAAGAAGAAGAAGAACATGACTGTGTGTAAGTAACAGAGGAAATGGAGGAGGCACGCCTGATCAAAGAAGAGCCACTACAATATCCAGATTTACTTCTATTTACCGATGGTTCCTCCTTTATTGACAAAGGTATCAGAAAGGCTGGATGGGCTGTCACAAGTCTGTACGAAGTTATGGCAAAAGGAAGCTTGTCCCCAGGAACGTCAGCTCTACAGGCCAAATTGAGAGCACTAGCAGAAGCACATCGTGTGGCAAAAGGTCAAACAGCTGACATCTATACAGACTCCAGACTCCAGACTTGGCGTAGCCCATGATTTTGGCCACTTGTGGAGAAAAAGAGGATTCCTCACCACAGCAGGGACACCTATCCAAAATGGGAAGGAAGTACAAGACCTCCTAGAAGCCATGGTTTTGCCAAAAGAAGTATCTATTTTAAAATGTAAGGTCCATACTCAAGAAAACACTACAGAAGCACAAGGAAACACCTTTGCAGACCAAGCAACAAAGGAAGCTGTGTCTCATTGGCATTCTTCAGCAGAACCCAGACACACATGCAAATTGGGAGTGACCAATTTATTACAAGATCTACGTGAAATGCAACCTGACTGTACAAAAGATGAGAAATGGTCATGGCTAGATTCAGGTATTGAGGAGTGTGATGATGACATTTGGAGACAAGTTCAGACTGATAAACCAGTTGCACCACAGGCACTGATGCCATTCCTGGCCCAACAGATCCATTCTTGGACAGTTATCCCCATAACAAATGATGGATCGATTCCAGAGAAGTTGGCGTGGCAAAGGATTCAAAAAACATGCCCAATTGGTGTGAAACCTCTGTGTAACCTGTGAAAAGAACAACTTAGGACTTCGACATCTTAGGCATCAATGCCTCAGCTAAAAGCTCCTGCCCCTGCAGGACCATTTCAGAACATACAAGTCGATTACACCACCCTTCCTCCATGTCAAAAATATACTGACATCCTTGTAATAGTGGATGAGTTCTCTAGATGGGTAGAGCTGCTCCAGCCAGGAGGGCCACAGCCACCCATACAGCCAAAATCCTATACAAGGACTACATTCCCAGATGGAGAGTACCAGCTAGCATTGACTCAGACAATGGAACCCACTTTACAGGTGCTGTTTGTCAGGAGGGGTGCAGATTACTGAACATTGATTGGAATCTATACTGCCCTTATCATCCAGAAACATCAGGACAAGTGGAACACATGAACCGAACTTTAAAAGAACAATTGTCGAAATATAACCAAGGTGGCATGAATTAGATTCAAGCCTTGCCACTAGTATTGTGCAGTATTAGAGCAACCCCGAACAGAACCACAGACCTAAGCCCATTTGAGGGCATCACTGGCAGACCTATGCCCCTGCCAGGAACAATTGACTTTAAGAAAGGCAGACTGTCATCTGATGAGTGATGCTTTACCTATTTATTGTCAGAATTTAACAAATGCTGCCAGTTCTGCTTCTCAACAGGTTTCAGCAGCCTGCGGAGACCCTCCCTAGGGGAGCCATGATTTAGTCCCCGGCGAAGCTGTTTATGTTAAAAAATTGCAAAAGGAGCTGCTTGGAACCAAATGGGAAGGACCATACCAGATTCTCCTCACCACTCAGTCAGCCGTGAAACTCCAAGGAAAGAAAACCTGAATCCACGGGTCACATGTGAAGCGCATGCATAAATATTAGAATCTGTAAAAATGTTTGCCATAATATTGATTTTCAATTACATAATTGGCCTTGTAAGCCCTGCCAAAGCTTTGAGCTCTGTGCTCCTAGCTAGCTGCTACTCGAATGAGCGGGATCTCTGATGCCCCCTGTCTTTGTAGTACGTGTGCTCTCACTGGTGATTGGCTGCGGTGTTGTGTATGTTGATTGGTCCCACTGTGTGTCCATCAGTGTGTGTCTGCACCATGATATACTGGTGTATATTATGATTCCTACATCTCTTCTTTCAGGGAACTGATTACTGTCAGCTCTTTGTTGCGGGTGGGGGGTTTGTCTTTTCATATTTTATTGAGTTTCTGTTTTCTCCATGAGGAGGGAGGGGAGAGGGGGACTGGGGGATTGGGAGGGTGTACTTTTGCGGTAGTACGGGGTTGGGATTTGTTGTATTGTTTTTTTAGTTACAGTGAAAATTTTGTTTGAATAAGAATATTTGTTAAAAATAACTGGAACAGATTGTCTCAGTGTAACTGGAACAAAGGGCAGCACGGTGGCACAGTGGTTAGCTCTGCTGCCTCATGGCGCCGAGGACCCGGGTTCCATCCCGGTCCCAGGACACTGTCCATGTGGAGTTTGTACATTATCCCCGTGTCTGTGTAGATGTATAGTCTAGGTGGATTGGCCACGCTAAATTGTCCCTTAATTGGAAAAAAAAAAAATTGGGTACTCTAAATTTATTTTTAAAAATATATAATTGGACAAAAATAATTCTTAAAATGTGCAAAATTAACTCACACAGTCCAACACATTGTTTTACGTTGCTGTCATTACCAAAACAAGTCTAATGTTTCAGCAGGGATATGCACAGCTCTGCTTTGCCTGAGTTCCTGACTGGGCAAAAATATTGCTGTCCCCTTAAAAATTGACATTGCTGTCAAATATGATGCAGAATAACTGCACTTTGATACCGAGTGTTCTGAAACTGATGCACAAAATGCAAATAGGAGTGTTTGGGCCAGCAAATTCAATAAAAGACTTCAAAAATATGCAGAAACTTGAACTAACCCTGACCTGTGTAAACAGACCTACATTCATTTGGACAAACTGGTCACGATCTGCAAGGGTCACTGTACTCTGTGTTTGTCTGGGCCTCGGTCCCAGAGCTGAATCGCTCATCAAATGGTGGGAGCAATGCAGAGCTAGACAGGTTTGTACAAAAAAATCCTCCACAAGCTGGACTCTAAAGGTCGTAATAAACAGAAGAATTATTCAACCATTTTTCCATAAATGGACAAGAAGGAATTGGATTTATCGGAGTTCTCACAGCATGACCGTCAAACGCCGCCCCAAGAAGGCACGGTGAGTATTTCAGCAAAACATACCAGTAAACTCAGGTAAAACTGGAAGTGGTGTCGATGATTTAGGGAGTTGTTAATTGGAGAAACTCTTTGGTGCTAGGCCGGGTTCAATGGGGGAGGCCTGCAGCAGCACGTTTGGAATCCAGAGATTTCAGCAGCATATCTGTCGGTGATCTTTTTTTCAATGAATCACTGAGTTTGCACCTGACATCCAGGTTTCTTGACCAATTCGAGTGGTGGGGAGGGAGGATAATGACTCACAGCCGTCAGTTTCGGCGTCCCAGTTTAATGGAACACTGCCAGGGTCAGAATTGAAACACTGCTGAAGCATCGCGACAGGTGTCAGGAGCTGCACAGATAGAGAGGCTCGCTGTGGCAAGGTAGCACCACAATTCCCCGAGGTGTCCCTGGGCATGGCGTTGTAAGGGCTTGAGCTGGACCTCAAAGAGATAGATGCCAGGAGGAAGAAAGCGGCTGCAGTGAACAAGCAGGCATGACTTGAAGCGGCCGAGGTGGGCAGTAGCAGCAGGGGTGTGTTGTTTATCTCTCCTGGGTAAAGAGCCACAAGGGGTCCAGTGGTCTGATCAAAGCAGGAAAGGTGAGTGGCATACCAAATATAAACATGAGACTGTCACCCTCCACATATTCTTCCATCCACTCACTCATTGCACCTTTCACACTCAAAAGGGTGTGTTGTGATATGTAATTTGGAATACCACAAGCTGCCACTTGATGCAGTTTTGAGTAAAAGATGCTCCAGACTTTGAAGTGAGTTCAATGTGTTTTGTTGAACTATCAGCACAGTTCTCAATGAGTTCGATTCTCTGCTAATCTAAATGTAGTAACTCAGTCTGACTGAACCAGCCTTGCTCTAAGCCATGTGCTGGGGTGTGATGCTGAGGATACACCCTGCCTCACTCTGTAGATGTTGGTCTGTGGAAAGAGGCACCTAAGATACCACCCCTGAGTGTCCTGACTGCTCATTGGTTGTGTCCTATTCTACGTGTTCATTAGCTGCATGTTTGCATATCATGACAGGGGGGGGGGGGGGGGCTTCCTCGCCACACGCCCCACCCCACATGAAGGATTCCCTGCTTGTGGTGTCTGGTCCCTGGAAGGGCCACATGAGCTGGAAAAAACAATCAGGGTTGATTCCGGACGCTGACTGGCAGCCATGAAGCTGCCAAACTCTGGAAGACCGTATGCTGTCCAGTAACATGAGGTGTTTCATTCTTAGCTGGTGATCCAAAGTTATTACACTGCTCACCGAAGTCACCTCACATCAGCGAGATTTACAATTGGTATTGAATAATGTGAAGCAGTCGAGGGGAACCTGCCAGGCACACAAAGGTAGTTGTAGCCCCTGGTGGAAGCGGGACATGCCCATTGCCCCCTCACACCCTGGCACCACCCCCTGCCACTGACAATGCCAGAGGACACTGACAGGGGCCAGTGCTGGGATGGGCCCTCTGGGGCGCTCAATGTGGAAGAGTTCCCTTCATGTGTGGGCAGCTAAATGTAGTAACTCAGTCTGACTGAACCAGCCTTGCTCTAGGCCACTTGCTGGGGTGTGATGCTGAGGATACACCCTGCCTCACTCTGTAGATGTTGGTCTGTAGAAAGAGGCAGGGTGTGAGATACCACCCCTGAGTGTCCTGACTGCTCATTGGTCGTGTCCTATTCTATGTGTTCATTAGCTGCATGTTTGCATGTCATGACATCTACCCTTTTTTATATTTTGTTGGCGTATGTGAATGTATTTACATGCGAATGAGTCTGTCTAACGTGACTGACGGAGGACAACAGAACAGAGCAAACAAAACAAACATTCACAAGTCCAGTCTCTGAGGCTTGCTCTTGATTCTGTCGACCGCCGGAGAAGTGGCACCTTGACAGGCGGGATGGAAGCCTGACTGATGGCCTTGTGGTGCGAGGTATCAGGAGGTTGCAATTCAACATATGGAAATGGAGGAGAAAGTGGTTGCGGGCAGGCAACTTTGTGCAGTGCCCGTCGATTCCTTTGCACGTTGGAGCCATCAGCCATACGTACAACATAAGAGCGGGGCGCGGCCTGTCGAACAGCGACAGCCGGGGCAGACCACCCACCATCCGGTATCTTGATCCTGACAGTGTCTCCGGGGTTAGCACGGCCAGATCGGTGGCATGGGCATCATAGCCCTGCTTTTGACGGTCTCTGAGCTGCTGCATCTTCTGCAGCACCGGGAGGTGATTCAGGTTGGGCAGGTGTATGGCTGGAAGCGTCGTCTGCAGGTCCCTGTTCATCAGGAGTTGAGCCGGTGACATGCCAGTGGACAATGGAGTCGGCCCGTACGCGAGCAGTGCAAGGTGTATGTCGGACGCAGAGTCTGCAGCCTTGCAGATGAGCTGTTTCACAATGTGCACCCCTTTCTCCACTTTTCCATTGGACTGGGGATAGTGTGGACTGGAGGTGATATGCTGGAAATTGTATGACCTGGCAAACGTGGACCATTCTCGACTGCTAAAGAACGGGCCATTGCCACTCATGACGGTGATTGGAATGCCATGCCTTGAGAATGTCTCCTTACAGGCTTTGATGACGGTCCGAGAGGTGAGGTCCGGGAGCTTCAGCACCTCAGGGTAATTCGAGAAATAGTCGATGATCAATACGTAGTCGCGACCATTCGCATGAGAGAGGTCAATGCCAACTTTGGACCACGGAGAAGTCACTAGGTCATGCTGTTGGAGTGTCTCCTTTCTCTGCGCTGGCTGGAACCGCTGACAGGTAGCACAGCTCAGGACCACGTTTGTGATGTCCTGGCTGATGTCGGCCCAGTAGACAGCTTGCTGGGCTCTGCGTCTGCACTTCTCGATGCCCAGGTGTCCCCCATGACTCTGGCGCAGCACCAAGCTCTGGAGACCGAGCAGAATGACAATCCTGTCCAGCTTGAGGAGGATACCATCAATCACCGTCAGGTCATCCTTCACATTGTAAAATTGTGGGCACTGCCCTTTCTGCCAGCCATTGGTAAGGTTGTGGATGACGCGCTGCAAGAGGGGGGTCTTTGGCTGGCTCATCACGGATGAGAACTACCTTCTCATCTGTCACCGGGAGAGTGCTAGCACACAGCTGCACCTGTGATTTGATGTGCTGGATGATCTCCAGCTGCTCACAGGGCGAGGTGATGGAGCGGGACAATGCATCAGCGATGATGAGCTCCTTGCCATGTCGGCAGGCCGTAGACATAATCATGAAATTTGATGATGGCGGTGAGAAGACCCAAGCACTCCTTCTCAATCTGTGCATATCTGGTTTCAGTGGGCGTCATCGCCCTTGATGCGTAGGCTACTGGTGCCCAGAATGATGTGTCATCTCATTGAAGCAACACCGCACTGATGCCATCCTGACATCCTGACTGGCATCTGTGGATATCTTTGTCTCCCGGTCAGGGTCGAAGAATTCCAGGACTGGTGCAGTGGTGAGTTTGGCTTTCAGCCCCAGCCCCTCTGTCTGGTGTGCCGCCTTCCACTCAAAGGCAGTTGACTTTTTCACCAGGTTGCGTAGGGCCGTGGTGTGTGTGGCCATGTTTGGAATGAACTTGCCCAGAAAATTGACCATACCCAAGAAGCGCAGCACCGCCTTTTTGTCCTCAGGGACCTTCAATTTCAATGTGTAACCGTGCTTGTGTGTGTCGGCTGGATACGTGCAGATGGCAGGATCCCAGTGCCATGATGGCATTCCCGTTGTAATCCAGGAGCTTGCAGGCAGCTGGAAGGACCATGGGTGGCTTCCTAATGCGTCTGAAGTCTGCCTATGAGACAAGGTTGGCAGAGGCACCTGTGTCCAGCTTGAACTGGATGGGGCCGTGGTTGACCTTCATCACTGATCATGGAGTTAGTGATATCACCGAAGTTGCAGGATTGCGTTAGCAGTCTAAGGTTAGTTAAATACGAGGTGAAGGATTTGTCTTTACCTTGCAATCGCTGCTTGAATATGTAGCGCTCTAAGATTTCGTTGGTATCCACCTCACAGTGGCTGTCAAACTTGTCCAGAATGGTCTGAAACTTTGTCTTGTCCAGGTCTTCGGCGAAGTGAAAGGAGTTGAATATTTCCAAGACGTAATCACCCGCTGTGGTGAGGAAAAGAGCTACCTTCCATGCATCAGACACACCATTGAGGTCTGATGCTTCGACGTAAAGCTGAAATTTCTGCTTGACTGTCTGCCAGTTGGCACTGAGATTGCCGGAGGTCCTGAGCTGGTGAGGATCCTGAATCTTTTCCATTGTGCCAGTATACAGACGCTGGTCATCACGGATCTTGCTGAGTTGAACTAACTAGATTGAACAGACTCCTGGTATCATGTTGTGTTATGTAATTTGGAATAACACAAGCTGCCACTTGTTGCAGTTTTGAGTAAAAGATGCTCCAGACTTTGAAGTGAGTTCAATGTGTTTTGTTGAACTATCAGCACAGTTCTCAATGAGTTTGACTCACTGCTAATCTAAATGTGGTAACTCAGTCTAACTGAACCAGCCTTGCTCTAAGCCACGTGCTGGGGTGTGATGCTGAGGATACACCCTGTCTCACTCTGTAGATGTTGGTCTGTGGAAAGAGGCACCTGAGATACCACCCCTGAGTGTCCTGACTGCTCATTGGTTGTGTCCTATTCTATGTTTTCATTAGCTGCATGTTTGCATATCAGGATAGGTGAGGGCGGGGGGGGGGGGTGATTTTCTGCCATAGTTCGCTGAGGGCGAAAGTGGTGTCACCGGTGGAAAATCTCAGCAGACCGGTTAAACGAGAATGCTGCTGGCCCGATCTCGTTCTGTGATTTTCCTCACTGGTGACTGAACAAAGTTTACACCCAGAAAGGGCGGGAGCCTCATTGAAATCTACTTGAATAACTTTAGATGTACTTAAAGGACTTCCTCGCCACACGCCCCACCCCACATGAAGGATTCCCTGCTTGTGGTGTCTGGTCCCTGGAAGGGCCACATGAGCTGGAAAAAACAATCAGGGTTGATTCCGGACGCTGACTGGCAGCCATGAAGCTGCCAAACTCTGGAAGACCGTATGCCGTCCAGTAACATGAGGTGTTTCATTCTTAGCTGGTGATCCAAAGTTATTACACTGCTCACCGAAGTCACCTCACATCAGAGAGATTTACAATTGGTATTTAATAATGTGAAGCAGTCGAGGGGAACCTGCCAGGCACACAAAGGTAGTTGTAGCCCCTGGTGGAAACGGGACATGCCCATTGCCCCCTCACACCCTGGCACCACCCCCTGCCACTGACAATGCCAGAGGACACTGACAGGGGCCAGTGCTGGGATTGGCCCTCTGGGGCGCTCAATGTGGAAGAGTTCCCTTCATGTGTGGGCAGCGGGGTTTGCCCTGGTGTTTGTGTGGGGGTTCAGGGATTTGCCCCAGTGCTTGGGGAGGTTGGTGCCCCGGTGCCTTTTGGGGAGGCTTGTTTCCCCTTATCCATATTGGGGTGGCAGTGTTCCCTGAATCCAGGGGGAGGGGGGTGGCAGTATTTATTTCTGGGCCGATCAGGGCACCCTTTAAAACGTGACAGCAAAATCCAAGGCTCCAGTTTTCTTGTTCACAGAGTGGAGAGAAAGCTCGCTGTGCAGCTGGACAGCTGCAGACCAGTCTTCCTGCCTCGGCCAACACTCTGCCAGAGGTTACACATTTCTGACCTTGCTGTAGGAAAGAGCACAGAACACTAGGTAGAGGCAGAAAACTGGACAGGATCCTCCCTCCTGTCCTCACCACCTTAAAAGCTGTGAGGTGAGGGACATAAGTCAGGTCTCTGCTTGCCAGACCATTGGAGATGGATTTGATTTGATTTATTATTGTCACATGTATTAGTATACAGTGAAAAGTATTATTGCTTGCGTGCTGCACAGACACCGCATACCATACATAAGGAAGGAAGGAGAGACTGCAGAATGTAATGTTACAGCCAGAGCTAGGGTGTAGAGAAAAGATCAATTTAATACGAGGTAGGTCCATTCAAAAGTCTGATGGCAGTAGGGAAGAAGTTGTTCTTGGGTTGGTTGGTACGTGACCTCAAACTTTTGTATCTTTTTCCTGACGGAAGAAGGTGGAAGAGAGTTTGTCCGGGGTGCGTGGGGTCCTTAATTATGCTGGCTGCCTTTCTGAGGCAGCAGGAATTTTAGACAGAGTCAATGAATGGGAAGCTGGTTTGCGTGATGGATTGGGTTACATTCACAACTTTTTTGGACGAGGTTCGATTTGTGCATGCGCAATGCATGTTTGCGCATGACGTCACTGACGTGATGATGTCAGAATATTGTGGACATGCCTACTTAAAGAAAAACTGCCCGGAAATTGAAAAAATGAGTTTTAAAGGCACAGAGGTTTTTTTTACCTCGCAAGGCAGAACACTGCCTGAATTTGATCAAACAGCTGAAGAAGACTTTTGCAGCACTATGGAACAAAATGTTTGCAGCATGCAACAAGAAGAAAATGTTAACAAATCTAAAACGAAAGAAGTTCAATCCTACATTGAACAATATTACTCAGATATGGCAGAGATATTCGGATTCAATGATTATTCTGTTAGTAACAAGATTGAAAATCTAAATAGCACTCTACCAATGGTCGATCAATCCAATACATTGATGGAATTGCATACCGTTGCAGTAACCTGACAAATGAACAACCAGAAGAAAAAGACTCCACAGCGAGAGCACTGAGGGACGCCAGAGAGAGAGCAATGAAAGATGCCACTGAGAGAGTAATGAAAGACTCCAGAGAGAGTCTATCCACTCTATCCACTTTATTTGCGAATCGTTGCGAAGGGGCTGTTTAGCACAGGGCTAAATCGCTGGCTTTGAAAGCAGACCAAGGCAGGCCAGCAGCACGGTTCGATTCCCGTAACAGCCTCCCCGAACAGGCGCCGGAATGTGGCGACTAGGGGCTTTTCACAGGAACTTCAATTAAAGCCTACTTGTGACAATAAGCGATTTTCATTTCATTTCATTTCATTTCGTGATCACAAGTAGCATACAAGCTGTGCAGGACAAAAACGAGACATGACAAGCAGAGTGAAACAATGAATGAATCAATTGAGAACACATCAATTGTGAACAACCTACAAGAAAATGGCATCTTGGAGAAGTTGACTCCAGATGAGAAGCACCAAGAGCTTAACGATACATCAGATCATCCAAAAGGGACTGATGTCACAAAGCTCAATGATGCATCAGAACATCCACATGAACCTGTGCATAAAGTGCAGCGAAACATCAGATGATACAAAGGACACTGATACTGAAAAGTTTGAAAATGAATCAAACATTCCAGAAGAAATGGATCTTGAACACACAAAGAGAAACTAGGAACAACTTTAGACAAAGGTATCACTCTGAATCCAATGCAATGACAAGAAAGTGTTTGAACTCGCAGTCACACTTGACAAAACATACGGGATAATAATAATAATTGCTTATTGTCACAAGGAGGCTTCAATGAAGTTACTGTGAAAAGCCTCTAGTCGCCACATTCCGGCGCCTGTTCGGGGAGGCCGGTACGGGAATCGAACCGGTGCTGCTGGCATTGTTCTGCATTACAAGCCAGCTGTTTAGCCCACTGTACTAAACCAGGCCCTCTGGAACGCAATCCAGCTGGCAACCGAGCAAGGTACTGCAGGACAGTGTGTGAAACACAGCTGTAGGTCGAGGTAAAACAAACAAATGCATGTAGACGATACAAAATTCATGCACGATGGCACAAATGCCAGGAAGAAAAGGACATTGATTAGACAGAAAAGCTGTTATTCCACCAGTCGAAATGAGTTCGTATTTGCTCAAAGACCAATAAACAAATCAGTTTTTTAGGAAAAGGACAGACAAAATCGACACCACAAGCACAGAAAAAAGAACAGGTCACACAACAAAAGTGGTTCAATCAGTTTAACATCTGATTGCATTGAGCGCATGACGTGTTGGTACTTCAACACACCACGAGTGAAGACTGAGTACAGAATCAATGGACTGTAAAAAGTTTTTTAAAAAATTGTTAACTACTATACAATTTCAGTACTCAATTACATGTAAAGAAAATACAATGTTGCTGACTTTACATATATTTGTAGAAATCTCCAAACATCTTTGAAAAAAAAGGGGGATGTAATGATATGTATATTGACTGGGATGTAAAAAGTTAACAAGTTAATGATAATGCTTCTTACCTCCAGAAGGAACCACAGAACAGTCATATATTTCATGTGACTTTGGGGATTCTGGGATTAGATGATTAGGGGTTAAGAGTTAGGAGAGAGCTGGAAGAGGTTCAGGCATAGAGAGCAGCTGTATACTTGAGAGTTCTGTAAGTTAGAGATAACATAATTCAATGCAATAACCTTCTACTTTAGGAATGTGAACAAATCTTAGTTAGCAGTGTAACAAATTTATAGTTTTGCTCGTTAACAAAGCTTTGTGTCCTTCATTCAACACCATGCATCCCAGCCATCCAGGTAGAGCAGAATAGAGAATACAACAGACATTACTGCTGGAATTTAATGTAATTTCCGTGCTGGCAGTGGGCATTGAATCGGGCAGGAGGTTGGGTACACTGCCACATTCCGGCCTCTGCCTTGAGTATGTCCGCGTAGATGGCCTTTCTGAGCCGCCAATAGTTGAGGCTCTCAAGTGGTCAAGGACTTCAACCCACCCCCCCAAATATTCACCTAATGGTGGGCAGGGGGTTTGCCATGTGGGGAAAGCAAACCGTGTTGGGTTGCATGTGGAGGGTGGATTCACTCATTTAAAGACAATCAGTGCCTGTGTGAGTGACCCGGCATTGTGAAGGGGGCCACTGCTGAGAGCCATCTCCCTGCACTGGATGCTGATGTCATCACCCCCCCCCCCCCCCCCCCCCCCGCACACACACACACACACACTATGACCCCCAATGGTCCTCGAAATTCAGCAGGAGTCGGTCTGGGAAACAGGATCAACAATGGCGATTCCCCATCGGACGGTGCAGGATTTTCCACACGGATGCTGAACCTCAGACGTCACTCATGAAGTAGACAATTCTGGAGTGACAGCAGAAAATGTGTGAGGCTCTGTCACCATTTCCAGTCCCATTCACGCTATTGGAGAAGATTTGCAGGAGGGCCATGATGTCTCAGACCTTCGTGATGGTGTTCACAACCATGGAAAGAGTGAATGCCCACACAAAACAGCAGAGGTAACAGGTAACACGGTGTATGTTGTCCCTCAATGGAATGGATTGTTGCTTCTGGGACAGCTTTGTACTGAGGCCTGGGGGTGAGGGATGCACTGTCTCAGATTGACAGAAGTCTTCTTGAATCAGTCCACCCAGGTATCTTTAGCAGCTAAGTTTTCGTCTGCATGTGCCCTATTACCACATCAGGGGCGTCATTCTCCGACCCCCCGCCGGGTCGGAGAATGGCCGTTGGCCGCCGTGAATCCCGCCCCCGCCCCCGCCGAAGTCTCTGGTACTGGAGATTGGGCGGGGGCGGGAATCGGGCCGCGCCGGTTGGTGGGACCCCCCGCTCAATTCTCCGGCCCGGATGGGCCGAAGTCCCGCCCAGAAATTGCCTGTCCCGCCGGCGTAAATCAAAGCTGGTATTTACCGGCGGGACCAGGCGGCGTGGGCGGGCTCCGGGGTCCTGGGGGAGGCGCAGGGCGATCTGACACCAGGGGGTGCCCCCACGGTGGCCTGGCCCGCGATCGGGGCCCACCGATCCGCGGGCGGGCCTGTGCCGTGGGGGCACTCTTTCCCTTCCGCCTCCGCCACGGCCTCCACCATGGCGGAGGCGGAAGAGACTCTCCCCACTGCGCATGCGCAGGAAACTGCCGGCGGCCGCTGACGCTCCCGTGCATGCGCCGCATTTCCGCACCAGCTGGCGGGGCACCAGACGCCATTTCCGCCAGCTGGCGGGGCAACAAATGCCATTTCCGCCAGCTGGCGGGGCGGAAATCCCTCCGGCGTCGGCCTAGCCTCTCAATGTTGGGGCTCCGCCCCCAAAGATGCGGAGCATTCCGCACCTTTGGGCCGGTGCGATGCCCGTCTGATTGGCGCCGTTTTTGGCGCCAGTCGGCGGACATCGTGCCGTTGGGGGAGAATTTCGCCCCAGGTTCTTCCTCTTCACACATCCTGCTCCCATTGTTACTCCTCCTGCAACCTCCTCATTCTCCTCTGAAGATTCAGAGCAGTTATCACCTTCCTCATCCTGCAGCTCTACCCTTCGTTGCTGTGTTGTTTTTTGCATTTGAATCTTGCTGGCACACACTGAAGGAAACTCCAGATTTCACCAGGCACCTGAGATTGTTTGCTCAATTTTAACTTGTGTGATTATGTGGCTTGTTTTGAGCTTCTGTACTTGGGTTTCTCAGGTGTGTCACTTTACTCAGATGCATCTTTAGAAGGAAACCTTATCTCCAAGTCGCCATCCTCTGAATGTACTTGGAGGTTCAAAGATGTGAGGGAAGAAGAAGTCATATTGGACTTAAAACGTTAATTGTGTTTCTCAGATATTGAATTTGTCCTGCATTTTCTGTTTTTTATGGGCGAGATCTTTGGCACTTGATGCTAGCGGGATCTTCTGGCTTCACTGACAATGCACTCCCGCCGTCGGTGTCCCCGAGGCATGGGGTAGAGTCAATGGATCAGTGGACATCGAACCATTGCGGCAAACGTGAGTGGCCTAGTGTAGCGCACAAAGACTCCCGAGAGATGAATAGAGGTGAAGTCGATGAGGCTTTGAACTATTTACAGTATTCGTCAGAGGGAAAAGGAAAAAAACATTCTCGTTAAAGTCCACAACATTCTAGTGTTACACCGATGCCACGAGTCGGGCGGGCGGTCTGGTCGTCCTTGTCGATCGCCTCAGCCCCGGTGGTGGTGGTGCTTGTTCCAGTGTTGTCGCCTCCGGGAGCTTTACGGTTTCTGCTTCAGCTTCACTTCTGGTCGGACCTGGGAGGAGGACCGATCCTCCCGGGAAGGGGGCTGTCGCGGGGTGCGCCGGTGGCAGGGAGGGGTGATTGGTGTCGGGGGGGTGTGCGTGTTGCCGGCGGGCGCCAGGTCTCGCAGGGAGACCGTGTCTTGTCAGCCGTCGGGGTACGCCACGTAGGCGTACTGCGGGTTCGCGTGGAGGAGGTGAACCCTCTCGACCAACGGGTCCGACTTGTGCGCCCGCACATGTTTCCAGAGCAAGATGGGTCCTGGGGCCGCCAGCCAGGTCGGCAGCGACGTTCCAGAGGAGGACTTCCTGGGGAAGACAAGGAGGCGCTCATGAGGCGTTTGGTTAGTGGTGGTACACAGTAGCGACCGGATGGAGTGGAGGGCGTCCGGGAGGACCTCCTGCCACCGTGAAACTGGGAGATCCCTGGACCGTAGGGCCAGTAGGACGGTCTTCCAGACCGTGCCGTTCTCCCTCTCTACTTGCCCGTTCCCCCGGGGGTTGTAGCTGGTCGTCCTGCTCGAGGCTATACCCTTGCTGAGCAGGAACTGGCGCAGCTCGTCACTCATGAAGGAGGACCCCCTGTCGCTATGGATGTATGCGGGGCAACCGAACAGTGTGAATATGGTGCTAAGGGCCGCTGTCATGTCAGGGCAGGGGATGGAGAAGGGGAAACGGGAGTACTCGTCCACCACGTTCAGGAAGTATGTGTTGCGGTCGGTGGAGGGGAGGGGCCCTTTGAAATCCAGACTGAGGCGTTCAACGGGACGGGAAGCCTTGATCAGGGGCGCACTATCCGGCCTGAAAAAATGCGGTTTGCACTCTGCGCAGATGTGGCAGTTCCTTGTGACTGTACGGACCTCCTCCACGGAGTAGGGGAGGTTGCGGGACTTTATAAAATGGTAGAACCGAGTGACCCCCGGGTGGCAGAGGTCCTCGTGGAGGGTTTGGAGACGGTTAATTTGTGCGTTGGCACATGTGCCGCGGGATAGGGCATCGGACGGCTCGTTCAGCTTTCCGGGACGGTACAAGATCTCATAGTTGAAGGTGGAGAGCTCGATCCTCCACCTTAAGATCTTGTCATTTTTAATTTTGCCCCGCTGTGCATTATCGAACATGAAGGCTACTGACCGCTGGTCAGTGAGGAGAGTGAATCTCCTGCCGGCAAGGTAATGCCTCCAATGTCGCACAGCTTCCACTATGGCTTGGGCTTCCTTTTCCACTGAGGAGTGGCGGATTTCTGAGGCGTGGAGGGTTCGGGAGAAAAAGGCCACGGGTCTGCCCGCTTGGTTAAGGGTGGCCGCTAGAGCTACATCGGAGGCGTTGCTCTCGGCCTGGAAGGGGAGGGACTCGTCGATGGCGCGCATCGTGGCCTTTGCGATATCCGCTTTGATGCGGCTGAAGGCCTGGCAAGCCTCTGTCGACAGAGGGAAGGTCGTGGCCTGTATTAGGGGGCGGGCCTTGTCTGCGTACTGGGGGACCCACTGGGCGTAATATGAAAAGAAACCCAGGCAGCGTTTTAGGGCTTTTGAGCAGTGAGGGAGGGGAAATTCCATGAGGGGGCGCATACGTTCGGGGTCGGGACCTATTATCCCATTGCGCACTACATATCCCAAGATGGCTAGCCGGTTTGTGCTAAAAACGCACTTGTCCTCGTTGTATGTGAGGTTCAAGGCTTTAGCGGTCTGGAGGAATTTTTGGAGATTGGCGTCGTGGGCCTGCTGATCGTGGCCGCAGATGGTTACGTTGTCGAGATACGGGAACGTGGCCTGCAACCCGTGTTGATCAACCATTCGGTCCATCTCCCGTTGGAAGACCGAGACCCCGTTTGTGACGCCAAATGGGACCCTTAGGAAGTGGTATAATCGCCCGTCTGCCTCGAAGGCTGTGTACTTGCGGTCACTAGGGCGGATGGGGAGCTGATGGTAGGCGGACTTGAGGTCCACGGTGGAGAAGACCTTATATTGGGCAATCCGATTGACCATGTCGGATATGCGGGGGAGAGGGTACGCATCTAGCTGTGTGTACCTGTTGATGGTCTGGCTATAGTCTATGACCATCCTTTGCTTCTCCCCTGTCTTTACTACTACCACCTGTGCTCTCCAGGGACTATTGCTGGCCTGGATTATGCCTTCCTTCAGTAGCCGCTGGACTTCGGACCGAATAAATGTCCGGTCCTGGGCGCTGCTCCTAGTGGCGACGGGTTTGCAATCCGGGGTGAGGTTTGCAAACAAGGATGGGGGCTCAACCTTGAGGGCTGCGAGGCCGCAGATAGTGAGTGGGGGTATTGGGCCGCCGAATTGGAAAGTTAGGCTCTGCAGATTGCACTGGAAGACTAATCCCAGTAATGTGGGCGCGCAGAGTTGGGAAGGACGTAGAGCCTGTAGTTTTTAAACTCCCTCCCTTGCACCGTTAGGGTCACTATGCAGAAGCCTTTGATCTGTACGGAGTGGGATCCTGCAGCTAGGGAAATCTTTTGCGCACTGGGACGGATGGTCAAAAAACAGCGTCTTACCGTGTCGGGGTGGATAAAGCTTTCTGTGCTCCCGGAGTCGACCAGGCATGGTGTCTCGTGTCCGTTGATCAGCACCGTTGTTGTCGTCGTCTAGAGCATCCGGGGCCGTGCTTGGTCCAGCGTCATTGAGGCCAGACGTGGTCGTAGTGCTTCAGCGTCTTCCTCGAACCCCGTGGAGCCGTCGATGCTGGGGTCCATTGTTGCCGTCCAAGATGGCGGCGGGGTGAACAAAATGGCCGCCCCCATGCATCGCACATGGCTGGGGGTCACAAGATGGCGGCGGGAGTGGACAAAATGGCCGCCCCCATGTGTCGCGCAGGGCTGGGGGGTCCCAAGATGGCGGCGCCTCTCCTCCCCTCGTGGCGGCCGGGACCCAAAATGGCGGCGCCTGCGGGTCGCACATGGGGCGCTGGGGGGGTTGGGGAGCGTTTGGAACGCGCAGGACTCCTTCTTCTCCGGGGACAGCGGCGACCCCCCCGGGACCGGCACACAGCCGCGAAATGGCCCTTTTTCCCGCAGCTCTTGCAAATCGCTGCGCGGGCCGGGCAGCGCTGCCGGGGGTGTTTCGCCTGGCCGCAGAAATAGCAGCGGGCTCCCCTAGGATGACTTGGCGTCTGAACCGCGCAAGCCTGTCGGGGGGGGTTTGTCGCGACGGGGGTCCACGGAGCCCAAGGAGCTGCCGCGCGGTCGGGGCCGTAGGCGCGGGCGTTTCGCGCGGCCACATCTAGTGAGGCTGCAAGGGCCCGTGCCTCTGAGAGTCCTAGCGACTCTTTTTCTAAAAGTCTTTGGCGGATTTGGGGAGAGTTCATACCAGCCACAAACGCATTGCGAATTAACATGTCCGTGTGTTCAATCGCGTTTACCGGCGGGCAGCTGCAGGCCCGTCCCAAAATTAGCAACGCGGCGTAGAATTCGTCTAGCGATTCTCCGGGACTTTGCCGTCCCGTTGCGAGTTGGTAGCGTGCATAGATCTGGTTCACTGGACGAACATAGATGCTCTTTAGTGCTGCGAACGCCGTCTGGAAATCCTCTGCGTCCTCTATGAGAGGGTAAATTTCCGGGCTTACCCTCGAGTGCAGGACCTGTAGTTTCTGGTCTTCTGTGACCCGGCCGGGGGCCGTTCGGAGGTATGCTTCGAAACAAGTCTGCCAGTGTTTAAAAACTGCTGCTGAGTTCACTGCGTGGGGGCTGATCCTCAGGCATTCCGGGACGATCCTGAGCTCCATAGTCCTTTAAGCACGCTTAATAAATTGTAGCGCACAAAGACTCCCGAGAGACGAATAGAGGTGAAGTCGATGAGGCTTTATTAAGCGTGACTCGTTCCCCGCAGTTCAGCAACAGACTGGAGCTGCGGGGAGAATTCCTGGTTCTTATACTCCGCCTTCAGGGCGGAGCTAGAGATCAACAGCCAACCAGGACCCGGGATCTGTCAGCCAATGACATCACGGCTTCACAGTCCCACATGACCCCTAATGCATACTACCACACCTAGGATGGCATCTTTCTTTTTGTTTTATAGATTTAGAGTGCCCAATTTCATTTTTTTTTCCAATTAAGAGGCAATTTAGCATGCCCAATCCACCTACCCTGCACATCTTTGGGTTGTGGGGGCGAAACCCACACAAACACAGGGAGAATGTGCAAACTCCACACGGCCAGTGACCCGGGGCCAGGATTGAACCTGGGACCTTGGCGCCATGAGGCAGCAGTGCTAACCACTGTGCACCATGTTGCCCCTTGGTGGCATCTTTCATCTGGAAGTTACACCTGTGTGCTGCAGATGGAGAGATTTGATAAAGGTGACCATCAGGTACCTGGAAGGAGACAAGATATTCAGGCTCTGGTCACCTTGATAACCACTGGCAATGCTTTCCATCTGCCTTTCCCATCTGATCCACTGAGCGGAAGTCTTCTTCCGGGGGGGTGAAATATGTTATAAACCTCCCAAGTCAATGGCGCTCTGTCTCTATGATCCTTGGTAGGGGCTTTTGGCTGTTACCAGCTGGAGCTCCGTGCTGTTCTCTCCCTTGTGAAGCAGCAGAGGTTTAAGGATGCTGCTGTTGCCCCTAATGTTTAGGTGATGCTGGAGTTGCTCCTGTGCCTCCCCTGTGGTGCAAGCACAAGGCGTATAAGCTGCTGCCATGCTCCTGTGAAAGCAGACAGCTGCAAAGGACAGGGCAAAAGCAAAACACCAAAGGCAGTGGAACTGGCTCCCGAGTTATTTCTAATCACCCTCAGGGCAAGTCAGGTGGGCAAAGTCTTCCTCTTCGACAAGGAAGCCACTCTCAGACCTCAACATTGAAAGAACTTCCTTTATGCCAATTGCTCTTTACGATCGTTGTCCTCTGGCCTTGTTTTACTTGGTGTTCATTTGCAGAGTTAAAGTCAGAATCCAGGATTGAAGCAGCAGTTAACGAGTGATTAACATTCACATTAAAATGGCCAACCTGCAAATTCCATGTGTGCTGTAAAATGTTATTTTGTTCAAGGCAAAGCCACCAGATTTCCTCCATCTTTCCGAGACGCCAGGAGTTTCAGCTATTTTAACCTGCTGCCTGCAGGAAACAACCCACCCCTGCCAGATAAACCTCATCCCGGTGTTTCTGTAGCGGCTGAATGTAATGCCTATTCTGCCTGAGAAAGTCTAATTTCCAAGTCGGTGTTTCCTCTCTTTCCCCCCTAGGTTGTCACCAACGACGATGTGGGTGAAAATGACGAGAATTTGGAGCGAGGTAACTGGTCCTCGAAGACTGACTACTTTCTCTCGGTGATCGGCTGTGCTGTGGGTTTGAGCAACGTTTGGAGATTCCCTTATCTGGCTTACAGAAATGGAGGAGGTAATGTAGTGAGTCGAAAATACACGAGAGGGAAAGGCAGATTTGCATTCATTAATTTACAAAGAATATCAAATTCAATGTGCTGTCAGTGATTCATAACACAGGATCAAAATTTCTAATATAAGAAACGATTGATTGAATGTCAAAGCTGTAAACTGCTGTCTATTTATAAAACATTTTTCTTGGAATGCAAGTGATGTGACCTGTTCTATTTATTGTCCATCACTACTTGCACTGAGGCCAGTGTGAGATGATTACATGGTGTGAAACTGAAGACCAGGGGCGTCATTCTCCGACCCCCCGCCGGGTCGGAGAATGGCCGTTGGCCGCCGTGAATCCCGCCCCCGCCCCCGCCGAAGTCTCCGAAGGGAGAAAAGTCGGCGGGGCGTTAATGGCGCCGCTGCCGCGGAGAATGTCACGGGTCTGCGCAAGGCAGCCGATTTTCGGCCTGCCGATATTCTCCCTCCCGAATGGGCCGAAGTCACGTCGACGTGATGACCGTTCGCGTCGACGTGAATCAAACCTCCTTTTCATCGGCGTGACCCGGTGCTCCAGGCTCACGCCGACCAGCGAGGAGGTGAGTGACGGCCTGGGGGGTTGGCTCTGGGCAGGAAATGGCGTGGCCGCAGACTGATTGCGTGAGGAGAGGTGTGTCTCGGCTTGTGTGTGTGTGTGTGTGCGGCGGGGGGGGGGGGGGGGGGGTGGTTAGAGTAGGCTGGGCTCCGGGGGAGTGCCGGGAGGGGGTCCGTGCCGGGGTGGAGGTTGGGGGGGGTCCGTGCCGGGGTGGAGGTTGGGGGGTCCGTGCCGGGGTGGGGGTTGGGGGTTGGGGGGGATCCGTGCTGGGGTGGAGGTTAGGGGGGGGCCGTGCCGGGGTGGAGGTTGGGGGTTGGGGGGGGTCCGTGCTGGGGTGGAGTTTGGGGAGGGGGTCCGTGCTGGGGTGGAGGTTGGGGAGGGGGTCCGTGCTTGGGTGGAGGTTGGGGAGGGGGTCCGTGCTGGGGTGGAGGTTGGGGGTTGGGTCCGTGCCGGGGTGGAGGTTGGGGGTTGGGGGGGGTCCGTGCTGGGGTGGAGGTTGGGGGGGGGGTCCGTGCTGGGGTGGAGGTTGGGGAGGGGGTCCGTGCTGGGGTGGAGGTTGGGGGGGGTCCGTGCTGGGGTGGAGGTTGGGGAAGGGGCCCGTGATGGGGTGGAGGTTGGGGGTTGGGGGGGTCCGTGCCGGGGTGGAGGTTGTGGAGGGGGTCCGTGCCGAGGAGGGTGATGGGAGGGCAAATGAGTTGGTCCACCTGGCCAGGTGCCAGCCTCCAACAGTTGGACCCATGCGGTCCATGCCACCTGGCTGGGGGGAGGAGGGGATATGGGCAATGATGACATGTCGTCGTTCTCCTCCCCCCCACCAGGCCGTCATGTTTTCAGATCATCCAGCGATGTTGGCCGCCGTGGTGGCAGCCGCTCATGTCTATGTTGCCCTGGATGAGGAGGAGGAGGAGGAGGAGGAGCGTGCCAGAGAGGCGGCGCAGGCTGCCGCAGAGGGGCAGGCGGCAGCCGCCCAGGCTGGAGGGACACCTGACCGACAGGACGAGGAGGGGGAGGAGGACGTCGCGGCCCCACGGCAACGGAGGCACCCGAGGGCGCCCCGTGTGTACCGGCCCCGGCAGTCATACCAGGACCTCATAGACCGGGAATGCAGGAGGAGACTCCGGATGAGCCGCGAAACCGTGGCACACATCTGCCACCTGCTGGCACACCTGTCACCGCGTGGCACTGGCGGGAGATACCCTCTCCCCGTGTCCGTCAAGGTTACGGTGGCCCTGAACTTTTATGCAACGGGGTCATTCCAGGCACCGAGTGGGGACCTGTCCGGCATATCGCAGACATCGGTGCACCGGTGCATCCGGGCAGTGACAGATGCCCTTTATGCCATGGCGCACCGCTACATCCGCTTCCCCGTGGACCGGGCCAGCCAAGATGCCCGGGCCGTGGGCTTCTCTGCCGTTGCCGGGTTCCCCATGGTCCAGGGCGCGATTGATGGGATGCACGTCGCCGTGCGGCCACCTGCAGATAACAGGGCCATGTTCACTAATAGGAAGGGGACCTATTCGATGAACGTACAGGTGGTCTGCGACCACCGCATGATGATCCTGCACGTCTGCGCCCGTCACCCAGGCAGTGTACACGACTCATTCGTGTTGTCGCAGTCATCCATCCCCGGCATGTACGAGGGACGCCATCCCCGGCTGAGGGGCTGGTTGCTGGGCGACAGGGGCTACCCATTGCGATCGTGGCTGATGACGCCTATACGGAGGCCATGCAATGAGGCGGAGAACCGCTACAATGATGCCCATGTAGCGACAAGGGGAGTGATCGAGAGGTGCTTTGGCGTGCTGAAGATGCGTTTCAGGTGCCTGGACCTCTCTGGGGGCCCTCCAGTATCGGTCAGATAGGATCGGCCGCATCATTGTGGTGTGCTGCGTCCTGCACAACATAGCCCAGCAGAGGGGCGATGTGCCGCAGGCAGAGGAGGGCGGAGTGGAGGAGCAGCAGGAAGAGGCACAGTCCTCCCCAGATGAGGGGGATGGGGGCAATGGTCAGGGCAGACGGGGTAGACACAGGCGGGTGGCTGTCCACCGTTACCGGCTGGCCCAGCGGGCACGGGACAGACTGATAGATGCCCGCTTCACTGACTAGATGAGCGTGGGAATCGGGTAGTATGGCCACAGACCGCACACCATGACAACAGCCGACCACCCACACCCCCCACCCATCCACCCACCCAGCACCCTCACCCCCTCCCCAACCCCACCCACCCCACCCGCATGCACACCACCCTCCCCCATTGCCGATCCACCGGCGGCACAACGGGCCGGGCTCACACAGTTGCAGGTGGACGCGTGTCTATCGCAGGCCATGGAGGATGATGACAACCCGCCCTGCGATGAGCTCCTGGCTCTACATCGTTGGACTATGTCTGACCCATGGCCACAGTACCACCATCCACCCGGACCATCCCTGCATGCGGCTGTGACACTGCAGCGCACGGTCCCGTCCTCTGCCTGGGGGATGTTGATGGCGGCCCAGGGGGAAGGGGGCAGACTCACCTGAGGCTGAGGTAAGACCACCCCTCACACACACACTTGCGCTCAACGTACATGACACGCCCGCACACTTTGGACAGAGCACAAAGGCAGCTTCGGTAGGTGTAACATTGACTTTAATAACCAAAGGAGTTCATGCACGTGCCCTAGCCCCTAAAACTCATCTGTGCCCTGCACCCGTGCCAACTTACTCAGTGTCTAATTGTTTGGCCTTACGGGCCCTTTGACTACGTCTACGTGGTTCCCCAGACGGTACAGCAGAACTGGAGGTGGACTCCTGTGATTCCTGCCCTCTGACACTGGATCCCTTTGGCGGCCGTTTCCTGGGGCGTCCTGGCCTAGATGGGCCAGGCTGCGGCCCGGGCGACTGGGATGGCGAGCTGCCAGCCTGTCCTGCCCGTTGCCCACCCGATGCACCTGGGACGGAAGGGGGGGAGTCCGAGGTGTCGCGATGTACTGGGACCTCCCCTACAGAGGGAGCCGGGACGGACCACACCACCTCCTCCTCCCTCGGGGTACCCGATGGCCCCCAGGCCTCAACATGGGTGGGGGATGCGAACGGACTGGCCATCCGGCGCCCCCCCGACATCTGGCGCTGCCAGTCCTGGAGGCCCGTGCTGGTATCGACAGGGGTCTGCAGGTTTGCAGCCATGGAGCCCAGGGTGTTGGCCAACCCTGTCTGTGACAGTGCGACGCCGGCTCGCACATGGCCACTGGCACCGATGCCCTCAGCGATGGCCTGCTGAGACTGGGCCATGGCCTGCAGAGACTTGGCCATGGCCTGCAGAGACTGGGCCATGGCCTGCTGAGACTGGGCCATGGCCTGCAGAGACTGGGCTATGGCGTTGAGCGCCTCTGCCATCTGGCGCTGGCACTGGCTCATGGCCTCCTGTGAGAGGGCAGCCATTTCCTGGGCCACAGACGCCGCCTGCACGGAAGGCCCCAGGCCTCGCAAACCGTTCCCCATGTCTGACACCGTCGCAACCATTGCCTCCACCGCGGACGCCACCCGTGCGGTGTCAGCCTGGGTGGCACGCATGACCGGGACCACTCCCAGCTCCTGTACGCGGGTGGACTCCTCCACCTGCGACCGCAGCCCCCGCAAGCCGCCCGTCACCCTCTTCGCTCGTCTCCGGGTCGGTGGTTGCATCGGATCTATGTGTGGGTGTGGTAACTGCAGGAACCCGGGATCCATCTGGGCAGCAGATGTTCGCTTGGCCTGGGCTGCCCTCCGACCGCCCGGTCCCTCTGCTGCTCCTACCTCCACCTGCTGTACCGGGACGGCTGTGTTGTGCGCACCAGTGAGTGTACCAGGCGCCTCATCACTAAAGTGCCCAACCGTGGTGAGTGTTTCTGCGATGGTGGAGGGTGTTGGTGACAGCAGTGGCGTTGTGTCGTGCTCTTCGTCCTACTCTGACTCCATGGCACTTTGGGGTGGGGGTTCGTCTCCACCCATCCACTCTGAGTCACTGTCCGGTATTTTGTCTTCCCGGGTAGTGGTGTCCTGGGTAGTGCTGTCCCGGGTAGGGGTGTCCCGGGTAGTGCTGTCCCGGGTAGTGCTGTCCCGGGTAGGGGTGTCCTGGGTAGTGGTGTCCCGGGTAGGGGTGTCCTGGATAGTGGTGTCCTGGGTAGTGGTGTCCTGGCTCGGATGTGACGGGGGCCTGTGGCTGCCCCCCTCATCGCTGGGTGGTCGCTCCCGCACGTGACGGGGGTGTCGTCTCCCTGTTGCTCCAGGTCTCTCCGTCTCCCGTGGTGTGCGAGGGACATCCTGCGGGCGTCGCATGCTGGAGGGTGCGGGTCTCTCCGTCTCCCGTGGTGTGCGAGGGGCATCCTGCGGGCGTCGCATGCTGGAGGGTCCGGGTCTCTCCGTCTCCCGTGGTGTGCGAGGGGCATCCTGCGGGCGTCGCATGCTGCAGGGTCCGGGTCTCTCCGTCTCCCGTGGTCTCCGAGGGGCATCCTCCGGGGGGGTCGCATGCTGGAGGGTCCGGGTCTCTCCGTCTCCCGTGGTCTCCGAGGGGCATCCTGCTGGCGGTGTGCTTCTGCGGGGATAGGTGCCTGGACGTTTGGTCCTGCGATACACAATGAAGCATGCATGGTTAGACATCAGGCAGTGATCAGGTGATACGGGGGAGGGGGATATAGGGGAGGGGGGATATGGGGACGGGCTGTCGGTGGCTCACTTGCTGGTGGGCCCCCGACCTCTGCATCAGCAACCTCCCGGTCCTCAGGTCCGCCAGCCAGTTCCAGGGCCCTTTCCTGGTGTTCGGTCAGTGGCCTCTCATCAGCGGGCCCTCCTCCAGCCCTCACATGCTCCCTATTGTTGTGTGCGCGCTTCTCCTGTGGCGGGGGGGGGGGGGGGGGTGGGTGGCAGGGTAAAAGGCAACAGTGTTAGGCAGGTATATGAATGTACGCCATCGGTTGCGCGTGCATTGCAGAGGTTAAGGTTAGGGCTGGATTCCCTTGGGGATATGGGGGAGGGGGGATATGGGGGATATGGGGGAGGGGGGATATGGGGGAGGGGGGATATGGGGATATGGGGGAGGGGGGATATGGGGGATATGGGGGATATGGGGAGGGGGATATGGGGGATATGGGGGAGGGGGGGATATGGGGAGGGGGGATATTGGGGAGGCTCACCCTGCCTGCTCTGACGAGGTCGTTCACCTTCTTGTGGCACTGGGTGCCTGTCCGTGGTGTCAGGGCCACAGCGGTGACAGCCTCTGCCACTTCCCTCCACAGACGCCGGCTGTGGCGTGGGGCAACTCTGCGGCCGTGCCCGGGATACAGGGCGTCCCTCCTCTGCTCCACCGCGTCCAGGAGCGCCTCCACATCGCGTGACTCGAACCTCGGAGGTGAGCGACGGCCAGCCATCCAATCGGGTGTTGCGGTCGGGTGTTCCGGTCGGGTGGGGGGCGTATGACGCTGCACGGCGTGAACCACTGCGCAAGCGCGGATCCCGTTACGTCGCTGCTAGCCCATTTCGGGCCGGAGACTATCGTCCCATTTTTATGACGTGACGCAAGTGGGATTTGCGCCGTTTTTTGCGCCGATCGGCGGACTTTCCGCCGTTAACGGAGAATTTCGCCCATGGTGTCAACCAGAGCAGTGAGGTTTGAGCTGTTGAGCTGGTGACTTCTGTGAACCGGTCGAGTTTTACCACACTGTGTTAATATTTATTCCAGTTCTCAGGCTACCAGTGTTTATTGAATTTGTCTTGATGGGATTTGAACTTGTGAGCTGTTCAGAGACGGTTCTAGGCCTTTCTCTCAAGAGGACGAGTGTACAAAAGGGAGAAAATAATGCTACAGTTTTAAAGAGTCTCATTCAGGCCCCATCTGCAGTGCTGAACTCAGTTGTGGGCGGCATGGACTGGATTTAATGCTCAGCTGCCAGAAGGTTTGGAGGCAGGGGGAGCGGGGGGCGCATGTAAAATCCAACGTCGGCCTTCCTGCCGCCTATCTGCCAGCCCCTGATCTGTCTGAAATGTTACGAGGGTGCAGGGAAGGTTTTGGGACGCTTTCCTAATTTAGGCCTATTGAGCCCCTTTCAATTGCCTCTAAAGGGCCTCATCTCACTGCTGTTATATTACCCTTGGTGCTAATATCTCGTTGTTCTTTGCCTTTTGATCCAGACTGATCCGTGGAGTTGATGACAGCACAGTGGCACAGTGGTTAGCATTGCTGCCTCATAGTGCCTAGGCCCCAGGTTCGATCCCAGCTCTGTTTCACTGGCGTGTGGAGTTTGCACATTCTCCCCGTGTTTGTGTGGGTTTTGTGGGCAGCACGGTAGCATAGTGGTTAGCACAATTGCTTCACAGCTCCAGGGTCCCAGGTTCGATTCCCGGCTTGGGTCACTGTCTGTGCGGAGTCTGCACGTTCTCCCCGTGTGTGCGTGGGTTTCCTCCGGGTGCTCCGGTTTCCTCCCACAGTCCAAAGATGTGCAGGTTAGGTGGATTGGCCATGATGAATTGCCCTTAGTGTCCAAAGTTGCCCTTAGTGTTTGGTGGGGTTAATGGGTTATGGGGTTAGGGTGGAGGTGTGCGGTTGGGTAGGGTGCTCTTTCAAAGAGCCGGTGCAGACTCGATGGGCCGAATGGCCTCCTTCTGCACTGTAAATTCTATGAAACCTAATTTATTGGATAACGGTAAATTAAATGAAGTTTGCAAATGCTACAGAGCTATAGAACAAAGAACATAGAACATACAGCGCAGAAGGAGGCCATTCGGCCCATCAAGTCTGCACCGACCCACTTAAGCCCTCACTTCCACCCTATCCCCATAACCCAATAACCCCTCCTAACCTTTTTGGTCATTACGGGCAATTTATCATGGCCACTCCACCTAACCTACACATCTTTGGACTGTGGGAGGAAACGGGAGCACCCGGAGGAAACCCACGCAGACACGGGGAGAACGTGTAGACTCCGCACAGACAGTGATCCAGTGGGGAATCGAACCTGGGACCCTGGCGCTGGGAAACCACAGTGCTATCCACTTGTGCTACCGTGCTGCCCTATAATAAAGTTAATAATAAAATAATATTGAATCTGTCCAGCAGTATACAATAATCCAGTAGTCACTAATAATATCCTTGTGTTAACTCTCTCTGATCTAATCTACTCCTTGTGCTGTTCTCAAGCTTTCTCCTTTGCTAACTACCTAGCAATCCCTGAGGTCTGATATATATACTGAGAACTGCTGCTGCCCTCTAGTGTTTGAATTACACTGAGATGTAATAATCAACCCTTCACTGGCTTACCTATACACAGATCATTACAACTGCCACTGGTGGTGTGAGATGGCTCACACCAGGCAGGAATCCCAGCAGCTTTTGGCGCACGGCCTGATGTCAGGCAAGTGGGGGTAGGTCCCATAGCCCAACCAGAGGCACCTCCAGGTTATTCTGCCCTTTAGCCCCTAATTACCATGTCCTCCGTTCCTCTACACACAGGACAGCACATACACTCACACTGTTCTGCCCCCCACAAGTTCAGAGACTATTGGAGTTTGCCCTCCAGTACCATTCACCTTGACAGCCATGGGCAATAAATACCCACCACCTCCACTGGGAAATAAGTCTTATTCCACAATGCTAGGGATGCCAGGAAAGCCTGAATCGCCTGAAGCACTGATCCTCGGACATGTCAATGGAGCTGACCCACTGCCTGAAGATGATGTGTTGAGGAGCCTTCCCTCCTTGGAGCTGGGCGCCCCTTTCGCCCTGTGGAGTGACATGTTGTAAAGGCAGCTGGTGTTGATGCTGGCCTTGCTCATGATGTTGGAGCTGCTCATGGTATGAGTGTTCCCGCTCTTACTTCGTCAAAGGTGAAAGGTAGAGCTGCATAAGCTGCTCCCCTGCCGTGGTGAATGTTGGCAGCAGGACGGTAAGTGATGGGCGAAAAGGGTTAAATGACTTCAAAGCAGTTGACAATCAGCTGTCAGGATGTGATATCACTGACTGAGAAGAAATGCTTTTGAACAGCAGTCTCTTATGTTCCTGCCTTGGTGTAACTCATCAAAGCCTCCCCAGCTTGTCAGTTTCACGAATGTGTCTGCAAAACTCAAGGCAATAGGCTGACTGTGTGTTAGGTGAAAAATCATTGGGTAAAGCAGCAGTTAATTGCTGATTTGGATTTTTAAATTCTTACCCAATAACTGCATATGTGTTCCTCATTTGTCTTTACATCTGCCCAGGTGAAAGCCGATAGAGAAAGGGATAATGTCACTTTGAGAGGGATTTAACTTGACACACTCAGTCAAACTGCTTCCCCTAGCCTTGGAAAATTTCCACAGAGACTGCGCACTCCTGTCCCAGTTATAATAATAGAGTTATGCACTTTGATCTTCTGATGTCTCAACGATAATGAGTGATCCTCTATTCCTGCCGAAAACTCATAGCAATCTGTTTTTGTGGGAAGCACAGATTGTTCTTTTCAGCACTTAAAAAAAAACGTGATAAATGATCTGTAATCTATTTGGGCTGAAACCGAGCATTTACTTTGTGTCGGTAAATCTGAAAATCTCAAATGAAATGAACTGGCGAGTTGGGAATATTGCAATAGGTTATCCACTTTGGTACAAAAAATGAGAAGGCAGACTATTATCTGAATGGCCATAAATTAGGAGATGGGAATGTACTAAAGCAATAAACGATTTATCAACATTAACTGTGGGTCAAATATATACAAAACAACAGATGAATAACTGTATGATCATGCACAAATAACCTCTCCGACAGCTCCCTCGTCAGTCTGAAGTCCCCTGACACTAACATTCACTTCTGTACTAAAAAGACTCCTAGTGGTCAGTCGGTGAATTACAACACAACCATGATATCACTACAGGGATCTGGGTGTCTTCGTATGCCAGTCACTGAAGGTAAGCATGCAGGTAAGGCGGTAAAGAAGGCAAATGCCAGCCTTCATTGTGAGAGGATTTGCTTACAGGAGCAGGGATGTCTGGCCTGAATTATTCAGGACTTTGGTGAGGCCACACCTGGAATACTATGTGCAGTTTTGGTCTCCTTATCGAAGGAAGGATGTTCTTTCTCTCGAGGGACTGCAGGGAAGGTCTACCAGACTCAACCCCGGGATAGCGGGTCAGATGTATGAGGAGAGATTGAATCAGTTAGGATTGTATTTGCTGGAGTTCAGAAGAATGAGGGTGGATCTCATAGAAACCTACAAAATTCAAACAGGACTAGACAGGGGAAATGATGTTCCTGATGGTGGATGCGTTGAGAACCAGGGGTCACAGTCTGAGGATACAGGGTAGACCATTTAGGACAAGGATGAGGAGAAATGTATTCATCCAGAGAATGGTGAGCCTGTGGAATTCATTAACACAGGAAGTAGTTGAATCCAAAACAATGTATGTTTTCAAGATGCAGTTAGATATAACACTTAAGGTGAAGGGGATCAAAGGATATGGGGGGAAAGTGGAATTAGATTATTGAGTTGGATGCTCAGCCATGATCATAATGGGCGAGCAGGCTCAAAGAGTCTAATGGCCTCCTCCTGTTCCTATTTTCTATGTTTCTAAAATAACACCCATACAACACCCATACATCTCTCCTTTTCTATTTTTTTCAGGTGTGTTCCTTATTCCCTACACACTCATGCTGGCACTCATTGCAATGCCCATGTTTTTCTTGGAATCTTCCTTTGGGCAGTTTGCCAGCCTCGGACCTGTTGCAGTGTGGAAAGCGGTGCCAATGTTACAAGGTCAATGTTCATTTAGCGATACAGGACAACAGTTTAACTGAACTCCCGTGTTTCATTCACATTGGGATATGAAGCTTGAAGCCAGCCCTGTTAGTATCCTGTTTGCAATCTGGTCTGCCATTTGCTTTTGGCAAAACAGATCGAGTGAACAGACAGGCGCAGCAAATGCAATGTTTTCCTCTTTCGTTCTCAAATTAGTCAGATATTAGGCCCAATATCTGGGTCATTAGCTTTGATGTTAGTTTCATGTTTCATTTACCAAAAGACACGACAGTTCATTGAAATGTTATTTATTTATTTAGATGTCAGGGTTCCCAGCTGCGATTAATCCTATCAGTTTCATCACATGAATTGCCCCACGCTCCAGCCGTTAGTCGGCCAACACATCCATCCTTGTGACCCACTGCCTTCCTACACAAATTGCAAAGCACAGAGACTTATGACCCAATTGGATGATGATTGACTGACAGTGAAACAACCTTTTTCCGATTATCAATATTTTTATCGCTGGCGAAGGGAGATGTTCAGATAAATTCAGAGTCACACCATGGCATCTTTCTTGGCAGCGCGAGGCGGGATCTTTCTGGTCCCGCTGCTGTCAATGGAATTTCCCAGTGAATCCACCCCACGCCATCAGGAAACCCGCGGCGGGAATGGGGGGGTGGGGGCCGTGCTATCGACTGGACTGGGCAATCCTCCTGGCGTGAACAGTCGGAAGATCTCGCCCATTAAAAATCTTTTTTCACCTCCCTATGGTTTTTCTCCACACAGCAGTGCCCTGGAGATTTATCTTTGATTCATGGACACCTCAGGCCAACCCTGGAGGGTTAGCAATCGTATAGAGCAAATAGGTCACTGAAAGGGATTTAAAAATGTGAGCAAATGTTATCCATTGATGTGAAGTGACGGAGGGTATACAATCTATTTGTGATTACTAATATGCTTTCCAATGACAAGCATAATTAGAAAAGTAAACATGTGAAGGAGGTTTTCAGAGAAATAATGCGAGCAGGCGTGCTATTTAAAATTTAAATAAACTAAACCAGGTGTGTACCTGAACAATGCAGCTAGTCCCAGGACAATAGTTCCAGCGCTTTGTGTCTTTAGACCAAGGAGGATCCTATTACTGATTGTCAACTCTGGTTCGACTGGACAGCTGAACATATTTGAAATCAAAAACAATGTTTAATAATTTCTAATCAAAGTTCCTGCTGCTCATTCTATTTTAAGGTGTGGGGATCACGATGGTCCTGTCCAGTACGATTATTGACATCACCTACAATTGCATCATCGCCTACAGCCTGTACTACTTGTTCGCCTCTTTCCAATCACCCCTGCCGTGGGCAGACTGCTTCAGTTGGTGGGGCGCAGATGAAACATGCAGCAGGACTCCCAAAGGTAGTGTCTGAACATCTATTGGATGGCTATCAATTACTCTCAAATACCTTTCTGGTAGACACACTCACCTGGTTGTACTTCCCCTCCACCTCAGACATGAAAACATGTGAGGAAGTGGAGCAGGGAGAAATGATGTAGCTCTGGCCAGGGCCCCCAGCCATGAGCATATTTGCTATAATCAAACTGTACTCAAAGAAAGCAGTGCAACATGGTGCTCAGGCAGGAATTGGAGAACATTGACACATTTAGCGACTTTAAGCCTTCTCAGTTGATGTTGCTTTATGGCTTGCAAAAGTGAGTCTCAGTGCCACAAGTGTTCTGTCCATCGCTCTATGCAGACCAGGGAAGCCATTAATTGTATCGTTCAATGTGGTCATGATTTATGAGTTTCCAGAGCCTGTGTCACAATGGGGACATATGTTATATGGAGATATGTGTTCTATGGAGATGTTACATGGAGGTATAATAATAATCTTTATTGTCACAAATAGGTTTACATTAACACTGCAATGAAGTTACTGTGTAAAGCCCCTAGTCTCTACATTCCAGCGCCTGTTCGGGTCCACAGAGGGAGAATTCAGAATGTCCAAATTACCTAACAGCACATCTTTCGGGACTTGTGGGAGAAAACCGGAGCACTCGGTGGAAGGAAACCAGAGCACACTGTCTGTGTGCAAACCGGAGCACACAGACAGTGACCCAAGCCGAGAATCGAACCTGGGACCTGGTGCTGTGAAGCAAGAGTGCTAACCACTGTGCTACTGTCCTTACCCAGTCTGGCCTACATGTGACTCCAGATCCACACAGAGATGTGTTGACTTTTAACTGTCCCCCTAAGAAATGGCCGAGCAAGTCATTCAGTTCAAGGGCAATTGGTGATGGGCAACAAATGCTCGCCCAGCTAGTGACGCCCACATCCCAAGGACGAATTAAAAATTAACGGGTTTCAATGGGACTTGACCTGGGCCCCAGATCCCCAAGGCAACCAGGTCACATCAGCTCATCAGTGGGAAAAAGTATTAGCGGGTCACATGCTGCTTTTGGCCTTAAATGAAAAGAGGCAGTTTAAAACATAAGCATGTTTTAAAATCTTTCATGTTACAAAGTGTGACAATGGGGACATTTATAATAGTGGGGATATTTGTTACAATAGATATATGCATTGAAATGGGGATATATATTACAGTGGCGATATGCCACATCTTCTGATTTTTCCTGCCGATCCTTAACTCAGAATAAAACAAAGGGCCGGGAGATACCGACCAGAAGAAATTCTACTATAACGATGTTTTTAGATAATCATGACACATCGAGGGAACAGTTTATAGGTTAATATCTTAAACCGGTTTTATGGTTTCAGAGTATTTCAAATAAAATCTGTTTTTACAATTAGAGTGAGGACCAGCACTGGACTATGCTCTGTGCGGAGTGTACAGACTGTACCTTTAGATTCTAACCCGTCTGTAACCTCCCCCATGTAATAAATAGGATTGGTCTGATTTAGTCAGAGTGAAACAGTGATCCCGATTATATCCCGAGAAATGACAGCATCATTCCCAGCGAAATGTAATTCTAAAACACATTTCCCATTTTCTAGATCCACTCTGCAATCTCACTCTGGATCATGGATATTCTGAAATTGTGAATACAACATGGCTGTATGTAAACAATGAAACTTGTCCAAATGGATCAGAAATCTACGTTCCTCACCAGGGTCCAAGTGAGCAATACTGGGAGTAAGTAAATGACCACAGATAGCTGCACCCATAACCTGTACAGCTGGACCAGCAGCTTCCACTTGGGAACGTTTGTTGGGGGAATGTCCTGCGCGGGGGGATCTGGCCCCCATGGGGGGGGGGGGGCACGGTGGCCTGGCGTGCGATGGGGGCCCACCGATCCACAGTTGGGCCTGTGCCACGCCGGCCGATGTAACAGTCTGCCATGGCCGGCGCGGAGAAGAACCCCCCCTGTGCATGCGCTGGGATGACGCCAGCACACGCTGGTGCTCCCGCTCATGCCCTAAATCGTGCCGGCCGGCCGAGGCCCTTCGCCGCCGGTTGGCGCGGCGCCAAGTCCTTTGCCGCCGACTAGCGCGGCGCCAACCCTGCCGGCACCAGCCTAGCCCCTAAAGGTGCGGAGGATTCCGCATCTTCCGGGCGGCCCGATGCCGGAGTGGTTCACTCCACTCCTCGGCGGCGGTATGGCCCGCCCTTCCGGTAAGGGGAGAATCTAACTCCAGTATTGTGTTTGAGACTTAGTAACTGAACTGGATGAAACTGGGAGGAGGGAGCATATTTCGCAATGTGATGGAGCTGAATGTCCTCAATAATTCAAAAGGAGAGGAAGGTACACAAATCCCCCCTTAACTGTTCCAATTCAATAACAAAATCCAAGTAAAACTAGAAACCCCTTTTCAAAGTTGTGGCCCAGCGCACGGCATTCTTACTGGTATAAGACTTTTTAGTGCTACTCTTGTTCCCCTTTCCAAAGAGCAGGTTTGAATTCCTTCCAGAGAGCAATTATCTCTTTCAAGTCGTCAAGCAGTCTGAAAACAGCTTTTAAAATGAAGAGAGAGAGACATTTCTCTCAAACTGTGCAGATCAAAACCTGTCCAAAACTCAAAGCGAAAGTAAAACCCCACAGAGCCACAGCCCAGCTCCACCCATAAATGACATCAGTGAAGCAATGTGATAATACAAAAACATTTGAATTAACATTTGCTCCAGGTTCACGCCGACCACCGTGGAGGTGAGTGACGGCCTGGGGGGTTGGCTCTGGGCAGGCGATGGCGTGGCCGCAGTCTGAATGTGTGAGGAGAGTTTGTGTCTCGGGTTGTGTGTGTGTGTGCGGCGGGGAGGGGGTGGTTAGAGTGGGCTGGGCTCCGGGGGAGTGCCGGGAGGGGGGTCTGTGCCGGGGAGGGGGATGGGGGTCCGTGCCGGGGAGGAGGTTGGGGTCCGTGCCGGGGAGGAGGTTGGGGGGGGTCCGTGCCGGGGAGGAGGTTGGGGGGGGTCCGTGCCGGGGAGGGGTGGGGGGTCCGTGCCGGGGAGGAGGTTGGGGTCCGTGCCGGGGAGGGGGTTGGGGTCCGTGCCGGGGAGGAGGTTGGGGGGTGGTCCGTGCCGGGGAGGGGAATGGGGGTCCGTGCCGGGGAGGAGGTTGGGGTCCGTGCCGGGGAGGAGGTTGGGGGGGGGGGTCCGTGCCGGGGAGGGGGATGAGGGGTCCGTGCCTGGGAGGAGGTTGGGGGGTGGTCCGTGCCGGGGAGGGGGATGGGGGGTCCGTGCCGGGGAGGAGTTTGGGGTCCGTGCCGGGGAGGAGGTTGGGGTCCGTGCCGGGGAGGTGGATGGGGGGGGGGTCCGTGCCGGGGTGGAGGTTGGGGGGGGTCCGTGCAGGGGAGGAGGTTGGGGTCCGTGCCGGGGAGGAGGTTGGGGGGGGTCCGTGCAGGGGAGGGGGATGGGGGGTCCGTGCCGGGGAGGAGGTTGGGGGGGGTCCGTACCGGGGAGGGGGATGGGGGGTCCGTGCCGGGGAGGAGATTGGGGGTTCCGTGCCGGGGAGGAGGTTGGGGTCCGTGCCGGGGAGGTGGATGGGGGGGGGTCCGTGCCGGGGTGGAGGTTGGGGGGGGTCCGTGCAGGGGAGGAGGTTGGGGTCCGTGCCGGGGAGGAGGTTGGGGGGGGTCCGTGCAGGGGAGGGGGATGGGGGGTCCGTGCCGGGGAGGAGGTTGGGGGGGGGTCCGTACCGGGGAGGGGGATGGGGGGTCCGTGCCGGGGAGGAGGTTGGGGTCCATGCCGGGGTGAAGGTTGGGGTCCGTGCCGGGGAGGAGGTTGGGGGGGGTCCGTGCCGGGGAGGGGGATGCGAGGGCAAGTGAGTTGGTCCACCTGGCCAGGTGCCAGCCTCCAACAGTAGGACCCATGCGGTCCATGCCACCTGGCTGGGGGGAGGAGGGGATATGGGCAATGATGACATGTCGTCGTTCCCCTCCCCCCCACCAGGCCGTCATGTTTTCCGATCATCCAGCGATGTTGGCCGCCGTGGCGGCAGCCGCTAATGTCTATGTTGCCCTGGATGAGGAGGAGGAGGAGGAGCGTGCCAGAGAGGCGGCACAGGCTGCCGCAGAGGGACAGGCGGCAGCCGCCCAGGCTGGAGGGACACGTGACCGACAGGACGAGGAGGGGGAGGAGGACGTCGCGGTCCCACGGCAACGGAGGCACCCGAGGGCGCCCCGCGTGTACCGGCCCCGGCAGTCATACCAGGACCTCACGGACCGGGAATGCTGCAGGAGACTCCGGATGAGGCGGGAATCCGTGGCACACATCTGCCACCTGCTGGCACACCTGTCACCGCGTGGCACTGGCGGGGGACACCCTCTCCCCGTGTCCGTCAAGGTTACGGTGGCCCTGAACTTTTATGCAACGGGGTCATTCCAGGCACCGAGTGGGGACCTGTCCGGCATATCGCAGACATCGGTGCATCGGTGCATCCGGGCAGTGACAGATGCCCTATATGCCATGGCGCACCGCTACATCCGCTTCCCTGTGGACCGGGCCAGCCAAGATGCCCGGGCCGTGGGCTTCTCTGCCGTGGCCGGGTTCCCCATGGTCCAGGGCGCGATTGATGGGATGCACGTCGCCGTGCGGCCACCTGCAGATAACAGGGCCGTGTTCACCAATAGGAAGGGGACCTATTCGATGAACACACAGGTGGTCTGCGACCACCACATGATGATCCTGCACGTCTGCGCCCGTTACCCAGGCAGTGGACGTGACTCATACGTATTGTCGCGGTCATCCATCCCCGGCATTTACAAGGGACGCCATCCCCGGCTGAGGGGCTGGTTGCTGGGCGACAGGGGCTACCCATTGCGATCGTGGCTGATGACGCCTATACGGAGGCCACGCAATGAGGCGGAGAACCGCTACAATGATGCCCATGTAGCGACAAGGGGAGTGATAGAGAGGTGCTTTGGCGTGCTGAAGATGCGTTTCAGGTGCCTGGACCTCTCTGGGGGCGCCCTCCAGTATCGGTCAGATAGGGTCGGCCGCATCATTGTGGTGTGCTGCGTCCTGCACAACATAGCCCAGCAGAGGGGCGATGTGCCGCAGGCAGAGGAGGGCGGAGTGGAGGAGCAGCAGGAAGAGGCGCAGTCCTCCCCAGATGAGGGGGACGGGGGTAATGGTCAGGGCAGATGGGGTAGACACAGGCGGGTTGCTGTCCACCGTTACCGGCTGGCCCAGCGGGCACGGGACAGACTGATAGCCGCCCGCTTCACTGACTAGTTGGGCGTGGGAATCGGGTAGTATGGCCACAGACCGCACACCATGGCAACAGCCGACCACCCACACCCCGCACCCATCCACCCACCCAGCCCCCTCACCCCCCTCCCCAACCCCACCCACCCCACCCGCATGCACACCCCACCCCCCCATTGCCGATCCACCTGCGGCACAACGGGCCGGGCTCACACAGTTGCGGGTGGACGCGTGTCTATTGCAGGCCATGGAGGATGATGACAACCCGCCCTGCGGTGAGCTCTTGGCTCCACATCGTTGGACTATGTCTGACCCATGGCCACAGTACCACCATCCACCCGGACCATCCCTGCATGCGGCTGTGACACTGCAGCGCACGGTCCCGTCCTCTGCCCGGGGGATGTTGATGGCGGCCCAGGGGGAAGGGGCAGACTCACCTGGGGCTGAGGTAAGACCACCCCTCACACACACACTTGCGCTCAACGTACATGACACCCCAGCACGCTTTGGACAGAGCACAAAGGCAGCTTATGTAGGTGTAACATTGACTTTAATAACCAAACGAGTTCATGCACGTGCCCTAGCCCCTAAAACTCATCTGTGCCCTGCACCCGTGCCAACTTACTCAGTGTCTAATTGTTTGGCCTTACGTCTCTTTGACTACGTCTACGCGGTTCCCCAGATGGTACAGCAGAACTGGAGGCGGACTCCTGTGATTCCTGCCCTCTGACACTGGATCCCTTTAGCGGCCGTTTCCTGGGGCGTCCTGGCCTAGATGGGCCAGGCTGCGGCCCTGGCGACCGGGATGTCAGCCTGTCCTGCCCGTTGCCCACCCGATGCACCTGGGACGGAAGGGGGGGAGTCCGAGGTGTCGCGGTGTACCGGGACCTCCCCTACAGGGGGAGCCGGGATGGACCACACCACCTCCTCCTCCCTCGGGGTGCCCGATGGCCCCCTTGCCTCTACATGGGTGGGCGATGCGAAAGGACTGGCCATCCGACGCACCCCCGACATCTGGCGCTGCCAGTCCTGGAGTCCCGTGCTGGTATCGACAGGGGTCAGCAGGTGTGCAGCCATGGAGCCCAGGGGGTTGGCAAACCCTGTCTGTGACAGTGCGACGCCGGCTCGCACATGGCCACTGGCGCCGATGCCCTCAGCGATGGCCTGCAGAGACTGGGCCATGGCCTGCTGAGACTGGGCCATGGCCTGCAGAGACTGGGCTATGGCGTTGAGCGCCTCTGCCAACTGGCGCTGGCACTGGCTCATGGCCTCCTGTGAGAGGGCAGCCATGTCCTGGGCCACAGACGCCGCCTGCACGGAAAGCCCCAGGCCTCGCAAACCGTTCCCCATGTCTGACACCGTCGCACCCATTGCATCCACCGCGGACGCCACCCGTGCAGTGTCAGCCTGGGTGGCACGCATGACCGGCACCACTCCCAGCTCCTGGACGCGGGTGGACTCCTCCACCTGCGACTGCAGCCGCCGCAAGCCGGCCGTCACCCTCTTCGCTCGTCTCCGGGTCGGTGGTTGCATCGGATCTATGTGTGGGTGTGGTACCTCCAGGAACCCGGGATCCATCTGGGCGGCAGATGTTCGCTTGGTCTGGGCTGCCCTCCGACCACCCGGCCCCTCTGCTGCTCCTACCTCCACCTGCTGTACCGGGACGGCTGTGTTGTGCGCACCAGTGAGTGTAGCAGACGCCTCATCACTAAAGTGCCCAACCGAGGTGAGTGTTTCTGCGATGGTGGAGGGTGTTGGTGACAGCAGTGGCGTTGTGTCGTGCTCTTCATCCCACTCTGAGTCCATGGCACTTTGGGGTGGGGGTTCGTCTCCATTCTTCCACTCTGAGTCACTGTCCGGTATTTCGTCTTCCTGGGCAGTGCTGTCCCGGGTAGTGGTGTCCTGGGTAGTGGTGTCCTGGGTAGTGGTGTCCTGGGTAGTGGTGTCCTGTGTAGTCGTGTCCTGGCTCGGATGTGACGGGGGCCTGTGGCTGCCCCCCTCGTCGCTGGGTGGTCGCTCCCGCACGTGAATAGTTCACCAGGTCCTAATGGACTTCATCCGAGGATCCTAAAAGAAGTGGATACAGAGATAATAAGTGCATTGGCTGTAATTTTTCAAAACACTCTTGATTCTCAAAAGGTTGCATCTGTTTGAAAAATAGCAAATGCGACTCCTCTATTCAGGAAATGAGGCAGACAGAAAGCAGTAAACTACCGCCGGGTCGCCTAATATCTGTCACAGGGAAAACTCTAGGGTCTGTTGATGCAGAGATTACAATGGAATAATTAGAAAATCATAATGAATTGGCAGAGTCAACATGGTTTTGTGAAAGGAAATTTATTAGAGTCCTTTGAGGAAATAACAAACAACATGAATAAAGGGGAGCCTGCAGATGTGGTACACTTGGACTTCTAAGTGGTGTTTGAAAAGTTGCTGCATCAAAGGTTTTAATATAAAATAAGAGCTCATGGTACAGGAGGTAACCTATTATCATGGAAAGCTAACAGGGATCCGAGAGTAAAACTGTAATTTTCTGGTTAGCAAGCTACAGCCAGTGGAGTGCCACAGAGATCAGTGCTGGGATCTCAAATATTCACCAGTGAGTAAATCACTTGGACAAAGGGATTGAATTGTTGCTAAGATTAGTTTGCTAAATTTGCTGATGATGCAAATATAGACAGGAAAGCAAATTTTGAGGAGAGCTTATGGTGTTCACAAAGGGATTTAGGTAGATTAAGTGAGTGGGCAAAAAACGGGGTGTAAAATGGGAAAATGTGAACCTGGCCGGAAGAATAGAAATACTTTAAGCGCGATCCTCCGTCCCGGCAGCAGGCCAATATGGTTTCCCATTGTGGCCACCCCCACACTGTCAAGAAATCCGCGGGCGTGAGTGCGCTGATGGCAAACCGGAAGATCCCGCCGACGGAGAATCACACCCGTTGTATTATTTAAATTGAGAAAGATTGCAAAACCCGCAGTTGAGGGGAATATGTGTGTCCTGGGACATGAATCACAAAATGTTTGCATGGAGATACAGCAAGTGACAAGGAAGGCAAATAAAATGTTCTTGTTTCTTGCAAGGAATATATAAGTCAGGATGCTTTGCTACAGTCATACAGGGTACTGTTGACCCCACATTTAGAGTACTGTGGACAATTTTAGACTCCTTACTTGAGAAGGGAGTTCAGAGATGGTTCACTCAATTGATTCCTGGGATGAGAGGATTACTTTATGAGGGAAGTTTGGACAGATTGGGCCTATTATCTATTAGAGTTTCAAAAAATTGAGAAGTAACCTTATTAAAACGCACAAGATCCAGAGAGGAATTGACAGGGTGAATGGTGGGAGGATGTTTTCCCTCGTGGGAGAGGGCATGCAATTTAAAAATAAAGGGCTTCCAAATTAAGGTGAAGGTGAGGGGATTTTCTTTCTCTCAGGTGTCATTGTTCTGTTTAATTCTCTTTTCCAGGGACCAGTGGAGGTAGGATTCATTGAATAATTTAAGGCTGACTTAGATAGATCCTTGATTAACAAGGAAGGAAGGTTGAGGTTACAACCAGAGCAGCCATGATCTTATTGAATGGCATCCAAAAAGTCTATTTCTGCTCCAAATGTTTATATTTCTGCAGTCATGTTTGTACCGGGAGATATTGGGTGGAATTTTAATGGAACTGAGCTGCTCTTTGCAGGGGGGAGGGGAAAGGTACCGGTGGGCTGGGAACCCGATTGGTGCAGCTGTGGGATTTTCCACATCCGAGTTTCCTGACCTATCACCGAGTGTAGGTGTAATGCTGACCTGAAAATGAATAATTTTCCTTTTAAATGGAACCCAGCAGGAGCTTTTGAAGCTTTACCCATCATTACAAGGGAAGGGAGTCATGAAAAGACTGCTCCTTGTGTCGCACCGTAACACTCATCCCCAGATCGTTGACTCTGCCTGGGGGCTCCGTTTGTGAGATTTGATGGACTGCAGAGAAATGTTTGCTGTGGACAGCAGGAAAGGACAAACACCTCTCAGGCAAAGCATGTACCGATGGAAGTAGTCGAGGAAGTGAGCTGAAGGAGTATGGTGCCTTGATTCTGGATTGAGCGTCACAAGAGGAGAAATCATAGAATCCCTACAGTGCAGAAGAAGGCCATTCAGTTCATCGAGTCTGCATTGACCCTCTGAAAGAGTACCGCACCTCGGCACACTCCCCCACCCTTTCCCCGCAAGCCCACCTAACCTGCACATCTTTGGACACTAAGGGCCATTTTAGCATGGCTCATCCATCCAACCTGCACATCTTTGGACTGTGGGAGGAAATCAGGTCACCCAGAGGAAACCCACTCAGATACGGGGAGAACGTGCAGACTTCAGGCAGACAGTCACCCGAGGCTGGAACTGAACCCTGGTCCCTGGTGCTGTAAGGCAGCCGCGCTAACCACTGTGCCACCTTGCCACCCCATGATGGCCATGGTGTAGTTGTATTGTCACTGAGTTAGTAATCCAGAGCCCCAGGGGAATGATCTGCTCATGATCCTACCAAGGCAGATGATGAAATTTTAATTCAATAAATATCTGTAATTAAAGTCCAATGATGACCATGAAACCATTGTCCATTGTCGTAAAAAATCCATCTGGTTCACTCCTGTCCTTACCCTTTCTTGCCTACATCTGAGTCCAGACCTACAGCAATGTAGTTGACTCTTAAATATCCTCAGAAATTCCCCAGCAAGACACTCAGTTCAAGGCTAATTAGCGATGGCCCACATCCCGGGAATAAATAAAATAAACAGGTTCATTACCCGTAAGAAAGGTGAATGGCATCCCATGTTCAGGTGCCAACCCCCAGATGATACCCCTACGCTCTGATTTCTCCAGCACTCCACAACATTCCATGCATTCCTCTCTCTCAAGGCACCTCCTCAAGTCACCAGCCGAACAACCAACGTTCACACTCCCCCTCATGTTTGTGCCGTCTCACACCCATGCTTCACAGTAACCCTCCACAGTGCTGTCAATGCTCCTTTCTATTTCTCACACTCAGGACTTCCTGCTTTCTCTCATTGCTGGAGAAGGGAGTGCATGAATCCAGGGAGAGACATAGAATTGGGAGTGGCCCTCCAGTGAGAGTTTCTCTGCCTGCTGCAGAGGAAGAACCCATGGAGATTGGCAGGTGTTCTGGGCCAGGGTTTAGAGAACCCCAAGGTTTATCATGGAGTTCACCTGACGGACAACTTTAAATAGATTTTGGTTATGGGGAGCACACGGGACTACTTTACAGATGTGGTGCAACAGAGCATTAAAGTACTTTTAAATTAAAAGAATGTTTATTTATGAAACCAGTTAACACTTTATAAACCCACAGTAAACATCTTAACAACTACCAACACCAATTACCCCCACAAAGAATGCAGTACTCTATAAGTAACTCTTAATCTTTCCTTACAACATCCACAAGACAAAATACTCTTTTTAACACAAAGATCAGGTTTAAATTCTCCACTGAGAGTAGTTACCACTGTTAAATTAGCATGTGATCTAAAGACATTTCTTTCATACAGAAATAAATCAGAATCACACCTTGTCTTGCTGGATGCAACATCAAGTAGCAGACAGCACAAAGCGAAAGTAAAAGCAGACAAGCAGCCCAGCTCCATCCACTCTCTGACACCACCGCAGCTGTTCGATATACACCCATTTCTTAAAGGCACATCCACGACAGCTATTGAATAAACACAGTTCTTAAAGGTTCTCTCACATGACACCTCCCCCATGAAAAAAAGATAAACCATCAACTTCAAGATGGTTTCATTTTTCACCTTTCCACTTTCCTTTAAGGAATATTGACAGTGAATGTACATTTTCTATTAACAAAACAAAACACGCAAACATTTAATAATAACATAGTCCATTTTACTTCTTCTTCCTCCAACTAGAATCCCTCTTGATTGACAGTCTCTTTGAACAAGAAGGTCTCTGCACGATCCATCCATTTCTCTATGCCTCGGCATTTCTCTTTAAAGTCAGATACTTTAGTTCAATCTGATCACAGACTCCACTGTAATTCCCCAACACAGGAACATTGGTTAACACAGCTTTCAGGCAGTCAAATGCCTGTTGAAACTCCACTTAAATTTGCTACACTACTTTAGCAAGCCCATCAGTGGAGCAACCACACTTTTAAAGTTCGGTACAAACGGTAGAATCCACTCATGCCAAGAAATCGCATTATTTCCCTTTGTGTCGAGGGTATCGGAAACTCCCCAGTAACTTTTGTTTTCACATCCTGTGGGACCTTTCAACCCTGTCTGATTGTATGGCCAAGGAAAGTGACTTGGGCTTTTCCAAATTCACTTTTGGCTAGGTTTACCACCAAACACGCCTCCTGAAATCGATTGAATAACTCCAACAGATGTTTTAAATGTTCTTTCCAAAACTGGCTGAAAATTACCAGATCGTCGATGTATACAGCACACTTGGGTAATCCTGAAACAACTTTGTTAGTTAACCATTGAAATGTGGCTGGGGCATTTTTCATGCCAAATGGCATAACTTTGAATTGGTATTAACCATCTGGAGTCACAAAAGCTGAAACCTCCTTCGCCCTTTCGGATAAAGGTACCTGCCAGTAACCTTTAAGTAAATCCAGTTTGGAAATAAAAGCTGATTGTCCCACCTTCTCAAAGCAATCCTCCAAACGTGGGATAGGATAAGAGTCTGTTCTTGTAACGGCATTAACCTTTCTATAGTCCACACATAACCATTGGGTACCGTCTGGTTTCAGTACCATCACTATGGGTGAGCTCCATTGGCTGCAACCCACTTTAATTATGCCGTTTTTAAGCATACTTTCAATCTCTTTGTTAACCTGTGCCAATTTTAAAGGGTTAAGTCTATATGGATGTTGTTTAATTGGAACAGCATTTCCCACATCTACATCATGCATAGCCATTTTAGAACTTCCCAATTTATCTCCACAAACTTGCCTATGTGATATCAATAACTCTTTCAGGTTAGTCCATTTTTCCTCTGGAAGGTAACAACAATTTATCCCAATTTTTAAGAACATCCTTGTTTTCCAGTTTAATTTGAGGTATGTCAAATTCAAAGACATCTGGACTTGGTTTGTCACTTTGAGTGAGAGTCATTAAAACATCCTCCTTTTTCTTTCCTTCCCTTTCAAAGTATCTTTTTCGCATATTCACATGACACACTCGGTGAGTTTTCCTTTAACTGCTGTTTTTACCACATAATTCACCTCACTTAATTTCCTTTCAATCTGATAAGTTCCACAAAACCTTGCTTTTAAAGGTTCCCCTACCTACCACTGGTAACAGTACTAAAACTTTATCTCCACTGGCAAAACCACGAACTTTGGATGTCTTGTCCGCTACCCATTTCATCACATTTTGTGCAATTTTTAAATGCTGTCTAGCCAATTCACCTGCTCGATTTAACCGTTCCCTGAAATTTGACATGTAATCCAATAATGTAAGTTCCAATTTCTCACTCACCAATTTTTCCTGAATTAATTTAAGTGGTCCTCTAACCTCATGACCAAAAATTAGTTCAAAAGGACTGAATTTGGTTGACTCTTTGGTGCACCCCTAATTACAAACAGTGCAAATGGAATTCCTTTATACCAATCCTCTGGATAATCTTGACAATAAGCCCTCAACCTTGTCTTTAATGTCTGATGCCACCTTTCTAATGCTCCCTGTGATTCTGGATGGTATGCAGTTGATTTAAATTGTTTTATTCCTGAGCTATCCATAACTTCTTTGAATAACCTTGAGGTAAAATTTGATCCTTGATCCGATTGTATTTCTGTGGGTAGTCCATATCTAGTAAAGAATTTAAGTAACTCCTCCACAATCTTTTCAGCTGTAATATTATGTACTGGAATGGCCTCTGGAAACCTAGTGGACACATCCATTCTAGTCAAAAGATATGATTCCCACTTTTTGTTTTCGGAAGCGGTCCTAAACAATCAATTAAAACCCTTGTAAAAGGTTCCTCAAATGCTGGTATTAAGTGCGCTGGTTTTATCACTGCTTGAGGTTCCCCTATCAATTGACATGTGTGACATGATTGACAAAATTTAACTACATCTTTATGTAGTCCAGGCCAATAAAAATGTTATTGGATTTTAGCTTGAATTTTCCTTATTCCCAAATGACCTCCCACTGGTACCTCACGTGCAACTCGCAACACCTCCCTTCTATACCTTACCGGCAATACTACTTGATGAACTTCTGCCCACATTTCATCCGCCTGCATATGTAAAGGTCTCCATTTTCTCATCAAGACATCACTTTTACGGTAATAACACTCTGGTATCCACTCAGATTCCTCTCCCATGTATGCTTTCTGATACATCCATTTCATTTCTATATATTTCTGCCAGTTTTTCCTGGAGTAAAAATATCCACCTCCTCCACCTGTTCTTGTTCTTTTTCAACCATCTGATCAAAAATTGTTTCTGATAATTGAACTTCCACTTCATCTTCACTCTTTGGTATCTCCTCTTGCCATAACATTGACGAGCTCCCACTGGTACCTCTTAAAATTGTGTCTTCTTTACCTGCTCCTTCTGGTACACATGAGTGAACTTTACCCACACAGGTAAATTCTTTAAAGAGATCTGGCACCTTCTTATCAATCACCTCTTGATCAGGCTGTACAATCTTTTTCATCTCCTTCGCTTCACTTGGGCTTTCCTTTACCACTTTAACAAACTCAACTTTCTTACCCTGTTTTACCACATCAGCCTTCCCAGTGCTTTTCTTCCACCACCAATACTGTGACTTTACATGGCCTAGTTTATTACAGTGAAAACATTTGAAATTTTTCATGTCTTTTCCACCCTCCTGGATTTCTTTTTTAATCTGAGGTACACTCTCCTTATTATCTCCCATCAGATCTCCTTTACCTCTACCACTTAATATTTCTCTTTTCCCCAGTTTCTATCCCTCACAGGTTGAAACTGATGTTGTAAACCAAACTTTGATTTATGAACTAATTCATAATCATCTGCCATTTCTGCTGCTAACTTCACAGTTTTAACCCTCTGCTCTTCCACATGAGTTCTCATTACATCAGGAATTGAATTTTTAAACTCCTCCAAAAGTGTAATTTCTCTGAGAGCTTCATACGTTTGGTCTATTATAAAGCCCTTATCCGCCTATCAAAATTACTCTGTTTGATCCTTTCAAACTCCATGTATGTTTGACTAGGTTCTTTCCTTCAATTTCTAAACCTTTGTCTGTCGGCTTAAGGCACAAGTTCATATGCACCCAAGATGGATTTTTCATCTCCTCATACGTCCCAGATACGTCCTCCGGTAGTGATGCAAACACTTCACTAGCCCTACCTACCAGCTTTGTTTGAATCAGTAATACCCACATGTCAGGTGGCCATTTCATTTGTTTAGCCACCTTCTCAAATGACATGTAAATAGCTTCTACCTCCCTCGCATCAAATCTTGGCAATGCTTTGACATATTTAAGTAGATCCCCACCAAGCCTTTGACTATGACCCTCTTTCTCTTTATCCTCATCACTCTCCTCCAACTGTACGTTTCCCTTTACATCCACCAATTTTAACTGGCTATCATGTTTCATGGCCATTTTCTGAAGTTCAAATTCTCTCTCTTGTTCCCTTTCCTCCCTTTCTCTTTCTTTTTGTTCTGCTCGGGCTATTCTTTCTTTGTTCCTTTCTTCTCTCTCTTTTTCTTTTTCCCTGATCTGTATCTCCCTTACTCTCTCTTGTTCCCTTTCTTCTCTCTCTTTTTCTTTTTCCCTGATCTGTACCTCCCTTTCTCTTTCTTTTTCTCTCATTTCAAGCTGCTTTAATTCTTTCTCATGTTCCAGTTGTTTAATCTGTAACTGAATTTTTGCCTGTTCTAACGAGTCAGACTGTATCTCAGGCAATTATAAATGCTCAGCGAGCGCAGGAAGGACCACTTCTTTTCGCATGCTGTCAGGTAACGTTATCTGCAATGTTTCTGCCAAATCTAAAAGCCTTTTCTTTGTCTCTGTTCGTAAGGTACTGCATATGACCTTATCCACCCTCAAAAACTTCTGAAAGAGCCATTGTCCACAACACACTCCCTACTTAAACTGAAATATCACACCTAAAAAGTAACCACAATATGTTCACCCCTCACTGTCTTTAAGTTCGCAAAGCCAGACCAATAGATAGACTTTTATCCCCTCGAGTCCCCAATTTGTTATGGGCCAGGGTTTAGAGAATTCCAAAGTGTATCAGGGAGTTCATCTGATGGCCAACTTTAAATAGATTTTGGTTATGGGGAGCACACGGGCCTACTTTACAGGTGTGGTGCAACAGTGTTAAAGTACTTTTAAATTGAACCAAGTTTATTTATGAGACCAGTTAACACTTTATAAACCCACAGTAAACATCTTAACTACCAACACCAATCAGCCCCACAAAGAAGACAGTACTCTATAAGCAACTCTTAATCTTTCCTTGCAACATCCATAAGACAAAAGACTCTTTTTAAAACAGAGATCAGGTTTAAATTCTCTACTGAGAGTAGTTACCACTGTTAAATTAGCAAGTGATCTGAAGACATTTCTTTCATACAGAAAGAAATCAGAATCACACCTTGTCTTGCTGGATTCGGCTCCAAGTCTGCAAAACGAAACTAAAACACACCCTGTAGCTGATAGCCCAAAACAAAAGTAAAAACAGACAGGTAGCCCAGCTCCACCCACTCTCTGACATCACCGCAGCTATTCGATAAACACCCATTTCTTAAAGGTACATCCACTAGAGCTATTTAATAACACCTAGTTCTTAAAGGTTCTCTCACATGACACAGGGTGTCCATTTATGATGGGGAGAGGGGGAGGGATTCCTGGTGCTGTAATTAAATATTATACTGCACCTAACCATTGACAATGTCATTTTACTGTCACCACTAATTTGAATAGGAGCATCCCAGCAATGGCGATGACTTTCCCTGTGACCACAACCCAGTTGATAACTTCACCTGCCGCAAGTCCACCAAATATGACAGTACAGAACAAAGATGGAAAAATGGAGCATGAAAGTGAGGACTCTGCTTATAATTTCTCATCCTCTGTCCTTAGCTTCCCTCAGTCAGAGGCCTCCATGCCACCAGCCCTGATGATCAAACCGCTTCCTGCACAGTTGCGGGTAGGGCAGTCTTTGGTGAGGGGCTCAGAGTCTCAAAAACCAAGTCAACAGTTGACAACAGGGTAATGGGGCAGCCTACCTCTAACCCAGCTGAAGCCACAGAGTTCTCACCACATCGAGGTGAGCTGAAAAAGAAGAGAAAAGTATTTTTAGTTGCACAAGAGAATTTCATTTGAGTGATTCACCTCAGTGGATTAATTCATTAGAAATGTGAATGAATCATTCACTATATTTCAACTTTCTATTGCCTCATTACCTTTATTGTTGGCTCCCACATTCCAGATTGCCATTAGCCTTCAAGGGAATGTTATGACGAGGGTGGAAACAAAGGCTGTGAGTGAGATGGAGAGGTTCCTGACTGGGAGAATGGTTTGTGTTTTCAGATAGGCTGTTTGTTGTGGTGGGTTCAACATTGTTGTGCCAAGAGCTTCACGCACTCAGGTTATCTACATCTCGTCTGGATGAGTCTGTTGTGAGCAATTTCTGGCAATAAGTGAGTGGCAGCAAACACTCTGGCCCATCAGGCTCTTCCTCATCCTATTCCTCCGCTTTTGAAGATGTCGAGGGGCTGCCGTCTTCCTTCTCCTGCAGTTCCAGTCCTGTCTGCAGCATGATGATGTCTAAACAGACCACTACTATTCTGGAAACTCTTGTAGCTGCACATTGAAGACCACCCAGGTTTATCCAGGAACCTGAAGCCAATCTTCAGCAACCTAAGAACTTGGTTACTGATTGTCCTGTGCTCATGTGGCTCCAGCTGAACCTCTGCCTTGCAATAGTGGCAAGGCACCTGCCAGGTGTCATCGGCCACATCCTCAGAGGGTAGCCTCTGTCTCCAAGGAGTCATCCACTGGCTCTGCTTCGAGAGGCAAACACTGTTAGCAAATGTGACTGGTACACAAAGAAGGCAACTTCCAGAATATCTTGCACAGGCACATCCATTAAAACCTTCTGGTGATCTCAGAGCAGGCCAGAGATTAGGAATCCTGCAGTGAGTAACTCACCTCCTGACTCGCCAAAGCCTGTCAATCATCGACAAGCAACAAGTCAGGCGTGCAAATTTCCCTCGATGAGTGCAGCTCCAACAACATTCAATGCTCAACACCATCCAGGACATAGCAGATTCCTTGATGAGCACCCCATCCACAAACATTCACCCCCTCCTCCACCGACGCACAGCCGCAGCAGTTTGTACCATCCACAAGATGCACTGCAGGAACTCACCAAAGCTCCTTAGGCAGCACCTTCCAAACCCACGACCACCACCATCTAGAAGGACAATGGCCACAGAAACATGGGAAAACTGCCACCTGGAAGTTCCCCTCCAAGTCACTCACCATCCTGACTTGGAAATATATCAATGTCTGTTCACTGTCGCTGCATCAAAATCATGAACCTTCCTCCCTGACAGCACTGGATGAACCTGCACCACCTGGACCAGAACAAAGCAGCTCACCATCAGCTTCTCAAGGGCTTGGGCAATAAGTGTTGGCCTCGCAAGTTATCATCTCGTGAATGAATTCCAGTTCAACATTAAAAGAGTGGAAATCCTTTTGATTGAAAATACTCCTGAATGATTCGAGGGTTTGATTGCTGCAGTTTGCAGTCTATGACTCCTGGTCGGAATTGATGACCGCCTCAAATGCACGAGTCATTTGTATCCGAACAGTATTTTTAGAGCTCTCCCAATTTTGGCAAAGGTTAGCAGATATGAATGAGAACTTTGAGGGTCATCTTGGCTGGGTATATCCAGTCACATGCCGTGCTCATTCAGTCTCATTCCTCCTAGCCTTTTTGTCACAGTCGATATAGCAGAGAAATTTGCGAGCCCATTTCAGAGAACAGTAAAGAATCAACCTATTTCTGTGTGTTACATGTACGTCAGATCGGGTAAAGGCAGATTCCTTTCCCTATAATATATTTCTAAACTCGGTAGATTTTAATGAGCATAAATGTAAATTGTCCTTATAACATATTTACTGTTATTTTATTCAGCAAAGTGGTTTTACGCCGTTCCAGTTCGGTGGATGAGACTGGGGAGATAGTCTGGTATTTAGCCCTCTGTCTGCTTCTGGCTTGGGTGATTGTTGGGGCAGCGCTATCGAAAGGAGTCAAATCTTCAGGAAAGGTAAAATAATTTGACACAATGATCGAGTTGAAACGATAGGGCTGGTTTCGCTCAGTTGGCTGGATGCTTGGACCGTGATCCAGAGCAAGCCCTACAGCAGAGGTTCAATCCCCGTACTGCCTGAGGTCATTCGCAAAAGCCTGCTCTCTCAACCTTGCAAGTGTGGTGATCCTCAGGTTAAATCACCACCAGTCAAATCTCCCCCTCAGGATCCCGGCTCTGGGTCACTGTCCGTGTAGAATTTGCACATTCTTCCCGTGTCTGCGTGGGTTTCACCCCCACAACCCCACGATGTGTAGGTTTGGTGGATTGGCCACGCTAAATTGCTCCTTAATTGGAAAAAAATGAATAATTGGGTACTCTAAATTTATAGAAAAAGAAACCTCTTCCCATCAAAGGGGAAAACAGCCTATGGTCACCTGGGACTATGGCGTCTTTACGTTTAGTCTGGCACTTAATCCTCTGCCTGCTTCTGGCCTGGCTGATAGTTGGGGCAGCATTTTCGAAAGGACTCAAGTCTTTAGGAAAGAACAAAGAGCAAAGAAAATTACAGCACAGGAACAGGCCCTTCGGCCCTCCCAGCCTGCACCGATCCAGATCCTTTATCTAAACCTGTCTTCTATTTTCCAAGGATCTACTTCCCTCTGTTCCCCGCCCGTTCATATATCTGTCCAGATGCATCTTAAATGATGCTATTGTGCCCGCCTCTACCACCTCCGCTGGCAAAGCGTTCCAGGCACCCACCACCCTCTGCGTAAAAAACCTTCCACGCACATCTTTCTTAAACTTTCCCCCTCTCACCTTGAAATCGTGACCCCTTGTAATTGACACCCCCACTTTTGGAAAAAGCTTGTTGCTATCCACCCTGTCCATACCTCTCATAATTTTGTCGACCTCAATCAGTTCCCCCCCTCAACCTCCAAAAGGTAAAATAATTTGACATAATGTTAGAGTTAAAACTAGTGACAAAGTACAGGGGCGGGATTCTCCGTAATCGGCGCGATGTCCGCCGACTGGCACCAAAAACGGCGCGAATCAGTCCGGCATCGCGCCGCCCCAAAGGTGCGGAATTCTCCGCATCTTGGGGGGCCGAGCCCTCACCTTGAGTGGCTAGGCCCGCGCCGGACTGATTTCCACCCCGCCACCTGGTGGGTAAGGCCTTTGGTGCCCCGCCAGCTGGCGCGGAAATGACTTTGCCGTGCGGCGCATGCGCGGGAGCGTCAGCAGCCGCTCATGGCATCCCCGCGCATGCGCAGTGGAGGGGGTCTCTTCCGCCTCCACCATAGTGGAGACCATGGCGAAGGCGGAAGGAAAAGAGTGCCCCCACGGCACAGGCCCGCCCGCGGATCGGTGGTCCCCGATCGCGGGCCAGGCCACCGTGGGGGCACCCCCCCAGGGCCAGATCGCCCCGCACGCACCCCCCCCCCCCCAGGACCCCGGAGCCCGCCCGCGCCGCCTTGTCCCGCCAGTAAGAGAGGTGGTTTGATTCTCGCTGGCGGGACAGGCATTCCAGGAGCGGGTCTTCGGCCGGAGAATCGCCGAGGGGGTGCCCGCCAACCGGCACGGGGCGATTCCCATCCCCGTCGAATATCCGGTGCCGGAGAATTCGGCAAACGGCAGGGGCGGGATTCACGGCAGCCCCCGGCGATTCTCCGATCCGGCGGGGTGTCGGAGAATCCCGCCCCAGATTTCTGCAACATTAAAACTAGAATTTCTGAATCATTTGTGAAGCGGTTTATCTCACAGATGATTTTATCAGTGACTCATTGGGGAGTGGGAGATCCATAATTCATGTACGCTTTAGGCCTGAGTGAGATCTGAAGATCTTTGTCCTGAGGGAAAGAACAGCAGCAATTCCTCCAAATCTCTAAAATGTGCCCCTCACTCCAAGGGTTGCAGTCACTGATTCAGGGATTTTGGGTGAATTTCCAATTGATCTGGAAGGCTGGACAGGACTGGCTCAGTGATTAAGCAGTTTAGGGTCTGTGGTAGTATGTATTGGGGGTCATGTGGGACTGGAAGCCCTAATGTCATTGGCTGACAGATCCCGGGTCCTGGTTGGCCGTTGACCTCATACTCCGCCCTGAAGGCGAAGTATAAGAAGCCGGTGCCTTCCCCCGCAGGCCAGTTTACTATCGGGCTGCTGGGGAACAGACACGCTTAATAAAGCCTCATCGACTTCACTCTATTCGTCTCACGGAGTCTTTGTGCGCTACAATTTATTAAGCGTGCCTAAAAAGGACTATGGAGCTCAGGATCATTCCAGAATGCCTGAGGATCAGCCCCCACGCAGTGAATGCGGCAGCAGCCTTCAAACACTGGCAGACTTGTTTCGAGTCCTACCTCAGACCGACCACCGGCCGGGTCTCAGACGAACAAAAACTGCAGGTCCTGCACTCGAGGGTGAGCACAGAGATTTTCACCCTCATTGAAGACACCGACGATTTCCAGACGGCGTTCGCAGCACTGAAAAGTCTCTATGTCCGCCCAGTTAACCAAATCTACACTCGCTACCAGCTCGCGACGAGACGGCAAGCTCCCGAAGAATCGATGGACGAGTTCTACGCCACGCTACCCGCGCCTACGGCCCCGACCGCGCGGCAGGCCATTGGGCCCCGTACGTACCCTTCGCGGCAAACCCCCCCCCCCCCCCCCCCGGACACCCCACAGGCTTGCGCAGTCCAAACGCCGAGTCGCACCGGGGGCGCCCGCTGTTATTTCTGCGGCCAGGCGAAGCACCCCCGACAACGCTGTCCGGCCCGCGCAGCCATCTGCAAAAGCTGCGGGAAAAAGGGCCATTATGCGGTGGTGTGCCGATCCCGCGTGGTCGCCGCCGTCCCGGGGCCACAGGGAGCCCTACAGGCAGTCTATGCCTCCCAACCCCCCCAGCACGCCATATGCGACCCGCAGGCGCCGCCATTTTGGGTCCCGACCACCGCGGTCCCGGGAGAACTGGGAGCCCTGCACGCCGCCTATGCTCCCCAACCCCCCTCCCCGCAGTCCATGTACGACCCGCCGCCGGCGCTCCCGATTTGGGTGCCGGCCAACACTCTCCATGGAGAGGAATGGGTCTTTTGCGTCCCGAACGCCACCCTAACCCCATCCCGCGCCCCACGCCTGTCCCGCCGGCGCCGCCGACCTGGGCCCTCACCCCCGTCCCGCACCCCACGCCTGTCCCGCCGGCGCCGCCGACCTGGGCCCTCACCCCGTCCCGCGCCCCACGCCTGTCCCGCCGGCGCCGCCGACCTGGGCCCTCACCCCCGTCCCGCGCCCCACGCCTGACCCGCCGGCGCAACTTACCTGGGCCCCGACCGCCGCTGTCCCCGGTGAGGGAGCTCCTTGCGCTCGCGGCCCCACGACTGACCCGCCGGCGCCGCCGGCTTGGGCCCTCACCCCCGTCCCGCGCCCCACGCCTGACCCGCCGGCGCAACTTACCTGGGCCCCGACCACCGCTGTCCCCGGCGAGGGAGCTCCGTGCGGTCCTAGCGCCCGCGGCCCTGGCGCTCGCAGAGAGGGAGCTCCGCGCGGTCCTAGCGCCCACTCTGGCGCTCGCAGTGAAGGAACTCCGCGCGGTCCTAGCGCTCCCCAGACCCCCCAGCACACCATGTGCGACCCGCAGGCGCCGCCATTTTGGGTCCCGACCACCACGAGGGGAGGAGGGGTACCGCCATCTTGGACCGCCCCCGACCTGTACGACGCATGGGGGCGGCCATTTTGTCCACCCCGACGCCATCTTGTGACCCCTCAGCCACGTACGATGTATGGGGGCAGCCATTTTGTCCATCCCCGACGCCATCTTGGACGGCAACAACAGACCACACCCCACTACTACAACCACGGCTCGCTTCGGTTACGCTCGATCAGGCTCGGCCCCGGACTCTCCAGACGACGACGACAACGGTCCTAATTAACGGCCACGAGACGCCATGCCTAGTCGACTCCGGGAGCACGGAAAGTTTTATACATCCCGACACAGTAAGACGCTGTTCCTTAACTACCTACCCCAGTGCACAAAAGATTTGCCTAGCTGCAGGATCCCACTCCGTACAGATCCAGGGATTCTGCATAGTTACCCTAACGGTACAGGGGAGGGAATTCAAAAACTACAAACTTAACGTCCTTCCCCAACTCTGTGCCCCCACCTTGCTGGGCTTAGACTTCCAATGTAACCTACAGAGCCTTACGTTTAAATTCGGCGGCCCCATACCCCCATTCACTATCTGCGGCCTCGCTACCCTCAAGGTGCAACCCCCGTCCTTGTTTGCGAACCTCACCCCGGATTGCAAACCCGTCGCCACTAGGAGCAGACGGTACAGCGCCCAGGACCGGACCTTCATTCGGTCCGAAGTCCAGCGGCTACTAAAGGAGGGCATAATCCAGGCCAGCAATAGTCCCTGGAGAGCGCAGGTGGTAGTAGTGAAGACAGGGGAGAAACAAAGGATGGTCATTGACTATAGCCAGACCATCAACAGGTACACACAACTAGACGCGTACCCTCTCCCCCGCATATCCGACATGGTCAATCGGATTGCCCAGTATAAAGTCTTCTCCACCGTGGACCTCAAGTCCGCCTACCATCAGCTCCCCATCCGCCCAAGTGACCGCAAGTACACAGCCTTCGAGGCAAACGGGCGATTATACCATTTCCTACGGGTCCCTTTTGGCGTCACAAACGGGGTCTCGGTCTTCCAACGGGAGATAGACCGAATGGTTGATCAACATGGGTTACGGGCCATGTTCCCGTACCTCGACAATGTAACCATCTGCGGCCACGATCAGCAGGACCACGACGCCAACCTCCAAAAATTCCTCCAGACCGCCAAAGCCTTGAACCTCACGTACAACGAGGACAAGTGCGTTTTTAGCACCGATCGGCTAGCCATTCTGGGCTACATAGTGCGCAATGGGATAATAGGCCCCGACCCCGAACGTATGCGCGCACTCATGGAATTTCCCCTCCCGCACTGCCCAAAAGCCCTGAAACGCTGCCTGGGGTTCTTTTCGTACTACGCCCAGTGGGTCCCCCAGTACGCAGACAAGGCCCGCCCCCTAATACAGACCACGACCTTCCCTCTGTCGACAGAGGCTTGCCAGACCTTCAGCCGCATCAAAGCGGACATCGCAAAGGCCACGATGCGCGCCATCGACGAGTCCCTCCCCTTCCAGGTCGAGAGCGACGCCTCCGACGTAGCTCTAGCGGCTACCCTGAACCAAGCGGGCAGACCCGTGGCCTTTTTCTCCCGAACCCTCCACGCGTTAGAAATCCGCCACTCCTCAGTGGAAAAGGAAGCCCAAGCCATAGTGGAAGCTGTGCGACATTGGAGGCATTACCTGGCCGGCAGGAGATTCACTCTCCTCACTGACCAACGGTCGGTAGCCTTCATGTTCGATAATGCACAGCGGGGCAAAATTAAAAATGACAAGATCTTAAGGTGGAGGATCGAGCTCTCCACCTTTAACTATGAGATCTTGTACCGGCTCGGAAAGCTGAACGAGCCGTCCGATGCCCTATCCCGCGGCACATGTGCCAACGCACAAATTAACCGCCTCCAAACCCTCCACGAGGACCTCTGCCACCCGGGGGTCACTCGGTTTTACCACTTCATCAAGTCCCGCAATCTCCCATACTCTTTAGAAGAGGTCCGTACAGTCACAAGGGACTGCCACGTCTGCGCGGAATGCAAGCCGCATTTTTTCAGGCCAGATGGAGCGCACCTTCACGCTGTTCGGTTACCCCGCATACGTCCACAGCGACAGGGGGTCCTCTTTCATGAGTGACGAGCTGCGCCAGTTCCTGCTCAGCAAGGGCATAGCCTCAAGCAGGACGACCAGCTACAACCCCCGGGGGAACGGGCAAGTAGAAAGGGAGAACGGCACGGTCTGGAAGGCCGTCCTACTGGCCCTATGGTCCAGGGATCTCCCAGTTTCACGGTGGCAGGAGGTCCTCCCGGACGCTCTCCATTCCATCCGGTCGTTATTATGTACAAGCACTAATCAAACGCCGCACGAGCGTCTCCTTGTCTTCCCAAGGAGGTCCTCCTCTGGAACGTCGCTGCCGACCTGGCTGGCGGCCCCAGGACCCATCCTGCTCCGAAAGCATGTGCGGGCACATAAGGCGGACCCGTTGGTCGAAAGGGTTCACCTCCTCCACGCAAACCCCCAGTACGCCTACGTGGAGTACCCCGACGGCCGACAGGACACGGTCTTCCTGCGGGATCTGGCGCCCGCCGGCACCACGCACACACCCCCGACACCATCAACCCAACCGCCCCCCTTCCTGCCACCGCCGCACCCCGCGACCGCCCCCTTCCCAGGAGGATCAGTCCCCCTCCCCTTTGCACCGACAGCTGAAACCGTGCGGCTCCCGGAGGCGACAACGCTGGTACAAGCACCACCACCACCGCCGGGGCCGAGGCGATCGACACGGACGACCAGACCGCCCGACCGACTCGTGGCGTTGATGTAAAACAAAGATGGACTGTCCAATGAACATTTTGTTTTTCCTATACCCTCTGTAAATAGTTGTAACAGGACGATACTGTCCAATACTGTACTACCATGTAACTGTTCTATCCTCCCAGGACCAGCCCTGTAAACCCTTACCACCATACGAAGCATCACCCCGCCGGGTTCATTTTTGACAAGGGGTGAATGTGGTAGTATGTATTGGGGGTCATGTGGGACTGGAAGCCCTAATGTCATTGGCTGACAGATCCCGGGTCCTGGTTGGCCGTTGACCTCATACTCCGCCCTGAAGGCGAAGTATAAGAAGCCGGTGCCTTCCCCCGCAGGCCAGTTTACTATCGGGCTGCTGGGGAACAGACACGCTTAATAAAGCCTCATCGACTTCACTCTATTCGTCTCATGGAGTCTTTGTGCGCTACAGGGTCATGGGTTTATTTGAGTAAAATGAGATTCGTCTGGACAATGAGAAGGGTAAGAAAGGAACTGTGAGGAGTTAAATATGCTCATCACATTCTGTGTTGTATTCTCCCATTTAAATATGCTGCTCCCATGAATATGAGATATAAATACTGTGCTATTTAAATGCAGTTAGATGTACATCAGTATTAAGTATACCTTCCATGTATCTATTAATCCTCCAATTGTTTTCTGATTTTCTGCTTTGATCACAATCTGATCAGTTTACCATTCAGTTGGATTCAATGCTCTAAATGTTGTACTGGCAATACAGGGTATTCTAACAAGCTCCTCTCCATGGTCAGGTGGTTTATTTCACTGCGACGTTCCCTTATGTCGTTCTGATCATACTCTTGATCCGAGGCCTTACCCTGGAGGGAGCCTACAAAGGAATTGAATTCTACATTGGAAGACAGTCGGACTTCTCCAAACTGACTCAAGCTGAGGTAAACACACCAGAGCAATTCAAAGAATCCCAGGGGTAATTTTTGGTCAAACTGTTTCAGGTTTCTGTTTATTTATCTCTTGTGTTCAAATTAATTAGTTAAAGGCCTGAGTGCTTTTGGATTTTTGTTCACTTCGAGCCAAGATTTCAGTCATTGCTTGGAAATTGGTCAGAGATGGTTATTGCCTGTCCGATCTAGAAACTTCCTCCAATGTCCACCCTCTGGTTTACGTTTGTAGTCATCTTACAATCCCTGTTGCCTATCCCTGGCTCTGCATAGCCTGACCATTGTCATTGTCGAAAGTCATGCATGAGGGGGCAGCACGGTGGCGCAGTGGTTAGCACTGTTGCCTCACAGCACCAAAGACCTGGGTTTGATCCCGGCCCCGGGTCACTGTCCGTATGGAGATTTCACATTCTCCCCGTGTCTGCGTGGGTATCACCCCCCACAATCCAAAAAAGATGTGCAGGGTAGGTTAATTGGCCACACTAAATTGTCCCTTAATAGGAAAAAAAAGTAATTGGCTACTCTAAATTTATTTCAAAAAATAATGTCACGCGCGTGGCATTATCCTTGTATCCTTTTTCAAAAGAACCATCCTTTTAAAAATCCTTCTTTACTATTTCTCCCAGGTCACAAGGGCTGCAGAGTTGACAAGTCTTCATTCAGCCACAGCCATCCCCCCCAACATCAATTTCTGAGTCAAACTTCCCTGGCAAGTGGATTTGAAATTCCATACAGCTTAACACCTTTGTCCTCAAAGGGCTGCCTGAGTATGGGGTTCAACTCTTACTACAGTCATCCTTCTCCCCTCCCCCCAAGTGAGAGGGTCTTCATGATTCATAGGGCAGGGATGACTGAGTCCCCTACTTTGCCCTTGCAGTCTGACCTCTCATGGAGCCACCCCCAGGTACCTCACTGTCGCCTCCAGTGCTGACCCTCTGTATTCACCCACTTTCAGTGCCCACTGTGGAAAGCCACTCCCTCAGCGGCGATTTGGGCCCAGGCCCAGCAAGAAGCATACATGAATCAATACCTGCATGGCAGCTTTCAGACCCTCTTACAGCAAGAGGTGCCCTGACATGAAGGGAAGGTAAGGCCTGCGAGCAACCTCTCCTCTGGAGATTGAGAGACTGAACCTCAGCTCTGCCCTCGTGCTCTGGCCTCGCGTTGAACTTATCAGTGTCCCCTGCACCCGTCCAGTTCCCCCTGAGCATTGAACACCTTTGAGGATGATGGCTGACTGAGAGCTCACCATACAATAGCCCCCTCGGAGGTGAGGACGCCAGGTTCACATTTATGGAAAGCTGTTGTAAATGGCGCTGGCATGATATCACACTGGCACCCACTGAATTTTCAATGAGGGAGGATGTCCTGGAGTGAGTGCTCGTTAGTGACACCCTAATTTGTTAAAAGGAGGTTCGCGGGATCCCGAGGTGTGTTTTGTGTTACTCCCCCAGCGAAGGGAATTGAAAATCTGAAATTACGATCTTAATAATAATAATAAGATAATATAATAATAAATTAAATAATAATAATCTTTATTGTCACAAGTAGGCTTACATTGCAATTAAATTACTGTGACAAGCCCCCAGTCGCCACATTACATAGAACATACACCGCAGAAGGAGACCATTCGGCCCATCGAGTCTGCACCGACCCACTTTAAGCCCTCACTTCCACCCTACCCCCGTAACCCAATAACCCCTTTTTGGACACTAAGGGCAATTTAGTATGTCCAATGAACCTCACCTGCATGTCTTTGGACTGTGGGAGGAAACCGGAGCAGCCGGAGGAAACCCACGCAGACACGGGGCAAACGTGCAGACTCCACACAGACAGTGACCCTGCCGGGAATCAAACCTGTGACCCTGGTGCTGTGAAGCCACAGTGCTAACCACTGTGCTATCGTGTTGGGAATCGTGTTTTCCGATGTTCTCCAGACTTTGTGCCCTCGTCTCCGCTCTCACTAACAGGCTAACACAGACTCAAAATCACCCCCATGATGTGACCATTATTGCTTACACTTTCTTACACATTCACTTTTCCTAGATTTGCCGATTCATTCATCATGACTAGATCTGATAGTGCTTCTTCCTTTGCTAGATATGTTATTAGTGGTGGCTGCCTTTCATCTTGTAAAATGATAAGTTATGCCTGGATGATCAATGCTGTGTTAAAGATCACCTGGTATGGCTGAGGAGCCCCACTCTGGCATGGCCATCCCTGTCACATTTTCCGCAGAGGAAAACAGTGGGCTGAGAAAGCTTCAGGGCTTGTTATCCTCTGTTTTCTCCTATCCCTCTTCTCAGCTCTTCATTTCTGCTCACGTCTTCATCTTCTTCCTTTACTTTTGCTTTGCTTCTTTGCCTGATGCGATGATTCTATCGACTCTTTGAGCAGAGACTCTAAACTCCAAGCACCCATTGAAGCAGATGGACCTGGGTGGATCAGCACTTTATTAATCTGGGGCTTCAGGACTAGAGGTGAGCGGTGAACAACCAATGGGATACAATGGTCCCTCCCACCATCACCTGTGTTCCATCAATGCCCATGCAATGAAATTGTCCTCTGCATTCAGGGGCAAACATTATGGAGGCCCTTGGCTGCCCAAACATCAGGGACCCCCTCTTAACCTCACTAGTTAAGTCCAAAGGAAAGCAATGCATTATGTTTGACACTAACTTGTCTACAGGAATTCCAAAAATATTTAGATATCAGTTCACCTTTGGACGCCACGCCAAATTTTTTTGTTATGCATTACTCTACTGGTCTTGTTAAATATTAGACAGAAAGGAGTTTAGTATGCACCTTAAAACCTCTTTCTCTTTCACCTTCTCCCCCTGAACTGTTCAATTCAGAGTGGTTGATAAAAATCCATGAGTGTGATTTGTAGGTCTTTGCCTAATATTCAAATCTTTCCTTTGTTGCTGTTGCCAATTTAAAAAAGAACAGGGAGTTTACTGGGTGTCAGTTTATATGCAGCAGATAGCAAATCAAATGACTCACTAGAAAACATATGGCTGGCAATGGGAAGCATCAAAGCTCCTGGAGGGAATTTGGTGGGAAAAGAGTAGACAGGGAGCTAGGATACTGTTTAATAGGGCAGCACGGTGGCGCAGTGGGTTAGCCCTGCTGCCTCACAGTGCCGAGGTCCCAGATTCGATACCGGCTCTGGGTCACTGCCCATATGGAGTGTGCACATTCTCCCCGTGTTTGCGTGGCTTTCGCCCCCACAATCCAAAGATGTACAGGCTAGGTGGATTGGCCACGCTAAATTGCCCCTTAATTGGAAAAAATGAAATGGGTACTCTAAAGTTATAAACAAAAAAGGATACTGTTCAATGGAGATGTTGTTAACCAGAGGGAACTTCACTCAGTCAGCTAACTATTGATGTGTTGGACTAACCCACTCCATGGGCGAAATTCTCCCGAAACGGCGCGATGTCCGCCGACTGGCGCCAATCAGACGGGCATCGCGCCGCCCCAAAGGTGCGGAATGCTCCGCATCTTTGGGGGCCGAGCCCCACATGAGCTGGCGGAAATGGCCTTTGGTGCCCCGCCAGCTGGCGCGGAAATGACATCTCGGGGCAGCGCATGCGCGGGGGCGTCAGCGGCCGCTGACAGTTTCCCGAGCATGCGCAGTGGAGGGAATCTCTTCCGCCTCCGCCATGGTGGAGACCGTGGCGGAGGCGGAAGGGAAAGATGCCCCCACGGCACAGGCCCGCCCGCGGATCGGTGGGCCCCGATCGCGGGCCAGGCCACCGTGGGGGCACCCCCCGGGGTCAGATTGCCACGCGCCCACCCCAGGACCCCGGAGCCCACCCACGCCGCCTTGTCCCGCCGGTAAGGTAGGTGCTTTAATTTACGCCGGCGGGACAGGCAATTTATCGGCGGGACTCCGGCCCATCCGGGCCGGAGAATCGAGCGGGGGGCCCGCCAACCGGTGCGGCGCGCTTCCCGCCCCCGCCGAATCTCCGGTGCCGGAGACTTCGGCAACCGGTGGGGGCGGGATTCACGGCAGCCCCCGGCGATTCTCCGACCCGGCGGGGGGGTCGGAGAATGACGCCCCATGTTCCTCATGATGTTCCTCATGGTTAATGTGGTTTTATCTGTTGAATGAGTTCAAGTAAAATCTCCCGGTGCTGATGAATTCTCCATTCTATTCCCCAGGTCTGGAAAGATGCTGCAACACAAATTTTCTATTCTCTTGCAGTGGGTTGGGGCAGTTTAATCACACTATCATCCTACAACAAATTCCACAACAACTGTTACATAGATGCCATCGTCGTCTGTGTTGTTAACTGTGCCACGAGTGTGTTTGCTGGATTTGTCATCTTCTCCATTCTTGGACACATGGCTCATGTACAAGACAAGCCCGTTTCAGAGGTTGCACAGTCAGGTAAATTTACTGCCTTCTGTAAAAATTCTTGGCAGAACTGTCTGCATTCTACAATCTCAGATGATCTATTCAGCTTTGAGTCCATAATCATTCGAAACCAACTCCTCTGGGCCAGCCTCGTGTTTAGGGAGCAAATCGTCTTCACCCTGAAACTGAGGGGGACAAAGGAAGTGCTTCATAAGGGGTGGCTTGGTAGCACAGTGGTTAGCACTGCTACGTCACACCCCCAGAGACCCGGGTTCAATTCCAGCCTCAGGGGTGTGTGGAGTTTAATGTGCCTGCGAGGGTTTCCTCCAGGTGCTGCGGTTTCCTCCCACAGTCCAAAGATGTGCAGGTTAGGTGGACTGGCCATGCTAAATTGCCTCTAGGTGGGGCTACAGGGATAGAGTGGGGGATTGGGCGTGGGTAAGGTGCTTTTTCAAAGGGTTGGTGCAGACTTGATGGGCCGAATGGTCTCTTTCTGCACAGTAGGGATTCTATGGATTCTATGAAACACGTCCAAATACAACATAGATGACAATGCCTGGGAGTTCTCCCAGTGAGCCAGAGATGACACAGCCAGAGTGAGACGCAGCGAAGAGTGAGTTTGGGAATTTGAAGCTAGGTGGGAATTCAAAGCTGGGTGGGGAGGAGGTGCTTTCTATCTCTGGTAAGTGACTGGTAAGTAGTTTGTCTTTTCATTTGTATATTTATTAATTTTTCTTTCGTATTTTGGAATTGTAGTTGTATCAGTTAACCTAAGGATTAAGACATGCAGGAGATCCCAGACCCGTGTCATGCTTCTCGTGTGCGATCTGGGAGCTCAGGGACACGTCCACTGTCCCTGGCTCCTTCACTTGCAAGAGGTATGTCCAGTTGCAGCTCCTGTTAGACCGCTTGACGGCTCTGGAGCTGCGGATGGACTCACTTTGGAGCATCCGCGATGCTGAGGACGTCGTGGTCAGCACTTTTTGCGAGTTGGTCACACCGCAGGTGAAAGTTACTGAGGGAGATAGAAAATGGGTGACCCAAAGACAGAGCAAGAGTAGGAAGGCAGTGCAGGTGTCCTCTGTGGTCATCTCCCTGCAAAACAGATGTACTGCTTTGGATAGTGTTGAGGGAGATAGCTCACCAGGGGGAGGCTGCAGCAACCAGGTTCATGGCACCGTGGCTGGCTCTGCTGCGCAGCAGGGCAGGAAGAAGAATGGCAGGGCTATAGTGATAGGGGACACAATCGTAAGGGAATAGACAGGCTGTTCTGCGGACGTAATCGAGACTCCAGGTGGGTATGTTGCCTCCCTGGTGCAAGGATCAAGGATGTCTCGGAGCGGCTGCAGGACATTCTGGCGGGGAGGGTGAACAGCCAGCTGTCATGGTGCACATCGGCACCAACGATATAGGTAAAAAACGGGATGAGGTCCTACAAGCTGAATTCAGAGAGTTAGGAGTTAAACTAAAAAGTATGGCCCTAAAGGTAGTAATCTCAGGATTGCTACCAGTGCCATGAGCTAGTCAGAGTAGGAATGTCAGGCTAGACAGGATGAATCCGTGGCTCGAGAGATGGTGCAAGAGGGAGGGATTCAAATTCCTGGGGCATTGGAACCAGTTCTGGGGGAGGTGGGACCAGTACAAACCGGATGGTCTGCACCTGGGCAGGACTGGAACCGATGTCCTAGGGGGGTGTTTGCTAGAGCTGTTGGGGAGGGTTGAAACTAATGTGGCAGCGGGATGGGATCCGATGTAGGAAGTCGAAGGAAAGTAAAACAGGACCAGAGACAAAAAGCAGTAAGGGGGAAAGTGTAAGGCAGAGAAGCCATCGTCAAAAATCAAAAAGGGCCACAGTACAGGGTACAGTGACTGAGGAGAGTGTGAAAAGGGAGGTGACCAATGCAGGATTGAGGGTGTTGCACCTAAATCCACGCAGTGTATGGAACAAGGTAAATGAGCTTGTTGCGCACATTGAAATTGGCCGGTCCGATGTTGTGGGCATCACAGAGACGTGGCTGCAAGGGGATCAGGGCTGGGATCTAAATATCCAAGGATGTATGCCCTATCGAAAGGACAGGCAGATGGGCAATGGGGGCGGGGTTGCATTGTTAGTTAGGAATTAAGTTAAATCGATAGCAAGGAGCGATATTGGATCAGAAGGCATAGAATCTCTGTGGTTAGGGTTGAGGAATCGCAAAGGTAAATATACCCCGATGGGAGTTATGTACAGGCCCCCTAGCAGTAGTCAGGATGTGGGGCAGAAAATGAATCAGAAGATAGAAAAGGCATGTAAAAAAGACAATATTACAATAATCATGGGGGACCTTAATATGCAGGTGGACTGGGAAAATCAGGTTGACAGTGGATCCCAAGAAATGGAATTTGTGGAATGTCTAAGAGATGTTTTTTTTGGAGCAGTTTGTGACAGAGCCTACTAGGGAACAGGCAATTCTGGATGTGTAATGAGGCAGACTTGATTAAGTAACTTAAGGTGAAGGAACGCTTAGGTAGCAGTGACCTCAATATGATAGAATTTACCCTGCAGTTTGAGAGGGAGAAGCTGCAATCAGATGTAACAGTATTACAATTAAATAAGGTAACTACAAAGACATGAGGGAGGAGCTGGCCAGAGTTGATTGGAGAAGGAGCCTAGTAGGGAAGACAGTGGAACAGCAATGGCAGGAATTTTTGGGGGGTTATTAGGGAGGCACAACAGAAATTCATCCCAAGGAGGGGAAACATGCTAAGGGGAGAACAAGGCACCCGTGGCTGATGAGGGATGTCAAGGACAGCATAAAGGCTAAGGAAAAAACATACAAAGTGGCGAGAATTAGTGGGAAACCAGAGGATTGGGAAGCCTTTAAAAGCGAGCAGAGGACAACTAAAAAAAGCAATAAGGGGGGAGAAGATGAAGTACGAGTGCAAGCTAGCTAGTAATGTAAAGGAAGATAGGATGCAATTTTTATCAATATATAAAAGGTATATAAGAGAGAGGCAAAAATTGACATTGGACCACGAGAAAATGTGGCTGGAGAAGTAATAATAGGAAACAAAGAAATGGCAGATGAACTGAATAGTTACTTTGCATCAGGAAGACACCAGTGGGATGCCAGAGCTCCAGGAGAACCAGGGGGCAGAGGTGAGTGTAGTGACCATTACGATGGAGAAGGTTCTGGGGAAACTGAGAGGTCTGAAGGTGGATTAGTCACCTGGACTGGATGGACTACACCCCATGGTCCTAAAAGAGATAGCTGAGGAAATTGTGGAGGCGTTAGTGATGATCTTTCAGCAATCACTGGAGGCAGGAAGGGAACCAGAGGACTGGAAGGTGGCTAATGTAACACCGCTGTTTAAGAAGGGAGGGAGGCAGAAGACGGGAAATTATAGGCCGGTTAGCCTGACTTCGGTCATTGGTAAGATTTTAGAATTTGTTATTAAAGATGAGATCGCAAAGCACTTGGAAGTGCATGGTAAAATAGGACTGAGTCAGCACGGCTTTGTCAAAGGGAGGTTGTGTCTGAAAAATCTGTTAGAGTTCTTTGAGGAGGTAACAAGCAAGTTAGACAAAGCAGAATCAGTGGACGGGATTTATTTAGATTTCCAGAAGGCCTTTGACAAGGTGCCGCATAGGAGACTGTTAAATAAGTTAAAGCCCATGGTGTTAAGGGTAAGATCCTGGCATGGATAGAGGATTGGCTGACTGGCAGAAGGCAAAGAGTGAGTATAAAGGGATCTTTTTCAGGATGGCAGCCAGTGATTAGTGGTGTGCCTCAGGGGGCTGTGCTGGGACCACAGGTGGGATTCTCCACTCCCACGCTGGTTGCGAGAATCGCCTGGGCCGCCAAGATTTCCGGGGACGCTGGTCCGACGCCCTCCCGTGATTCTCCCAAGCGGCGGGAACGGCCCGGTCGAGTTTGGCAGGCCGGAGAATCGCCGGAGACACCGAAAATGGCGATTCTCCGGCACCCCCGCTATGCTGAGGCCCGGATGGACAGAGCGGCCAGGCCAAAACGGCGGGTTCCCCCCGGCGCCGTCCTCACCTGGTCGCTGCAGTCATGAGCGGTGCGTGAACGCTGGGGGGGTGCCTGCGGGAGGGCGAGGGGGGATCCTGCACCGGGCTTTACCTGAAATGTGGGGTGGCCCGCGATCGGTGCTCACCGATCGTCGGACCGTCCTCTCTGAAGGATGACCTCCTTCCTTCCGCGGCCCCGCAAGGCCCGTCCGCTATCTTCTTGCGGGGCGGACTTAGAGAGGACGGCAACCACGCATGCGCGGGTTGGCGCCGGCCAACCCGCGCATGCGTGGATGACGCCCGTAATGCGGCGCCGGCCGGGTCATCTATGCGGCGCCGCTTTTACACGGGCAACAAGGCCTTGCGCGTGTAGATGACGCGGCCCCGATCCTGGCCCATTGTGAGGGCCTGAATCGGTCAGGACCGGGGCCGTTTCGCGCCGTTGTGAACCCCGACGGCGTTCACGACGGCGCGGCCACTTCGGCGTGGTAGTGGAGAATCGCGCCCCACAACGTTTCACAATATACATTAATGATCTGGAAGAAGGTTCTGAAGGCACTGTTGCTAAGCTTGCAGATGATACAAAGATCTGTAGAGGGACAGGTAGTATTGAGGAACTAAGGGGGCTGCAGAAGGAGTTGGACAAGCTAGGAGAGTGGGAAATGAAGTGGCAAATGAAATACAATGTGGAAAAGTGTGAGGTTATGCACTTTGGAAGGAGGAATCTAGGCATAGACAATTTTCTAAATGGGGAAATGCTTCGGAAAGCAGAAGCACAAAGGGACTTGGGAGTCCTTGTTCACGATTCTCTTGAGGTTAATGTGCAGGTTCAGTCGGCAGTTAAGAAGGCAAATGCAATGTTAGCATTCATGTCAAGAGGGCTAGAATACCAGAGCAGGGATGTACTTCTGAGGCTGTATAAGGCTCCGGTCTGACCCCATTTGGAGTATTGTGAGCAGTTTTGGGCCCCATATCTAAGGAAGGATGTGCTGGCCTTAGAACATAGGAACATTACAGCGCAGTATAGGCCCTTCGGCCCTCGATGTTGCGCCGACCTGTGAAACCACTCTAAAGCCCTGGGTTGACTCTACTCCCCTTCTTGAACAAGGGGACAACATTTCCTATCCTCCAGGCTTCTGGCACTATATCTGTAGACAAAGATGACTTCAAGATCAAAGCCAAAGGCTCAGTAATCTCCTCCCTAGCTTCCCAGAGAATCCTAGGATAAATCCCATCCGGCCCAGGGGACTTATCTATTTTCACCCTTTCCAGAATTGCTAACACCTCCTCCTTATGAACCTCAAACCCTTCTAGTCTAGTAGCCTGTATCTCAGTATTCTCCTCGACAACATTGTTCTTTTCCTGTGTGAATACTGACAAAAAATATTCATTTAGCACCTCTCCTATCTCTTCGGACTCTACGCACAACTTCCCACTACTGTCTTTGACTGGCCCTACTCATACCCAAATCATTCTTTTATTCCTGACATATCTATAGAAAGCTTTAGGGTTATCCTTGATCCTACCTGCCAAAGACTTCTCATGTCCCCTCCTGGCTCTTCTTAGCTCTCTCTTTAGGTCCTTCCTAGCTAACTTGTAACTCTCGAGCGCCCTAACTGAACCTTCACGTCTCATCTTTACATAAGCCTCCTTCTTCCTCTTGACAAGTGTTTCAACTGCTTTAGTAAACCACAGTTCCCTTGCTTGACCACATCCTCCCTACCTGACAGGTACATTCTTATCAAGGACACGCAGTAGCTGTTCCTTGAACAAGCTCCATATTTCCATTGTGCCCATCCCCTGCAGTTTTCCTCTCCATCCAATGCATCCTAAGTCTTGCCTCATTGCATCATAATTGCCTTTCCCCCAGATATAACTCTTGCCCTACCTATCCCGTTCCATCACTAAAGTAAACATAATCGAATTGTGGTCACTGTCACCAAAGTGCTCACCAACCTCCAAATCCAGCACCTGTCCTGGTTCATTACCCAGTACCAAATCCAATATGGCCTCGCCTCTGGAGAGGGTCCAGAGGAGGTTCACAAGAATGATCCCTGGAATGAAGAACTTGTCATATGAGGAAAGTTTGAGGACTCTTGGTCTGTACTCGTTGGAGTTTAGAAGGATGAGAGGGGGTTTTATTGAAACGTACAAGATACTGCAAGGCCTGGATAGAGTGGACGTGGAGAGGATGTTTCCACTTGTAGGAAAAACTAGATCCAGAGGACACCATCTCAGATTAAAGAGACAATCCTTTAAAACTGAGATGAGGAGGAATTCTTTGAGCCAGAGGGTGGTGAATCTGTGGGACTCTTTGCCGCAGAAGGCTGTGGAGGCCAATTCACTGAGTGTCTTTGAGGCAGAGATAGATAGGTTCTTGATTAATAAGGGGATCAGGTGGTTATGGGAAGAAGGCAGGAGAATGGGGATGAGAAAAATATCAGCCATGATTGAATGGCGGAGCAGACTCGATGGGCCAAGTGGCCTAATTCTGCTCCTATGTCTTATGGTCTTATGGACACTTGCTCAGAAGGGACCTATTTGGAGGAACCTCCTGATTTGAAGGAACACAATTCTTCGAGGACACCCAACGGCAAGAGAAGGCCCAGAAAAGGAGCCTGAGAAAGGAATACCAGTGATCTAGAGTCTAAGGGCCGATCCCAACTCCTGGAAACACCTGCCAAGTGTGTAGTCAAATGTGCAGCTCCAGGATCGGGATCATCAGCCACACAAGGACCCATGATCAGTAACACAGGTGGACAATCATACGCGTCAGCGAGTGGTCACTAAAGAAGTTCTGTTGAAAAATTCTGGATCCAATTGAATTGTATTAGTGAGGCGAGGAGTCGGAGAGAGATGGCAGGTGGAAAGGAGATGCAAGAATGAGGAAATCAAAGGTGGAAGGGAGGTAGGGGAGGGTAGAGAAAAAAAAATGGAATGATTGCAGAGAAGGGGAAAGTGTGGGCGGCACAGTAGCACAGTGATTAGCACTGGGTCCAGGGTCCCAGGTTCGATTACCGGCTTGGGTCACTGTCTGTGCAGACTCTGCATGTTTTCCCCATGCCTGCGTTTGTTTCCTCCGGGTGCTCCTGTTTCCTCCCACAGTCCAATGATGTACAGATTAGGTGCATTGGCCATGCTAAATTGCCCTTCGTGCCCAGAAAGGCTAGGAGGGGTTACTGGGTTAAGGGGATAGGGTGGAAGTATGGGCTTAAGTGGGTGGTCTTTCCAAGGGTCGGTGAAGATTCGATGGGCCAAATGGCCTCCTTCTGCACTGTAAATTCTATGTGTGGGCCTAAAATGAGCAATTACAAAAAGGAGTGAGGAGATGCAAGGAACATGGTGAAGAAGGCATTTGACATCAGGAGTAGAAGGTTGAACAACATGGGAAGCAGAGAGGAAGAGCAGAGAGAGGAATAAGAAGAAGAGGATGTGGATGAAAAGACGTCAGTGACGACACATGAAAAAAACAGGAGCAAAACCTGGAACAGGTTGAATTTGTTTCTCAGCATGGGAATGCTGAAAGAGACTGGAATATTAAAGGGCAGAATGTTTCTGATTAAGCCACAAAATCTCAGGCCAAGCGCACAATGCTAAGTAAAACTTCAGCAATCAAAATTCTAAATTAAGTTAAGATGTTTACAGCATTCCTCTTTTAAGTACCATTAATTGCACTATCTCACTTGTATTCAGGTTTTGGTTTGGCCTTTATTGCCTATCCAGAGGCTATTGCACAGTTGCCGTGGTCACCTTTATGGGCCATTTTGTTTTTCTTTATGCTGATCACTCTGGGACTCGACAGTCAATTTGTAGCTGTAGGTAAGGATATTACTTTACCCAATCGCTTTCCACTTTTATTTTTAAAAGGTGGAGCGTGGGGGGGGCGGGGGTGAGGGTAGGGGGGTGGTATTGCAGCCCAGACTTTGGATTGTGCCTGAGTCTGCACATGAGCCCAGTGCTGCCCATATCTTAACGGTCCAGGGCCCTTGGGAATGGGTCCAGCTGAGAATACTGATTGCAGCAAAATGGCACATTTCCATGCTATCACTCTCACTGTAAATGGGCCCTGGAATCTGCTTAACAACTCGACCCACATTTACAAAGGGTATTTGCCTGTTCAGACATAAGCCCTTACCAATATGTAGGGTGGTTTACTTCTGTCCTGGAATGCACCAATTCACAGCACTCCCCATATTGGATTCTTCTGCAGCCATTTCATGCCTGTAAAATGCCTGCAATGTCAACAGATTTCTCGGCCATTGTCTAAGACAAAGAAAAAAAGACATGCATTTCTATAGCCATCACTTGCCTCAAAGCCAATTAAATGCTTTTGAACTTTAAACATTGTTGCAAAGTATGAAAACATTGTGGTGTTGGGTGTTCTAACACACAGAAGAGCCAACACAGTTGCATATGGTACAACACTTGTTTATTTAAACTCACTATTTACAACTTGGTCTTTGCACTCTGCACGTGGGGGGCTCCCTGCTTGTGGTGTTTCAACAGCTCTTTCATGCTTCCTTCTCCCCAGACCTACTGACCTCCAGGTGTCGTGCTCGTGCTTTTTATGTGGTTGGTGTTCTTGTCTGTGATTGGTTGTGGTGTTGTGTACTCTGATTTGCCTGTTAGTGTGTCCATCATGATGTGTGTGTTTGAATATCATGACATCCCCCCTTTTTACAAAGATATGTGCCTACGTGGTAATAAATATGATCGTGACGTGAGTGCATCTAAGAGTGTGTGTGTGTCGTGTGCAGCATGTGTCTATGACGGAACTATGTACATGGGGCGATGTCGAGTGCGTCACATGAATCCAGTTGTACCATAACATAACAGAAATGCGAACGAGAGAAGAAGAAAAAAAAATTTTGAACAGTTGTCCAGTCAGACGACATCTGGAACGATAAACAACAACAGGTTATCATGTAAAATTGTCCAACTTATTAAACATATGAACTGTATTATAAGTCCATTCTAATGGGTTTGCGACGAATTCGGGTTGACCGCCTTAAGGGTGGATCAAGAACCACCGGCTGCTGTGCAGGCATGGCCATGGGTGGCGATGGAAAGGGCGTGATGTGCGGCAGCTCCACAAAGTCATCCTCGGAAGCCTGTTGAGGATCTGGCGTGTTGTGTGGCTGTGAACGTGGAAGTCGGCGAAGGGCGCGCCGATTGCGGCGACGCACGGAACCATCCGGCATGCGAACCAGGAACGAGCGGGGAGCCACTTGTCGGAGGACTTCGGCCGGTGCTGACCAGCCACCATACGGTTGATGGACGCGTACTTTGTCTCCGGAGGACAGGGGGGGCAGGTCCGTCGCTCGTGTGTCGTACCGACCTTTCTGGCGATCACGCTGCAGTTGCATGTCCCGAAGAACCGCCTCATGGTCTGTTGTCGGTGCCAGGACGGAAGGTACCGTCGTCCTGAGGGAGCGACCCATTAGTAGCTGCGCTGGCGAGAGGCCCGTGGATAACGGGGCCGATCGATAGGCCAGCAAGGCAAGGTTAAAGTCCGATCCGGCATCAGCCGCCTTGCACAGGAGCCGCTTTGCGATGTGGACACCCTTTTCAGCCTTCCCGTTCGATTGTGGATGCAGAGGGCTGGATGTCACATGAGTGAAACCATATGCTGCGGCAAAGGACGACCATTCACGGCTGGCAAAACAAGGTCCATTGTCTGACATGACAGTCCTTGGAATGCCATGGCGAGCAAACGTTTCCTTGCAGGCCCCAATGACTGCGGACGACGTCAGATCATGGAGAGGCATGACTTCCGGGTAGTTTGAGAAGTAGTCTATAATAACAATGTAATCTCTGCCGAGCGCGTGAAATAGGTCAACACCCACCTTCGCCCAGGGGGACGTCACCATCTCGTGTGGTAGAAGTGTTTCCGGAGGTTGCGCCGGCTGAAACCTCTGACAGGTTGTGCAGTTGAGCACCATGTTGGCTATGTCTTCATTAATACCCGGCCAATATACCGCCGCCCGGGCCCTTCGTCTGCATTTTTCGACACCCAAGTGGCCTTCGTGTAGTTGACGAAGAATCATCTGGCGCACACTGTGTGGAATGACGATCCTATGCGATTTCATAAGGACCCCGTCTATATTGGTGAGATCATCTCGCACATTGTAAAACTGGGGGCACTGCCCTTTTAGCCACCCTTCCGTCATGTGGCGCATCACTCGCTGCAGCAGAGGGTCAGTCGCCGTCTCTGCGCGTATGTGGGCCAGACAAGGATCATCAGCTGGCATATTTGCTGCTGTCAGAGTCACGTGTGCCTCAATTTGACGCACGAACCCCTCCGCATCTGGTGGTGTGCTCACTGCTCGGGAAAGAGTGTCCGCCACTATGAGTTCCTTCCCCGGAGTGTAGATCAGTTCAAAATCGTACCTCCTGAGTTTGAGTAAGATGCGCTGGAGGCGAGGAGTCATGTCGTTCAGGTCTTTGTTAATGATGTTGACCAGGGGGCGGTGGTCAGTTTCGACCGTGAATCGTGGCAGGCCATACACATAGTCGTGGAACTTGTCCAGTCCAGTTAACAAGCCCAGGCATTCTTTTTCGATTTGCGCGTAGCGCTGTTCGGTAGGGGTCATGGCTCGTGAGGCATACGCAACCGGGGCCCATGATGACGTGCTGTCTTTTTGCAGGAGTACCGCTCCAATACCAGATTGGCTGGCGTCTGTTGAGATCTTTGTAGGGCGAGTCGCGTCAAAGAAGGCCAGCACTGGTGCCGTGACCAGTTTGTGCTTGAGCTCCTCCCATTCCTGCTGATGCGACTGGTGCCAGTTGAATTCCGTCGATTTTTTTACGAGATGGCGCATGTTTGTTGTATGAGAAGCCAGGTTGGGAATGAACTTCCCAAGGAAGTTGACCATGCCCAGGAATCTTAAGACAGCCTTCTTGTCAGCCGGTCGTGGCATGGCTGTGATGGCGCTAACCTTGTCTGCATCGGGACGGACCCCGGACCTTGAGATGTGGTCCCCGAGGAATTTCAGCTCCGTCTGGCCGAAAGCACACTTCGCACGGTTGAGACGCAGGCCATTTTGCCGTATGCGGGTGAAGACACGTCGAAGACGATGCATGTGTTCCTGCGGAGTGGTGGACCAAATGATGATATCGTCCACATATACACGTACCCCTTCGATGCCTTCCATCATCTGCTCCATAATGCGGTGGAATACTTCAGATGCCGAAATGATGCCGAATGGCATCCGGTTGTAGCAGAATCTGCCAAAAGGGGTGTTGAATGTGCATAGTCTTCGGCTGGCCGGGTCCAGTTGGATCTGCCAGAATCCTTTGGACGCATCCAATTTAGTGAATATGTTGGCTCGCGCCATCTCGCTGGTGAGGTCTTCTCGTTTTGGGATGGGATAGTGTTCCCGCATGATGTTGTTGTTCAGATCTTTTGGATCTATACATATACGGAGCTCGCCAGAGGGCTTCTTTACACAGACCATGGAGCTGACCCATGGCGTGGGCTCCGTGACCTTGGATAGGACCCCTTGGTCCTGAAGAATCTGCAGTTGTGCCTTGAGGCGGTCTTTGAGAGGCGCAGGAACCCTGCGAGGTGCGTGAACGACAGGGATGGCGTCCGGTCTGAGTCGAATCTTGTACGTGTGTGGCAATGTCCCCATGCCTTCAAAAACCTCCTGGTTGTGAGCGAGGAGGGAATGGAGATTCGCGTGGAACTCAGCATCCGGGAAGTCGGATATCTCATCTGGAGAGAGAGACATGATGCGCTGTACCAGGTGAAGGACCTTACACGCTTGTGCGCCCAGTAACGAGTCCTTTGATGAGCCCACAACTTCGAAGGGGAGTGTGGCCGTGTACCCCTTGTGAGTCACCTGTAGCTGGCAAGATCCTACGGACGGGATAACGTTCCCGTTATAGTCAACCATCTTAAGCCGGGATGGTGTGATGAGTGGTTTGACCTTCATGGCCTGGACTGCAGAGTAAGCAATCAGGTTGGCGGATGCGCCGGTGTCCAGACGGAAGGCGACGCGCGATCGGTTGACCGTCAGGGTGGCACACCACTCATCGTCTGGATTGATGGCATTGACCTTGTTGACATCAATGACGGCAACTCTGAAGTCATCCTGGTCATCTGCATCACTTAACTGGAAGTCTTGATGCGTGGGCTGGACGGTCCTGACTCGTGTGCGAGGTTGTCGAGGATGCGCCGGATCCATGGGTTGAGCCGCACGACAGCGGGCTGCGTAGTGGCCTATCATGGCACATCTGTTGCACTGTTGGTATTTTGCAGGACATTGCCCTTTTAAGTGTAGACCTCCACACTTGCTGCACGTCATGACGTCACGGCGTTCGTTGCGCCACTGCGCATGCGCAGTGCGATCTTGCGGTGGGCGCGCCTGCGCAGTGCGTCCCTCGTTGTGGCCGTTATTCTTGGCGCGCACCTGCGCGGGAGACCGCGAAAAGCGCGGGAAGCGGCCGCTGTCGTCCGGGCCGTGGGGCGGGAAGAAATCGACGGCCTGGATGCGTTCAACGTCGTGGGCGGCCTGGCTTGCCGATTCGACGGCTGGGGACCCCCTCCGTGCCAACTCGGACGCCTGAAATCGGGCAAAACGGCAGGTCGCATTTTCATGGAGGACACAGGCTTCCACAGCAGACGCTAAGGTGAGGCTCTTTATTTTAAGAAGCTGCTGGCGTAGGCCACTGGAGGCAACGCCAAAAACAATCTGGTCCCTGATCATGGACTCTGTGGTGGTGCCGTAACCGCAGGACTGCGCTAGAATCCGGAGGTGCGTCAAAAAGGGTTGAAAAAGCTCCTCCTTACCTTGCAGGCGTTGCTGAAAGATGTATCTTTCGAAAGTTTCGTTTACTTCAGTTTGAAAGTGCTGGTCCATTTTGAGGATGACCGTGTCATATTTGGCCTGGTTTTCGCCTTCCTCGAACACCAGTGAATTAAAGACATCATTTGGGTGGGGGCCTGCGTAGAAGAGGAGCATTGCAATCTTCGAATCATCCGAGACATTCTGTTTTTCGGTGGCACGGATGTACAGGTCAAATCGCTGCCTGTAGAGCTTCCAGTTGGTGCCTAGGTTCCCCGTGACTTGCATCGGCTGCGGTTTGCCGGTGTGGTCCATGTCCAGAATGGCAGGTTGGTAGGCAGGTATCGATCCACTCCTGTACCATGTGGTGTTGGGTGTTCTAACACACAGAAGAGCCAACACAGTTGCATATGGTACAACACTTGTTTATTTAAACTCACTATTTACAACTTGGTCTTTGCACTCTGCACGTGGGGGGCTCCCTGCTTGTGGTGTTTCAACAGCTCTTTCATGCTTCCTTCTCCCCAGACCTACTGACCTCCAGGTGTCGTGCTCGTGCTTTTTATGTGGTTGGTGTTCTTGTCTGTGATTGGTTGTGGTGTTGTGTACTCTGATTTGCCTGTTAGTGTGTCCATCATGATGTGTGTGTTTGAATATCATGACAAACATGATGGTACGCAGAAAACTCCAGTACACAGCGACTTGACAATGCCCAGATCATCTGTTTTTTCTGCATGTTGATTTAGGGATACATTTTGGCCAAGGCATTGGGGCTAACTCCCCTGCTTTTCTTCAAAATAGTCACATTGGATCGAATATATCCATCTGAGCAGGCAGATATGTGGCCTCGCTTGTTAACATCTCATCTGAAGGATGGAACCTCTGACTGTGCAGCACTCCTTCACTACTGCACTGAAATGATTTTTGTGCCCAAGCCCCGGATGAGAAATAGTATTTGTCATTATAAGTACATAAATGAGTAATGTTTCTGTGTGGTGATTTCCCTTTCACTGTCTCAATGGAGCTTCAATCTATTTAAAATGGGTTTCGAACTGCATTAAACTAAAAGCCGATGGTATTTTTAAAAATTTGTCCATGAGGTGTGAGTGCTACTGGTTGGGCCAGCATTTAATGCCCATCCCTAATCACCCTTGACCTGTGTGGCTTGCTCGGCCATATCAGAGCACATTATTGTTGATCTGGTGCGACATACAGGTCAGACCAGGTAAGGATGGCAGATTTCCTTCCCCAAAGGAGATGAGTGAACCAGATATGTTTTCATGACAATTGACAATGGTTTCAGGTTTAATTCCATATTGTTATTCAATTCAACATTCACCACCTGCCACGGTGGGATTTGAACCCGCTTCCCCAGAGCGTTACCCTGGGTCCCTGGATCACTAGTCCTTTCTGTGACAATACCACTGCACCACCACCTCCTGATGTATGTCATTGCACCATCTGGAAATGTCTGTGCCAGCTGTAACTCAGTGGGAGTACCCTTGCCATTGGGGTTTAAGATTATGGGTTCAAGTCCCACTAATATAATCTCAACCATTTCTCATAACATGGGGCTGGATTCTCCCCTACCCGGCAGGGCGGGGGGTGGGGTTCCGGCGTAATGGAGTGGCGTGAACTCCGGCGTCGGGCCGCCCAAAGGTGCGGAAGTCTCCGCACCTTTAGGGGCCAAGCCCTCACCTTGAGGGGCTAGGCTGGCGCTGGAGTGGTTTCCGCTCCACCGGCTGGCGGGAAAGGCCTTTGGCGCCACGCTAGCCGGCGCCGAAAGGTCTTCGCCGGGCGGCGCATGCGGGAGAGCGTCAACGGCTGCTGACGCCATCCCCACGCATGCGCAGGGGAGGGGGTCTCTTCTGCCTCCACCATAGTGAAGACCATGGCGAAGGCGGAAGAAAAAGAGTGCCCCCACGGCACAGGCCCGCCCGCGGATAGGTGGGCCCCGATCTCGGGCCAGGCCACCGTGGGGGCACCCCCTGGGGCCAGATCGCCCCGCGCCCCCCCCAGGACCCCGGAGCCTTCCCACGCCACCTTGTCCCACTGGTAAGGTAGGTGGTTTAATCCATGCCGGCAGGAGATGGTTGACAGTGGCTGGACTTCGGCCCATCGCGGGCCGGAGAATCGCCGGGGGTGGGCCCGCCGACCGGCGCGATTCCCGCCCCCGCCGAATCTCTGGTGGCGGAGAATTCGGGACACGGCGGGGGCGGGATTCATGCCAGCCCCTGGCGATTCTGGTGGGGTGTCGGAGAATCGCGCCCCAGATCTCAGCAATGAAGATTCTGAAATGAAATTAATCTTTAATGTGAGCCTGAAGTGACCAGTAGCAGATCATCCACTAGTTATACATCCTGCCTGACTTGGATGACATGGAAGGCAGATGGTGTTCCACTATCACCCACTTACAGCGCACCACAATAGAAATCTACTCACCTATTGCTGGGCAATTCTCATGTATTGATTCTTGATCTGCCAGCACCATGATATCCAATGACAGGTTCTCTCATATCAGATCAGATCATCCCTTTCAAATGGCCAACCGGTGGAGAGTGCCTGCGCCCACCCTTGATAGGAGGGGAGGAGACTGAGCCATTTTGAGGGCCAAAACTCATTTCAATAGACCTGTAGCTGCCCACCTCAAACACGCACCTAGGTGCAGCTCAGTGCAATATTGAGACTCCAGTCCCATTCCTTCGAATCCCTTAAAAATTATGGGATTTTTAACCAGATGGTAAATCTACAAACCCCTTTTTGATGACAATGAAGCTTTTTGAAGGCCACTTTGACCAAATCAAAATTAACCTCATCCACAACACTTCTTGCCTCATTAATGTTTCTCCCTGATGGGGGCAGCATGGTGGCGCAGTGGGTTAGCCCTGTTGCCTCACGGCGTCGAGGTTCCAGGTTTGAACCCGGCTCTGGTCACTGCCTGTGTGGAGTTTGCACATTCTCCCTGGGTTTGCGTGGGTTTCGCCCCCACAACCCAAAGATGTGCAGTGTAGGTGGATTGGCCACGCTAAATTGCCCCTTAATTGGAAAAAATGAATTGGGTACTCTAAGTTTATAAAAAAATAAAAAATAAAATGTTCTCCCTGACATTTTATGCTGATCTTTCCCTGGAAACACATCAGGACATAATTTTCCATCCAACTCTTTCAGTGTTGCTGATGACTTTAGGCCACTTGGCAATTGTAGCAAAACTTGCATTTGTTGGGATAATTCTGACACAGAGAGAGGATGGCTGTTTACTCATTACAACTGTGGCAGTGTGTCTCTTTAACTTAACCTTAACTAATCTAATCCCATTTCATACCTATTCCGTGAATCCTTTCACGTTCATGCTTTTCAAAAACTGATCCAATTTTCTTTGAACTGACCCTCAGTCTCTTTCGTGGTGGCCACTTTTATTCATCTTTTATTGCTAATTCCCCATCAACATCCCCACATTAACCTTTCAATGACCATTGGAAATAATCATCCACGATTTGCCTGTTATAATTTTGAAAGCCTCCATTAGGTCTCCTCAATCTTCTCTCCTTAGTGAAAAGTCTGGAAGTATTTTGCTCAATCTGGATTTAGTGATGAATCCTCATTTGATTGAAACTTTATTCAGCAAATGTAAATGATGTGTTGAGTGCTCGGGATCTGTGGAACACATACAGGCCACCAACACTTAAAATAGTGCAACACTATTTTATTAAGTCAGAAACTGTTGTACATACTTTCACTGTGGGTTAACACGATATTAGATTGAACTAACGACCTATGCCTTGTCCTAACCAGTCTATGCACTCAGCACATGGTGAAGATCTGTGCTGCAAGCTGTAAGCTCTGTCCTACTAGGAGGCTGCATCTCGAATGAGTGGGAACTCTGATGCCCCCTGTCTTTATAGTGCGTGTGCTCTAACTGGTGATTGGCTGCGGTGTTGTGTGTGTTGATTGGTCTTGCTGTGTGTCCATCAGTGTGTGTGTATCTGCACCATGATATACTGGTGTATATTATGACAGTAAAGAATTTAAAATTGTCCGAAATGTTCGGGCTTCCATCCAGGACAGCAAACATAGTAAACATGAGAGCTCTGCTCCATTTCCTCAGGATGATATTGTTCATTCCATCCCAATACCCCATTCCAAGATGGATGCCACACCTTCAGCTTCCTCTGCACAGAGGTCACGGATTAACCTACTAACTCTTCAAAAGAGAAGGGGAACATGCTAAGTCTCCCAGTTACTGCTGTGGGGAAGTGTGCATCACTGCTTGGAACATTGCCTTTCCCTGAAACTTTCGCTGGTGATGGAAGTAAGCTTGACTCTCCCATTACCCTCCTCATCCTCCTTATTACAGCCCCCAATAAAAATCATTAAGGTAATCAAATCATCCAGTGGTCTCATTGACACTGCGGGTCCTGGAGAGAAGGCTGTAATGTTCTGTACTGAGGATACTGTCATTCACGGTCTTCTCTCCTCTGAGGAGCACCCTGCAAATGCCTTCAAGACACAGCACAAGAAAGTTACCAATGTACTCCATCAGGGACAGATAATTAGATTCCTGTCGCTGGTGCAAACACATCTTAAGGCAAGTGGGATATTCTGCTTTCTAACCTTGTTAAGAGCTAATAGCCTAATTCATGTCCCTGCAATGTTTGCTCATTTGCTCAGAGAAGCTGTTCTACCTGCTCCTCTGTCTGCAAGACTTGTGGCCTTTCCGGCGGTGGGTTTCTCTGGACTGTGTAAATGATCAATTAATTACTGATCTCATTTGACTTTTAATTTAATCAGAAGCAATTATAACAACACTGCTGGACCAGTTCCCTAAATTGCTGCGATCAAAACGCCTTTACCTGACAAGTGGAGTTTGCCTGTTGTTTTATTTCCTCAGTCTTGTATGTGTGACACAGGTATGTCGTCTTTTAATACTTCGCAATGTTGCCACATAGTTCTTGTGATAAAGTTATGAATGTAACAGGATGAAGTAATAAAACAGAACCTTGTGCATTGGTCCTTTTTTGACCCATCTGTGTAATGTTGTATAGTGATGTTTCGGATTGACTCACATTGCGAAGTATAAAATCTAGTTAGAGAGGTGAAAATCACAGTGGCACAATGGTTAGCACTGCTGCATCTCAGCGCCAAGGTCCCGGGTTCAATTCCTGCCTTGGGTGACTCTGTGTGGAGTCTGCACTTTCTGCTTGCATCTACGCGGGTTTCCTCCCACAGCCCAAATAAGTGCAGCTTAGGTGAATTGTCCATGCTAAAATTGCCACTTAGAATCCAAAGATGTGCAGGTTAGGTGGGGTTATCGGGTTACAGGGATATTGCAGGGGAGTGGGCTTTGGGCACTCCTTTAATGGATCAGTGCAGACTCAAATGACCTCCTTCTGCACGGTAAGAATTCTATGGTTCGATGGAAAGCATCCTCACAGCATCTACCCTCAAAACCTTTCAGAATCTTATATGTTTCAATCAGATGAATTCTTATTTTCCTAAACTCCAATGCGTATGACCCAACCTGCTCAACGTTTCCTCATCCCTTGAAATTAACCAAGTGAATCTTCTCTTAACTGCCTCTAAATATCCCTCTAATTGGTCACAAGAAGTGAACACTCTGCCGGATCTCACCAATGTTTGGTAGTTTTGCAGGTCTTCCCTACTTTTATATTCCATTCCCCTTGCAATAAAGGCCAACATCCCATTTGCCCCCTAAGTACTTGCTGTACCTGCAAGCCTCCTGAGGCAGGCCCGAAGTTGCAACATAATTTGCCTTTAATGAAGCCATGTTTGTCGGTTTGATTGTATTACAGTTTTCTGAACAATCTGCTACTAATTTCTTTTGAAGGATTTGCCACATGACAGATGTTAGGTTAATTGACCTATCATTTCCTGCTTTCTGTCTGTCTCCTTTCTCGAATAACGGCATCACATTCGCAGTTTTTACCATCTGCTGGAACCTTTCCAGAATCGAGGGAATAGCTTGATTTGTGGAGGGGGAACTTGCTGGTGGTGGTGCCCCGTGCACCTATTGCCCTCATTCTTCTTGGTGGACGAGATAAGCTGGTTTGGGAGGTCCTGTTGAAGAAACCTTGGCGCGTTGTTGTTGTGCATCTTGTAGGTGATCAACACTGGTCAATAGTGAAGGGAGTAAATGTTTAGGGTGGTGGATGCAGTGCTAATCAAATCAGTTGCTTTGTTCTGGATGGTGTTAAGCTGTTTGGGCTTTACTGGAGGTGCATTCTTTCCAATAAGTGGAGATTATTCCACCACAGTCCTAATGGGTGCCTTTTGGTGGTGAAAAGACTTTGGGGTGTCAGGAGGTGAGTCACTCATCGCAGAATACACAGCCTCTGATCTGCTATTGCAGCCGCAGTATTTTATGTGGCTGATCTGGGTAATTTTCTGGTCAATGGAGACATCCTCAGGATGTAAATAGTGGGAAATTTGGCGATGGTAATATCAAGGAGAGATATTTGAGATGGTGATTAGCTGGTACTTGTGTGGGTGATTGCTACATTTACCAGCCCAAGCTAGAATATTGTCCATGCCTTGTTGCATTTGACCATCGACTACTTCATTATCTGAGGAGCTGTGAATGGTACTGAACATTGCGAACTCATCAGCGAGCATCCCTGCTTCTGACATTATGATGGGGGGAAGGTCATTGATGAAGCAGCTGAAAATGGTTGATCCTAGAAAACTGACCAATCTGAGGAACTCCTGCAGCAATAACACGGGGTTGAGGTGATTGACCACCCACAGCCATCTATCTTTGTGCTGGGTATGATTCCAGCACGGGGAGAGTTTCCACTTGGTTGCCATTGGCATTCATGTTACTGGGCTCCTTGTTATCATATTTGGTCAAATGTTGCCTTCATAGTGAGAGAACTCACTCTAATCTCATGTAGGAATTCAGTTTTTGGCACTTACTCGGGTCAAGACTATAATGAAGTCTGAGTAGAACCGACATTGAGCATCGATGAGTAGGTTATTACTCTGTTGATGGCACCTTCCATCACCTGACTGATGGGGCTCAATTTTTCTCAGCACCAGTTTAACTCAATCGAGAACATTCTCATTTGCTTATAAATCCCGATTTTGGTCAAAAAATTAGATGGAATACTTCAGCACACAGAGAATAATCTACATGCAGAATTAAATTCCTCATCAAATATGAGGACTAAACAACCTTTAAAACATTAGAGAAACAATTGGATTCTGTATTGTTGGGATGTCAGCAAATCCTTAACGGCTGAATGAAAACTGGACTGAATGGCTTTCCTCATCTGTAATTATGTCCTCAAAATAACAGAATTGTTATGGTGCAGAAGGAGGCCATTTGGCCCATCGTGTGTGTACCAGCCCTCCAAACAGGCATCATGACTTAGTGCCTTTCCCCCAGTACCCCTGCACATTATTTCTATTAAAATAATCATCTAATGCCTCTTGAATGCCTCCATTGAATCTGCCTCCACCACATTCCCAGGCAGTGCATTCCAGACCCGAACCACTCGCTGTGTGAAAACTTTTTTTCTCACATCACATTTGGTTCTTTTGCAATCAACACTCATTTTTGACTCTTTTACAAACAGGTACAGTTTCTCCCTATCTACTCCAGCCCCCTCATGATTTTGAACATCTCGATCAAATCTCCTCTTAGCCTTTTCCTCTCCAAGTCTCAACTTCTCTATCTATCTAGATGTACGAGGCAGGTTTTTTTACACAGAGGGTAGTGGGTGCCTGGAACTCACTACGGAGGAGGTGGTGGAAACGATAGTGACGTTCAAGGGACATCTTGACAAATACATGAATAGGATGGGAATAGAGGGATACAGACCCTGGAAGTGCAGAAGGTTTTAGTTTAGACGGGCGGCATGGTCGGCACAGGCTTGGAGGGCCGAAGGGCCTGTTCCTGTGCTGTACTTTTCTTTGTTCTTTGTTCTATCCTCATAACTGAAGTTTCTCATCCCTGGCACCATTCTAGTGAACCTCTTCTGCACTCTCTCCAATGTTGTGCCCTCTAAATTGGCTGCCATGTTTACGCGCGTGACAATGATAATGAGATAATTTAATTCATCTGGGTCAGTTTTAAGGACGGGATAGGTCAGAATAACTGCCTGTGCAAAGACCTCAAACATGAACTGCATGGGAATATCTGATTAGCGAGTGTTTTTATTCCTGCTGTACTCATGGTAGTCTATTGACATAGCAATGTAACAGTGCAGAACTTGTTCCTTTAACTTTGAGCCAAAGTGGATGATTTAAGTGTTTCAGACAATGCTTATTTTATAGCTTCCTCAAGCAGCACATTTTCAAACATGTCATTTATTTTCAGGCTGGAATTTACTGGATCAGTTTAATTGATCATTTCTGTGCTGGATGGGGCATTCTTATAGCTGCTGTTCTAGAACTCATCAGCTTAAGCTGGATCTATGGTGAGTGGAATCTTTATTCATTTGTTTCCAAAGACCCATATAAGACAGGCGGTGCCTTCTGCATCCTTTACCTGAAAACCCCTCTTGTTTTTGATGGGTTACAGCTGGTTGTTGTTGAGGCCAATTTTGATGCGGCCATTTTCCTGCTAATCGCAGGGAGGATGTTATTCTTCACCATAAGATAAGCAGGGCCAGAATTTTACATCCAAAGTGCGGGTAAGCACCTGACCCGGAAGTGCGAGATGAAGTTTTGAGACAAGACGGTGGGTGCACATCCCGACGTCATCACCACCCACTCAGTATTTTGGTCGATAGGCACATGAGGGTGTCAAAAGCACGCCCGCAGACAATCAAGTAGTTAGTTTAGCCTATTAAGGGGTCAATTGACTACAATTTTACGTGGCCCCTCTGTCTTTATGGTTGATGGGTGAGCCGATTAGCCTTTATATTTAAGCTGCGACCTTGACCCAGGGTGGGGTGAAAGGTCAGGGCTGGAATAAAATGAACAAATGTGTCTGGTGACATAGGTTTGTGTCTGATTGAGCTGCAGAGACATTGTTTGCAAAGTGTTTCCGTCGCTATTTCTTTTACACAGGTCTGCAGCTCCCTCAGACAGCACTGCAGTGGCTGTCCCCCTGAAGAAGCACGTTGGAAACCACAACGTGCACCCTCCCTTTTCCCGGTGCCCATCTCCTTCCCCTATCCCAGGCAGCACTTAATTTTCCCAATGCGCGTTTCCTACTGGCTGCCCATTAATTGGCCAGTCAGCATGAAATTGCGTTCTGGGGCCGATCACGGCCGGAAGCACATTTTGCGCCGACTTTTGGGCCGCTATGCGCGGATGAGATGGGAACCCTTTAGAAATGGTGGACGTGTTCGATTTCAGGCTCCCCGACCGCATTCCTGGGTTGTCTGATTTTCAGGAGTGCCTTTTAAGTGTGCATGTTGCTTTGGGTTAAAATCCTGCACTCTGCGCTCCTGGTTTAGCTGGCTCCATCGTGGGGCTAGGTAGGTCCTAGTCTGTCACAATTATCACGGACTCGGGGCATGGTTTAAAGATTCATGTTTCACGGCCCCTCAGAGGAATCATGAACTATAGTTTGCATGTAGCGGCCTTTTAAAGGAAATTCAAACTGTTCTCCTCATCCACCCCCCATGCCAATATATCCTCCTACCGACCTCATATGGTTCCTTATCCCCCTGGCCAAGCCTACCAACTGCTCTGGCACCCATGCCATGCGATGGCCTTCTATGCCTTGTATGCTTTCTATCGAAGAAACAAACTCTGTAATGGCAATAATCAATTAATTGATCAAACAAAGACTCCTTTTGGCTCCAGGATAATAAAAGTGTCGATCATCCGGGCCCAATAAAGTTTCAATCGGCAGTTGAAACCTCTTACCTTTCAATCTTGTGAAAATAAACATGATGATATTGACAGCAGAGAGAAGAGAACCAGAGCTCTCAATCAAGCAGTGTTTCCTCTGGGGCTCAGGTGCTTCAGAACTCTAATGGATTTGTGGCCTCTCGGTCAAGCCTCATTATGTATGCTTATTCTCCTATAATGTAAAAAGAAAACCGAGTGATTATGTCTCTCCACTTTCCTGTTGTTCACAGGGGTAAACAGATTCATCAAGGACATTGAGATGATGATTGGGGAAAGGACTTGGCTCTTCTGGCTGTGGTGGAGAGTCTGTTGGGTTTTTATCTCTCCGTGTTTGCTGGCAGTAAGGAGATGTATCTTTTAATGATTTAAATTGAAAATGACCAAGCAGCAGATGTCTTTCATTCTTGAGCTGATCTTGATTTCTGAAATCCTTCCAAACAGGTCATTTTCTTCTGGTCATTAGTGACATACACTCCACCAAAATATGGACCTGTTGAATTTCCATTCTGGGCAACAGCACTTGGCTGGTGTATGATGACCTTCTGTGTAATGTGGATCCCCACCATTGCTATTGTGAGAGTTGTCCAAGCTGAAGGTTTGACTTTGTACCAGGTAAAAAAATACTTTGTTACCTTTAAAAGTGAAGAGAACAGCTCTCCCAGTTTTGACCAGATATTCACTGGAGGATCAGTGGAAAACTAGAGATGGCAGAAATAATAGGCATTTATGTTCTATCTCTCGAGATTGTGTCAATCTTTTAACACATTTTTTTAAAAATCGATACCAGGCATTATTTAAATAGTTAGAATATCTAGGTTCCAGTATCAGTGCCCAGCACTCCCATTCTGTACCCGTCATTCTGAACAATGGTTTTCGTTTCAATCTTGGATGAGCTTCTCGTCTTCTCTCTCACACATACGTGCCACACTCTGACATACAGACACGTGTGCACACACATGAAGAGACAGGCATGTATACAGGTGCATAAAGTTGCACACCAAAACAAATTGAGACACATCTTCAAAATTCCTCTCTAACCCAATAAGAAAATGAAGAAAGGTTTTCAGACACTGCAATGACTCATCTATAATACAATTGTCAACCAGCCAGGCACTTACCACCTTGAACTAGAATAAACGGGCACGATCCAACGGCCACGCTGTGCCGGAAAAGCAATTTGCCGCGGCGGAGCGTGGTCGATGAATGCCGGGAGAGCCCGCTCCCGGGACCGACCCGACTCGTAATGTCTCGCGCGATCCAACGTGACCGCGCGAGACGATCACTTTTTGACAAATGTGCATATTAGATCAAGAGAGTTTGACTCTAATGTGCAGATTCCCAAGGTACCTGAGGCTTTGGGATTCATCCCCTTCGCCTCAGAGACCTCTGGCGAGCGTGTTCAGCACTAGTCCCCACAAACGGGAACGGAACACGTGGGGGTATCCCAGGGGATCGGAGGCCCCCAGATGCCTGCTCTTTGGGCAGGATGGTGCCCTGGCACTGCTAGTGCCATTGCCGTGACACCTGGGTGCCAGCCTGATACTGCCAAGCTACCCAGGTGGCATTGCCAGCTGGCATTGGCACTTCCAAGATGCGCAGTGCGATGCGGGGGGGGGGGGGGGGGGGGTTGTCCCTGCATGGGTGTTCGGCGGAGGGAGGGGGTGGATACATGGGGGGGGGGTGCGGGAACAATCTCATATTGCATTTGGGCTGGGGGGAGGTCAGGGATTGCTGAAGGGGACTCAGAGATCTCCCGCTACACTGGTGAGTTCCAATGAGCGGAGCTCTCCACTGTACAGAACAGGCCTTGGCTGCGCATTCCCCATTCAGGCTCCTTATAAAACATCAGTCGCGTTGAATAGCCATGTGTTTCTCAGCACTGTGATCACCGGGAACATGTGGCTAAACGCGCTGGCTACTTTGTTCCATTTTGGGAGAATCGTGCCCAGCATCTTCTTCCAGCAAACCTTGAATGATAGGAGGGAATCCATACTCCCCACATTGTTCTGGAGAACACTGGCCTTCTATGAAAATAAATACTGCATCAATATTTTCCCATGGGATCACCTGAACTTCCCTCCACAACTTTTGTTTTTGTCAGATCGAGCTACAGGGTAATCTGTTTAGGATCAGCGTTTTGTTCCAGTTGGACGTTAACGGTGGGTTTTAAACTAGGAAGCAATGACTAAACCTTTCACTTTTCCTTTTTTCAGAAAATCTCTGCCGCTTGCAAATCAGCTCCTGATTGGGGTCCATACTTAGAACAACACAGAGGGGAAAGATACAGAAAAAGAGCTGATTCTACAGAAGCCCCCAACTGTGTGCAACTTCTGGCCACTCCTGCGATGTGAAAGTTGAAAACAAAAATTTATTTCGCGTTGTAAGCAATGACACTGACAATCCGCTGCTGGTCTGTCGTACTCTCATCGTAAGTTCAGTGCGAGTTCTCCAGAACAGCCAGCAACCCAGTTGTGGCCCAGATGGGTGGGATTATCCCGACCCCCCCCTGCAATGTATTTTATGGCTGCAGAGGCGGCCAACCGTTGACCAGCAGCGGGATCATTTGGTCCCACCGATGTCTATGGAGTTTTGCACATCCCGCATCCTCTGCCGCCGGGGGTGCCATTGGTAGGACCAGAGGATCCCACTGTGGGAAGGACCAGAAATATTCTGCTGGTAATCTGGAATTCCTTTGCCCTATTTCTTATTTTGACCTTAAATTTGATTGGGTGCTGCCTCAGTAGTCTGTTCTCCTTTTCTTCAGTCTTGCACGAAGATTCTCTTGTTAACTTTGTCCAAACTCCTTTGTCATAACGACTGAGCTCACTTTCAGTTCTTGTTAGCATTTGTTTCCAAGTTCTTGCTCCTCACTCCACTCAGTGATGTTCAGATGCATATCGGAGAGTTCATAGATATAGGATTTGGTGCTCCATAATAACGGCCTCCCAGCTGTGTGTTTCTTGGCAACAGGAGGTGACATGCCATTCACTGGTGACAGGATTCTCTGCTCCTGCCGCTGACAATGGGAATTCTTGTTAAAGCCGGCCGGACCAAAGAATCCCACCGCCTGCGAAATAACGGAAATTTCCGGCCAATGTCTTTCCGGGCTAGCTCTGGTTGTTTACAAAAAGCAAACCGCACCAAAATATAGACTAGAAAAGCAAGGAGGTTGCGCTGAACCTTTATAAATCACTGCTTAGCCCTCAGTTGGAGTATCGTGCCTAATTCCGGGCATCCGACTTTCAAAGGGTTGCCAAGACCTTTGAGAGGGTGCAGGGTGCATTTACTCAAATAGCACAAGGTATTAGAGAAACTGGGATCCTTCTCATTAGAGCAGAGAAGGTTAAGAGGACATTTGATAGAAATGTTCAAGAAACGTAAAACAGGAAATTCAATTATTTAAATAATTATTTCGTTTTGGTATTTACCAGCGAGAACAGTTTGACAGAATATTGAATGAAGGGATGAGTGATTTAATATAAAGGGATGTATTAAATAAACTAAACAAATCCAAAGAGGATAAAGGTCTGGATGGATTGCATCCACATATTTTAAAAGAATCTAAGGAAGAGGTAACAAAGTTATTACTACTGGAAGTATCCTTCCTGTTTGTTCCCTGTTTATTCCCTTATTTCCTCTTTCTTTTATTTTTGCTGTTACATTTTTGATCCATGGATGATTAATGGACTTGCCACTTTAAGACAAGAAGCCTGTATCTTTAATTCAAGCAGGAAGAATCCGGAAGGCTGTGCTGCTCTGAACTGGAGATTGCAGACTGGCGACCATCAGTGACAGAGAGTTGGTTGGGACTTGGTTTGATTGATTTGGCTGGTGGCCTATGAATGAGCCCAGAGGGCTGTGCTCTGCCAGGTAACAAGGGTTGACTGGATATTATTCCACTGGAAGGCTTTTCAGAGTCCCAGAGTTGCTGTTTGGTTTCAGTTTTGATTCTGGCAGCCGGGTAAAGAGATCCAACTAATTCTCTCCGGAACGATCCAGCTAACCCTCTTCATTGTGAGGGCTGACTCACTCCCCAGCAAGCCTCTGGGTGCTCTCTCCTGGACATACAGAGGCCTGAAGACAGATAAAGCAAGGTTTGATGTGAAATAAGGTGCCTCACCAGGAAATACTGTGAGCAATATAACTCTCTCCAGAAAGCTGATTAAAGTTGTGAGTACTGCAGCACTGAAACCAGAGATACCTGAATGAATACGCCTTGAATTGAAGGCTGGGATTGAAGCAAAGCAGCTAAATAAAACCATCAGGAGTCAGGCGTTAAATGACAGTTAACCATTTGTATTTACTGCATATCTTATTATAGTTCTTGTTATGAATAAAACGTAATTGTGTTTAAGCTCACAAACCTGGTGATTGTGATTATTGGGTAGTTTTAGAAGAATTACTGGTTAATTCACTTGTGTTGCGATTTTGGGGAATGTTTTATTCTCAAGCTATCCATAACTTCTTTGAATAACCTTGAGGTAAAATTCGATCCTTGATCTGATTGAATTTCTGTGGGTAGTTCATATCCAGTAAAGAATTTAAGTAACTCCTCCACAATCTTTTTAGCTGTAATATTACGTACTGGAATGGCCTCTGGAAACCTAGTAGACACACCCATTATACACAAAAGATATTGATTCCCACTTTTGGTTTTAGGAAGCGGTCCTACGCAATCAATTAGGACCCTTGTAAAAGTTTCCTCAAAGGCTGGAATGGGTATTACGGGCGCTGGTTTTATCACTGCTTAAGGTTTCCCTATCACTTTACATGTGTGACATGATTGACAAAATTTAACTACATCTTTATGTAGTCCAGGCCAATAAAAATGTTTTTGTATTTTAGCTTGAGTTTTCCTTATTCCCAAATGACCTCCCACTGGTACCTCATGTGCAACTCAAAACACCTCCTTCCTATACCCTACCGGCAATACTACTTGATGAACTTCTGCCCACATTTCATCCGCGTGCATTTGTAAAGGTCTCCATTTTCTCATCAAGACATCACTTTTACGATAATAACACTCTGGTATACACTCAGGTTCCTCTTCCATGTATGCTTTCTGATACATCCGTTTTATTTCTATATCTTTTTGTTGTAACTCCGCCAATTTTCCTGAACTAAAAATATCCGCCTCATCCTCCACCTGTTCTTGTTCTTTTTCAACCATCTGATCAAAAATCGTTTCTGATAATTGCACTTCAAATTCATCTTCACTCTTTGATTTCTCCTCTTGTCTGAACCTGTGACTTTGCGACCTTGTTACGAGACAATCCGGAAAAATCCCAGCATTTTCGTCCTTCAACACTTGAGTTGTCTGATTTTCCACTGGCTTATCAACCACAGTAGGGATCACTCCCACCTGCGATCCAGCTATATCATTACCCAAGATAAACTGTGTTCCTGGACAAGATAGTTTCTCTATTACTCCTACTACCACTTCACCACTCTTCACTGGACTTTCCAACCGTACCTTATATAATTGAACACTACCCCTCTCACCCTGAATTCCACATATTACCACCTTTTCAGGCAACATTCGTCCCAAACTACTTAACTCCTCATCTCTTACCATTAAAGATTGACTAGCTTCCGTATCTCTTAAAATTGTGACTTCTTTATCTGCTCCTTTTACCTGTTTGTTGCCTCCCGGGTGCCAGGGTCCATGACGTCTCGGATCGTGTCTTCAGGATCCTTAAGGCGGAGGGGGAGCAGCTAGAAGTCGTGGTGCACATTGGTACTAACGACGTAGGTAGGAAAAGGGGTGTGGATGTAATAAATGAGTTTAGGGAGTTAGGCTGGAAGTTTAAAGCCAGGACAGACAGAGCTGTCATCTCTGGTTTGTTGCCGGTGCCACGTGATAGCGAGGCTAGGAATAGGGAGAGAGTGCAGTTGAACACATGGCTGCAGGAATGGTGTCGGGGGGAGGGCTTCAGGTATTTGGATAATTGGAGCGCATTCTGGGGAAGGTGGGACCTGTACAAGCAGGACGGGTTGCATCTGAACCAGAGGGGCACCAATATCCTGGGAGGGAGGTTTTCTAGTACTCTTCGGGAGGGTTTTAACTAATTTGGCAGGGAAACAAGACATAAGGTGGCTACACTTTCCAGGGTGGTTGTCACTGCCTTGTATCATTGCCTACAGCTGCCTGCCACAGCAGACATTGAAATGCTAGGGGCAAAGACACTGCAATCTTCAATTTATTTACTTTCAGCTCCTTCCAGGCTGACATGACTAAAGATATGAACAACATCAGTCACGGTGCAGTTGATCCCTGCACAAGTATATGGTTGATGCAACGTGTGCTAAAGCAAACAATTTCATCATGCTCCCTGTGGTAATCTGGAAACACCAGGACTGGGCTTTGAGGTTTTGCATGGAATACAGGATTCCCCCAAGCCCATGCTACCATTGACTGTACCCTTATTACACTGCAACCTTCTGCAGTGTATTGTCAGAGGAGTCATGATGCATCACCCACTGAGGTGACCCTATGCCACACTGCTAACTGCAAAGTGTCAGTGCAATGTTCCAGAACCGCTCGCAATTTGGAAGCAGAATGCTCCACATGCTGCAACATGGGCGAGTAGCATCCCTGGGTTCAGCCCACAGATGCTTACTGATCTCTCCAGCAGACCGGAGCTTGCTGTCCATTTTTCATTTGTATGGCCGTGGAAAGCATTTCTCATTCAATGTCGGGGATTAAAAATCTGTTCTGCAGCTTCGCCTGACGCAGGGGGCGATTTAATGGCCATGCTGCACTTAAGCGAGAGCGCGACAAAGCCATTAAATCATGGGAGAGGCCAAATTCGAGAACCGCGCCAGGCGGTCTAACCACCCCGTCCCGTTGGCAAAATCAGGATCCCCCCTTAACATGGCGAGAAACCAATAATCACCACTTAAGCCCAAACTCCATACAATTAACAGGAGTGACCCCCTATCTAATGACCCCCCGCCCCGTGATTTATTGGTCTCGTCAGCAGGTGGTCTCGCAGATGCTGGTTAGTACTCCTTTTTAAAAATGTGAAGCTCGTGGAATGGCTGCTGCGGGGTCCGAAGAGGAGAGTAGCCATCTTCACTCCCAGGCAACGAGACTAGGGGCACTGGGGTTGCTGCCGCGTTGCTCGGAGGGGGCTGGAGGAGTCCCCGGGGGCCAGCTTTGATTGGGGTGAACTGGCGGAGGGGAGGGGAGGGGGTGGGGGGCGGAGGGAGGAGGTGGCAGCCCATGGCCTGGACTGGTCTGGAGGGGTGGGTGGGAGAGATGAGTATCTCAGTCCGTGGATACACTATGCCAACCCTGGATCATGTGGTCCTGTTTCGGGGGCATCCCTAGTCCTAGAATTGGCAATCGTAGTTAAGTGAGCACTTCACACATCCCACGTGGATCCACGTGGGTAGGCATGCACTGTAGCATGTGGGAGTTATTTCCTAGCATCCCAATCAGACCGTGGGGCCTAAACACAGTGCCTGTCACTGCAGGAGACAACACCACAGATGCTGCGGCCAATATCTGAACACCCAGGGGCTCGGTCGCAGCAGCGAGGACATCTCCGAGGGTGGGCATGTACTCCGGGGAGGGGAACCAGTGCCTGATCCAGGTCACGTGCGGGTGTATGGCATACAGGGTCTGGGGTCCAATGATCAGGGCTGCAGCCGGGGATGTGTGGGCAGAGCGTATCGAGGGAAGGGGTGTGGCAATTGGGAGACTGGAGGATCGCGGCGACTGGAGGACACCACTGGTTGTCAGTCTCACATCCTCACCAATTGCTTACAGATATGGCACAGAGTGGACAACGTCTTGGACCCTGCGGAACCTGCCCTAGTGGTGCTGCTGGCAGGCTCGCCAGCCAGGCGCCGGAGGAGGCAACGGCAGCAGCGTCAACAGAGGCTGAGGTGGCGCCCATGTGCAGGGTCCCGATCCACACCCTGAGGTCCCGGCCACCCATCAGGCCAGGGAGGGACTCAGAGGGGGAGTCCCATGACGGCTCAAGGTGTACAGACATCGCTGGTCTTATGAACAGATGACGGACAGTGTGTGCTACAGGAGGCTCCGTCTCAACAAGGGGACAGTGCAGCACCTGTGCCATGTCCTTGTGGACTTGGCATCTCGTGGAGGGCGAGGATACCCGCTCCCGGTGGCTGTCAAGGTCACCACAGCCCCGAACTTCTATGCCTCAGGATCATTCCAGGGCTCGATCGAGGACTTGTGTGGCATCTCACAAGCGAAAGCCCACAAGTGCATCTGTGAGGCCACGGACGTCCTGTTTGCCCAGGCAGCGAACTAGATAAGCTTTGACAGGGCCAAGCCCAACAGGATGCCCAATAGCTGGTTTCTCCGCCATCGACGGGATGTCCCAAGTCAAGGGGCTCATAGATGGCATGCATGTCGCCTTGCGCTCAATGGGCTGTCAGGGAGTGCCTTACAACAGGAAGGGGTTCCACTCCCTGAACATCCAGCTCCTATGCTACAACCACATGAAGATCATGCACGTGTGTGCATCATTTAATAATAATAATCTTTATTGTCACAAGTAGGCTTACATTAACACTGCAATGAAGTTACTGTGAAACGCCCCTCGTCGCCACCCTCTGGCGCCTGCTCGAGTACACAGAGGGAGAATTCAGAATGTCCAATTCACCTGACAAGCACCTCTTTCGGGACTTCTGGGAGGAAACCGGAGGACCGGAAGGAAACCCATCCAGACACAAGAAGAACGTGTAGACTCCGCACTCAGTGACCCAAGCTGGGAATTGAATCCGGGTCCTTGGCGCTCTGAAGCAACAGTGCTCACCACTGTTCCGCCTATTTCCCAGGGAGTCTGCATGACAGTTACATCTTGGGGCAGTCGGTCATCCTCGGCCTCTTCGAGGACTGCCCCAGGATGCCAGTTGGCTCTTGGAGGATAAGAGGTACTTGCTGAGGACCTGTCTAATGGCGCCAGTACTTAGGCCGGTGACTGATGCCGAGATCCGATGCAATGAGGCCCATGTGGCTACCCGGGCTGTCAATGAGCAGTGCATCGGACTCCTCAAGATGTGGTGCCGATGCCTCGACCGCTCTGGTGTTGCACTGCAGTACACCGCCCAGAGGGTCACCCGCTTTGTGGTGGTCTGCTGTGTCCTCTACCACCTGGCACAGCAGCGGGGCAGTGCTGGAGGTGGAGGTGGAGGAACATTTGGCCACCTCCAAGGAGCAGGACGAAGAGGCACCGGACCGAGAGGGGCTGGAGGACGACTCCGGCGAGGACCCACAGTTCAGATTGGAGGACAGGTGGCAGTGGCTTGGGCCCGGCAAGCCTGGAGGGCCATGGAGGCTCTGATACTCACCTGCTCCACATAAGATGTGGCTTCGTCCATCATTCCCCCTTTCCCCAATCCCTGCTCTGCTCCCCATCCCTCAGCCTTCCCCCTCCCCCCAATTCCCCTCCTCCTTCACCTATCCCCGCACCGTCCCCTCCTCCTCACCATTCCGCACCCTTCAAGAGTCTGCGTAACATCACTCCAGGGTGATGGTACTCTGGTGGCACTGTTACCGGGTCACCGTCGAGGGCAGGGGGGGGTGATGATAACCCATCAACAGCTGAGCACTAATGCTCCTCATTCCATGCCACAGTGTGACCCCTGCCTGTCTGCTCAGTGCTCGTTCACACCCATCACCTGCATGTGGTGTTCCGGGAGGTGAGGTTGTGGGGGGGGGGGGGGGGGGGGGGGGGGGGGTGACGGCGTCTGGGAAGAGTCGACCAGGACCTCCATGTCCAGGGAGGTGGGGCATAAAATTGATGCTCAGCCCACATTGTGGAAGAAAGTGCCAGAGTCATAATTTTGGTCGAGGTCAACAATTGTTATTAAGTAACATATATGTCCCCACAATCTCCCAATGGAGCCCCCCCCCCACCCACCCCTCCTTCCCATACAACGCATCCAAACTCTCTTTACCCCCTCCCCACCCACTCCCCTCTTCCCGAGTGCCCTCCCAGTGATCCTCCACCTGCATGGCCTTCCGTGCTCCACCGCTGCTTCTCGGTGTGTCCCCAGGATGCACATCAGAGGTGGAGGCAACTGCAGCCCGTGGTGTTCGATGTCACTGGGAGGCTGCCCCTGCGTCATCTGGCTCCGCCTGTCCTGGTGGTTGCCCAATATCTGCAGACTTAATGGGCTGAATGACTTCCTTCTGCATTGTAGGGATTCTAAGATTCTATAACTTGGACATGCTGTTGAGGCGCTCAACCAATGGATGTCACTGACTGAGACACGCCTTGGACACCTCCATTCATGCAGTCGACATCATGCACGAGGCTCTTCACTGCATAGTTTTTGCCTCGGTGCCACATATTGCCGGTGCCATCCCCTGTATCCGTAGGCTTTGGGACTCCTCCAATCGGCTATGGACTTGCTTGATGGTTGCTGACATCCCTCTCTGAATCTCACGGCCGCAGCCTAGCATCTGCATCAGCTCCGGGTAGACCTGATCCACAGGCTCGACATCTGACTGGGACCCAGCTGGGTCGTGGGATCCAGCAAACCTCCCACTGCCGTCTCCCCTGGGCTTTCCTGCCTCCACCTGATGTGCATCAGCAACTGTGTGATGCTCACCAGAATGTGCCCAGAAGCCCGGCCACTGACGTTCGCCACCGCTGTGTATGTCTCTGCGCTGGTGGAGGGTGGAGGTGACAGCTGTGATTCTTCAATGGTGGCATCCTCAGAGCTCTCCTCTGAAGTGTTCTCATGGGAGATAGAGGGGGAAACCACCCTGGATGGGCCGGTATCGTCGGATGAAGATCATGTGGGAGAATGGACATGTAGTCAGTGAGTGGGATGGGTTCGCCTGTATGGCCTTAACAACTCACGTGTGACAGGTCATCTGGGTGGGGCCAGTGGATCTTCACTTCTGTGCTTTATGCTGACCTCTACATTGGGTACAGATCTGACATCGGCCACCATCGTGGCCTCCAGGGCCCGTTCCTCAGACAGGGTGAGGGCTCTCATGTCCGTCACGCCGCCGCACATCTGGGCCCTCTCTCATCTATTGTGGGCCAACTTCACCTGAGGGGATGCAGAGGGGGCATCACTAGATGCACGCACGTTTATTGCGCGGGGGATAGGGGCTGGGGGGAGGCGGTTTTGGCGCTGGGGGGGAGGTGTTGATTGGGGGGGGGGGTTGCGATTGGGGAGATGGCCCGTATGAGGGCACGGGGAATGGGGAGTATGGGGGAGAGCATGGGTGGCACTGCTGGACATGGGGGTGCTGGGGCACGGAACGGCACTGGGTGTATATGCCAGGCGCATACCTGTTGGGGGGGGCCTTGGGGGTCGGGGGTCTGGTGCCAATTCACCCATGCGGCCTGGTGGAAGTTGTTGATCTTCTTACAGCACTGGATGCTGGTCTGCCTGGACACACTGCCCGAGCTGATGGTCGCTGCCACTTCTTCCCAGGCGGCACGTGCTGCCCTGTGGCTCACCCTGCACAAAACCTGGGGGAGCAGGGCACCTGGCCTCGACTGCATCCAGTAATCTGCCCAGGCCCGCATCCCTGAATCGTGGGTCTTCTCGGCGGCATGGCTGCGAGCTGAGTTGGGTTGACTGTGCAGGAGCGGTTTAAGTGCTGCCCATCCTTGTTAATGGGAGCGCAGACCTGGCGAATCAGCTGGTGGGACCAGAATTTGCGCCTAAATCCCATGGGGCCCCGTTAAGTGGACCAATTAATGGTTTATAGTGGTGACGGCCTTGTCTGGCCGAGCGTCGGGAAGCTCGCGGCAGTTGCCGCTTGCTACCACACTTGGAAACATTTTGGTTAAATCGCGCTTGTAACGTGAATGGTTGAGATGCCAGCAGGACTGGATATCTCAGGGCTGGATGTGCTGCATACAGGTGAGGGTCTGCTTGGATGGCCACAATCACAGTTTGAGCTTTTTCTCATGTTCAAGTCGTGGAGCAAGTTAGCACATATTCTCTGGTCCACCGTCAAGTGGCTGAGGGATGTCCAGATATTCTCTGGGCGGTTAAAACCTGGGGTTTCAACTCTTGGGTGAGTTACCAGGCCCCCTCCAGTCCGATTCTTCCTGATCTCCCTCCCCGTCTCCGTACCCCGCACCCCCCACAATTATCTGTACCACCTACCTTTAAACTTGCCTGTTCCCTTTAAATTATGCCTTTAAATATCTCCTTTACATAGGAACATAGGAATTAGGAGCAGAAGTAGGCAATTCAGCCCTTCAAGCCTGCTCCACCATTCAATCAGATCATGGCTGGTCTCTTCCTGGTCTCAAATCCATCTCACACCTGTTGCCCAAATCCCTTTAACCCATTTTTTATCAGAAATATATTTATCTCCTTCTTGAAACCATTTAATGATTCAGGGCGTCACGGTGGCACATTGGTTAGCACAGTGGCTTCACAGCTCCAGGGTCCCGGGTTCGATTCCCGGCTTGGGCCACTGTCTGTGTCTGCGTGGGTTTCCTCTGGGTGCTCCGGTTTCCTCCCGCAGTCCAAAGATGTGCAGGTTAAATGGATTGGCCATGCTAAATTGCCTTTAGTGTCCAAATAAGTTAGGTAGGGTTACTGGGTTGCGGGGATAGGGTGCTCTTTCCAAGGGCCGGTGCAGGCTCGATGGGCCGAATGGCCTCCTTCTGCCTTGTAAATTCTATGGTTCTATGATTCCACTGCACTGTGGGGCAGCAAGTTCCATAAATTCACCACCCGCTGTGAGAAGTAGTTCCACCTCACCTCAGTTCCAAATCTACCGCCTCTCAACCTGTATCCGTGACCTTTCATTCTAGCTTGCTCCGCAAGGGCCAACATTTGGCCTATTTTTATTTATCAATCCCTTTTAATATTTTATACACCTCGATCAGATCCCCTCTCATCCTTCTTAACTCCAGTGAGTATAAGCCAAACTGTTTAATCTTTCCTCATACATCAACACCTTCATCCCTGGAATCAATCTGATGAACCTCCTCTGAACTGCTTCCAATGCCCATACATACTTCCTCAAATAAGGAGACCAAACTGGACACAGTACTCCAGATGTTGTCTCGCCAACACCCGATACAATTGCGACAACACTTCTCTACTTTTATACTCCAGTCCTTTTGCAATAAACGCTCGCATTCCATTTGCCATTTTAATTACACGCTATACCTGCATACTGACTTTCTGCGATTCATGTTGAATCAAGACTGCCACGAGCGAGAGGAGGACAATGTAAAGGTCCATTGACCTCGGGCAGGATTTTTTGTTCGTGAGCGGCCAGAGAATCCCGCCCTTAGTTCTTATTTATGAGAAAGATGTGGAAGAATTAACTTTAACAGGCGACATGTGTAGACGGCGACAATTTGAAAACATGTTCAGTCCTGGATAAGGAAGGTTGGAATCTAGGAACAAGAAATAAACTATTGTTCCTCATGTCTGTTCTGCCATTTAATGAGACCATGACTGTTCTGTATTTGAACTCCATCTACTCACCGTTGTTTTATGAAAAACACTTATTGAGCAAAAGTTGTCAGTTTCAGTTTGGAAATATGCTGTTCACCCCCAGTTGTTTGTAGGGTGGGGGATTCAATGGACAGGATTCCCTAAAAATGTGGCTAAGTCCCCACGCCGACGTGAAAACCGGTGTCAACGACTCTGGCGTCAATGGCCCCCGAAACAGAGGCATTCTCCCCTTTCTAGGGGGGCTAGGTTGCTGCCGGAGTCGTCCCCAGCGCCGAAGGGCCGGAGCGGGTTTGCGCATGCGTGGAATGGGCGGCGTGATCTCGCGAATGCGCGAACCGGACGGTGTATTTCCGTGCATGCGCAGAACGTCCAGTGTTTTTCTGCGCATGCGTGGGGTTCCCTTCTCCGCGCCGACCCACGGGCAATATGGCGGAGCCCTATAGGGGCCCGGTGCGGAGGAAAGAAGGCCCCCCACGGAACCAGCCCGCCCGCAGATCGGTAGGCCCCGATCGCGGGACAGGCCACCCCCCCCCACATCCCCTAGGACCGCCCCTGCACATTTACCTGCCAGGTTCCGCTGTGTGTGAGGTGAGTAATTCACACCAGCGGGACTGGGCAAAACTTTACTGTCACTCGGCCATCGGGGCCCGGAGGTTCGCCGGGGGGGGGGGGGGGGGGGGGGCGCTGTCAACGGCCCCTGACCGGCGTGGCAGGAATCCCGCCGGCCCCGAAAAACGACGCCGGAGAATAAAGCAGCCGGCGTTGGGGCGATGGGGCGGGATGCACACCTCCCCCCTGGGAATTCTCCAACCCGGCCCAGGGTCGGAGAATCCCGGCCCATATTTCCACCATCCCGCATGAATAGCAGAGGGATAGGAACCTAAGCACGGTGATAAGGGTAAGAGAAAGAAGGACCGTGGTAAAAGACTGAGGGCTGGATTTACCGTTTTTGAGGCTAAGTACCGACGTAGGCGTGGGAACTGTGGCATTTTGCGACGCCATAATCTGCGCAGAACCCTCACCGATCCTGGGACTGGTGAGGGGCCCAGCATCTGCTGTGGGTAGAAACCCCAGCTCCCATGACAATAACGGCTGGAGAATGGTCGGATCTGTGGCCGCGCATGCGCACAGTGAAGACCTACAGCAGTAGTGCCGTAAAACATGGTGCGCGGACCTGACCAGCCAAATACCGCCCTCCTGGCCACCCGCTGGCCACCCCTGGCCACCCCCCCATCAGTCCCTCCAGCCCTCGCCGAAGCCCCCCTGGCCAGCAGCATGGCTCCCAGCCGCGAATGAGGCGGTGCTGGACACAGTCCGCAGCCGCCATGCCTGGTTTCCGACCGCTGAGATCAGACGTCCGCCTTACAGTCAGGAACTCGGCCAATAGTGGTGGGAGTATTGGGGGAGAGCTTTTAGGTGATGCACCAACGCTGTTCCAATGGCATGCGGCACGCGACGCGATGGCGCCATTTCGGAGGGGGCGTAGAATTAAAAACTGGCGTCAAACCGGCGCCGCCCCCGATTTGGAAGTTGGGAGCGATTCTCCACCCGATCGCCGATTACGATATTGGCGTCAGGCGACGGTAAATCCCGCACAGGGTAATCAAGGTCGAGAGATAAATAGTACAAAGTACAAAGAAAAGTTGGCTGATTTAAAATCACAAAACGGCAAGCCTAAAAGCTTTGCACCTCAAAGCAGAAAGCATTTGGAATAATGTGAATCCGGAAGGTCTGCCGTCTTGGGTCCCGAAGGTCTGCCAGTTGGGAAAAGTGTGTCCTGGGAAAAAAAGATTCAGGCCGTTGGCCATTTTACCACACACCAATGACCTCTCCTTTCTTTCGCAGGCACACCCAGGAAGCAGTGAGGGGGTCCACAGCACCAGGTCCTCGACTCCAGCCCAGAGAGCAGCACAGAGGAGGATTCACAGACCTGGATATTGAAGAGCTGTCACAGAGCTCGCCCACACTTTCCGCCAGTTCGGGGGCACAGACCTCGGTGGGACCCAGTTTTAGAGCAGGCTTACAAAGGGTGAGTACATCACACGGTCTGATTCACAGCAGGCGGAGGCAGGGACACCCCAGGGTGCTGGCACTCGCAGGATTGCTGGAGGCCAGGAATCTGCTGAGTCCCAGTCAGATGACGAGCCTCTGGACTTGGTCATGCCTCAGGGGCTGGAGCCCCAAGGCAAGAGAAGGAAAATCAGGAAAGGGTCTGCCGCACTCCTCGGATTGCAAGGCTGCAATGAGAAGTCTGCCCACCTTTTGACTAAGGGTGTTGATCTGACAGACCAATGCACGGAGGTCACTACTGATCAAGCGGCAGCAGCTTCTGAAACCTTTATTAGGACATCTGCCCTGCACTGCTGTGGGAGATGTATTCAATGGTAGAGGCACTTGGTGGCATCCACCAGGATGGCAGAGCTTCTCCAGCTCACTCTAGCTGCCTCTCCATCTTAAGGAGGAAGCCAAGGATCTTCTGGCAGGGAGGAGACACAACCCTGGGGTCATCCATCCAGGTGACTCAGGATGTTTGACATTACACTCCCCTCTTCCTGTGACTGCTCCAGCTCCATCTATACAGGCCGAGAAGGGTGGCACTGCCAAACAGCAGAACCCCCAAAAACAGATGGGGGCCTTCCACCGTGAAGGTCATCACAGACAACACAGAGCGACAGACAGCGGGCTGCCTCCATCTTGGCTGTGGATGTTGGGAATGCACCAAGACATTGTAGCAAGGCGAGGAATGTTAAGACGTTTTGGTTGATTTGATTTGATTTGATTTATTGTCACATGTACCGAAGTACAATGAAAAGTATTTTTCTGCGGCCGAGGGAACGTACACAGGACGTACATAGTAGACAAAAAGAATAATCAACAGAAAACATCGACAAATGGTGCATCAACAAACAGTGATTGGTTACAGTGCGGAACAAGTGGCGAAACAATTCAAATACATGAGCAAGAGCAGCATAGGTCGTCGTGAACATAGACCATAGAACATACAGCGCAGAAGGAGGCCATTCGGCCCATCGAGTCGGCACTGACCCAACCAAGCCCTCACTTCCACCCTATCCCCGTAACCCAATAACCCATCCTAACCCCTCCTGAATAGTGTTCTGACAGGGAACAGATCAGTCCGAGGGGGAGTCGTTGAGGAGTCTTGTAGCTGTGGGGAAGAAGCTGTTCGTATGTCTGGATGTGCGGGTCTTCAGATTTCTGTACCTTCTGCCTGATGGAAGGGTCTGGAAGAGGGCAAAGCCTGGGTGGGAGGGGTCTCTCACAATGCTGTCTGCCTTCCTGAGGCAGTGGGAGGTGTATATAGAATCAATGTGGGGGTGGCAAGCTTGTGTGATGCGTTGGGCTGAGTTCACCACACTCTGCAGTTTCTTGCGATCTTGGACCGAGCAGTTGCCATACCAGGCTGTGATGCAGCCGAATAGGATGCTCTCTATCGCACATCTGTAGAAGTTTGTGAGAGTCGATGCAGACACACCAAATTTCTTTAGCTTCCGCAGGAAGTAGAGATGTTGTTGGGCTTTCTTGACTGTTGCATCAATGTGAGTGGACCAGGACAGACTGTTGGTGATGGTGACCCCCAGGAACTTAAAGCTATCGACCATCTCCACTTCGGAGACATTAATGCAGACGGGTGTGTGTGTCGTGCTACGCTTCCTGAAGTTGTGGGCATGGTTGTGTGGCGCACAAAGACTCCGTGAGACGAATAGAGTGAAGTCGATGAGGCAAGCCTGTGGGGTGTCCGGGGGGGGGGGGGTTTGCCGCGAAGGGTACGTACGGGGCCCAATGGCCTGCCGCGCGGTCGGGGCCGTAGGCGCGGGTAGCGCGGCGTAGAACTCGTCCATCGATTCTTCGGGAGCTTGCCGTCTCGTCGCGAGCTGGTAGCGAGTGTAGATTTGGTTAACTGGGCGGGCATAGAGACTTTTCAGTGCTGCGAACGCCGTCTGGAAATCGTCAGTGTTTTCAATGAGGGTGAAAATCTCCGTGCTCACCCTCGAGTGCAGGACCTGCAGTTTTTGTTCGTCTGAGACCCGGCCGGTGGTCGGTCTGAGGTAGGCCTCGAAGCAAGTCTGCCAGTGTTTGAAGGCTGCTGCCGCATTCACTGCGTGGGGGCTGATCCTCAGGCATTCTGGAATGATCCTGAGCTCCATAGTCCTTTTTAGGCACGCTTAATAAATTGTAGCGCACAAAGACTCCATGAGACGAATAGAGTGAAGTCGATGAGGCTTTATTAAGCGTGTCTGTTCCCCAGCAGCCCGATAGTAAACTGGCCTGCGGGGGAAGGCACCGGCTTCTTATACTCCGCCTTCAGGGCGGAGCTTGAGGTCAACGGCCAACCAGGACCCGGGATCTGTCAGCCAATGACATTAGGGCTTCCAGTCCCACATGACCCCCAATACATACTACCACAGGTTGTAAATCATTTGTTAATCATTTGTAGATAACATTAAGTTCTGTAAAGGAATTCCCACTATTTTTTTACATTATAAATTTAGAGTACCAATTATTATTTTTCCAATTAAGGGGCAATTTAGCGTGGCCAATCTACCTATACTGCACATCTTTTGTGGGTGAGACCAACGTAAACACGAAGGGAAGTGCAAACTCCACACAGACAGTGACCTGGGGCTGGGATCGAACCCGGGTCCTCGGCACCGTGAGGCAGCAGTGCTAACCTCTGCGCCACCATGCCGCCCTATTCCCACAAATATAACACTTCCTATGGTCCCTTGTTATGATGAATTGTGTCCCTGTCATTTTGAAATGAAAACCTGATTACTGCTCAAGATAAAGGCAGGATTCTCAATCCTAGGTTTCTTCCCTGTTCTGTGTGCAACCTTCCCAGCACCATGATGATGTTTCTTTACAGTCATTGCACAGATTAGCCATGTCTGTATCCCAAAAGGAATTTGGATGTTTGTCACTATGTACAGGGCTGGCATCACAATCATTCTCCATGTGGACGCTCTTCATCTTGGAGGTGCAACTGCCAACCCTTTCCGTTCCCCCCTCCGCCCCCTTCTCCTGGCAGCTTCTGCCTCCAGTGACACTGTTCCTCAAGGTGTCAGCTCACAAAGGATGCTGTTGGATCAGAAAAGGTGAAGCTTACCCCGCTGCATCGCCGTGATATGACCCTGGTCGTTGAGAGCAAGAAGACTGCCATCAGCCAGTCAGGGGTCAGACATTCACATAAGCTCGGTGAGGATCGATGGACTATTCCCATTGCAAGTCATTCTCCTCGAATGTAGGGACAATGGGCAACTGTTGTGTCTCCATGCCAGGAACCTCATCCCAGGGGGTATGTGTGCTTCCATCAGTCAGATGGGAGAGCAATGCTCACAGATGCCATGTGAAGATAAGGATGTCCTCACTGGATCTCCTCAACACCTTCCTTGAACCTTGCGGCAACGAGAACATCCCGAGGTCGTCCACCTCGTCTGGACATCACCATGGCCACACGACCGACATTTTCTCCCTCGAGGAGCTCCTCAGCTTCGGCCCCTTTGACGTCTTCAGCATCGGAGGGAATGTACTGCTCCTCCATCTCCTTCTCAGGCAGTTCCTCCCTCTGTTGAAATGCCAGGTTGTGTGGGGCACAGCAGGTGAACACGATGTGTGACACCCTCTGTGGATTGTATTGCAGGCTCCACCAGACCGATCCAGACACCAAAACGTCATCCTCAGCTGTACCACGAGCCTCATTGTATCTTGTCTCAGCTGCACCCTATGGCCTCCGCACTGGCCACGTCCTCAATGGGTAGCACTTGTCTCTGCCACCAATATTTCAAATAAGGAATTCAGAAGAATCTCCTTTGCCAAGAGAGTGGTGAAGATGTAGATCAACCTAGTGCAGAGAGTGATTGAGACAAATAGTATGGGAAAGTTATGCTGACAGAACTAGGAAGAATGAGAGAATGTGCAAATGCAGTAAAAATGCCAACATCAACTGGTTACGCTTAAAAACCTGTCCTGGTCTGTATATTCTATGTTGTGAGTATTGGACCAGAGATAATGTTCATTACTCCTTCTGGTTAGTTACAGTATTTAAAATAAATGAAGTGAATTATCAAACTTATTATTGTCTCTACTTGTATAAATCTATTGAAAATATAAGAAATAATTAAATAATAATACTGTGCAATTTTCAAGCAAACACATTGAGAGTTCTGTTCTGCCTGTGCTATTGTTTGACGTCAGTTCAGCTGGTGCTGTATCCTTTAAAAATGCGATTACTGTCAAATCTAGAATAGCTGGGTTACAGTCAGGGGGAAAAAAACAAACAGGCAGACAGTGCAGGGATCCCTCGTGGCCGTTCCCCTTCAAAACAAGTATACCGTTTTGGATGCTGTTGGGGGGGATGACCTACCAGGGGAAGGCCCTAGCGGCCAGGTCTCTGGCACTGAGTGTGGCTCTGGGGCTCAGAAGGGAAGGGGGGAGAATAGAAAAGCAATAGTTGTAGGAGATTCAATGGTTAGGGGAATAGATAGGAGATTCTGTGGTCGCGAGCAAGACTCCCGGAAGGTATGTTGCCTCCCAGGTGCCAGGGCCAGGGATGTCTCGGATCGTGTCTTCAGGATCCTTAAGGGGGAGGGGGAGCAGCCAGAAGTCGTGGTGCACATTGGTACCAACGACATAGGTAGGAAAAGGGGTGTGGAGATAATAAACAAGTTTAGGGAGTTAGGCTGGAAGTTAAAAGCCAGGACAGACAGAGTTGTCATCTCTGGTTTGTTGCCGGTGCCACGTGATAGCGAGGCTAGGAATAGGGAGAGAGTGCAGTTGAACACGTGGCTGCAGGAATGGTGGAGGAGGGAGGGCTTCAGGTATTTGGATAATTGGAGCGCATTCTGGGGAAGGTGGGACCTGTACAAGCAGGACGGGTTGCATCTGAACCAGAGGGGCACCAATATCCTGGGAGGGAGGTTTTCTAGTACTCTTCGGGAGGGTTTAAACTAATTTGGCAGGGGAATGGGAACCGGATTTGTAGTCCAGCAACTAAGGTCGCCGATATTCAGGACGCCAAAGCGTGTAATGAGGCAGTAGGGAAGGGAACACTGACAAAGGAGAGTACTTGCAGGCACGGAGATGGGTTGAAGTGTGTATACTTCAACGCAAGAAGCATCAGGAATAAGGTGGGTGAACTTAAGGCATGGATCGGTACTTGGGACTACGATGTGGTGGCCATCACGGAAACTTGGATAGAAGAGGGGCAGAAATGGTTGTTGGAGGTCCCTGGTTATAGATGTTTCAATAAGATTAGGGAGGGTGAAAAGAGGTGGGGGGGGGTGGCATTATTAATTAGAGATAGTATAACAGCTGCAGAAAGGCAGATCGAGGAGTATCACCCTATTGAGGTAGTATGGGTTGAAGTCAGAAATAGGAAAGGAGCAGTCACCTTGTTAGGAGTTTTCTATAGGCCCCCCAATAATAGCAGAGATGTGGAGGAACAGATTGGGAAACAGATTTTGGAAAGGTGCAGAAGTCATAGGGTAGTAGTCATGGGCGACTTTAACTTCCCAAATATTGAGTGGAAACTCTTTAGATCAAATAGTTTGGATGGGGTGGTGTTTGTGCAGTGTGTGTAGGAAGCTTTTCTAACACAGTATGTAGATTGTCCGACCAGAGGAGGGGCAATATTGGATTTAGTACTGGGTAATGAACCAGGGCAAGTGATAGATTTGTTAGTGGGGGAGCATTTTGGAGATAGTGACCACAATTCTGTGACTTTGACTTTAGTAATGGAGAGGGATAGGTGCGTGCAACAGGGCAAGGTTTACAATTGGGGGAAGGGTAAATACGATGTTGTCAGACAAGAATTGAAGTGCATAAGTTGGGAACATAGGCTGGCAGGGAAGGACACAAATGAAATGTGGAACTTGTTCAAGGAACAGGTGCTATGTGTCCTTGATATGTATGTCCCTGTCAGGCAGGGAAGAGATGGTCGAGTGAGGGAACCATGGTTGACAAGAGAGGTTGAATGTCTTGTTAAGAGGAAAAAGGAGACTTATGTAAGGCTGAGGAAACAAGGTTCAGACAGGGCATTGGAGGGATACAAGATAGCCAGGAGGGAACTGAAGAAAGGGATTAGGAGAGCTAAGATAGGGCATGAACAATCTTTGGCGGGTAGGATCAAGGAAAACCCCAAGGCCTTTTACACATATGTGAGAAATATGAGAATGACTAGAGCGAGGGTAGGTCCGATCAAGGACAGTAGCGGGAGATTGTGTATTGAGTCTGAAGAGATAGGAGAGGTCTCGAACGAGTACTTTTCTTCTGTATTTACAAATGAGAGGGGCGATATTGTTGGAGAGGACAGTGTGAAACAGATTGGTAAGCTCGAGGAAATACTTGTTAGGAAGGAAGATGTGTTGGGCATTTTGAAAAACTTGAGGATAGACAAGTCCCCCGGGCCTGACGGGATATATCCAAGGATTCTATGGGAAGCAAGAGATGAAATTGCAGAGCCGTTAGCAATGATCTTTTCGTCCTCACTGTCAACAGGGGTGGTACCAGGGGATTGGAGAGTGGCGAATGTCGTGCCCCTGTTCAAAAAGGGACTAGGGATAACCCTGGGAATTACAGGCCAGTTAGTCTTACTTCGGTGGTAGGCAAAGTAATGGAAAGGGTACTGAAGGATAGGATTTCAGTTCTGGGTCCTCTGCTGTTTGTGATTTTCATTAATGACTTGGATGAGGGAATTGAAGGGTGGGTCAGTAAATTTGCAGACGATACGAAGATTGGTGGAGTTGTGGATAGTAAGGAGGGCTGTTGTCGGCTGCAAAGAGACATAGATAGGATGCAGAGCTGGGCTGAGAAGTGGCAGATGGAGTTTAACCCTGAAAAGTGTGAGGTTGTCCATTTTGGAAGGACAAATATGAATGCGGAATACAGGGTTAACGGTAGAGTTCTTGGCAATGTGGAGGAGCAGAGAGATCTTGGGGTCTATGTTCATACATCTTTGAAAGTTGCCACTCATGTGGATAGAGCTGTGAAGAAGGCCTATGGTGTGCTCGCGTTCATTAACAGAGGGATTGAATTTAAGAGCCGTGAGGTGATGATGCAGCTGTACAAAACTTTGGTAAGGCCACATTTGGAGTACTGTGTACAGTTTTGGTCGCCTCATTTTAGGAAGGATGTGGAAGCTTTGGAAAAGGTGCAAAGAAGATTTACCAGGATGTTGCCTGGAATGGAGAGTAGGTCTTACGAGGAAAGGTTGAGGGTGCTAGGCCTTTTCTCATTAGAACGGAGAAGGATGAGGGGCGACTTGATAGAGGTTTATAAGATGATCAGGGGAATAGATAGAGTAGACAGTCAGAGACTTTTTCCCCGGGTGGAACAAACCATTACAAGGGGACATAAATTTAAGGTGAAAGGTGGAAGATATAGGAGGGATATCAGAGGTAGGTTCTTTACCCAGAGAGTAGTGGGGGCATGGAATGCACTGCCTGTGGAAGTAGTTGAGTCGGAAACATTAGGGACCTTCAAGCAGCTATTGGATAGGTACATGGATTACGGTAAAATGATATAGTGTAGATTTATTTGTTCTCAAGGGCAGCACGGTAGCATTGTGGATAGCACAATTGCTTCACAGCTCCAGGGTCCCAGGTTCGATTCCGGCTTGGGTCACTGTCTGTGCGGGGTCTGCACGTCCTCCCCGTGTCTGCGTGGGTTTCCTCCGGGTGCTCCGGTTTCCTCCCACAGTCCAAAGATGTGCGGGTTAGGTGAATTGGCCAATGATAAATTGCCCTTAATGTCCAAATTGCCCTTGGTGTTGGGTGGAGGTGTTGAGTTTGGGTAGGGTGCTCTTTCCAAGAGCCGGTGCAGACTCAAAGGGCCGAATGGCCTCCTTCTGCACTGTAAATTCAATGATAATCTATGATAAATCTAGGACAAAGGTTCGGCACAACATCGTGGGCCGAAGGGCCTGTTCTGTGCTGTATTTTCTATGTTCTATGTTCTAGAAATGAGGAATAACTGACTCGGGAACTGAGTGACCTGCAACTAAAGTAAACCTGAAAAAAAATAATGTTTAACCTGCAAATTTATGAGCAATAGACATACTCTGTGAGCTTCTGTCATACCTGAGTGAACAGAGCTACCCCATTTTAAACAGCCAATGGGCTGGTTTATGACTGTGGTTTATTGTCCAGTGTGCAGCTTATTAATTCTTAACAAGCGTTTTGGAGCGGTACAAAGTTTGAAGACCTTTGGACAAAAGTGTCCTCCTCAAGTTTTAAATTCGATCCCTAGGAAAGTGGAAGGAAGTGGAAGTTCATCATCGTCCAAAAAATGGAGCAGGGACAAATGCCTTTATCTGATTTCTCACAGATTCACTGTCCAACATACCCTCCAGACAAGACGGCGAGTATTTTATTGTGCTGTTGATTGGGGGATTGCTGTGAATTGCAAAGTTTCTCTGTGAGGTTCAAGGTGTTTTCAAACTACCAACCGAATGCTATTAAATGGAGAACAACAAAGTGTTTCTCTAGCGGGCCAAAACTGTACTTTTGCTTGAGTTCCTGTCTAAGAAAGCCTAATTTCTGAATTGGCCATTTCCTCTCTTCCCCTACCCCCAGGCTGTCACCAGTGAAGTTGTGGGTAAAAGTGACGAGAATGTGGAGCGAGGTAACTGGTCCTCGAAGGCTGACTATTTGCTCTCGATGATCGGCTGTGCTGTGGGTCTGGGCAACGTGTGGAGATTCCCTTATCTGGCTTACAGAAATGGAGGAGGTACTGTAGAAAAATCTGAAATACAGGAGAGAGAAAGACAAAAGTTAAGGGGAACAAATTATAAAGAATCTTAAATTCACTGAAAAAGGAAACTTATTGCACAAGGTAAAGAATACAAGATTAAACAATGCTGATATAAAGAATGATGAATTCAATCTCACAGCTTTGAACTATTTTTACAATTTGTGATGTGTCAATGTGATAGTTCAGAACTGTAGGCAAGAATGAGATACATCGATGAGATGATATTTAAAAATAAATATGAATGAACCTTTGCAGTTGAGTTAAACTGCTGATTTATTAATTTTGAACATATTTAAAAGTGATATTGTTTAAATCTCATGAACCGTCCACATCAGTCACGTTTACTGCGCAATATCTGAAACCCTCAGTTTTTAGCCTCAGGCTATGGGGTCAGCTTTGGAAGTTGGATTCAAACCTGCTCATTTTTGGTGCTCTTCACACGCAATGGAACTGGATCAATGGAAAACCAACAACAAATGTGTAAAAATGCCATAACACCATTGCAAAAAGAGACAGGAAAAATGTTGATTCAGTTAGCGAACGAAATCCACAAAATGGGAATTTCTTTACAATTTCATTCAGTTACTGAACATCCCGCATTGGAGCTAAGCACCTCTCATACACCAATGGATAATCACACCATAAAATCCCATCAGAATGAAAATAAATGGATTCTTTGTATCGGGATGTGTGGAAATAAAGATATTTCTGGACAAACAGGGCTGACAGATTCAGATATTCAGAGAGACAGATAAACTTGTTTTCGCAGCGATCAGAGATAATTTTAACTCAACTTCTCTGGTAGAAACAACGATGTTCAGTTTGAAAACTTGTTAATTCCACTGGTTGTTACGATCCACACTAATGTCCTTTACTAAATTTTCCAGGTGCGTTTCTCATTCCGTACGCACTCATGCTGGCACTGGTTGGGATGCCAATGTTTTTCTTGGAATCTTCCTTTGGGCAGTTTGCTAGCCTCGGACCTGTGGCAGTTTGGAAAGCCGTGCCAATGTTGCAAGGTTAGCGATTGTTCAGCAAAGATGTTTGACAGCAGTTTAAATGGGTAATAGCGTTCAAATCATAATCTGCTGGTTTTATTTTTGTCATTAAACAAGAATTTAAGCTAGATGTCTGAAGTACTGATCTATTATATATTTTACAATATAGTAGATGCACGGGTAATGATCTTCCAAGAATCCTTAAATTCTGGAAATGTCCCTGAGGATTGGAAAACAGTCAATGTAACACCTTCATTTAAGAAGGGCGGGAGATAAAACATGTAACTATAGGCCAGTTAGCTTTACATTAAGAAAATATTTGCGTCCATTAGTCCATTATAAATGATATGATAGCAGAGCATTTAGAAATGTAATATAATCAAGCAGAATAAGTATGGCTTCATGAAGGGGAAATTGTGCCTTCCAAATTTATTAGAATTCTTTGAGGTGGTAATGAGGTGGATAGATAAAAGAGGAAACAGTGGATGTAGCATATTTGGATTTCCAAAAAGCGTTCAGTAAGGTACCACACAATAGCCAACTTAATAAGATAAGAGCCCATGGTGTTGGAGATGGTATATTAGCATGGATGGAGGGTTGGCTAACTAATAGAAGGCAGAGAGTTGGGATAAGAGGGACATTTTCAGGATGGCAACCTGTAACTAGTGGAGTGCCGCAGGGATCAGTGCTGGGACTCAATTATTCACAATATATATTAATGACCTGGACAAGGTAAGCGGATGTATTATTGCCAAGTTTGCAGACGACACAAAAATAGATGGGAAGGCAAGTAGTGAGGATGGCACACAGAGACGGATATAGATAGGTTCAGTGAGTGAACAAAAACCTGACGAGCTGGTGACCCTGTTGGACATCGTGGAGGAGAGGCGGGCTACTATGTGCCCCGGTGTGGGAAGGAGGCTGCCATCCACGTTGTACATCGGTCCTGGGCACGAGAGCGCCGTGGGCCCCACCACCAGGGCCGGACAGCAGGGCCGCAAAAAGCTGCACGACCTCCTCAGGGTGACCAAGGCGAGTAAGTAATGGAGAGCGACAAGAGCCCCCAAACCACAGCCCGAGACACCCCAGAGCACCAGTCGGGGGTCGACACTGACTTCCCATCACAGCCTGTCTCCAACACCCTCCATCATCCCAGGTGCACTAACCTGAATTGGACATGTTGGCGAAGGGGCTCCTGGGGCACTACTTGTTGCGCACCACCATGTCTCAGGGCACCCCCACCCTCTATCCCTGGTGCATCTGATGGACAGCAGGCAGAACATGCTGGACTACACCACCTGGGACACCAGAGTGACTGCTGGGCCTGTCCAGGCCTGGTCGCTCCAGAGACCAGCCGTCAAAGGTCCCACGTCACAGGGTGGGAACCGCAGCAGGTTGCCTCCACTCCTAATGTACCACTTGGGGATTCAACGGTGGGTAGCGTTAGGGCCCATCAGGCCAAAAAGGTGGACACCAGTTAGGTTGGCACGGGTGCAGCATACAGTATAGCATTGGTGGCTAGGGCACAGATCTGTACATATATGTTCACTGCTTCACAATACACACCTGTTCAGATCATTGCAACTTGCCTCGGTGTTCTGTCAGAAGGGTGTGAGGGATGGGCTTCGGATGGGCTGGCTGCAGAGCAGGCTCTGGGGGAGCCGGGGGAGATGGGCGGACATTAGGGATGGGCTTGGGCCCGGAACCCCAGTTCACCTCTGTTCACCATCGTGGTGCCCGCCCTCTCACCCCTCCCTGACCCGCTGTCCCTCTCCACCCCAAGGATTTGACGGGACCGTGTGATGGAGTGGCCAGTTCGCATGCAGGGATCACCCAGTGGAATGTGCGACAGTGGGCAGGAGTCAGATATTGTCAGACGATGTAGAGCACCAGAGCTCATCCTAGAGCGAGTCATCATCATCCCCCATCCCATGGACCAGACCCAGTGTTACTGCCAACCCAGGGCCTACACCCCGTGGTGAGGCAGGTTGGAATCATGGAGGGGATTGCAAGTGGGTGGGGGGGTTGGGGGGGGGGGGGGGCGGGAGGGAGAGGGGGGTGACACAGGGAGGTTGGTCATGGGAGAGGTTGGTCGGACGGGGGCAGATGTAGAGGTGGGGAGGGGTGTCTGTATCGCTGGCCAATCCTCCGTTGGTGAACCTGGGGCGCTTAGGGCGTCCTGTGCACACAAGCCCAGGCGCACAGGTTGTGCGGCATCCTATGCCTGCCCGGGCCCCATGTCCTGCCCATCCTCACCCTTCCCTGTCAGACGTGACCTGGCCTTCATCACCCTCCTCCAGCACATAGCACCTCTGCTGCACAATGTTACAGAATTTACAGAAGTTACAGTGCAGAAGGAGGCCATTCGGCCCATCGAATCTGCACGGGCTCTTGGAAAGAGCTCCCTACCCAAGGTCAACACCTGCACCCTATCCCCATAACCCAGTAACCCTACCCAACACTAAGGGCAATTTTGGACACTGAGGGCAATTTATCATGGCCAATCCACCTAATCTGCATATTTTAGGACTGTGGGAGGAAACTGGAGCACCCGGGGGATACCCACGCACACACGGGGAGGATGTGCAGACTCTGCACAGCCAGTGACCCAAGCCGGAATCGAACCTGGGACCCCGGAGCTGTGAAGCAATTGTGCTATCCACAATGCTACCGTGCTGCCCCTGTTGTGATGTTGTGAAGAATGCAGCTGGCCACCATGATGTGGAAGACTTTCCCAGCGCTATTCCGGAGGGGCCCTCCAAAGTGGTCCAGGCACCTGAATCGCATCTTCAGAATATCTTCTCTGAGCGTAGTGAATCTGTGGAATTCTTTATCTCAGAGGGCTATAGAGACTGAGTCATTTAGTATGTTCAAAGCTGACGTAGACAGATTTTTAATTAGGAAGGGAATCAAGGGTTATGGAAAGTGGAGTTGAGGATTATCATTTCAGATTAACCGTGATCTCATTGAATGTCTTAGCAGAACCGATGGGCCGAATGGCCTACTTCTGCTCCTATGCCGGATTGGCTCCATGGTGCTCAAGTACAGAAAAAAATGCAATTGATTTGTCTGACCAGCAGAATCTGTCAGTTTATTTTAAACCAAAAATTCCCAATCTAAAGTCGCTTCTTTGTTTTATTTTAAGGTGTGGGGATCACTATGGTCATTCTGATTACAATTATCAACATTTCCTACAGTAGCATGATCGGTTACAGCCTGTATTACTTGTTCGCCTCCTTCCAATCCCCCCTGCCGTGGACTGACTGCTTCAGTTGGTGGGGCGCAGATGAAACATGCAGCAGGACTCCCAAAGGTACTGTCTGAACGTCTATTGGGTAAAGTATAGAGACCGACTGTTCATTCCTCAATCTGTCAGACTGAATAGGAGAGAAAAATGGACAGTAGTTTCAGGACCATTTTCATTGGGATCACACAGCAGAGGTACTTGGGATAGAAATCCGCAGAAGTAAGCATGGGCGACACGGTAGCACAGTGGTTCGCACTGTTGTTTCAGAGCGCCAGGGTCCCAGGTTCATTTCCCGGCTTGGGTCACTGTCTGTGTGGAGTCTATACATTCTCCCTGTGTCTGCGTGGGCTTCCTCCGGGTGCTCCGGTTTCCTCCCACAAGTCCTGAAAGACGTGCTGTTAGGTAATTTGGAAATTCTGAATTCTCCCACTGTGTAACTGAACAGGCGCCGGAATGTGGCGACTTGGGGCTTTGCACAGTAACTTCATTGCAGTGTTAATGTAAGCCTATTTGTCACAATAAAGATTATTATTATTGTCATGTCACCATGTCATCGAGATTGCAGGATAATCAGTAATGAATAAAAAATGAACAGTGGAATAAAATTAAAGAAAATATTTGAACTTCCATGTCTTGTTCTTCTTTGCCACTCAGAAGTTCACCTTCTTCTTTCAATTAGATTTCTTTCTGTCTAGTGTTTGACATTTGTCTGTGTGTCTGTATATTTGTCTGTCTGTCTGTCTCTCCCTATCTCTCTCTCTCTCTCTCTATATATATATTTATTCATGTCTTACATTAACTCTCTTGTCTCTGTATCTCTGTGTTTGCCCAGGAATCTTTTTCTCCTCCTCCCTAACCCTAACCCTAACCCTAACCCTAATTTTTCCCATCATCTGAGTTTTTCCCGAAATAGCTCCCATCGTTTTTACCCTGCGAGCTTCGCTCAATCTCTCCCTTCTGACTGATTTTACTTCAAAGTTTTCCTTTTTTTCTCATCCTTCCATAATGACTCACCCAACAATATCTGTACGTATGTGAGTAAAGCTGGGTGCCACTCCTGCCGCCAAGCGATAGGGGCCCCAGTAGGATCCCGTCAAAACATTGTAAAAAATTAACACAACTGTAAAAATGTAAATTAGTAGCCAGCAATGCCCACATCCCATTAATAAATAAAATGAAAAAAAAAACAGACCTGCCATTGCTCCATCGGCTGACCAACTTCCCACTGTCCCATTCCATGGCTCCCATGCCACCACGGGAGTCACACCGGCTGAATTGCTTCATTGCCTCAGTACCTGTTTGGACATGATTTTTTTCCCCCAAATTTTGTGTGGAGGGTGGAGGCACATCTGGCCTGCCAGAAACAAGTTAGGAATAAGGGGCGTCATTCTCCGACCACCCGCCGGGTCGGAGAATGGCCGTTGGCCGCCGTGAATCCCGACCCCGCCCCCGCCGAAGTCTCCGAAGGGAGAAAAGTCGGCGGGGCGTTAATGGCGCCGCTGCCGTGGAGAATGTCACGGGTCTGCGCAAGGCAGCCGATTTTCGGCCTGCCGATATTCTCCCTTCCGGATGGGCCGAAGTCCCGTCGACGTGATGACCGTTCACGTCGACGTCAATCAAACCTCCTTTTCATCGGCGTGACCCGGTGCTCCAGGCTCACGCTGACCAGCGAGGAGGTGAGTGACGGCCTGGGGGGTTGGCTCTGGGCAGGAAATGGCGTGGCCGCAGACTGATTGCGTGAGGAGAGGTGTGTCTCGGCTTGTGTGTGTGTGCGGCGGGGGGGGGGGGGGGTGGTTAGAGTAGGCTGGGCTCCGGGGGAGTGCCGGGAGGGGGTCCGTGCTGGGGTGGAGGTTGGGGGTTGGGGGGGGGTCCGTGCCGGGGTGGAGGTTGGGGGTTGGGGGGGTCCGTGCCGGGGTGGAGGTTGGGGGGGGTCCGTGCTGGGGTGGAGGTTGGGGAGGGGGTCCGTGCCGGGGTGGAGGTTGGGGGGGGGTCCGTGCTGGGGTGGAGGTTGGGGGTTGGGGAGGGGGTCCGTGCCGGGGTGGAGGTTGGGGGGGGTCCGTGCTGGGGTGGAGGTTGGGGGTTGGGGAGGGGGTCCGTGCCGGGGTGGAGGTTGGGGGGGGTCCGTGCTGGGGTGGAGGTTGGGGGTTGGGGAGGAGGTCCGTGCCGGGGTGGAGGTTGGGGGGGGGTCCGTGCTCGGGTGGAGGTTGGGGAGGGGGTCCGTGCCGGGGTGGAGGTTGGGGAGGGGGTCCGTGCCGGGGTGGAGGTTGGGGGGGGGTCCTTGCCGGGGTGGAGGTTGGGGGGGGGTCCGTGCTGGGGTGGAGGTTGGGGAGGGGGTCCGTGCCGGGGTGGAGGTTGGGGGGGGGGTCCGTGCTGGGGTGGAGGTTGGGGAGGGGGTCCGTGCCGGGGTGGAGGTTGGGGGGGGGTCCGTGCTGGGGTGGAGGTTGGGGAGGGGGTCCGTGCCGGGGTGGAGGTTGGGGGGGGTCCGTGCTGGGGTGGAGGTTGGGGGTTGGGGAGGGGGTCCGTGCCGGGGTGGAGGTTGGGGGTTGGGGAGGGGGTCCGTGCCGGGGTGGGTGATGGGAGGGCAAATGAGTTGGTCCACCTGGCCAGGTGCCAGCCTCCAACAGTTGGACCCATGCGGTCCATGCCACCTGGCTGGGGGGAGGAGGGGATATGGGCAATGATGACATGTCGTCGTTCCCCTCCCCCCCACCAGGCCGTCATGTTTTCAGACCATCCAGCGATGTTGGCCGCCGTGGTGGCAGCCGCTCATGTCTATGTTGCCCTGGATGAGGAGGAGGAGGAGGAGGAGGAGGAGCGTGCCAGAGAGGCGGCGCAGGCTGCCGCAGAGGGGCAGGCGGCAGCCGCCCAGGCTGGAGGGACACCTGACCGACAGGACGAGGAGGGGGAGGAGGACGTCGTGGCCCCACGGCAACGGAGGCACCCGAGGGCGCCCCGTGTGTACCGGCCCCGGCAGTCATACCAGGACCTCACGGACCAGGAATGCAGGAGGAGACTCCGGATGAGCCGGGAAACCATGGCACACATCTGCCACCTGCTGGCACACCTGTCACCGCGTGGCACTGGCGGGGGACACCCTCTCCCCGTGTCCGTCAAGGTTACGGTGGCCCTGAACTTTTATGCAACGGGGTCATTCCAGGCACCGAGTGGGGACCTGTCCGGCATATCGCAGACATCGGTGCGTCGGTGCATCCGGGCAGTGACAGATGCCCTTTATGCCATGGCGCACCGCTACATCCGCTTCCCCGTGGACCGGGCCAGCCAAGATGCCCGGGCCGTGGGCTTCTCTGCCGTTGCCGGGTTCCCCATGGTCCAGGGCGCGATCGATGGGATGCACGTCGCCGTGCGGCCACCTGCAGAGAACGGCCGTGTTCACTAATAGGAAGGGGACCTATTCAATGAACGTACAGGTGGTCTGCGACCACCGCATGATGATCCTGCACGTCTGCGCCCGTCACCCAGGCAGTGTTCACGACTCATTCGTGTTGTCGCGGTCATCCATCCCCGGCATGTACGAGGGACGCCATCCCCGGCTGAGGGGCTGGTTGCTGGGCGACAGGGGCTACCCATTGCGATCGTGGCTGATGACGCCTATACGGAGGCCACGCAATGAGGCGGAGAACCGCTACAATGATGCCCATGTAGCGACAAGGGGAGTGATCGAGAGGTGGTTTGGCGTGCTGAAGATGCGTTTCAGGTGCCTGGACCTCTCTGGGGGCGCCCTCCAGTATCAGTCAGATAGGGTCGGCCGCATCATTGTGGTGTGCTGCGTCCTGCACAACATAGCCCAGCAGAGGGGCGATGTGCCGCAGGCAGAGGAGAGCGGAGTGGAGGAGCAGCAGGAAGAGGCCCAGTCCTCCCCAGATGAGGGGGATGGGGGCAATGGTCAGGGCAGACGGGGTAGACACAGGCGGGTGGCTGTCCACCGTTACCGGCTGGCCCAGCGGGCACGGGACAGACTGATAGACGCCCGCTTCACTGACTAGATGGGCGTGGGAATCGGGTAGTATGGCCACAGACCGCACACCATGACAACAGCCGACCACCCACACCCCCCACCCATCCACCCACCCAGCACCCCCACCCCCCCCTCCCCAACCCCACACACCCCACCCGCATGCACACCACCCCCCCACCCCCAATTGCCGATCCACCGGCGGCACAACGGGCCGGGCTCACCCAGTTGCAGGTGGACGCGTGTCTATCGCAGGCCATGGAGGATGATGACAACCCGCCTCCGATGAGCTCCTGGCTCTACATCGTTGGACTATGTCTGACCCATGGCCACAGTACCACCATCCACCCGGACCATCCCTGCATGCGGCTGTGACACTGCAGCGCACGGTCCCGTCCTCTGCCCGGGGGATGTTGATGGCGGCCCAGGGGGAAGGGGGCAGACTCACCTGGGGCTGAGGTAAGACCACCCGTCACACACACACTTGCGCTCAACGTACATGACACGCCCGCACACTTTGGACAGAGCACAAAGGCAGCTTCGGTAGGTGTAACATTGACTTTAATAACCAAAGGAGTTCATGCACGTGCCCTAGCCCCTAAAACTCATCTGTGCCCTGCACCCGTGCCAACTTACTCAGTGTCTAATTGTTTGGCCTTACGGGCCCTTTGACTACGTCTACGTGGTTCCCCAGACGGTACAGCAGAACTGGAGGTGGACTCCTGTGATTCCTGCCCTCTGACACCGGATCCCTTTGGCGGCCGTTTCCTGGGGCGTCCTGGCCTAGATGGGCCAGGCTGCGGCCCGGGCGACTGGGATGGCGAGCTGCCAACCTGTCCTGCCCGTTGCCCACCCGATGCACCTGGGACGGAAGGGGGGAGTCCGAGGTGTCGCGGTGTACCGGGACCTCCCCTACAGAGGGAGCCGGGACGGACCACACCACCTCCTCCTCCCTCGGGGTGCCCGATGGCCCCCAGGCCTCTACATGGGTGGGGGATGCGAACGGACTGGCCATCCGACGCGCCCCCGACATCTGGCGCTGCCAGTCCTGGAGGCCCGTGCTGGTATCGACAGGGGTCTGCAGGTTTGCAGCCATGGAGCCCAGGGGGTTGACGAACCCTGTCTGCGACAGTGCGACGCCAGCTCGCACATGGCCACTGGCGCCGATGCCCTCAGCGATGGCCTGCTGAGACTGGGCCATGTCCTGCAGAGACTGGGCCATGGCCTGCAGAGACTGGGCTATGGCCTGCTGAGACTGGGCCATGGCCTGCTGAGACTGGGCCATGGTCTGCTGAGACTGGGCTATGGCGTTGAGCGCCTCTGCCATCTGGCGCTGGCACTGGCTCATGGCCTCCTGTGAGAGGGCAGCCATTTCCTGGGCCACAGACGCCGCCTGCACGGAAGGCCTCAGGCCTCGCAAACCGTTCCCCATGTCTGACACCGTCGCACCCATTGCCACCACCGCGGACGCCACCCGTGCGGTGTCAGCCTGGGTGGCACGCATGACCGGGACCACTCCCAGCTCCTGGACGCGGGTGGACTCCTCCACCTGCGACCGCAGCCGCCGCAAGCCACCCGTCACCCTATTCGCTCGTCTCCGTGTCGGTGGTTGCATCGGATCTATGTGTGGGTGTGGTAACTGCAGGAACCCGGGATCCATCTGGGCGGCAGATGTTCGCTTGGCCTGGGCTGCCCTCCGACCGCCCGGTCCCTCTGCTGCTCCTACCTCCACCTGCTGTACCGGGACGGCTGTGTTGTGCGCACCAGTGAGTGTACCAGACGCCTCATCACTAAAGTGCCCAACCGTGGTGAGTGTTTCTGCGATGGTGGAGGGTGTTGGTGACAGCAGTGGCGTTGTGTCGTGCTCTTCGTCCCACTCTGAGTCCATGGCACTTTGGGGTGGGGGTTCGTCTCCACCCATCCACTCTGAGTCACTGTCCGGTATTTCGTCTTCCCGGGTAGGGGTGTCCTGGGTAGTGCTGTCCTTGGTAGTGCTGTCCCGGGTAGTGCTGTCCCGGGTAGGGGTGTCCTGGGTAGTGGTGTCCCGGGTAGGGGTGTCCTGGATAGTGGTGTCCTGGGTAGTGGTGTCCTGGCTCAGATGTGACGGGGGCCTGTGGCTGCCCCCCTCATCGCTGGGTGGTCGCTCCCGCACGTGACGGGGGTGTCGTCTCCCTGTTGCTCCAGGTCTCTCCGTCTCCCGTGGTGTGCGAGGGGCATCCTGCGGGTGTCGCATGCTGGGGGGTCCGGGTCTCTCCGTCTCCCGTGGTGTGCGAGGGGCATCCTGCGGGCGTCGCATGCTGGAGGGTCCGGGTCTCTCCGTCTCCCGTGGTCTCCGAGGGGCATCCTGCGGGCGTCGCATGCTGGAGGGTGCGGGTCTCTCCGTCTCCCGTGGTCTCCGAGGAGCATCCTGCGGGCGTCGCATGCTGGAGGGTGCGGGTCTCTCCGTCTCCTGTGGTCTCCGAGGGGCATCCTGCGGGCGGTCTGCATCTGCGGGGATGGGTGCCTGGACGTTTGGTCCTGCGATACACAATGAAGCATGCATGGTTAGACATCAGGCAGTGATCAGGTGATACGGGGGAGGGGGATATAGGGGAGGGGGGATATGGGGACGGGCTGTTGGTGGCTCACTTGCTCGTAGGGCCCCGACCTCTGCATCAGCAACCTCCCGGTCCTCAGGTCCGCCAGCCAGTTCCAGGGCCCTTTCCTCGTGTACGGTCAGTGGCCTCTCATCAGCGGGCCCCCCTCCAGTCCTCACATGCTCCCTATTGTTGTGTGCGCGCTTCTCCTGTGGGGGGGGGGTGGTGGCAGGGGTAAAAGGCAACAGTGTTAGGCAGGTATATGAATGCACGCCATCGGTTGCGCGTGCATTGCAGAGGTTAAGGTTAGGGCTGGATTCACTTGGGGATATGGGGGATATGGGGGAGGGGGGATATGGGGGAGGGGGGGATATGGGGGAGGGGGGATATGGGGGAGGGGGGATATGGGGGATATGGGGGAGGGGGGATATGGGGGAGGGGGGATATGGGGAGGGGGGATATGGGGGAGGGGGGATATGGGGGAGGGGGGAAATGGGGGAGGGGCGGATATGGGGGAGGGGGGATATGGGGGAGGGGGGATATGGGGGAGGGGGGATATGGGGGAGGGGGGATATGGGGGAGGGGGGATATGGGGAGGGGGGATATGGGGGAGGGGGTGATATGGGGGAGGGGGGATATGGGGAGGGGGGGATATGGGGGAGGGGGGATATGGGGGAGGGGGGATATGGGGGAGGGGGGATATGGCAGATATGGGGGAGGGGGTATATGGGGGAGGGGGGATATGGGGGATATGGGGGAGGGGGGGATATGGGGGAGGGGGGATATGGGGGATATGGGGGAGGGGGGATATGGGGGAGGGGGGATATGGGGGAGGGGGGATATGGGGGAGGGGGGATATGGGGGATATGGGGGAGGGGGGATATGGGGGATATGGGGAGGGGGGGATATGGGGGAGGCTCACCCTGCCTGCTCTGACGAGGTCGTTCACCTTCTTGTGGCACTGGGTGCCTGTCCGTGGTGTTAGGGCCACAGCGGTGACGGCCTCTGCCACCTCCCTCCACAGACGCCGGCTGTGGCGTGGGGCAACTCTGCGGCCGTGCCCGGGATACAGGGCGTCCCTCCTCTGCTCCACCGCGTCCAGGAGCGCCTCCACATCGCGTGACTCGAACCTCGGGGCTGAGCGACGGCCAGCCATCAAGTCGGGTGTTGCGGTCGGATGTTCCGGTCGGGTGGGGGGGAGCTGCGCGGCCTTATGAGCCGTCACGCCGTGCAGCGCGTATGACGTTGCACGGCGTGAACCACTGCGCAAGCGCGGATCCCGTTACGTCGCTGCTAGCCCATTTCGGGCCGCAGACTATCGGCCCATTTTTATGACGTGACGCAAGTGGGATTTGCACCATTTTTTGCGCCGATAACGGAGAATTTTGCCCAAGATTTTATTGTTAAAACTCACTCAGGTAAAAGTGTAAGAATTATTAAAAAGGTAAAAACACATAGGCGGGTAGTGTCTAAGGGAGAGGAGTAGGCATGTGCAGTATGGTTTGATTGAAGTAGTGGTTTTATATTGATGTTTGCACATTTCTGTTATCTGTAACTGTTTACAATGCCAAAAAATACCTCAATAAAATTGTTTGTTTAAAAAAATAGGTAAAAACACATTCCAATGTTCCTTTTGGTGGTCTTGAAATTCCAGTGGTGTTACAGCTGCTGTGAGCTGAATGTGTTTCTGGAGACCGTCTCGTTTAAACTGTAATCCATCGCTTTCTAAAGTGAATGCTCTGATATCCAAAGCTCCTTTTGATCAAAAATCTATCTTGTTGATTTATCTCAAAATGTAACAGGTATAAGGGCCGAGATTCTCCCCCAACCGGCGGGCGGGCGGTACCAACGTCAAAGAGTGGCTGAACCACTCCGGCGTTGGGCCGCCTATAAGGTGCGGATTCCTCCGCACGTCCGGGGGCTAGGCCGGCGCTGGAGGGGTTGGTGCCGCGCCAACCGGCGCCGAATGGCCTCTGTCAGCTGGCGCGAGTTGGCGCATGCGCGAGAGCGCCAGCGTGTTCTGGCGCATGCGCAGAACCGCTGGCGGGATCCCTGCGCATGCTCAGGGGGTTTCTTCTCCGCGCCGACCATCGCGGAGCTTTACAGAGGCCGGCACTGTGGGGGGGGGGGGGAAAGAGTCCCCCCACTGCACTGGCCCACCCGCAGATTGGCACTGACCCCCCCCCCCCCCCGGTGCCGGATCCCCCACGCCCCCACAAGGACTCCGCAGGCCGCCTCCCGAAGACTCCGCAGGCCGGGTCCCGCCGGTATGGAGCTTGGGTATTTCACGCCGGCGGGACCGGCCGAAGACGGGCGGCCGCTCGGCCCATCGGAGCCTGGAGAATCGCCGGGGGGTGGGGGGGGGGCACTGCCAATGGCCCCCCGACCGCCGCAACATGATCCCCGCACCCGCCAAAAGACTGGCGGCGGAGAATTCGGCAGCCGGCGGCGGAGTGGCGGGGCGGGATTCACGCTGCACCCCCAGTGATTCCCCGACCTGGCGGGGGGTCGGAGATTCCCGCCCAAGGTCCCAAGCCTGATAGTAGCAGAGTGGCAAAGAGAGAGAAATGGCGTGATGTTCTGAAGCCGTCTTCCTGGTGTTATCATGCATTCTGCAGACTCCTTCTGTACCATGGAGACAATCTTATAGTCATAGATTTTCACAAGTGGGGTTCGATCGTGTGACAGCTGGCGATTGGCACACAATGGAGAACAATCCATATTAAATAAAAGAGCTTCAATCTCCCACCAAGGTGCCACGAAACCGATAGGGAAGCCTTAGCACCTTCTTGCACAATGAGATTCACAAGTCCTTCTTTGTTCCTGGCTGTTTCAGGAGCCAAGAAGTCAAGTGGCCTATTGTCCTTCGCCAGTAACCTTCAACTTTCTCGGTGGTGTCTTAACCCAGAGATGCGTTAGGAAATCAGGGTGCGCCGGGGGAGCGGGGGGGGGGGGGGCGGGGAGTGGGGGGAGTGGCGGGGGGGAGGGGAGGATTTGGGGTGGATCAGAGGGCCCACCTCACCACCAGGTGATCCTGCAAGACACAAGATAAGATGCATGATTTGACCGAAGGTTGGTGGGTGTAGGGGCAGGGTGGAGGTGGCACTGTGGGGGGGGGGGGGGGGGTGCAGGGGGTGGGGACAGTGTGGGGTGGTGACACACGTGTCATGGGGAACTGCAGCTCGGTGGTGTCTCATTTGCTCGCCCGATGCCGACCTCCGACCTGGTGACTGCCCTCTCCCCGGATGCACCAATCAAGTCCAGTACCTGCTGCTCAGCTGTGGTGAGGGACCACAGGATCGGCGGTCCCCCTCCAGTTTTGTTTCCTCCCTCCCGGCCGTTGTGGCGGGCGGGAAAGGGGGAAAGACAAAAAATGCACAGCATCAGTCAGTCGGACACATGCAGCACGGGGGATGGGTACCAGGTGACCTTCGTGGCCAGGGCACCCGGCCATGGCGGCCGCTATGGGTGCTGGCAGGTGGTGCAAGGTAGGGGTTCACTCGCCCTCTGGGTGGGGGGGGGGGGAGGGGTGGTATTATCATAGAATTTACAGTGCAGAAGGAGGCCATTCGGCCCATCGAGTCTGCACCGGCTCTCTACCCAAGCACTCTACCCAAGGTCCACACCTCCACCCTATCCCCATAACCCAGTAACCCCACCCAACACCAAGGGCAATTTTGGACACTAAGGGCAATTTATCATGGCCAATCCACCTAACCTGCACATCTTTGGACTGTGGGAGGAAACCGGAGCACCCGGAGGAAACCCACACACACACGGGGAGGATGTGCAGACTCCGCACAGACAGTGACCAAAGCCGGAATCGAACCAGGGACCCTGGAGCTGTGAAGCAATTGTGCTATCCACAATGCTACCGTGATGCCCGTGGCAGGATATTATGGGGGTGTGGGCTGGGGGTGAGTGCCAGGGGCACAGTGCTGCCTACTCACACTGGCTGCCTGAGGAGGTCGTGCAGTTTCTTGGAGCACTGCTGGCCAGTCTTGGCATTGCTGCCCACGACGCTCATGGTCTCTCCCACCTGAGTCCAGGGCCTGTGGGTGGCAACCACCTCCCCACCCCGGGGTACAGGTTGGCCCCCCTCTCCTCCATGGCGTCCAGCAGTATCTCACGTCCAACGTCCATGAAACGGGATGTCGCTCTGCTTGCTGCCATCTTGTCGGCTGGGATGGTGTGTGGGGGGAGTGGAGTGCTACTTGTCAGCCTCTCGAGTGTCAATCCCAGCTCCGGTGAATCGGACACCGTTTTCCTTTGGAATCGGTTGTGTTCCACGTGGCGCCTGTGCTAACCCATTAATGGTTGATGAAACGCTCTGGGAACGCCACCAATTTCGCTGTCGGAGAACACCACCTATTCAGTCCCTGCGTCAACACTTAGTTTCTGACAGGGAGAATGTTGCCGAGTGCTTTTGCAGTTTTAGCTGCTTTTTTTCTCTTTTAAAGACAATCCAAGGCATTACACCAGCTGATTAAAGTAACGATTATTATTCCGCATTACACAAGCCACATTATGTGACAGCAGCCCCTCCTGCCCTCTCCAACTTCCGGATGCTGGGTCCCTCAATTAGGCACCACATGCCATCGAATGAAGGATGGCCCAGCCCCCAACCCATCTTCCAAACCTGCGACCACTATAATCTAGAAGGACAAGACCAGCTGATACTTGGGAACATCACCAGGAAGTTCCCCTCCAAGTTACTCACTACCCTGACTTGGAAATATATCCTTGTTCCTTCACTGCTGCTGGGTCAAAATCCTAGTATTCCCTCCCTGACAGCACTGTGGATGTATCTAGACCTCAGGAACTGCAGCAGTTCAAGAAGGCAGCTCACCACCACCTTCTCAAGGACAACTAGGGATGGGCAATAAATGCTGGTCTATGGGGGTGAATGAAAAACAAATTATGGGCCCCAATTGGCAGTAGGCCAGAAAACTCAACCACAGCCTTCCCGCTCTTGATTAAACTGGGATGGAGGAGCCAGATTGCCCATCGACACCATCCTGCCTGTGGGGGGGGGGGGGGTTCTCCGTCCCGCCACGCCAGTTTTCTGGTGTGGCGTGCCCCCGCCGGCAGTGGGATGCTTCGAACCGCCAGCCGGCCAATGGGGTTTCCCATTGTGGGCAGCCCCACGCCATTGGGAAATCCCTGGGCATCGGTGCACTGCCGACGCAATGGAGAATCCCGCCAGCGGAGAATTCATCCCACCCTCCCTGTATCTAAACTTACCACAGAAGAAGGGAGATAATTCCGGTCTGTACCGCTGTGTTCTGACCCATCTGTAACCTCCCCCATGTAATAAAGGGGTTTGGACTGAGAGAAGTAGTGAGCCTGATTACATCACGTGAATTAACAGCTTCATTCCCAGTGAAATGGAATTCTAAAACACATTCCCCATTTTCTAGATCCACTCTGCAATCTCACTCTGGATGATGGATATTTTGAAATTGTGAATACAACATGGCTGCATGTAAACAATGAAACTTGTCCAAATGGATCGGAAATCTACGTTCCTCACCAGGGTCCAAGTGAGCAATACTGGGAGTAAGTAAATGACTACAGATATCTGCACTATAACCTGCACAGTTGTACCAGTAGCCTCCTCTTGGGAAAGTTCATTGGGTGAATGTCCTGTTTATTGAATGAAAAGCTGTTTGATTTAGATAGAGGTACTGGTTACACTATACACCTGTTACAGAATAACATCTTGGGCAAGCGACCACTTGGAAATGACAACTGTAGAAAAAGTTTGATTTATTTCCTTGAATATTTACATCTCCTACTCCCCAAACGGTCTCCCGTGCCCGGCCCACACTTGGGCCGGGGCATTTGTGTCCCAGCAGTCTCTGGTTTAAGGGGGTGGCTCTGCCCCCTCTCATCATAGTCAGGTGAAGCCACAGGGACTTGGAGGTTACAGATCCTTGCGTCTCCTGTCGGGTTATAACATCTCCCCTCCCCCCACCCCGCAGTCCGATATGTCTTCCATTTCAACGGCAGGAGGGGGGCAATTCTTGCTGCTCTTTGCTCGGGGCTTTCTGTCCAGCATCAGCTGCTCTGCGTCCAGAATGATACAATAGAGCAGGGAGCGTCGTTTTCCGGCCGAACGTCTGGCTGGTTCTGCTGTACTTTGTAAAAAAGGACACGGGCGAGGCAGGTTTCTGGAGAACCCAAGATCTGTTTCCGCATTCCGGGTTTATACATCTGCGCAGCTCGTTCGGTCAACCCATTGACTGACAGGTGGTAAGGTGCGGTTTGCACCTGGCAGACCCCATTTTGTTTCAGAAAATCGGCAAACTCCGCACTTAAAAAGGCGGTGCCATTGTCCGATATTAGTACCTCGGGAAGTCTGTGAACACTAAAGGATTGCTGGAGTGGCTTGCTGGTGGCCCGTGATGTTATCAAGGTCATTGGGTGGACATCAATCCATTTGCAATGTGCATCCAAGATGGTTGGGTACATCGCCCCTTGAGAAGTCCTTGCGAAATCCACATGGAGGTAGGACCATGGCGGATTTGGTCATAGATGCTGTGGCTGATCACTGAAACCGCAGCTCCAGTATCAAGTTCCATTTGTATTTCGAGACCATTGATCATCACTTTAATGGATGCCACCCGTGGCGCCGAGATGCAGTAAAGATGGTGGGCCCCCTTCCTGCTGGTCGTCTTCGAAATGTGTCTGCCTTCTGGGATGGTCATCGGGGTAGTGGCGGAAGGTGGGCTGGTTTCCTCGCCGGCGTCTGTTTTGTCGGCTTCTCCTGGTGCCGGTGTCCCGTATGTCTGCGGGTCTCTGGTGTGGGGATGTACGGCGTCCCTCGTCTCCACTGTAAAGTCTCAGGCAAGCGGCCACTTGAAAAAGTTAGATTTATTTGCTTATATATTTACACCTCCTACTCCCGGAAGGATCTCTCACACCAAGCCCACACTTGGGCCGGAGTATTTATATCCCCAGCAGTGTCTGGATAAAGGGGGAGGTTCCATCTCATCTCATCTGGGTAGATCATACTCAGGTGAGGCCACAGGCACTGGGAGATTGCAGATCCCTGGACCTCCTGTAGGCCCTCTTGCTAGTTTACAGCTTCCTGGTTTTTAACACTGCAGGCTCACTTCAACAATATTTAGACAGCAAAATATTTATTGAACTTTTTTCTATTTTCTTGTTGAACAGATTCACCGCCAGAGTTCTTAGACATGAAATGGTCCCAATTATCAGTGGGGGACATACCGTTTCGGTGGAACTTTAGCCACAGGGTGGGCGATTGCTGTCAGTGGACCACGCCCTGAAAATGGAGTGGTGATTAAGGAGGGTCTTTCCAAGGCGGCATGGTAGCGCAGTAGTTAGCACAGCTGCCTCACAGCGCTGAGGCCCCGGGTTTGATCCGAGCCCCAGGTTCCTCTCCGTGTGCAGTTTGAACATTCACCCCGTGCCTGCGTGGGTCTCACGGTGAATTGACCATGATAAATTGCCCCTTAATTGGAAACAAAAATTGGGTACTCTAAATTTTTTTTTTTTTAAAGGAGGGCCTTTCCCTGGGAACCCACTGGGGATCCACCAGGTCATACTGGCATTTCTCTGAAATGGCTGAGGGCCCTGTTTGTGGTGTGGAGGGTTAATTTTAAACATGTAAATATATAGTCTACATAAAAGCTCTGGAGGCCCGAGAAGGTAAGTTAAACAGTATTCAATAAACCAACATAAAGTCAAGGCCACAACACTGCATAGAGTTCCAAAGTCCCAACCGAGGCTACTTAGCACGCGGTCCCAGTCTGGGCCGACTCCTTTTATGACTCAAATTTACGAGGTCCATCGGGCACCCCCCCCCCACCCAACCCCCAGCGGTGATTTCATATTTCACGAGTCCCGTGGGGAGATCAATTGAGGTGTCCCCATGTGAGGCGGCTGGGTTAGCTCAGTTGGCTGGACAGCTGGCTTGTGATGCAGAGCGAGGCCAGCAATTCCCATTCAACTCCCATACCGGCTGAGGATATTCATGTAGGCCCCGTCTTCTCGACGTTCGCCCTCGTCTGAGGTGTGGCGATCCTCAGGTTAAATCACCACCATTCAGCTCTCCCCTCATGGGGAAAGCTGCCTATGGTCACCTGGGATGATGGTTGTGCTGGTATGTATTAGGGGTAATATGGTACCTGTGAAGCCGAGAGGCTATTGGCTGACAGGTCCCTGGTCCTGGTTGGATCTGCCGACTTCTAGCTCCGCCCTGAAGGCGGAGTATAAGAGCTCGAGTTCTCCCCGCAGCCTCATTCTGTTGCTGAGCTGCTGGGGGACAAGTCTCGCTTAATAAAGCCTTGATAGGCTTCATCGCTTCTCGTCTCGCGTAAGTCATTGTGCGCTACAATTTATTAAGCGAGCTTAAAAGACTATGGAGCTCCGGATCGCCCCGGAGTGCCTGCGGATCAGCCCCCATGCAGTGAACTCGGCGGCCGTGTTCATACACTGGCTAGCATGCTTCGAAGGCTACCTTCGAACGGCCCCCGGCCGGATCACGGAAGAGCAGAAAATGCAGGTCCTGCATTCGAGGGTAAGCCCGGAAATTAACTCGCTTATAGAAGACGCGGAGGATTTCTCAACGGCGCTCGCGTTGTTGAAGGGCATCTACATTCAGCCCGTAAACCAGGTCTACGTGCGCCACCAACTCGCGACGAGACGGCAAATTCCCGGAGAATCGCTCGACAAATTCTACGGCGCGCTGCTGATTTTGGGACGAAGCTGCAACTGCACGCCGGTGAACGCGATCGAGCACATGGACCTGCTAATTCGAGATGCATTCGTGGCAGGTATGAACTCTCCCCAAATTCGTCAGAGACTTTTAGAAAGAGAGTCGCTAGGACTCTCAGAGGCACGGGCCCTTGCGGCCTCCCTTGATGTGGCCTCCCAAAACGCCCATGCCTACGGCCCCGACCGCGCGGCAGCCCCTTGGGCTCCGTGGGCCCCCGTCGCGACCAACTCCCCGGCATCCCCCACCCCTCCCCGCACGCTTGCGCGGTTAAAGTGCCAGACCATCCCGGGGGGGCCCGCTGCTATTTTTGCGGGCAGGCGAAACACCCCCGGCAGCGCTGCCCGGCCCACGCAGCTACTTGTAAATGCTGCGGCAAAAAGGGCCATTACGCAGCAGTGTGCCGGTCCCAGGGGGTCGCCGCAATCCCCGGAGAAGAACGAGGTCAACACATCCCGAACACCCCCCAACCCCCCCAGCGCCCCATGTGCGACCCGTGGGCGCCACCATTTTGGGTCCCGGACACCATGAGGGGAGGATGGGCGCCGCCATCTTGTGACCCCCCCAGCCACGTGCGATTCATGGGGGCGGCCATTTTGTCCACCCCCGACCACGTGCGATTCATGGGGGCAGCCATTTTGTCCACCCCCGACCGCATGCGATTCATGGACGCCACCATCTTGGTTGACAACAAAGGACCCCAGCATCGATGGCTCCACGGGGTCCGAAGAAAACGCCGCGACACTACTGCCACGACTGGCTTCGGTGACACTGGATCAATCGCGGCCCCGGACGCTCCAGACGACGACAACAACGGTGCTGGTCAACGGATACGAGACGCCATGCTTGATCGACTCTGGGAGCATGGAAAGTTTTATTCACCCAGATACGGTAAGATGCTGTTTTCTGTCCATCCATCCAAGCACGCAAAAGATTTCCCTAGCTGCAGGATCCCACTCAGTGGAGATCAAAGGGTTCTGCATCGCAAACCTAACGGTGCAAGGGAGGGAGTTCAAGAACTACAGGCTCTACGTCCTTCCCCAACTCTGCGCGCCCACATTACTGGGATTAGACTTCCAGTGTAACCTCCAGAGCCTAACATTCCAATTCGGCGGCCCAATACCCCCACTCACTATCTGCAGCCTCGCAACCCTCAAGGTTGAACCGCCATCCTTGTTTGCAAACCTCACCCCGGATTGCAAACCCGTCGCCACTAGGAGCAGACGGTACAGCGCCCAGGACCGGACATTTATCCGGTCTGAAGTCCAGCGGTTGCTGAAGGAAGGCATAATCCAGGCCAGCAATAGTCCCTGGAGAGCCCAGGTGGTAGTCGTGAAGACCGGGGAGAAGCAAAGGATGGTCGTAGATTATAGTCAGACCATCAACAGGTACACCCAGCTAGATGCGTACCCTCTCCCTCGCATATCCGACATGGTCAATCGGATTGCCCAGTACAAGGTCTTTTCCACCGTGGACCTCAAGTCCGCCTACCACCAGCTCCCCATCCGCCCAGGTGACCGCAAGTACACCGCCTTCGAGGCAGACGGGCAGCTATACCACTTCCTAAGGGTCCCATTTGGCGTCACGAACGGGGTCTCGGTCTTCCAACGGGAGATGGACCGAATGGTTGACCAGCACAGGTTGCAGGCCACGTTCCCGTATCTCAACAACGTAACCATCTGTGCCCACGATCAGCAGGACCACGACGCCAACCTCCAAAAGTTCCTTCAGACTGCAAATGCCCTGAACCTCACATATAACGAGGAAAAATGCGTTTTTGGCACAAACCGTTTGGCCATCCTGGGATACGTAGTGCGCAATGGAGTGCTGGGCCCCGACCCCGAACGCATGCGCCCCCTTATGGAATTTCCCCTCCCCCACTGCTCCAAAGCCCTGAAATGTTGTCTGGGCTTCTTTTCATATTACGCCCAGTGGATCCCCCAGTACGCAGACAAGGCCAGCCCGCTAATACAGTCCACTACCTTCCCCCTGTCGACAGAGGCTCGCCAGGCCTTCAGCCGCATCGAAGCGGATATCGCAAAGGCCACGATGAGCGCCATCGACAAGTCCCTCCCCTTCCAGGTCGAGAGCGACGCATCCGATGTAGCTCTGGCAGCCACCCTTAACCAAGCGGGCAGACCCGTGGCCGTTTTCTCCCGGACCCTCCACGCCTCAGAAATCCGCCACTCCTCAGTGGAAAAGGAAGCCCAAGCCATAGTGGAAGCTGTGCAACATTGGAGGCATTACCTGGCCGGCAGGAGATTCACTCTCCTCACCGACCAACGGTCGGTAGCCTTTATGTTCGATAATGCACAGCGGGGCAAAATTAAAAATGACAAGATCTTAAGGTGGAGGATCGAGCTCTCCACCTATAACTATGAGATCTTGTATCATCCCGGAAAGCTGAACGAACCGTCCGATGCCCTGTCCCGTGGCACATGTGCCAACGCACAAATAGACCGGCTCCAAGCCCTCCACGAGGACCTCTGCCACCCGGGGGTCACTCGATTCTACCATTTTGTAAAGTCCCGCAACCTCCCCTACTCTGTGGAGGAGGTCCGTACAGTCACCAGGAACTGCCACATCTGCGCAGAGTGCAAACCGCACTTTTTCAGGCCAGATAGAGCACACCTGATCAAGGCTTCCCACACCTTTGAACGCCTCAGTTTGGATTTCAAAGGGCCCCTCCCCTCCACCGAACGCAATGCATACTTCCTGAACGTGATGGACGAGTACTCCCGTTTCCCCTTCGCCATCCCCTGCTCCGACATGACAGCGGCCACAGTCATTAAAGCCCTTGGCACCATCTTTACACTGTTCGGTTTCCCCGCGTACATCCATAGCGACAGGGGATCCTCCTTCATGAGTGACGAGCTGCGTCAGTTCCTGCTCAGCAAGGGCATAGCCTCGAGCAGGATGACCAGCTACAACCCCCGGGGGAACGGGCAGGTAGAGAGGGAGAATGGCAAGGTCTGGAAGACCGTCCTACTGGCCCTACGGTCCAGAGATCTCCCAGTTTCCTGGTGGGAGGAAGTCCTCCCGGATGCCCTCCACTCCATCCGGTCGCTGCTGTGTACCACCACTAACCAAACGCCTCACGAGCGCCTCCTTGTCTTCCCTAGGAAGTCCTCCTCCGGAACGTCGCTGCCGACCTGGCTGGCAGCCCCAGGACCCATCTTGCTCCGGAAACATGTGCGGGCGCACAAATCGGACCCGTTGGTTCGAGAGGGTTCACCTCCTCCACGCAAACCCGCAGTACGCCTATGTGGCGTACCCCGACGGCCGACAGGACACGGTCTCCCTGCGGGACCTGGCGCCCGTCGGCAACACACACACACCCCCAACACCGATCACCCCCTTCCTGCCACCGGCGCACCCCACGACCGCCCCCTTCCCGGGGGGGATCGGTCCTCCTCCCGTGCCTGCCCAGGAGTAAAACTGGAACAAACAGCGCAACGATCCCGGAGACGACAGCACCCGAGCAAGCACCTGCACCACCACCGGGGCTGAGGCGATCAACAAGGAAGACCAGACCGCCCGCTCGACTCGTGGAATCCGCATGACACCAAGAAAGCAAGAATTTTGTTGTAAAGAAATGTTTTTCCCTTATTGTAAATAGTTCTGACAAACTTGTACATAGCTGAATGTAGGGCTAAAGATGTATAACCACAGTCTGAAATTTGTTCCAGGGCCAGCCTTGTAAACCGCTACCACCATGCGAACCACCACCCCGCCGGGTTCCTTTTTAACAAGGGGTGAATGTGGTGGTATGTATTAGGGGTAATATGGTACCTGTGAAGCCGAGAGGCTATTGGCTGACAGGTCCCGGGTCCTGGTTGGATGTGCCGACTTCTGGCGCCGCCCTGAAGGCGGATTATAAGAGCTCGAGTTCTCCCCGCAGCCTCATTCTGTTGCTGAGCTGCTGGGGGACAAGTCTCGCTTAATAAAGTCTAGATAGACTTCATCGCTTCTCGTCTCGCGTAAATTATTGTGCGCTACAATGGTGACTTCACTTTAGAGAGAAAAGCATTGTGGTGCTTCTCGCCGGATTTATTGTCAGCTCATTCGAAAGTCGGACAGGATTCAGTTTCTTCATGTTCTCTGTGGTACTCTACAGCACAGTGTGTGAACTGTCACAGACTACTGTTTCTCTGTTCAGGTTGTCTGTCTGATCGTATGGGTAGTTAGTCCATTCCATTGATGGCCTTCTTCTTGTAGATATAGGCACACAACTATTTCTTCTCAGTATCCTATTTTCAATCTCTACAAGAAAAGATCTCGGACTTTGTGTCTTTTCCAGTTCATGGTTTTCCTGGATCTAATCTCCAATCAAGACTGATTCCTCTGGTTGGAGATCTCACCATGGACGACTCTCCAAAATCGGTTGCATTCTTGGACACACTCGTCTCCATTAAGGACGGTCACCTTAGCACTTCGCTTTACCGCAAGCCCACAGATAACCCCACGATGCCCCACTTCTCCAGCTTCCACCCCAAACACGTTAACGAAGCCATCCCCTATGGACAAGCCCTCCATATACACAGGATCTGCACAGACAAGGAGGAGCGTAACAAATATCTACAGACGCTGAAAGATGCCCTCGTATGAACGAGATATGGCACTCGACTCATCAACCGACAGTTCCAACGCGCCACAGCAAAAAAACGCACCAACCTCCTCAGAAGACAAACATGGGACACAACCGACAGATTACCCTTCGTCGTCCAGTACTTCTCTGGAGTGGAGAAACTACGACATCTTCTCCGCAATCTTCAACACGTCATCGAAGAAGACAAAATCTTGCCAAGGTCATCCCCACACCCCCACTACTTGCCTTCAAACAACCGTGCAACCTCAAGCGCAACCTCAAACAAACCATTGTTTGCAGCAAACTACTCAGCCTTCAGAACAGCGACCACGACACCACACAACCCTGTCATGGCAATCTCTGCAAGACGTGCCAGATCATCGACATGTGTACCACCATTACACGTGAGAATACCACCCACCAGGTACACCATACACACTTGTGCGACTCGGCCAATGTTGTCTACCTCATACGCTGCAGGAAATGATATCCCGAAGCGTGGTACATTGGCGAGATCATGCAGACTCTGTGACAACGGATGAACAGACATCGCGCGACAATCACCAGGCAGAAATGTTCCCTTCCAGTCGGGGAACACTTCAGCAGGTGAGGGCATTCAGCCTCTGATCTTCGGGTAAGCGTTCTCCAAGGCGGCATTCAGGACGCGCAACAACGCAGAATCGCAGAGCAGAAACTTATAGCCAGGTTCCGCACACATTAGTATGGCCTCAACCGGGACCTTGGATTCATGTCGCATTACATTCACCCCATACCATCTGCCTCGGCTTGCGAAATCCCACCAACTGTCCTGGCTTGAGACAATTCATACATCTTTAACCTGGGGTTACCCCTCTCTCTGGATCTGTAAAAACTTAATTACCTGCAAATGCTCACATTCAAAGTAGTCTTGCATCTTTGGCTTATAAATGTTTCTGGAACCTCCCTCTCCATTCACCTGAGGAAGGAGCAGTGCTCCGAAAGCTTGTGATTTGAAACAAACCTGTTGGACTTTAACCTGGTGTTATATGACTTCTTACTGTGCTCACCCCACTCCAACGCCGGCATCTCCACATCATGGCAGGGACGGAGGCAGCTTTCAATTGGGCACTTATTTGACACAATTCACTGTGACTCCTGTTGATATGCCGAGACATATTAAGGTTTTGGGTTGGGCATATTGGGTTGACATCCCAAAGCTTATCATGCCACATTTACCTTCTACTCTGTCTCTGAAGGTTGTCAAAATCCACCCATTCCACAGTGAGAAACACAGGTAATTTTAGCAGTGCCATGTAAGGCAGTGAATGAAGCACTGTTAACAACTCCTTCCAATTATTTCTGCTGAGAATTTCATTTGCACTCATCTTTAAACAAATGTGTATATTTGCAAAGTGCCATAGGGTGGTGAGTGATATTGTAATGGATACCAAATATAATTTCAATTCTTAATAATAATTATGTCCCAATAATAAACTATACATTGTATATTGTTTAAATCTATCATATTTGATACAAGTAGAATGATAGAAATACTGATGCACTGTATCTAGTAGTGAGGGTGTATAATGAATAGTATTCTTGTCTAAGTTGTTCTCTGTTACTATTTTATTCAGTAAAGGGGTTTTACGCCGTACCAATTCAATCGATGAGACTGGGGAGATAGTCTGGGATTTGGCCCTCTGTCTGCTTCTGGCCTGGCTGATTGCTGGGGCAGCATTATCGAAAGGAATCAAATCTTCAGGAAAGGTAAAATAATTGGTGATGAATCGGGCAGCTCAGTAGCACAAGTGGATAGCACTATGGCTTTACAGCGCCAAGATCCCAGGTTCGATTCCCCGCTGGGCACTGTCTGTGCGGAGTCGGCACGTTCTCTGAGTTTCCTCCGGGTGCTCCAGTTTCCTCCCAAAGTCCAGAGACGTGCAGGTTTAGGTGGCTTGGCCATGCCAAATTGCCCTCGGTGTCTAAAAAAAGGTTAGGAGTGGTTATTGGGTTATGGGGATAGGGTGGAAGTGAGGGCTTAAGTGGGTCGATGCAGACTCGATGGGCCGAATGACCTCCTTCTGCACTGTATGTTCTATGTATCTATGTTTCTACGTGTCTATGAATTGAGTTAAAACCAGTTATAAAGTACCAATTTCTGCAACAATAAAACAATTGGCGTGTTGCCCACTGTTGGGATTGCTGGAAAACAGAGGAGGACCTGTCCTGGCCTCAGTGAGGGGAGGTGCGGGGACATGGTAGGTATGGCAGAGAGTGAAGAGTGCACATGGGGAGACAAAACTGTTGGCCAGGAGGAGCCTCTGATAGATGCTGCACGGCACAGGGGGCCTGGGAAAGGAGGCCTCACTATCATTGACCAAAAACCTGCAGGGCTAAAACTGCGGAGTTACACATTGGGTGCCGACCTCTCCAACCGTTCATTATATCAGAACAGTGGCACAATGAAGCCCTTAATTGGGCATTAATTGCCAATGGGAAAGCTCCCTTGCCATTTGTACAATCACGGCAAAGTAGGGATGAGTGGGCTGGAGGCAGGTACACCATCAATGGCACGGCACCCTAATTTACCTGGCCACCCAACTGTTTACCTTACCCGCGAGTGGCCGGTACAATTCAAACCATGGGCTTAGTTCATTCAAATGAGATTTGTCTGAACAAAGAGAATGACCAAGAAACCGAAGGAGTAAATATGAGGAGTAAAATAGATTCATCACATTGTTTTCTATTCTGCTGTTGCCATATGAATGTCTCTTTAAGAAAAGTGTGCTTTATCAAATGGCTGCAGTGATGTCATTGTGTGGGTGGAGCTGAATGCTCTTTTTGGCTCCGGGGGTGTTTAGTTTCACTTCCAGTTGGAGAGCTGCATTCAAACCAAGCAGATGTGAATTCATCTCTCTCTCTGCAATCTAAAGAATGTCTCCAGATCACTTGATGATTACAAAGTAATACTTGTTTCTATAAGGAACGCAAACCTACAGTCTTTGTTACAAAGGGTTTTTTGACTTATAGATGTTGTTTGGAAAGTTATTAAGGGTTACCTATAGAGTACTGTATCTTTTGGGGGGGTTATCAGGGTTGGTAGTTGATAAGATGTTTACTGTGTGTTTATAAAATGTGAACTGGATTCATAGAATAAACATTGTTTTTTGTTTAAAAATACTTTTAGCTCTCTGTTGCATCACACCTGTAAAGTGGGCCCTTGTGCTCCCCACAACTAAAATCTCTTCAAAGTTGTGGGCCAACTGAACTCCATGCTTTACTTTGGTGTTCTCTAAACCCTAGCCCGTAATACCTGTTTGAATGTTACTTTCCTGACTGAGAAACAGAGAAGTTGGAATAACATTGTATTATTCAAACTCAGTTACATTATGCAGCTCAGTGTTAAATATGCTTTTATATAATTATTACCACTCCAATTGTTTTCTGCCTCATTTTCTGCTTTGATCACAATCCAATCAGTTTACTATTCGATTGGATTCAATGCTGTAAATGTTGTGCCAGCAATACTGTGGATAGGAATGTGGCTTCACACCGTCAGGGTCCCAGGTTCAATTCCCCACTGGGTCGCTGTCTGTATAGAGTCTGCAAGTTCTCCCCATGTCTGTGTGGGTTTCCTCCAGCTGCTCTGGTTTCCTCCCAAAGACGTGCAGGTTAGGTGGGTTGGCTATGATAAATTGCCCTTAGTGACCCCAAAAAAGGTTAGGAAGGGTTATTGGGTTACGGGGATAGAGTGGAAGTGAGGGCTAAAGTGGGTCGGTGCAGACTCGATGGGCTGAATGGCCTCCTTCTCACTGTATGTGCTATGCACTATGTTGTTCTAATACAGGGAAATCTAACAAGCTCCTCTCCCTGGTCAGGTGGTTTATTTCACTGCGACGTTCCCTTATGTGGTTCTGACCATACTCCTGATCCGAGGCCTTACCCTGGAGGGAGCCTATAAAGGAATTGAATTCTACATTGGAAGACAGTCAGACTTCTCCAAACTGGCTGACGCTGAGGTAAACAAAATAATATCATTGATTTGATTTCAGATGTAATATTCTTTGAATTGATTTTTGTCAGCCTGTGATAGTCAGTTCAAAATAAGAGGGCTGATTTTGGCGTCTTGTTCAGAAGTGGAAATACTAATTTTAGATGTTACCAAGCTTTAACTAAGACTTTGTGACGAGATTGTTTTGGATGATTTTTTAAAAAAATCATTTTGGGTCTGGGTTTTCATGTTTGAGGTGGAAATCAGGAATTGTGCAAATTTCCCAGCATTGTAATCCTGCTGCCTGCCTGGGAGTGACAGTCAGCATGCTGTGGAGGTTGGCCGATGCCAAAACAATCTGTTAAAGGTCTGTCTCTGTTCACAGAACAATCACTCCTGTTCTACAGAGCAGTATAAAGACCCCTATCACTCACTTCCATATCCTGGGGGCCACATTAATATCTAGTCCTCGACTCACACCTTGTCAGCTCCCAAGCCCCTTTTAATTGCTCCACAATTAGGGGATACCCTTCAGCCTCCAATTCTCACTCACACCCTCATTCAACCATCTCTGCACCATATCCCCTCAATACTCAACCCCAAACCTCACTAACTCCCTCACTCCCCTCACCTTACTGCCTCAGCCCCAAACCACTCAACAAGTATCCACCATGTACAAAACTCACAAGCCCTATTATAACATTTGAAAATATTTCAAAAGCTCCATATCTATCAAAATAAACAAATGTTGCTTGAATAATCACCTGAAAACCATTATCCTCTCCAGGAGATCCTTGAAAACAGGCAATAGCTCAGACATCTTGGAAAGCTTTAAAACAGCCAACTAGATGGCTGACCTGAATTTCGGTGGAATCAGAAATGAAGCTTTGGGGGCATTTCACACACAAATCAGGGTATCTAACTGGGATAGCCTTTCAAAATTGCTTAATGCAGGATAATACTTTATCAAGTGGATAATCTACTCTGATGCATCTGGAAACCTTTGAATTTACAATGGACATGATTTCACAAAAAAAAGAGTCCCATTTTGGGGGCGAATATTTTGGGTGTTTCACAGAGTCTGCAGCACCAAGAATAACCCCGCTATTAAATGAGACTTTGTTTTTTGGGGGGGCCTCTGAGGCTGCACTTACATTCCTTTCTTGCATTGATGAGCTCTGCAAGAAGAGATTGGGGGGCCCTTTTTAAATGCCGCCCTGATTTCTCAACCTCCCACTGTGACCTCTGGACCCCCCCTCCCAATGCTTCAACTTACAAATTAGGGGGTACTTGAGCCCCCCTCACCCCATCTCATAAGGGCAGGCACCCCCGGGTCTGATGCCTGGCATGGGCAACCTGGCACCTGGGCACCTTGCACTGCCAGCATTTCACCCTGGCAGTGTCCCTTCCAGCCTGACAGTGCCAAGGTGGCACTATCAAGGTGCTCAGGTGACAGTGCCAAGGTGCCTGGATGGCATCCATGATGCTATGCTACCACCCTGCCCAGAGCCCGACCACTCAAAGGTCTTCAATTGCTTTTGAAAATCCCCCAAGTGCCATCACGCCTGGTCCACCTTTGTGAAAACCAGTGCTAAATGGCCCCTTGTGAGATTTAACAACCATGGTACATCACCAAATCGGGCGCAAATTGGCCGTTCGATCGTGTTCAATGCTGGTTTGCACCCCTGACAACTTGCCAGTTGTCAAAAGTAACACCATGGCAACCCCATTATTTAATGATCATTTACCTGAATAAAAACACTACAATAACTTCTTGTAGTTATAACACAGAGAACCTAGACTGCAATAGCTCATAATACCGTAGAGTAGAAGACAACTTTTCTCCTGATGTTTTATATGGTTGCTCCCTCCAAACCATTGTTCGCCTACTGTCCATGGCTTTGCTGCTCCAGTGTTATTTATATTTCCTATTTCCTTCCAAAACCCCTCAGCCTCCATTAAAATTGTGCATGCTGTGAAATGCCCACAACTGTGATGGTACCAGCAACATCGAGACTGCAGTGTGCAGGCTCTTGACCCACTCTACACCCCACACAGATGAAAATTGCCTGTTCCGTAAGTGGGGCTGGCAACCCGCCCTAGATGTTCACAGGAGAGAAAGAATGGCAAAAACTGAGATAGGCAGAGCAGAGACAGGATGGAACTAGGTGAGACAGAGTGACAGAGATTGGGATATGATGGGATATCTTCTTGATGTCTCCTTGTTGCCAAAACCTTGGAACAGATTCAGTAGGAATCTTTTCAACTGAAATATCTGATCAATGTATCAATGTATGGGTAAATGCCTGCCCAAAGTTGGCTGCAGACGGCCCTCTAACTGTTAATTAATTCAACTTTCTCTTTACCAGATCTGGAAAGAAGCAGCAACACAAATTTTCTTTTCTATCTCAGTGGGTTGGGGCAGTTTAATCACACTGTCATCCTACAACAAATTCCACAACAACTGTTACCGAGACACCATCATTGTCTGTGTTGTTAACTGTGCTACGAGTGTGTTTGCTGGATTTATCATCTTCTCCACCCTGGGACACATGGCTCACATACAAGACAAACCTGTTTCAGAAGTTGTACAGTCAGGTAACTGTGGAGTCAAACCTATTGGACTAGTTGTTGCTGCGGTCCGACATCTTGTGATGTGCCTCATTATTTGGACTTCTTTATGCACCCTTCAGCCCATAAATATTTGCACTGTAATCCACTGAAAGGGCGAACTGATAGTGCAGTTAACGTGACATCTGGGAGCCTCTTGAATGGCGGGGTCAACGATGTATCCCACCTGTAAGGATTCAGGAGGAAACAGAGGAATGATGAAGATGGAGGGTAAATTAGAGTGGCCGAATTAACCACATCAAGTCCACATAAATAAATAAAGATAGATTTGACTAAGAGGGAGAAAGAATGGGCCAAATCAAAACGTACCAAAACAATTTCAATATATTAAATTGGTCATTTAAAAAATCTCCAACAACAATTGATGAAGTCCAGGAGTAAGATTTTGGCTCTTTTTTGTGATGATCTGCATAAGCAATTATGTATACAATGGTGTACGCAATCTCTGACCACCTGGTGGCAATGTAGATCTACCATGGGACTCTGTACCTTGGGGAGTTGGGAGTTAGTCGTGTTGGTGTTAGTTATACTTGCAGTAGCTCTAGGATCATTTATTAGTATTAGTAGTTTGTGATATATTTCTTACAGTTATCTTTACTACACATTTATATTATTTAATAAATTATTTTATCGAGTCAAGAACTAGATGTTCTATTGTGCATTATTCCCACTGGCCATAGCACAAGAACATGACACTTTTATGGCCTCAAACATTGATTTAAATTTAGATTTATTGTTATGTGTCTGGACAGAGTTTTAGACAAAAGAGTCTAAGCGACAGTGAGCGACTGCACACAAGAAACATTCTAAATAGCACTGAACACAGGTGGTATTTGTCAAACTTTGCAGAAAACTCTTGAGAAGGCAACTCAACTTAATACAGTAGTTGCCGAACCAAAGGAAAACACTCGTAAACTCAAAAAACAACTGCAAAAGAAGGAAGATTGAATTGAATTTGAATTTGATTTATTATCACGTGTACTGAGGTACAGTAAAACGTATTGTTCTGTGAACAGTCCAGGCAGATTGTTTCATACATGACAAACATAGGACATACGATAAATACACAATGTAAATACATAGACATAGACATTGGGTGAAGCATACGGAGTGTTGTGCTACACAGTAGAGAAGATGCGTGGAGAAATCAGTCCAGTCCATAAGAGGGTCATTCAGGAGACTTGTAACAGCGGGGAAGAAGTTGATTTTGAATCTGTTCGTGCTTGTTTTCAGACTTTTGTATCTTCCCCCCGCTGGAAGAGAGAATAACCCGGGTGGGAGTGCCATATCGTGTTCTTAAGAATTGATTGCATTCTTGGACACATGCATCTCCATCAAGGACAGACTCCTGAGGACTTCACTCTACTGGAAGCCCACGGATAACCTCATGATGCTCCACTTCTACAGCTTCCACCCTAAACACGTTGAAGAAGCCATCCCCAATGGACAAGTCCTCCGTATACACAGTATCTGCTCGAACAAGATCCTACAGATGCCCTTGTAAGAATGGGATATGACAGTCGACTCATAGATCGACAGTTCCGACGCGCCACAGCGGAAAACCGCACCGACCTGCTCAGACGACGACTGCGGGACATGACTTACAGAGTACCGTTCGTCGACCAGTACTTCGCGGAGTGGAAAACCCATGACATCTTGTTCGGAGCCTTCAACATGTCATCAAGGGCCGACTGTCTTCTGGGCCTCCTCCGATTATCTCCGAAGCTTCCCGAAGGTTCCTGACCTCCTCCGATTATCTTCGAAGCTTTCCGTCATCACCTGGGCCTCCGAAGGTCGTTCAGTACTCCCCCCTTCTGCCTGACTACGCCAAAATGAAAAATGAAGGAATCTTATAATTTATAGGGATCTTAACCTGGCGAACTACACCAAGTTTGGGGGAAGCTTAGTTGATGAATCAAATCCTGCCGACTACGCCAAAATGAAGGAATCTTTAATTTATAGGGATCTTATCCTGCCGACAACGCCAAAATGAAAAATGAAGGAATCTTATAATTTATAGGGATCTTAACCTGTCGAACTACACCAAGTTTGGGGGAAGCTTAGTTGATGAATCAAGTCCTGGCGCAATACGACAAGTTGTAAGATTTGTACTATTTGTAGACTGTGTTAAGTTGTTCGATTCCTTGTATTATTTGACTGTGTATAGTTGAAGGAATTTATATCATCTCTGCTATTCGGTTATCAGTAGCACTTTGCGAATACTGGAACTCAGCAGAAATTTGCAGTATAAACTCCTCAGGTGCCAAAAAGAATTGTTTTATTTGTAGTCGCTTGATTACAATTTGAAAGTCATTTAAAAGGCAATTCGTAGACAATTCGAAGCTTTCAGAGAATTACAGACATTATCTTTCTTTGCTTAGGCAGACAGCTCGAAAGTAACTTTTAAAAGGTCAAAGTCTGGCAATGAAACATGAAGAGAGAGAGAAAGCTAATCTTCAGCTAAACTCAAACTCAAAGTCAAAAGTGGACTAACATCACTGACACAGACTGTCTTAAGTCGTCTAATTACACCCCAATATAATCCTAATTGGTTTGGGTTAGACTCAAACACATTTGATTTGATGGCAAGCCGTCCATCTTCAATGTGCAACATCAGCTTTTCTGACCGAGCTGTTATCTGCATTGTGAACAATGGTGCCTTCATGTTGCTGTGTATTCAATCCCTTGGCCTTGACAATTAGCACAAGCAGTGTCAAATTATCTTGCAACTGTGCTGTTTTAATGTCACACTGACTCTGAAAATATGCATTTTCCAGAACAACGGACCTCAGTAAAAGTGAATTATGCTGTATAATGGGTATTTAAAACAAGGGGCTCAACATTTATGCTTAAACAGCTATCTTTTACCTATACTAGTTGTATTCGAAATACCTGGCTTCTACAATGACGACTAATATTTCACCAAGGCCATCCCCACACCTCCACTACTTGCCTTCAAACAACCACTGAACCTCAAACAGACCATTGTTCGGAGCAAACTACCCAGCCTTCAGGAGAACAGCAACCACGACACCACACAACCCTGCCACAGCAACCTCTGCAAGACAAGCCAGATCATCAACATGGATATAACCATCACATGTGTACACGGTACATACGCATGCGACTCTTACAACGTTGTCTCCCTCATAAAATGCAGGAAAGGGTGTCTCGAAGCCTGGTGCATCAGCGAGACCAGGCAGACATGTGACAACGGATGAACGGACACCCCACAACAATTGCCAGGCTGGAGTGTTCCCTTCCTGTCGGGAAATACTTTAGCAGTCAAGGACATTCAGTCTCTGGGGCGGGATTCTCCGCAAACGGCGCGATGTCCGCCGACCAGCGCCAAAAATGGCGCGAATCAGTCCGGCATCGTGCCGCCCCAAAGGTGCGAACTTCTCTGGATCTTGAGGGGCCGAGCCCTCACCTTGAGGGGCTAGGTCCGCGCCGGACTGACTTTCCCCCCGCCGGCTGGCGGGAAAGGCCTTTGGTGCCCCGCCAGCTGGCGCGGAAATGACTTTGCCGTGCGGCGCATGCGCGGGAGTGTCAGCGGCTGCTCACGGCATCCCCGCGCATGCGCAGTGGAGGGGGTCTCTTCCACCTCCGCCATAGTGAAGACCATGGCGAAGGCGGAAGGAAAAGAGTGCCCCCACGGCACAGGCCCGCCAGTGGATCGGTGGGCCCCGATCGCGGGCCAGGCCACCGTGGGGGCACCCCTGGGGCCAGATTGCCCTGCGTCCCCCCCCCAGGACCCCGGAGCCCGCCCGCGCCGCCTTGTCCCGCCATTCGAAAGGTGGTTCAATCCACGCCGGCTGGCGTGGTTTGACAACGGCGGGACTTCGGCCCATTGCGGAACGGAGAATCGCCGGGGGTGGGCCCGCCGGCTGCCGCGATTTCCGCCGACCGGCGCGGCGCGATTCCCGCCCCCGCTGAATCTCCGATGGCGGAGAATTCGGGACACGGCGGGGGCGGGATTCACGCCGGCCCCCGGCGATTCTCTGACCCGGTGGGGGGTCGGAGAATCGCACCCCTGATCTTCGGTTAAACATTCTCCAAGGCGCCCTTCAGGACACACGACAATGCAGAATTGCTGAGCAGTAACTGGTAGTCAAGTTCTGCACGAATGAGAACTGCCTCAACCGGGATCTCGGGTTCATGTCACATTACATATAATCCCCACCATATTGCCCGGGTTTGCAGAATCCTACGAACTGTCCTGGCTTGAGACAATTCACAGCTTGATTACCTGTGATTATCCCTCACTCCATTAACACTGTTTGTACATGTAAAGACTTGTTTACCTGTAATGATTCGCATTCCAACCATTCATCATATTATCTTGTAATTGTGTCTCTTATATATGCTGTGTTTGTGAATCTGCTTCCACTTCACCTGATGAAGGGGCAGTGCTCTGAAAGCTTGTGATTTCAAATAAACCTGTTGGACTTTAACCTGGTGTTGTGAGACCTCTTTCTGTGCCCGCCCCAGTCCAGCGCCGGCATCTCCACATCATTTATACAGCACATTTCATGGCTGCAGGACCTCTCAAGGCACTTTTTAACCGCAAAATATTTTTGCAATGTGGTCACTGTTGTAATGTGGGCAACATGGCTGCCAATTTGCACATAGTAGGTTCCCATAAGCAGTAAAATTAGAATGGCCAGATAACCTATTCTTGCAACGTTGTTTGAGGAATACATTTTGGCCCTGGTCCCGAGGATAACTCCTTGCTCATCCTTTAAATAGTGGACATTATATTTTTTACATCCTCCTGAGAGGGTAGATGGGGCCTTGGTTTAATGTTTGATCTGAATGAACAGTCAACAGCCTAAGTCTTTACATTCTGTTGCGAAATCCATTACTTTTCAACTGGAAAAAGTTGAACATAAACTTGATGCAGTTAAAAACGTAACCACGCATTAACTGACCAGTAAATTTTAATTAATCAATGAAATAACTGGAACCTTTATATATATGTATATATATCAACCGCAGTCACACAGCTGTAACTGTCTCTCTGGAATGAATCAATCTGACATTACAATTTTCCAGTGTACAGGCACTCAGCAATAAATAATTTCCAGAGCAGGAGCTGTGGTGGAAATTGATATTTAGACTCTGAAACACCACACAATGGGAATGCTGTTTGGATTATGCTGGATAGAGCGTGGAGATGAATAGGCTTGTGAACCGATTCTCTCAACAGCAACAGTGGGAGGGGAACAGCCTGTGATTGGAGGAGCAGTTACTTCCAGAATCTTCCACACTACCTCATGGTTTTTTGAAAGCTGCCTCCAGAGTCTACATTGGGGGTCTTTGTGGGACACATCAGGGCAAGTCAGAGTTAGAATGTCTGGAGATTAACCATCTTGTTTGTTAATATGAACATGCCAAATCATGAGAGAACAGGAAGTCATAAAGCAGTTAACATGTCAACACTCAATAAGGGTCAGTTATTTACATTATATGTATATTATAGGATCATAGAATCATAGATTCCCTACAGTGCAGAAGGAGGCCATTTGGCCCATTGAGTCTGCACTAACTCTATGAAAGAGCACCCTACCCAGGCCCACTACCCCGCCCCATCCCATACCCCGCCTAACCTTTGGACACGATGGGGTAATTTAGCATGGCCAAACCACCTAACCTACACATCTTTGGACAGTGGAGAGGAAACCGGAGCACCCGAACAAAATCCACACTGACACAGGGAGAACATGCAAACCCCATGCAGTCACCCAAGGTTGGAATTGAACCAAAGTATCTGTTGCAGTGAGGCAGTAGTGCTAATCACTGTGCCACACCAATTATACATTGTACATTTTCAATATTTTATGAATGAAAATGAATTGAATATGGAACTTAGGATATTTACAGTGTGAACAACTTTAAGCATGTTGAGTATTTCTAAGTAAATTTCTAAGTTGTTATTTATTGATAATAACAAGTACTGTAGTATTGTAAATGTACTGATGGTACATTTTGTTGATATAAAGTTTTGATATAAGTGAAATCCACGTAAACATTCTGTGCAATACCAATTACGGGTGTAGATGCTGCTGTGATGAGTATTAGAATAATGACCAGCTAACAATGCAATAAAACAACCAACAACTGCCTCAAGAGACAGGCAGCAGTACTACAATCTGAAGGCAATGGTACAGCATAAAACCCACAACATAAATAACAAATTGTGGGAGATCGAACAACTCACAGACACCAATGACATGTGCAGTTTCTTCAGTGTGGTCAAGGCAATCTATCACCCAATCAAATAAGGGTGTCAAGCATGGAGAGGAGCTCATCTAAGACAAGAAGGAGTCAGTGTTTTACTGGAGAGGCCATCTTGAAGAACTCATCAACCGAGATTCTGGGCAAGATTTTCTGGTTGTTCCTGCTGGCGAAATCTTCTAGACCTGCTGACAGCGATCCCCTGCTGCAGGTCCCCCAGTGGGGGAGGATGCAAACAACAGAAAACCCCTTTGACAGCAGCAGCAGGACTGGAAGATCCAACCAATGGCAGGCCACATTTGCCACCCCAAAACACGCCATTGGCGAGTGGAAGATCCTGTCCAATCTGTCTTCGACTTAAACACCCGCAACTCCCTTCCTCAATGACCCATCTAACTCAATCCCAGCACGATCCCAGTCCAGAGCAAAGCGGCAAAAAACATTCAACAGTTGAATAGCAACAATGGAGCAGGTGAGATCCCTGCTGAAAATCTGAAACATAGCAGAGGTACACTCCTGGCACAGCCTCACAACCTCATCTTTAATAATTCATTTACGAGACGTGGGTGTCGCTGGTTAGGCCAGCATTTATTGCCCATCCCTCAGAAGGTGGTGGTGAGCAGTTTTCTTGAACTGCTGCAGTCTTTGAGGTGTAGGTACACCCACTGTGCTGTTAGGGAGGGAGTTCCAGGATGTTGCTCCGGCGACAGTGAGCGCACGGCGATATATTTCCAAGTCAAGGTGGTGAGTAATTTGGAGGGGAATCTCCAGGTGGTGGGATTCCCAGTATCTGATGCTCTTGTCTTTCTAGATGGGAGTGGCCTTGGGTTTGGAAGATGCTGCCTGAGGAATTTTGGTGAGTTACTGCAGTGCATCTTGCAGATGGTACACACGGCTGCCACTGTTCGCCGGTGGTGGAGGGTTTGAATGTTTGTGGAATGGGGAGCAATCAAACGGGCTGCTTTGTCACGGTGTCAAGTTTCTTGAGTGTTGTTGGAGCTGCACTCATCCAGGCAAGTGGAGAGTATTCCATTACACTCCTGACTTGTGCCTTGTAGATAGTGAACAGGCTTTGGGGGAGGCAGGAGGTGAGTTACCCACTGTAAGATTCCTCGCCTTTGAGCTGCCCTGGAAGCCACATTATTTATATGGCTAGTCCAGTTCAGTTTCTGATCAACGGTCACCCCCAGGATGTTGATTGTGGGGAATTCAGCAATGGTAATGCCATTGAATATCAAGGGGCGATGGTTAGATCCTCTCTTGTAGGAGATGGTCATTGCCTGACACTTGTATGGCGCGAATGGAATTTGCCACTTGTTAGCCCAAGCCTGGATATTGTTCAGGTCTTGCTGCATTTGGACATGGACTGCTTCATTATTTGAGGAGTTGCGAATGGTGCTAAACATTGTGCAGTCATCTGCAAACATCCCCACTTCTGACCTTATGATGGAAGAGAGATCATTGATGCAGCAGTTGAAGATGTTTGGGCCTCGGACACTACCCTGAGGAACTCCTGCAGTGATGTCCTGGAGTTGAGATGATTGACCTCCAACAAGTACAACCATCTTCCTTTGTGCCAGGTATGACTCCAGCCATTGGAGAGTTTTCCCTTTGATTTCCTTTGACTCCAGTTTAGCTTGAGCTCCTTGATGCCACACTTGGTCAAATGCTGCTTGATGTCAAAGGTAGGCACTCTCACCTCACCTCTGGCATTCAGTTCTTGTGTCCATGTTTGAACCAAGGTTGCAAAGAGGACAGGAGCTGAGTGACCCTGGCAGAACCCAACCTGAGCATCGAAGAGCAGGTTATTGCTGAGTGGATGCAGCTTGATCGCACGGTGATGACTCCTTCCATCACTTTGATGATGATGGAGAGTAGACTGATAGGGCAGTAATTGGCTGGGCTCGATTTATCCTGTTTTTTTTGTACAGGACACACTGGGCAATTTTCCACATTGGCAGGTAGGTGCCAGTGTTGTAGCTGTACTGGAACAGCTTGGCTAGGGGTTCGGCAAGTTCTGGAGCACAAGTCTTCAGTACTATTGCCGGAATACTGTTAGGGCCCATAGCTTTTGCAATATCCAGTGCCTTCAGCCATTTTGATATCACGTGGAGTGAATCCTATTGGCTGAAGACTGACATCTGTGATGCTGGGGACATCCGCAGGAGACCGAGATGGATCATCCACTCGACACTTCCGGCTGAAGATCGTTGTGAATGCCTCAGCCTGGTCTTTTGCACATATGTTCTGGGCTCCCCCATCATTGACGATGGGGCTATTTGTGGAGCCTCCTTCTCCAGCGAGTTGTTTACTTGTCCACCACCATTCAAGGTTGGATGTGGCAAGACTGCAGAGGCTAGATCTGATGCATTCATTGTGGAATCACTTAGCTCTGTCTATGATTTGCTGCTTATGCTGTTGGCACACAAGTAGTCCTGTGTTGTAACTTCACCAAGTTGACACCTCATTTTTCAAAATGCCTGATGTTGCTCCTGGCATGCTCTCCTGCACTCTTCATTGAACCAGGGTTGATCCCCTGGCTTGATGGTAATGGTAGAGTGGGGGATATGCCAGGCCATGAGGTTACAGATTCCGTTTGAATATAATTCTGCTGCTGCTGATGGCCCACAGCGCTTCATGGATGCCCAGTCTTGAGTTGCTAGATCTGTTTGAAGTCTATCCTATTTAGCACGATGGTAGTGCCACACAACACGATGGCACTACCACCGGACCACAATGTGAAGATGGGACTTTGTCTCCACAAGGACTATGCGGTGGTCACTTCTACTGATACTGTCATGGACAGATGCATCTGCAACAGGCAGTTTGGTGAGGATGAGGTCAAGTATGTTTTTCCCTCTGTTGGTTCCCTCACCACCTGCTGCAGTCCAGTCTAGTAGGTATGTCCTTCAGGACCCGACCTGTGGTGCCACTACTGAGCCACTCTTGGTGCTGGACATTGAAATCTACCACCCAGAGCATATTTTGCGCCTTTGCCTCCCTCAGTGCTTCCTCCAAGTGGTTTTCAACATGAAGGAGTACTGATTCATTAGCTGATGGTGGTCTGTACATGGTAATCAGCAGGAGGTTTCCATGCCCATGTTTAACCTGAAGACATGAATTAGACTTCATGGGCTCCAGAGTCAATGTTGAGGATTCCCAGGGCAACTCCCTCCCAACTGTATTTATACCACTGTGCCACCAACTCCTCTGCTCGGCCAGTGAGATAGACCATACCCAAGAATGGTGATATAGTGTTCGGGACATTGTCTGTAAGGTGTGAATCTGTGAGCATGACTATGTCAGGCTGTTAGTTAACTAGTCGAGGAGACAGTTCTCCAAACTTTGACACAAGCCCCCAGATGTTAGCGAGGAGGACTTTGCAGGGTCGACTGGGCTGAGTTTGTCATTGACGTTTCTGGTGCCTGGTTCGATACCAGGAAGTCCGTCCGGTTTAATTCCTTTTTTTGTGTTTCCGTAGTGGTTGCATACAACTGAGTGGCTTGCTAGGGCATTTCAGAGGGCATTAAGAGTCAGCCATATAACATGGGGTCATATGTAGGCCAGACCAGATAAGGATGGTGTGGTGTAATCATAACTATCAGTACTGCAAGGGTTAATGTAGTGTCAAGAGTAGCCACAAGAGGGAGCTACAATTACAATTATATAAGGCAGTGTTGCTAAGCCTTATGGGAGTTAGAAAGCAGTTGAAGATGGTGAGGCAGAGGAGCAGTTGTGTACTTGAGAGTTCTGTAGTTAGAGATAGCATAGTTTACTGTAGTAACTTTCTACTTTTGGAATGTGAACAAATTATAGTTAGTAGTGTTAATAAATTTGTAGTTTTGATCGTCAACAAAACTTGGTGTTCTTTATTCAACACTATACATCCAAGCCATTCAGGCAAAGCAAAGTAGAGAACACCACAGATGACAGGTTTCCTTCCCTTCCCTAAAGGGCATTAGTGAACCAGATGGGTTTTTACACCATTCGCAATGGTTTCATGGTCATCATTAGGCTTTTAATTCCCGATCTTTTATAGAGTTTAAATTCCATCACCTGCCGTGGTGGGATTCGAACCTGGGTCCCCAGATCAGTATCCTGAGTCTCTGGATTACTAGTCTAGTGACAATACCACTATGCCACCACCTCCTCATCTGGGAAAAGCAATGCATGCTGGGGGATCTCAGGGATTCTGTGGTCATGAAGAAGTGAGAGAGGTTTACCTGTGGATAGAGGATACAGAGGCACCAGAGAGTCCAGAGAAGATTTACAAGGATGATACCAGATATATACTGGGATAGAACATAGAACATATAGGATTGAAAGGCTGGGTAACTGTTCCCCTGAAAAAAGAAGGCTGAGGGTGACAAAGTAGAAGTCTTTAAAATTACAAAATGCCTTGACAACTTGGATACTGAAAGAGTGTTTCCACTTGTGAGGAAGAGCATAATAATTCGAGGCCATGAATACAAGATGGTCATCAAGAAATCAGAAGGAAATTCTTTACATAAAACATGGTGGGAATGTAGAACTCACGATCACAGGCAGTGGCTGAAGGAAGTAATGTAGATGCATTTAAGGGAAGTTTATAAGGCAGAAGGGAATGAAGAGTTATAGTGATGGCTTGAACCAAATGGTCCTGTATCTTAAGTAATCCAATGTGCATAATATAAATTTAGTGAATTATATTACAAACACATATTATCATTGTAGCTTTCATATAATAATCAATTTGCAAATTTTGAATAAAATTGATGAGCTGGATTCTAAATAAATTGATGGATTTTAAGTAAATAACATGTCTATTCGGAGCTCCAGTAATTGTATAATTTCATTTGTATCCAGGCTTCAGTTTGGCTTTCATCGCCTACCCAGAGGCCCTTGCACAGTTGCCATGGGCACCTCTGTGGTCCAGTTTATTTTTCTTCATGTTGATCACCCTGGGACTCGACACTCAGTTTGCAGGTTTAGGTAAGAATTGCAGAGCTTCATTTAAGCAATCTCTAGCCACTTAGATTAATTACATAGAATTTACAGTGCAGAAGGAGGCCATTTGGCCCATCGAGTCTGCACCGGCTCTTGGAAAGAGCACCCTACCCAAGTCCACACCGCCACCCTATCCCCATAACCCAGTAACCCCACCCAGCACTAAGGGCAATTTTGGACACTAAGGGCAATTTAGCTTGGCCAATCCACCTAACCTGCACATCTTTGGACTGTGGGAGGAGCACCCGGAGGAAACCCACGCAGACACGGGGAGAACATGCAGACTCCGCACAGACAGTGACCCAGCGGGGAATCGAACCTGGGACCCTGGAGCTGTGAAGCAATTGTGCTAACCACCATGCTACCGTGCTGCCCAAGGGAGATTATCCAAATTATTTTGTTCCGTACATAAAATGAGAAATTACTGTTGGTGAAGTACCTGGACAAATGAAAAATATTTATTTGTGGATATCCTCTGCCCGCAGTTTTAAGGGAGCACATTCTGTTCGACTTCAACTCATGCGATATGGGTCAACGTCACCCAATGTGTCGAAGATTCCATAATAATTTCTTGCCGTTTCAACTATATTCACATTTTAAAATTCTCATCCTTGGTCTCCAATCCCTCCATAGCCTTGCCCCACACTATCTCAGATATCTCTTCCAATCTCACAACCATCTGTGCTCTTCTCATTCTGCCACCTTGTGCATTCCCAATCATAATTGCTCCATTATTAGTGGTCATGCCTTCTGTTGCTTTGGAAGTAAGGGTAAAGCTTTTTACTCTGTTATTGTGGGTCCGTCTTAGGATTCGTTAGCTTCTTATTCTAGAAGAGATCTTATTGGATGCAAAGGTCTTTTGCCCAAATGCATTTTATTACATGCTAACTATTTACAAAGGTTACAGAAGGCCAAGACATAACTGCAGCTTAATCTGCCAGATGCTTCACACTCAACACCTCTCAGTTTGTAACATCACTGTGACAGATCTCATTACACATATGTTCAGTGACTATCATTAGATAGCTTTGCATCTCTCCCCTCCCAACCCGCGTTTTTATCCCCATATTATTTACATATTCTCCTCCACTTAAACTAATTGAGAACAAAGTCCCATTTAGCTGCGTGTTTCCCGGCGGGGCCTCAGCAGGGAACGCGTGGCTGAGGCCGCACATAGCCCCGTTTTGTACACTGATCTCTGAAGCGACCCCCCACCCCCAGCCAGAGAGCACTATGGGAGCATCCCCGGCCCTCCAGAGGTGCCAACCTGGCAGTGCCTCTGCCAGCTGTCAGTGCCACCTGGGCACCTTGGCAGTGCCAGACTGGCATCCAAGTGGTGCCAATAATGCCAAGGCACCACTCTACCCCAAAGGGCATGCAGCTGGGGGCCTCCGATCCCCTGGGAGACCCCCACGAGTGCCTTTCCGTCTGTTTCCCGATTGCAGAGACCAGTGCTGAATGGCGCTCGCCTGAATTCTATGAGGCGAAGGGGATGAATCCCAAAATATCTCGTATCTTGGGAATCTGCACGTTAGAGTGAGACTAGCCTTTTCGCTCGCAAATACAGATTTGCCAAAATGTGATTCGACCCACAATGGAACTTGCATCACAACATTGGATCTCGCGAGGTGTTGCGATCCAGGTAGATCCCAGGAGCGTTGGCCACGCTGCACCACAGCACGCTAAGTTGTGGGCACAGCATACCATTGGACCTCGTGCAAAGTCTCTTCTCTGAAGGGGAAGGTCACTTTGATGCTTTCACCAATCTTCCTGAATGTGTGCAGAGCTCCTTCTGCAGTAAATGGGAATCCTGTTGCTGCGTGGTCAGGTCGTGTGGATTGTCATTCCTGGTTTCTATCATTTAGAATTCTGTTTCTGATATCTACCTTTAAATTTTAATGATTTATCCAGCTGGCCTTGGACATTTAACTTGATTTCCCCCCCTGGAACTTGAAGTTGAATAGAGAAATCCTGCCATGGTTATATATTTATAAAGTTTTTTTTTGGGTGGGGGTGTTGGGGAGGTGTATGTGAGCATAATTTGTAAATAGCTTAATTTGCAGGCACATGTGTTTGTGTATGTATACACCTCCCTGGAAAAGTTAAATCTCAATAGCCAAAACCAATCACTTTCACGCAACACACATTATTTTTGTGAAGCATGGATTAACACTTCAGTGAGTCATAGGCATAGAAGAGTTTCACAGCTCAGAAAGAGGCCCTTCGGCCCATCGTGTATGACCGCAAACAAACATCTATCTATTCTAATCCCATGTTCCAGCACTTGGTCTGTAGCCTTGCACGCTATGGTGCTTCAAATGTTCATCGAATTGCTTCTTAAATGTTGTGAGGGTTCCCGCCTCGACCACCCTTTCAGGCAGTGAGTTCCATATTCCCACCGCAGCCTGGGTAAAAAAGCTTTTCCTCAAATCCCCCTTGCAATCTCCTGCCCATTACATTAAATCTATGCCTGCCGGCTATTGACCCCTCAACTAAGGGGAAAAATTTCATCCAATCTATCCTGTGTCCTTTATGATTTTGTACACCTCATTCAGGTCCCCCCCCTCTGCCTTCTCTGCTACACCTCATTCAGGTCCCCCCCTCTGCCTTCTCTGCTCAAAGAAGAACGTCAGCCTAACCAGTTTCTCTTCATAGCTGAAATGCTCCAGCCTAGGCACCATCCTGGTGAATCTCCTCTGCACCGTTTCTAGTGCAATCACATCCTTCCTATAGAGCGGTGACCAGAACTGCACACAATACGCTAGCTGTGGCTTGAATGAAATGAATGAAAATGAAAATCGCTTATTGTCACGAGTAGGCTTCAATGAAGTTACTGTGAAAAGCCCCTAGTCGCCACATTCCGGCGCCTGTTCGGGGAGGCTGGTACGGGAATGAGCATTTTATAGAGCCCCATCATAACCTCCATACTCTTACTTTCTATGCCTCGGCTAATAATTTCAAGCAACCCACATGTCTTCTTCACCATCTTATCTATCTGTTCTGCTTCCTTCAGGCATCTTTGCACATGCACTCTAAGGTCCTGACCATCTGTACTTCCTAGTGTGCTACCATTCATTGTGTATTCTCTTGTCTTGTTTGTCACACACTGTCACTTTATTCAGCCTGAAACACTTGTCAGGTAACACTGAGAAACCAGCTCCTGTCTAGTTTGAATTCCCATTTGCATCGATGTCAGCACTCCAATATTGTTTTTTCCGTTTTCTTTTATTTCTCCTAGGAAGGTGCTTTCCTGGTTTTCAAGGATTTGAATTTCTTGAATGGAGGTTCCTTTAACAGGTTTCTCCATCTGTCTGCTGAATACTGATTTCCTGGAATGTCAGATTACTTTAAAATGGCTTAACTTGGCACACCCATGGCACAGCACAGTTTGGGTATGACATGCTTCCCACTTGTGGATCTTCTTCCCCCCATAACAGGGACATTGGAAAATTGTAGTTGGCACTTTTCCAGGGAATTTCCCTGGTTGCTGCCGTGCTATACTTTTGGATTTGCAAGCCACAAATTGAACAACTTCACTGGGCTATTTGGGGGAAATTTCCCTTGGGCCTCTGACAAGAGCCTTATTCTGTCTTTGCTTTTTGACTTGTTGGCTTTTGTACAGTTTTGCATAAAGTTAAAGCTTCCAGCGATTGTAAGGAGCCAGAGAGATTCTGAACTAAAATGCCGACAACTGCTCTGTCTCTGATCATGTCATCTTTTTGTGTTCCATGCTCACAACTTTCAGTAAGAAACAGAGAAACTTTAGAAAATAGGAGCAGGAGGAAGCCATTAAGCCCTTTGAGCCTGCTCCGCCATTCATTATGATCATGGCTGATCATTCAACTCAAGGGCCTAATCCCGCTTTCCCCCCATATCCTTTGATCTCTTTTGCCCTAAGTGCTGTATCTAACTGCTTCTTGAAAGCGTACAATATTTTGGCCTCAACTACTTCCTGTGGTAACAAACTCCACTGGCTCACCACTCTCTGGATGAAGACATTTTTCATTATCTCTGTCCTAAATGGTCTACCGTGGCCTCAGATTGTGGCCCCGGATGCAGTACACACCCACCATTGAAAACATCCTTCCTGCATCTACCCTGTCCAGTCCTGTTAGAATTTTAAAATTTCCGAGCTCTCTCTTCATTCCTCTGACCTCCAGCGAATGCAATCCTAACCAATTCAATTTCTCCTCATACGTCAGTTCCACCTATGATGGTATTCTGTGATACTCTATCAGAAACCTTTGCTGGAGGTAATGGCCTTTTGTTTAATAATGTTTATTTACCTGCTAACTGTTTAGAAAAATTAACTAAGAGTAACTGGAGTCACGCCCTGTGATTCTTCACACTCACCTCCTCTCAATGAGTGACATAGCCCCTGAGACATAGGCTCAGCAGCTATCATTGGAGTTAACCCTTTACTCTGCATTCGCCTCCTGGTCTGTCAAGTCCCAAGACTCTAGAAAACTGATTGGCTTGAGTTAAATTCCAAAAGCAGAATGGCATTGAGGCTTGCAGCCTTTTTATCATATTGAAATTTCCCTGCTGAATTCTTTACGTTGGTTGTGTCTATTCACCCGCCAACCTCAGTTAATGCCGGCAACGGGCGATTGGTGAGTGCTTTGATTAGGGAACAGATTCCTCGGACTTAAGCCTCTCCTTCCCACTCGACCCAAGCCCACCACTTTTTAACTTCATCCCTTGGTGTCTGAGGGTTATAATCATATGGTTTTCCTCAAAAACATCCCATACGCCAGAGTAACAGGAATGGGATTGGGAAAATACATGATTCAGAGAATGGGCATGCGGATTGAGGAATCTGTCCCCCATCTGCACCTCTGGTCCGCAGGGATTTGGTCTCCCCAGTGGTCTGTCTTGACTGTGTAAATTATGAACTAATTACTGATCACATTTGACATTTTCTTCCATCAGAAACAATTTTTACAACCCTGCTGGACCAGTTCCCAAAGTTTCTACGATCAAAGCGCCTTTATCTGACAGCTGGTGTTTGTGCATTGTTTTATTTCCTTGGACTTGTCTATGTGACACAGGTAAATTATCCTTTAATAACTTGTTTCGTCCACATGTAGTGCTGGTTATAACTCTAAAAGGTGAAATACTTCACAGGATGAAGTATTGAAGAAGAAACCCTTTCGTTGGTCCTGTTGTTTTTCCATTTGTTGAATATTGTTCAGTGATGCTGTGGGGCTGACTAAACCTTCCTCGTCTGCAAAATATAGAAGTTGGATAAACAGATGAAATTCAGCTTTATTCACATTCTGACAATCAGATTTACGTTGTGTTCATTGCTTGAAGTCTTTTCTTTCAGTGCAGCGATAACAACTCTGGTATGTTTCTATCTCAGTATCAGCTTGGTCAATTAAAAACACCCTCGCCTCTCATCAGAAGCCTGTGGCTTGTGAAAATAGGATTCAGGCATATTAACTAGGGAGACACTCCAGTGAAACACTGAAGAAGTGCTGTATTGTCAGAACTGAATGATGTTGTTGCATTTGAGAGCTTTAATGTGTTTGGAACATCAGACAAATGGGGAAATTAAGACTGTGTAAATAAAAATAAGATCTAGGGGTTTTCAATGTTCAGGAAAGTGAAGATTGGCAATAATTTATTTTAAATTTAAAACAAAATATTTTTTCGAGTACCAAATTCTTTTGTTTTTCCCCATTTAAGGGGAAATATAGCATGGCCAATTCACCTACCTGCAGTACAGAAGGAGGCCATTCAGCCCATCGAGTCTGCACCGACCGTCTGAAAGAACACCACGACCCAGGGCCACTCCCCCGCCCTATCCTTGTAACCCCACCTGATCTTTGGACACAAAGGAGCAATTTGTATCACACAAGTAGGTGGGAAGAGATAGGAAGTGTATGAGACTTTATAGAAACCTTGAAGGAGAAAACCTCAAAAAGACAAAATGATTGAAGACCGTGGCTACCAAGGTGGGTAGCTAAAATAAGGAAATTTCCCCATTCACCAGACCCATCTCAGTAAAAAAGTGCCCTGAATAGGGAGATTTTTGCTTGGATGAGGGCGGGTTGGTATGAGGTTGTGCCTGCTGACCCCTGAAACAGAGTGTAGGTAACTATGGGGATGGGCAAGTGCCAAGGCCGGCTTGTATAAAGCCTGCCTCAGCTTTCCAGGGCTTGCTCAAAGTTGTCTTACAAGATTTCTATGCCCGCTATAAATTCCCAATCTCTCCCCGTAACTCTGCGCATTCTTTCTTTTCAGATACATCTCTAATTCCATCACACACTTGGACAGTTCATTCCAAACCCTAACCATTCGCTGCATGAATATGTTTTCTCTCATGTCATTTTTTGTTTCTTTTGGTAATTACTTTAAATCTGTGACCTCTCCCTCTCGGTCCTTCACGAGTAGGTTGAGTTTCTCTCCATCTACTCAATCTAGACCCCTCATGATTTTGAATTCCTCTATCAATCACCTCTCCGCCTTCTTTTCTCAAAGGAAAACAGTCCAACCATCTCCAATCTATCTTAATAACTGAAGTTCTTCATCTCTAGAATCATTTCTGCATTCTCTCCAATGCTTCACATTGTTTGGCGAGTGCAACACCCAGTACTGGATGCAATACTCCAGCTGGGGCTGAGCTAGTGTCTTATACAAATTTAACAGAACCTCCTTGCTCTCGTACTCTATGCCCCGATTAATAAAGCCCAGACTACTATATTCTTTATTAATTGCTCTCTCAACCTGTCCTTCCACCTCCAATAAATAATGCACATATATGCCCAGGTCCCTCTGTCCCTGCAACACTTTAGAATTTTACTGTTTATTATATATTGTCTCTCCATGCTCTTCGTCTCAAAATGAATCCATTCACATTTCTCTGCATTGAACTTCATCGGCCACCGATCTGCCCATCCCACCAACCTTCCTATGTTCCTTTGAAGTTCTACACTCCCCTCCTCACAGTTCACAATGCTTCCGAATTTTATATCACCTGCAAACTTTGAAATTGTCCCCTGCACACCAATACCTAGATCATTAATGTATATCAAGTAAAACAAGTTCCACAACTGATCTCTGAGGAATTCGACTGCAAACCTTCCTCCAGCCTTAAAAACATCCAGTAACCATTACTCTCTGTTTCCTGTTTTGTCATCCAATTGCGTATCGATGCTGCTACTGGCCCTTTTAGTCCATGACCTGTAACTTTGTTCACAAGTCTGTTGTGCGGCTTTTTATCAAATGCCTTTTGGAAATCCATGTACACCACATCAACAACATTACCCTCATCAACCCTCTACATTACCTCATTAAAAGACACAAGCAAAATCCATGCTGGCTTTCCTTAATTAACCTGGATTTGTCCATCTGACATTTAATTTTGTGCTGGGTTATTGCTTCTCGACGTTTTCTCACCACTGAAGTTAAACTGACTGGCCTGTAGTTACTGGGGTTATCCTTACCTGCTCCTTTGAATAATGTGTGTAATTTGGCAGTCCTCTGGCACCATCCCTGAGTCTAAAGAGGACTGAAAGACTATGATCTCCACAATTTCCCCTCTCACTTCCATCAGTATCCTTGGATGCATCTCATCTGTTCCTGGTACATTTTCAACTTTAAGAATAGGCAGCCTATCCAAAACCTCCTCCTTAGCACATTTGAACCTTTCTCGTGTCTGAATTGCATTTTTTTAAATCATGGCTTGAGTAGCATCTTCTTTCTTGGTGAAGATGTATTCATTCAATACCTCAGCTATGCCTTCTGCCTCCATGCATAAATCAACTTCTTGTTCCCTAATCCACCCTGCTCCTCCTTTTACCACCCTTTAACAATTTATAGGCCGAAAAAAGACTTTGGGAGTCCATATTATGCTAGCTGCCTGTCTCTTTTCATACTCTCTCTTATTTGCTTTTTCACTTCTCCTCAGGGCCCTCCATATTCGGCCAGATTCTCAACTGTATTTTCTACCTGGCATCTGATCTCTTTTCCAAGGTGTTTCACAGGAGGATTATGAAAGAAAAGTACCACACTGAGCCACACAAGGAGATATTTAGTCAAATGATCAGAAGATTGTCAGGAGGCAGGTTTGAGGGAATGTCTTACAGGGGAAAAAAGAAGCAGAAATTTCAGAGATGGAACTCAGGAGCCTGGGGCCTAGGTAGCTGAAGGCATGACCACCAATGCTGGAGCAATTACAATTGGAGGGACTCAAGATGCTGGAATGTTACAGTGCAAGAGTGAGAATTTTACAATCAAAGTGCTGCTTGACCAGGATCCAACAGAGGTCAGCAAGCACAGGGATTATAAATATGTGTAAAGAGACAAGCAACAGAGATTTCACAGATGTTGGGTCCATGGAGGGTAAAATATTGGAGACCAACCAGAACACGTTGGAGTAGTGAAGTCGAAAAGTAACAGGGGCGTGACTAAGAGACCAACAGCAGATGAGTTAAAGCTGGGCTGATGTTATGGAGGTAGAAATAGAATAGAATAATCTTTATTATTACAAGTAGGCTTACATTAACACTGCAGTGAAGTTACTGTGAAAAGCCCCTAGTCGCCACATTCTAGCGCCTGGTTGGGTACACAGAGGGAGAATTCAGAATGTTCAAATTACCTAACAGCACGTCTTTCGGGACCTGTGGAAGGAAACCGGAGCACCCGGAGGAAACCCACGCAGACATGGGGAGAACGTGCAGCCTCCGCACAGACAGTGACCCAAGCCAAGAATCGAACCTGGGACCCTGGCGCTGTGAAGCAACAGTGCTAACCTTGCCACCCAGAGGCTGCCTTCGTGGTGGCACAGATATGTGATTCGAAGCTCATCTTGGGATCAGGTTTTGTTTCAGACAGTTGCGAGGGAGAAGTATTGAGTTAGTAGTTACGGAACAAGATTCCGTGTCGGGTGAAAGACAGTGGGCAGAATCTTGGGAAGCTCCCAGGACTGGGAAACAAGGTAGATGGGGTATGTAACTCTGCAGGAAGTTAAAAAAAATCAGGTTCCAGATGGGGGGTGATACTGAAAAAATTAAGTTGGTGGTGGATGATGATGGATCAAGCTTCCAACAACAAGTGTTGGAAACCTCTTTTTAAATATATTTGCATGTTCATTAATATGCAACCTCACCAGAATTAAGTGTTCGTTTCCAATCCAGTGATCAACCAATGAGAAAATCGTGCCTTCAGATTCACCACTGCTTAGCTGTGACATGCAGTAGGCCAAGTTGTCTCACTGTTGGATTTGGAGTGAGCAGGAGATATTTTTTCTTTTCTCAGGTGCTTTGTTCAGTTGCTGAAGAGGAAGTATTAATGGCTGAACCACTTTGCAGCTGTCACTAGAGATCTGGGCATGACTACCCGAGGGAGGTGACAGCACTCTGAAGTCTTGTAGGGGACAGAGGGAGGAAGTTGGACTGTACAATTTCCTGTACAGTCGAGGATGACGAACAGCTGGCCAAGGTTAACAGGAGGGTTAGGGTTAGGGTTAGGGTTAGGCTTAGGGTTAGGGTTTCAGTTGCTGGAGGGCTAAATAATGGTGAAGAAGGGAAACTTCAGGGTCAAGGATAGGTGGTCAAGTGTGATGGGGGCTAAGTCGAAGGTCACAAATTCAGGGCAAGCGTGATGGAGTGAGGGTCAAGGGTGACGGAGTGGTGTTCAAAGTTCATTGACAGATGGTTCAGGAACTTGGCTTCCAGATCTCGGATCCCTCTGAGTGACCACAGACGAGGTTGTGTCAACAAGAGAAATTCTCTGCAGGGAACCTCGAGGTTGGAGTCGATCAGGGTATTGTGAGAGGAGACCAGGATGTGGCTAATAATTCTAGGGCTCCCCTTAGTCAAAATTGCTCAGGACAGGAGGGAGTGGAAGACGGTACTGACCAAATCATCGCCTGCCTCAGGCAGAAAAATGGGTCAAAGTGCACACAAATCTGCTGCACGCTCTGGCACAGCTGCTGAGGAACCAGCAGAGGGTATCCCAGGTGTCCACAATTGGTACGTAATCAAATATATCACAGGCGGTGTCACTACCGACAAATGTCAGTCATGCAATGTCCAAAGCAGCTGAGATGATCACAGACTTCTATCAGTCACCTATGTCAGCTCCTTCACAGAGATCTGTGCTCCTGGATTGGGCGGCAATCCATTGTAAACTGTTTTAACAGTCACCTCAGCATTGAATTTTTATTCCACCGGGTCATTCCAGGGCTCCACGGCTGACATGTATGGCATCTCGCAGGCAGCCACTCCTAAAGGCAACAGGGCCACCACCTATGTCCTGTTCGGTTGGGCCGATGTGTTTGTGCGATTCACCACAGACCCTGAGAGCCAGGCAGCCAGAGCTATGGGTTTCGCTGCTATCACTGGATTTCCATGGATGCAATGGTCAATTCATTGCACAAATGTGGTGCTGACAGCTGTCTTGCATCATCGTGCAGCATTCATAAAATGAAACAGCTTTCACCCTCCCAATGTGCACCAACTAAACCCTTCAGGAATGTGCTCACTTCCCAATGACCACTCATGATTCGTACATCTTCACTCACTCTCAGGCGCTACAACTGTTTGATTCCCTTCAGCACAGCAAGGTAGAGGTACTATATCCCCCCTGCCTTAACAAATCCAAGAATAGAACAGGCCCATTGGACTGCTGAAGATGAGGTTCCGCTGTCTGGACTGCTCGGGTTGAGTGCTGTCAGCGAAAGTCCCCAGGATCATTGAGGCCTTTTTCCGGCCCACGCAGCCTCCTGCAGCAAAGGGGTGAGGACTTGTCAGCCGGGGAGATGGAGAAGCAGGATGCCAACTCAGTCGAGGAAAAGTGGAGGAACAAGCTGATGCACATGAGAGAGTGGATGGTGCAGCTCAGCTGCAGAGAGCAGGACAATTGAGCAAAGCACCAGACAAGCTCGTGACGGCCTCGTTACAGCTAGATTCCAACTAGAATGAGACCCTTGCAAGATGTCCTGCTCTGCTCCTTTGTAAAAATTGTTGTGGAAGTGCCAGCAGAACTGAAATATTCCCTCCAGACTATCGGTGTGACCTCTGGCACCGAAAGGTAAAAATGCAGCAGGCCCTGGGGACGACCAAGCCCATTCGGATGGTTTCATGAGCACCACATACAATCTGGAAGGATGTTGCATTCGACTCAATGACACACACTCCGAATGCCGGCAATGCCTATGAACTCCATTCACTCATCTGCAACATGTGGAGTGCCTCAGCTGCAGACGGTGTTTTAACAACAGCTTTAGGTGGATGATGAGGAGGTGGCTTAGTTGCTGGGTTCCAAACCCCCAATCTTGCAAAGGCTGTCCAGGATAGAAATCTGCACAGATACTCAGAGATGCCACCCATTCCACACTGTAACTGATGTTTCCATTGGCCCACATAACCCACCATTGATGGTTCATGAAGTGCCAGGCCTTCAAATGCATCCATCCGTTATTACGACTCCCAACATAATGTTCATTCATATCTGAATCAAGTGCTCTGAAACATATATTCAACCATGAATTATATCAGTACAGTGATTGAATACAATACAGCGACCTTTGTGGCATTATCATTTTAAAAATCTTTCATTTCCCAACGCTTTGCCTTGGTGCCAGCCTGACAGCTGCAGCTGAGGTAGAGGCAGTCTGCTGCGTGCTATGCCCTGGTTCCTGAGATGACCTTGGTAGCCATCCTCTGGTAGTCTGAGGCCTAGAGGGCTCCAGCCTGCTGAGGGCCTCACGCACAAGTCCAGATGCACACTCTGCAGTCTCACCTGCTGGAGTTGTAACTGGCAGAGGGGAGCAGGGTTGGCAGTGCCCCCTGGGAGCGCCCTGAGACAACAGGTGAGAATTGAGTGTTTTGCAGTTGAGTAAAGTGTAAATTTTTCACATCCTATTAATCTCTTATTCTCAATTTCAGAATGATATGGTTTTTTCATGTGACACTTTCTAATTTGCCATTTAATTTTAGGCTGGGATTTACTGGTTAAATTTTGTGGATTATTTCTGTACTGGATGGATTCTCATTACAGTCGCTCTGTTGGAACTCACCGGTCTGAGCTGGATCTATGGTAAGTGCAAGGAAAGCACTGAAATCAAATCAAATAATTGTTACGAGGGGGAGCCCCCAATCTTTGACCGGATCCCAGATGAGAAACCCAAACATTTGCATTTATAAAACTATGAGGAAAGGATACTTCATCCCAGGAGTGTTAACACTGAACAATCGCTATCTTTTATGTGGAAACAAATTTTAATTTAAACACACAATCAATCACATTAGCATCAAAGCGAGAGCTTTACAGTTAACAGTTCAAATAGCTCTTTAACAAAAGGAAAAATAATTGTAACTTACTCCCTACACCTGAAACTCTATATAACGTATTTATATATTCCAATTAAGCAAATAAATATAGTTCAAAACCACTTACAGATAAAGTTAGCAGTCAGGATTACTTGCTTTTCTCTGTGCAAAGACCTTGGAGAGAATCATCGATCAGCCTGCTGACTCCCGGGCTGGGATTTTCCCCCAACTAGCGGGGCGGACTGTACCGGCGCCAAAGAGTGGCGTGTACCACTCCGGCGCCAGGCCGCCAGGAAGGTGCTGTCTCCTCCGCACTTCCGGAAGCTAGGCCGGCGCTGGAGTGGTTGGCGCCATGCCAACCTGCGGCGAAGGGCCTCTGCCGGCTGGCACGAGTTGGCGCATGCGCAGGAGCGCCAGCATGTTCGGGCGCATGCGCAGAACCGCTGGCGAGATCCCTGCGTATGAGCAGGGGGTTTCTTCTCCGCGCCTGCCATCGCAGAGCTTTACACAGGCCGGCGTGGAGGGAAAGAGTGCCCCCACGGCACAGGCCCGCCTGTAGATTGGTGGGCTCAGATCGCGGACCAGGCCACTGTGGGGGCCCCCCTTGGGGCTGGGTCCCCCCACGCCACCCCTAAGGACTCCGCAGGCCGCCCTCACAGCTAGCTCCCGCCAGAATGGACCTTGTCCATTTCATGCCGGTGGGACTGGCCAAAAATGGGCGGCCGTTCGGCCCATCGGGGCCCGGAGAATCGCTGGGGGGCCCCGACCGGCGTGACGTGATCCCCGCCCTTGCCAAAAAAATGGCACTGGAGAATTCGACAGCCAGGGTCGGAGCGGTGGGGCGGGATTCACGCCACCCCCGGCGATTCTCCGACCTGGCGGGGGGTCGGAGAATCCCGCCTCCTCTCTTCTTAGACTAACATCTTATGGCTAACTGCAAAACTACAGATAGACCTGACTCCATCCATTAATTACATCAGAAGGCATTAATCGGTCTCCTCCCACTAAGATGTTCCAACACCTTTTTATATCCAGGGATAAGCACAATCCTTCATCAATTACCTACACCCCAAGGATCCTCCAAAATCAAAACAATGTTCCATTAGCCATCTATCTGTAAACAAATAAATGGTTTAAACCAATGATAACTTCACTTTTACAAACCCTTAATCACAGCTTTAGCAGAGACTGCCTGTATGTATCATAAAGCAGGGTTTTTAATAAATTTACTGTAAATATAATACATAACAGTTTTGTTCCTTCATCACATAATTAAATTAAAAGGTACTTATGTGGATCTTCAGGTCTCTTTACAACAATCAAGGCCATTGAATTTGGTAATGTGGTGTGGATGTTTCTTCATATCTGAGAACGATGAGATTTTAAATGCTCTCCTTAATTCTGATCGATCTCTCCACATTTGCTTCCAAAACCCAGGCAGGCAGTTCATTCAGCATCCATCACTCATAATCCCCATATTTGTGCTGGGTTACAGCTGGTTACTGTTGGAGTACATTTTGCTGCAGCTATTTTCCTGTTACTTGCTGATGGGGACATTGATGAAGCATCTTTACCCTGAGTTATATAACTGCTAACCATCTCAGCTCAGTCAGTCACTGGTGCTTCCCATCTATCAGGGCAGAAGGAACAGCAGGACAATTTCAGTGTATTCATGATGTTTCTGCTGACCTCCTGGCATCCACCTTCTATTCTTCAACTCTTGACAAATGCTGAGTGATATCTACCTGTGGATTAGGTCCGCTCTGCACATACACGGTAGGGGCAGCACGGTAGCATTGTGGATAGCACAATTGCTTCACAGATCCAGGGTCCCAGGTTCGATTCAGGCTTGGGTCACTGTCTGTGCGGAGTCCGCACATCCTCCCCGTGTGTGCGTGGGTTTCCTCCGGGTGCTCCGGTTTCCTCCCACAGTCCAAAGATGTGCAGGTTTGGTGGATTGGCCATGATAAATTGCCCTTAGTGTCCAAAATTGCCCTTAGTGTTGGGTGGGGTTACTGGGTTATGGGGATAGGGTGGAGGTGTTGACCTTGGGTAGGGTGCTCTTTCCAAGAGCCGGTGCAGACTTGATGGGCCGAATGGCCTCCTTCTGCACTGTAAATTCTATGAAATCTATGAAATCTCCCTCTAGGATTTTTGATAACTTCACTGTGAAGCAAGCCCTTGCCCTCGACTAACTTTTCCATAGAATCGCTAAAGTGCAAAAGGAGGCCATTCAGCCCATCGGTTCTGCACCTACCCTTTGAAAGAGCATGCTGCCTAGGCTCCCCCACTCCCTCCCCCTCCATCACCATAACCCCATCTCATCTTTGGACACTTAGGGACAATTTAGCATGGCCAATCCACCTAACCTGCACATATTTGAACTTGTGGATGATTGAAGCAATATCGTGGCCTTAACAGAAACTTGGCTGAATGATACTGACACGTTTCCCCTCAATGAAGCCTCCCCACCTGACTACATCTTCTACCACTCGCTCTATAAAGACCATTGCCATGATGGTATGGCACTTATCCCCGAGTCAGCCCTTGACCTGGCCCTCTGCTGTGAGGTGAATTCTGAATTCTCTCTCAGTCTACCCGAACAGACTGTGGCGACGAGGGGATTTTCAAAGTAACATTATTGCAGTGTTAATGTAAGCCCACTTGTGGCAATAATAAAGATTATTAGATTATTATATTATTCTCCTCTGGCACTTTCTTCCTATTTGTGTATTTCACCTTGTTCCAACAATTTAACTTCTCTTTCAAAACCATCCTCTACAACCCTTCCGACTGCAATACATTTTTGTCAACAAGATATCTTGTTGCACCAAACAGCTTCTCATCCTTGGTGACTTCAACCTCCATCTCAACTCATCATGCTCTCCCCCTTTTGAGTTCACTGCCCTCTTGTCCTCTCTCAGTCTCTCCCTCTGTGTAAATGCTCACAGCCTCCACTGAACCTGCTATCTTACCTGGTAGTCCTATTGTATCAATCACAGATAAAGCCGTCTCTGATAGCTTCACAGTATCACTCACTACCCATATTCCTCTTTCACACTCCAACTTGATCTCGTTCTGTACCCATCCCTGCAGAACACTGCCACCCAATTCAGTTAAAGCTCTCCTTTCAAAAGCCCAACTATCTAGCCCACGTTCACAACATTTCTCAGCTACTGATTTGCTTAGCCACACCCTCACCCCACCATCCATGTTGGGATCCACCGCAAAGCTGTTACTCTTTCTGACCTTGGGCCTTTCCCAAGTACAGCCCTCATCTCCGCACCGTTTTTCAGCGGGGGCGGGAATTGCGCCGCAATTGGCAGCGGTCCCCCCCCGGCGATTCTCCGGCCCACGATGGGCCGAGTGGCCGCCAGTTTTCGGCGGATCCCGCCGGCGCCCTGCCGGCGTATATTACACCAGGTCCGTACCGGTGGGACCTGGCTCTGCGGGCAGCCTGCGGCGTCCTCAGGGGGCGTGGGGGGATCTGGCCCCGTGGGGGCCCCCCACGGTGGCCTGGCCCGCGATCGGGGCCCACCGATCTACGGCAGGCCTGTGCCATGGGGGCACTCTTTCCCTCCTCCAAAGCTCTGTAATTCCTTCCTTTTATCTCACACTCTTTCTACTTCACTTCTATTTTTTATGACGCTCCTTAAAACCTACCTCTTTAACGAGGTTTTTGGTCATGAGTCTCAATATATTTTTTTATTCGTTCACCCCTAATTTTATTCCCCATCCCTAATTGCCCTTGAGGGGGCATATTGCTGTGGTTCTGGAGTCATAAGTGGGCCAGACCAGGTAAGGCCGGCAGATTTCCTTCCCTGAAGGACATCAGTGAGCCAGGTGGGTTTTTACGACAATGGTTTCACGGTCATCATCAGAATTCTGGGGCGAAATTCTCCGGAAACGGCGCGATGTCCGCCGACTGGCGCCCAAAACGGCGCAAATCAGACGGGCATCGCGCCGCCCCAAAGGTGCGGAATGCTCCGCATCTTTGGGGGCCGAGGCCCAACATTGAGGGGCTAGGTCGGCATCGGACAAATTTCCGCCCCGCCAGCTGCCGGAAAAGGCCTTTGGTGCCCCGCCAGCTGGCGCGGAAATGACATCTCCGGGCGGCGCATGCGCAGGAGCGTCAGCGGCCGCTGACGGCATTCCCGCGCATGCGCAGTGGAGGGAGTCTCTTCCATCTCCGCCATGGTGGAGACCGTGGCGGAGGCGGAAGGGAAAGAGTGCCCCCACGGCACAGGCCCGCCCGTGGATCGGTGGGCCCCGATCGCGGGCCAGGCCACCGTGGGGGCACCCCCCGGGGCCAGATCGCCCCGCGCCCCCCCCCAGGACCCCGGAGCCCGCCCGCGCCGCCTTGTCCCGCCGGTAAGGTAGGTGGTTTAATTTACGCCGGCGGGACAGGCATTTTAGCGGCGGGACTTTGGCCCATTCGGGCCGGAGAATCGAGCGGGGGGGCCCACCAACCGGCGCGGCGCGATTCCCGCCCCCGCCGAATCTCCAGTGCCGGAGTCTTCGGCAACCGGCGGGGGCGGGATTCACGCCAGCCCCCGGCGATTCTCCGACCCGGCGGGGGGTCGGAGAATCTCGCCCCTGATTTTAGATTATTTTATTGAATTCAAATTTCACCATCTGCAGTGGCGGGATTCGAACCCAGGTCCCCAGAGCATTACCCTGGGTTTCTGGTTTACTAGTTCAGTGACAATACCACCATCTCACCACCTCCACGCTCCTTATGCGTCTCAGTGTTATACTTTGGTTTGCAGTGTTCCTGTGATGTGCCGTGGGAAATTTAATCAGCGGGATTCTCCGTTTCGGAGACTATGGGAGGATTCTCCGATTCTGCGGCGATGTCCGGAGGATGCGTCTGGTCTTACGACCAAAACGTTGATGCTGCCCCCGCACTGATGCGCCGCTCGGTAGGGGGCTAGCAGCCGTGCTACGTAAAGATCCCCGCGTTACCTGCCGATACGGACGTTAAATGGCGGATCCGTGGCTGCACATGCGCACGGCGGCGGCCTGCAGCGGCCGTGCCGTACGACATTCCGCCGGCCGATTGCGGACCCGGCCTGTCAAATTCTGCCCCCCGTAACCCAGAGGGAGGCCTGTCCCAGAAGGAGATGACGCAGTCACCGGGTGATGTGACATAGACCCAGAAGATTCTCTATTCCCTGTGCTCCATGGCCGCAAGCATGCAGACCCTGGTCGAGAGCAGAGTGAGCCTCCATGACTGGCAGCGCCAGGTAGCGGGGGGGCCTTAGCGGATGGCTCCGCTTGCACCCCCGTCCCATGGAGTCCCTGAGGGCCATCGGGCACCCCCAAGGAGGAGGTGCCTGAACACCATAGCACTTCAGACTCCCCCACTCCTGTCCCTGGTGCATCTGGTGGGCAGTGGGCGCTACGTCCCACACCACGTGGGACACCCAAGCAGCAGCTGGGTTCATCCAGGCTCGGTCCCCCCAGAAGACGTGCGCCAATGGGGATCCAGGTTGCAGGCCGCCTCAACCCCTGCTGTACCACTTTAGTTGACACGGGTACAGGCACAGTTTGTTATCGGGTCTAAGGCATGTATCTGTAAATATTTGTGCACATTAAACACCTGTTCACACTGTTACAACCTGCCTCAGTGCTCTGTCAGATGGGTATGAGGAGTAGGCTGGTCTGGGCAAGGCTGACCAGAGAGGGTGTGCAGGGGGGCGGGCGCTGTGGGTGGGCTGGCCTCCCCACCCCCCCCCCCCCCTACTGTCTCCACAAACGTCACCCCAGGGATCCGATGGGACCCCTGATGGAATGGCCAGCTAGCATGCAGGGATCACCCTGGTGGACAGTGGAAAGGGCTTCCGTGAGCAGGAGTCAGATGTTGCTAAATGATGCGGAGCACCAGAGCTCATCACAGAGCGGGTTGTCATCATCCTCCATCCCATGGTCCAGAGTCGGCGTTACTGCCAACCCAAAGTCCCCACCCTGTAGTGCGGCAGGTATGTAACACGCAGGTAAGGAGGGGGATGTGGCCGGGGTGGCTGGGAGGGGATGTGTGGGGGTGGGATGTGGGATGCGATGTCTGTGCTCGTGGCCAGTTCCCCCCCCCCCCCCCTCCCCCTAGTTGGTGAACCTGGAGGCAATCAGAGCATCCTGTCCACTTGTCGCGCAGCCTCCCATGCCTGCCTAGGCCCCATGTCCTGCCCACCCTCACCGTCCCCCACATTGTACCCATCGGAAACGCATTGGTGTTCATCCTCTTCCTCCAGCACGTCGCCGCTCTGCTACGCGATGTTGAGGACGATGCAGCAGGCCGCTATGAAGCAGGTGGCCCTCTCAGCGTCATACTTCTGAAGCAACGCTCGCTCACGTCCCTGGTCGTTGCATGGGCGTCATTGTAGCGGTTCTCGGCGTCATCAGCCTCAATCGCAGTGGATATCTCCTCTCGCCCAGGAGCCAACCCCCCCAACTGGGGTCCGGGGGCATCTCAAAAATGTCAGGAATCGTCGAGTGTACCAAGTTGAAGGCGTCGTGCACGCTGCCCAGGTACCGGGTGCATACACGCATGATGAGCATCTAATGGTCACATATCAGCTACACATTTGTGTGGAACCCCTTTCAGTTTGTGTAGAGCGGCCTGTCACCTGCAGATGCTCGGCATCCTGGTGGGCTCAGTCCACATTGAAATGGATGTATTGTGCCGACTGGCCATATGGGGCCTCCGTGACGGCGCGGATGTACCTGTGCACCGAGGTTTGTGAGATCCCGAACAGGCCCCCACTTGGTGCCTGAAAGGACACTGTTGCATAAACCTTCAGGGCGACCGTCACCTTGACGGCCACCGGGAGGGGGTGTTCTCCCCCATACCCCTGCGGTGCCAGGTGTGCCATAATCTGGCAGATATGTCGCACTGTCTCGCTGCTCAGCTGCAGTCTTCGATGGCTTGCCCGAAGTTCCTCCGCCTCAGCCTGTTGGGCAGCCGGCTCTCCATCCTGTGTGGCTGCCGTCTGTTCCTCTGGGGCAGGCTCCGCTGCTACATTCTCCACTGCTTCCCGCTCCGCTGCTACAGTTTCCTCTTCCTCAAGCAGGACCCGCTCTTTAAGCTGCAGGGCATCCCCCCTGCGGGGCTGGGGCAACCAGTAGGAAGTCCAACATTGCTGGTTGAATTCCAATATTCATTGTCTGCAGGGGATAAAAGGCTGACATGTTAACATGGTACGTACCCACATGCCCAACGAGGTCCAATGGGCTACATGGTGGTCCCGGATGGCACTGCGGACCCTGCCCTTGCATGTCCCCCTCCCACCCCCACAAGATCCCCACACCCCTGGCCTCAACGGTGCCTGGCACTGAGGGGGCCTCTGGTGTCCATCCCTGCTGCCAGGGGTATCATCAGCTCGCACTGCCCTTGCCAGCGGATTGCTCCACGGCCCTCCTCCTGTGCCCCCTTAGGGGTTACAGTGGGCATTGACCTGGGTGGGCTGCCTGGTGCCCCGCCATCGGGCGGCGGCCGTTTGGGTGGTGGAGGTATGGCAGAGGGTGGGGTGCGGGGGTGGTGAGCTGGGATGCAGGGGTGGTGGGCTGGGGGCACCCATATGGCCAGTTTCACTTTGCAGAAGCAGGGGCTAATGTGGGTGATCAGTGCAGTGCACAGCAAGCTGGCTGTCTTGCAGGCCATGGCAATGGTGAGTGGCAAGGCATCGCCTCAGTCCCGTGGGGGGAGGGTCACCCCAGCCACTCGGCCCATTCACCTTCCCCCCCCCCCCCCCAGTCTGGACCTGGCAGGGCCCCCCTCACTCCAGCCAGCCCGGCAAGTGTCCGGCCCGGCATCCCAGTCAGGCCTCTCTGTGTTCTACCTCCTCTCTCCTTCATCAGTCACGACGCCAGCTTCATGATTTTTAAAAGCACAATTGAAACGCGCTGTCGGGAATTCGGTCCATTGGAGGCCCCAGAGAATACCGGTACTGGCCGCTAATGATATGCATTCCTGAATGCGTTGATGCTACTGTCTGGGCGACGGAGAATTGTGATTTGGTGTCAAATTGGCCTCACTGTGATTTCGGTGCCGGAATCGATTCTCCACTCAATCGCGTTTACCAATTTTGGCATCGGCCGACGGAGAATCTCGTTTTGTATTATATTTGTTGTTGCTGTGATCCCTTATCTGATTTAACCTATTCATTAGTGACACCCAGGATGAGATGAACTTCTACAGTAAACAAACTGCCCTGAAGACTGGACAAACCAAGTGATTGTGTCTCTCTGCTTCCTTGTTGTTCACAGGGGTAAACAGATTCATCAAGGACATTGAGATGATGATTGGGGAAAGGACTTGGCTCTTCTGGCTGTGGTGGAGAGCGTGTTGGACTTTTATCGCCCCGTGTTTGCTGGCAGTAAGGAGCTGTTAAACCTTCTAATGATTTAAACAAAAATAATCAGACTGCAGATATTGTATCTAATTGTTTATCCCATCACATCATCCAGGTAATCTTAATATGGTCCTTAGCAACATTTGCCCCACCAACATATGGGTCTGTTCAGTACCCAGTCTGGGCAATAGCACTTGGCTGGTGTATGATTATCTTCTGTAGTATGTGGATCCCCATTGTTGCCATTGTGAGAGTTGTCCAAGCTGAGGGTGCAACCTTGTGCCAGGTAAGGAAAAACGTCATACAAATTGGACAAAACCAATGGTCAAGGGTGGCCTACAGGATGAGTTCAGAGATTGTATTTGGGACAGTTTCAGACAACTACACATTGTGGAACCAACTAGGGAACAGGCTATTTTGTACTGGTAATATGTCACCCAACATAGTTAATCAATGAGTTCATAATCTGCCTGGGAGGAATGATCATAACATGCTAAACTTTCATGTTCAATTTCAGGGTGAGGAACTTTTGCCTGAACCTCATGTCTTAAGTTAAATGAAGAAAAATATAAAGGTATACAAGCAGAATCCAATAAAATGTACTGAAAAAATAACAGTTGGCAGATAAGCAATGGCAGACATTTAAGGGGATATTAAATAACTCTCAACAATTATATATTCGATTGACAAAGGAAAGGCAGAATCTTTCTGTCCTACTTTGGTGGGGGTAGGGCTGGAAAATGTGTTGAGCCATTCAACAGTCCATTGGCTTTGCAGGACTGGAAAATACTGCCGGCAGGCAGCCTGTAATATTTTGCCCATGAACTCTTGAGAAGATTGATCCATCCATGGTTAATGAAGGGAGTTAAGGATGGCAGTAAATTTCCCGAACAACATTGTGGGTGTAGCTACCGAGTTTGGACTGCAACGGTTCAAGAAGGCAGCTGACGACCACTTTTGCGAGGTCAATTCGGGATGGGCAATAAATGCAGACCGAGCCAGTAAAGCTCACATGAGAGAATATATAAATTTGAAAGATATGGCATAAAATGTTGTGAAGATTAGTGGTAGGCCAGAAGGTTGGGAAAATTTTGGAAACCTACAATGGATGACTAAAATAATAAAGAGGGAGAAAATAGATTATGAGATTAAACTGGAAAGAAATATAACTGCATAAAGTAAAAGATTCTACAAGTATATAAAAAGGAAGAGAGTAACTTAAGTAAACAATGCTCCCTCAGAGCATGGGACTGGAGGTTTGAAAATGGGACACAATGAAATGGCATAGACTTTGTACCAGCATTTTATATCTGCTGTCATGGTATAAGACACTAAAAATATCCCCAAAATATTAAAAAATAGCAGGTCCAAATGAATAAATCACTAATACCACCAGAACAGAAGATTTCAGCAAACTAAAGGCGAAATGGGACTAAAGACGACAAGTCCTTTGGTCCTGATGGCCTGCCTCCTAGAAGTGGCTGCAGAAATGGATTCACGAGTTGTAATCTTCTAAAATCCCTAGATTTCTGGGGCTATCCCAAAATATTGTCCCTTAAAATTTCCATTTTCCAGAATATCCAGAGGTTTTCCCAATCTCTCACTGTTTCTTCGATAACAACATCAGCAACTTTAATTTATACCTTTAATGAAATAAAATGCCCAAGGTGTTTCACAGGTGCGTTCTATAACAAAATCTGACACCCAGTCACTTTGGAGATGTTAGGGCAGAAAACAAAATACATGGTCAACAAATAGTTTTTGAGCAACCTATTAAAGAAGGAAAGAAAGGGGGAGAGATTTAGGGAGGAGGGGTGGGGGGGGGGGGGGGGGTGCATAATTCTAGAGCATAGGAACTCAGCAGCTGAAGGCTCAAAAGGCACCAATGGTGGAAGAATTCAATCAGAGATGTTCAAGAGGTCAGATTGGAGGACTGCAAATATCGCAGAGAGTTTTGGGGCTGAGGGAAAACTTAGAGAAATGAGATCACAGGGAAATTTGAACACCAGGATTAGAATTTTATAATCACCATGCTGCAGGAGCCTATGTAGGTCAGTCCTATAGAGGCGTCCGAGAATCATGTGGCTTGATTCAACCAAAGGGGAACAAAGCCCCATCGCGAGCACCTTTAGCTGCGTGTTTCCCGGTACTCGCACTGCCGAGGAACACATGGCTATGCAATACAACTTACGTTGTATAGGGGGCCTCAACGGGAAATGCGTGGCCAAGGCCGCACATAGCCATGTTTTGTACAATGCAAGAACATCCCTCCTCAGATAAGGGCCAGGATTCTCCCCTACCCGGTGGGGCGGGGGTCCCGGTGGGATGGAGTGGCGGGAACCACTCCGGCGTTGGGCCGCCCCAAAGGTGCGGAGGTCTCCACACCTTTAGGAGCCAAGCTCTCATCTTGAGGTGCTAGGCCCGCGCCGGAGTGGTTCACGCGCCCCCGGCCGACGGGAAAGGCCTTTGGCGCTACGCCAGCCGGGGCCGAAAGGACTTCGCCGGCCGGCGGAAGTCCACGCATGTGCGGGAGCGTCAGCGGCTGCTGACGTCATCCCCACGCGTGCACAGGGGTGGTGCCTCGTTCGTGTCGGTCATGGTGAAGGCTGTGGCCGAGGCGGAGGGAAAAGAGTGCCCTCACGGCACAGCCCGCCCGCGGATCGGTGGGCCCCGATCGTGGGCCAGGCCACCGTGAGGGCACCCCTGGGGCCAGAACGCACCGCGCCCCCCTCAGGACCCGGCGCCCGCCCGCGCGCCTAGGCCCGCCGGTAAGAGAGGTGGTTTGATTCTCGCCGGCGGGACAGACATTCCAGCAGCGGGACTTCGGCCCATCTTGGGCCGGAGAATCGCCGGGGGGAGGCCCGCTGACTGGCGTGATTCCTGCCCCTGCCGAATATCCGGTGTCAGAGAATTCGGCAACCGGCGGGGGCGGGTGATCCCAGCGCCGAGGAGTGGTGTATACCACTCCGGCGTCGGGCCGCCCCAAATGTGCGGAATCCTCTGCACCTTCAGGGGCTAGGCCAGCCCCGGAGTGGTTTGCGCTGAGCCGGCCAGCTGGGAAGGGGCTTGGCATCACGCCAACTGGCACCGAAGGGCCTCCGCCGGCCGATGCGAGTTGGCGCATGCGCGGGAGCGCCAGTGTGTCCTGGCGTCATCCCAGTGCATGCGCAAAAGGCTTTGTCTCCGCACCGGCCATGGCGGACCGGTACAGCCGCCGGTGCGGATGAATAGGGTGCCCCCTTGGCACAGGCCCGCCTGTGAATCGGTGGGCCCTGATCATGGGCCAGGCCACCGTGGGGGCACCTCCCAGGGCCAGACTCCCCCGTGCCCCCCAGAGAACCCTGTAGACCGCCCGCGCCGCCAGGTCCCGCCGGTAAAGACCTACTCTAATTTACGGCGACGGGCAAAGTGCGGGCGGCCACTCGCGGGCCGGAGAATCGCCGGGGGGGGGGCGCTGCTAGCGGCCGACGACCGGCGAGGCGCGATTCCAGCCGCCACCAAATCTCCGGTGCCGGAGAATTCGGCAGCCGGCGGGGGCGGGATTCAACCGAGAATCAAACCTGGGACCCTGGTGCTGTGAAGAAACAGTGCCAACCTGCCAACCACTGTGCTACCGTGCCGCCCAGACATTGACATAGAATCATGGAATCCCTACAGTGCAGAAGGATCTCCTTTGGCCCATTGAGTCTGCACCGACTCTAGGAAAGAGTGCGCTACCTAGACCCACGCCTCCACCCTATTGTCGTAACACAGTGATTCCACCTAATTCATTTGGACAGTAATTGGCAATTTAACCTGGCCAATCCACCTAACCTTTTTTTCAATCGATTTAGAGTACCCAACTCATTTGTTCCAATTATGGGACAATTTTGCGCATCCAATCCACCTACCTTGCACATCTTTGTGTTGTGGGGGCGAAACCCACGCAAACACGGGGAGAATGTGCAAACTCCACACGGACAGTGGCCCAGAGCCGGGATCGAACCTGGGACCTCAGCACCGTGAGACTGCAGAGCTAACCACTGCGCCACCGTGCTGCCCTCCAATCTGCACATCTTTGGCCTGTGGGACGAAACCAGAGCACCAGAGGAAAACTTGCAGACACAGGTAGAAAGTGCAAACTCCAAACTGACAGTCACCAGAGGCCGGAATTGATTCCGGGTCCCTGGCACTGTGAGGCAGCAGAGCTAACCTCTGTGCCACCGTGCATCGGGTAAAGCATACGGAATATGTAATAATAATAATAATATAAAGAAAGGTTTGGTTTCCACTTTGAGCACTCTTTAGATCTCCCTTTGGTTAATGTGTGGCCTATCATGGTTTAGGAAGGTTCCCCCAATGCCTGTGAGTGACGCAGGTCTAATTTTACAAAACTCCTTTATTTACACGCCAGTTCATTCTAAGCATCTAGTTAAGTACATTCCTCGATTCTACAAACAATTCCATCTTATCATCTAAATCTTTTCCACATGACAGCTAATGACACGGTTGCATCATGATACACATCTCATTACCATAACTATGAACCCGAACAGGCGCCGGAATTTGGCGACTAGGGGCTTTTCACGGTAACTTCATTTGAAGCCTACTTGTGACAATAAGCGATTTTCATTTCATTTCATTTTATTATCCACACAACAATATATACTTTTCATATATGAGTTTCAACATGGGAGCATAATTTCTGATAAGCATACATGCTAAATATTTTTCAATATAATATGAATTATCATCTGTTGAATCAAACCGCAGGAGAATCTGATCAGGATGTGTTTTTTTTCTAGTTGTTGGTTAAAAATCCAGCAGGAATGGTTAAACATTTCAATTTTCCTTCTGTAGAAAATCTCTGCTGCTTGCACATCAGATCCTGGTTGGAGTTCAAACATGGAAAAACACAAAGAGAAAAGAAGTAAGAACAAGCCCGATTCTACAGAAGCTGTTAACTCCGTGCTACTTGTCATTCCATAGATGTGAATATTCCTGCTCAAATTGTAAACAGTGGCTCTGAAAATTGTCAGCTGCGTTGGTACTCTCTGATTATAATGACAGCAGGCGTTCTCTGGAACAGCCAGTAACTCGGCCAGGACCCAGATAGAGTGTTGTCTGAACTTTCCTCTGCCCACTGCAAGCATCAATTTGGGGCAGGGTGGTTCTGAGTAGAATTACTGGGGATCAGAGTTCCTGCAGCATGAACCTTCAGTCATTCTCCTGCCTGAGTCCTGGGGCGCGATTCTCCGACCCCCCGCCGGGTCGGAGAATCGCCGGGGGCTGGCGTGAATCCCACACCCGGCAGTTGCCGAATTCTCCGGCACCGGATATTCGGATATTCGGCGGGGGCGGGAATCGCGCCGCGCCGGTTGGCGGCCCCCCCCCCCCGCGATTCTCTGGCCCTGTTGGGCCGAAGTCCCGCTGCTAAAATGCCTGTCCCGCCGGCGTAGATTAAACCACCTACCTTACCGGCGGGACAAGGGGGCGCGGGCGGGTTCCGGGGTCCTGGGGGGGCACGGGGCGATCTGGCCCCGGGGGGTGCCCCCACGGTGGCCTGGCCCGCGATCGGGGCCCACCGATCCGCGGGCGGGCCTGAGCCGTGGGGGCACTCTTTTCCTTCCACCTTCGCCACGGTCTCCACCATGGCGGAGGCGGAAGAGACCCCCTCCACTGCGCATGCGCGGGAATGCCGTCAGCGGCCGCTAACGCTCCCGTGCATGCGCTGCCCGGAGATGTCATTTCCGCGCCAGCTGGCGGGGCACCAAAGGCCTTTTCCGCCAGCTGGCGGGGCTAAAATTCGTCCGGCACGGGCGTTGCCCCTTAAGGTTGCGGCTCGGCCCCCCCCAAGATGCGGAGCTTTCCGCACCTTTGGGGTGGCGCGATGCCCGACTGATTTGCGCCGTTTTGGGCGCCAGTTGGCGGACATCGCGCCGATACCGGAGAAATTCACCCCTGGTGTTAAAACAGAGGATTCCAGTCACTGAACATTGTGGACAAGATCTCCTGCTCTCACAACAATTCTCACCTACAGTATGCAGTGGCTGCATTCCCCTCCCATTAGCCACAGGATGTGGGTGAGGTTTACGCAGAGGGACCTGATCCACACAGAGCCTTATCACCAAATGTCCCACTGACTCAAAACACTGACTGTCCATGTGTAATGCTGACCATCGGAGTATCTGCTGACACAATTTACTCATGACTTGTTGATAGATTCCATGTCTCCCCAGGAACTGCGTGTATGAAATATACAGATCATTAGATCTCATCTGATCAACTCATGCTGAATAATTACTTTCTCACATTAGTATAATTGTGACAATATGTATTTTTATCTTCACTGACATCTGTAACACTGCACTGTACATGATAAGTTTGGTGTGCTTTAATCAATGTAGAAAAATCTCCAACGTGTGTATCAGTGTTCGACTATAGAATCTACAGTAGAAAATATTAACAGGATGTTTTCATGGCACTCTTTCATCTCTCCATTTAGATAATACTCTGCTTTTCTATTTTTCCATCAAAGTGGACAATGTCAGTTTCCCACATTACATGTTATCTGCTAAATATTTTGCCTGTTCACTTAACCTAAAGTGTGTCCCATGGTAAATTCTTCGTATCACTCTTACAAATTGCTTTACTACTTGTCTTTGTATTGTCAACAAAATAGTCTACAATAGAATCAGCCCTTCATGGAAGTCATTATTATAGATTGTAAATCATCTCAGCACTGATTACTGTGGCATTCCACTAATTACAATTTGCCATTTTGAAAATTTATTTCAGAACAATGGGCGTCATTCTCCGACCCCTCGCCGGGTCGGAGAATGGCCGTTGGCCGCCGTGAATCCCGCCCCCGCCCCCGCCGAAGTTTCCGAAGGGAGAAAAATCGGCGGGGCGTTAATGGCGCCGCAGACGCGGAGAATGCCACGGGTCTGCGCAAGGCAGCCGATTTTCGGCCTGCCGATATTCTCCCTTCCGGATGGGCCGAAGTCCCGTCGACGTGATGACCGTTCACGTCGACGTGAATTAAACCTCCTTTTCATCGGCGTGACCCGGTGCTCCAGGCTCACGCCGACCAGCGAGGAGGTGAGTGACGGCCTGGGGGGTTGGCTCTGGGCAGGCGATGGCGTGGCCGCAGTCTGAATGCGTGAGGAGAGGTGTGTCTCGGGTTGTGTGTGTGTGTGTGCGGCGGGGGTGGGGGGGGGGGGTAGTTAGAGTAGGCTGGGCTCCGGGGGAGTGCCGGGAGGGGGTCCGTGCTGGGGTGGAGGTTGGGGGTTGGGGGGGGTCCGTGCTGGGGTGGAGGTTGGGGGGGGGGTCCGTGCTGGGGTGGAGGTTGGGGGGGGGGTCCGTGCTGGGGTGGAGGTTGGGGGGGGGGGTCCGTGCTGGGGTGGAGGTTGGGGGGGGGGGGTCCGTGCCGGGGTGGAGGTTGGGGGGTGGAGGTTGGGGGGTGGGGTCCGTGCCGGGGTGGAGTTTGGGGGGGGGGTCCGTGCTGGGGTGGAGGTTGGGGGGGGGTCCGTGCTGGGGTGGAGGTTGGGGGGGGGGTCCGTGCTGGGGTGGAGGTTGGGGGGGGAGTCCGTGCTGGGGTGGAGGTTGGGGGGGGGGGGTCCGTGCTGGGGTGGAGGTTGGGGGGGGTCCGTGCTGGGGTGGAGGTTGGGGGGGGGGGGTCCGTGCTGGGGTGGAGGTTGGGGGGGGGGTCCGTGCTGGGTTGGAGGTTGGGGGTTGGGGGGGGTCCGTGCTGGGGTGGAGGTTGGGGGTTGGGGAGGGGGTCCGTGCCGGGATGGAGGTTGGGGGGTGGAGGTTGGGGGGTGGGGTCCGTGCCGGAGTGGAGGTTGGGGGGGGTCCGTGCTGCGGTAGAGGTTGGGGGGGGTCCGTGCTGGGGTGGAGATTGGGGGGGGTCCGTGCTGGGGTGGAGGTTGGGGGGGGGGTCCGTGCTGGGGTGGAGGTTGGGGGGGGGGGTCCGTGCTGGGGTGGAGGTTGGGGGGGGGTCCGTGCTGGGGTGGAGGTTGGGGGGGGGTCCGTGCTGGGGTGGAGATTGGGGGGGGTTCCGTGCTGGGGTGGAGGTTGGGGGGGGGTCCGTGCTGGGGTGGCGGTTGGGGGGGGGTCCGTGCTGGGGTGGAGGTTGGGGGGGGGGGTCCGTGCTGGGGTGGAGGTTGGGGGGGGGTCCGTGCTGGGGTGGAGGTTGGGGGGGGGTCCGTGCTGGGGTGGAGGTTGGGGGGGGGTCCGTGCTGGGGTGGAGGTTGGGGGGGGGGTCCGTGCTGGGGTGGAGGTTGGGGGGGGGGGGTCCGTGCTGGGTTGGAGGTTGGGGGTTGGGGGTGGTCCGTGCTGGGGTGGAGGTTGGGGGTTGGGGAGGGGGTCCGTGCCGGGATGGAGGTTGGGGGGTGGAGGTTGGGGGGTGGGGTCCGTGCCGGAGTGGAGGTTGGGGGGGGGGTCCGTGCTGCGGTAGAGGTTGTGGGGGGTCCGTGCTGGGGTGGAGATTGGGGGGGGGTCCGTGCTGGGGTGGAGGTTGGGGGGGGGGTCCGTGCTGGGGTGGAGGTTGGGGGGGGGGGTCCGTGCTGGGGTGGAGGTTGGGGGGGGGTCCGTGCTGGGGTGGAGGTTGGGGGGGGGTCCGTGCTGGGGTGGAGGTTGGGGGGGGGGGTTCCGTGCTGGGGTGGAGGTTGGGGGGGGTCCGTGCTGGGGTGGCGGTTGGGGGGGGGTCCGTGCTGGGGTGGAGGTTGGGGTGGGGGTCCGTGCTGGGGTGGAGATTGGGGGGGGGTCCGTGCTGGGGTGGAGGTTGGGGGTTGGGGAGGGGGTCCGTGCCGGGGTGGAGGTTGGGGGGTGGAGGTTGGGGGGTGGGGTCCGTGCCGGGGTGGAGGTTGGGGGGGGGTCCGTGCTGGGGTGGAGGTTGGGGGGGGGTCCGTGCTGTGGTGGAGGTAGGGGGGGGTCCGTTCTGGGGTGGAGGTTGGGGGGGGTCCGTGCTGGGGTGGAGGTTGGGGGGGGGGTCCGTGCTGGGGTGGAGGTTGGGGGTTGGGGGGGGGTCCGTGCTGGGGTGGAGGTTCGGGGGGGGGTCCGTGCTGGGGTGGAGGTTGGGGGGGGGGTCCGTGCCGGGGTGGAGGTTGGGGGTTGGGTCCGTGCTGGGGTGGAGGATGGGAGGGCAAATGAGTTGGTCCACCTGGCCAGGTGCCAGCCTCCAACAGTTGGACCCATGCGGTCCATGCCACCTGGCTGGGGGGAGGAGGGGATATGGGCAATGATGACATGTCGTCGTTCCCCTCCCCCCCCACCAGGCCGTCATGTTTTCAGACCATCCAGCGATGTTGGCCGCCGTGGTGGCAGCCGCTCATGTCTATGTTGCCCTGGATGAGGAGGAGGAGGAGCGTGCCAGAGAGGCGGCGCAGGCTGCCGCAGAGGTGCAGGCGGCAGCCGCCCAGGCTGGAGGGACACCTGACCGACAGGACGAGGAGGGGGAGGAGGACGTTGCGGCCCCACGGCAACGGAGGCACCCGAGGGCGCCCCGTGTGTACCGGCCCCGACAGTCATACCAGGACCTCACGGACCGGGAATGCAGGAGGCGACTCCGGATGAGCCGGGAAACCGTGGCACACATCTGCCACCTGCTGGCACACCTGTCACCGCGTGGCACTGGCGGGGGACACCCTCTCCCCGTGTCCGTCAAGGTTACGGTGGCCCTGAACTTTTATGCAACAGGGTCATTCCAGACACCGAGTGGGGACCTGTCCGGCATATCGCAGACATCGGTGCATCGGTGCATCCGGGCAGTGACAGATGCCCTTTATGCCATGGCGCACCGCTACATCCGCTTCCCCGTGGACCGGGCCAGCCAAGATGCCCGGGCCGTGGGCTTCTCTGCCGTTGCCGGGTTCCCCATGGTCCAGGGCGCGATCGATGGGATGCACGTCGCGGTGCGGCCACCTGCAGAGAACAGGGCCGTGTTCACTAATAGGAAGGGGACCTATTCGATGAACGTACAGGTGGTCTGCGACCACCGCATGATGATCCTGCAAGTCTGCGCCCGTCACCCAGGCAGTGTACATGACTCATACGTGTTGTCGCGGTCATCCATCCCCATCATGTACGAGGGACGCCATCCCCGGCTGAGGGGCTGGTTGCTGGGCGACAGGGGCTACCCATTGCGATCGTGGCTGATGACGCCTATACGGAGGCCACGCAATGAGGCGGAGAACCGCTACAATGATGCCCATGTAGCGACAAGGGGAGTGATAGAGAGGTGCTTTGGCGTGCCGAAGATGCGTTTCAGGTGCCTGGACCTCTCTGGGGGTGCCCTCCAGTATCGGTCAGATAGGGTCGGCCGCATCATTGTGGTGTGCTGCGTCGTGCACAACATAGCCCAGCAGAGGGGCGATGTGCCGCAGGCAGTGGAGGGCGGAGTGGAGGAGCAGCAGGAAGAGGCCCAGTCCTCCCCAGATGAGGGGGATGGGGGCAATGGTCAGGGCAGACGGGGTAGACACAGGCGGGTGGCTGTCCACCGTTACCGGCTGGCCCAGCGGGCACGGGACAGACTGATAGACGCCCGCTTCACTGACTAGATGGGCGTGGGAATCGGGTAGTATGGCCACAGACCGCACACCATGGCAACAGCCGACCACCCACACCCCCCACCCATCCACCCACCCAGCACCCTCACCCCCCTCCCCAACCCCACACACCCCACCCGCATGCACACCACCCCCCCACCCCCAATTGCCGATCCACCGGCGGCACAACGGGCCGGGCTCACCCAGTTGCGGGTGGACGCGTGTCTATCGCAGGCCATGGAGGATGATGACAACCCGCCTCCGATGAGCTCCTGGCTCTACATCGTTGGACTATGTCTGACCCATGGCCACAGTACCACCATCCACCCGGACCATCCCTGCATGCAGCTGTGACACTGCAGCGCACGGTCCCGTCCTCTGCCCGGGGGATGTTGATGGCGGCCCAGGGGGAAGGGGGCAGACTCACCTGGGGCTGAGGTAAGACCACCCGTCACACACACACTTGCGCTCAACGTACATGACACGCCCGCACACTTTGGACAGAGCACAAAGGCAGCTTCGGTAGGTGTAACATTGACTTTAATAACCAAAGGAGTTCATGCACGTGCCCTAGCCCCTAAAACTCATCTGTGCCCTGCACCCGTGCCAACTTACTCAGTGTCTAATTGTTTGGCCTTACGGGCCCTTTGACTACGTCTACGTGGTTCCCCAGATGGTACAGCAGAACTGGAGGTGGACTCCTGTGATTCCTGCCCTCTGACACTGGATCCCTTTGGCGGCCGTTTCCTGGGGCGTCCTGGCCTAGATGGGCCAGGCTGCGGCCCGGGCGACTGGGATGGCGAGCTGCCAGCCTGTCCTGCCCGTTGCCCACCCGATGCACCTGGGACGGAAGGGGGGAGTCCGAGGTGTCGCGGTGTACCGGGACCTCCCCTACAGAGGGAGCCGGGACGGACCACACCACCTCCTCCTCCCTCGGGGTGCCCGATGGCCCCCAGGCCTCTACATGGGTGGGGGATGCGAACGGACTGGCCATCCAACGCGCCCCCGACATCTGGCGCTGCCAGTCCTGGAGGCCCGTGCTGGTATCGACAGGGGTCTGCAGGTTTGCAGCCATGGAGCCCAGGGGGTTGTCAAACCCTGTCTGTGACAGTGCGACGCCGGCTCGCACATGGCCACTGGCGCCGATGCCCTCAGCGATGGCCTGCAGAGACTGGGCCATGGCCTGCTGAGACTGGGCCATGGCCTGCAGAGACTGGGCCATGGCCTGCAGAGACTGGGCTATGGCCTGCAGAGACTGGGCTATGGCCTGCTGAGACTGGGCCATGGCCTGCTGAGACTGGGCTATGGCGTTGAGCGCCTCTGCCATCTGGCGCTGGCACTGGCTCATGGCGTCCTGTGAGAGGGCAGCCATTTCCTGGGCCACAGACGCCGCCTGCACGGAAGGCCCCAGGCCTCGCAAACCGTTCCCCATGTCTGACACCGTCGCACCCATTGCCTCCACCGCGGACGCCACCCGTGCGGTGTCAGCCTGGGTGGCACGCATGACCGGGACCACTCCCAGCTCCTGGACGCGGGTGGACTCCTCCACCTGCGACCGCAGCCGCCGCAAGCCACCCGTCACCCTATTCGCTCGTCTCCGTGTCGGTGGTTGCATCGGATCTATGTGTGGGTGTGGTAAATGCAGGAACCCGGGATCCATCTGGGCGGCAGATGTTCGCTTGGCCTGGGCTGCCCTCCGACCGCCCGGTCCCTCTGCTGCTCCTACCTCCACCTGCTGTACCGGGACGGCTGTGTTGTGCGCACCAGTGAGTGTACCAGACGCCTCATCACTAAAGTGCCCAACCGTGGTGAGTGTTTCTGCGATGGTGGAGGGTGTTGGTGACAGCAGTGGCATTGTGTCGTGCTCTTCGTCCCACTCTGACTCCATGGCACTTTGGGGTGGGGGTTCGTCTCCACCCATCCACTCTGAGTCACTGTCCGGTATTTCGTCTTCCCAGGTAGGGGTGTCCTGGGTAGTGCTGTCCCGGGTAGGGGTGTCCTGGGTAGTGGTGTCCCGGGTAGGGGTGTCCTGGATAGTGGTGTCCCGGGTAGGGGTGTCCTGGATAGTGGTGTCCTGGGTAGTGGTGTCCTGGCTCGGATGTGACGGGGGCCTGTGGCTGCCCCCCTCATCACTGGGTGGTCGCTCCCGCACGTGACGGGGGTGTCGTATCCCTGTTGCTCCAGGTCTCTCCGTCTCCCGTGGTGTGCGAGGGGCATCCTGCGGGCGTCGCATGCTGGAGGGTGCGGGCCTCTCCGTCTCCTGTGGTCTCCGAGGGGCATCCTGCGGGCGTCGCATGCTGGAGGGTCCGGGTCTCTCCGTCTCCCGTGGTGTGCGAGGGGCATCCTGCGGGCGTCGCATGCTGGAGGGTCCGGGTCTCTCCGTCTCCCGTGGTGTGCGAGGGGCATCCTGCGGGCGTCGCATGCTGGAGGGTGCGGGTCTCTCCGTCTCCTGTGGTCTCCGAGGGGCATCCTGCGGGCGTCGCATGCTGGAGGGTGCGGGTCTCTCCGTCTCCTGTGGTCTCCGAGGGGCATCCTGCGGGCGGTGTGCATCTGCGGGGATGGGTGCCTGGACGTTTGGTCCTGCGATACACAATGAAGCATGCATGGTTAGACATCAGGCAGTGATCAGGTGATACGGGGGAGGGGGATATAGGGGAGGGGGGAATTTAGGGGAGGGGGGATATGGGGAGGGGGGTTATGGGGGAGGGGGAATATGGGGGAGGGGGGGTATGGGGGGTTATGGGGGAGGGGGGTATGGGGGAGGGGGGATATGGGGGGTATATGGGGGAGGGGGGATATGGGGAAGGGGATATGGGGGAGGGGGGATATGGGGAGGGGGGATATGGGGGAGGGGGGATATGGGGAGGGGGGATATGGGGGAGGGGGGATATGGGGGAGGGGGGGATATGGGGGAGGGGGATATGGGGGAGGGGTGATATGGGGGAGGGGGGATATGGGGGAGGGGGGATATGGGGAGGGGGGATATGGGGAGGGGGGATATGGGGGAGGGGGGATATGGGGGAGGGGGGATATGGGGAGGCTCACCCTGCCTGCTCTGACGAGGTCGTTCACCTTCTTGTGGCACTGGGTGCCTGTCCGTGGTGTCAGGGCCACAGCGGTGACGGCCTCTGCCACTTCCCTCCACAGACGCCGGCTGTGGCGTGGGGCAACTCTGCGGCCGTGCCCGGGATACATGGCGTCCCTCCTCTGCTCCACCGCGTCCAGGAGCGCCTCCACATCGCGTGACTCGAACCTCGGGGCTGAGCAACGGCCAGCCATCAAGTCGGGTGTTGCGGTCGGCTGTTCCGGCCGGGTGGGTGGGAGCTGCGCGGCCTTATGAGCCGTCACGCCGTGCAGCGCGTATGACGCTGCACGGCGTGAACCACTGCGCAAGTGCGGATCCCGTTACGTCGCTGCTAGCCCATTTCAGGCCGCAGACTATCGGCCCATTTTTATGACGTGACGCAAGTGGGATTTGCGCCGTTTTTTGCGCCGATCGGCGGACTTTCCGCCGATAATGGAGAATTTCGCCCTATTTTAGTTCCTGTTCGCTAATTCTCAGTATGTGTTAATCTTTACTTTTTGCGGCGCCCATTTATACGACACCTTTTTGAATGTCTTTTGGAAATCCAAGTATGCTACATCTATTGAATCCCCTTTATCCCTCCTGCTTTCTACATCTTCAAATAATTCTCATAAACCTCTCAGACAAGATTTCCCTGTCAAAAAAAAACATTTTAACTGTGCTTGATTTTATTTGAATTCTCTAAATGTCCTGCTTTTTAATAAAGGATTTCAGCATTTTCCCAATGACAGAAGTTCTAATTGGACAACCTGGGGCAGCACGGTAGCATAGTGGTTAGCACAGTTGCTTCGCAGCTCCAGGGTCCCAGGTTCAATTCCCGGCTGGGTCACTGTCTGTGCAGAGTCAGCACATTCTCCCCGTGTCTGCATTGGTTTCCTCCGGGCGCTCCGGTTTCCTCCCACAGTCCAAAGATGTGCGGGTTAGGTGGATTGGCTATGCTAAATTGCCCTTAGTGTCCAAAAAAAAAGGTTAAGTGGGGTTTACTGGGTTATGGAGATAGGGTAGATACGTGGGCTTGAGTAGGGTGCTCTTTGTAAGGGCTGGCGCAGACTCAATGGGCCGAATGGCCTCCTTCTGCACTATAAATTCTATGATTCTATGTATGTCTGCAATAGTTTAACTGAGTTTCTGCCACTGTGGGCAGCTCGAGGATTTGTCTCAGTAAGCAGGATACCTTTACCATCTGCGCATCCACTAAAATGTGTTTTTCAGAATGCCCAAGGCTGTGAGTACGGCATCATTAAAGTTAAGCCTATCATAGAACCTCCCCAACTGGGAACATGAGGGCAGATGAATTAGCCAAGTAGGACATCCGGGAGGGGGAGCCATGGCTCCGACCTTCCGAACGGATTAATGCCCTGACGGTAAGCCAGGCTATGGTCGATGACCTTAAACAAACTCAGTGCAGTGACCAGTACCTGAAACAGATCCAGGAAGGAGCACACCCGCCTTCTTTTATAAGTGACGAGATACAATTACAATAAAGGACGGGCTAGTCCTTAAAGATGGCTGGTACGTGTTCCCGATTAGGGACCGCACCCAAATTATTTACCAGCCTCATGATGTCCAGGACCACCAAGGGGCAGGAACCAAGGGTGAATGAATTAAGGGATTCTGCTGATGGCCGGACAAAGATAAAGACGTGTGGCATTACGTCGAAAACTGCACAGTCTGATCCCAGAGCAAACCTGACAATATACCCACAAGGGAGAACTGAGACACACCCGCCCCGTAGAAGGCCCCTGACAAATCTGCAGATTGATTACATCGATCCCCTACTGCCCGGCTCAGGAGGTTACAAATACATCCTGGTCATCATCGACATTTTGAGTCGAAGCCTTTCCCATTCAGATCAATGTGGCCAAAGTCACGGCAGATATCCCAGAGCAGCAAATCTTCACTAGGTGGGGTCTCCCTCGAAGTATAGATTCCGACCAAGGCATTTGTTTCACCGCCCAGATGATGCAGAAGGTGATAAACTTATTTGGGATCAGCCAAAAATTCCACATTGCATTTCACCCTCGATCCAGCGGGATAAGGGAAAGACCATCCCAAAAAATAATCACACCTGGAACAAAGTCCTGTCCTTTATTCTAATGATAGCTTCCAGTAGCTAACAGTTTCCAGTTCCATTGGGTTCAGCCCCCCCCTCCTCCCCTTACCCCTCCCCCCTCTCCCCCCACTCCCGTTACCGGGTGAGGGACCCTGTTCAGTGGTAGATAAGGCAAGACCATCTGGCTACCATGTGCTGGTGGATTCTGGGAAGGCCGAATGGCACCATTTGAACCAAATGAACAATGACCTATACCACCTATCACTGGCGGGTATTAGAGCAGCAGCCTCTGGCTCCCACCCCCTGGGCCTGGACACTGCCCCCTTGCTGCCAGTCCCACCCCCACAGACCCCACACACAAAACTCAGTCTAATGTCCCGAAGGAGAAATAAACAAGTCGCGATCAAACCACGTACTCTCAAGGGCACTTGGCGAAGGGATCACCAGGAACACCTGGTACGGTACTCAGGTGGGGAGGTGGTGGAAGAGTAAGTCCCATGTAGCCAGAGCCTGCCCAATTAAATAAACCACCACCTTAAGTAGAATGCAGAGACTCTATAGTTCCGAACTGTAATGAGGAGAATGTAGTGTTAATTAAAAAAACCCTAGGCCCTGCAACAGACCCCTTGTTTTTTTCCCCTCGATACACACTTTCCCACTCCTTTAATTTCACTGAGGAAAATCTCCATGAGGCGGCAGCAGATACTGATTCTGCTCAATGAATAAACATTGTGTGCAGATTTCCCTTGCCTTTCTCGGACCATATCATTGCTAATCCCAAGACGAGAGCGACTACTCTTGATTACAAGGTCACATTTAACAGAAGGTGGCATCAGGAAGCCCGAGCAAAACTGGATGCAATATGAGTCAGGCGGAGAACTCTCCGCTGGTTGGAGTCGTGCCGAGCACTCAAGAAGATGGCTGTGGTTGTTGGAGTTCAGTCATCTCAGCTCTGGGCCATCACTGCAGGAGTTCCTCAAGCTCGTATCCTAGGCCCAACCATATTCAGCTACTTCCTTATCAGAAGGTCAGAAGTGGGGAAGCTTCCTGGTGATTGCACAATGTTCAGCACCATCAGTGACTCCTCAGATAATGAAACAGCCAATGTCTAAATGCAACAAAGCCTGAACAATATCCAGACTTGGGCTGACAAATGGCAAGTAATGTTCACCCCCCACAAGTGCCAGGCAATGACCATCTCCAACAAGAAAGAATCTACCCATTGACCCTTGACATTAATGACATTACCGACTATTAAACATCCTGGGTGTTACCATTGACGAGAAATTGAACTGATCTGTCCATATAAATATTGTGGCTACAAGAGCAGGTCAAAGACGAGGAATTCTATGGCAAGTAACTCACCCGCTGACTCCCCAAAGCCTGTCCACAATCAATAAGGCACAAGTCAGGAGTGTGTGGGAATACGCTCCACTTGCCTGCATGAGTGAGGACAAAGCAGTCCATTGATTGGCATCCCTTTCCACAAACATTCACTCCGTCCACCACTGACGAACAGTAGCAGCCATGTGCACCATTTACAATATGCACTGCAGGAGCTCATCAAGGCTCCTTCAGCAGCACCATCCAAACCCAGTACCACTGCCATCTAGAAGGACAAAGGCTGCAGATAGATGGGAAGTTGTAAGTTCCCCTCCAAGTCACTCACCATCCTGACTTGGAAATATATTTCTGTTCCTTCACTGTCACTGGGTTAGAATCCTGGAACTACCTCCCTAACAACACTATGGGGGGCACCTTCAGCGGTTCAAGGAGATAGCTCACCACCAACTTTGCAATGGCAATTTGGGATGGGTAATAAATGCTGGCCTAGCCAGCGAAGCTCGCAACCTTGAAAAAAAGCTACAGTTCGCTTGCTGTTCTCTTTAAAAATGTTACTGTTGTCAAACCTGGAGCAGCAGAATAACTGCAATTTGATACTGAGTGATGAGAAACTAATGCAAATAAACTGTGCTAAAAACAGATAGTATGAAAATTGACAAATGAACAGCAGGATTACTCAGGGAATTTGGATATCACCAGTAGCTGAATATTCAGATGTACAGCACTTTAAGCAGCCTCGGAGACTCATTCCTGACGGGAAGAATTATTAAATGGCGAGAAGCCGAATTAACTAGAGACTGGGAGCAGCTTGTTGACCTTTGTCCTACTTAAGACTTACATCCGACCTCAAGTGGAATAATCATACCGTCATCCAAAAAATGGACCAGAGAAAATTGGCGCTATCTGGGTTTTCACAGAAAGGCTATCAAACCCATCTTTCAGAGAAAATGGTGAGTAATTTTGTCAAAATGTGACAGAAAACTCATGTAAAACTCTGAGAGGTGCTGATGGTTTGGGGATTTTGATTGTTGTGAATTGCAGAGTCTCTTTGTGGGGCTCAGGGTGTTTCCAACTGATTGCTGTAAAATAGAGAACAGCACACTGGGCTGGATTTCTCAGGGGGGGGGGGGTTGCGGTGAGGGAGGTGCAATAGAAACCGAATGACCCGCTTGCTGCTGTCCTCACCATCTCTGCTTCAGTGGCAGGTCTTTTCTACTGCCCACGTGCGTGACACTGGTGCAAAAGACTCTTAAATGTCTCCTTGTCCGACGCCCGATAAATGCTCGTTCGTTATCTTGTCAATTAGTCATTTCAAAATGGTGGGTGGGCGGCTAATTTTGGCACCCGCTCACTTCCGTAATTTTGATGTGCCGGGGACAGCACAGGTGGAGAAGAGTGATGGCAACATGCCCTATTTGGCAATGTAAAACCAGCCTAATGTTTCTGCGCTGGGTGACGGCTGCACTCTTCGTTAGGGTTCTAGTCTGAGAAAGTCTAATTTCTGAGTTGTCCGTTTCCTCTCTCCCCCCCCCCCCCCCCCCCCCCCCACCCCCCCCCACCAAGTCTGCCACCAATGAAGATGTGGTTGAAAACGACGACAATGTGGAGCGAGGTAACTGGTCGTCGAACGCTGACTACTTGCTCTCATTGATCGGCTGCGTTGTGGGTCTGGGCAACATCTGGAGATTCCCTTACGTGGCTTACAAAAATGGAGGAGGTAATGTAGAAAAGTATGAAACACAGGAGAGAGAGAAGGGCAGAATTAGGTGGATAAATTAGTTGATTTCCCTACACACTCATGCCGGCACTTACTGGGATGCCAATGTTTTTCTTGGAATGTTCCTTTGGGCAGTTTGCCAGCCTTGGACCTGTTGCAGTGTGGAAAGCGGTGCCAATGTTCCAACGTCTGTATTTATTCTGCAGCACACGTTTGGCAACCAATGAAATGAGTAGCAGCGTTTAATTCATATTAATATTATAAGTTTCCTCATCAGACAAACATTTGAGCCATCATTGGCGAAGTAGTAACTGCATTCCGATCTGCTGTGCGCTTTTACAAAGATCAGTCTTTTTTAGAAGATGGGATTCCACTTTTTTTAATGAAGCTTTTGGAACTGCAGCTGGGAACTGAACATCCCCCACATGTTAATGACCAATTCACGTCATAACATCGTTCAGTAACCATGGCAAATAAAATAGGAGCGAATTAAGTCAAACTGAAGTGTTGTACAGGGAAAAAAGGAAGTAAAAATATTTCTGAGAGATGAAAGGTGGATGGATAGAAGGTAGATAGCTGGACAGACAGAAGCACCCAGACAAAAATGCTTTCAGAGAGGCTTCAGGGGTAATTTTAACGCAGCCCGCCTAGTGGAAACAAGGTTGTTCAGTGTGAATGGGTGACTTTACCACACCACCACCCCCACACCCCATCCATTGAAGTCTGCTCCTATATTTTCCAGGTGCATTTCTCATTCCCTACACACTCATGCTGGGTCTCGTTGGGATACCAGTGTTTTTCTTGGAATGTTCCTTTGGGCAGTTTGCCAGCCTCGGGCCTGTTGGAGTGTGGAAAGCCGTGCCAATGTTACAAGGTTAGTGATTATTCTGGAACATATGACTGGCAACCAATTTAATGAATAATAGTGTTTAATCCATATTAATGGCGGCACGGTGGTGCAGTGGTTAGCACCGCTGCCTCATGCTGCTGAGTACTGGGGTTCAATCCCAGCTTTGGGTCACTGTCGTGTGGAGTTTGCACATTCTCCCCGTGTTTGCGTGGGTCTCACCCCACAACCCAAAGATGTGCAGGGTAGGTGGGTTGGCCACGCTAAACTGCCCCTTAATTGGAAAAAATTTAAAAAGAAATACTAGTCATATTCTCCTCATCAGTCAGACATTTAAGCTGGGCTTGGTGAAGTAGTTAGAGTTATATAGTCATACAGCACAGAAGCAGGCCCTTCGGCCCATCGTGTCGATGGCAACCATCAAAAAGCAATCTGTACTAATCTTATCTGTTGTTGTATTGTTATCTGTTGTGTGTTTTTAGAAAGATAATTACTGACAACACATGGTGCATGAATTTATTTTTGGCCTTGTTCCAAATTTAATCAGATATTAGACCCAATAGCTGGAGAATCCTACCTTTCCAGCATTATTGATGCTGATGTTGGTTGGGCTTGTCATTTTCTAAAAGAATTATTCATTGTTTTAAATTTAGGTAGAAGAAACAAAAGAAAATCAACAATTTATACAATGTATTGTAGGCCGGAATTCTCCAGGCGTTGGGATCAGATAAATGAATCAATAGGCGTAATTTACCTCGTCACCTGCGGGAAGCGGCTTGCCATTGGTCAGCAGTGGGATCTTTTGGTTCACCCATTGTCAACGGGATTTGTCGTTGAATGCACCCCTCGCTGCCGGGAAAACCCGCGGCAGGGGTGTGCCATCAGCGGTACCAGAATAATCTGCTGTCGTGAATGGCCAGAAAGTTCCCTCCATTAAGTCAGGTGACTGAAAGCCTGGTCAGAGTCATAGGGGTGGATTCTCCACTGTTGGGATTCTCTGTTTTGCCGGCAACCTGTGGATTTCCCGACGGTGTGGGGCCGCCCCACAATGGGAAACCCCATTGGCCGGCTGGCGAGACGGAGAATCCAGGGAGCGTGCCGCACCAGAAATCTGGCGACGAGGCAGGTCCATCCGGTGTCTCTCCCCCACACCCCCCAGGCACAGCCCCGAGATTCACCTGGTGTTGAGGCGGGACTTGCTGGTGACCTGCCGCGCCTCCTGCTGCAACCCCACGACATCCTGGAGCACATGTCCGGGGGTGACACCGACTTTTTGGCACTGCCGCCACCAACACCCTCCACCATCCCAGAGATACGCACCTCAGCTTGGCACTTAAGTGAACAGGCTCCTGCGGCACTATCTGTTGTGCACCACACACATCAGGTGGAGGTAGGACAGTAGGAGGGCTGCCTGACCGCAGATGTGTCTTGCGCTCCTGGAAAGGATGGTCTCATCAATGTTGGTGATGCAGAGCTGGGGACTACATGAGGGGGGTGTCAGCAACAATCCAATGCCTGCAATTGCAGTTGGAGGAGTCCAACTGCCTGCAGAACCAAGAGGCAGTGCCGACAATGCATGCCAGTCAAGCCAACACCGCACGGGTGGCATTCGCATAGAGGTCTTATGTGCAAAGGTATCGGCCATGGGTCAAGATGTCCAAGGCCTGGGCACTCTGTGCGGGCGGTGGCCGAGGCTCACAAAAGGGCAGCCATGTCACAAGCAGCTATGTATCAGAGCAACACAGACATTACAGCGGCGCTCCAGAGCTTCGTCCAGTCACAACAGATCATTGCTGTGGGCATCGAGGGCATTGGCCTGAATCAGAGGGTCCTAGCTTAATCCCTATGTGATGTGTTGCAATCCCAGAAGGGTGTTGTACAGTCCCAGAGGGAGGTGACCCTGCTCCTGTGCTCCATGGCCACGTGCATTGAAACCCTGGACATAACGGGAGTGGGCCTCCAGGGCTGGCAGCGCAAGGTGATGGCGGAGTCCTTGCAGCTCGCTCCGGCTGAACTCATGTCCCAAGGAGTAGACCGGGGGCCATCAGGCACCATGGGAGGAGCAGGCAATGGGGCCTGTGCCAGTGATTCCCGCAATGGAGGTGCAAGAACACCACAGCACCTCTGAATCCCTCCCCCTCCCTCGTCCCCCCGTCCCCCCCACCTGCCCCTGGCGCATCCATGAGCAGCAGGCAATGCTTCCACAATGACACCCGGAAAACTGCCAGGCCTATCTTGGGGCGGTCGCTCCAGAGAACGGCCTCCAAAGGGGACCCAGGTCACAGGGCGAGAAACATAGCAGGCCGCTTCCGCTTCTGGGGCGAAATTCTCACCCAACGGCGCGATGTCCGCCGACTGGCACCAAAAACAGCGTCAATCAGACGGGCATCGCGCCGGCCCAAAGGTGCGGAATGCTCCGCATATTTGGGGGCCGAGCCCCAACATTGAGGGGCTAGGCCGACGCCAGAGGGATTTCCGCCCCGCCAGCTGGCGGAAATGGCATTTGTTGCCCCGCCAGCTGGAGGAAATGGCGTTTGGTGCCCTGCCAGCTGGCGCGGAAATGCGGCGCATGCGCGTGAGCGTCAGCGGCCGCCGACAGTTTCCCGCGCATGTGCAGTGGGGAGAGTCTCTTCCGCCTCCGCCATGGTGGAGGCCGTGGCGGAGGCAGAAGGGAAAGAGTGCCCCCACGGCACAGGCCTGGCCGCGGATTGGTGGGCCCCGATCGCGGGCCAGGCCATCATGGGGGCACCCCCCGGGATCAGATCGCCCCGCGTCCCCCCCCAGGACCCCGGAGCCCGCCCACGTCACCTTGTCCCGCCGGTAAATACCAGCTTTGATTTACGCCGGCGGGACAGGCAATTTCTGGGCGAGACTTCGGCCCATCCGGGCCGGAGAATTGAGCGGGGGGTCCCGCCAACCGGCGCGGCCCAATTCCCGCCCCCACCCAATCTCCGGTACCGGAGACTTCGGCGGGGGCAGGATTCACGGCGGCCAACGGCCATTCTCCGACCCAGTTCAGTGATGCACATAGGTTAACGATAGGGGCTAGGGCACCTGTTTACCAACGTTCCGAACTGACTCGGTCTTCTGTCTGAAGAGTGTGGTGGATAATCTGGAGCGGAGGCTGTGCCTGGTGGGGGAGGGGTGATTGGAGGCTGGTGGTGTGGGACGCGGTTGGTGGACATGGGCATGGGCAGGGTCCCCTGGGGTCGCCCTCGGAGGCGGCAGGGGATGGGGCCAGATATGTGGGGACGCCATGTGGTAGGGCCTACTGGGTGAGTGACCCACCGCCGAACACCCGCCCCGGTACCCACAAGACCCCCCCCCCCCCCCCCTGTCCTCCCCAGGATCCTGTTCCCCCAATCCCACCACCCCAGGAGTTCGATGGGACCGTGAGATGGAATTGTCCAGCATGCATGCAGGGATCACCTGGGTGGATGGTGGAGGAAATGCAACTGAGGGCAGGTAGGACCTCATCAAACAGCGCTGAGCACCAGAGCCCACCTCGCAGCGAATCATCATCATCCTCCATCCCACGGACCAGACCCACTGCTACTGCCAGCACTGAAGTTGGTGGGAAACATGGAGGGAGGTGCAGATGCAGGGGTGGGACGGGATGTTCAAGCTGTCCGTGGCCAGACCCCTTGCCAGTAAACCTTGAGCCAATCAGATTGTTCATGCACGGTATCCCTGCCTGCCCAGCCTGACCCTCCTCCACGTCCTCCTAGTCGGATGAGGCCTGGCGTTCATCCTCCTCCTCCAGCATGCTGCCTCTCTGCTGCGCGATGTGGGAGACTGGAGGGCCCCACCAGAGCAGTCCAGGCACCTGAACCGCCTCTTCAGAACGTTGGTGTGTCACTCCACTATGCTCCTGGTCGCAGCATGGGCATCGTTGTAGCGGCTCTCCGTATTGGTCTGTGGCTTCCAGATAGGTGGCAACTGCAGCACATGGTCCCTGTCACCCAGGAGCCAGTCCTTCACCCAGGGGAGTGCCTCGAGTGTGCCAGGCTGAAGGCGTCCTGCCTGGGTATCGGGCGCAGATGTGCATGATGTGCAGCTGGTGGTCAAACACCAACTGCACGTTCAGCGAGTAGAACCCCTTTCGTGATGGGCACCCCCTCATGTGGTGGTTCTTGTAGGGGGACATGCATCCTGCTGAACACTCCCTGGACCTGGGGCATCCCAACACCAGGTACCCACCCTGGCACACTCCCGATCGCAGAGCAGACGTCACGCCAGCGACACCCTCAGCTAGCCGCCCCACATGTCCACCAGCTGTTACCAAGTGCTGTCTGCACATTGCAGACCCACCCCAATCCATCCTGTCCCTAGACAAGCAGGCACAAAGGACTCACACCACACCGCCGCTGCGGCCCATTCCATGGGCCCTGCCATCAGGCATATCACCAAGCATGGCGCCGGTTGGCGAAAGGAACTTGCTGTGAGCTAAGACACGGGCAGCAGGTCATTAGATGACCTTGGGTTTACATAGTGTAGAATGTGGGAAGCCATCCGTATGTGCATTGAAATAGCCAAATCGAAGTTAATAAAGTAAGAAGTCTTACAACACCAGCTGTGCTCCGAAAGCTCGTGATTCGAAACAAACCTGTTGGTTTAAATGGGACAGTAACCCAAAGTCTCATCTGCCTTGTCAGCTGGAACTAAAAGTCCCCATTGCATTATTTCGAAAGATGTTTGGGAGAGCTCTCCTCAGTGTCCTGCAGAAGATTTATCCATAGCCCCACAGCGAGAAAACAGATGATCTGTTTTCATTTCCTCATTGTTTGCCAGATCTTCTTGTGCACAAGGTTTCTGCCACATTTCCCCACACCACAGCAGCAGAAGCTAGTGATTCGAAACAAACCTGTTGGACTTTGACCTGGTGTTGTAAGACGCCTTACTGTGCCCACCCCAGTCCAAAGCCGGCAGCTCCACATCGAAGTGAATGAAGGCATGGGTGAGGATATCAATAGCAGTAGAGCTGACAAAGCTGCGAAGTCGAACTAAGTTATGGAGTTGGAAATAGTTGGTTTTAGAGCTGGCGTGATTATGAGATTAGGAACCCATCCTTGGATCAAATGTGACAGTTGGGTGTCGTTAAGCGTAGATGAGGAAACTAATGCTGTGCTTTTGCTGAGGGGTAGCCTACAGATGAGAAATAGGAGGGGACCAAAGATGGTTCCTCGCAGGATACCAGAGGTAAGGGAGAGGAGCAGGGAGATAAGCCATTGTGAGCGAATACTCTGGCTATGATCAAGTCGGTAAGAATAGAACTTGGGGAGAGCCCGCCCCACCCAGCTGGGGAACAGTGGAGAGATGTTGTAGGAGGATGACGAAGAAACATGACCTGCATTTCAATTGCATCATTCATGATCATACAATGCTCGAAAATCGACGCGGCCTTCAAAATGGCCAGGAACAGATAACGAAATTCGGCTGCACTGCGCATGCGCGCCTGATGATCGGGCACGCATGCGCAGGGCGGCCGCATTTTTTTTTATATGGTCGCAGCCTTTTTTTTTTCAAGTTCGGGGGGGGGGGCAAAGGGACAAAGGGACCATTGGGGCCCAAAACCATTTTCTCCATTTTTGTCAGCAACAAACAAGGTGAGAGAAAATGGTGGGTCGCGCAAGTCGGCTGGCGTGGGTTGCGAAGGTCAGCCGGCGTGGATCGCGAAGGTCGGCCGGCGTGGGTTGTGAAGGTCGGCTGGGTTGGGTCCTCTGATGCCTCCATGACCACCCCAACGTCTTTCATCGAGCTGCAGTCAAAGGCAGCACGGTAGCACAGCGCTAAGGGCAGCACGGTAGCACAGTGGTTAGCACAGTTGCTTCACAGCTCCAGGGTCCCAGGTTCGATTCCCGGCTTGGGCCACTGTCTGTGCGGAGGCTGCACATTCTCCCCATTATTGCGTGGGTTTCCTCTGGATGCCCCGGTTTCCTCCCACAGGCCAAAGGTATTCAGGTTAGGTGGATTGGCCATGACAAATTGCCCTTCGTGTCCAAAAAGGTTAGGTGGGGTTGCTGGGTTACGGGGATAGGGTGGAGGTGTGGGCTTAAATGGGGTGCTTTTTCCAAGGGCCGGTGCAGACTCGTTGGGCTGAATGGCCTCCTTGTGCACTGTAAATTCTATGATAGTACACAGACGACACCTGTGTCAGCGCACATTCAGAGGCCGAACTATAAACCATTGTTGACTCATTCACCGAGGTAGATGAAAGAATGGGCCTCAGGCTAAATATCTGGAGAACAAATATTCTCCACCAGCCACTCCACCCACACAAAACTTCACCCTACCATCAAGATCCACGGTGAGCCCTTGAACAATGTGGATCATTTCCCATATCTCAGTTGCCTCCTCTCGGTGCGAGCAGACATCGAGGATGAAATCCAGCATCGACTCCAATGCGCCAGTGCAGTCTTCAGATACCTGAGGAACAGAGGGGGGGATTCTCCGACCCCCCGCCAGGTCGGAGAATCGCCGGGGGGCGGCGAGAAACCCGCCCCGCTCTCCGATGCCCGCTGACGAATTCTCTGGCGCCGGTTTTCGGGCCGGGCAGTGATCACGCCGCGCCGGTCGGGGGCCATTGACAGCAGCCCCCCCCCGGCAATTCTCCGAGCGGCCACCTGATTTCGGCCAGTCCCGCCGGCGCGAAATGGACATGGTCCAATATGGCGGGACCTGGCTTGTCGGCCGTCTAGCGGTGTCCTTGGGGGGGGGCACGGGGGGGGGGGGCGGGGGCGGCCCCAGGGGGGCCCCACAGTGGCCTGGCCTGCGATCGGGGCCCACCGATCTGCGGGCGGGCCTGTGCCTTGGGGGCACTCTTTCCCTCCGCGCCGGCCTCTGGAACTCACGGTGGCCCTTCGGCACCAGTTGGCCTAGCCCCCAGAAGTGCGGAGGATTCCACAACTTCCGGGTGGCCCGACGCCGGAGTGGTTCGCGCCGCTCTTGGAGCCGGCGTCAGGCCCTCGCGCCAAATGCGGGAGAATCCTGCCCAGAGTGTTTGAAGACCGTGACCTCAAATTCAGCACCGGTTTACAGAGCAGACGTGGTCCCCACCCTCCTGTATGCATCAGAAACATGGACAATGTACAGCAGACAGCTCAAACCCCTGGAGAGATATCACCAACGTTGCCTCCGCAAAATCCTGCAAAATGTCAGCAGATATATGGGAACACCACCACCTGGAGGTCCTCCCCAAACCATCAACCATCTTGACTTGGAAATATATCGCTATTCCTTCACTGTCGCGAGGTCAAAATCCTGTAACTGTCTCCCTAACAGCACTGTGGGTGTACCTACATCTCAGGAACTGCAGTGGTTCATGGAGGCAGCTCGTCACCACCTTCTCAAGGGCAATTAGGGATGGGAAATAAATGCTGGGCTAGCCAGCAACATTCACATCTGGTAAATGAATATAAAAAGAAAAATAGCCACTTAATAGGAGCAGGTTTGGGGCTCTTCCCACCCCAGCGTAAAATCGTGTTCAGGTTCGGGTGGGCTGGATCCTGGAGGGAATCTGACCCATGCATTTCATGCTCCACACCATCCCAGCAGCTCCCCTCGTCAATGCCCATGGGAGGGGGTCAGCGTACAGTTCAGGCCTAAGCGTCTCTGTCACCACTCTGATGCAGCAGCGGATGGTGAACTGTGAGATGTTACATATATCACCTGCCCCAGCATGGAAGGATACTGATGGGATGAAATTAATGGACACGGTCACCTTCTCAACTAGTGGCAGTGCCCTCCTGTTCCTGCTCTAAGACAGCCGGTCTGGGTGTGAAAGGTGGCAGGTGCACACACTGCTTCTGGCCTTGGTGCAGGTCAGAGGAAGTGCTGCTCCAGCTGGATAAGTCTTCCTGCTGAGAGATCTCCTTCCACTCCTCCCTCTGTGAGCAGCTGGTCCTTTTCCTTGACGTTTCTGTTTCACCATCCCTCTTTTTAACTGCAGCCCAGTGGTGATTGCACCTTGAGGCATTACCCATACCTGGGAGCGAGTGCCCTATCCAGAAACCATGGACTGGATTCTCCATCGGTGGGATCCCCGTTTCGCCGGCAGCACACTGACGCCCCCGGATTTCCCGATCGGCTGGCTGCCAGGACAGAGAATTCCGCTGCCAGTGAGTGTGCGTTGCACCAGAAAATGGGTGTGGCAGGCCGAAGAACCCCGCCCCCTATATTCATAATCAAGGCCTTCCTCATGTGAAGCATCACTCCCTGTCGACTTCACCAAATTTGATGAGTCAATTGAGATTAACAACTAACCTGCAAGTGGTTGATAATCCCTTTAAATAGGTGTCAGCTGGGGCATTTTGAAGGTTTTTGGTACAATACAACATCAGAAATTACCCCAAAAGACAAGGGGCGGGATTCCCCGTTCCCCGACGCCGATTTCGTAATCAGCGATCGGGTGGAGAATTCCCTTTGATGATGAAATCGGTGGGCGGTGCCTGTTTGACGCATGTTTCGTATGCTCCGCCCCCTCCGAAACGACATCTTCGTGGCGCGCACTGCACGCTGTTGAGATGGCCTCAGCACGTCACCTGAAGGCCCTCCTCCGCCCCTGTTGGGCCGAGTTCACGATGGCGCGGTTCACTCATGGTCTCAACCATGCGGAAACCCAGCGTGGCGGCTGCGGACTGTGTCTAGCGCCGCCACAGCCGGGCAGGAGCCATGCTGCTGGCCAGGGGGCGTCCGCGAGGGCTGGGGGGACTGGTCGGGGGTGGCCAGAGGGTGGCCAGTGGGTGGTTAGGGGGGCACCATCTGGCAGGTCGGGTACGCGCACGGCCGGCGCCAGGTTTGACTGCGCGGCTGCTGCAGGTCGCCGCCATGCGCATACATGGCCACGGACCCACCCATTTTCCAGCCGTTTATTTAGTGGAGGCCGGGAGTTTTATGTGGTCACAGAATTGGTGAGGTGCCGATTTTGCTGCTAAAAGGTGTGGAAACGTTGACTGGACAGAGCCCAACTCGTTTCCAGGTTGCTCCCATCTTCTTTTCCTAAATAATGGAAAGATATTTGCAATGCAAAGACACAATTCCGGGATGTAATGAAAATGCAAAAGTATGACTAACACTTCTCCAATTACCTTGCCTATTTCTTTAAAGCCGCCTGGGATGAAAACCACTCAGTCCAGCAGGTTTAGTCTCTTATCTCACATTTGTTCCTTTCTTTTTGAAAATCCTTACATTAAATCCAATAAATTGAATTATTTTCAGTTCCCTCACAGCAATGGTATTTTTTCCCCTATTTCTTTGCTGTGAAATGGATGCAAGATTTAACTCTCTCCCGTTGACAATCTCATCTGAATCCATCTCGCGCGGGACTACATTCCCCCTAAGTACCCCCTTTCTCTGATATATTGATGCAAATGTTAACTGTTAGCTCATGGGTGGGATTCTCCGTCGACGGGATGCTTCGTTTTGCCGGCGCCCGGGGGTTTCCCGACGGCGTGGGGCTGCCCCACAATGGGAAACCCCATTGACCGGCCGGCGTAACGGAGAATCCCGCCGGCGGGTCGGGGCAGAAATGTGGCGGGGCGGGTAGGAGAATCCAGCTCGGTTTCCCCTGCAAATTTTATTTAATTTCTTCTTTGTCCTTTTAATATTTCCTTTGATTCCCATTATTGTTTATTTGAAGCTTTCCCAGTCAGTTAGATTCCGACTGATCTTTATTAAAATTATTTCACAGAAGGAGGGAACCAATGGCTGGGCAGGCATTTCTTGTCCATCCCTAATGGCCCTTGGGAAGGTGGTGATGAGCCAGCTTCCTGTATCGCTGCGGCCCACATTTTCTAGGTCCACCCGCAGTGCTGTTAGGGAAGGTGTTGTAGGATTTTGATCCAGTGACATTCGTAGAAGCCATTTTTAGCTGGATACTGGCTTGGATATATCAACCAACCCTTCCAGCAGTGGAAGAGCTTACCATTGGCTGCCGGGGGTTCCTTTGGCCCCATTGACGTCAATGGCCATCGGCATTGCTCGCTGGCCGCATTGCGTGGGAATCTGCCACGGCAGGGCCCACTTCGATGGGAGCGGACCCCCCCCCCCCCCCCCCCCCCCGGCGACTAGGGCCAGAACATTCCGACCACTGTCTTTCCCCTCATTTGTTGACCATGATTGTTTTACTGCACAAATGGAACTCTTGTCTTTTGGGGCAAGTTCTGACTTTGTATTGTATCAAAAACTTCCTTCAAAATGTCCCACTGTTTACCTGTTAACGACTAACTTATTAACGGTTCATTTCAGTTTATTGTGCTCCGTTTAATTTGTGTCCTTTCAAAGTTATTGCCCAACTTCAAAACTTTGGTTGTGACTCTTGCTTCCCCTCCACTCAATCCTAACATCAAAAGTAACCATACCATAAATTTCACCCCCTCCCTTATGTGTCAGAGTGTGTGTAACTCACGTTCCAACTCAACGACTCTGTTCGGGAGTGTGTTAAGGCAGTGACATTTCCGAAAGGTGTGGTCAGCCGGGACAGTCTCCCTGGCCTCCATGGCGCTCGATTGCAGAAAAACACAGGTCAAAGAATTGATTTCAAATCAACAGTTTCCAATCTAATCTCCTGTTCCTTGTTTTATTTGAAGGTGTCGGGATCACTATGACCCTTTTGACGACAATTACATGTATTTCCTACAACGTCGTCATGGGCTACTGCCTTTACTACTTGTTCGCCTCTTTCCAATCCCCCCTGCCGTGGGCAGACTGCTTCAGCTGGTGGGGCGCAGATGAAACATGCAGCAGGACTCCCAAAGGTACCGTTTGAACTTCTAATGGGTAAAGTAAAGAGACTGGCTGTTCATTCTTCCTGTGTCACTCTGAATGTGAGAGAAAAATGGACAATAGTTTCAGTGACCATCTTCACTGTCTTCACACAGCAGAGATACAATAAACATGTTATCTGGCACTTGAACAAATGGAACCCTCCACGAACCAGAATATCTAATTTTCCCCAATACGAATTTTCACTTTCCCAAGCGAAGGCAATTATGAAGTTATCCAGAACTCAAGGCTTTCCTCGGTACTACGAGGCCAGCTCCCTGAAGAGGCATTGGTAGAAGTTTTAGTTCATAGTCGCCTGCGTAATTTTAACTTTTGCTGTTGTGTGAATTATAAACCCCATCCTGTAATTATGACATCTGATAAACCAGGGAAAAGCCGAGAGAAGAAGTTCAAAAGAGTTTTGTTGACTAAAACAGAAAATTGGTATCTGTAGACGTATTAAGGAGGGCTTAATTGGACTTTGTGATGAAACAAAAGTGCAGAAGGCAGATCTGCAAGCTGGAATTTATAAATCCAGAAAGCACCCTAGTCGTATCCTCGGGTCCAGTCTCCTCCAACTTCTGCATCTTCTGGGACAGGTGTAAGAGTTGTGAAGAATGTAGCAATTTCAGATATATGTATTGTATTACATGTGGCTGGTGCAGTAATGGCTAAACGCCTGGGTTAGTGTATATCTGACTGCAGGAATGATCAAAAGTCCTGGTTTAAAAGACAAACACATTGGTTAGTTACAGAGATGCAATTAAAATATTGTAAAAGTAATGCCATAATTCATTCCAACCATGTATATTGTTTACCTGAATAGGGCAAATGGAATTTTATTTAGAGAAAGAAGGTTCGCTCTGGAGTGAAACATTAGTGCCCTTGTGTTTAACCTTAGTCAGGTGGTCATAGCCCAGTTAGTGGAATAGAGCTGATGTGGTTCATGGGAGGAGCAAGCGGCTGAAGCAATCAGGTGTTTTTTAGTTTTGATTTGTGTGTGAACAGACCAGCAATTTTTTACTAAATGTTGGGACGTAAAACAGGAGTTTGACACAGGCAAGAATCTGCAAGCTGGTTCCTGAAGTATTTTTCTCTCTCACTCAAAGCAGTTTATCCACGCCATCGATCTTGATACAGCAAGTATTCCTGGGTCTGCTAATTGCATTTAAAAGTGGGTTTTGACCTGAGATGTGTTTGTTTGATTGGAGATAAAAAGATAGTAGTTAGGAGGTAAGGACGGGATTCTCTGTCGGCGGGATCCTTTGCTTCACCGGCAATGCACTCACGCCCATGGATGTATTTCCCAACGGCATGGGGGTGGCCACAATGGGAAACCCCATTGGCCAGCTGCCGGGACGTTGGACCAGAAAACGGGTGCGGCGGGACAGAGAATCCCACCCAAAATGTTTCATTTTATTGTTCAGCATTGTTTAACTGGTAATTGCAAGCTATTTTCTTGTATGATGTTAAAGTGAGTTTAATACTCTGTTAATAATAAAGTTTATTTAAATATGCCATATCCCTATTTCTGTGTGGAATCTCTCCTGAAACAAAGTATCCTTTCCTCACAGTCTTACAAATTAAATAAAATATTGGGGTTTTTGTCCGGTACCCAAGGAACTGTAGAGGTCTAGTCTGGATCATAATAGAGTTATCTTGGGTACCTATATATTGCATTATTTTATACTTTGATTTATATTTATGAGCTAGAGTCGGTGACTTTGGGTGTTTTGCAGGATTTACCTGTGTAGTAATCAAAGAAATGTTAGAGAGATTAAAACCTAGTCTAATACCTGATTAATGCTAGAACTAACCCCCAAATTATCCCCCTCGCTCCCCAACTACCTGCAATGACCTAACCCGATGCCCACCGACCACCCAACTATGCCCTTGACCTGACCAGTCTGCTCTCTTATCTGACTACCCCCCTTGGCCTGACCCAACTACTCCTCCCCAACCTGACCTGACCATCCCAGAACACCCGACCAAACCCCTGATTACCCCCAGACCCAGAATGACTACCCTCCACGAACCGACTATCACTTCATCCACCTACCCATATTGGCTATTCACCTGCCGACCACCTCACCCGCCGACCAACCTCACTCACATCCACTCCAACAGAGGGGCATTTCTGTGCCTTTCAGTGACAGCCGGGAAGATCCCGCAAGAACTGCATTGAGTCGGGGGACTTTTTGAGCGCAGTGGCAATCCATTCCTCATTGCTGCAGCTTGAGTATGGGCCAACGACTTCAGTTTTGGGAGGGTTCCTTGATGCTACAATTTAGTTGAAAGTGACCGTGATTCTCAATTCACCGCTGGAAATCACCTCATTTATCTGTGCTTGGACAAGGTTATACTGAGGCCTGGAGCCGAGTGGTCCTGGCAGAACACTAACTGAGTGTTGGTGCACAGGTCAATGCATGTAAGTGCCACGTGACAGCACTGCTGATGGCACTTTCCATGACTTTGCTTAAGATGTAGAGGCGACTGATGGGCCGATAGTTCGATTGGAGTTTTCCTGCTATTCATGGGCAGGACATACCTGGGCACTGTTCCACATTTTTGGGTAGATACCAACAGCTTGGCTGGTGGTTTGGCTTACTCTAGTGTACAGGCCATCAGAATTACATCCTGGATGTTGTCAGAGCTCACACTTTTTGCTTCATTTGGTGCTCTCTGCCATTTCTCGACACCCTTGGTGTGAATCAAATTGGCTGAAGCCCGGCATCTGTGATGGTGGGAATCTCCTGGAGAGATCAATTTGAGTCAACCACTCGGCACTTCTGTTATATGTAATAAAAGCGAATGGGCTGATTCAGTCAGAGTGAAACGGTAACCCTGATTATATCACTGGAAGTGGCACCATTGTTCCCAATGAAATGAAATTCTGCAATATTTTCTAGATCCACTCTGCAATCTCACTCTGGATGATGGATATTTTGGAATTGTGAATACAACATGGCTGTATGTAAACAATGAAACTTGTCCAAATGGATCAGAAATCTACGTTCCTCACCAGGGTCCAAGTGAGCAATACTGGGAGTAAGTAAATGACCACAGATAGCTGCACCCATAACCTGCACAGCTGGACCAGTAGCTTCCTCTTGGGAAGGTTTGTTCGGGGAATATCCTGTTCAATGAATTAAAAGCAGTTTGATTTAGATAGAGGTATTATTCACATCGTACACCTGTTACAAAATAACATCACACCAGGAATCTTTTCATTAGTTAACAGCTCCCTGGTTTCTAACACTGCAGGTTCACTTTGACAATATTTCTACAGTGAAACATTTACGAAACTTTTTCTATTTTCATGCTTTTCAAAGACATGGGGCGGTATTCTTCCCTACCCGGCGGGGCGGGCTGTACTGGCGCCGAGGAGTGGCGCGAACCACTCCGGCGTCGGGCCGCCCTGAAGCTGCGGAATGCTCCGCACCTTCAGTCGCTAGGCCGGCGCTGGCAGGGTTCCAACCGGCGGCGAAGGACTTTGGTGCCGTGCCAACCAGCGCCAAAGGGCCTCCACCGGCCGGCGTGAGTTGGCACATGCGCGTGATCTCAGCGCATGTGCAGGGGCGTTCTTCTCCGCGCCGGCCATGGCGGACGTTTACAGCGGCCAGCACGGTGGGAAAGAATGCCCCCACGGCCCGCCCGCTGATCGGTGGGCCCCGATTGCGGGCCAGGCCACCGTGGGAACATCCCCCGGGGCCAGATCCCCCTGCGCCCCCCCGAGGACTCTGCAGGCCGCCCGCAGAGCCAGGTCCCGCTGGTAAGGACCTTGTTTGATTTATGCCGGCGGGACTGGCCGAAGACGGGCGGCCACTCGGCCCATCGCGGAGCGGAGGAACGCTGGGGGGGCCACTGCCAACGGCCCCCGACCGGCGCCATGTGATTCCCACCCCCGACAAAAAACCGGCGCCGGGGAATCCGGCAGCCGGCGGCGGGGGTGGGATTCACGCCGCCCCCCCGGCGATTCTCCGGCCCGACGCGGGGTCGGATAATCCCGCCTGTGATTCATCATTCCAAATATAAAACATTGAATGGTTCCAATTATCAGTGGCTGATGTCGCTTCCCCTGTGTGTTTAATTCGATCCAGTTTTGTGTTTAACCCATTGACCTGGGAACTGAATTGGGGGAAAGCGTCTGCGAACAGGTATTATGACCTACATGAAATAGGTTTAATAGTCAAGGGAGAGCCCAGAAAGGAGAGCCAAAAGTAAAGTATTGGCAAGTAACAGTCCCAATCCCAGTCGAGACGACTCTGCAGCCCAGCTGCTGCCTGAGCCGGCTTTTATGATACTGAATTAACTAGGCTGCTGATGGGCCTCCACCTCTCAGTGGGTGAACTGGTATTCCACGAGGCCCATGGGAAGATTAATTGCGTTGCCCCCATGGCTCTCATGGCGGTTATAACATACCTCCCCCTCCGAAGTCCCGAAGTCTGTCTGAAGGGGTCGTCAACTCCTCTTCGCCCGCAGCTGTACTTCCAGTGGCTGCGGGGCTGGGACATGGGGTCGGCGGGGTGGGGGGAGGGGGGGGGGGGGCGGAGAGTTGGGGGAGTGTGTACAGTGTGTCGGGGAACGCTAGCATCTTCATTTTCAACCCCCCGCCCCCACCGCCCCCCACCGCCGGCCAGAGAAAGATGCCATCTTCCACACTGAGCTCCTGCATTTTGGCTTTAAAGGCCCATTCGGGCAGCTTCCCCTGCTGGCCCCTGTGCAAGATGATATGGTGTACTTTTGCCAATCCGGAGTCTCTTTTCATTTTCATTTCATTTTTCATTTCTTTGCATCCAGTTGCGTAATTAGATGGCAGTGACCTGCATGGTGCTAAGCCGATAGCGGGGCTGGTTTTGCACAGGGCGAGGTAGCTGGCTTTTAAAGCAGACCAAGGCAGGCCAGCAGCACGGTTCAATTCCCGCACCAGCCGCCCCGAACAGGTGCCGGAATGTGGCAGCCAGGGGCTTTTCACAGTAACTTCATTTGAAGCCTACTTGTGACAATAAGCAATTTTCATGGTGTTCTTAAAGTTAAGCGTTGAAATGACTGGGAGCCTGCTCACTGCATCCACAATTTGCATGCCTGGCGACGCTCGAAGGTGTCGTCGTATGCTGCTAACACGGTTGCATAGTTGTTAGCACAATTGCTTCACAGCTCCAGGGTCCCAGCTTCGATTCCCAGCTGGGTCACTGTCTGTGCGAAGTCTGCACGTATTCCCCGTGTCTGCGTGGGTTTCCTCCAGGTGCTCCGGTTTCCTCCCACAGTCCAAAGATGTGCGGGTTTGGTGGATTGGCCATGCTAAATTGCTCTTAGTGTCCAAAAAGGTTAAGTTGGGGTTACTGGGTTACGGGGATAGGGTAGATACGTGGGCTTAAGAAGGGTGCTCTTTGTAAGGGCCGGTGCAGACTCGATGGGCCAAATGGCCTCCTTCTGCACTGTAAATTCTATGAACAACACCGCCGTCGCTGAATCCAGGTGGAAGCTATTGGCAGGATCATCTTGTCCTCTATAAACCTACAGGCATGCAGGTTTCAGTCCTGAAACTACTGGCATTGCACAATCAGCAAACTGTACCAAACGGATGATCCCGTAGCCTTCCAGTCAGTCGTGTCCATCTTCAATTTCTGCCAACAGTACATAGGGGTCTGGGCGGTCCTGGAAGTACTTAGGATGGGCCTCAGGGTCCACATATATTTTGGCCATGCTCCCCTTAATTTTGCCCAGACCTTCCTGGAAGACTTCTGGGTACTTCCCAAAACTTGGTAAAGTCCTCCACTGCCTATCCAGAAGATCAGTTGCCAGTCCAAACGGAGGCTTTGCAGCCAGTCACAGCCCAGCAGGCTTAGTCCGGAGCCCTTCACTATTATTAACGTCAGACTAATGGATTGTTGCCCATATGTAACCGGGGTCATCATTGTGCCCACTGTGGCTGTGGGTTCCCCCATACAGGTCGCTAGCCTTGCCGCGGTGTCCTGTAAATCCAGTTGTTGAACTACAATCCTGATTCTCTTGAAGGTCTGCCGCCCTATTTCTGAAATTGGGGCCCCCATGTCCAACTTCATCTCTAATGGGTGTCTGTTCACCTGGACGGTAATCCTGATGGGACAACTCATGGCAGGGCAATGCAATTCAGTTGCAGGTCAAAGTGGAGGGTCCAGGCCCTGGGCTGCTGTCTCCCTCGGGTTGGGCGGTGTGTTTTCTGGCTGACCTGTGGTTCCTATATCCGCGATTTTGTCGGGCACAAATGCTGTACCGACTTGGATCATCCTCCATTGATTCTGGAGAGGTGTCCCGACTGGCTGTAGCAACCCTTGGCCAATGGGCCTTCTCCTGGCCAGGACCGGGCTCCAGTCCTAGTGCCGGAATTGGGGGGGGGGGGGGGGGGCTTCCTACGCGTTTACCTCCATCCCATCCTCATTGCCAATTTAGTAATCAAGGAGGAGCCTGGAACAGAGAGTAAAAAGTTTATTACCAAAAGTAAAGTACTTACAAGTAACAGCCCCAGCCAGGACTACTTTGCAGCTCAGCTCCTACCTGGGCCGGCTTTGAGGACATTGAGTTAACTAGTCTGCTGATGGGCCTCTGCTGCTCAGCGCTCACGGGGAGATGAATCGGAGCGCCCGCATGAGTCTTGTGGGGGTTATAACAAAGGAGGTAGACAGCTCACTCACTCACCAAGAAGGAAAGTCGACTGTAAGTCATCTCGCTTCATGCCAGATCACCCTGCAGCCATAACTTGTTGTGAGTGAGCTACATTTGTTGAGAATGCATATGACTTAGGTATAAAACCCAACTAATCAATATCTCTAAGTTCTGAATTCGTAATTTTGAACACGAGAGTCCTCAGTTTGCCTCACTTAACAAGGTAAAATATCCAATAAAATTATCAAATAGAATTTCTTATGCACGATTTTACACATATTTAACAAAAAGGAATGGAGGCCATTTGGAAGTCTCCAAATCCTCAAGTTCCTCTGATTCTTTGACCGTTGCCAAGTGATGTATTTTTCTTTGTCTATCTCTGAAGTGGCAGTGAACAGTGACAGACATTTAAAGAGAAATGAAATTGCTCCCAACTAAAATATATTCCAGAGAAGAAGAAAGATTGTGAGAGGGAAAATTGCATCTGTGGCTAAGCAAGGAAGTTAAAGATAACATAAAGCAAATGTCTAAGCATACCATATTACAAAGGTCAGTGGTAGGCTGGAGGATTGGTAAACCTTTGAGCATCAGAGGGTTACTAAACAAACAATAACCAGAGCAAAGATAAATTATGAAAGAAAACTAATGCCAAATATGAAAACAGAGAGCAAATGATGTAAAAAGGAAGAGAGTAGCTGAAGTAAATATTGATCCCTTAGTAGACAGGAATCGGGACTTAATATTACAGAGCACTAAATCATTATTATGCCTCAGTTTTTACTTTGGAGGATATTATAACCATCTGAATAATAACAGGTAATGCAAAAGTTATTGAAAAGGAGGGACTTAAAACAATCGGCATCATTATGGAAAAGATACGGAATAAGTAACTGGGATTAAAATCAGACAAGCCCTTGAATGCCTCTTCCTTGGATCTAATATTATCTCTAATTTCCCTTGTAAGCCATGGTTCGGCCACCTTTCCCATTTTATTTTTGAGCAAGACAGAAATGAACAATTATTGCAGTTCAGCGATGCGCTCTTTGAATGTTTGCCATTGCCTATCCACCATCATCCACCACCATTTAAACTAATGTGGCAGGGGGATGGGAACCGATGCAGGAAGTTGGAAGGTAGTAAAACAGGGACAGAAATAAAAGGCAGTAAGGGGGAAAGTGTAAGGCAGAGAAGACATAGTCAAAAATCAAAAAGGACGACAGTACAAGGTACAGTGACTGAGGGGAGCTCAGTGAATAGGACCAGGAATACTAAAAGAAATAAAACGGGAAGTGAAAACATTAATGGTAAGCCACGTGGCAGGTTGTGACAGGAATATATGGGTTCGACGACAAGGAAAATTAGGAGAAAGGTGAAGAGGAAATATAACTTAGGAGAGGTTACTGATCGAGGTGTTAAGATTAAGAACGGAGGTAAAAAAGCCAACATAAGTGTACTTTACCTGAATGCTCGTAGTATTCGGAATAAGGTAAATGAGTTGATGGCGCAAATCATCGTGAATGACTGTGATTTAGTGGCCATTACTGAAACATGGTTAAAGGATGGTCACGACTGGGAGTTAAATATCCGAGGGTATCAAACTTTTCGGAAGGACCGAGTGGATGGTAAGGGAGGTGGTGTAGCTCTGTTATTTAAGGATGACATCCGGGCAACAGTAAGGGATGACATCGGTGCTATGGAGGATAAGGTTGAATCCATTTGGGTGGAAATCAGGAATAGTAAGGCGAAAAAGTCACTGATCGGAGTAATCTATAGGCCACCAAATAGTAACATTATGGTGGGGCAGGCAATAAACAAAGAAATAACAGATGCATGTAGAAATGGTACAGCAGTTATCATGGGGGATTTTAATCTAAATGTCGATTGGTTTAACCAGGTCGGTCAAGGCAGCCTTGAGGAGGAGTTTATAGAATGTATCCGCGATAGTTTCCAAGAACAGTATGTAATGGAACCTACGAGGGAACAAGCGGTCCTAGATCTGGTCCTGTGTAATGAGACAGGATTGATTCAGGATCTCATAGTTAGGGATCCTCTCGGAAGGAGCAATCACAATATGGTGGAATTTAAAATACAGATGGAGGGTGAGAAGGTAAAATCAAGCACTAGTGTTTTGTGCTTAAACAAAGGAGATTACAATGGGATGAGAGAAGAACTAGCTAAGGTAGACTGGGAGCAAAGACTTTATGGTGAAACAGTTGAGGAACAGTGGAGAACCTTCCAAGTGATTTTTCACAGTGCTCAGCAAAGGTTTATACCAACAAAAAGGAAGGACGGTAAAAAGAGGGAAAATCGACCGTGGATATCTAAGGAAATAAGGGAGAGTATCAAATTGAAGGAAAAAACATACAAAGTAGCAAAGATTAGTGGGAGGCTAGAGGACTGGGAAATCTATAGGGGACAACAGAAAGCTACTAAAAAAGCTATAAAGAAGAGTAAGATAGATTATGAGAGTAAACTTGCTCAGAATATAAAAACAGATAGTAAAAGTTTCTACAAATACATAAAACAAAAAAGATTGGCTAAGGTAAATATTGGTCCTTTAGAGGATGAGAAGGGAGATTTAATAATGGGAGATGAGGAAATGGCTGAGGAACTGAACAGGTTTTTTGAGTTGGTCTTCACAATGGAAGACACAAATAACGTGCCAGTGACTGATGGAAATGAGGCTATGACAGGTGAGGACCTTGAGAGGATTGTTATCACCAAGGAGGTAGTGATGGGCAAGCTAATGGGGCTAAAGGTAGACAAGTCTCCTGGACCTGATGGAATGCATCCCAGAGTGCTAAAAGAGATGGCTAGGGAAATTGCAAATGCACTAGTGATAATTTACCAAAATTCACGAGACTCTGGGGTGGTCCCGGCGGTTTGGAAATTAGCAAATGTGACACCACTGTTTAAAAAAGGAGGTAGGCAGAAAGCGGGTAATTATAGGCCAGTGAGCTTCACTTCGGTAGTAGGGAAGATACTGGAATCTATCATCAAGGAAGAAATAGCGAGGCATCTGGATGGAAATTGTCCCATTGGACAGGCACAGCATGGGTTCATAAAGGGCAGGTCATGCCTAACTAATTTAGTGGAATTTCTTGAGGACATTAACAGTGCGGTAGATAACGGGGAGCCAATGGATGTGGTATATCTGGATTTCCAGAAAGCCTTTGACAAGGTGCCACACAAAAGGTTGTTGCATAAGATAAAGATACATGGCATTAAGGGGAAAGTAGTAGCATGGATAGAGGATTGGTTAATTAATAGAAAGCAAAGAGTGGGGATTAATGGATGTTTCTCTGGTTGGCAATCAGTAGCTAGTGGTGTCCCTCAGGGATCAGTGTTGGGCCCACAACTATTCACAATTTACATAGATGATTTGGAGTTGGGGACCAAGGGCAATGTGTCCAAGTTTGCAGACGACACTAAGATAAGTGGTAAAGCAAAAAGTGCAGAGGATACTGGAAGTATGCAGAGGGATTTGGATAGGCTAAGTGAATGGGCTCGGGTCTGGCAGATGGAATACAATGTTGACAAATGTGAGGTTATCCATTTTGGTAGGAATAACAGCAAAAGGGATTATTATTTAAATGATAAAATATTAAAACATGCTGCTGTGCAGAGAGACCTGGGTGTGCTAGTGCATGAGTCACAAAAAGTTGGTTTTCAGGTGCAACAGGTGATTAAGAAGGCAAATGGAATTTTGTCCTTCATTGCTAGAGGGATGGAGTTTAAGACTAGGGAGGTTCTGCTGCAATTGTATAAGGTGTTAGTGAGGCCACACCTGGAGTATTGTGTTCAGTTTTGGTCTCCTTACTTGAGAAAGGACATACTGGCACTGGAGGATGTGCAGAGGATATTCACTAGGTTAATCCCAGAGCTGAAGGGGTTGGATTACGAGGAGAGGTTGAGTAGACTGGGACTGTACTCGTTGGAATTTAGAAGGATGAGGGGGGATCTTATAGAAACATATAAGATTATGAAGGGAATAGATAGGATAGATGCGGGCAGGTTGTTTCCACTGGCGGGTGAAAGCAGAACTAGGGGGCCTAGTCTCAAAATAAGGGGAAGTAGATTTAGGACTGAGTTTAGGAGGAACTTCTTCACCCAAAGGGTTGTGAATCTATGGAATTCCTTGCCCAGTGAAGCAGTAAAGGCTCCTTCATTAAATGTTTTTAAGATAAAGACAGATAGTTTTTTGAAGAATAAAGGGATTAAGGGTTATGGTGTTCAGGCCGGAAAGTGGAGCTGAGTCCACAAAAGATCAGCCATGATCTCATTGAATGGTGGAGCAGGCTCGAGGGGCCAGATGGCCTACTCCTGCTCCTAGTTCTTATGTTCTTATGTTCTTATCCCATTAAGTCACATTACCCAATCCATCAGCGGCAACTCGTGTCTCATACCATCATAGTTTCATTTATTTAGATTCAGGGCCCTTGTCTCAGAATCAACTACAACACTCTCCATCTTGATGAAGAATTCTATCATATTATGGTCGCTCATCCCCAAGGGGTCTTGCACAACTAGAATTCCATTGAATCTATTCTCATTGCACAATACCCAGTATAGAATGGCCTGTTCTCTAGTTGTTTCCTCAATGTATTGGTGCAGAAATCCATCCTGTACACACTCCCGGAATTCCACCTCTACCATGTTGTTACCAAATTGATTTTCCCAATGTATATACAGATTAAAATCACCCATATTAAAACTGTTCCTTTATCACATGCATCTCTAATTTCATATTTATTGCCAACCCCAACACCATCACAACAGTTTGGGTATCTATATACAACCCCCATTAATGCTTTTGTCCCTTGGTGCTTCTCAACTCTACCCATTCATATCCTTCCTCACTATTGTGTTAATTTCCTCTTTAACCAACAATGTAACCCCACCTCCTTTTCCTTTTTGTCTGTCCTTCCTAAATACTGAATACCCCAGGATGTTCAGTTGCCATCCGTAGTCACCCTGCAGCTATATCTCCGTAATCTCGACCATATCTTACCTGTTTACCTCTATTTACGCGACTAATTCATTCACTTTATTGCGAATACGTCATGCATCAAGGCACACAGACTAAAGACTGACTTTCTAATTATATTTACTGTGATCCTGTTTGATTCTGGCCTTTGGTTTCTCTGCCTATCACTTTTCTTATTCCTCATTCTGTCGTTTTTTTTCTTGTCCTTGTTTTCCCTTCTTCTGCCTAGAATCATTTCCCATCACCTTGCCAATTTATTTTAGACCCTCCCCAACCACTCTAGCAAATGCTCCCCCGGGACATTATTCCCGGTCCTGCCCAGGTGTAACCCATCCGGTCTGTACTGGTCCCACCTCCCTGCAAACCAGTTCCAATGCCCAAGGAATCTGAAACCATCCGCCTCACCATCTCTTCAGCCATGTATCCATCCAATATATCCTGCTATTCCTGCTCTGACTAGCATGTGGCACTGATAGTAAACTTGAGCTTTCTACCTTTGAAGTCGTATTTTTCAACTTACTCCCTAACTCCCTATATTCTGCTTTTAAGACCTAACCACTCTTCTTACTTAGGTTGTTCATACTCATGTGTACCACACCCACTGGCTGTTCAGCCTCCCTCTCCAGAATGTCCTGTAACCGCTCAGAGACATTCTTGACCCTAGCACCAGGGAGGCAACATACCATCCTGGAATCTCATTTGCAGCCACAGAAATGCCGATCTATTCCCCTTAAAATTCAATCCCTTATAACTATTGCATCACCATTTGCTCCTCTCGTGCAGCAGAGCCAATGGTGGTGCAACATATTTGGTTGTTTCCACTTTCCCCCTGATGCACGGATAATTGCACAAAGACTAAAGTTGGGTACAACTGTGGCTTTATTACAGTCAGATGCGTGGCCTCCTGCTGCAGCTGATGAAATGGCAGGGCACTGGAGGTCATGCATATTGATACAGTTCTCCGTGGGCGGAACCAGCCGGCAGGAGCTACCGGCGAACATGTAGTGCAGGTCCTACCTTACATCTCCTATTACAGTGGTTCACCACATTCACCCCCTGTTAAAAATGAGTCCGGCGGGGGTGATGTGAAACTATATACAATTCGTGCAATTATGTACAGTGGTAGGGAAAGAAAAGTCCATGTTGACGGTCCGGAGTCCGTCAAAGGTTCAGCCGGTCCGGTGCTTTGGTGCTTCGTTGGGAGCGGCGTAACGGTGGCGGCGAAGTCGGTGCTGGCGGTGGTGGAGGTGGCACCGATAGCAGTGGTGGCGGTGCTGGCCAGTCATCGGGGAACTCCGGGAGCGTGCCGAAGTCCTCTTCGTCCTCTTGTGCGGAAAAGGGGGGGGGGGTGGCCTGGTGGGGTTAATATTGGCGGCGCAGTGGGAGGTGCGGGGGGGGGGGGGGCGCATTGGTGGGGGGGTGTGTTGGGGTGGAACCTGACGGTGCCAGGTCCCTGAGTGAGACAGTACCTTGGCGGCCGTCGGGGAACTCAACGTAGGCATATTGAGGGTTGGCGTGGAGCAGGTGAACCCTGTCCACCAAGCGGTCCGCCTTGTGGAGTCGGACGTGCCTACGGAGAAGGACCGGTCCTGGAGTAGCGCGCCAAGTCGGGAGCGACACCCCGGATGTGGACTTCCTGGGGAAGGTGAAAACACATTTGTGGGGTGTGCTATTCGTGGCGGTGCACAATAGTGACCGGATGGAGTGCAGAGCGTAAGGGAGGACCTCCTGCCAGCGAGAGGCTGGGAGGTTCCTGGACCGTAGGGCCAGCTGGACAGCCCTCCAAACCATCCCATTCTCCCGTTCTACTTGCCCGTTTCCCCGGGGGTTGTAGCTGGTCGTCCTGCTGGAGGCTATACCCCTGCTGAGCAGGAACTGACGCAGCTCATCGCTCATGAATGAGGATCCCCTGTCACTGTGGATGTAGGCGGGGAAACCGAACAGAGCGAAGATGGTGCTGAGGGCCTTGATGACGGTGCAGATGTCATATCGGGGCATGGGATGGCGAAGGGGAATCTGGAGTACTCATTGGCCACACTGAGAATGTATGTTATGGTCGGTGGAGGGGAGGGGCCATTTGAAATCCACGCTGAGGCGTTCAAAGGGGCGGGAGGCCTTCACCAGGCGCACACGGTCCGGCCAGTAGAAGTGCGGATTACACACCGCACAAATCTGGCAGTCCCTGGTGAATGCCCTTACTTCCTCGACGGAGTAGAGCAGATTGTGAGCTTTGACCAGATGGTACAATCGAGTGACCCCCGGGTGACAAAGGCTGTCGTGTAGGGCCCGGAGTTGGTCCACTTGTGCGCTGGCACATGTACCTCATGAGAGGGGGTCTGGGGGCTCGTTGAGTTTCCCGGGGCGATACAAGATCTCGTAATTATAGGTGGAGAGCTCGATTCTCCACCGCAAGATTTTATCATTTTTGATCTTGCCCCGCTGTGTGTTATTGAACATGAAGGCTACCGACCGTTGGTCCGTAAGGAGGGTGAATCTCTTACCGGCCAGGTAATGCCTCCAATGCTGCACAGCTTCAACGAAAACTTGGGCCTCCTTCTCGATAGATGTGTCGAATTTCAGAGGCATGAAGGGTGCGGGAAATGAATGCCACGGGTCTGCCAGCCTGGTTTAGAGTGGCGGCAAGGGCGACGTCTGAAGCGTCGCTTTCTACTTGGAAAGGCAGTGACTCGTCCACTGTGCGCTTCCCGGCCTTGGCCTTGTCTGCTCTGATGCGGGCGAAAGCATGTTGTGCCTCGGCCGCAAGGGGGAATTGGGTGGACTGAATGAGTGGGCGGGCCTTGTCTGCATAGTTTGGGACCCACTGAGGGTAGTAGGAAAAGAACCCCAGGCAGCGTTTGAGGGGCTTGTGTCAGTGGCGGAGGGGAAGTTCCATGAGGGGGAGCATGTGCTCGAGGTCGGGCCCGAGAAGTCTGTGTTGGACTACATAGCCGAGAATGGCTAACCGGATCGTGCTGAACACAAACTTCTCTTTGTTGTAGGTCAGGTTGAGAAGAGTGGCAGTGCGGAGGAATTTATCAAGGTTGGCATCGTGGTCCTGCTGGTCATGGCCGCAGATGGCGACATTATCTAAGTACGAAAAGATGGCCCGCAAACCGTACTGGTCGACTATTCGGTCCATCTCTCTTTGGAAGACCGAGACCCCATTTGTGACACCGAAAGGGACCCTAAGGAAGTGGTAGAGGCGACCGTCTGCCTCGAAGGCAGTGTATGGCCGGTCCGACTTCTGAATTGGGAGCTGGTGGTAGGCGGATTTCAGGTCAATTGTTGAGAAGACCCGGTACTGCGCAATCTGATTGACCATATCAGATATGCGTGGGAGGGCGTACGCGTCGAGCTGCGTGTACCGATTGATGGTAGTCCACGACCATCCTATATTTCTCCCCAGTTTTAACCACTACCACTTGGGCTCTCCAGGGGCTGTTGCTGGCCTCAATGATACCCTCCTTAAGCAGCCGCTGGACTTCGGACCTTATGAAGGTCTTGTCCTGGGTGCTGTACCGTCTGCTCCTAGAGGCAACGGGCTTGCAATCCACAGTTAGATTGGCAAAAAGGGAGGGGGGATCGACCTTGATGGTCGTGAGGCCGCAAACGGTAAGGGGGGGTAAGGGCCTGCCGAATTTGAGGGTGAGGCTCTGGAGGTTGCACTGGAAGTCCAGGCCCAACAGGAGTGCAGCGCAGAGATTAGGAAGGACATAGAAGCGGATGTTACTAAATTCTACACCCTGGACCGTGAGGGTGACTGTACAAAAGCCTCGGATCGGGACGGAGTGGGATCCGGATGCTAGGGAGATCCTTTGATTGGCAGGGTGGACCGCGAGGGAGCAGCGCCTTACCGTATCTGGGTGAACGAAGCTTTCGGTGCTACCCGAGTCCAGCAGGCACGAGGTCGCATGGCCGTTGAGTTTAACCATCGTTAACCATCATTGGTCCAGCGTCATCGAAGCGAGCTGCGGGTAGCCATCGGATGCTTCGGGTGGCGAGCGTGTGCGGTTCCGATGTCGGGATATCCGGAGACCCTGTGGGGGACAAGATGGCGGCGCCCATTGCGGGGTCGGGACAAGATGGTGGCACCCATGGTGCGCACATTGCGGGGTCGGGTCAAGATGGCGGCACCCATGGGGCGCATATGGCTGAAGGGGAACAAGATGGCGGCGCCCATTGGTCGCACATGGACCCGGGAGGAGAAGATGGCGGTTCCCATTGTGCATCTGGCGTGGGGGGGGCGATAGCGGGCGCGATCGCAGCGACTGCGCGGGCCTGGGACACAGCCGCGAAGTGGCCCTTTTAACTGCAGGCTTTACAAATGGCAGTGCGAGCCGGGCAATGTTGGCGGGGGTGCTTCTGCTGACTGCAGAAGTAGCAGCGGGGACCCCCGGGGTACGCAGATCGGCATGCGGTGCAGGCGTATTGCGAAGGCAGGGCCCCAGCTGAGGAGGTCGTCGGCGGGGTGCAGGAGGGGTAGGAAGCAGTAGAAGGGTGGGCAGCGCTGTGGGAGAGGTACGATTGTATGTTACGGGATGCGACCGTCTCTGCCAATTCGAGCGTGGCCCCTTCCAGCAATCGTTCTCGGATGCGGTCCGATGCAATCCCCGTCACGAAGGCATCGTGCATGAAGAGATTTGAGTGTTCGGCGGCCGTGACGGCCTGACAGTCACAGTCCCGACGAGTGGAATTAGGGCCCGCCAGAAGTCTTCGATGGACTCACCAGGTAGTTGCGAGCGGGTGGCAAGTACATGCCTGGCGAAGAGCGCGTTCGTCTTCTGCGCGTAGTGTTCTTTGAGGCGTTCCATTGCTTTTGTGTCATTCGTGGCGTCTTGGATCAACGGGAACACGCTGGAGCTCAGTCTGGAATACAGGACATTTATCTTCTGAGCCTCCGTTGGCGCGGGGTCCGTCGCGCTGATGTCAGCCTCGAAACATGCTAGCCAGTGAGTAAAGTCTTTCCTGGCATTGGGCGAGTGCAGATCGAGCTGCAGGCGATTGGGCTTAATTCGGATATCCTTTCTGTGGAAAATCAGACTGTAATAAATTGATGCACAATCAATTGCACAAAGACTAAAGTTGGGTACAACTGTGGCTTTATTACAGTCAGATGTGTGGCCTCCTGCTGCAGCTGGCGAAATGGCAGGGCACTGGAGGTCATGCATATTTATACAGTTCTCCATGGGCGGAGCCAGCCGGCAGGAGCTACCGGCGAACCTGTAGCGCAGGTCCTACCTTACGTCTCCTATTACAGTGGTTCACCACACCCCGATAGGCCATTCCCTCCAACAGTATCCAAAGCAGTATATTGGTTTTGCAGGGGAATGGCCACAGGAGGTTCCTGCACTGATGCCTTGTCCTCTTTCTCTATCTGGTGGTTACCCATTCTCTTTCTACCTTTGGAATTTTACTCCCCAGATTTCACACTATCTCCCCCCCCCCGCCACTGCAGATCACCTCACTCATGAACATGTAACATTCCTTGTCCTTTTAACTGGAGGCTATGAATTTCTAAACTATTAACATGTCAGTACGGAGAAGTGAATCAGTAGACGATGCACGTTCACACGTGTTACCTGAGATAACAATCCACTGAAAAAAAACTTTTATATAAATCATCCCAAATTCAATAATGACATCTCGAATATGTTCAGATTATCTCTCTTCAAACCATACAAAATGCTTCCTCGTGACTCAGACTGTCTTTCCATTTCACTTCATTTTTGAAAATTAAAATTGATTAATTCCCGTCAGCTTCAGTAAACTTTCCCTTTACAAATCAGATGTTGGGTGAGCTAAACAGCCGAGCAGAAATAGTTAATCTCAGCCAGTTTGAAAAGGGGCGGAACAAAGGTTTTCAAATTGAAATAATTACTTCACCTCACCTTTTTTTAAAAACCACACAGTTGCTCATGAAACAAATAATATATAAACTTCTCTCCAAAATTTTGATCTTCAAATCTTTAATTTTGACAGTTTGAACTCTGGGTACCAGGGATAATTCCAAACTCAAACTGCAGTTTATATTCTTTGATTTTAAAAATATCCCTTTTCCTTTATCAGAATTGTGTTCAAAGCAAAGTTACGAAATGATGACCAGAATAAATATATATTATATATAGTGCGGGCCCTGTATTATGGTGTGGGCCGTGTATCATTGTGTGGGTTGTTTATTATGGTGTGGGCCGTGTATCATTGTCTGGGTTATTTATTATGGTGTGGGCCGTGTATCATTGTCTGGGTTATTTATTATGTTGTGGGCTATGTATCATTGTGTGGGTTGTTGATTATGGTGTTGGCCGTGTATCAGTGTGTGGGTTATTTATTATGGTATGGGCCGTGTATCAGTGTGTGGGTTATTTATTATGGTGTGGGCCGTGTATCATTGTGTGTGTTGTTTATAGTGTGGGCCGTGTATCATTCTGTGGGTTGTTTATTATGGTGTGGGCCGTGTATCAGTGTGTGGGTTGTTTATTATGGTGTTGGCCGTGTATCAGTGTGTGGGTTGTTTATTGTGGTGTGGGCCGTGTATCATTCTGTGGGTTGTTTATTATGGTGTGGGCCGTGTATCATTGTGTGGGTTGTTTATTATGGTGTGGGCCGTGTATCAGTGTCTGGGTTGTTTATTATGGTGTGGGCCGTGTATCATTATGTGGGTTGTTTATTATGGTGTGGGCCGTGTATCAGTGTCTGGGTTGTTTATTATGGTGTGGGCCGTGTATCAGTTTGTGGGTTGTTTATTATGGTGTGGGCCGTGTATCATTATGTGGGTTGTTTATTATGGTGTGGGCCGTGTATCAGTGTCTGGGTTGTTTATTATGGTGTGGGCCGTGTATCAGTGTGTGGGTTGTTTATTATGGTGTGGGCCGTGTATCATTCTGTGGGTTGTTTATTATGGTGTGGGCCGTGTATCAGTGTGTGGGTTGTTTATTATGGTGTGGGCCGTGTATCATTCTGTGGGTTGTTTATTATGGTGTGGGCCGTGTATCAGTGTGTGGGTTGTTTATTATGGTGTGGGCCGTGTATCAGTGTGTGGGTTGTTTATTATGGTGTGGGCCGTGTATCAGTGTCTGGGTTGTTTATTATGGTGTGGGCCGTGTATCAGTGTGTGGGTTGTTTATTATGGTGTGGGCCGTGTATCAGTGTCTGGGTTGTTTATTATGGTGTGGGCCGTGTATCAGTGTGTGGGTTGTTTATTATGGTGTGGGCCGTGTATCAGTGTCTGGGTTGTTTATTATGGTGTGGGCCGTGTATCAGTGTCTGGGTTGTTTATTATGGTGTGGGCCGTGTATCAGTGTCTGGGTTGTTGATTATGGTGTGGGCCGTGTATCAGTGTGTGGGTTGTTTATTATGGTGTGGGCCGTGTATCAGTGTGTGGGTTGTTTATTATGGTGTGGGCCGTGTATCAGTGTGTGGGTTGTTTATTATGGTGTGGGCCGTGTATCATTGTGTGTGTTGTTTATTGTGTGGGCCGTGTATCATTGTCTGGGTTGTTTATTATGGTGTGGGACGTGTATCAGTGTCTGGGTTGTTTATTATGGTGTGGGCCGTGTATCAGTGTCTGGGTTGTTTATTATGGTGTGGGCCGTGTATCAGTGTCTGGGTTGTTTAATATGGTGTGGGCCGTGTATCAGTGTGTGGGTTGTTTATTATGGTGTGGGCCGTGTATCATTGTGTGGGTTGTTTATTATGGTGTGGGCCGTGTATCAGTGTGTGGGTTGTTTATTATGGTGTGGGCCGTGTATCATTGTGTGGGATGTTTATTATGGTGTGGGCCGTGTATCATTCTGTGGGTTGTTTATTATGGTGTGGGCCGTGTATCAGTGTGTGGGTTGTTTATTATGGTGTGGGCCGTGTATCATTCTGTGGGTTGTTTATTATGGTGTGGGCCGTGTATCAGTGTGTGGGTTGTTTATTATGGTGTGGGCCGTGTATCAGTGTGTGAGTTGTTTATTATGGTGTGGGCCGTGTATCAGTGTCTGGGTTGTTTATTATGGTGTGGGCCGTGTATCACTGTCTGGGTTGTTTATTATGGTGTGGGCCGTGTATCAGTGTCTGTGTTGTTTATTATGGTGTGGGCCGTGTATCAGTGTCTGGGTTGTTGATTATGGTGTGGGCCGTGTATCAGTGTATGGGTTGTTTATTATGGTTATGGCCGTGTATCAGTGTGTGGGTTATTTATTATGGTGTGGGCCGTGTATCATTATGTGGGTTGTTTATTATGGTGTGGGCCGTGTATCATTGTGTGGGTTGCTTATTATGGTGTGGGCCGTGTATCAGTGTCTGGGTTGTTTATTATGGTGTGGGCCGTGTATCAGTGTCTGGGTTGTTGATTATGGTGTGGGCCGTGTATCAGTGTGTGTGTTGTTTATTATGGTGTGGGTCGTGTATCAGTGTGTGGGTTGTTTATTATGGTGTGGGCCGTGTATCAGTGTGTGGGTTGTTGATTATGGTGTGGGCCGTGTATCAGTGTGTGGGTTGTTTATTATGGTGTGGGCCGTGTATCAGTGTGTGGGTTGTTTATTATGGTGTGGGCCGTGTATCAGTGTGTGGGTTGTTGATTATGGTGTGGGCCGTGTATCAGTGTGTGTGTTGTTTATTATGGTGTGGGCCGTGTATCAGTGTGTGGGTTGTTTATTATGGTGTGGGCCGTGTATCAGTGTGTGGGTTGTTGATTATGGTGTGGGCCGTGTATCAGTGTGTGGGTTGTTTATTATGGTGTGGGCCGTGTATCAGTGTGTGGGTTGTTTATTATGGTGTGGGCCGTGTATCAGTGTGTGTGTTGTTTTTTATGGTGTGGGCCGTGTATCAGTGTGTGTGTTGTTTATTATGGTGTGGGCCGTGTATCAGTGTGTGGGTTGTTGATTATGGTGTGGGCCGTGTATCAGTGTGTGGGTTGTTGATTATGGTGTGGGCCGTGTATCAGTGTGTGGGTTGTTTATTATGGTGTGGGCCGTGTATCAGTGTGTGGGTTGTTTATTATGGTGTGGGCCGTGTATCAGTGTGTGGGTTGTTGATTATGGTGTGGGCCGTGTATCAGTGTGTGTGTTGTTTTTTATGGTGTGGGCCGTGTATCACTGTGTGTGTTGTTTATTATGGTGTGGGCCGTGTATCATTGTGTGGGTTATTTATTATGGTGTGGGCCGTGTATCAGTGTCTGGGTTGTTTATTATGGTGTGGGCCGTGTATCAGTGTGTGGGTTGTTGCTTATGGTGTGGGCCGTGTATCATTGTGTGGGTTGTTTATTATGGTGTGGGCCGTGTATCAGTGTGTGGGTTGTTTATTATGGTGTGGGCCGTGTATCAGTGTCTGGGTTGTTTATTATGGTGTGGGCCGTGTATCAGTGTGTGGGTTGTTTATTATGGTGTGGGCCGTGTATCAGTGTCTGGGTTGTTTATTATGGTGTGGGCCGTGTATCATTGTGTGGGTTGTTTATTATGGTGTGGGCCGTGTATCAGTGTGTGGGTTGTTTATTATGGTGTGGGCCGTGTATCAGTGTCTGGGTTGTTTATTATGGTGTGGGCCGTGTATCAGTGTGTGGGTTATTTATTATGGTGTGGGCCGTGTATCAGTGTCTGGGTTGTTTATTATGGTGTGGGCCGTGTATCAGTGTCTGGGTTGTTTATTATGGTGTGGGCCGTGTATCAGTGTCTGGGTTGTTTATTATGGTGTGGGCCGTGTATCAGTGTGTGGGTTATTTATTATGGTGTGGGCCGTGTATCAGTGTGTGGGTTATTTATTATGGTGTGGGCCGTGTATCAGTGTGTGGGTTGTTTATTATGGTGTGGGCCGTGTATCAGTGTGTGGGTTGTTTATTATGGTGTGGGCCGTGTATCAGTGTGTGGGTTATTTATTATGGTGTGGGCCGTGTATCAGTGTGTGGGTTGTTTATTATGGTGTGGGCCGTGTATCAGTGTGTGGGTTGTTTATTATGGTGTGGGCCGTGTATCAGTGTGTGGGTTATTTATTGTGGTGTGGGCCGTGTATCAGTGTGTGGGTTGTTTATTATGGTGTGGGCCGTGTATCAGTGTGTGGGTTATTTATTATGGTGTGGGCCGTGTATCAGTGTGTGGGTTATTTATTATGGTGTGGGCCGTGTATCAGTGTGTGGGTTGTTTATTATGGTGTGGGCCGTGTATCAGTGTCTGGGTTGTTTATTATGGTGTGGGCCGTGTATCAGTGTCTGGGTTGTTTATTATGGTGTGGGCCGTGTATCAGTGTGTGGGTTATTTATTATGGTGTGGGCCGTGTATCAGTGTGTGGGTTATTTATTATGGTGTGGGCCGTGTATCAGTGTCTGGGTTGTTTATTATGGTGTGGGCCGTGTATCAGTGTCTGGGTTGTTTATTATGGTGTGGGCCGTGTATCAGTGTGTGGGTTATTTATTATGGTGTGGGCCGTGTATCATTGTGTGGGTTATTTATTATGGTGTGGGCCGTGTATCAGTGTGTGGGTTGTTTATTATGGTGTGGGCCGTGTATCAGTGTCTGGGTTGTTTATTATGGTGTGGGCCGTGTATCAGTGTGTGGGTTATTTATTATGGTGTGGGCCGTGTATCAGTGTGTGGGTTGTTTATTATGGTGTGGGCCGTGTATCAGTGTGTGGGTTATTTATTATGGTGTGGGCCGTGTATCAGTGTGTGGGTTATTTATTATGGTGTGGGCCGTGTATCAGTGTGTGGGTTGTTTATTATGGTGTGGGCCGTGTATCAGTGTCTGGGTTGTTTATTATGGTGTGGGCCGTGTATCAGTGTCTGGGTTGTTTATTATGGTGTGGGCCGTGTATCAGTGTGTGGGTTATTTATTATGGTGTGGGCCGTGTATCATTGTGTGGGTTATTTATTATGGTGTGGGCCGTGTATCATTGTGTGGGTTATTTATTATGGTGTGGGCCGTGTATCATTATGTGGGTTGTTTATTATGGTGTGGGCCGTGTATCATTGTGTGGGTTGTTTATTATGGTGTGGGTCGTGTATCAGTGTGTGGGTTATTTATTATGGTGTGGGCCGTGTATCAGTGTGTGGGTTATTTATTATGGTGTGGGCCGTGTATCAGTGTGTGGGTTGTTTATTATGGTGTGGGCCGTGTATCAGTGTGTGGGTTGTTTATTATGGTGTGGGCCGTGTATCAGTGTGTGGGTTGTTTATTACGGTGTGGGCCGTGTATCAGTGTGTGTGTTGTTTATTGTGGTGTGGGCCGTGTATCAGTGTGTGTGTTGTTTATTATGGTGTGGGCCGTGTATCAGTGTGTGTGTTGTTTATTGTGGTGTGGGCCGTGTATCATTGTGTGGGTTGTTTATTATGGTGTGGGCCGTGTATCAGTGTCTCGGTTGTTTATTATGGTGTGGGCCGTGTATCAGTGTCTGTGTTGTTTATTATGGTGTGGGCCATGTATCAGTGTGTGGGTTGTTTATTATGGTGTTGGCCGTGTATCATTGTGTGGGTTATTTATTATGGTGTGGGCCGTGTATCAGTGTGTGGGTTGTTTATTATGGTGTGGGCCGTGTATCAGTGTGTGGGTTGTTTATTATGGTGTGGGCCGTGTATCAGTGTGTGGGTTGTTTATTATGGTGTGGGCCGTGTATCAGTGTGTGGGTTATTTATTATGGTGTGGGCCGTGTATCAGTGTGTGGGTTGTTTATTATGGTGTGGGCCGTGTATCAGTGTCTGGGTTGTTTATTATGGTGTGGGCCGTGTATCAGTGTCTGGGTTGTTTATTATGGTGTGGGCCGTGTATCAGTGTGTGGGTTATTTATTATGGTGTGGGCCGTGTATCATTGTGTGGGTTATTTATTATGGTGTGGGCCGTGTATCAGTGTCTGGGTTGTTTATTATGGTGTGGGCCGTGTATCAGTGTCTGGGTTGTTTATTATGGTGTGGGCCGTGTATCAGTGTCTGGGTTGTTTATTATGGTGTGGGCCGTGTATCAGTGTGTGGGTTATTTATTATGGTGTGGGCCGTGTATCAGTGTGTGGGTTGTTTATTATGGTGTGGGCCGTGTATCAGTGTCTGGGTTGTTTATTATGGTGTGGGCCGTGTATCAGTGTGTGGGTTATTTATTATGGTGTGGGCCGTGTATCAGTGTCTGGGTTGTTTATTATGGTGTGGGCCGTGTATCAGTGTCTGGGTTGTTTATTATGGTGTGGGCCGTGTATCAGTGTCTGGGTTGTTTATTATGGTGTGGGCCGTGTATCAGTGTCTGGTTTGTTTATTATGATGTGGGCCGTGTATCAGTGTCTGGGTTGTTTATTATGGTGTGGGCCGTGTATCAGTGTGTGTGTTGTTTATTATGGTGTGGGCCGTGTATCAGTGTGTGGGTTATTTATTATGGTGTGGGCCGTGTATCATTGTGTGTGTTGTTTATTATGGTGTGGGCCGTGTATCATTGTGTGTGTTGTTTATTATGGTGTGGGCCGTGTATCATTCTGTGGGTTGTTTATTATGGTGTGGGCCGTGTATCATTGTGTGGGTTGTTTATTATGGTGTGGGCCGTGTATCAGTGTGTGGGTTGTTTATTATGGTGTGGGCCGTGTATCAGTGTGTGGGTTATTTATTATGGTGTGGGCCGTGTATCATTGTGTGGGTTATTTATTATGGTGTGGGCCGTGTATCATTATGTGGGTTGTTGATTATGGTGTGGGCCGTGTATCATTGTGTGGGTTGTTGATTATGATGTGGGCCGTGTATTAATTTATGGGGCGGGATTCTCCATGAATCGGCGCGGTGGCCCGAACCCGGCGGCAAATACGACGCAAATCACTCCGGCTTCGGGCCCCCCGAATCATCGCGAATTCTCCGGCTGGGAATGGGCTTGTAGCGGCGTGACGGCGTTTACGACGGCGTCACCTGTCAGTGATGCCGCGGGCTGTCAGTGACGCCGGGCAGCGTCACTGCACAAAAGACACCCACCCGCCCCCTGGAGACCCGGCAAAATGGCCACCCGCAACGCCAAGTGAGACCCCCAACTGCCAGCCCCCTCTCCCACTTCCCCATCCCCCTTCCCCCATATCCCCCTTCCCTCTTATCCCCCATATCCCCCATCCCCATAGCCCCCCTTCGCCCTTATCCCCCTTCCCCATATCCCCCTTCCCAATATCCCCATTCCCCCGTGTCCCCCTTTTACCATTATCTCCCATATCCCCCCTACCCCTATATCCCCCTTCCCCATAGCCCCCCTTCGCCCTTATCCCCTTCCCCATATCCCCCCTTCCCCATATCCCCATTCCCCCGTGTCCCCCTTCCTCCATTATCTCCCATATCCCCCCTACCCCTATATCCCCCTTCCCCATCGTCGCCTTCCCCCATATCCCCCTTCCACAAAATCCCCTCTGACCCCTATATGCCCCCATCCCCCATATCCCCCCTTCCCCCATATCCCTCTTCCCCATATCCTCTTCCCCATATCCTCTTTCCCATAACCACCTTCCCCCATATTTCCTCTTCCTCCATAACCCCCATTCTTCCATATCCCCCCTTCCCCCAGATCCTCCTTCCCCATATCCCCCTTCACCATATCCCCCTTCCCCCCATTATCCCCCCTTCCCCCATATCCCCATTCCCCCATATACACCCTCCCCGCATATCTCCCCTTCCCCATATCCCCCCTCCCCATATCCCCTTCCCCATATCCCCCTTTCCCCATAACCCTCCTTCCCCCATAACCCTCCTTCCCCATAACCCTCCTTCCCCCATAACCCTCCTTCCCCCACATCCTCCCCTTCCCCCATATCCCCCTTCTCCCATATCCCCTTCCCACATATCCCCTTCCCCATATCCCCCTTCCCCATATTCCCCCATATCCCCCTTCCACCATATCCCCTTCCCCCATATCCCCCTTCCTCCATATCCCCCTTCCCCCATATCCCCCTTCCCCCATATCCCCCTTCCCCCATATTCCCCCTTCTCCCATAATCCCCCTTCCCCCATATTCCCCACATCCCCTTCCCCCATATCCCCCATCCCCCATATCCCCCTTCCCCATATTCCCCCTTCTCCCATAATCACCATTCCCCCATATCCCCCTTCCCCATATCCACCCTCCCCATATCCACCCTCCCCCCATTCTCCCATATCTTCCTCCCCCATATCTGCCATTCCCCACATTCCTCTTTTCCCCTATCCCCCTTCCCCATATCCCTCTTTCCCCCATATCCCCCCTCCCCATATCTCCCCCATATCCCCTGTCCCCCATATCCCCCCTCCCCCATATCCCCCCTTCCCCATATCCCCCCTTACCCTTATCCCCCTTACCCCTATCCCCCCTTACCCCAACCCCCCTCACCCCATATCCCCCTTCCCCCATATCCCCCTTCCCCCGGGAAGAGGGGATATGGGGGAAAGGGGGCTATGAGGAGGGGGATTTGTGGGGAGGGGGGATATGGGGGAAGGGGGGGCAGACCCGGCCCATCAGGCATACAACGCCCCCAGGACGTTCCAGGATGGCCACGAGCCAGGGACAGACCCAGAGCACCAGGCGGACGTCGCCCCCAGGACGTTCCAGGATGGCCACGAGCCAGGGACAGACCCAGAGCACCAGGCGGACGTCACCCCCAGGACGGCCACGAGCCAGGGACAGACCCAGAGCACCAGGCGGACGTCGCCCCCAGGACGGCCACGAGCCAGGGACAGACCCGGAGCACCAGGCGGATGTCGCCCCCAGGACGGCCACGAGCCAGGGACAGACCCGAAGCACCAGGCGGACGTCGCCCACATCTAGTGCGAGTGTGGCGACGCCGGTGGGCCACACCCAGCGACGAGGAGGGCAGCCACAGCAACAGGCCCCCGTCGCAGCCAACACAGGACACTGACGCTCAGGACACCGACACACAGGACCCTAACACAGAGGACACTGATGCACAGGACCCTAACACACAGGGCCCTAACACACAGGACCCTAACACACAGGACACTGACGCACAGGACACCGACACACAGGACACTGACGCACAGGACACCGACACACAGGACACTGACGCACAGGACACCGACGCACAGGACACCGACACACAGGACACCGACACACAGGACACTGACGCACAGGACACCGACACACAGGACACTGACGCACAGGACACCGACACACAGGACACTGACGCACAGGACACCGACGCACAGGACACCGACACACAGGACACCGACGCACAGGACACCGACACACAGGACACCGACGCACAGGACACCGACGCACAGGACACCGACGCACAGGACACTGACGCACAGGACACTGACGCACAGGACACCGACACACAGGACACCGACGCACAGGACACCGACACACAGGACACCGACACACAGGACACCGACACACAGGACACCGACACACAGGACACCGACGCACAGGACACCGACGCACAGGACACCGACCCACAGGACACCGACGCACAGGACACCGACGCACAGGACACCGACGCACAGGACACCGACACACAGGACACCGACACACAGGACACCGACGCACAGGACACCGACGCACAGGACACCGACGCACAGGACACCGACGCACAGGACACCGACACACAGGACACCGACACACAGGACACCGACCCACAGGACACCGACGCACAGGACACCGACGCACAGGACACCGACGCACAGGACACCGACCCACAGGACACTGACGCACAGGACACCGACACACAAGACACCGACACACAGGACACCGACACACAGGACACCGACGCACAGGACACCGACACACAGGACACCGACACACAGGACACCGACACACAGGACACTGACGCACAGGACACCGACGCACAGGACACCGACGCACAGGACACCGACACACAGGACACTGAGGCACAGGACCCTAACACACAGGACCCTAACACACAGGCCCCTAACACACAGGACTCTGACGCACAGGACACCGACACACAGGACACCGACACACAGGACACTGACGCACAGGACACCGACACACAGGACACCGACACACAGGACACCGACACACAGGACCCTAACACACAGGACCCTGACGCACAGGACACCGCCACACAGGACACCGACACATAGGACACCGACACACAGGACACTGACGCACAGGACACCGACACACAGGACACCGACACACAGGACACCGACACACAGGACCCTAACACACAGGACCCTAACACACAGGACCCTGACGCACAGGACACCGACACACAGGACCCTAACACACAGGACCCTAACACACAGGACCCTGACGCACAAGACACCGCCACACAGGACACCGCCACATAGGACACCGACACACAGGACACTGACGCACAGGACCCTAACACACAGGACCCTAACACACAGGACACTGACGCACAGGACACCGACACACAGGACCCTAACACACAGGACCCTAACACACAGGACACCGACACACAGGACCCTAACACACAGGACCCTAACACACAGGACACTGACGCACAGGACACCGACACACAGGACCCTAACACACAGGACCCTAACACACAGGACCCTAACACACTGGACACTGACGCACAGGACACCGACACACAGGACACCGACACACAAGACACCGACACACAAGACACCGACGCACAGGACACCGACACACAGGACACCGACACACAGGACCCTGACACACAGGACCCTAACACACAGGACCCTAACACACAGGACCCTGACGCACAGGACACCGCCACACAGGACACCGACACACAGGACACCGACCCACAGGACACCGACGCACAGGACACCGACGCACAGGACACTGACGCACAGGACACCGACACACAGGACACCGACGCACAGGACACCGACACACAGGACACCGACACACAGGACACCGACGCACAGGACACCGACGCACAGGACACCGACACACAGGACACTGACGCACAGGACACCGACACACAGGACACCGACACACAGGACACCGACCCACAGGACACCGACGCACAGGACACCGACGCACAGGACACCGACGCACAGGACACCGACCCACAGGACACTGACGCACAGGACACCGACACACAGGACACCGACACACAGGACACCGACGCACAGGACACCGACGCACAGGACACCGACACACAGGACACCGACACACAGGACACCGACGCACAGGACACCGACACACAGGACACTGACGCACAGGACACCGACGCACAGGACACCGACACACAGGACACTGACGCACAGGACACCGACACACAGGACACTGACGCTCAGGACACTGAGGCACAGGACCCTAACACACAGGACCCTAACACACAGGACCCTCACACACAGGACTCTGACGCACAGGACACCGACACACAGGACACCGACACACAGGACACTGACGCACAGGACACCGACACACAGGACACCGACACACAGGACACCGACACACAGGACCCTAACACACAGGACCCTGACGCACAGGACACCGCCACACAGGACACCGACACATAGGACACAGACACACAGGACACTGACGCACAGGACACCGACACACAGGACACCGACACACAGGACACCGACACACAGGACCCTAACACACAGGACCCTAACACACAGGACCCTGACGCACAGGACACCGACACACAGGACCCTAACACACAGGACCCTAACACACAGGACCCTGACGCACAAGACACCGCCACACAGGACACCGCCACATAGGACACCGACACACAGGACACTGACGCACAGGACCCTAACACACAGGACCCTAACACACAGGACACTGACGCACAGGACACCGACACACAGGACCCTAACACACAGGACCCTAACACACAGGACACCGACACACAGGACCCTAACACACAGGACCCTAACACACAGGACACTGACGCACAGGACACCGACACACAGGACCCTAACACACAGGACCCTAACACACAGGACCCTAACACACTGGACACTGACGCACAGGACACCGACACACAGGACACCGACACACAAGACACCGACACACAAGACACCGACGCACAGGACACCGACACACAGGACACCGACACACAGGACCCTGACACACAGGACCCTAACACACAGGACCCTAACACACAGGACCCTGACGCACAGGACACCGCCACACAGGACACCGACACATAGGACACCGACACACAGGACACTGACGCACAGGACACTGACGCACAGGACACCGATACCCAGGACCCTAACACACAGGACACTGACGCACAGGACACTGACGCACAGGACACCGACACACAGGACACTGACGCTCAGGACACTGACGCACAGGACCCTAACACACAGGACCCTAACACACAGGACCCTAACACACAGGACACCGACACCCAGGACCCTAACACACAGGACACTGACGCACAGGACACCGATGCCCAGGACACTGACGCACAGGACACCGACACACAGGACCCTAACACACAGGACACTGACGCACAGGACACCGATGCCCAGGACACTGACGCACAGGACACTGACGCACAGGACGCCGACACACAGGACCCTAACACACAGGACCCTAACACACAGGACACTGACGCACAGGACACTGACGCACAGGACACTGACGCACAGGACACTGACGCACAGGACGCTGACGCACAGGACACCGACGTACAGGACACTGACGCTCTGGACACTGACGCACAGGACCCTAACACACAGGACACCGACGCACAGGACACCGACGCACAGGACACCGACGCACAGGACCCTGACGCACAGGACCCTGACGCACAGGACCCTGACGCACAGGACACCGACACACAGGACCATAACACACAGGACCATAACACACAGGACACAGACGCACAGGACACTGATGCACAGGACACCGACGCACAGGACCCTAACACACAGGACACTGACGCACAGGACACCGACACACAGGACCCTAACACACAGGACACTGACGCACAGGACACCGACACACTGGGGCAGATGGACAGGAATCACCATTCCAGGGGAGCCTGGACTTCGGGTCTGATGAGGAGCTCGCCATTACGCCACTGCTGTCTCCTACACCCTCCACCATCACAGAGACACTCACCACGGTTGGGCACTTTATTGATGAGGCATCTGGGACACTAACTGGTGCGCACAACACAGCTGTCCCGGTACAGCAGGTGGAGGCAGGAGCAGCCGAGGGGCCGAGTGGTCGGAGGGCAGGCCGGTGGAGGCAACCATCTGCCGCCCAGACGGGTCCCGGGTTCCTGGAACTACCACACTCACCCATAGACCCGATGCAGGCACAGACCAAGGGACGACTGAAGGGGGTGACGGCCGGCTTGCGGCAGCTGCAGATGAAGGTGGAGGAGTCCACCCACGTGCAGGAGCAGGTAGTGGTGCCGGTCATGCGTGCCACCCAGGCTGATACCGCACGGTTGGCGTCCGCGGTGGAGGCAATGGGTGCGACGGTGTCAGACATGGGTCGCAGTATGCAAGGTGTGGGGCTTTCCGTGCAGGCGGCGCCCGTGGCCCAGGACATGGCTTCCCTCTCTCAGGCAGCCATGAGCCAGAGCCAGCAGCAGATCGCAGAGGCGCTCAACGCCGTGGCCCAGTCTCTGCAGGCCATGGCCCAGTCTCAGCAGGCCATCGCTGAGGGCATCGGCGCCACTGCCCAGGTGCTGGCCGGCATCGCCCAGACACAGACAGGGATGGCCAACTCCCTGAGCTCCATGGCTGCAAACCTGCAGACCCTTGTGATACCAGGGCGGGCCTCCAGGACTGGCAGGGCCAGGTGTCAGGGGGGCGCGGGTGCTCGGTCCGTTCGCATCCCTGACCCATGTAGAGGCCTGGGGGCCATCGGGCACCCCGATGGAGGAAGAGGTGCTGGGGCCCGTTCCGGGTTCCCCTGTAGGGAAGGTCCCGGAACACCGCGACACCTCGGGCTCCGGCCCCCCCCCCCCCCCCAACCCCATCCCCCCTTCCGTCCCAGGTGCATCTGGTGGGCAACGGGCAGGACAGGCTGGCAGCTCGCCATCCCAGCCGCCCGAGCTGCAGCCTGGCCCAGCTTGGCCGGGCCGCCCCAGGAAACGGCCGCCAAAGGGGTCCCTAGTCACAGGGCAGGAATCACAGAAGTCCACCTCCAGTTCTGCTGCACTGTCTGGGGAACCACCTAGTCGTAGTCATTGGGCCCGTAAGGCCAATAAATTAGACACTGAGTAAGTTGGCAAGGGTGCAGGGCACAGAATAGTTCTGGGGCTCGGGCACGTGTATGAACTGTTTGTTATTAAAATCACCTTCACACCTACAGAAGCCGCCTTTGTGCTCTGTCCGATGCGTGCGGGGATGTGGTGTGAGGAGAGCGCCAGTGTGTGTGTGAGGGGTGATAGAACGTTGAGTGTGCCCCGCCTCCCCCCGAGTCACCCTCGCCATCCACCGGGGCAGACGACGGGTCCGTGAGCTGCAGTGTCATGGCCGCATGCAGGGACGGTCCGGGTGGAGGGTGGTACTGTGGCCATGGGTCAGACATTGTCTAACGATGTGGAGCCCAGAGCTCATCACAGAGCGGGTTGGCATCATCCTCCATGGCCTGCAATAGACACGCGTCCACCGGCAACTGTGTGAGCCCGGCCCGTTGTGCCGCAGGTGGATGTGCAATGGAGGGGTGGTGTGCATGCGGGTGGGGTGAGGGTGGTTGGTGTGGGGTGGGCGGGGTGAGGGTGGTTGGTGTTGGGTGGGTGGGGTGAGGGTGGTTGGTGTTGGGTGGGTGGAGTGAGGGTGGTTGGTGTTGGGTGGGTGGGGTGAGGGTGGTTGGTGGGTGGGGTGAGGGTGGTTGGTGTTGGGTGGGTGGGGTGAGGGTGGTTGGTGGGTGGGGTGAGGGTGGTTGGTGTTGGGTGGGGTGAGGGTGGTTGGTGGGTGGGGTGAGGGTGATTGGTGTTGGGTGGGTGGGGTGAGGGTGGTTGGTGTTGGGTGGGTGGGGTGAGGGTGGTTGGTGGGTGGGGTGAGGGTGGTTGGTGGTGGGTGGGGTGATGGTGGTTGGTGGGTGGGGTGAGGGTGATTGGTGTTGGGTGGGGTGATGGTGGTTGGTGTTGGGTGGGTGGGGTGAGGGTGGTTGGTGGGTGGGGTGAGGGTGGTTGGTGTTGTGTGGGTGGGGTGAGGGTGGTTGGTGGGTGGGGTGAGGGTGATTGGTGTTGGGTGGGTGGGGTGAGGGTGGTAGGCTGGTGCTGTGGTGTGCAGTCTGTGCCCATACTTGGCGATTCCCACGCGGCTATCAGCCTGACCCATGCCCGTGGCCCAGCCGGTAACGGTGGGCAGTCTCCCGTCCATGTCCAGCCCGTCTGTCCTGACCGTTTCCCCCATCCTCCTCATCTGGGGAGGTCTGCGCCTTGTCTTTTCCTCCCCTTCCCCCTCCTCTGCCTGCAGCACATCGCCCCTCTGCTGGGCTATGTTGTCCAGGATGCAGCAGGCCACAACACTGCTGCCGACCCTATCTGATGGATACTGGAGGGCCCCTCCAGAGTGTTCCAGGCACGTTTGCATATCATGTGCAACTTCAGCAGTCCCTCGAACATCGTGGGGATGAAAGATTGGGCCAATACGAATGAGTCATGTACACACCCTGGGTACCGGGCACAGATGTGCAGGATCATCAGACGATGGTCACAGACCACCTGAATGTTCATGGAATAGGTCCCCCCACTATCGTGAACACAGCCCTGTTATCCGCAGGTGGCCGCACGGCGACGTGCATCCCATTGGTCACCCCCTGGACCATGGGTATCCTGGCCACGGCAGCGAAGCCATCTGCCCGGGCATCCTGGCTGGCCCGGTGTACAGGGAACTGGATGTAGTGGTCCTCAATGGCATTTAGGGCGTCTGTCACTGCACGGATGCACCGGTGCACCGATGCCTGCGAGATGCCGGACAGGTCCCCAATCGGCGCTGTCATGATATGCAAACATGCAGCTGATGAACACATAGAATAGGACACAATCAATGAGCAGTCAGGACATTCAGGGGTTGTATCTCACTATGAACAGGATGAGGACTCACACCCCGCCTCTTTCCACAGACCAACATCTACAGAGTGAGGCAGGGTGTATCCTCACTTAGAGCAAGGCTGGTTCAGTTAGACTGAGTTACTACATTTAGATTAGCAGAGATTCAAACTCATTGAGAACTGTGCTAATAGTTCAATAAAACACATTGAACTCACTTCAAAGTCTGGAGCATCTTTTACTCAAAACTGCATCAAGTGGCAGCTTGTGTTATTCCAAATTACAGAACACAACATGATACCAGGAGTCTGTTCAATCTAGTTAGTTCAACTCAGCAAGATGACCAGCGTCTGTATACTGGCACAATGGAAAAGATTTGGCTCCTCACCAGCTCCGGACCTCCGGCAATCTCAGTGCCAACTGGCAGACAGTCAAGCAGAAATTTCAGCTTTACGTCGAAGCATCCGACCTCAATGGTGCGTCTGATGCACGGAAGATAGCTCTTTTCCTCACCACAGCGGGTGATCACGCCTCGGAAATATTCAACTCCTTTCACTTCGCCGAAGACCAGGACAAGACAAAGTTTCAGACCATCCTGGACAAGTTTGACAGTCACTGTGAGGTGGACACCAATAAATCTTCGAGCGCAACTGCAGCGATTGCAAGATAAAGACAAATCCTTCACCTCATATTTAACTAACCTTGGACTGCTAGCACAATCCGGCATCTTCGGTGATATCACTGACTCCATGAGCAGAGACCAAATTGTTTTTGGAGTTCACTCTGATCCGCTGAGAGAGCAGTTACTGAAGATCAAGCATATGACCCTGCCAGTCGCGATTGAAACATGCACAGTGTATGAGCACGCTAAAAATCGCTGTTCGCAGTACAAAGTGGCAGAAAATGATGGACTGGCCTCCCACGAGGCGGAGAGTGTGCAGGCCATCTCCAGGATGCTGCGCCTCAACATTGACGAAGGCGGCCATTTTGCATGCTCTTCCCGGGGCCCGTCACATGCACGATGCGAACGGGTTAACGAAGCGGCCAAAACCCGCACTGCGCAGGTGCAGACGTCTGAGAACCGCACTGCGCATGTGCAATGACGCACGGAGCGTCAGGACGCCTACGTCATGACGTGTTCGAGCTGTGGCACCGCCCATTTAGAGAAACACTGCCCTGCAAGAGGCAGACACTGTTTAAACTGTGGGAAGCCGGGCCACTATGCAGCCCTGTGCAGATCTGCACCACCAGTCAGGAGCCAGCGCTCCCAATTCCGATGACGGTGCATTCGGAGTGTGCAACAACGCCTACAGGATTCTGATCCCAGCAGTGCAACGGATCCAGATGATTAATGCCTGGAAAATGTCTACCGTGTTCGCATTATTACAACGTGTGAATATACCGCACCAGACTCATCGCAAGTCCAATCCATCCTAGCTGTGGATTCCGAGGACGAATGGCGAGCAGTGATGAAGGTCAACCACTGCCCCACCCAGTTCAAGCTGGACACCGGTGCCTCTGCCAACCTTGTCTCACAGGCAGACTTCAGACTCATTAAGAATCCCCCCACGGTCCTTCCAGCTGCCTGCAAGCTCCTGAATTACAACGGGAATGCCATCACGGCACTGGGATCCTGCCATCTGCACGTATCCAGCCGACACACACAAGCACGGTTATGCTTTGAAATTGTTAAGCCGGACAGGGCATCCCTACTCGGTGAGCATGCCTGCAAGCAGCTGAACCTCGTGCAGCGGGTTTACACCACAACCTCCTCCCATGTGGATCTTCAGGCCTGCATCGATGACATCCTCGCCCAGTATCCAAGCAGATAATGGAAGGCATTGAAGGGGTTCGTGTGTACGTGGACGACATCATCATATGGTCCACGGCCCCTGAAGAACATGTGTCCCGGCTCCAGAAGGTATTCCACCGTGTACATGCCAATGGCCTAAAGTTAAACAGGTCCAAATGTTGTTTTGGCACATCGACGCTGAAGTTCCTCGGCGACCAGATCTCACAGCATGCTGTGCGCCCGGACACAGACAAAATCAAGGCCATCGAGGCGATGAAGTTCCCTGAGGACATAAAGGCGGTACTGCGCTTCTTGGGTATGGTCAATTTTCTGGGCAACTTCATTCCAAACATGGCCACACACACCACGGCTCTACGCAATCTGGTGAAAAAGTCAACTGCCTTTGAGTGGATGGTGGCACACCAGACAGAGTGGTTGGAGCTGAAAGCCAAGCTCACTACTGCACCAGTCCTGGCCTTCGTTGACCCAGACGGGGAGACAAAGATATCCACAGATGCGAGTCAGGATGGCATCGGTGCGGTGCTGCTTCAACGAGATGACACATCATCCTGGGCACCAGTAGCTTACACATCAAGGGCGATGACGCCCACTGAAACCAGATATGCACAGATTAAGAAGGAGTGCTTGGGTCTTCTCACCGGCATCCTCAAATTTCATGATTATGTCTACGGCCTGCCAACATTCACTGTCGAGACGGATCACAGGCCTCAGGTCCACATCATCCACAAGGACCTGAATGACATGACGCCTCGGTTGCAGAGAATCCTGCTTAAACTTAGGAGGTATGACTTCAAATTGGTGTACACACCTGGCAAGGAGCTCATCATCGCTGATGCATTGTCCCGCTCCGTCACCTCGCCCAGTGAGCTGCTGGAGATCATCCAGCACATCGAATCGCAGGTGCAGCTGTGTGCTAGCACTCTCCCGGCGACAGATGAGAAGGTAATTGTCATCCGTGATGAGACAGCCAAAGACCCGCTCTTGCAGCGCGTCATCCACATCCTCACCAATGGCTGGCAGAAAGGGCAGTGCCCACAATTTTACAATGTGAAGGATGATCTGACGGTGATTGATGGTATCCTCCTCAAACTGGACAGGCTTGTCATTCCGCTCAGTCTCCAGCGCTTGGTGCTGTGCCAGATTCATGAGGGACATCTAGGCGTCGAGAAGTGCAGACCCAGAGCCAGGCAAGCTGTCTACTGGCCCGGCATCAGCCAGGACATCACGAACATGGTCCTGAACTGTGCTACCTGTCAGCGGTTCCAGCCAGCGCAGAGCAAGCTCCAACAGCATGGCATAGTGACCTCTCTGTGGTCCAAGGTTGGCATAGAACTCTTTCATGCGAATGGTCGTGATTACATATTGATCATCGACTATTTCTCGAATTGCTGAGGTGCTGAAGCTCCCGGACCTCACCTCTCGGACCATCATCAAAGCCTGTAAGGAGACGTTCTCAAGGCATGGCATCCCAATCACCGTCATGAGCGACAATGGCCCGTTCTTTAGCAGTCGAGAATGGTCCACGTTTGCCAGGTCATACAATTTCCAGCATGTCACCTCCAGTTCGCACTATCCGCAGTCCAATGGAAAAGTGGAGAAAGGGGTGCACATTGTGAAACAGCTCATCTGCAAGGCCGTGGACTCTGTTTCCGACATACACCTTGCACTGCTCGCGTACGGGGCGACTCCATTGTCCACTGGCATGTCCATCATGCGAAGGAATCGACGGGCACTGCGCAAAGCTGCCTGCCCGTAACCACTTTCTCCTCCATTTCCATATGTTGAACTGCCACCTCCTGATACCTCGAACTACGAGGCCACCAGTCAGGCTTCCATCCCGCCTGTCAAGGCGCCGTCGTCCCCTCCACCACCTCTCTGGCGGTTGACCAGGATCAGACACAAGCCTCAGAGACTGGACTTGTGAACTTTTGTTTTGTTTGCTCTGTTCTGTTGTCCTCCATCAGTCACGTTAGACAGACTCATTCACATGTAAGTACATTCACATACACCAACAAAACATTAAAAAGGGGAGATGTCATGATATGCAAACATGCAGCAAATGAACACATCGAATAGGACACAACCACACAACCAATGAGCAGTCAGAACACTCAGGGGTGGAATCTCACTATAAGAGGGATGAGGCACTCACACCCTGCCTCTGTCCACAGACCAACATCTACAGAGTGAGACAGGGTGTATCCTCAGCATCACACCCCAGCACGTGGCTTAGAGCAAGGCTGGTTCAGTTAGACTGAGTTACTACATTTAGATTAGCAGAGAGTCGAACTCATTGAGAACTGTGCTAATAGTTCAATAAAACACATTGAACTCACTTCAAAGTCTGGAGCATCTTTTACTCAAAACTGCATCAAGTGGCAGCTTGTTATTTCAAATTACATAACACAACAGGCGCCTGGAATGACCCCGTGGCATAGAACTTCAGGGCCACCGTAACCTTGACGGCCACGGGGAGAGGGTGTCCTCCCCCAGTGCCACGCGGTGCCAGGTGTGCCATCAGGTGGCTCATCCGGAGTCTCCTCCTGCATGCCCGGTCCGTGAGCTCCTGGTCCGCCGAGCCGGGCCGGTACACACAGGGCTTCATCGGGCGTCTTCGTCGCCATGGGACCACCACCACCTCCTCCTCCTCGTCCTGTCGTGCGGGCGGCCCTCTAGCCTGGGCAGCTGCCACCTGCCTCCCTGCGGCACACTCCTTTGTGGGAGCCTCCCTGGCATGCACCTGCTCCAGCTCCAGCTCACCCAGGGCAACATGTAGAAGCGCGGCGCCCACCACGACGGCCAATGTCGCTGGGTGATGACCAAATATAATGGCCTGCAGGGGGCAGGGGGTGCGGGCTGGGCTGTGGGGGTGGGGGTGAGGGGGATAGACGACCATTGCCCATACCCCCACCCCGCAGCCAGGCGCCATGGGCTGCATGGTCGCGACTGTTGACAGCTGGCACCTGACCAGGCAGACAACCCCCCCCCCCCCCCTCCTCCCCAGCACGCACCCTCTCCATCACTCGCCCTCCCTGGCCCCCTCCCCTCCTCCCCAGCACGCACCCTCACCATCACTCGCCCTCCCTGGCCCCCTCCCCATCTCCCCGGCACTCACCCTCCCTAACTCCCCCCTCTCCTCCCCAGCACACACCCTCCCCACCCGCCCCCCCACCCCTCCTCCCCAGCACGCACGTTCTCCATCACTCGCTCTCCCCTGCACCCCCCCTGGCACGCACCCTCCCCAACCACCCCTCCTCCCTGGCACGCACCCTCCCCAAACCCCTCTGCCTCCTCCCCGGCACGCACCCTCCCCAACCGCCCCCTCTCCTCCCTGGCACGCACCCTCCCCAACCCCCCACCCCCACCCCTCCCCGGCACGCACCCTCCCCAACCCTCCCCCCCTCTCCTCCCCGGCACGCACCCTCCCCAACCCCCCCCCCTCTCCTCCCTGGCACGCACCCTCCCCAACCCCCCCCCCTCCTCCCTGGCACGCACCCTCCCCAAACCCCTCTCTCTCCTCCCCGGCACGCACCCTCCCCAAACCCCTCTCTCTCCTCCCCGGCACGCACCCTCCGCAAACTCCCTCCTCTCCTCCCCGGCACGCACCCTCTCCATTACACGACCTCCCCGGCCCCTACTCTCCTCCCTGGCACGCACCCTCCCCAACACACCCACCTCTCCTCCCCGGCACGCACCCTCCCCAAACCCCCTCCCTCTCCTCCCCGGCATGCACCCTCCCCAAACGCCCCCTCTCCTCCCCGGCACGCACCCTGCCCAATCCCCCCCCCTCTCCTCCCCTGCACGCACCCTCCGCAAACCCCCTCCTCTCCTCCCTGGCACGCACCCTCCCCAAACCCCCTCCCTCTCCTCCCCGGCATGCACCCTCCCCAAACGCCCCCTCTCCTCCCCGGCACGCACCCTCCCCAATCCCTCCCCCTCTCCTCCCCTGCACACACCCTCCGCAAACCCCCTCCTCTCCTCCCTGGCACGCACCCTCCACAAACCCCCTCCTCTCCTCCCCGGCACGCACCCTCTCCATCACGCACCCTCCCCAACCACCCCCCTCTCTTTCCAGCCCCTTCCCCCCGGCACGCACACTCCAACGGCTCCTACGACCCCCCCCACCCCACCCCACGCCTCTCCCACCCCATCCCCCACCTGCGGCCGTACCGTCACTTCTCAAGCGGCCGCCCCAAGCCGGCCCCTACCTCCGCACTGGCCGGTGTCAACCAGCACGACTGGTTGACGCCGTTAAATAGGTGATTGAACATCGGTGGGACTTCGGCCCATCCGGCCCGGACAATTGGCGCGGCCCCGGGGCCCGTTGAGTTGCGCCGGTCCTCGACATTCTCCAAGGTGTGCGGCGCGAGTCACGTCGACGGGATGTTTGGGGCCTGGAGAATATCGCAACCGGGCGGGATTCTCCGACGCCCCGGCGGGTCGGAGAATCGTCGGGGGGGGCGGGGTAAATGGTGTTGGTCGTGTATTATTGTGAGTGCTGTAGAATTACAATAATAATAATCTGTATTATTGTCACAAGTAGGCTTACATTAACACTGCAATGAAGTTACTGTGAAAAGCCCCTAGTCGCCACATTCCGGTGCCTGATCGGGTTCACAGAGAGAGAATTCAGAATGACTAATTCACCAAACAGCACGTCATTCAGGACTTGTGGGAGGGTTCCGGAGCACCCAGAGGAAACCCACACAGACACAGGGAGAACGTGCAGACTCTGCACAGACAGTGACCCAAGCGGGAATCGAACCCGGGACCCTGGTGCTGTGAAGCAACAATGCTAACCACTGTGCTACCATGTTGCCTGGTGTGGACCGTGTATTATTTTGTGGGCTGTTTATTATGGTGTGGGTTGTGTATTATTTTGTGTGCAGTGCATTCTAATTTGGATAATGTATTATGATGTATGCAGTGATGTATGGTGTGGGCCGTGTATTATTGTGTGGGCCGTGTATTATTGTGTGGGTTATTTATTCTGGTTCGGGTAATGTATTATGATGTAGGCAGTGTATTATGGTTTGGACAATATATAATGATGTAGGACTTGTATTATAGTGTGGCTGGTGTATTTTGATGTGGGCAGTATATTCTGGTGCGTGCAATATATTATGGTGTAGGCAGTGTATAATGGTACTGGTAATATATCATGGCATGGACAGTGCGTTATGATGTAAACAGTGTATTATGGCAGGGAAAGTGTATTCTGGTGTGGACAGTGCATTATGGTGCAGGCAACGTATTATAGTGTGAGCAGTGTATTATGGTGTGGGCAGTGTATTATGGTGTGGGCAGTGTATTATAGTGTGGGCAGTGTATTATAGTGTGAGCAGTGTATTATAGTGTGAGCAGTGTATTATAGTGTGGGCAGTGTATTAGAGTGTGAGCAGTGTATTATAGTGTGGGCAGTGTATTATAGTGTGGGCAGTGTATTATAGTGTGAGCAGTGTATTATGGTGTGGGCAGTGTATTATAGTGTGGGCAGTGTATTATAGTGTGAGCAGTGTATTATAGTGTGAGCAGTGTATTATAGTGTGGGCAGTGTATTATGGTATGGGCAGTGTATTATAGTGTGAGCAGTGTATTATAGTGTGGGCAGTGTATTATAGTGTGAGCAGTGTATTATATGTGTGGGCAGTGTATTATAGTGTGAGCAGTGTATTATGGTGTGGGCAGTGTATTATAGTGTGAGCAGTGTATTATAGTGTGGGCAGTGTATTATAGTGTGAGCAGTGAATTATTGTGTGGGCAGTGTATTATAGTGTGGGCAGTGTATTATAGTGTGAGCAGTGTATTATAGTGTGGGCAGTGTATTATAGTGTGAGCAGTGTATTATAGTGTGAGCAGTGTATTATAGTGTGAGCAGTGTATTATAGTGTGGGCAGTGTATTATAGTGTGGACAGTGTATTATAGTGTGGGCAGTGTATTATAGTGTGGGCAGTGTATTATAGTGTGGGCAGTGTATTATAGTGTGGTAGTGTGGGCAGTGTATTATAATGTGGGCAGTGTATTATAGTGTGAGCAGTGTATTATAGTGTGGGCAGTGTATTATAGTGTGGGAAGTGTATTATAGTGTGGGCAGTGTATTATAGTGTGGGCAGTGTATTATAGTGTGGACAGTGTATTATAGTGTGGGCAGTGTATTATAGTGTGGGCAGTGTATTATAGTGTGAGCAGTGTAATATAGTGTGGGCAGTGTATTATAGTGTGAGCAGTGTATTATAGTGTGAGCAGTGTATTATAGTGTGAGCAGTGTATTATGGTGCGGGCAGTGTATTATAGTGTGTGCAGTGTATTATAGTGTGGGCAGTGTATTATAGTTTGGGCAGTGTATTATAGTGTGGGCAGTGTATTGGCAGTGTATTATAGTGTGGGCAGTGTATTATAGTGTGGGCAGTGTATTATAGTGTGGGCAGTGTATTATAGTGTGGGCAGTGTATTATAGTGTGGGCAGTGTATTATAGTGTGGGCAGTGTATTATAGTGTGAGCAGTGTATTATAGTGTGGGCAGTGTATTATAGTGTGGGCAGTGTATTATAGTGTGGGCAGTGTATTATAGTGTGGGCAGTGTATTATGGTGCGGGCAGTGTATTATAGTGTGTGCAGTGTATTATAGTGTGGGCAGTGTATTATAGTTTGGGCAGTGTATTATAGTGTGGGCAGTGTATTGGCAGTGTATTATAGTGTGGGCAGTGTATTATAGTGTGGGCAGTGTATTATAGTGTGAGCAGTGTATTATATATAGTGTGGGCAGTGTATTATAGTGTGAGCAGTGTATTATGGTGTGGGCAGTGTATTATAGTGTGGGCAGTGTATTATAGTGTGAGCAGTGTATTATAGTGTGAGCAGTGTATTATAGTGTGGGCAGTGTATTATGGTATGGGCAGTGTATTATAGTGTGAGCAGTGTATTATAGTGTGGGCAGTGTATTATAGTGTGAGCAGTGTATTATATGTGTGGGTAGTGTATTATAGTGTGAGCAGTGTATTATGGTGTGGGCAGTGTATTATAGTGTGAGCAGTGTATTATAGTGTGGGCAGTGTATTATAGTGTGAGCAGTGAATTATAGTGTGGGCAGTGTATTATAGTGTGGGCAGTGTATTATAGTGTGAGCAGTGTATTATAGTGTGGGCAGTGTATTATAGTGTGAGCAGTGTATTATAGTGTGAGCAGTGTATTATAGTGTGAGCAGTGTATTATAGTGTGGGCAGTGTATTATAGTGTGGACAGTGTATTATAGTGTGGGCAGTGTATTATAGTGTGGGCAGTGTATTATAGTGTGGGCAGTGTATTATAGTGTGGGCAGTGTATTATAGTGTGGTAGTGTGGGCAGTGTATTATAATGTGGGCAGTGTATTATAGTGTGAGCAGTGTATTATAGTGTGGGCAGTGTATTATAGTGTGGGCAGTGTATTATAGTGTGGGCAGTGTATTATAGTGTGGGCAGTGTATTATAGTGTGGGCAGTGTATTATAGTGTGGACAGTGTATTATAGTGTGGGCAGTGTATTATAGTGTGGGCAGTGTATTATAGTGTGAGCAGTGTAATATAGTGTGGGCAGTGTATTATAGTGTGAGCAGTGTATTATAGTGTGAGCAGTGTATTATAGTGTGGGCAGTGTATTATAGTGTGGGCAGTGTATTATAGTGTGGGCAGTGTATTATAGTGTGGGCAGTGTATTATAGTGTGGGCAGTGTATTATAGTGTGGGCAGTGTATTATAGTGTGGGCAGTGTATTATAGTGTGGGCAGTGTATTATAGTGTGGGCAGTGTATTATAGTGTGGGCAGTGTATTATAGTGTGAGCAGTGTATTATAGTGTGGGCAGTGTATTATAGTGTGGGCAGTGTATTATAGTGTGGGCAGTGTATTATAGTGTGGGCAGTGTATTATGGTGCGGGCAGTGTATTATAGTGTGTGCAGTGTATTATAGTGTGGGCAGTGTATTATAGTTTGGGCAGTGTATTATAGTGTGGGCAGTGTATTGGCAGTGTATTATAGTGTGGGCAGTGTATTATAGTGTGGGCAGTGTATTATAGTGTGAGCAGTGTATTATATATAGTGTGGGCAGTGTATTATAGTGTGAGCAGTGTATTATAGTGTGGGCAGTGTATTATAGTGTGAGCGGTGTATTATAGTGCGGGCAGTGTATTATAGTGTGGGCAGTGTATTATAGTGTGGGCAGTGTATTATAGTGTGGGCAGTGTATTATAGTGTGAGCAGTGTATTATAGTGTGGGCAGTGTATTATAGTGTGGGCAGTGTATTATAGTGTGGGCAGTGTATTATAGTGTGAGCAGTGCATTATAGTGTGGGCAGTGTATTATAGTGTGAGCAGTGTATTATAGTGTGGGCAGTGTATTATAGTGTGAGCAGTGTATTATAGTGTGCACAGTACGAAGTCTTACAACACCAGGTTAAAGTCCAACAGGTTTGTTTCGATGTCACTAGCTTTCGGAGCGCTGCTCCTTCCTCAGGTGAATGAAGAGGTCTGTTCCAGAAACACATATATAGACAAATTCAAAGATGCCAAACAATGCTTGGAATGCGAGCATTAGCAGGTGATTAAATCTTTACAGATCCAGAGATGGGGTAACCCCAGGTTAAAGTGGTGTAATTGTACCAAGCCTGAGGAAGGAGCAGCGCTCCGAAAGCTAGTGACATCGAAACAAACCTGTTGGACTTTAACCTGGTGTTGTAAGACTTCGTACTGTGCTCACCCCAGTCCAACGCCGGCATCTCCACATCATGGCTACCAACGACACCGCAAACTGCCGGCTCAAAGTGGAGAGGATCTCCAGGAAGATCGCGCATATAGACACTGACATTAAGTTTCTACAAAGATGCAAGAAAGCAGACAAGATCCCGAAAGGGCTACAGATCACAAACTCACTCAAGTCGACCTACAACACAGACTTCGCTGAGACACTCTGCCGTCGCACCTCTCTCACACTCCTCAACCACCTCGTCCGCCAGCTCTACAGCAGACGACGCAACCTGGAAACCAAGATAGAGGCCATATTCTCAACTTGCGCTCAGGATGCAGCAGACCAGCTGCGGACCACCGCCAAACAGATGAGACAACAATACTATGCCACCTATATGCATACCAAGAACAGAAAGCTTGAGAAACTTGGCATCACCACTGGCAGCAACCAAGCCACCCCCGGTGTCACAGTAGAAAACAATACAGGGAAATCTATTGTCAACTTGTCAGACTACACCCTTCAACCAGACGAAATCGAAGTCCTCAGCAGAGGGCTCAATTTCTGCACCACCACAAAAATGGACCCCATCAGTCTCGCGGCAGACACGGAGGAATTCATCAGACGAATGAGGCTCCGGGAATTCTTCCACAGACCCCAAGAGGCCAACAGTGAACCCAAGCAGACTACCAATGAACCGGAACAGCAGACCGAGAGATCTGCGGTGCGGCAACCGAAGAGGAAATAGTCGAATTGGACCCCTCCGGAAGGCCGCTGCCTTAGACTCGACATGTATGCTCAAGCCGTCAGGAGTCGCGTCAATGCCAGATTCATCAGTCGCATTCACAAGACAGCCCCGAACGTCACCCAAGCACAACGCAATGCCATCCGCGCTCTCAAGACCAACCGCAGCATCGTCATCAAACCAGCAGACAAAGGGGGGGCCACTGTCGTACTGAACAGAACGGACTACTGCAAAGAAGTATACCGACAACTGAACAACCAAGCACACTACAGACAGTTACCCGCAGATCCGACCAAGGAACACATCCGCCAACTTAACAGACTGATCAAGACCTTGGATCCAGATCTTCAGAGCACCCTACGTGCTCTCATCCCACGTACTCCCCGCATTGGAGATCTCTACTGCCTCCCGAAAATACATAAGGCCAACACACCAGGCCGCCCTATCGTTTCAGGCAATGGGACCCTGTGTGAGAACCTCTCTGGCTACATCGAGGGCATCTTGAAACCCATCGTACAAGGTACACCCAGCTTCTGTCGCGACACGACGGACTTCCTACAGAAACTCAGCACCCATGGACCAGTTGAACCAGGAACATTCCTCGTCACAATGGACGTCTCGGCACTCTACACCAGCAACCCCCATGACGACGGCATTGCTGCAACAGCCTCAGTACTCAACACCGACAACTGCCAATCTCCAGACGCAATTCTGCAACTCATCCGCTTCATTCTGGATCACAACGTCTTCACCTTCGACAACAAGTTCTTCATCCAGTGCACGGAACAGCCATGGGGACAAAATTCGCACCCCAATACGCCAACATCTTCATGCACAAGTTTGAACGGGACCTACTCACCGCACAGGACCTTCAACCGATGTTCTACACCAGATACATCGATGACATTTTTTTCCTTTGGACCCACGGCGAAGAATCATTGAAACGACTACACAATGACATTAATAAGTTCCATCCAACCATCAGACTCACCATGGACTACTCTCCAAAATCAGTTGCATTCTTGGACACACTCGTCTCCATCAAGGACGGTCACCTCAGCACTTCGCTTTACCGCAAACCTACGGATAACCTCATGATGCTCCACTTCTCCAGTTTCCACCCTAAACACATTAAAGAAGCCATCCCCTATGGACAAACGCTCCGTATACACAGGATCTGCTCAGACGAGGAGGAGCGTAACAGACATCTACAGACGTTGAAAGATGCCCTCGTACGAACGGGATATGGCACTCGACTCATCGATCAACAGTTCCAAAGCGCCACAGCGAAAAACCGGACCGACCTCCTCAGAAGACAAACATGGGACACAACCGACAGAATACCCTTCGTCGTCCAGTACTTCCCCGGAGCGGAGAAACTACGTCATCTTCTTCACAGCCTTCAACACATCATTGATGACGATGAACATCTTGCCAAGGTCATCCCCACACCCCCACTACTTGCCTTCAAACAACCGCGCAACCTCAAACGAACCATTGTTTGCAGCAAACTACCCAGTCTTCAGAACAGTGACCACGACACCACACAACCCTGTCATGGCAATCTCTGCAAGACGTGCCAGATCATCGCCATGGATACCACTATTACACGTGAGAACACCACCCACCAGGTACGCGGTACATACTCGTGCGACTCGGCCAACGTTGTCTACCTCATACGCTGCAGGAAAGGATGTCCCGAAGCGTGGTACATTGGCGAGACCATGCAGACGATGCAACAACGAATGAACGGACATCGCGCAACAATCACCAGGCAGGAATGTTCCCTTCCAGTCGGGGAACACTTCAGCAGTCAAGGGCATTCAGCCTCTGATCTCCGGGTAAGCGTTCTCCAAGGCGGCCTTCAGGACCCGCGACAACGCAGAATCGCCGAGCAGAAACTTATAGCCAAGTTCCGCACACATGAGTGCAGCCTCAACCGGGACCTGGGATTCATGTTGCATTACCTTCATCCCCCACCACCTGGCCTGCGAAATCCTACCAACTATCCTGGCTTGGTACAATTCACACCTCTTTAACCTGGGGTTACCCCATCTCTGGATCTGTAAAGATTTAATCACCTGCTAATGCTCGCATTCCAAGCATTGTTTGGCATCTTTGAATCTGTCTATATATGTATTTCTGGAACAGACCTCTTCATTCACCTGAGGAAGGAGCAGCGCTCCGAAAGCTAGTGACATCGAAACAAACCTGTTGGACTTTAACCTGGTGTTGTAAGACTTCGTACTGTGCTCACCCCAGTCCAACGCCGGCATCTCCGTATTATAGTGTGGGCAGTTTATTATAGTGTGAGCAGTGTATTATAGTGTGGGCAGTGTATTATAGTGTGAGCAGTGTATTATAGTGTGGGCAGTGTATTATAGTGTGAGCAGTGTATTATAGTGTGGGCAGTGCATTATAGTGTGGGCAGTGTATTATAGTGTGAGCAGTGTATTATAGTGTGGGCAGTGTATTATAGTGTGAGCAGTGTATTATAGTGTGGGCAGTGTATTATAGTGTGGGCAGTGTATTATAGTGTGGGCAGTGTATTATAGTGTGGGCAGTGTATTATAGTGTGGGCAGTGTATTATAGTGTGAGCAGTGTATTGTAGTGTGGGCAGTGTATTATAGTGTGAGCAGTGTATTATAGTGTGGGCAGTGTATTATAGTGTGAGCAGTGTATTATAGTGTGGGCAGTGTATTATAGTGTGGGCAGTGTATTATGGTGTGGGCAGTGTATTATAGTGTGGGCAGTGTATTATAGTGTGGGCAGTGTATTATAGTGTGGGCAGTGTATTATAGTGTGGGCAGTGTATTATAGTGTGGGCAGTGTATTATAGTGTGGGCAGTGTATTATAGTGTGGGCAGTGTATTACAGTGTGGGCAGTGTATTATAGTGTGAGCAGTGTATTATAGTGTGGGCAGTGTATTACAGTGTGGGCAGTGTATTATAGTGTGGGCAGTGTATTATGGTGTGGGCAGTGTATTATAGTGTGAGCAGTGTATTATAGTGTGAGCAGTGTATTATAGTGTGGGCAGTGTATTATAGTGTGGGCAGTGTATTATAGTGTGCACAGTACGAAGTCTTACAACACCAGGTAAAAGTCCAACAGGTTTGTTTCGATGTCACTAGCTTTCGGAGCGCTGCTCCTTCCTCAGGTGAAGGAAGGTTCCTCATGTTCCTCACCTGAGAAAGGAGCATCGCTCCGAAAGCTAGTGACATCGAAACAAACCTGTTGGACTTTAACCTGGTGTTGTAAGACTTCGTACTGTGCTCACCCCAGTCCAACGTCGGCATCTCCACATCATGGCTACCAATTATAGTGTGGGCAATGTATTATAGTGTGGGCAGTGTATTATAGTGTGGGCAATGTATTATAGTGTGGGCAGTGTATTATAGTGTGGCAATGTATTATGGTGTGGGCAGTGTATTATAGTGTGGGCAGTGTATTATAGTGTGAGCAATGTATTATGGTGTGAGCAGTGTATTATAGTGTGAGCAGTGTATTATAGTGTGAGCAGTGTATTATAGTGTGGGCAGTGTATTATGGTGTGGGCAGTGTATTATAGTGTGAGCAGTGTATTATAGTGTGAGCAGTGTATTATAGTGTGGGCAGTGTATTATAGTGTGAGCAGTGTATTATAGTGTGGGCAGTGTATTATAGTGTGGGCAGTGTATTATAGTGTGGGCAGTGTATTATAGTGTGAGCAGTGTATTATAGTGTGGGCAGTGTATTATAGTGTGGGCAGTGTATTATAGTGTGGGCAGTGTATTATAGTGTGGGCAGTGTATTATAGTGTGGGCAGTGTATTATAGTGTGAGCAGTGTATTATAGTGTGGGCAGTGTATTATAGTGTGGGCAGTGTATTAGAGTGTGAGCAGTGTATTATAGTGTGGGCAGTGTATTATAGTGTGAGCAGTGTATTATAGTGTGGGCAGTGTATTATAGTGTGGGCAGTGTATTATAGTGTGGGCAGTGTATTATAGTGTGGGCAGTGTATTATAGTGTGAGCAGTGTATTATAGTGTGGGCAGTGTATTATAGTGTGGGCAGTGTATTATAGTGTGGGCAGTGTATTATAGTGTGGGCAGTGTATTATAGTGTGGGCAGTGTATTATAGCGTGGGCAGTGTATTATAGTGTGGGCAATGTATTATAGTGTGAGCAGTGTATTATGGTGTGGGCAGTGTATTAGAGTGTGAGCAGTGTATTATAGTGTGGGCAGTGTATTATAGTGTGAGCAGTGTATTATAGTGTGGGCAGTGTATTATAGTGTGGGCAGTGTATTATAGTGTGAGCAGTGTATTATAGTGTGGGCAGTGTATTATAGTGTGAGCAGTGTATTATAGTGTGGGCAGTGTATTATAGTGTGGGCAGTGTATTATAGTGTGGGCAGTGTATTATAGTGTGAGCAGTGTATTATAGTGTGGGCAGTGTATTATAGTGTGAGCAGTGTATTATAGTGTGGGCAGTGTATTATAGTGTGGGCAGTGTATTATAGTGTGGGCAGTGTATTATAGTGTGAGCAGTGTATTATAGTGTGGGCAGTGTATTATAGTGTGAGCAGTGTATTATGGTGTGGGCAGTGTATTAGTGTGTGAGCAGTGTATTATAGTGTGGGCAGTGTATTATAGTGTGAGCAGTGTATTATAGTGTGGGCAGTGTATTATAGTGTGGGCAGTGTATTATAGTGTGGGCAGTGTATTATAGTGTGAGCAGTGTATTATAGTGTGAGCAGTGTATTATAGCGTGAGCAGTGTATTATAGTGTGGGCAGTGTATTATAGTGTGGGCAATGTATTATAGTGTGAGCAGTGTATTATGGTGTGGGCAGTGTATTAGAGTGTGAGCAGTGTATTATAGTGTGGGCAGTGTATTATAGTGTGAGCAGTGTATTATAGTGTGGGCAGTGTATTATAGTGTGGGCAGTGTATTATAGTGTGAGCAGTGTATTATAGTGTGGGCAGTGTATTATAGTGTGAGCAGTGTATTATGGTGTGGGCAGTGTATTATAGTGTGGGCAGTGTATAATAGTGTGGGCAGTGTATTATAGTGTGGACAGTGTATTATAGTGTGGGCAGTGTATTATAGTGTGAGCAGTGTATTATAGTGTGAGCAGTGTATTATAGTGTGAGCAGTGTATTATAGTGTGGGCAGTGTATTATAGTGTGGGCAGTGTATTATAGTGTGAGCAGTGTATTATAGTGTGGGCAGTGTATTATAGTGTGAGCAGTGTATTATAGTGTGGGCAGTGTATTATAGTGTGAGCAGTGTATTATAGTGTGGGCAGTGTATTATAGTGTGGGCAGTGTATTATAGTGCGAGCAGTGTATTATAGTGTGAGCAGTGTATTATAGTGTGAGCAGTGTATTATAGTGTGGGCAGTGTATTATAGTGTGGGCAGTGTATTGTAGTGTGGGCAGTGTATTATAGTGTGGGCAGTGTATTATAGTGTGGGCAGTGTATTATAGTGTGAGCAGTGTATTATAGTGTGAGCAGTGTATTATAGTGTGGGCAGTGTATTATAGTGTGGGCAGTGTATTGTAGTGTGGGTAGTGTATTATAGTGTGGGCAGTGTATTATAGTGTGGGCAGTGTATTATAGTGTGGGCAGTGTATTATAGTGTGAGCAGTGTATTATAGTGTGAGCAGTGTATTATAGTGTGGGCAGTGTATTATAGTGTGAGCAGTGTATTATAGTGTGAGCAGTGTATTATAGTGTGAGAAGTGTATTATAGTGTGAGCAGTGCATTATAGTGTGGGCAGTGTATTATAGTGTGGGCAGTGTATTATAGTGTGGGCAGTGTATTATAGTGTGCACAGTATGAAGTCTTACAACACCAGGTTAAAGTCCAACAGGTTTGTTTCGATGTCACTAGCTTTCGGAGCGCTGCTCCTTCCTCAGGTGAAGGAAGGTTCCTCATGTTCCTCAGGTTCCTCACCTGAGGAAGGAGCAGCGCTCCGAAAGCGAGTGACATCGAAACAAACCTGTTGGACTTTAACCTGGTGTTGTAAGACTTCGTACTGTGCTCACCCCAGTCCAACGCCGGCATCTCCACATCATAGCTACCAATTATAGTGTGGGCAGTGTATTATAGTGTGGGCAGTGTATTATGGTGTGGGCAGTGTATTATGGTGTGGGCAGTGTATTATGGTGTGGGCAGTGTATTATGGTGTGGGCAGTGTATTATAGTGTGGGCAGTGTATTACAGTGTGGGCAGTGTATTATAGTGTGGGCAGTGTATTATAGTGTGAGCAGTGTATTATAGTGTGGGCAGTGTATTATAGTGTGGGCAGTGTATTATAGTGTGAGCAGTGTATTATAGTGTGGGCAGTGTATTATAGTGTGAGCAGTGTATTATAGTGTGGGCAGTGTATTATAGTGTGGGCAGTGTATTATAGTGTGGGCAGTGTATTATAGTGTGAGCAGTGTATTATAGTGTGGGCAGTGTATTATAGTGTGGGCAGTGTATTATAGTGTGGGCAGTGTATTATAGTGTGAGCAGTGTATTATAGTGTGAGCAGTGTCTTAGAGTGTGAGCAGTGTATTATAGTGTGGGCAGTGTATTATAGTGTGGGCAGTGTATTATAGTGTGGACAGTGTATTATAGTGTGGGCAGTGTATTATAGTGTGGGCAGTGTATTATAGTGTGGGCAGTGTATAATAGTGTGAGCAGTGTATTATAGTGTGGGCAGTGTATTATAGTGTGGGCAGTGTATTATAGTGTGGACAGTGTATTATAGTGTGGACAGTGTATTATAGTGTGGACAGTGTATTATAGTGTGAGCAGTGTATTATAGTGTGGGCAGTGTATTATAGTGTGGGCAGTGTATTATAGCGTGGGCAGTGTATTATAGTGTGGGCAGTGTATTATAGTGTGGGCAGTGTATTATAGTGTGGGCAGTGTATTATAGCGTGGACAGTGTATTATAGTGTGGGCAGTGTATTATGATGTTGGCAGTGCATTCTTGTTAAGGCAATGTATTTTGTGTAAGCAGTGTAATAGAGTGTTGGTGGTGCATTATGGTGTGAGTGGTGTATTATGGTGCGAGAAATGTATTGTGCGAGAAATGTATTGTGGTGCGAGCAATGTATTATGGTTTGCCAGTGTATTATGGTGCGAGCAGTGTATTATGCTGTAGGCAGTGTATTTTGGTGTGGGTAATACATTTTGGTGTGGGCAGTGCATTATGGTGTGTACAGTGTATTAATGTGTGTACAGTGTATCATGGTGTCGGCAGTGTCTAATGTGTGGGCAATGTATCATGGTATGGTGGTGTATTATGATATGGACAGTGTATTTTGATGCAGGCAGTATATTTTGGTATGTGTAGTATATTATGGTGTGGGCAATGTATTATTGTGTGTACAATGTATTATTGTGTGTGCTGTGTAATATGGTATAGACAATGTATACTTGTGTGGGCAATGTATCATGGTGCGGCTGTGTATTCTTGTTAGGGCAATATATTATGGTGTAGGCAGTGCATTATGGTGCGAGAAGTTTAGTATGGTGTAGGCAGTGCATTATGGTGTAGGCAGTGAATTATGGTGTGGGCAGTGTATTATGCTGTAGGCAGTGAATTATGATATGTGCAGAGTATTATGGTGCGAGCAATGTATTATGCTGTAGGCAGTGTATTTTGGTGTGGGCAGTGTATTATGGTGTGTACAGTGTATTATTGTGTGTGAAGTGTATTATGATGTCGCCAGTGTCTAATTGTGTGGGCAATGTATCATGGTGTGGCGGTGTATTATGGAATAGGCAGTACATTTTGGTGTGGGAAGTATATTTTGGTATGTGTAGTTTATTATGGTGTGGGCAATGTATTATTGTGCGCACAGTGTATTGTGTGTGCAGTATAATATGGTGTAGACAGTGTATAAAAGTGTTGGCACTGTATCATGGTGCGGCAGTGTATTATGATATAGGCAGTGTAGTTTGGTGTGGGCAATATATTTTGATGTGTATTGTGGCACGGGCTGTGTAGTATGATGTCATCAGTTTATTATGGTCTGGGGACGAGAACATAGAATATACGGTGCAGAAGGAGGCCATTTGGCCCATCGAGTCTCCACCGGCCCACTTAAACCCTCACTTCCACCCTATCCCCGTAACCCGGATAAACCCTCCTAACCTTTTTGGTCACTAAGGGCAATTTATCATGGCCAATCCACCTGACCTGTACGTCTTTAGACTATGGGAGGAAACCGGAGCACCCAAAGGAAACCCACGCAGACACAGGGAGAACGTGCAGACTCCGCACAGACAGTGACCCAGCCGGGAATCGAACTTGGGACCCTGGAGCTGTGAAGCAACTGTGCTAACCACTATGTTACGGTGCTGCCCAACACAGCAGTGTATTTGTAGTGCGCACTGTGTTATAATTAGGCAGTGTAATATTGTGTGGGTGGTGTATTATGGTGTGGGCAGTGTATTATGGTATGGACAGTGTATTATGGTATGGACAGTGTATTATGGTGGAGGCAGTGTATTATGGTATGGATGGTGTATTATGGTGGAGGCAGTGTATTATGGTATGGACGGTGTATTATGGTGTAGGCAGTGCATTATGGCGTGGGCAATGTATTATGGTGTGGGTGGTGTATTATGGTGTGGGCGGTGTATTTTGTTGTGTGCAGTGTGTTATGGTACATTATGATGTAGGCAGTGTATATTGGTGTGTTCAGTGTATTATGGTGTGGGCAGTGTATTTTGGTGTGGGGAGTATATTTTGATCTGGGCAGTGTATAATGGTGTGGGCAATGTATCATGGTGTGGCGGTGTATTATGATATAGGCAGTGTACTTTGGTGTGAGCAGTATATTTTAGTGTGCGCAGTGTATTATGGTGTGTACAGTGTATTATTGTGTCGGCAGTGAATTATGGTGTGTATCGTGCAAATATTGTTTGTTCAGTGTATTATTATTTATGCAGTGTTTTATGTTGTAGGCAGTATATTATGGTGTGTACAGTGTATTATTGTGTCGGCAGTGAATCATGGTGTGTATCGTGCAAATATTGTTTGTTCAGTGTATTATTATTTATGCAGTGTTTTATGTTGTAGGCAGTATATTATGGTGTGGGTAGTATATTATGGTGTCGGCAGTGAATTATGGTGTGTATCGTGCAAATATTGCTTGTTCAGTGTATTATTATTTATGCAGTGTTTTATGTTGTAGGCAGTATATTATGGTGGAGGCAGTGTATTATGGTGGAGGCAGTGTATTATGGTGTGGGCAGTGTATTATGGTTTGGGCAGTGTATTATAGTGGAGCCAGTCTATTATGGTGTAAGCGGTGTATTTAGGTTTGGGAAGTTTATTCTGGTGTGGGCAGTATATTTTGGTGTGTGCAGTCTAATATTGTGTGCAGTGTATCATTGTGTGCAGTGTATTTTGATATGGACGGTGTACTAAGGTGTAGGTAGTATATTTTGGTATGAGCAGTGCATTATGGTGTTGTCAGTGTATTATTGGGTTCAATTAACGTCTTACAGCATACCTATTATTATTCATTAAATAATCATGTGTGCTGCCGATTTCAATGTCTGCTGATTTACTGTGTTATGGGGTGAGCTCGCACATGGGTAGAAATGTGGTAGTGTTTGAAGCTTTTGTAATTTCAAGTGCCCCCCCCCCCCCCCCCCCCCCCACCAGAGTTTCCGCTCCCCACGCCTTCTGAACACCTGTTAGGGGCATGTAAAATGTAGCCCCATGTTTAACAATATGAAAATGCCGAATTCACTGTGAGACACAGTGACTGGCCCAGGTAGTTTCAATAGTGCAACGTAAGACAGTCAGTGGAACATCGTCAGGAACTCCTTCAAATCAAATCAGCTCTCCAGGGCATCTGATCAGCACTTGCTGCTTAGACACAGCTTTATGATTGAAAATATCAGTAGAGATAGAGAGAAATCAATAGAATTTCACGTTAATTCTTGAAAACCATGCACTTCTGAAAGCAGAACTGATTCTGTTTAATCGGATCATGTTTATATCCATGTTTTTGTTGCTAAATATTTTCACACATTATATCCAATGTCGTCAGTGTATGATGAACTGCATTCTTCTGTAAGATATTTACTGTTGTCATTTTATTTAGTAAAGGGGTTTTACGCCGTACCAGTTCAATGGATGAGACTGGGGAGATAGTCTGGTATTTGGCCCTCTGTCTGCTTCTGGCCTGGCTGATTGTTTGGATCGTGTTAACAAATGGAATCAAAACTTCAGAAAAGGTAAAATGATTGGTGATGAATCAAGTTAAAACTCATAACAAAGTATAGATGTATGCAACAAGAAAACAGGAATTTATGAATCATTTGTGAAGTGGTTTATCTCACAGGTGATGTTAACAGTGACTCTTTAGGGAGTGGGAGATCCATAATTCATCAACACTTCAGGCCTGAGTGAGATCTGAAGATCATTCTCCTGTGGGAAAGAACAGCAGCAATTCTGCTAAACCGCTGAAATTTGCCCCTCATTCCAAGGGTTTCAGTCACTGATTCAGGGGTTTTGAGTGAATTTCCCATTGTTTTGGAAGGCTGGGCTGGACTGCCTCAGTGATAGAATCATAGGCTCTCTACGGTACAGAAGGAGACCATTCAGCCCATCAAGTCTGTACTGACCTTTGGAAATAGTGCTCAGTCCAGGCCCACGCCACGACCCTATCCTCCTAACCCCACCTGACCTTTTGGACACTAAGGGGCAATTTAACATGGCCAATCCATCTAACCTGCACATCTTTGGACTGTGGGAGGAAACCGGAGCACCTGAGGGAAACCCACGCAGACACGGGGAGAATGTGCAAATTCCACACCCACAGTCACCCAAGGCTCGAATTGTACCCTTATCCCTGGTGCTGTGAGGCAGCAGTGCTAACCACTGTGCCTCCGTGTTGCCCTGAAGGAGCAGGTAATCTGATGGAGCAGATTAGGGTCGTGTTTCGATATGAGTGAAGTGTGGCCTTTCTGGACAATGTGAATGACTAGAAACCTGAGGAGTAACTATGTGTTAAATATATTCATCACACTTTGCTCAATTATTTGTTTAAATCTGTTACTTTATTGAATATGGGATTTAAAAAAAGTACGCAGATATAAGGACATAAACGATATCAATAAATAAGCCAGAATAATATTATGCTATTTACACTCAGTTATAATCTGTAGTGGTTCAATAATTATTTAATTATTAATCCTCCTTTTCTGTTTCATTCTCTGCTTTGATTACAATCGTCTGAGTTTACCACTCAATTGGATTCAATGCTGTAACTGTTATACCTGCAATACAGGAAAATCTAACAAGCTCCTCTCCGTGGTCAGGTGTCTTACTTCACTATGATAGTCCCTGATGTGATTCTGATCATACTCCTGATCCGAGGTCTTACTCTGGAGGGAGCCTATAAAGGAATTGAATTCTACATTGGAAGCCAGTCAGACTTCTCCAAACTGACTGATGCCCAGGTAAAATTACCACAACAATCCATAGAATCTCAGCTGTAATTTTCAAATTGCTACGTGTTCCACTTCAATTGTTTTTCCCCGTGTGAACTAGGGGAAAGTTAAGTTAAAATCTGAATGGTGTTTTGGGGGGAGCTTCGTCGAATGTGAGAGAACTAACTTCAGACATTGCCTTCTTTCGCTCATGTGGAACTGGACAGAGCTTTAACTGAGACTTTGTGATGAATTATGATGAGTTCTAGTCAGTTAGTTTATGGTTTTAAACATCTTGCTGACAGCAAGAGGGTAGGAGCGACAAGGGCTGTGATGGGAAGAGCAGAGATATATGGAACTGGATGAGACAGAGTGACAGGGAGTGGGATGGAATGGAATTTATTTCTTGATACCTCCTTCTTTCTGACCTTGGAACAGATTCAGTAATAAGACCTTCAGCTGGAATTTATTACCAACCTATTTTTGGCTGGACGTTGGCTGCAGTAAGGGAATGTATGGGCGCGTTTCTCCAAGCCAAAATCGCTCTGGGCGCGGAAGCGGAGACTGGGGCGTCAGACCCGCGATCGGTCTGATGCCGTCCCCCGATTCTCCGCGGACTGGAGAATCGCCGCCAGCCGCGCGAGCACGGTCGACGCGGCGCCGGTCGGGGCCAATGAAAGCGGTGATTCTCCACCGGCAGCTGGCTGAGTTCCCGCCGGGGTGGTTCTAACATGGTTCCACCCGGCGGGTACTCGGGGTGGCAGCTGCGGATTCAGCCCGCGGTCGCCCTGGTTGGCGGGGGGGGGGGCTGGGGGATCCGTCACCGGTTGGGGGTGGGGGGGGCTCCAGAAAGGCCAGTCTCGTGATTGGGGGCCTCCGATCGACGGGCGGACGTGATCTGGGGGGGCTCCATATTGTGGGGGACAGTCTGCTGTGTGGGCCTGCCATGTTGCATGGGGCCGCTGCCACAGACGGCCGGCGCGCGCATACGCAGACCCACGGCCAGAAATGCAGGGCCCCGTATGGGCAGCTGGAGCTGGGCAGAGCATTCCGGCACCCTGCTGGCCCTCGTGGGCCTCGGAATCACTGGGCCAAGGGGCCTGTTGATGCCAGCATGAAACGCTCTGGTGTTTATGCAGGCGTCAACACTTAGCCGCATTTTGGAGAATCCCGCCCATGGTGTCTGATCTGATTTAGACTTTCCCCCGATTTGTTCAGCATCATCAATGAAATTTACTGCTGCTACTAATGAGAAGTAGGGTTTGGAAATGGTACTTCTTTCTCTAGAGGTCATCAGAGTTCTGAATGAGCATAGCAAGTATTTCCTCCGCCAGCCAGTACTGTGAAATTAGCAGTGAAGGAAATGTAAATTAGAGAGGACAAATTAGATTGGCGAATTCAATGTTAAATCAGATACATAAAAATAAAAGAAAGGAGGTCAAGAAAGAATGGATTTAGAGAAAGAGGAAAATGTTCAAGACCAGAGAGATTAACTGGCAACAATTGACACTGAACACATGGTTAAAAGCCACTTAGACTTGAAATGACTTGGGTTTAGTTGATATTTACAGTGCAAGTACAGGAATTTTGCACCAGCCAATATATGTTAATGATGAGGCAGAGAGCAAAATGCAACCTTCATGAAGCAAACAGCAGAGCTGGGTATCTTGGGAAAAGACTTGTGGATTTAATCTGAAGTTGCCGTGGGATTTGCACAAAAATATAGCTGTGCCAGTGTTAGGCTTCCCATTATCTTGATATTATAGAATCTCTACAATGCAGAAAGAGGCCACTCGGCTCATCAGGTCTGCACCAACCCAGGGGCAGCACGGTGGCACAGTGGAGAGCACTGTTGCCTCACGGTGCCGAGGTCCCAGATTCGATCCCAGCACTGGGTCACTGTCTGTGTGGAGTTTGCACATTCTCCCCATGTTTGCGTGGGATCCGCCCCCACAATCCAAAGATGTGCAGGCTAGGTGGATTGGCCATGCTAAATTGCCCCTTAATTGGAAAAAATAATGAATTGGGTACACAAAATTTATAAAACAAAAAGGTCTGCATCAACCCTCAGAAAGAACACCCCACCCATGCCCAATTCCCCACCCTATCCCCATAACCCCACCTAACGGCAATTTAGCATATCCAATCTACCTAACCTGCACATCTTTGGACTGTGGGAGGAAAGCGGAGCACCTGGAGGAAACCCAGGCAGACATGGGGAGAATATGCAAACTCCACACCCATGGTCGGTATTGAACCAGCGTCTCTGGCGCTGTGAGGCAGCAGTGCTAACCACTGTGCCATTGGAGCTTTGACTTTGTGTGGTGGTGTAAAATGGTTGATATCAATTTGGTAGTCCGCCTTGCGTGAAGTCACACGGGATCAGGGGTGAGCTGGTAAGGTGGATACAGAACTGGCTAGGTCATAGAAGGCAGAGAGTAGCAATGGAAGGAAGCTTTTCTGATTGGGGGGCTGTGACCAGTGGTGTTCCGCAGGGATCTGTGCTGGGGACCTTTGCTATTCGGAGTATATATAAATGATTTGGAGGAAAATGTAACTGGTCTGATTAGTAAGTTTGCAGAAGACACAAAGGTTGGTGGAATTGCGGATGGCGATGAGGACTGTCGGAGGATACAGCAGGATTTAGATTGTTTGGAGACTTGGATGGAGAGATGGCAGATGGAGTTTAATCCGGACAAATGTGAGGTAATGCATTTTGGAAGGTCTAATGCAGGTGGGGAATATCGAGTGAATGGTAGAACCCTCAAGAGTATTGAAAGTCAGAGAGATCTAGGTGTACAGGTCCACAGGTCACTGAACGGGGCAACACAGGATTGAGAAGGTAGTCAAGAACTTCCTTTCATTGGCCAGGGCATTGAGTATCAAAATTGGCAAGTCATGTTGCAGCTGCAGAGAACCTTAGTTAGGCCACACTTGGAGTATAGCGTTCAATTCTGGTCGCCACACTACCAGGAGGATGTGGAGACTTTAGCTAGGGTGCAGAAGAGATTTTCCAGGATGTTGCCTGGTGTGGAGGGCATTAGCTATGAGGAGAGGTTGAATAAACTTGGCTTGTTCTCACTGGAACGAATGACGTTGAGGGGCGACCTGAAAGAGGTCTACAAAATTATGAGGGGCCTAGACAAAGTGGATAATCAGAGGCTTTTTCCCAGGGTAGAGGGGTCAATTACTAGAGGGCATAGGTTTAAGGTGCCAGGGGCAAGGTTTAGAGGAGATGTACGAGCCAGGTTTTTTTACACAGAGGGTAGTGGGTGCCTGGAACTTGCTGCCGGAGGAGGAGGTGGAAGCAGAGATGATCGTGACTTTAAAGGGGCATCTTGGCAAATACATGATTAGGTTGGGAATTGAGGGATACGCACCCCGGAAGTGCAGAAGATTTTAGTTTCGATGGGCAGCATGGTCGGCACAGGCTTAGAGGGCCGAAGGGCCTGTTCCTGTGCTGTACTTTTCTTTGTTCTTTGTACGTTGCTCCAGAATTAGGTTGCCATTTAATTCATTTCCCTCTTTTTATACAAAAATAATGACACCTGTGTCGGTCGCTTCCACTGTGACTTTGCAGTTGACAGATCTTTATCGATCTGGAGATCTATATTATCAATTTGTTGGGACTTTGTTGGGACTTTCTTTTGTAGTTAAAATCTTTCCTTTGTTGCCGATTCCGACAAAAGAATGGAGGTCACTGGGTGTCAGTGTACAGGCTGCAAGTAACAAATCAAATCACTCACTGGAAAACATGGCTGACAAGTGGCAAGCTATAAAACTCCTGGAGAGAATTTGACAGCAAGTCGTGTTCAGGGAGACAGAATAATGGCCCTACTGTATTGACCAGACAAAACTCTTTTCAGTCAGCTCACCACTGAGCTGTTCCTTTCCTTTATGGTTAATGTGTTGTTATTTGTCAAACCCAGTAAGATTTCTTGGTGCTGATGAATTCTCCATTCTATTTCCCAGGTCTGGAAAGATGCTGCAGCACAAAATTTCTATTCTCTTTCTGTGGGTTGGGGCAGCTTAATCACACTGTCATCCTACAACAAATTCCACAACAACTGTTACATAGATGCCATCATTGTCTGTGTTGTTAATAGTGCTACGAGTGTGCTTTCTGGATTTGCCATCTTCTCCATCCTTGGACACGTGGCTCACGTACAAGACAAGCCCATTTCAGAAGTTACACAGTCAGGTAAGTTGAAGTGCCCAAGTTATCAGTCTGGATGTTGCAGGCGCACAGCTTCTTGAAGCACTTTTCAGCTCATACACTTTTGCACTCCACATACTGGAATTTCAGACTGGCGATGAGTGCAACTAGGAGTCTAGGAAATGCTGGGACCATAGTGTTTGATATTTAAAGATTGAGAATGAAAGCGAAGAACTGGGTTAAAGGTGGTTAACGATGTTGAATGCATTAGAGTCAGATGAGATGCAAAAGGGGAAATGAAAAGGGGAGAGGAAAGATTGAATGAAGAGTGAAAGAAGTGGCAGAAGGAAAAGTAAGAATCTGGGGCGTCATTCTCCGACCCCCCGCCGGGTCGGAGAATCGCCGGGGGCTGCCGTGAATCCCGCCCCCGCCGGTTGCCGAAGTCTCCGGTACCGGATATTCGGCAGGGGTGGGAATCGGGCCGCGCCGGTTGGCGGGCCCCCCCGCTGGATTCTCCGGCCCGGATGGGCCGAAGTCCCGCCGATAAATTGCCTGTCCCGCCGGCGTGGATTAAACCACATTTGAACGGCGGGACAAGGCGGCGTGGGCGGGCTCCGGGGTCCTGGGGGGTGGGGGGGGGGCGATAAGGATTACTTAGTCTTTGGGGGTTGTATTTGAATTAATGGTTGCTAAGATGTTCACTGTATGTTTTAAAAGGGTTAACTTGAGTTCATAGAATAAACATTGTTTTGCTTTAAAAATACTTTTCCATTTCTGCTGAGTGGGCCGTGTGCTCCCCATACCACAATCTATTAAAAGTTGTAGGTCAGGTAAACGCCATGATACACTTTGGGGCTCTCTAAACCCTGGCCCATAACAAATGAAAATACCCCCCCCTAAATGTTCAGCCTGGCGATTCAAAAATACTGGAGAGTTGATGCTGTTCCCACATGGACCTCAGCTTCAAAGCCCAGAGGTGGTGTTCTCTGTCCCGCTGCATCCATTTTCTGTTATGGGGCGCTCCCGCCGGCAGCGGAATTCTCTGTCCCGGTAGCCGGCCAATGGGCTTTCTCATTGTGGGCAACCCCACGTCTTCGGGAAATCCACTGGTGTGGGTGCTCTGCCGGCGAAACGGAGGAACCCGCAGACGGAGAATCCAGCAGCAGGTTTTTCAGTGCTCCAGGGGCTGTTTTGCCTTGAAAATGATGTTCATGATGTTTTCTCACACTTCTAGTTATGGCCACACTGTACACTATTTTGATGAAGGTATTAACACACAGAGAACACCTACCAGGAATATGCCTGGTCAGCAGGTTATGACATCATTCATGTACAACACTGATTTAGCAATGAGCCTGCATTGACTTGTCGGACCGAATGGTCTCCTTCTGTAATGTGACTCTCTGACTCTTATGGGTGTGATCTACCAGTCACGTTGTGCCCTAACGTGGGTGGTAGATGTTGGGAGATGCCTCCGTGGGCTTCCCGCCTCTTGAGATCTATCTAGATTTTGCAAGGCTTCGCGATGGATACTTCCCACACTGGGCATGAGGAAGCCTCGTGCGTCAGTAGGTTTAAAACTAGCTTAGGCATGCTCACCTGAGATCTGCCATGCTCACGGCATCTACCTGACTTCCCAGGAAGTCCCAAGCCGGGTGCCATTCATTACTAGTCCACACAAATGTGAACCATGTGTAATGGCACTTAGAGTGTCTCCCGGGCCATCGAAGGACCCTGGGTGGTCAGGGACAGGGCAGTGTGCCCCCCTGGCCCTCCCTCTGGAATGTGGGCACCTTGATACTGCCAGGCTGGCACTTTGGCACAACCAAGGTGCCCAGGTGACACTATAAAAATGGCATCCTCTCTCCAGGGCATTGAGCCCAGGGGTACTGGGGTTGTTGCCCCAGTGCTTCAGCAGGGGGTGGGTGGTTGGTGGGCGGCACTGACCACCCATAACTACCACTGACTGCGGAGACCTCTGACCACATGGCTGAAGGCTATTGCCAATTGGGAATTGCCAATCATAGTTGTTGTGTTATGCTGCTTCGTGTAGCATAAGCTGCTTCCTTGATGTATGCTTTGACAAAGGAAGCTCCAGACAATAGGGCAACACGGTAGCATAGTGGTTAGCATGATTGCTTCACAGCTCCAGGGTCCCAGGTTCGATTCCCGGCTTGGGTCACTGTCTGTGCGGAGTTTGCACGTTCTCCCGTGTCTGCGTGGGTTTCCTTCGGGTGCTCCGGTTTCCTCCCACAGTATAAAGATGTGCAGGTTAGATGGATTGGCTATGCTAAAATTGCCCTTAGTGTTGGGTGGGGTTACTTGGTTATGGGGTGGAGGTGGGGGGCTTGGGTAGGGTGCTCTTTCCAATTGCCGGTGCAGACTCGATGGGCCGAATGGCCTCCTTCTGCACTGTAACTTCTATGAAATGAAATGAGTTCAGCTCTCTGCTAATATAGCTGCAGTAACTCAGTCTATCTTTACCAGCCTGCTCTAAGCCATGTGCTAGATGTGTTGATCAACCCTGATGTACTCTCTAGATGTCTGTCTGTGGAAAGAAGCAGAGCATGTGTGCCCTGTCCTTTTATATGAGTTGTGAAGTGCCCCCTTGTGGTAATGCCACCTCTGGGTGTCCTGATTACCCATTGGTTGTGTCCTGTTGTAATGACCATTGGCTGTATGTCTGCATGTCATGACATTTCTGGTGCTCCCTCTAGTGGTTACTTGGTTCTAGTGTATTTACATTAACCCCTTGTGTACATACAGTGATGCATATCACCACATTCCTCCTTTTTCCGTGTTACATATTTTCTGTACTTGGTTGAAGAAAATTGAACAAAATAGGTAGATAAGTGATTACATGTGCAAGTTATGATGACAGTGATGATTATAGAATATCAAATAATATTTATGAGTCCAAAAAGCGGAGTTTGCACGTTCTCCCCGTGTCCGCGTGGGTTTCCTCCGGGTGCTCCGGTTTCCTCCCACAGTCCAAAGACGTGCAGGTTAGGTGGATTGGCCATGATAAATTACCCGTAGTGTCCATAAGGGTTGGGAGGGGTTATTGGGTTGCGGGGATAAGGTGGAAGTGAGGGATTAATGTGGGTCGGTGCAGACTCGATGGGCCGAATGGCCTCCTTCTGCACTGTATGTTCTATGTAATTCTATGTTCTATGTAATTCTATGTAAAAAAAAATTCATGAATTTATATGGTCGAGTGGCTTTCTTGTTTTGTTATTGAAGTGTCGATGATGATGTTATTTCCTTGTGAACGCCGTCAGTGTCCCTTTGCTTAAGGAACCAAGAAGTCATCAGGAGGTGTTCAAATGGTCAAATCACTTCGTTGTCTGGTTTGGACTCTTTTTTTCGATGCTTGTGGTAGCGATTCTTGATGTCATTTCTCCTGTCTGACCTGGACTGGTGTCTGTGTTTGTGGTGGTGATGCCGTATGATAGCTGCCTTGAAAGCTGGTCTGCTTGTTTGTAGTGTAGCAAACATGAATTTGTAAGATGCGTTATCATGCCATGGTATGTCTGCACACTTGCCATTGCCTTGAGCTGTGCTGTCACAGTGTCCTGCATTTGCAGAGTTGTACCATGTTGTACCAGTCGTTGTTCCAGTGCTGTTGGTTTTGTCGTGCTTGTTGTTGACGTTGGTGCCTTTGGTACGCTTCTTGTTATTGTCTGTGTTGTTGTTTTTTGTAGGTTTTGTTGGTGTGTTTGTTGCGCTCAATGATAATTTTGAGTGGAGAATTCGAGTCCTTCACAAAGTTACTTGTGTCAGTATCCTTTGTGGCATCTGCTGTTTCATGAAGCGTTTTGTCTTTGATTCCTCGGCGCTCCCCGTCTGGAGTCATGTCCGGTTCATTTAAATCATCTTTGGCTTGTCGATGCTCCCCGTCTGGAGTCCGTTCTGGTTCACCTGTATCATCTTTGGTTTCTTGATGCTCCTCGTCTGGGGTCAAAATGTTCAAGATTTCATTTCCTTGTGGAGAGGCTCGAGTGGATGAGGTTTCAATTGACGTGGTCGCACTGGACTCATGAGTAGTTTCACTTGGATTGTCGAGTGCCTCTGTGCATACGAGCTGAGATCTGTCAGTCTCGCTGTGATGTTGCACATTTGTGATGCCTTCGTCACTTGTCTTACATACAGTGGGTAGACCTGCAGTGTCCACTTGTTCGTTAGGTGAACTGGGTAGACTGTCAGAGTCTTTTTCTGGTGGCTCAAGTAATCTGGGTAGACTGTCATTGTCTTTCTGTTGTTCATGTGAGCGTGGCAGACTTGTATCATTGTTCAGATAACGTGGATAGACCTTCATGGTCTTGTTCATACATAGACTGTGCTTTGGAGTCTTGAGTTGCTCCCATTGTGGAGTCTGACAAGAGCTCGCTGTGGAGGCTTCTTTGGATCTCTCTGTAGTGTCTGGCATCGTTCCCTGGGTGGAGTCATGCAGTGGTCTCGCTGTGGAGTCTTTCATCGCTTTCTGTGTCGAGTCATGCAGTGGTCTCGTTGTGGAGTCTTTCATCGCTCTCTGTGTGGAGTCGGGGACTCTTCATGGTGCGTGGACCACCCTCTGTGTGTGTCGGGGACTCTTTGTGGTGCGTGGACCACTTTTCGTGTGGCATCCGGCCGCTCTCTGTGGGCTTTGTCTTCTTTGTGGGTATTTGACAGGTTGCTGTCATCCAATGTATCGACGATCTGCCATTTGTTATGGGCCAGGGTTTAGAGAACCCCAAAGTGTATCATGGATTTCACCTGACCCACAACTTTTAATAGATTGTGATAAGGGAGTGGTACAGCAGAAATGGAAAAGTATTTTTTAAAGCAAAGCAATGTTTATTCTATGAACTCAAGTTAACCTTTTTAAAACATACAGTGAACATCTTAGCAGCCATTAATTCAAATACAACCCCCAAAGAATACAACACTAAGTAATCCTTTAAGATTTCCTTTTAACATCCATATGACTTAAAAACACCATGTAGGTTTACATTCACTGCTGAGAACGTTTATAATTCTGAATTCACCGAATGATCAAGAGATAGTCTTTTGATGGCAGAGAGAACAGCAGTACACCTGCTTGGTCTGGCTTCAGCTCCAACCTGAAAATAAAAATAAAACAGACCCTGCAGCCTGCTCAAAAACAAAAGTAAAAAGCTGACAGACAGCCCAGCTCCACTTACACTCTAACATCACTGATAATAAACACCCATTTCTTAAAGGTACTCTCACTACAGATATTTATATACACACCCATTTATAAACACCCATTTATTAAAGGTATTCTCACATGACACATGGCATCATGGTATTGGATTCATCTACCATGAGTAGAGACGTGTTGAGCTTTGAAACCGTGTTGCTGATGCTGTGATCAGCATATCCGAATAACTCAGCCATGTCTGAGGAGTATTCTTCGATAAACCAGTTATCTTCTTGTGTTTCGGTATTGTCATTGCGCTCTCTGTGTCCAAGGAAGAAATCATCATCTGAGTAGTCGTCTTCAAGGACCAAATCATCTCTTTGGACGGTGCTAACTGCTTGTTGCAGGGTTCTGTGGAGGTTGATTTCAACTACTGGTAGAAGTTCAGGCATTGTTCTGTCTTTCAAGGTGAAAGAATGATGTTTTGCTACTTTAAAACTCTTCTTTTTAATTTTCGGACTATTCCTCTTTAAGTGGGCGTGGTCTGGAGCCTCTGATGTCAAAACGCTCGTGAGCTAAAGCGTAGGAATGGATTGCGCATGCGCATCGCTTTTCCTTTACTGTGCGCTCTTTGCGCAACTGCGAATGCGCGGCTTCTCGCGCATGCGCAAAACACTGTTTTGCCGGTTCGCGTCTTCCCGGGAACTGCCCATGTGCGGACTTGGCTGGCTGGATATGGGCAAGTTGGCTGCCAATCAAAATTGCCGTTTGCTTCTGTTGCAACCCTACCACTGCCTCGTGGTGAGTATTGGCGCCAGTTGTACTGATTTCTGTTGTGTTTACCTCGCAGTAGCTTTCAAATGTGTTCAGGACTCTCTGGAATCGCGTTCTGTCCTGCCCTTTGGAGTATTTAAAGGAGAGGAAGATCTCTGTTGCATGTTCAGCCATAATGGTGAGTAGAAGAGCAATCTTCTCAGCATCGGCCACGCCAGTTAGGTCGGATCCTTCCATGTAAAGCTGAAATTGTTGCTTGAATGCACGCCAATTGGCACTGAGATTGCCATGGTACCTGAGTGGATTAGGAACCGGAATCTCGATCATCGTGCCTGGGTTCGGTTGCTGATTGTCACGGATCTTGCTGAGTTGAACTAAATAGATTGAACAGGCACTCGTGGTATCATGTGTTATGCTGCTTCGTGTAGCATAAGCTGCTTCCTTGATGTATGCTTTGACAAAGGAAGCTCCAGACTATGAAATGAGTTCAACTTGTTTATTGAACTATTAACACAGATCTTAAATGAGTTTGACTCTCTGCTAATCTCGCTGTAGTAATTCAGTCTATCTTTACCAGCCTGCTCTAAGCCACGTGCTGGGTGTGATGCTGTTGATCAACCCTGATGTACTCTCTGTTGTGTTATGCTTCTTCATGTGGCATAAGCTGCTTCCTTGATGTATACTCTGACAAAGGAAGATTCAGACTTGGAGATAGGTTTAACACATTTATTGAATGGTTAATAATTCTCCTACTTGAGTTCGACTCTACTGCTAATCTAACTATTGTAACTCAATCTAACTAACCAGTCTGCTCTAATCCATGCGGTGGGTGTGATGCTCTGATCAGCCTCTGTGTCTCTGAGTGTCGCCTTTGGAAAGAGGGCGAGCATGTGTGCCCTGTCCTTTTATATGGGTAGCCCCCTTGTGGTAGTGTCACCTCTGGGCGTGTCTTGACTGCCCATTGGTCATGTCCTATCTTACTGACCTATTGGTTGAATGTCTGTGTGTCCTGATGTCTCTGGTGCTCCCTCTAGAGTTTATTTAGTCTATGTGTATTTACATTAACCCCTTGTGTATTTACAGTGTCCTAGTGTATCTACATTAACCCTTTGTGTATTTACAGTGATGCATATCACCACATCCCCCTTTTTTTGAGTTACATATTTTCTGTACAGCGTTAAAGAAAATTGAACAAAATAGGTAGATCAGCGATAACATGTACAAATCATGATGACAGTGATTATCATACAATAAGTCCAAATAATATGTATGAGTCCAAAATTCATTAATTAATATGGTCGAGTGGCTTTCTTGTTTTGTTGGTGAGGTGGTGATGTTGATGGTGGCATGTCCTTGTGAACGCCGTCAGAGTCCCCGTGCTTAAGGAACCAAGAAGTGGTCAAATCACTTTGTTGTCTGATTTGGACTCTTTTTTTTCTTTCGATGCTTGTGGTAGCGATGTATGCAATCTGTGTTAACCTGCCATGATATGTCATTGTACTGAGCTGAGCAGTAACAGTGTCCCTCATTTGCAGAGTTGTACCAAGTCGTACCAGTCATAGTTTCATTGTTGTTGTTTTTGTCGTCCTTGTTGTCGACGTTGGTGCCTCTGGTACGCTTCTTGATGCTGTCTTCGTTGTTGGATTTGTAGGTTTTGTTGTTGTGTTTGTTGTGCTCAACAACCACCCTTCGTGGATAATACAAGTCCTTCACACAGTTACTCGTGTCAGCGTCCTCTGTGGCATCTGCTGTTTCCTTGAGCGTGCCGTCACTGAGTCCGCGGCGCTCCCCGTCTGGAGCCATATCTGGTTCACCTGTGTCAGCTGAGGTTTCCTGATGCTCCCCGTCCGGAAGTCATTTCAGGTTCACTTGAATCTTCTGAGGTTTCGTAATGACCCCTGTCCGGAGTCAAAACATTCAGGAATGAATTTGCTTGTAGAGAGGCTCGAGCGGATGAGGTTTGAATTAACGTGGTGTCACTGGAGTCACCAGTAGTCTCACTGTGATTGTCGAGTGCCTCTGTACACACTAGCTGAGGTCTGTCACGTTGCACATCTGGTATGGGAAGTGGGATGCCGTCGTCACTTGTCATACATACAGTGGGTAGAGCCTCAGTGTCTTCTTGTCATTTAATTGAGCTGGGTAAACTGTCAGAGTCTTCTTCCGGTGGCTCAAATAATCTGGGTGGACTGTCATAGTCGCGTTGTTGTTCACATGAGCGTGGTAGACTGTCATAGTCTTCTTGCTGTTCACTTGAGGTTGCCAAACCTTCATGGTCTTGTTCATGCAAGGACTGCGCTCTGGAGACGTGGAGTCTGTCCATGAGCTTGCTGTGGAGGCTTGTGACACTCTGTGGAGTCTTGCAGTGTTCTCTGTGTGGAATTGTGCATTGGTCTTGCTGTGGAGACTGTCATCACTTCTTGTGTGGAGGCTGGGACCCTTCACAATGCGTGGACCACTCTCTGTGCGGCAGCAGGCCGCTCTCTGTGGGCTTGTACCGCTCTCTGTCTCTTGGTGTCAGGCTGCAGCATAATCCTGCACTCACAAGTTGGGATGTCATATATGCTGGGCTGAAGATCCTCAAACCCGAAGAACTTGTCCATAACTGTGTCTAAGATTCTTCACTGTACAACACATCGCGTTGCGGTTCGGATTTGGTACTGTTGTCGCCATCTCCAAAGATGAAATCTTCGTCTGAGTGGTAATCTTCAAGGACCATTTTTTTGTGTCGGAGTTATCATTGTGCTCGCGATGTCCAAAGAAGTAATCAACGCCTGAGTCGTAGTCGTCAAGGACTAAATCATTACTTTGGGCTGTGCTATCTGCTTGTTGCAGGGTTCTGCAGAAGTGACTTTCAGCTACTGGTTCAGGCATTGTGCTGCCGTTCCAGGTGAAAGAATTGTGTTTTACAGCCTAAATTTTTTTTTCTTATTTTGGGACATTTCCCCTTTAAGTGGGCGTGTTCCGGGTCTCTGATGTCATGACGCTGATGACGTAGAGCATAGGAATAGATTGCGCATGCGCAGATCGCTTCTCCTTTACTGTGCGCTCGTTACGCAATCGCGCATGCGCAGCTTCTCCCGCATGCGCAAAACACTGTTTTGCCGGTACGCTTCTTTTGGGGAACTGCACATGTGCGGCTTCTTTCCCAAGATGGCTGCCAATCAAAACTGCCATTTTCTGCATTTGCAGGCCTACCTTCGCCTGAGTATTGGCGCCTCTTTTGTCTTTCCCTCTTTTGTTTTCCTCACAGAATTCTTGAAACTTGTCCAGAACCATCTGGAAGTCTCTCTTTTCTTGCCCTTTGGAGTACTGGAAGGTCTTGAAGATTTCTTCTGCACTTGCACCCCCAATTGTGAGCAGAAGCTTTACTTTCTCTGCATCCGCCACGCCAATTAGGTTGGACGCTACCAGGTAGATCTCGAATCTCTGTCTGAACGCACACCAGTTTGCACTGAGATTGCCGTGGAACCTGAGCTGCTGCGGAACCGGAATCTCGAACATCATGCCTGGGTGCTGTTGCTGGCAGTCACGGATTTTGAGTTGAACTATGTAGATCTAACAATCTCTCACTGGTACCATGTTGTGTTATGCTTCTTCATGTAGCATAAGCTGCTTCCTTGATGTATACTCTGACAAGGAAGGTTCAGACTTGGAGATAGGTTGAACACATTTTTTGAACAGTTAACCATTCTCCTACTTGAGTTCGACTCTACTGCTAATCTAACTATAGTAACTCAATCTGACTAACCAGTCTGCTCTAATCCATGCGGTGGGTGTGATGCTCTGATCTGCCCCTGTCTCTCTGAGTGTTGCCTATGGAAAGAGGAAGAGCATGTGTGCCCTGTCCTTTTATATGGGTAGCCCCATTGTGGTAGTGTCACCTCTGGGTGTGTCTTGACTGCCCATTGGTCGTGTCCTATCTTACTGACCTATTGGTTGAATGTCTGTGTGTCATGATGTCTCTGGTACTTCCTCGAGTGTTTATTTAGTCTATGTGTATTTACATTAACCCCTTGTGTATTTACAGTGTCCTCGTGTATCTACAGTAACCCCTTGTGTATTTACAGTGATGCATATCACCACACTCTACAGGTGTCTGTCTGCATGTGTGCCCTGTCCTTTTAAAATGGGTTGTGAAGTGCCCCCTTGAGGTAATGCCACCTCTAGGTGTCCTGATTACCCATTGGTTGTGTCCTGTTGTAATGACCCATTGGCTCCATGTCTGCATGTCATGACATCTCTGGTGCTCCCTCTAGTGGTTACTTGGTTGTAGTGTATTTACATTAACCCCTTGTGTATATACAGTAATGCATATCACCACAGTAGTTATGTGAGCAATTCACAGCTCCAAATGGATTCTCCTGGGTAGGCGGGTCATCTAGCATGTGAGAGTTATTGCCTTGCATCCCAATCAGACCGTGATGCCTGGACACTGCAGGGAGCAACATCATGGACGCAGCAGCCAACTGAACACCCAGGGACTGGGCCACAGCACTGGAGACATTTCCGTGACCAGAGGGTGGGTGTGGACACCAGGGTGCCCTCATAGTGCTGCTGACGGGCAAGACACCGGAGGAGGGGGCGGCACCAATGTCGACAGGGGCTCAAGCCAGCAGCCCATATGCAGGGCCCCGCCCCACATCCCAAGGACCCAGAGGCTGGCGACAGCCCAATGGATACAGACGTTGCTGGTCTTGTGAACAGATGGCGGACATCGTGTGCTGCAAGAGGCTCCGCCTCGACATGCCCCTCAGCACCTCACACAGTCCACTTGGACTAGGACATAACCCCGAGTGAGTCGGACACGCTGCCGAGGCTCTCAGCCACGGCCGTCACTGACTGAGCCACACCTTCGACACCGCAACTTATGTTGCTGATGTTGTGCACCAGGCTCTGCACTGTAGTCGTCACCCTAGCAGTGTTGACCTCAGTCCCACGTATTGCTGGTGCTATCTCTTGTGACTTTAACCTCTGGAACTTCTTCAGTTGGCTATGGACCAACTGGAGTCTCGCTAACATCCCCATCCGAACATCCCACCAGGTTAAGTGGATTGGCCATGATAAATTGCCCTTAGTGTCCAAAATTGCCCGTCATGATGGGTGGGGTTACTGGGTTGTGTGGATAGGGTGGGGGTGTTGACCTTGGGCGAGGTGCTCTTTCCAAGAGCCAGTGCAGACTCGATGGGCCGAATGGCTTCCTTCTGCACTGTAAATTCTACGACATCCCGGCGACATCCTATCAATTGCTCTGAGTAAACCTGGTCCAGAGGCTCAGCCTCTGACTTGGACCTGATCCTGGGATCCAACAGCCTTCCGACTGCCGTCTCGCCTGGACATTCCTGCCTCCATCTCATGTGCATCAACAACTGTGCCCTGGTACCCAGAATGTGCCCCAGAAACCTGACCACTTCTGTCGCTCACCGAGGTGTGTGTCTCTGCGCTGATGGGGGGTGGGGATGACAGCTGTGCCACCAAAACAGTCGTCTCCTCGGAGCTCCCCTCTCATGTTCTCATGGGAGATGGGGAAAGGGGACAAGGAACCACCCAGATGGCACCGTCGGATGGAGATCCTGCGGGATAATGGACATGTAGTCAGTGGGAGGGATGAGTCAGTCTGCATAAAATTAACAACCCATGGTCTTCTGGGGGTGAGGGAGGGGCGGCGGATCCTCACCTCTGCGCCGTTCACCAACCTCTGCGTCCGTGACTGCTCTGTCTTCGGCCACCCTGCGGCCTCCAGGGCCCGTTTCTTACAGGAGGTGAGGACGCTGGTGTCCGACACTCCGCCGCCCGTCTGGGCCCTCTTTCGTCTGTTGTCGGTTACCTTCTTCTATGGGGCCATAATGTGAGCCACACTCTTCATTCATCGCGGATGGAGGGGGTTGGAGGTTTGTAGGGGAGGAGGCCAGCTTGGGCAGCTCTCCTGGACATGGGTGGGCCAGGATATGGTATGTGGTGCGAGGCGGGGCGGTGCCAGGCGCATGGTCATCGGGGGGGGGGGCGTTGGTTGGCGGGTGGGGCTGGTGCCAGAGGCCAACCCACCAGTGTGGCCCAGTGGAGGTCATTTAGCTTCTTACGGCACTGGCCTGCCGGCCCTCCAGGTGACACTCCCCGTCTACTCCCAGGCTACACTAGCTACCCTGTGGCTGACCCTCCAGGCCCCTCCGATAGGGCATCCCTCGACCGCACTCAACAATCTGGCCTGGTTGGCTTCCCTGAATTGTGGAGCTGGTTTCCTCAGTGTCCTGGCTGCAAGCTGTGTGAGGTTTGCTCTGCAGGATCGGTTTATGTTGGTGGGGAACTAGCGGGTGCGGTCCCGGTGAATCAGCCGGCAGGACCATGATTTGCGGCGTGAAGCCCATAGAGCCTCGTTAGTGGTCCAATTAATGTTTGATACCGGTGACGGCCTCGCCAGATCGAGCGTCGGAAAGCTTGCGGCAGCCCCCGCTTTATGCCACACTCAGAAACAATCCCGTTAAATCGCGCCCTTAGTGGTGGGCTTGAGTGGGGAGAGTCTTCCCAGGACCCAGAAAAGTGACTAAGTGTGGTGAGATAGGGGAACTCACCGACAGAGCTGGCGGGAAGCTCCGCACAAAATGCACCACAAAAACACTCAATAGAAACTTTTCTGTTAGATCGCGGCCTATGTTATTGTCACTACAAAATGATGATCCATTTTGCAAGTTTTGACACATATGGGGTGGGATTCTCCAATAATGTCTATGTCCCCACGCCGACATGAAAAGCGGCGCCAACCACTTCAGCGTCAACGATCTCCGATAATGGGGTATGCTCCCCTTCCTATGGGCTAGGTCGATGCTGGAGTGGTCCCTGCAGCTCCAGCCGGTGCGGAACAGCCGGCACGAGTTCGCGCGGAATGGTGGGCGTGATTCCTTCCATGCGCGGTGATTCCCTTCTCTGCGCCGGCCCCCGGGCAATATGGCGGAGCCCTACAGGGGCCCAGCACAGCGGAACATAGGCCCCCACGGAACCAGCCCGCTCGCGGGCTAGGCCACCGTGGGGGCACCCCCCCCCCATGGTTGGATCCGCCCTTCCTCCAGGACAACCCCCGCAGACATTCTTTCCAGGTCCCGCCGTGTGACCTGAGTAACCCACCCCGCCGGGACTCAGCCGCCAGGGCCCGGAGAATCATCGGGGCGGGGCTGCTTTCAAAGGCCCCCGACCGGCGCAGCGGGAATCCCGCGGGCGCCCGAGAATCGGCGGGGGAGAATTGGGAAGCCAGCGTCGGGCGGCGGGGCGTGATTCTCACGTCCCCCGGGAATTCTCCGACCCGGCGCGGGACCGGAGAATCACGGCCATGGATTCTCAATGAATTAATACCTTCTAAATAAACAGCATTATTTGACAGTATTTTTCTTTTAGCAGCATTAATTTTAATATTTCATTCGTTTCTGCCACCTAGGTTTCGGTTTGGTTTTCATTGCCTACCCAGAGGCCCTCGCACAGTTGCCGTGGGCGCCTTTATGGTCCATTTTATTTTTCTTCATGTTGATCACTCTGGGATGTGGCACTGTGTTTGCAAATTCAGGTAAGATTGACAATACAAAAATGTCTGTCTACTTATATGACTGGAAGTTAATGAAAATATGGGCCCGTAACTTCCTGACTCCTCAGTTTTGCTGTTGGGGATTACGCCAATGATATGCTGGAGAATCCTTCTCGGAAGTTCTTAGGTAAGGGTTCACCGGTAAATTGTCCAGAGGTGCTAACTTCCACTGTACTCTTGCGCTGTGCTGGGAACCTCTGACAAAGTTATTTGAATCACTATCTTTGGGTGGTTCAGCCAGTTATACACTCATAGTTACACTGAAAGAGTTTGAAGGTAAAAAAAACACTTTTATCTCCAAAGTAATTATTTCAAACATCCAAAGTCCCACATGGGACCACCCCCCCCCCACACACACACACGGGACCCCCACCCTACCCACCAGAGGACCCCCCCCCCCCCCTCCAACTTCCCGGCCTGACATGCTTCTAGCCTGGCCCAACACCAGACTACCCCCCCCCCCCCCCATACTCCAACCCAACCTGACACCACCACGCCCCTCCACCCTCAACGACATCTGAATTCTCCCCCCCACATCCCAAGCACATACCTTAGAAACGAACCTTCTCCCTTTTGATCAGACATTTAAACTCACCTGCCTTACGGCGGCTCCTGCCGTAAAATGAGCACGTGTCTTCCTTGGCTGCGCTCCTTTGACACCTCGCTGCTGCAGCCGGGGGCGACGTTTCGCTGTTCCCGCCTCACCCGGCCTGAGTCGGAAAGATCGGGTGAGACGGAGTCTTGGAATTCCAGTGAAGGTCAGTCGCTCCGGAGGAATACTGATTGCCACTTGGAAGTTACAGGCCATGATGTTTAGAATATAAGATCAGTAATTATATTTGTTCCTGTTCGTGGGCAAATGTCTATTGTTTCTTTGTAGCAATTGTTTGCTCACTGCTTTAATGCAACATCAATATGTTTGATTTCAGTGGGTTACTCGCTGCATTAAAGTAACATTCGGGAAATGTCACCTCAACGTGTGGAAGAGTTTGGAATACAATTTTGTGTCAGACATTTATTGAAGTGCGTTCGTGTCTAGCTGTTCGGGTAATACTTCCTTTCGCTGTTCTTAAACCCAGAATACCCTCCCTCATATTCCTCTGCTGCACCCAGGATCTGCTATTCCAAGCATTTGAGAAAAAGGAGTAGACAGTCTTCGATACATCCCTAAACATTTCTCACACAGCAGAGTAACAGGCACTGAATGGGTAACATGCATGAGCGGACACATGTCCAAAAGAATGAGTCCTCATCTTCTTGTCTGGGCTGAAAAGATTTGGTCTCTCTAGTGGTGGTTTCTCCAGGACTGTTTTAAAGTATTCATACATTACTAATCTCATTTCACATCCTTTTTCCTCAGGAACAATCATAACCATCCTAGTAGACCAGTTCCCCAATTTTCTACGCTCGAAACACTTTTATCTGACAACTGGTGTTTGTTTGTTACTTTACATCCTTGGCCTTGTATATGTCACACAGGTATGTTGTCCTTCAATGGTTTGCTATGTTTCCACATGTAGTGCTTTTTCTGACCATAAAAGGTGATAAATTTCACAGAGTGAAATAATAAAGAAGGAACGGGTGTGTCGGCCTTGTTGTTTTCCCATTTGTTTAATATTGTGCAGTAATGTTATGTGATGGATTGACTCATTGCCATCTGCTGTTGCTATCGATCAGTCTTGTCCAGTCTTTTCGCTGGGTGTGGTGGAGGCACGTTAGCACTTTTTTCTCACTCAAGGGGCAGATCACCAACGGCCTCAGGTTGCTCACTCACTCTACTTCACCCACTGTGAATAGGTGCGTGTGCAGATGGTTTGGTGTGTCTGGTGATAGTGAATGAGAATCCTAAGACGGGGAGTAAGGGAGACACTGGCTCCCAAGCATTCACTCTCTCATTCTCACTCTCTAAGAAGTCTTACACTATCAGGTTAAAGTCCAACAGGTTTGATTGGAATCACTAGCTTTCAGAGTGCAGGACATTCACCTGAGGAAGGAGCTGTGCTCCGAAAGCTATCAATTCGAATCAGACCTGTTGGACTTTAACCTGGTGTAGTAAGACTTCTTCATGTGCCCATCCCAGCCCAATGGTGACATCTCCACATCATGGCTCTCACTCTCCTGGTAAGCCTTCGCTGCACTCCCTCCATAGCAAGAACATCCCTCCTCAGATAAGTTCACCAAAACTGCACAAAATTCTCTATTCTTATACACAAATCATCTCGCTTTGAAGGCCAAAATACCATTTGCCTTCTCTACTGCCTGCTGTACCTGCGCGCTTACTTTCAGAGACTGATGCACGAGGACGCCAAGGTCTCGCTGAGTATCCACCTTTCTCAATCTACACCCATTCAAATAATAAGTTGCCTTCCTTTGTTTGCTACTGAAGTGGATAACCTCACATTTATCCACATTAAACTACATCTTCCATGCATATGCACTCTCACTCAGACTGTCCAAATCCTGCTGAAGCATCTCTGCATCCTCCTCAAAGCTCACCCTCCCACCCAACTTTGTATCATCTGCAAATTTAGAGGTAGAACATTTAGTTCCCTCCTCAAAATCATTAACATATCATGTGAACAGTTGGGGTCTGATGGATCTGTACTTTGCTAATATATTTATGTGTCAATTCTATTCATTTCAACTTTACATAGCAATCTGCTCTATGAGACCTTGTTGAAAGTCTCCTGAAAGTCTAAGTAAACCACATCCACCAGGTCTCCCCTGGTCAATGCTAAAAGCTACACTTTCAAAGAATTGCCGTAGATTTGCCAAGCATGATTTCCCTTTCATAAAGCCATACTGACTTTGTCTGATTATACCACTGCTTTCCAAATGCTGTGCTATGAAATCCTTGATAAAGGACTCTCACAGCTTCACGATGTTAGGCTCACTGGTCTACAATTCCCTGTTTTCTCTCTACCTCCCTTTTTAAATAGCGGGGTTACATTCGCTTACCTCCAATCTGTCGGAACCATTCCAGAGTCCAAAGAATTTGTGAAAATAACCGTCAATTGATCTACTACTTTTAGGGCCACTTCCTTAAGTACTCTGAAATGGAGATTGTCAGGTCCTGGAGATTTATCCACCTTCAATCCCATTAATTGCCATTTCTCTACTAATACTGATTTCCTTCAGCTCCCCACTGAAACTTCTGTTTCTCAGAACGTCCGGTACATTATTCATGACTTCCTTTCGAAAGACAGAAGCAAAGTACGAATTTAGTTCCTCAGCCATTTCTTTGTTCCCCACTTTGAATTCCTCTGTTTCTGTCTGTAAGAGGCATATAATAGTTTTATTCACTTTTTCTCTTTACATACCTATAGAAACTTTTACAGTCAGTTTTTATGTTCCCCACTAGCTTACTTTCATGTTGTATTTTCCCCTTCCTAATCATTTTTCCTTTGTTTCATCATGCCTTCTTTTAAAAGTCACCTTAGCTGGTGTCCTCTGATGCTCAATCCGTTTACCAATGGGAATCTTTCTTCCCTCTGAAAGAGACCGGACTTGGTAAAATGAATCCAGTTCTTCCAGGGAAGGGAAATACACATTCAAACACCAGTGGATGCGATGAGAAATGAAATGAAATGAAATGAAAATCGCTTATTGTCACAAGTAGGCTTCAAATGAAGTTACTGTGAAAAGCCCCTAGTCACCACATTCCGGCACCTGTTCGGGGAGGCTGTTACGGGAATCAAACCATGCTGCTGGCCTGCCTTGGTCTGCTTTCAAAGCCAGCGATTTAGCCCTGTGCTAAACAGTAAAGCTAATCCTCAGTGTCATGGCTTTGAGTTATGAGGAAAAGCGCAGAAGAAAAATGGGCTTTTCAGTCAGGAAATGGTGCATTTGAGTAGTCATCTTATTGAGGTTGCTCAAGGAATAAAAAAAAATCATTAAACTAGGGCGCATGACTTCAAACTCTTAAAGGTAATTTTACAGCAGTTATCTTCAACACACATCATGACTTAATTCCCTCAATGAGCAATGGGGGCTGAAACTTTGGCACTATTAAAGAAACATCAGATAGTGCAGCAGTAGGATGCTAGCGTAACCTTCAAATGTTGAATAAAGATGGATGGAATCACTTATAATTATGCGGTAGCCTTGAAACTTGCTGCTACATATAACCATGATAGTCAGATAACATAATTCGAATGGGCCAGAAATGGCAGAAACGATCCCAGAATTGTTGCAGAGTCAGAAGGGGGCCATTCGGCACATCGCGTCTGCACCAGCTCTCCAAAGGAGCACCATGGATTTGTGTCAATTCCCTACCTTTTCCCCGCATCCTCGCACAATTTAATATCGGCAAATGCCATGTTGCGAGATTCATGCAGAGGGAAGGTTGACGCGGAGGATGAGTTCAATGAGAATGCGGTTGATGTGTTGGGATGAGAGAAAGATCTTGGGTACTTTCACAGATTTAACATCAATACTGTGAGCACAATTTTCCCTCGCAGTTAAAACAGGAAACTGGTGTGGAGATGCATACCCAGGGGCATTGAGTATAAATCCCGAGAGGTCTTTGGCCTGAGTGAAATCACATCTGGAATGCTCCAAGCAATTTTAGTCCTCTTATTTTAAAAAGGATACTCTGTCTTTGAAGGGGTACACAGAACTGTTGCAATACATATGTAGAATCCAGATGGAGAATCAGTATAGGCGGAAGTAAGAAATAACAAGGGGAAGAAGACACCTGTGGGAATACTGTTGTGATACCAGACCACATGCCAACATTTGTTAGATTACCGGACAAGAACTCCAAACAATTTTTTAACTGGTGTTCTTAACAAAGTATTCATCTCACTCAATTTCCTATCAATTTGATAAGGCCCACTAAATCTTGCTTTTAATGGTTCACCTACCATTGTACTAATACTTTCTCCCCACTAACAAGACGACAAATCTTTTGATTTCTTACTCGCCTCTATTTTCATCACGTGCTATGACAATTTTAAATACTTTCTAGCCAACTCACCTATTTAATCTCTCCCTAAAGTTTGACACATAGTCCAACAAGGTAGCCTCAGAATAGACTCACCAATTTCTCCTTAATCAATTTAAGTGGTCCTTTTACCTCATGACCAAAAATCAATATGAACGGATTGAATTTAGTTGATTCATTAGGTGCATCCCTAATTGCAAATAGCCACAAATGTAATATCTTTGTCCTTAAAGTTTGGTGCCACCTTTCGAACACTCTCTATGATGCTGGATGATACATATTTGAGGTAAATGCCTAACACCTAAACTATGCATAATTTCGCAGAATGACTTCAACATAAAATTGGATCCCTGATCTGATTGGATTCCTTTTTGTAGTCCATATCTGGTACAAAAGAAACCTTACTTAACTCCTCTACAACTCTCTTAGCAGTAACATTTCTTAATGGAATGGACTCCGAAGTCTAGCAGACACATCCATTATAGTCAACAAATACTGATTCCCACTTTTCAGCTTAGAAAGTGGTTCCACGCAATCAATTGGTACCTCAGTAAAAGGTTCCTCAATGCTGGAATGGGGATTAAGGTTTGATTACTGCTTGAGATTTTCCTATTACCTGACATGTGTGAAATGTGTGGCAAAATTCAACTACATACTTATGCAATCTGGGTAAATAAAATGTTTCTGTATTTTTGCTTGAGTTAATTTTCCTTACTCCTAAATGCCCCCCTATTGGAATCTCATGTGCTACCCACATAACCCGGTAATACCACTTGATGAACTTCTGCCCCTTTCTCATCTGCCTGAATATGTAACGGTCTCCACGACCTGATTAATGCATTACTTTCAATGTAATAACACTCTGGTTTACACTCAGATTCTGCTCCTGTGTATGCTTTCTGATACAACTGCATTATCTCTGCATCCCTCTGTTGTAATTCTACTAATTTTCCTGAACTAAAGGTATCCGTTTTATCCTCCATTTGCTCCTCTTCTTTATCAATCATCTGGTGAAAAGTTGTTTCCGATAACAGAACCCTGGCCTCCCTATCTTAACTCAATGATTTCTCCTCCTCCTGTTACACTCAACCTGTGGCTTTGTGATCTTGCTACGTCACAATCTAGAAACATCCCAGGATATGTTTCTTGTAACACCTCAGTTATTTGACTTTCTATTGGATTTTCAACCACAGTAGGCATCACTTCCACCAGTGATCCAGCTATATCATTGCCCAAGAGAAACTGTACCCCTAAAAACGCTAATTTCTCTAATACTCCTCCCACCACTTTTCACTGGATTCTCTAACCCACACGTAGGTGGCACAGTGGTTAGCGCTGCTGCCTCGCAATGGAAGTGACCTGTATTTGATTCCGACCTTGGGAAACTGTCTGTGTGGAGTTTGCATATACTCCCCGTGTCTGCGTGGGTTTCCTCCGGGTGCTCCGGTTTCCTCCCACAGTACAAAGGTGTGCAGGTGAGGTCATGATAAATTGGTCCTGAGGGTAGGATTGTAGGAATAGGTCAGGGGAAGGGCCTCGGTGGTCTTTCGAAGGGTCAGTTCAGGCTCAATTGGCGCCTTGTGCAGTGTAGGGATCTATGATTCTATGACAGTGCAATACTACTCCACTAATAATCACACATGTTACCACCTTTTATGGCAATACTTTTTCCTATCTACATATCTCCTTCTCTCTCAATATTGAAGATTGACTTGCTTCTGTATCCCGAAGATATTAAACTCCTTACCCACTCCACCTTGTACATGAACCAACCTTACCCTCACAAATAAAATATTTAAAAAGATCTGAATACCTTCTTATTGATCAACCTCTGAACTGGCTATACACTTCTGAGCTGCAGCCATTGTTTCTTTTGTCACTTTAATAAACCCCACTGACTTACCCTGTTTTGAAGAGTTTGTTTCCTGAGTACTTTTTTTAAGCTACTAACACTGTGACTTTGTATGTCCAACTTTATTACCATGACAACATGTAAGTTTTCTTATCTCACTTCCACCCGCATAAGTTTCCTTTTTAACCTGAGGGAAATCTCCTTAATATGTCCAACTAGGTCTCATTTGCCTTGAGCACCTGTAGATTGCTCATTTTTCCAATTTCTATCCTTCACAGATTGAAATTGAGAACCAAACCTTAATTTATGAACTAATTTAAAATCATCTGCTATTTCTGCTGCCTGTCTAGCAGTTTTAATCCTTCGCTCCTCCACGTGTGTTCTCACCACTGTAGGAAGTTAATCTTTAAATTCTTCCAAAATATTTATTTCCCTAAGAGCTTCATATGGTGTGGTTTATTTTTAATGCTATTATCCACCAATCAAAATTATTTTGTTTGGTTCTTTCACATCTGACCTGATTATTTCCTTAGATTTCTAAACACCTGTCCATATGCTTCTGGCACGTGTTCATATGTACTTCGTATGGATTTTCTCACCTCAACATATTCCTGAGATACCTCCTCTGATAGTGATTCGAACACTTCACTAGCTCAACCTACTAACTTTGTTTGAATGAACAATACCCACATGGTTTTTGGTCAATGTAATTGTTTAGTCACTTTCTCAAATGAGATTTAAACAAAAGCCTCCACATCTTTCTTATCAAACCTCGGCAGTGCTTGGATATATTTAAACATATCCCTCCTATGTTTTTGATATGGGTAGGAGAGGAGGGGGGGGGGGGGGGTTACTCCTTCCTCTAGACTTTCCGCAGCATCTGCATTTTATTGCAATCCTTTAAGTTTCTAATCTCTGTGCAGTTCCTTTTTCTGAAGTTCTAAATCTCTCTCCTTGTCTCTTTCCTCTGTCATTGCTGCTTTCACCTTTTCTTTTTCTCCTGCTTCTCTTTTCTTTTCATTTTCATCCCTTTGCTAATCTTTCCACATCACGTTTCCTCATTTACATTGCCTTTTGATAAGCTCTCTCATTTTCCTGCATTTCTACGTTTTTTTATTTGTATTTGAATTTTAGCTCATTCGAAAGAATCAGACTGTGTCTCTTCCAAATTTAAATGCTGAGCTGTCACTTGAATAATCTCCACCTTCCTCACCCCTGGAGGGAAAGCCAACTGCAGCTTGACCACCAGCGTTGTTGTAACCAGTCTTTGTAAACCAACCACAGTGCCATCTTCCACAACCAGAAAACACTTAGCCACTGAAAGAACCATTTTACCAGTCACTCTCTATTAAAACTGACAAGAGTATCATCATTTGAAAGAAGGTACCAGTTTCTCACAGACGTTGTTGTTTAATTCAATAATCCTAACCAAACTAGGATTATACCTTTTAATCCCAGACAAGCCCCCAATTTTGTTCATAGACCAGCCCCCAACACTTGTTAGGATACTGGACAAGAACCCCACACAGTTTTTTTTACCAATCTGTAAAATTGTGAGGAAAAGATACTTCACCCCATCAGCGATGACTCTGACCACTAGGTATTTTTTAATGTGAAAACAAACTTTAATTTAAACACAGAATTAACTACATTAACACCAAAGAAAATAGCTTTTCAGTTATCAGTAAAACAGTTTGTAAACACAAGGAAAGAATTAAACTTATTAACTATACCTGCTTCTCACGTCAATAAGCAACCCAATACAGTTCAAATGCCACTTATAAATACAGTTAACAAACAGATTACTTGTTTACTTGTGTCGACCTTTGCATATAGAGAGACCCTTTCAGGGGTAGAACCAGTACACTTCAGATCAATCTAGCGGCATTTGGCAAAACTGTAGTTCAACTTAAAGTGCTTCTATCTTGCCACTCAATTTCTATGGCAAACTGTAAAACTACAGACAGACGTGGCTCCTCTCATGACCTGCTCAGCGAGGACTAATTGCAACCCCTTAGAAATCTTCTACTCTTCAGGGATTCTTCAACAATCATAACAATATTCCATTAGCCCTCTATATGTAAACAAGTAAATGATTAGAATCAATCATAACTTCACATTTTGTGACCTCTTAGTTACAGTTGAAGTATACACACACAGGCTGAGTACCTTAATCTGTGTTCTTAAATAATATCATTGTAAAAATATATACCTTAGCCCAGACTTTTAATAACATTGCTGCCATAACTATGAAAATTAATACAAAACAATTTCTACATTCATTCCACTGGTCTACAGGCCCCCAAACAGTAGCCAAACTATAGGATGGAGAATTAATGTTTTGAGTGTTACGTTTTCTCATGTAACATTTCCATTTAATTGCAGGCTGGAATTTACTGGTTAAATTTAGTGGATTATTTCTGCACTGGATGGATAGTCATTATAACAGCTCTGTTGGAACTTGTTGGCCTAAGCTGGATCTATGGTAAGTAAGACATGAAAAGTGCTGAAACAAAATAAAATAATGAAATTAAAAAGTTCTTCAGAAAAATCCACACGGTAGAATTGGGTGAGTCGGTGCAGATAGTTCATCATATTCAATGCCCTCATTAATTGATAAAGGTTTTTCCCCATTTGTTTTCAAAAGCCAATGCGAGGCAGGCAGTGCCTCACGCATACTTGACTCATGAATTCTGTCACATTATAGCTGATTGTAGTCGGGATCAATTTTCCTGCTGCCATCTCCCTGCTGATTGCTGATGGGGATTGTTTTTTAAGAATCTTCATTCTTGACTCAATCAGTTAACAATTTCTTCCAACCATCAAGGTGGATTGAACAACAGGATAGATTCAGCTTCAGTGCACTTATGATGTTTATTATGAGCTCATTGGATCAATTTGCTGTTCCTCAGCTCAAAGACTGAATTGATGCTCCTCCATTCTGATGACAGGGGCCAGATCTGAAAAACGAGCCTTTCCTAGAGTAAGTTATAACAAACATTTTACTTCCACAGGGCAGCACGGTGGCGCAGTGGTTAGCATTGATGCCTCACGGCGCCGAGGTCCCAGGTTCAATCCCGGCTCTGGGTCACTGTCTGTGTGGGGTTTGCACATTCTCCCCAAAGATATGCAGTGTAGATGGATTGGCCACGCTAAATTGCCCTTAATTGGAAAAAATGAATTGGGCAATCTAATTTTTTTTTTAAAAATCAGTCTGGTGACAGGGAACAATTGACTCATTCTGTTTGTAATCATGAGAGATCCCTTCTCTGATTTAACCTGTTTATTAGTGACACCTTGAATGAGAATTTATAGCAAGCTACCAAACTGATCCAACATCTAGTACTGGATGAGCAGAAATTTCCTTTAATTAAATATTGGACGATTGAAGTCCCAGTCCCCACTCAAAACACCATTCCCTGAATTCCTTCCCACCCACTGGGGACAGTTTCAAAATAAGCTAATCTGTTTACAACCTTTGGTGTCACAATCGATCCTGAGATGAAGCCTGCCCTCGTAAGCTGACTTTGTCCCCTCTGTAATATTACTCGACCACGCCCCACTCTCAACTCACCTGCTGCGAAAACTGTCACCAATGCCTTTATTGGGCAGCACGGTGGCGCAGTGGATAGCACTGCTGCCTCACGCTGCCGAGGTCCCAGGTTCGATCCCGGCTCTGGGTTGTTAGACATTTAGCTGCTGTTGTATAAAGAGTCAAAGGTTCTGCTCCTTTTCACCAACACCTTTATTTCACTTCAACAGACTCTGCACAAAATTCTGTCATCACATCACCTGACACAAAGGTCACCTGAAGCCCCTTTACAAGTGTCGATTATTGGATACTTAACATAAATGAGACAACTAATTGGAATGTCTCGTAACCCATCACTTAACAGTCTGCCCTTCCTTGGAGAAAAAATAATTCGGTGAAAACAAAATTACATGAAACTCAAAAATACACATGCAATTTCCCCCCTTCTTTTTTTTCATCTCTGGAAGAAAAAAAGCAGTCACAGAAACAGGCGCCCTTCATTAATAATATCCAAAAGTTTCTGTGAACTAGCTCCTTTTTTTTGTAAAACAGTCTGACAATTGATAGCCACTATCGACCCATTTAATTTTTGCTATTTCTCCTCTGTCCAACATCTGCTTCAAACTTGCAATGTCCTTTTTCATTGAAACTTTTTGTAGAGTGCACATTTTCCCACAGGGATTGATTGTCAATGTGACATTCAATAGGTATATTACCCAAATCCCTGATTCCCAAAATTTCTGTCAATATCTGAGATATATAAAAGGCCATATCCACCACCTCTACAAGGCTTAACGTCTCAGCAGCCAAAGTGCTTTCGAGCACTCTCCTTATTTTCTTTGTTTCCCACACAAGAGGGCAACATTTACCATTGTTCCCCAATAGGAAAATTATAAAACCTCCTGTGCTTGAAACCCCATCACATAAATTTGCACAGGACGCATCACTATAAACTATGAGTTTCAAGTGCCTAAGGTCACCTAAAACCGGGAACCTCAAAACACACTCCTGCATTTTAACTTGACCAACGTTTTATTTACTCTTATTATGTCTTCCACTTTGGGATAATTCATTTTTGTACTCAACTCTAAGACATCAAAACTCACGGCCGGTCTAGTCTGTCTACCTAAGCAATTCAGTTGCCCAATTGAACTTCGCAGTTGCTCTTTTTCCATCTTTGAAACCATTGCGTCTTTTTGTGAAACCCGGCCACGACTAATTGCTATTGGGCTGATGCTTTCCAAATACGATTGCTGACGTAAAGTTGTCCCTAACTTAGTCTGTCCGATTTCCAGTCCAATATATTTAAATGCACCGGAAGCCTGACTTCCAACCCTGAATTCTTTCCTCAAACCAGAGATTACAATAGCTTCGAAATCACTCGTCCCACCCCACAAAAAATCATCGACATGCATCATAAAGGTGCCAGAAAGATTTCCTTTATAGTGCCAGTAAAACATTGCCGGATCTGCTTTCAACTGGCAACAGCCTAACTTTAACAAAACTGACCTTACCGAAAAATACCAGACTCTATATGCATCATTTAATCTATATACACATTTGTTCAACTTCCAGAGTACCCCTTCTGCGTTAGCTGCCTCTTTAGGAGGATGGAGAAAAATGTCTCTCTGGAGCTGATGACCCTTCAAAAAGGCAGCTTTTATATCTATAGATTTGCATTCCCATGCTTTTGTGGCTAATAGAGCCAAGATGATCTTTAAAATAATCTTTCCTGCCGTAGGTGAATCTACCCTTAAATCCTGACTTCTAAGTTTTCATCAAATCCCCTTGCCACAAGCCTAGCCTTTGCCTTATAAGTTTCATCCGGAAGAACCTTTTCCGTGCAAATCCATCTGTGGGTTAGAGCTCTTTGTCCCCTATCTGGTACTTCCGTGTATACCCCAGATTCACTCCAACTATGCAGTTCTTGCTGTTTGGCATCTTTGATAACTTTTTCATTTAATTTATTGGAAGCCACCAAAATCTCACGTACATGTGGGCTTCTACTCCTATTAGTATTGGTAGTCTTACCCATGTTCCGAGACCTTGATCAACTACGCCCCCTTTCCCGCCTGGTATCTCGTTCAGTACTGCGACTGCTTGATCTTTCCCTTCTGCTGTGGGATGTCCTTTCTATAGTTTTCCTGCGGACCCGTTCACTATCCGATGAACGATCTGAACTGGCACTGCGTTTCTGTGCCCTCCATTTTTGAACTTTGTGTTCCCAATCCATTGTCTTGACTCCCTCCCCTGAATGCTGCACATTCAACCAATGTTTATACTTCCCAGTGGCCTTCCCTGCTCTACTAATAACAGTTGCATTCTTCCATTGACTAGACTCTTCTGACAAGTAAGTCATTTTTGTACCAACTTTTGGCAGTTGTCTTTTTGGAAAAATGGCCTGTTAGAAATCATCAGAAACCCTGTCTATATCAGTTAACTGGTCCTCATAGTTCTGTAATACGTGCGTACCAGATTATCCTGGTTCCTCGTCATGTCTGTCTGCTCTGTCTAAATTTGAAAATTTGTAGTCTGTATCCATTATCCTTGATGAATGTACCCTAACAGTTTGATTGCCATGTTGCAAAATAATTGTTTTGCCATCTATGCCTATGGTCTTCCCTGGGCTTTTCCATTCATTACAATTGTCTCTCTTATAGTATACTATGTCTCCTTGCTGAAAAACGGTATTTGATGGCCGTACATTATGCCTTACAGCTCTACGAATTCTTTCAGAGACTTCTCCTTCCAAAAAAGCTTTTCTACTGCTATCTAATGCATTTAAATGCTCAGCAAAGGCAGGGCTAATTGTAGACCTTTCCCAAGCTGGAGGCTGGTCATCCAAAATGGACGGAATTTTAGGATTTTTACCAAACACTAATTGATAGGGACTATAGCCCCCAACCATCTGCAATGAATTCTTTGCATGTACTGCCCATGCTAAAGCTGAATGTAGCTTGCAATTCGGTCTATCTGCCAAAATCTTCCAGAGCATGGTTTCTTTCACAGATACCATTACTAAATGGGCTTTCCGCAGCCATATTCATAACTGTGATATTCATGTTTTCATACATATCCCTAAACTCATCATTAGCAAATTCTCCCCCATTGCCTGTAAGGAATTTTGCCGGTGGGCCCATTCCCTCCCCTATCCATTTTTCCACGATTTGATCCAGAATTACTGTCTTTTCTTTACTTTGTGCAATCGTTGATTGACTAAATATGGTTGCTAAATCTACAAAATGCAAAATAAATATATTATTGGCTTTATCCCAGATCTTAAGATCCATGGCCACACTGTCGTTAAAATCCCTGGTCAAAGGTAGGGTTACTATCGGTCGTGCTAGTGTCCTTCTGTACTTCTTACAAACTTCACAGCAATCACTAACCTGTTCTATCAGTTTAGTGTAGTCTTCATCCCTTACCTCTGCATCCTTTAATAAATTATTCAGTCTCCGAGGAGACGGATGCGCAAATTGCCTATGCAGTTTTAATACAACAAGCTTTTTATCAGCTAAAGTCCCATTTTCAACTGCCATTAACACATACTTAATAACTCTACTTGAAATATTATTTGTCAATAATGGAATACATAGTTTCCCGACTGTGTACATTGTAAGTACACCGTCTTTCCAAAAACTGTTGCCTTATCCTGTTCCATATCCTGTTTCATGTGTGCTTTCTTCAGCAACGGTCTGCTCAGAAGCAAAGGTATCTCACTTGATACAACATCCGTGCTAATGAAATGATACACTCCAGCAATATTGCAAGGGATTACTACTCTTTTCAGCGACTTCACAGTATTATCATCCCCAAACCTGAAACTTGCGAAACTTTCAAATTCCTTAACCTTGTTACGATTTTCAGCATTCAAGGAGTCCAGATAATATTTTAACCAGTCAATTCCACACACAGTAGATGTGCAGCCACTGTCCAATACAGCACAATTGAAAGATTCTGCAACCAACACCCTCATTACCGGTGTAAAACCGCTTGTTAATAGAACAATGCCTTCTTCCTAGTCACTATCTTTTTCCTCTTCTGACTCTTCTGTGTCACGTGTCGCTTCAAACACTCTATTATTATTTTTTTAAAAATATATTTTATTCAAGATTTTTTGGCCAAACATAACAATACGTAGTGTTTCTTTTACACAACAATAAAGCAATATAAATAACAGTGGCCAGTTTTAAACAAATAAATAAATAATATATAAACAAAAACAAAAACTAAACTAAATGGCAACTGCCTTGTCAAAAATAAATACTCTCCAAAGATATACTCCAATAGTCCAATATACAATTACCTATAACAAATGCCTATACATATACAATAACATCCCTGAGAGTCCGTCCGATTCCTCCCCCCCCCCTCCCCCCCCCCCCCTCCCCCCTGGTTTCTGCTGTTGTCTTCTTCTTTTCCATTCCCTCTATCTTTCTGTGAGGTAGTCGACGAACGGTTGCCACCGCCTGGTGAACCCCTGAGCCGAACCCCTTAATACGAACTTAATCCGTTTTAACTTTATAAACCCTGCCATGTCGTTTATCCAGGTCTCCACACCCAGGGGTTTGGCTTCCTTCCACATTAACAATACCCTGCGCCGGGCTACTGGGGACGCAAAGGCCAACACATCAGCCTCTCTCACCTCCTGCACTCCCGGCTCTTCTGCAACCCCAAATATAGCCAACCCCCAGCTTGGTTCGACCCGGACCCCCACCACCTTCGAAAGCACCTTTGCCACCCCCACCCAGAACCCCTGTAGTGCCGGGCATGACCAGAACATGTGGGTGTGATTCGCTGGGCCTCTCGAGCATCTCGCACACCTATCCTCTACCCTAAAAAATTTACTAAGCCGTGCTCCAGTCATATGCGCCCTGTGTAACACCTTAAATTGTATCAGGCTTAGCCTGGCACACGAGGACGATGAGTTAACCCTATGTAGGGCATCAGCCCACAGCCCCTCCTCAATCTCTTCCCCCAGCTCTTCTTCCCATTTCCCTTTCAGCTCATCTACCATGATCTCCCCCTCGTCCCTCATTTCCCTGTATATGTCCGACACCTTACCATCCCTCCCCCATGTCTCTGAGATCACTCTATCATGCACCTCCTGCGTCGGGAGCTGCGGGAATTCCCTCACCTGTTGCCTCGCAAAATCCCTCAGTTGCATATACCGAAATGCATTCCCTTGGGGCAACCCATATTTTTCCGTCAGCACTCCCAGACTCGCAAACGTCCCATCTACAAACAGATCTCTCAATTGTACTACCCCAGCTCTTTGCCATGCTCCAAATCCCCCATCCATTCTCCCCGGAACAAACCTATGGTTATTTCTTATCGGGGACCGCACCGAGGCTCCCGTCCTTCCCCTATGCCATCTCCACTGCCCCCAAACTTTCAATGTAGCCACCACCACCGGGCTTGTGGTGTATTTCTTTGGTGAGAACGGCAACGGCGCCGTCACCATTGCTTGTAGGCTAGTCCCCCTACAGGACGCCCTCTCCAATCTCTTCCACGCCGCTCCCTCCCCTTCTTCCATCCACTTACACACCATTGAAATATTGGCGGCCCAGTAGTACTCACTTAGGCTCGGTAGTGCCAGCCCCCCCCTGTCCCTACTACGCTGCAAGAATCCCCTCCTCACTCTCAGGGTCTTCCCAGCCCACACAAAACTCATAATACTCTTCTCGATTCTTTTGAAAAAAGCCTTCGTGACCACCACCGGGAGGCACTGAAACACAAAAAGGAATCTCGGGAGGACCACCATTTTAACCGCCTGCACCCTACCTGCCAATGACAGGGACACTATGTCCCATCTCTTAAAGTCCTCCTCCATCTGTTCCACCAACCGCGTTAAATTAAGCCTATGTAATGTATCCCAATTCTTGGCTATCTGGATCCCCAAGTACCGGAAGTCCCTTGTTACCTTCCTCAATGGTAAAGCATCTATTTCTCTGCTCTGCTCCCCTGGATGCACCACAAACAACTCACTTTTCCCCATGTTCAGTTTATACCCTGAAAAATCTCCAAACTCCCCAAGTATCCGCATTATCTCTGGCATCCCCTCCGCCGGGTCCGCCACATACAGCAACAAATCATCCGCATACAGAGATACCCGGTATTCTTCTCCCCCCCTGAGTACTCCCCTCCACTTCCTGGAACCCCTCAATGCAATGGCCAGGGGTTCAATCGCCAGTGCAAACAATAACGGGGACAGAGGACATCCCTGCCTCGTCCCTCTATGGAGCCGAAAATACTCAGACCCCCGTCCATTCGTGACCACGCTCGCCATCGGGGCCCTATACAGCAACTGTACCCATCTGATATACCCATCCCCAAAGCCAAATCTCCTCAGAACCTCCCACAAATTATCCCACTCTACTCTATCAAATGCTTTCTCGGCATCCATCACCACCACTATCTCCGCTTCCCCCTCTGGTGGGGGCATCATCATTACCCCTAGCAGCCTCCGTATATTTGTATTCAGCTGTCTCCCCTTCACAAACCCAGTTTGGTCCTCATGAACCACCCCCGGGACACAATCCTCTATCCTCGTTGCCATTACCTTGGCCAGAATCTTAGCGTCCACATTCAGGAGGGAAATGGGCCTATAAGACCCGCATTGCAGCAGGACTTTTTCCTTCTTTAGGAGGAGCGATATCGTTGCCTCTGACATAGTCGGGGGCAGCTGCCCCCTTTCCCTCGCCTCATTCAAGGTTCTCATCAGTAGCGGGGCCAGCAAGTCCATATATTTCCTGTAGAATTCAACTGGGAATCCGTCTGGTCCCGGGGCCTTCCCCGCCTGCATGCTCCCAATCCCTTTCACTACTTCCTCCGTCTCAATCTGTGCTCCCAGTCCCACCCTCTCCTGCTCCTCCACCTTAGGAAATTCCAGCTGATCCAGAAAGCACATCATTCTCTCCTTCCCATCCGGGGGCTGAGCTTCATATAATCTTTCGTAAAATGCCTTGAACACTCCATTCACTCTCTCCGCTCCCCGCTCCATCTCTCCCTCCTCATCTCTCACCCCCCCTATCTCCCTCGCTGCTCCCCTTTTCCTCAGTTGGTGGGCCAGCAACCTGCTCGCCTTCTCCCCGTATTCGTACTGTACACCCTGTGCCTTCCTCCATTGTGCCTCTGCATTACCCGTAGTCAACAAGTCAAATTCTACATGTAGCCTTTGCCTTTCCCTGTACAGTCCCTCCTCCGGTGCCTCCACATATTGTCTGTCCACCCTCAGATGTTCTTTCAACAACCGCTCCCTTTCCCGACCCTCCTGCTTTCCTTTATGTGCCCTAATAGATATCAGCTCCACTCTAACCACTGCCTTCAGCGCCTCCCAGACCACTCCCACCTGAACCTCCCCATTATCATTGAGTTCCAAGTACCTTTCAATACACCCCCTCACCCTTAAACACACCCCCTCATCTGCCAATAATCCCATGTCCATTCTCCAGGGTGGATGCTGTTGTTTTTCTTCCCGTATCTCCAGGTCCACCCAATGTGAAGCGTGATCCGAAATAGCTATAGCCGTGTACTCCGTCCCCGTCACCTTCGGGATCAGTGCCCTTCCCAAAACAAAAAAATCTATTCGTGAATAAACTTTGTGGACGTAGGAGAAAAACGAAAACTCCTTACTCCTAGGCCGACTAAATCTCCAGGGGTCTACTCCTCCCATCTGCTCCATAAAGTCCTTAAGCACCTTAGCTGCAGCCGGCCTCCTTCCGGTCCTGGACCTCGATCTGTCCAGCCCTGGGTCCAGCACCGTATTAAAATCTCCACCGATTACCAACTTCCCCACCTCTAGGTCCGGGATACGTCCTAACATACTCCTCATAAAGTTGGCATCATCCCAGTTCGGGGCATATACGTTCACTAAGACCACCGCCTCCCCTTGCAATTTGCCACTCACCATCACGTATCTGCCCCCACTATCCGCCACTATGGCCTTTGCCTCAAACATTACCCGCTTCCCCACTAGTATGGCCACCCCCCTGTTTTTTGCGTCTAGCCCCGAATGAAACACCTGCCCCACCCATCCTTTGCGTAGTCTGACCTGGTCTATCAGTTTCAGATGCGTCTCCTGAAGCATAACCACATCTGCCTTAAGTTTCTTTAGGTGTGCGAGTACCCGTGCCCTCTTAATCGGCCCGTTCAGCCCTCTCACATTCCACGTGATCAACCGGGTTGGGCGGCTCTTTACCCACCCCCCCCCTTGTCGACTAGCCATCCCCTTTTTTAATCCAGCTCCTCACCCGGTTCCCACGTAGCCGTATCTCCCCCCAACGGCGCCCTCCCGCCCCGACCACCCCACCCCATACCAGCTCCCCCTTCTCCCCAGCAGCAGCAACCCAGTTAACCCCCCCCCTCCCCCCGCTAGATCCCCCACTAGCGTAATTGCACCCCCCATGTTGCTCCCAGAAGTCAGCAAACTCTGGCCGACCTCGGCTTCCCCCCGTGACCTTGGCTCACACTGTGCGAGGCCCCCTCCTTCCTGCTTCCCTGTTCCCGCCATGATTACCATAGCGCGGGAACAAAGCCCACGCTTCCCTTTTGGCCCCGCCCCCAATGGCCGGCGCCCTCAGCTCCTCATCCTCCCACCCCCCCTCCCCCACAACATGGGGAAGAGAGAAAAGTTACAGGGTCGCAGGATTAACAACTTGGGAAGTCATCTCCTCCCCCTTTTTCCCCCCCCTTCACCCCACATATTCACCCCACCACTTTGTCCCAAACGTTCTTTTTCTGGCCCGCTCACTCCAGTTTCTCCTCGACAATAAATGCCCACGCCTCATCTGCCGTTTCAAAGTCGTGGTGTTTCCCTTGATGTGTGACCCACAGTCTTGCCGGCTGCAGCATTCCAAATTTAACCTTCCTTTTGTGCAGCACTGCCTTGGCCCGATTAAAGCTTGCCCTCCTTCTCGCCACCTCCGCACTCCAATCTTGATATACGCGGATCACCGCGTTCTCCCACCTACTGCTCCGAGTTTTCTTTGCCCATCTGAGGACCATCTCTCTGTCCTTATATCGGAGAAATCTCACCACTATGGCTCGAGGAATTTCTCCAGCCCTCAGTCTTCGCGCCATAACCCGATAGGCTCCCTCCACCTCCAGCGGACCCATAAGACCATAAGACCATAAGACATAGGAGTGGAAGTAAGGCCATTCCGCCAATCGAGTCCACTTCACCATTCAATCATGGCTGATTTCAACTCCATTTACCCGCGCTCTCTCCATAGCCCTTAATTCCTCGAGAAATCAAGAATTTATCAACTTCTGTCTTAAAGACACTCAACGTCCCGGCCTCCACCGCCCTCTGTGGCAATGAATTCCACATACCCACCACTCTCTGGCTGAAGAAATTTCTCCTCATCTCTGTTCTAAAGTGACTCCCTTTTATTCTAAGGCTGTGCCCCCGGGTCCTAGTCTCCCCTGCTAATGGAAACAACTTCCCTACGTCCCTAAGCCATTCATTATCTTGTAAGTTTCTATTAGATCTCCCCTCAACCTCCTAAACTCCAATGAATATAATCCCAGGATCCTCAGACGTTCAACGTATGTTAGGCCGACCATTCCTGGGATCATCCGTGTGAATCTCCGCTGGACCCGCTCCAGTGCCAGTATGTCCTTCCTGAGGTGTGGGGCCCAAAATTGCTCACAGTATTCTAAATGGGGCCTAACTAATGCTTTATAAAGCTTCAGAAGTACATCCCTGCTTTTATATTCCAAGCCTCTTGAGATGAATGACAACATTGCATTTGCTTTCTTAATTACGGACTCAACCTGCAAGTTTACCTTTAGAGAATCCTGGACTAGGACTCCCAAATCCCTTTGCACTTCAACATTATGAATTTTGTCACCGTTTAGAAAATAGTCCACGCCTCTATTCTTTTTTCCAAAGTGCAAGACCTCGCACTTGCCCACGTTGAATTTCATCAGCCATTTCTTGGACCACTCTCCTAAACTGTCTAAATCTTTCTGCAGCCTCCCCACCTCCTCCATACTACCTGCCCCTCCACCTATCTTTGTATCATCGGCAAACTTAGCCAGAATGCCCTCAGTCCCGTTATCTAGATCGTTAATATATAAAGAGAACAGCTGTGGTCCCAACACTGAACCCTGCGGGACACCACCCGTCGGGGCCTCCGATCCCATTAACGAGTGCAGCATCGTGCTCACATATGCCCCGACGTCCGCCCCTTCTACACCTTCGGGAAGACCAAGAATCCTTAAATTTTTCCTCCTCGCATTATTCTCCAGCACCTCCAGCCTTTCCACACACCTTTTGTGTTGTGCCTCGTGCATCTCTGTCTTCACCACCAGGCCCTGTATGTCGTCCTCATTCTCAGCAGCCTTTGCCTTCACGACCCGAAGATCCTGTTCCTGGGTCTTTTGCTCCTCCTTTAGCCCCTCAATCGCTTGTAATATCGGGGCCAACAGCTCCTTCTTTATCTCCTTTTTAAGTTCTTCCACGCAACGCCGCAGGAACTCTTGTTGGTCAGGGCCCCATATTAAACTGCCTCCTTCCGACGCCATCTTGCTTTGTGCCTGCCTTCCTGGCCGCTGCTCAAGAGGATCCACCGCATTCCGGCCACTTTCCTCTCCTTTTTCCATCCGTGTCCAGGGGGGATTCCATTCTGGTTTACCGCACAGTGTTTTTTGCCATTAAAATTGCCGTTGGGGCTCCTGTTAAGAGCCCAAAAGTCCGTTCCACCGGGAGCTGCTGAAACGTGCGACTTAGCTGGTCATCGCTGCACCCGGAAGTCTCCAAGCACTCTATTATAATGTGTTGGACAGTTGAAAGCATAATGGTATTGAGAGTCACATTGAAAACATCGATTTATCATGCCCCGTGCATTTCTGGGGTTCATCTTCCTTTTGTAGGTTCTAACTAGGTTTCTGTCTTCATAATTTCCGGGTCCCAATCTCCTTCTCTCGTCTTGGAGCCTGTTCTTAGCCTTACGATTTCGCCATCCTGTTAGTAGTGTATCTTCCATATTCTGCATTATTGCAGGCTGACCTATTTGGGTCATCAGAGCCATCAGAATCAAACGTTTCCCCAGAAACTTTTTTAAAGCTTCTGTCATCTGATCGAATAAGGTATCTTGATCCGCAAACTGAACTCCTGTCAAAACCAGGAGCATATCCATGTTGCTTACTCTAGCACAGTCAAGTAATTTAAAGGCCAACACAGACTGTGGAAATTCCAGGTTGTGTTTCTGCAACCTTTTATATAGTCTGTCAAATTCCATTATATAGTCTTCGATGGAGAAATCCTCTATTTTCCAGAACCTATCAAAATGCGGCCATGCTTCATCCGCACTTAACAAGTCATCCTTTTTATATATTTTATCCACATAAAGTAATAGTCTCCAGACCTTCTTCTGAGTCTAACTCTTCCAATTCCAGCTCAGAAAATACTTTGTTCCGATTTTACTGTCATAAGGTAGAGAAAGAGCCAATGCCATACCTTGTTTTCTCTTTCCCAAGGTAGTTACCTTAGTCCACATAACTACTGCACTTCTCCATTGGTCGTACGATCCCCTTTCAGAAAATAAGGGGGGGTAGTCATATCCGGCCATCTTTATCCTAGGTTCAGCCATGTATCTTTTTTTTTCTTCTCCCCTCACTCCTTGGTTTGGTCTGGAAAAGTTGTACCTTTCAACCCTTCACATTTGTACAGCAACCATCCTCTGCTACCATTTGTTAGATGTTTAGCTGCTGTTGTATCAAGAGTCAACGGTTCTGCTCCTTTTCACCAACACCTTTATTTCACTTGAACAGACTCTGCACAAAACTCTACCATCACATCACATGACACAAAGGCCACCTGAAGCCCCTTTCCATACCAGTTGTCATGATATCCATAATTACATATCACGGTGCAATCACACACACACACTGATGGACAGGTCGACGGACCAATCAACACACACGCAACATCACAGCCAATCACCAGTGAGAGCACACGCACTATAAAACAGGGAACACCACAGTTCCCGCGCATTCCAGCAGGAGATAGCTCAGAGCACAGAGCTCACAGCGTGTCACTCAGACATACACCATGTGCTGAGTGCCTCTCTAGAATAGTGCTAGGGCTGGGCCACAGGTTAACTGGTGAAGTACGAACCACAGCCAGAAGTTAACAGTTGTTATTATTCAGAACAATAAAACAGAGTTGTACCATCTACAACCGTGTTGGTTCGTTTGTGTATCGGAACACCCAACACAACATGATACCAGGATTGGAAACTCCCCAGCAACTGTGAGACCTACCTGCACATCTTCAGAGATCTGCCATTCTGTGCCATGGACACCATCAGCCCGCCGCAGCCGCTCCAAATCGCTGGAAATCTCGGCGTCAACTGGAAGCTGATTAACCAGCGCTTCCAGCTCTTCCTAGAAGTCACAGACAGGGAGAATGCATCGGATACCAGAAAAATCGCCCTCCTCCTCTCCACTGCAGGGCAACACGCCATCCACATCTACAACTCCCTGGTGTTCGCGGAAGGCGAGGACAAGACGAAGTACAAGACGGTCCTTCTAAAACTTGAGCAACACTTCAGCGTCGAAGTGAATGAGAGCTTCGAGAGGTACCTCTTCAAGCAGCGCCTGCAGGATAAGGATGAGCCTTTTCAGTCCTTTTTGATGCACCTCCGTATCCTCGCGCAGTCCTGCGGCTATGAGGCCACCTCCGATTCCATGATTCTGGACCAGATAGTTTTTGGGGTCACCTCGAACACCCTATGCCAGCAGCTCCTCAAAATAAAGAGCCTCACCCTAGCCACCGCCATCGAAACCTGCGTCCTCCACGAAAATGCGACCAGCCGGTACTCCCAATACCAGGCGGCCGAATCGGCAAGGCAGGGGTCCTACGAGGCCGAGCGGGTCCAGTCGATCGAGTTCCTCCCGGCACGTGGCCCAGAGGAGGGCGGCCATTTTGCGCGCTTTCCGAGGCCTCCCGCGGTTGTACGCACCAAAAGAGGGGACGTCGACGCAGAGCGACGCAACGCGCAGGCGTGCTCTACGAAGGACCAAACTGCACATGTGCGATGACGCAACGAACGCCATGACGTCATGACGTGCGGCAACTGTGGATCCGCACATTTAAAGCGGCAATGTCCAGCCAAAACTAGACAATGCCTCCTCTGTGGCAAGATGGGCCACTACGCTGCCTGCTGTCGAGCAGCTCAACCTGCCAACGCTCCCCAATTCCGCCAGCCTCGCAGGGACGTGCGGGCCATTCGGCCTCCATACACCGAGTCATACCCTGACGACGTACAGACCGGTGACACCGACGACCGGGAAGCCTTCCGCATTGCGGTGATAGACAGAAATCGGATGTCCCCAAGTAGGACCCACCAGCCGATGCCAGTGCACAGCGTTCATCCGGGCGATGAATGGTGTGCCACCCTAACGGTCAACCCGAATTCGTCGCCCACCTACTAGGCTGGACTTATGAGCCTGTTTGCACATTGGACTCACTGAATTGTTATGCAACGATGTTAACGTGTTTCTCTTTTTTGTCGTTCCAGGAGTTCTCTTTCGATATTTGATGATTGCACTTGTTTTGTTTGTGGTACAACCTCGTTGATATGTTGCACCTGACACCCTCCTATGTATATAGTTTAGCCTGATGTAAATATTGCACACACATACTGAGTCGCACTCAGTACACACCAATCTTTATTACCATGTAGGCACATATTCTTGTGAAAAGGGGGGAATGTCATGATATTCATATTTACATATCATGGTGCAATCACACACACACACTGATGGACAGGTCGACGGACCAATCAACACACATGCAACATCACAGCCAATCACCAGTGAGAGCACACGCACTATAAAACAGGGAACACCACAGTTCCCGCGCATTCCAGCAGGAGATAGCTCAGAGCATAGAGCTCACAGCGTGTCACTCAGACATACACCATGTGCTGAGTGCCTCTCTAAGATAGTGCTAGGGCTGGGTCCACAGGTTAACTGGTGAAGTACGAACCACAGCCAGAAGTTAACAGTTGTTATTATTCAGAACAATAAAACAGAGTTGTACCATCTACAACCGTGTTGGTTCGTTTGTACATCGGAACAACCAACACGACACCAGTGTCAATTATTGGATACTTAACATGAATGAGACAACTAATTGGAATGTCTCTCTTAACCCATTACTTAACATGTGTTACTGTCTGTGTGGATTTTTCACATTCTCCCCATGTTTGCGTGGGTTTCTCCCCCACAACCCAAAGATGTGCACAGTAGGTGGATTCGCCACATTAAATTACCCCATAATTGGAAAAAAATAATTGGGCACTCTAAAATTAAAAAAAACCCAATACCTTCATTACCTCCTTGAATATTCCAATACAGTCCTGGTTGGTCTCCCACAATCTATTCACCGTAAACTTGACGTCATTCAAAACTCTGCTGCCCTTGTCTTAAATAGTGTCAAGCCTTTTTTCCCCTCTTATCCTAATGTTTGCTGATCTCATTGGCTCCCAGTCAAGCAACATCTTGATTTTAACATTCTCATCCTTGGTTTCAAATCCTTCTACACCTTGCCCCTCTCTATCTCTGTAATCTTCTCCAATCCTACAATGCTCCTAAATATCTGCACTCCTCCCAATTCTAATTGATATGCCATTGTTAGTCCTGCCTCCAGTTCCCAATGCCCCAAGCTCTTGAATTCTTTCCATAAACCTCTCAGACTCTCCACCTTGCATTCTTCCTTGAAGGGACTGTTTAAAATCTATCTATTTGCCCAAGCTCATCTGATCTAACACTTCGGTAACCAGGTGTCATACCTTGTCTTCGAATGCTCCTGTAAAGTGCCTCGCAACATTTCATTATGTCAAAACCTACATAAATATAAATAGTTATTGTTGAAGATGGAAAAATATGTGTCTCTTTGCTTTCTTGATGTTACAGGGGTAAACAGATTCATCAAGGATATTGAGATGATGATTGGGGAAAGGACCTGGCTCTTCTGGCTGTGGTGGAGAGTCTGTTGGGTTTTTGTCTCCCCATGTTTGCTGGTGGTAAGGAGATGTTAGATTTTTTTCCGAATTTAAATTAAAAATAACACTGCAGATAATCTCTAATTTTGTATTTGACCTTGCTTTGTGCATTCATTTCATTCAGGTAATCCTAATTTGGTCATTATCAACATTAGCCCCACTAACGTATGGATCTGTTGAATACCCTGCCTGGGCCACAGCACTTGGCTGGTGCATGATAAGCTTCAGCATTGTGTGGATCCTCATTGTTGCCATTGGGAGAATTGTCCAGGCTAAGGGCTCCACCATGTGTCAGGTACAAAAACATCTTGATATCTTTTCAAGGTTAAGGAAAAGAGGACACAATATTGGGCTGTGAAGTGGTCCTAATTTCAACATTTAGAACCAAAATGTTATCCAGGCTGCTTCTGCCCATTTCTGGCATGGGCCCCACCTTGACAAGGGCATTAGCGCAGGAGTGGTAAACATGTATCAGAAGGATTTCATCAGTAGATAGGGGTGGCACCAGTGGTTAGCACCGTTGCCTCACAACGCCAGGGACCAGGGCTCGATTCCCGCCCTGGGTGACTGTCTGTGTGCATTTTATATGTCCTCCCCCGTGTCTGCGTGGGTTTCCCTCAGGTGCTCTGGTTTCACAGTCCAAAGATGTGCAGGTTGGGTAGATTGGCCCTGATCAATACGCAGGGTTCTGGGGATAGGGAGGGGGAGTGCTGTTTGGTGAATCAGTGCAGACCTGATGTGCTGAATGGTCGCCTTCAACACTGCAAGGATTCTATGGATGCAGGCAGTACAAGCTTTGTCCATTGCCTGCATTAGGTTGAATGGGTGTGGTCACTCAAACACCCAATTTCTGAGGTTATCTAAATTTGCCCCCAGAATTTATGCGAGATTCTGCTGATCTCTCGTGATCTCTCACCACATCTTCAATAGCAAAAAATTATATTTATATCCTGTCTTACCGTAAATAGGAGAGTTATCGAGTACACTTTGACACTGTGCCACACGAGGAGATGTTATGGCAAATAGCCAAAGTTTGGTCAAAGAATAGATTTATTCCAGTAACAAAGGAAAAAGAGACGTGTGCAGGCAGGGTGGTTAGAGAGGCAATTGAAAACATGGCCACTAATTGAACAATTAAAGTTGGGAATACTCGAGAGGCCAGACTTAGAAGAAACCTTGGGCTGGATTCTCCGCTCCCCGACGGCGAAATCATGTTCGGCGAGGGGGCGGAGAATCCCCGATGACGCCAGAATCAGGCGCCGCGCCGCTTTCGCGATGCTCCGCCCCTTAAAAAGTGGTGTACTCTTACACCGAGCCACGAATCCAAGGCCTATGGCCATTGCCTGAGGTCTGCCCTGCGATGCTCCGTCCCCGAACGGCCGAGTTCCCAACGCGTGGGACTCTCATGGTCTCACCCGTTGTGTACTTAGCATGGCGGCTGCGGACTCAGTCGCCACAGTCGGGGGTGGGCCGATCCACGGGCAGGGGGGCTTCATTTGGGGCAGGGGGCACTATGGGGGGAGTAGTCTGGGGCGCACGAGCGGCCGAAGGGGAGTACTACTTTTGCGGTCGGGGTCCTCGGGCTGGGTCCGCCATGAAGCATGGCACAGCCGCTTCAGGCCGCCGCCGTACGCATGCACAACCATGGACCCAGCAATGCTCCGGGCCACACCTGCAGCTAGAGCTGGGTGCTCTACGCTACCTCTCTGCTAGCCCCCAGCAAAACGGCAGATCAGTGGCCATTTTGCGCCAGTTTTCCTGGCGTAAAACACCACTGTTTACACGCCGGCTTGGGGACTCAGCCTCCCAGCCCCATCTATTTTGGAAGGTTGTGTGCCTGGAAGAGATGACAGCTGCAGGGAGGGATGAGGTCATGGAAGTATTTGAAAATAAGGATGAGAATTTTAAAATTAAGGTGTTGCTGAACCGGGAGCCAATGTACGTCAGTGAGCACAGACTTTCTAAATGAGTTGGTGTGAACAAGGACACTGGCAGAAATGTTTTGAATAACCTCAGGTTTATGCAAGGTACATGTTGGAATAATCAAATGAAGAGATAACAAAAGCATGGATGAGGGTATCAGCAGGAGACAACCTGATGCATGGTCAAAGTTAGATGATATCATGTAGGTGGAACTGATGGTTTTAACGTTCGACTGGATTATGAGATTGGAAGTTCATCTTGGGATCAACTATGACAGCAAAGCTCTGATCTCTTGGTTCAGCATCTGACAGGTGCCAAAGAAAGGTTCAGGGAACACACTATAGCAGGTTCAACGGTTCAGGGAACACACTATAGCAGGTTTAACGGTTCAGGGAACACACTATAGCAGTAACTGAAGACAAGTTGGTCATTCCAATATTCTATGGGAGGTAATTTTGCCTCTTTCAGTATTGGAAATCTGAATGCTTGATCATTAGAAACCGAGAAAAAAAAGTTGTGAACAATTTTTAGAAATTCATTCTGTTCCTCTGGAAATGTAGCCATTCTTTACATTTTTAATGTAAATTGATTCATGCCATGCTTCAATTAACTACAAGCAGTAAACTTCAGGCTCCAGTGTCTGCACTTCAGTGGATCCCAGAATATTGCAGCTAATGGCACAAAAGCCGAGACTTAGTAGCACAGTGGTTAGCACTGCGGCTTCACAGCGCAAAGGACCCGAGTTCAATTCCCAGCTTGGGACTCCGCACTGTCTGTGCGGAGTCTGCACGTTCTCCCCGTGTCTGCTTGGGTTTCCACCGAGTGCTCCGGTTTCCTCCCACAAGTCTTGAAAGATGTGCACAATCCACATGTGAAAGATGTGGATTGGACATTCTGTATTCTCCCTCTGTGTACCTGAATAGGCACCGTAGTGTGGCGCCGAGGGGATTTTCAGAGTAACATCATTGCAGTATTAATGTGACACTAATAAAGATTATATGGAGAGACTATCTGCCATGGCGAAAGTGACAAATGAGCCTAAAAGTCAAGTGCTGCCCCCCAAACCTGCCGCTTCCTATTTTCATGGAGTGGAGTTGGGTCGGGAGTCTGGCTTGCACAATTTACAGAGTCAGTTGGCCATTTAAATAATCAGCTGCCTAGATTAAAATTAGATTTTAGTCTGCAAGGACTAACATGCACAGATTAGACCAAGAGCTGGTCCGCATTTAGTGGAATAATTTGGATAACCCCTTTGTAGCTAAAAGGTACACCTTTGTGTCTGGTTTCAGGACTCTTGGTGGCGGTAAGGTGTCCTTTGGGATAGGCCACATGCCCTTTGGAAAAGTAGATATAAATGTGTGTAAAACGTGCATTACCCTCAAACTCATTGCAACTGTTAACAGACCTGTCAAAACCAATTGTCAACTGTCAGGCAATGGCATTGTGGTATTGTCATTGTTATGATATGCACTCATGCACATAATGCGATACAGACAGGCAGTGACAGACACCCAGTACAGCCAATCAACACACAGGACAGAACACAACAAATCACCAGGCAGAACACTAGAGGGAGGTTTCCCACTATAAAACACACGAGGCATCAGCACTCTGCCTCTTTCCACTGGTGACAACTGTAGTGACAGTCAGAGTGTATATATCAGTTAGCACCTTCTACACGTGGTTCAGAGCTAGTCTGGCCTAGTTCGTGATAGTAAGCACGCTTAGATTAGCAGAGTGTCAAACCCACAGCGAACTGTCTGCACTGCTTAACAAGTTCAATAAAGAGTATTGAACCAACATCAAAGTTTGGAGTCTACTTTCAAGTACATCTGCATCCAGTTGCAGTCCGTGTTACCCCAGGGTGATTAACACGACAGTCACTGGACTAGTAATCCAGAGACCCAGGGTAATGCTCTGTGGCCCCGGGTTCGAATTGCATCAGGGCAGATGGTGACATTTGAATTTAATAAAAATCTGGAATTAAAAGTCTAATGACGACCATGAAATCATCGTTGATTGTCGTAAAAACCCATCTGGTTCACTAATGTTCTTCAGGGAAGGATATCTGCCGTCCTTACCCAGTCTAGCCTACATGTGACTCCACACACCACAGGGAGATGTGTTTGACTCTTAACTGCGCCCCCCCCCCCCCCTCACACACACACGCTGAAATGGCCTAGCAAGCCACTCAGTTCAAGGGCAATTAGAGATGGGCAACAGACGCTGACTCAGCCAATAACACCCATACCCCACGAACAAATTTGTTTTAAAAACAGCCGACTGGATACTCATTGAACAACATCTTAATATCCAAAACCTCTCTCTCTCTCCTCCTTTCAGACATGGAATTAGCTGCGGTTCCATGTTCTTTACATTTCTCATTGCCATTATACTACTTGAGAGATGAGAGTTCAAACATGGGAGTAGGGGGCAGGATTCTCTGATCCTGAGGCATTTCTCGATGGCGTCAACACGGCCTCAGGACCAGCAATTCTGGCCCCTACAGGGGGCCAGCACTGCATAGGAGCGCTCCAGCTGCTGATCCCAGCATCAACTGGGCGCCGCGGGGTCCTCGCATGCGCAGTGGCACCGGCGCCAATACGCACATGCGCAGTGGCTCCCATCTCCGCGCCGGCCCCGATGCAACATGGCGTAGGGCTACAGGGGCCGGCGCAGAAGAAAGGAGGCCCCCAGCCCGAGAGGCCAGCCAGCCGATTGGTGGGCCCCAATCGCGGGCCAGGCCACAACGTAGGGCCCCCCCAGGGTTGATCTCCCCCGCCCCCCTCCCTCCCCCCCCCCCCCCCCCCCCCCCACAGGCCACCCCTGGACCCTTCCACTCCGAGGTCCCGCCGACTGAGAGCAGATTAGAATGGCGCTGGCGGGACTCGGAATTTTTGCTGCGGCCGCTCGGCCCTTCATGGGCCGAGAATCGGCGGGCGTGGCCCCCGACTGGCGCTGCGCCGACCACGCCGGCACCAATGGTGCCGATTCTCTGCTCCGAGGAAAATCGCGTCGGGGCGGCATGGTGCGATTCACGCCGGTCATGGGGATTCTCCGGCCCGGCTCCGGGCTGAGAGAATTCCGCCCATGATCTCTGTGAATAACATCCAGGTTAAATAATTTTTGGTATCATGTGCTGGAACAAACTGCAGGGGAATCTGATCCGAATCAGGAATTTTCTTTCTAGCTGGAAGTTGATCATTGGCTAAAAACCGAATAGGAGTAATTAAACATTTTGCTTTTCCTTCCACAGAAAATTTCTGCCGCTTGTACATCAGCTCCTGATTGGGGTCCATTCTTGGAACAACACAGAGGGGAAAGATACAGAAAGAAACCTGATTCTACATGAGCCCCTGAACTTGGGAAACTCTTGAGATGGGACAATTCAAAGCAAAATTTCTTGATCAATTTGGAAACAATGAAAATCCACGGCTACAATGCTTCGAGCGAGACTTTCTGGAGAAGCCGGACTTGGGAGATCCATCAGGAAATGTAGAGGACCACCAGGGCTGGGAAATGTTCAAGTGGAGCGGCAATCTAAGGAGGAATGCCAAATCGGGGAGGATCCGGGCCAATGTGTATAAATCTGTGTTATGATCTGTAACACTGCACTGTACACAATAGATTTAATGTGCTTTGATCAAAATAGATGCTCAACTGGCCTCAAAAACAGCAGTGTTCAAATATACAACTTCTAGTGGAAAATATTAAAAGAACAATTTCAGAGTGAGCACCATATAATGACAACTGTTATAAGGTTGGCGGCTTAAGTTGGCCATCATCAAATACGATCTGCAGAAAGCTCATCCAATGCCACCCACAATATTCATGACTGAAAGTGTCAAACAAGGATGTGGGCCAGTTTCAGCCTGGTCCCTGGCACAGTCCGAATGCCAGCACTAGGACATCCTGTAAAGACTTCCATACTGGTGTGATTATCTTCGCTACCTGGTTTTACTTTTCATTTGAACACACGTTACACAGCAGTCACAATATCGGAGGGGGAGAGGGGGGGGGTTGGGGGGGGAGAGGGGGGGGGTTGGGGGGGGAGTGGGGGGGTTGGGGGGGAGGGGGGTTGGGGGGGAGGGGGGTTGGGGAGAGAGGGGGGGTTGGGGGGGAGGGGGGTTGGGGGGGAGGGGGGTGGGGGGTTGGGAGGGGGGGGAGGAGGAGGGGAGGGGGTTGGGGGTTGGGAGGGGGGGAGGAGGAGGGGAGGGGGAGGAGGGAGGGGAGGGAGGAGGGAGGGGAGAGGGGGGAGGGGGAGAGAGGAGGGGGAGGGGAGGGGGGGAGACAGTGATCAGAAGAAGCAGAGTGTTGTGTGTGTGTGTGAGGGGGGGGGGTCAGTGACCAGGAGAAGCAGAGCATTGAGTGTGTGTGTTGGGGGGGGGGGGGGGAGAGACAGTGACCAGGAGAAGCAGAGTGCTGTGCGGGGGGAAACAGTGACAAGGAGAAGCAGAGTGCTGTGTGAGGGGAGGCAGTGACCAGGAGAAGCTGAGTGCTGTGTGATGGGAGACAGTGACCAGGAGAAGCAGAGCATTGAGTGTGTGTGTTGGGGGGGGGGGAGAGACAGTGACCAGGAGAAGCAGAGTGCTGTGCGGGGGGAAACAGTGACAAGGAGAAGCAGAGTGCTGTGTGAGGGGAGACAGTGACCAGGAGAAGCTGAGTGCTGTGGGGGGGGGGGGGGGGGGGGAAACAGTGACCAGGAGAAGCAGAGTGCTGTGTGGGTGTGTTGGGGGGGGGGGGAGAGAGACAGTGACCAGGAGAAGCAGAGTGCTGTGTGGGGGGGGGGGGGAAACAGTGACAAGGAGAAGCAGAGTGCTGTGTGGTGGGAGACAGTGACCAGGAGAAGCAGAGTGCTGTGTGGGTGTGAGACAGTGACCAGGAGAAGCAGAGTGCTGTGTGGTGGGAAACAGTGACAAGGAGAAGCAGAGTGCTGTGTGAGGGGAGACAGTGACCAGGAGAAGCAGAGTGCTGTGTGGTTGAAGGTGAGTGACCAGGAGAAGTAGAGTGCTGTGTGAGGGGAGACAGTGACCAGGAGAAGCAGAGTGCTGTGTGGGGGGGATACTGTGACCAGGAGAAGCAGAGTGCTGTGTGGGGGGGATACTGTGACCAGGAGAAGTAGAGTGCTGTGTGAGGGGAGACAGTGACCAGGAGAAGCAGAGTGCTGTGTGGGGGGGAGACAGTGACCAGGAGAAGCAGAGTGCTGTGTGCGGGGAGATAAGTGACCAGGAGAAGCAGAGTGCTGTGTGTGTGTGCGGGGGCGGGGGGGCGGGTAGACAGTGACCAGGAGAAGCAGAGTGCTGTGTGGTGGGAGACAGTGACCAGGAGAAGCAGAGTGCTGTGTGGTGGGAGACAGTGACCAGGAGAAGCAGAGTGCTGTGTGAGGGGAGACAGTGACCAGGAGAAGCAGAATGCTGTGTGAGGGGAGACAGTGACCAGGAGAAGCAGAGTGATGGGAGACAGTGACCAGGAGAAGCAGAGTGCTGTGTGGTTGAAGGTGAGTGACCAGGAGAAGCAGAGTGCTGTGTGGGGAATGGGAAGTGACCAGGAGAAGCAGAGTGAGGTGTGGGGGAAGGGGAAGTGACCAGTAGAAGCAGAGTGCTGTGTGAGGGGAGACAGTGACCAGGAGAAGCAGAGTGCTGTGTGAGGGGAGACAGTGACCAGGAGAAGCAGAGTGCTGTGTGGTGTGAGACAGTGACCAGGAGAAGCAGAGTGCTGTGTGAGGGGAGACAGTGACCAGGAGAAGCAGAGTGCTGTGTGGTGGGAGACAGTGACCAGGAGAAGCAGAGTGCTGTGTGAGGGGAGACAGTGACCAAGAGAAGCAGAGTGCTGTGTGGGGGGGAGACAGTGACCAGGAGAAGCAGAGTGCTGTGTGGGGGGGATACTGTGACCTGGAGAGGCAGAGTGCTGTGTGGGGGGGATACTGTGACCTGGAGAGGCAGAGTGCTGTGTGCGGGAAGATAAGTGACGAGGAGAAGCAAAGTGTTGTGTGTGTGTGTGTGGGGGGGGGGGGGGGGGGGAGGGCGGGTAGACAGTGACCAGGAGAAGCAGAGTGAGGTGTGGGGGAAGGGGAAGTGACCAGTAGAAGCAGAGCGCTGTGTGGTGGGAGACAGTGACCAGGAGAAGCAGAGTGCTGTGTGGTGGGAGACAGTGACCAGGAGAAGCAGAGTGCTGTGTGGTGGGAGACAGTGACCAGGAGAAGCAGTGTGCGGTGTGGGGAATGGGAAGTGACCAGGAGAAGCAGAGTGCGGTGTGGGGGAAGGGTAAGTGACCAGTGGAAGCAGAGTGCTGTGTGGTGGGAGACAGTGACCAGGAGAAGCAGAGTGCTGTGTGGGGGGGAGACAGTGACCAGGAGAAGCAGAGTGCTGTGTGGTGGGAGACAGTGACCAGGAGAAGCAGAGTGCTGTGTGGTGGGAGACAGTGACCAGGAGAAGCAGAGTGCTGTGTGCGGGAAGATAAGTGATCAGGAGAAGCAGAGTGTTGTGTGTGTGTGTGGGGGGCGGGTAGACAGTGACCAGGAGAAGCAGAGTGCTGTGGGGAAGGGGAAGTGACCAGGAAAAACAGAGTGCTGTGTGGGTGAAGGTAAGTGACCAGGATGAGCAGATGATGTGTGGGGGAAGATAAGTGACCTGGAGAAGCAGAGTGCTGTGTGGGGGGAGTGAGTGACCAGGAGAAGCAGAGTTCTGTCTGGGGGGAAAGAGTGACCAGGAGAAGCAGAGTGCTGTGTGGGGGGGAGACAGTGACCAGGAGAAGCAGAGTGCTGTGTGGGTGTGAGACAGTGACCAGGAGAAGCAGAGTGCTGTGTCGGTGTGAGACAGTGACCAGGAGAAGCAGAGTGCTGTGTGGTGGGAGACAGTGACCAGGAGAAGCAGAGTGCTGTGTGGGTGGGAGGCAGTGACCAGGAGAAGCAGAGTGCTGTGTGAGGGGAGACAGTGACCAGGAGAAGCAGAGTGCTGTGTGAGGGGAGACAGTGACCAGGAGAAGCAGAGTGCTGTGTGGTTGAAGGTGAGTGACCAGGAGAAGCAGAGCGCTGTGTGGGGAATGGGAAGTGACCAGGAGAAGCAGAGTCCTGTGTGGGGGGGAGACAGTGACCAGGAGAAGTAGAGTGCTGTGTGGGGGGGATACTGTGACCGGGAGAAGCAGAGTGCTGTGTGCGGGAAGATAAGTGACCAGGAGAAGCAGAGTGCTGTGTGTGTGTGGGGGGGGGGGGGGGGTGGTAGACAGTGACCAGGAGAAGCAGAGTGCTGTGTGGTGGGAGACAGTGACCAGGAGAAGCAGAATGCTGTGTGAGGGGAGACAGTGACCAGGAGAAGCAGAGTGCTGTGTGGGTGGCAGACAGTGACCAGGAGAAGCAGAGTGCTGTGTGGGTGGGAGACAGTGACCAGGAGAAGCAGAGTGCTGTGTGGGTGGGAGACAGTGACCAGGAGAAGCAGAGTGCTGTGTGGGTGGGAGACAGTGACCAGGAGAAGCAGTGTGCTGTGTGGGGGGGAGACAGTGACCAGGAGAAGCAGAGTGCTGTGTGGATGGGAGACGGTGACCAGGAGAAGCAGAGAGCTGTGTGGCGGGGAGACAGTGACCAGGAGAAGCAGAGTGCTGTGTGGGTTGGAGACAGTGACCAGGAGAAGCAGGGTGCTGTGTGGGGGAAAGTAAGTGACCAGGAGAAGCAGAGTTCTGTGTGGGTGGGAGACAGTGATCAGGAGAAGCAGAGCGCTGTGTGGTTGAAGGTGAGTGACCAGGAGAAGCAGTGTGCGGTGTGGGGAATGGGAAGTGACCAGGAGAAGCAGAGTGCGGTGTGGGGGAAGGGTAAGTGACCAGTAGAAGCAGAGTGCTGTGTGGTGGGAGACAGTGACCAGGAGAAGCAGAGTGCTGTGTGGTGGGAGACAGTGACCAGGAGAAGCAGAGTGCTGTGTGGGGGGGATACTGTGACAAGGAGAAGCAGAGTGCTGTGTGGTGGGAGACAGTGACCAGGAGACGCAGAGTGCTGTCTGGGGGGGAGACAGTGACCAGGAGAAGCAGAGTGAGGTGTGGGGGAAGGGGAAGTGACCAGGAGAAGCAGAGTGCTGTGTGGTGGGAGACAGTGACCAGGAGAAGCAGAGTGCTGTGTGGTGGGAGACAGTGACCAGGAGAAGCAGAGTGCTGTGTGGTGGGAGAAGGTGACCAGGAGAAGCAGAGTGCTGTGTGAGGGGAGACAGTGATCAGGAGAAGCAGAGTGCTGTGTGGTGGGAGGCGGTGACCAGGAGAAGCAGAGTGCTGTGTGGTGGGAGACAGTGACCAGGAGAAGCAGAGTGCTGTGTGGTGGGAAAAGGTGACCAGGAGAAGCAGAGTGCTGTGTGAGGGGAGACAGTGACCAGGAGAAGCAGAGTGCTGTGTGGTGGGAGACAGTGACCAGGAGAAGCAGAGTGCTGTGTGGTGGGAGAAGGTGACCAGGAGAAGCAGAGTGCTGTGTGAGGGGAGACAGTGATCAGGAGAAGCAGAGTGCTGTGTGGTGGGAGGCGGTGACCAGGAGAAGCAGAGTGCTGTGTGGTGGGAGACAGTGACCAGGAGAAGCAGAGTGCTGTGTGGGGGGGGGGGGGGGGGGGGGAGACAGTGACAAGGAGAAGCAGAGTGCTGTGTGAGGGGAGACAGTGACCAGGAGAAGCAGAGTGCTGTGTGGTGGGAGACAGTGACCAGGAGAAGCAGAGTGCTGTGTGGTGGGAGACAGTGACCAGTAGAAGCAGAGTGCTGTGTGGTGGGAGACAGTGACCAGTAGAAGCAGAGTGCTGTGTGGGGGGGGGGGGGGGGGGGGGGGAGACAGTGACAAGGAGAAGCAGAGTGCTGTGTGAGGGGAGACAGTGACCAGGAGAAGCAGAGTGCTGTGTGGTGGGAGACAGTGACCAGGAGAAGCAGAGTGCTGTGTGGGGGGGGGGGGGGGGGGGGGGAGACAGTGACAAGGAGAAGCAGAGTGCTGTGTGAGGGGAGACAGTGACCAGGAGAAGCAGAGTGCTGTGTGGTGGGAGACAGTGACCAGGAGAAGCAGAGTGCTGTGTGGTGGGAGACAGTGACCAGTAGAAGCAGAGTGCTGTGTGGTGGGAGACAGTGACCAGTAGAAGCAGAGTGCTGTCTGGGGGGAGACAGTGACCAGGAGAAGCAGTGTGCTGTGTGGGGGGGAGACAGTGACCAGGAGAAGCAGAGTGCTGTGTGGTGGGAGAAGGTGACCAGGAGAAGCAGAGTGCTGTGTGGTGGGAGGCGGTGACCAGGAGAAGCCGAGTCCTGTGTGGGGGGGAGACAGTGACCAGGAGAAGCAGAGTGCTGTGTGGGTGGGAGACAGTGACCAGGAGAAGCAGTGTGCTGTGTGAGGGGAGACAGTGACCAGGAGAAGCAGAGTGCTGTGTGGTTGAAGGTGAGTGACCAGGAGAAGCAGAGTGCTGTGTGGGGAATGGGAAGTGACCAGGAGAAGCAGAATGCTGTGTGGTGGGAGACAGTGACCAGGAGAAGCAGAGTGCTGTGTGGTGGGAGACAGTGACCAGGAGAAGCAGAGTGCTGTGTGGTGGGAGAAGGTGACCAGGAGAAGCAGAGTGCTGTGTGAGGGGAGACAGTGATCAGGAGAAGCAGAGTGCTGTGTGGGGGGGAGACAGTGACCAGGAGAAGCAGAGTGCTGTGTGGTGGGAGGCGGTGACCAGGAGAAGCCGAGTCCTGTGTGGGGGGGAGACAGTGACCAGGAGAAGCAGAGTGCTGTGTGGGGGGGAGACAGTGACCAGGAGAAGCAGAGTGCTGTGTCGGTGGGACACAGTGACCAGGAGAAGCAGAGTGCTGTGTGGGGAAGGATAAGTGACCAGGAGAAGCAGAGAGCTCTATGGGGGAGGGGTAAGTGACCAGGAGAAGCAGAGTGCTGTGTGGGAAGGTAAGTGACCAGGAGAAGCAGAGTGCTGTGTGGGAAGGTAAGTGACCAGGAGAAGCAGAGTGGTGTGTGGGGGAAGGGTAAGTAATCAGGAGAAGAAGAGTGCTGTGTGGGGGAAGGATAAGTGACCAGGAGAAGCAGAGTGCTGTGTGGGGGATGGTAATACACTGTCCATACAGAGTGCTCTATGGGGGAAGGGTAAGTGACCAGGAGAAGCAGAGTGCTGTGTGGGGGATGGTAATACACTGTCCATACAGAGTGCTCTATGGGGGAAGGGTAAGTGACCAGGAGAAGCAGAGTGCTCTATGCGGGAAGGGTAAGTGACCAGGTGAAGCAGAGTGCTGTGTGGGAAGGTAAGTGACCAGGAGAAGCAGAGAGCTGTGTGGGGAAGGATAAGTGCCCAGGAGAAACAGAGTACTGCGTTGGGGAAGGTAATACACTGTCCATACGATAATACACCACCCACACAATATTACACTGCCTATTTATAGCACAGTGCGCACTACAAATACACTGCTGTGTTGGGCATCACGGTAGCATAGTGGTTAGCACAGTTGCTCATAGTTCCTAGTTCCCAGGTTCGATTCCCCACTGGGTCACTGTCTGTGCGGAGTATGCACATTCTCCCAGTGTCTGCGTGGGTTTCCTCTGTGTGCTCCAGTTTCCTCCCACAGTCCATAGACGTGCAGGTTAGAAGAATGGCCATGCTAAATTGCCCTCAGTGTCCAAAAAAAAAGGTTAGGAGGGGTTATTTGGTTAGGGAGATAGGGAGAAAGTAAAGGCTTATGCTGGTCGGTGCATACTCGATGGGCCGAATGGCCTTCTTCTGCACTGTATGTTCTATGAAAGTGACCAGGAGAAGCAGAGTGCTGTGGGGAAGGGGAAGTGACCAGGAAAAACAGAGTGCTATGTGGGTGAAGGTAAGTGACCAGGATGAGCAGAGTGATGTGTGGGGGAAGATAAGTGACCTGGAGAAGCAGAGTGCTGTCTGGGGGGAGTGAGTGACCAGGAGAAGCAGAGTGCTGTGTGGGTGGGAGACAGTGACCAGGAGAAGCAGAGTGCTGTCTGGGGGGAGTGAGTGACCAGGAGAAGCAGAGTGCTGTGTGGGTGGGAGACAGTGACCAGGAGAAGCAGAGTGCTGTGTGGGGGGGAGACAGTGACCAGGAGAAGCAGAGTGCTGTGTGGGTGGGAGACAGTGACCAGGAGAAGCAGAGTGCTGTCTGGGGGGAGTCAGTGACCAGGAGAAGCAGAGTGCTGTGTGGGTGGGAGACAGTGACCAGGAGAAGCAGAGTGCTGTCTGTGGGGAGTGAGTGACCAGGAGAAGCAGAGTGCTGTCTGGGGGGAGAGAGTGACCAGGAGAAGCAGAGTGCTGTGTGGGTGGGAGACAGTGACCAGGAGAAGCAGAGTGCTGTCTGGGGGGAGTGAGTGACCAGGAGAAGCAGAGTGCTGTGTGGGTGGGAGACAGTGACCAGGAGAAGCAGAGTGCTGTGTGGGTGGGAGACAGTGACCAGGAGAAGCAGAGTGCTGTCTGGGGGGAGTGAGTGACCAGGAGAAGCAGAGTGCTGTCTGGGGGGAGAGAGTGACCAGGAGAAGCAGAGTGCTGTGTGGGGGGGGAGACAGTGACCAGGAGAAGCAGAGTGCTGTGTGGGGGGGGAGACAGTGACCAGGAGAAGCAGAGTGCTGTGTGGGTGGGAGACAGTGACCAGGAGAAGCAGAGTGCTGTGTGGGTGGGAGACAGTGACCAGGAGAAGCAGAGTGCTGTGTGAGGGGAGACAGTGACCAGGAGAAGTAGAGTTCTGTGTGTGCATGGGTAAGTGACCAGGAGAAGCAGAGTGTTGTGTGGGGGAGGGTAAGTGACCAGGAGAAGAAGAGTGCTGTGTGGTGGGAGACAGTGACCAGGAGAAGCAGAGTACTGTCTGGGGGGGAGACAGTGACCAGGAGAAGCAGAGTGCTGTGTGGGGGAAGGGCAAGTGACCAGGAGAAGCAGAGTGCTGTCTGTGGGGAGTGAGTGACCAGGAGAAGCAGAGTGCTGTCTGGGGGGAGAGAGTGACCAGGAGAAGCAGAGTGCTGTGTGGGTGGGAGACAGTGACCAGGAGAAGCAGAGTGCTGTCTGGGGGGAGTGAGTGACCAGGAGAAGCAGAGTGCTGTCTGGGGGGAGAGAGTGACCAGGAGAAGCAGAGTGCTGTGTGGGGGGGGAGACAGTGACCAGGAGAAGCAGAGTGCTGTGTGGGTGGGAGACAGTGACCAGGAGAAGCAGAGTGCTGTCTGGGGGGAGTGAGTGACCAGGAGAAGCAGAGTGCTGTCTGGGGGGAGACAGTGACCAGGAGAAGCAGAGTGCTGTGTGGGGGGGGGAGACAGTGACCAGGAGAAGCAGAGTGCTGTGTGGGTGGGAGACAGTGACCAGGAGAAGCAGAGTGCTGTGTGGGTGGGAGACAGTGACCAGGAGAAGCAGAGTGCTGTGTGAGGGGAGACAGTGACCAGGAGAAGTAGAGTTCTGTGTGTGCATGGGTAAGTGACCAGGAGAAGCAGAGTGTTGTGTGGGGGAGGGTAAGTGACCAGGAGAAGAAGAGTGCTGTGTGGTGGGAGACAGTGACCAGGAGAAGCAGAGTACTGTCTGGGGGGGAGACAGTGACCAGGAGAAGCAGAGTGCTGTGTGGGGGAAGGGCAAGTGACCAGGAGAAGCAGAGTGCTGTGTGTGTGTGTGTGGGGGGGGGGGGGGGGGCGGGTAGACAGTGACCAGGAGAAGCAGAGTGCTGTGTGGTTGAAGGTGAGTGACCAGGAGAAGCAGAGTGCTGTGTGGGGAATGGGAAGTGACCAGTAGAAGCAGAGCGCTGTGTGGTGGGAGACAGTGACCAGGAGAAGCAGAGTGCTGTGTGGTGGGAGACAGTGACCAGGAGAAGCAGAGTGCTGTGTGGGGGGGAGACAGTGACAAGGAGAAGCAGAGTGCTGTGTGGTGGGAGACAGTGACCAGGAGAAGCAGAGTGCTGTGTGAGGGGAGACAGTGACCAGGAGAAGCAGAGTGCTGTGTGAGGGGAGACAGTGACCAGGAGAAGCAGAGTGCTGTGTGGTGGGAGACAGTGACCAGGAGAAGCAGAGTGCTGTGTGGTGGGAGACAGTGACCAGGAGAAGCAGAGTGCTGTGTGGTGGGAGACGGTGACCAGGAGAAGCAGAGTGCTGTGTGGGGGAAGGGTAAGTGACCAGGAGAAGCAGAGTGCTGTGTGGTGGGAGACGGTGACCAGGAGAAGCAGAGTGCTGTGTGGTGGGAGACAGTGACCAGGAGAAGCAGAGTGCTGTGTGATGGGAGACAGTGACCAGGAGAAGCAGAGTGCTGTGTGAGGGGAGACAGTGACCAGGAGAAGCAGAGTGCTGTGTGGTGGGAGACGGTGACCAGGAGAAGCAGAGTGCTATGTGGGTGGGAGTCAGTGATCAGGAGAAGCAGACTGCTGTGCGGGTGGGAGACAGTGACCAGGAGAAGCAATGTGCTGTGTGGTGGGAGACAGTGACCAGGAGAAGCAGAGTGCTGTGTGGGTGGGAGTCAGTGATCAGGAGAAGCAGAGTGCTGTGTGGTGGGAGACAGTGACCAGGAGAAGCAGAGTGCTGTGTGGGTGGGAGACAGTGACCAGGAGAAGCAGAGTGCTGTGTGGGGGGGGGAGACAGTGACCAGGAGAAGCAGAGTGCTGTGTGAGGGGAGACAGTGACCAGGAGAAGCAGAGTGCTGTGTGGTGGGAGACAGTGACCAGGAGAAGCAGAGTGCTGTGTGGTGGGAGACAGTGACCAGGAGAAGCAGAGTGCTGTGTGGATGGGAGACAGTGACCAGGAGAAGCAGAGTGCTGTGTGGTGGGAGACAGTGACCAGGAGAAGCAGAGTGCTGTGTGGATGGGAGACAGTGACCAGGAGAAGCAGAGTGCTGTGTGGTGGGAGACAGTGACCAGGAGAAGCAGAGTGCTGTGTGGGGGGAAACAGTGACCAGGAGAAGCAGAGTGCTGTGTGAGGGGAGACAGTGACCAGGAGAAGCAGAGTGCTGTGTGAGGGGAGACAGTGACCAGGAGAAGCAGAGTGCTGTGTGGTGGGAGACAGTGACCAGGAGAAGCAGAGTGCTGTGTGAGGGGAGACAGTGACCAGGAGAAGCAGAGTGCTGTGTGGTGGGAGACAGTGACCAGGAGAAGCAGAGTGCTGTGTGATGGGAGACAGTGACCAGGAGAAGCAGAGTGCTGTGTGAGGGGAGACAGTGACCAGGAGAAGCAGAGTGCTGTGTGAGGGGAGACAGTGACCAGGAGAAGCAGAGTGCTGTGTGGTGGGAGACAGTGACCAGGAGAAGCAGAGTGCTGTGTGAGGGGAGACAGTGACCAGGAGAAGCAGAGTGCTGTGTGGGTGGGAGACAGTGACCAGGAGAAGCAGAGTGCTGTGTGGGTGGCAGACAGTGACCAGGAGAAGCAGAGTGCTGTGTGGGTGGGAGACAGTGACCAGGAGAAGCAGAGTGCTGTGTGGGTGGGAGACAGTGACCAGGAGAAGCAGAGTGCTGTGTGGTGGGAGACAGTGACCAGGAGAAGCAGAGTGCTGTGTGAGGGGAGACAGTGACCAGGAGAAGCAGAGTGCTGTGTGGTGGGAGACGGTGACCAGGAGAAGCAGAATCCTGTGTGGGGGGGAGACAGTGACCAGGAGAAGCAGAGTGCTGTGTGGGGGGGGAGACAGTGACCAGGAGAAGCAGAGTGCTGTGTGATGGGAGACAGTGACCAGGAGAAGCAGAGTGCTGTGTGGGTGGGAGACAGTGACCAGGAGAAGCAGAGTGCTGTGTGAGGGGAGACAGTGACCAAGAGAAGCAGAGTGCTGTGTGATGGGAGACAGTGACCAGGAGAAGCAGAGTGCTGTGTGGGGGGGGAGACAGTGACCAGGAGAAGCAGAGTGCTGTGTGATGGGAGACAGTGACCAGGAGAAGCAGAGTGCTGTGTGGGTGGGAGACAGTGACCAGGAGAAGCAGAGTGCTGTGTGAGGGGAGACAGTGACCAAGAGAAGCAGAGTGCTGTGTGGGGGGGAGACAGTGACCAGGAGAAGCAGAGTGCTGTGTGCTTGAAGGTGAGTGACCAGGAGAAGCAGAGTGCTGTGTGGGGGGGATACTGTGACCTGGAGAGGCAGAGTGCTGTGTGCGGGAAGATAAGTGACGAGGAGAAGCAAAGTGTTGTGTGTGTGTGTGTTGGGGGGGGGGGGGGGGCGGGTAGACAGTGACCAGGAGAAGCAGAGTGAGGTGTGGGGGAAGGGGAAGTGACCAGTAGAAGCAGAGCGCTGTGTGGTGGGAGACAGTGACCAGGAGAAGCAGAGTGCTGTGTGGTGGGAGACAGTGACCAGGAGAAGCAGAGTGCTGTGTGGGGGGGAGACAGTGACCAGGAGAAGCAGAGTGCTGTGTGGTGGGAGACAGTGACCAGGAGAAGCAGAGTGCTATGTGGTGGGAGACAGTGACCAGGAGAAGCAGAGTGCTGTGTGGTGGGAGACAGTGACCAGGAGAAGCAGAGTGCGGTGTGGGGGAAGGGTAAGTGACCAGGAGAAGCAGAGTGCTGTGTGGTGGGAGACAGTGACCAGGAGAAGCAGAGTGCTGTGTGGGTGTGAGACAGTGACCAGGAGAAGCAGAGTGCTATGTGGTGGGAGACAGTGACCAGGAGAAGCAGAGTGCTGTGTGGTGGGAGACAGTGACCAGGAGAAGCAGAGTGCTGTGTGGGTGGGAGATAGTGACCAAGAGAAGCAGAGTGCTGTGTGGGTGGGAGACAGTGACCAGGAGAAGCAGAGTGCTGTGTGCTTGAAGGTGAGTGACCAGGAGAAGCAGAGTGCTGTGTGGGGGGGATACTGTGACCAGGAGAGGCAGAGTGCTGTGTGCGGGAAGATAAGTGACCAGGAGAAGCAGTGTGTTGTGTGTGTGTGTGTGGGGGGGGGGGGGGGGGGGAGGGCGGGTAGACAGTGACCAGGAGAAGCAGAGTGCTGTGTGAGGGGAGACAGTGACCAGGAGACGCAGAATGCTGTGTGAGGGGAGACAGTGACCAGGAGAAGCAGAGTGCTGTGTGGGTGGGAGACAGTGACCAGGAGAAGCAGAGTGCTGTGTGGCGGGGAGACAGTGACCAGGAGAAGCAGAGTGCTGTGTGGGTGGGAGACAGTGACCAGGAGAAGCAGAGTGCTGTGTGAGGGGAGACAGTGACCAGGAGAAGCAGAGTGCTGTGTGATGGGAGACAGTGACCAGGAGAAGCAGAGTGCTGTGTGCTTGAAGGTGAGTGACCAGGAGAAGCAGAGTGCTGTGTGGGGAATGGGAAGTGACCAGGAGAAGCAGAGTGCGGTGTGGGGGAAGGGTAAGTGACCAGTGGAAGCAGAGTGCTGTGTGGTGGGAGACAGTGACCAGGAGAAGCAGAGTGCTGTGTCGGTGGGACACAGTGACCAGGAGAAGCAGAATGCTGTGTGGGTGGGAGACAGTGACCAGGAGAAGCAGAGTGCTGTGTGGGAAGGTAAGTGACCAGGAGAAGCAGAGTGATGTGTGGGGAAGGATAAGTGACCAGGAGAAGCAGAGAGCTCTATGGGGGAGGGGTAAGTGACCAGGAGAAGCAGAGTGCTGTGTGGGAAGGTAAGTGACCAGGAGAAGCAGAGTGCTGTGTGGGAAGGTAAGTGACCAGGAGAAGCAGAGTGATGTGTGGGGGAAGGGTAAGTGATCAGGAGAAGAAGAGTGCTGTGTGGGGGAAGGGTAAGTGACCAGGAGAAGCAGAGTGCTGTGTGGGGGATGGTAATACACTGTCCATACAGAGTGCTCTATGGGGGAAGGGTAAGTGACCAGGAGAAGCAGAGTGCTCTATGCGGGAAGGGTAAGTGACCAGGTGAAGCAGAGTGCTGTGTGGGAAGGTAAGTGACCAGGAGAAGCAGAGAGCTGTGTGGGGAAGGATAAGTGCCCAGGAGAAACAGAGTACTGCGTTGGGGAAGGTAATACACTGTCCATACGATAATACACCACCCACACAATATTACACTGCCTATTTATAGCACAGTGCGCACTACAAATACACTGCTGTGTTGGGCATCACGGTAGCATAGTGGTTAGCACAGTTGCTCATAGCTCCTAGTTCCCAGGTTCGATTCCCCACTGGGTCACTGTCTGTGCGGAGTATGCACATTCTCCCAGTGTCTGCGTGGGTTTCCTCTGTGTGCTCCAGTTTCCTCCCACAGTCCATAGACGTGCAGGTTAGAAGAATGGCCATGCTAAATTGCCCTCAGTGTCCAAAAAAAAAGGTTAGGAGGGGTTATTTGGTTAGGGAGATAGGGAGAAAGTAAAGGCTTATGCTGGTCGGTGCATACTCGATGGGCCGAATGGCCTTCTTCTGCACTGTATGTTCTATGAAAGTGACCAGGAGAAGCAGAGTGCTGTGGGGAAGGGGAAGTGACCAGGAAAAACAGAGTGCTGTGTGGGTGAAGGTAAGTGACCAGGATGAGCAGAGTGATGTGTGGGGGAAGATAAGTGACCAGGAGAAGCAGAGTGCTGTCTGGGGGGAGTGAGTGACCAGGAGAAGCAGAGTGCTGTCTGGGGGGAGAGAGTGACCAGGAGAAGCAGAGTGCTGTGTGGGGGGGGGAGACAGTGACCAGGAGAAGCAGAGTGCTGTGTGGTGGGAGACAGTGACCAGGAGAAGCAGAGTGCTGTGTAGGTGGGAGACAGTGAGCAGGAGAAGCAGAGTGCTGTGTGAGGGGAGACAGTGACCAGGAGAAGTAGAGTGCTGTGTGGTTGAAGGTCAGTGACCAGGAGAAGCAGAGTTCTGTGTGTGGATGGGTAAGTGACCAGGAGAAGCAGAGTGTTGTGTGGGGGAGGGTAAGTGACCAGGAGAAGAAGAGTGCTGTGTGGTGGGAGACAGTGACCAGGAGAAGCAGAGTGCTGTCTGGGGGGGAGACAGTGACCAGGAGAAGCAGAGTGCTGTGTGGGGGAAGGGCAAGTGACCAGGAGAAGCAGAGTGCTGTGTGTGGGGTGGGGGGGGGGGGGGAGACAGTGACCAGGAGAAGCTGAGTCCTGTGTGGGGGGAGACAGTGACCAGGAGAAGCAGAGTCCTGTGTGGGGGGGAGACAGTGACCAGGAGAAGCTGAGTCCTGTGTGGGGGGAGACAGTGACCAGGAGAAGCAGAGTGCTGTGTGGGGGAAGGGTAAGTGACCAGGAGAAGCAGAGTGCTGTGTGTGGGGGGGGGGGGGGGGGGGGGGGGGGCGGGGGGGGAGAGGGGGGGGAGGGGGGGGGGGAGACAGTGACCAGGAGAAGCAGAGTCCTGTGTGGGGGGGAGACAGTGACCAGGAGAAGCAGAGTGCTGTGTGGGGATGGTAAGTGACCAGGAGAAGCAGAGTCCTGTGTGGGGATGGTAAGTGACCAGGAGAAGCAGAGTGCTGTGGGCTGGTGGGGGGAAGGGGGGAGACAGGGGCTACTTTTGATTCTCTGAATCAACAGCGGGTTCGGACTGAAAAAAAACCTAAAAGTGATATCATATGAGAACTGTGATTTGCTTGACTAAGAGGGAGATGTGCTCAATTTGAAAATCCATTTAAATTACTGGTTAGAAATTGCGTTGAGACTGAGGTAATAAGGAGATACATAATGAAAAGTTTAGATAAAAACATAAAAGCCAAATTAAAAACTAATTTAATAAAATAGAGATGGAGGGTCAGGTGATGTGTTGTTCATTCCCGATGTAGGAGCTGGTGGATCCCACTGTAGTTCCCAGTGAGCACGTCTGTAGTAAGTGTTGGTTGCATGAGGAACTCTGGCTCACAGTTGATGAGCTGGATTCTGAGCTTCGGATGCTGCGACACATCAGGGTGGAGGAGAGATACCTGGACAGTGTGGGCGGGGTTCTTCGACCGTCGCCGGGTCATAGAGCCCCTGTGGGAGGCACCAATCCTGCCCCGCCGCCCGACGTCGGCTGCTGTATTCTCCGGCGCCGTTTTTCAGGCGAGAGCGGGAATCCCGCCACGCCGGTTGCGGGCCGTTGACAGCGCCCCCCCCCCCCCCAGCGATTGTCCGGCGCCTGATGGGCCGAGTGGCCATCTATTTTTGGCCAGTCCAGCCGGCGTGAATCACTCAACTCATGCACTGGCGGAACCTGGCAGGTGAGTATGCGTGGTCTTCGAGAGGGGCGCGGGGGGATCCGACCCCGCGGGGGGGCCCCACGGTGACCTGGCCCGTGATCGGGGCCCACCGATCTGCGGGCGGGCTTGCTCCATGCGGGCACTTCTTCCTCCCGCGCCGGGCCCCTGTAGGGCTCCGCTATATTGCCCGAGGGCCGGCGCGGAGAAGAGAAATGCCGCGCATGCGCGAGAAAACGCTGGCCCGTCTGCGCATGCGCAGAATTACGCCGGCTGTTCCACGCATGCGCAAATTTGCGTTGTCCCTTTGGCGCCGGCTGGAGCGGCGTCAACCCCTCCGGCGTCAACCTCGCCCTCTAGAAAGGTGAGCATTCCTCACCTAGGGGGGCCGTTGACACCGGAGTCATTGGCGCCGGTTTTCCCGCTGGCGTGGGGACTTAGTCCCCAGAAGGGAGGATCCCGGCCTGTATTCCAGGAGGCAGACACAACACTGATTAAATACCTTGAATTCGGCCAGTGGTCAGGGATAGGAGGGTGTGGCTGCAAGTGAGGCAGCTAGAAGGATCCGGGAGGGAGGGTTGCAGGAGCCTCAGTCACTGACCTTGTCCAACAGGTTTGAGATTCTTGCTCCCTGTATGGATGGGAACGGGAATTGCAGGGAGGATAAGCAAACTGACCACGGCACCGTGGTATAGGGAGCCGTTCAAGTGGGGGGGAGCGAAAAGAAATGTAGTCGGAATTGGGGATAGTACAGATAGAACATTGGCACTGTTCTCTGTGACCAGGATCGAGAATCCCGAAGGTTGTGTTGCCTGCCTAGTGCCAGGGTTTGGGGTATCTCATGTGGGCTGCAGAGGAACTTGGAGCGGGAGGGTAAACAAAGAACAAAGAACAATACAGCACAGGAACAGGAGTCCTCCAAGCCTGCACCGATCACGTGACCTATCCAGACCAACCGCCTGCATCCTCCTGTACCCCATCTGTTCATGTGTCTTTCCAGATAAGTCTTAAAGGTCGCTAACGTATATTGGGGTCTCCATAAACCTGCCTCGCCCGTTTACTTTTTTACAAAGTATAGCAGAACCACCCAGACGTTCAGCTGAAAACGATGCTCCTCGGTCCGTTGTAACATTCCGGACTCGGAGAATCGGATGCTGGATAGAAAGCCCTGGGAAACGAGAGCAAAGGATCTTCCTCCTCCTGATGCTGGACAGAAAGCCCCGAGCAAAGAGCAGCAAGAATTGCCCCCCTCCTGCCGTTGAAATGGAAGATATATCGGACTGCGGGGTTGGGGGGGAGGGGAGATGTTATAACCCGACAGGAGACGCAGGGATCTGTAACCTCCAAGTCCCTGTGGCTTCACCCGACTATGATCTACCCAGATGAGAGCCACAACCTTAAACCAGAGACTGCTGGGACACAAATACCCAGGCCCAAGTGTGGGCCGGGCACGGGAGACCCTTTGGGGAGTAGGAGATGTAAATATTTAAGGAAATAAATCAAACTTTTTCTACAGTTGTCGTTTCCAAGTGGTCGCTTGCCCAAGATGTTATTTTGTAACAGGATTATAGTGTAAACAGTCTAAATCAAACAGCTTTTCATTCAATAAACAGGACATTCACCCAATGAACTTTCCCAAGAGGAAGCTACTGGTCCAGCTGTGCAGGTTCTAGGTGCAGCTTTCTTTAGTCATTTACTTACTCCCAGTATTGTTCACTTGGACCCTGGTGAGGAACGTAGATTTCTGATCCATTTGGACAAGTTTCATTGTTTACATGTGTTGTGTTGGGCGCTCTGGATCCGTGGAACACATACAGGTCACGAACACTTGAAATAGTGCAACACTATTTTATTGAATCATCAACAGTTTAACATACTCTCGCTGTGGGTTAACACGATACTAGCTTTAACTAAAGACTTTTGCCTTGTCCTAACCAGTCGGTGCACTCAGCACATGGTGAATGTCTGTGCTGCAGGCTGTGAGCTCTGTCCTACTAGGAAGCTGCAGCTCGAATGAGCGGGAACTCTGATGCTCCCTGTCTTTATAGTGCGTGTGCTCTAACTGGTGGTTGGCTGCGGTGTTGTGTGTGTTGATTGGTCCCACTGTGTGTCCATCAGTGTGTGTGTCTGCACCATGATATACTGGTGTATATTATGACATCTCCCCTTTTATAAAAGAATGTACATGTGTGGCAATAAATAGTGTATGGTGAGAATGTCCCTAACTACGTGTGAGCGAAAGACATATTTACAGGACTATGTACATGAGAACTAAGCTATTTACATGGGAAGGTGCCTGGTGCAGAAAAACAGTATGCAACAAGAATAACGAGATGAGCACTATATACAAACCATGTAAATGATCAAATGGAAGAACAGAACAATTCAGAAAGTCTATAAGTCCATAAAGTTCACAAATTAAGTCTCTGAGGTGGGCGACGAATTCTGGTTGACCGTCCGGGTGGCACACCACTCATTGTCTGGATCGATGCTGTATACCGACAGTGGCTGGTGTCTTAGCTTCGGGGACACCCTGTTTTTTGTCACGATACCGACTCGAAAAGGCGCCTTCGGGTCCTCGGTGTCACTGCTGTGTGGGAGGTCCGCATCGGACTCGGTGACCGTGGGTTGAATTGCCCGGACATTGCTGCAAGGCTGGCTGAAGCGATATGAATTGGCAGGCTGAGCAGCTCGGCAAAAGGCAGCATAGTGGCCAAGTCTGCAACATTTTAGGCATTGTCGAGATTTGGCAGGGCATTGCTGTTTTAAATGGGCGGAGCCACAGTTTCCGCGCGTCGTAGCATCAGCACGTTCGCTGCACCACCGCGCATGCGTGGTGCGTTCGTGCATGGTGCGCGCCTGCGCATTACGTTCTTTGACGTCGCCGTCCCCTCCTTTGGTGCGCACAAGTACGGGAGTCCGCGAAAAGCGCGCGAAATGGCCGCTCTCATCCAGGCTGAGGCCCTCGAGTTGCCAAATTGCTTGGACCTGTTCCGCCTCATGGGGACCTTGCCGCGCCGTTTCAGCCGCTTGGATGTGGGAATACCGACTGGTGGCGTTTTCGTGTAGGACGTATCATGGAGTCGGAGATCGGCCCGTAGCTGCAAGACTGCGCAAGGATGCGGAGGTAAGTGAGAAAGGATTGGAAAGGTTCATCCTTACCCTGCAAACGCTGTTGGAACACGTAGCGCTCGAAACTTTCATTCACCTCTACGCTGCAGTGAGTGTCAAACTTGAGGAAGACCATCTTGAACTTTGTTTTATCTTCATCATCCGCAAAGGTGAGAGAATTGAAAATGTGGATGGCATGGTCACTGGCTGTGGATAGGAGGAGAGAAATCTTCCTGGTATCCGAGGCGTCCTCCCTGTCTGTGGCCTCAAGGAAGAACTGGAAGTATACTGGTGTATATTATGACAACATGCAGCCATGTTGTATTCACAATTTCAAAATATCCATCATCCAGAGTGAGATTGCAGAGTGAATCTAGAAAATGGGGAATGTGGTTTAGAATTCCATTTCACTGGGAATGAAGCTGTTAATTCACATGATGTAATCAGGGTCACTATTTCACTCAGTCCAAACCACTTTATTACATGGGGGATGTTACAGATGGATCAGAACACAGAGTTACAGACCAGAATTATCTCTCTTCTTCTGTGGTAAGTTTCTGTGCAGGTTTCTATCCACTGGCGGGATTCTCCACTGGCGGGATTTTCCACTGGCGGGATTTTCCACTGGCGGGATTTTCCCTGACGGGATTCTCCACTGGCGGGGTTTTCCACTGGCGGGATTTTCCACTGGCGGGATTTTCCACTGGCGGGATTCTCCATTGCGCCGCCAGCGTACCCACGCCCAGGGATTTCCCGATGGCATGGGGCTGCCCACAATGGGAAACCCCATTGGCTGGCTGGTGGGACAGAGGATCCCGCTATCGACGGGGGCGTGCGGCACCAGAAAACTGGCGCGGGCGGGAGGGAGAATCCCTCCCCCTGCCTCCATCCCAGTTAAATCAAGAGCAGGAAGGTTTGTGGTTGAGTTTTCTGGCCTACTGCCAATTGGATTGGATTGGATTGGATTTGTTTATTGTCACGTGTACCGAGGTACAGTGAAAAGTATTTTTCTGCGAGCAGTTCAACAGATCATTAAGTACATGAGAAGAAAAGGGAATAAAAGAAAATACATAATAGGGCAACACAACATATACAATTGAGACCCATAATTCTTTTTGGCATTCATCCCACATAGACCAGCATTTATTGCCCACCCCTAATTACCCTTGAGAATGTAGTGGTGAGCTGCCTTCTTGCCCCTGAGGTCTAGGCGCACCCACAGTGTTGTCAGGGAGGGAATACCAGGATTTTAACCCAGCAGCAGTGAAGGAACAAAGATATATTTCCAAGTCAGGATGGTGAGTAAATTGGAGGGGAACTTCCAGGTGGTGATGTTCCCAAATAAAAGCTGGTCATGTCTTTCTAGATGGTAGCAGCTGTGGGTTTAGAAGATGCTGCTTAAGGTACCTTGGTGAGTGTCTGCAGGGCAACTTGTCGATGGTGCACACACTGCTGCCACTGTTCATCGGTGGAGGGAGGGAGTGAATGCTTGTGGAAGGGGTGCCGATTAACCTGGTCCTGGATGGCGCTGACATGGCTCTGCTCATCGAAGCAAAGTGGAGAGTTCTCCATCACACTTGTGTCTTGTACGTGCTGGACAGGCTTTGAGGGGGTCAGGATGTGAATTATTTGCATGCAGGATTCGTAGCCTTTGACCTGTTCTTGCAGCCACAGTATTTATATGGCTAGTCCAGTTCAGCCGTCTTCCTGATGTTATCGTGCATTCTGCAGACTCCTTCTGTACCACAGAGACAATCAGAAAGTCATAGATTTTCACAAGTGGGGTTCGATCATGTGACAGCTGGCTATTGGCTATTGAAGGAGCTTCAATCACCCATCGTCAAAACTATCATAGTGCCATCGAAACAGATAGGGGAGCCTTAACACCCTTCTTGCATAATGAGATTCACGAGTCGCTCTTTGTTCCTGGCTGTTTCTGGAGCCAATTGGCCTATTGTCCTTCGCCAGTAACTTTCAACCTCGGTGGTGTTGTAACCCAGAGATGCGTTGGGAAATCGGGGTGCGCTGGGGGGGGGGGGGGGGCACAGAAGGGCCCGCCTCATGCCAGATGACCCTGCAAGACACAAGACAAGACGCATGATTGGACCATGGGTTGGGGTGGTGGGTGGTGGTGGTGGAGGGGGCAGTGTGGGGAGGTGCTGTGTGTGGGAGAGGTGGGGGTGGTGGTGGTGGGGGCAGTGGCGGGAGGTATTGTGTGTGGGAGTGGTGGGGGTGGTGTGGTGGGGGTGGTGTGGATCGGGCATTGTGGCGGGGGGGGTGGGGGGGTGGGCGGGCTGGTGGTGACACACGTACCATGGGGATCTGCAGTTCAGCGGGGTCTTGCTCGTCCAATGCCAGGGTAACCCCCAGGATGTTGACAGACAAGTAATGGACAAATGGACAATAATGACCACTTAAAGGATTGAACTGATGTTGCCCGTGGGCCTATCACACTTGGCACCTCCTGAGTAAACGGCTTGTCATCTACCTGGGTGGTGGCGTCGGAGGTTGAGGGTCTGTGGAAGGGGGCAGTGGGTTGTAGGGTTGCGGGGGGGGCATCCCTCATTCAAAGGCATGCAGTGCCTAATTGAGGGACCCAGCATCCGGAAGTTGGGGAGGACAGGAGATGCTGCTGTCACACAATGTGGCTTGTGTAATGCGGAATAATAATCGTTACTTTAATCAGCTGGTGTAATGCCTTGGATTGTCTTTAAAAGAAAAAAGAGACAGCTTAAACTGCAAAGGCACTCGGCAACATTCTCCCTGTCAGAAACTAAGTGTTGATGCAGGGACTGAATCGATGGTGTCCTACAATGACACAATTGGTGGCCTTCCCAGAGCTATTCATCAACCATTAATGGAATAGCACCGGCGCCAACTGGAACACAACAGATTCCAATGGAGTTGGGATTGACAGTCTAGAGGCTGACAGCATTCCACTACCCACACACACCATCCCAGCCGACAGGATGGCAGCAAGGTGAGCGACACCCCCGTTTCACGAACATTGAACCTGAGACACTGCTGGACGCCGTGGAGGAGAGGCGGCCCACTCTGTATCCCGGAGTGGGGAGGCGGTTGCCACCCAACGGGCCTGGGCACAGTTGGGAGAGATCATGAGCGTCAAGGGCAACACTGCCCAGACCGGCCAGCAGTGCTGCAAGAAACCGCACGACCTCCTCAGGGCGGCCAGTGTGAGTCGGCAGCACTGTGCCCATGGCACTCACCTCGAGCTCACACACCCGTAAGCCCACCCGTCCCCCCCCACCCAGAGGGTGACCGAACCCCCCACCCTGCACCACCTGCCAGCACCCATAGCGACGGCCATGGCCGTGTACCCTGACCACGAAGACCACCAGCTACCCATCCCCTGTGCTCCATGCGTCCGACTGTCTGATGCTGTGCATTTTCTGCCCCCCCCCTCCCCTCCCCTCCACAGCCGCCAGGAGAGGGAAATAAAACTGGCGGGGGACCGGCGGTCCTGTGGCCCCTCACCACAGCTGAGCAGCAGGCACCGGATCTGACTGGTGAGCCCGAGGAGAGGGTAGTCACCAAGGCAGAGGTTGGCATTGGACGAGCAAGACCCCGCTGAACTGCAGATCCCCATGGTACGTGTGTCACCACTAGCCCGCCCACCCCCCACCCCCACGCCACAATGCCAGATCCAAACTGCCCCCACCACACCACCGCCATCACTCCCACACACAATACCACCCGCCACTGCCCCCACCACCACCACCCCCACCTCTCCCACACACAGCACCTCCCCACACTGCCCCCTCCACCACCACCACCCCAACCCACGGTCCAATCATGCGTCTTGTCTTGTGTCTTGCAGGATCATCTGGCATGAGGTTGGCCCTTCTGTACCCCCCCCCCTCCTCCCCCCCCCCCCCCCCCCCGGCGCACCCCGATTTCCCAACGCATCTCTGGGTTACAACACCACCGAGGTTGAAAGTTACTGGCGAAGGACAATAGGCCAATTGGCTCCAGAAACAGCCAGGAACAAAGAGCGACTCGTGAATCTCATTATGCAAGAAGGGTGTATCTGTTTCAATGGCACTATGATAGTTTTGACGATGGGTGATTGAAGCTCCTTCAATAGCCAATAGCCAGCTGTCACATGATCGAACCCCACTTGTGAAAATCTATGACTATAAGATTGTCTCCATGGTACAGAAGGAGTCTGCAGAATGCACGATAACATCAGGAAGACGGCTTCAGAATATCACGCCATTTCTCTCTCTTTGCCACTCTGCTACTCTCAGGCTTGGGACCTTCTTTATCTCTGTTACATTTTGAGATAGATTTTTGATCAAAAGGAGCTTTGAGCATTTACTCTAGAAAGCAATGGATTACAGTTTAAACAAGACTGTGTCCAGAAACACAATCAGCTCACAGCAGCTGTAACACCACTGGAAGTTTAAAACCACCAAAGGAACATCGGAATGTGTTTTTACCTTTTTAATAATTCTTGTACTTTTACCAGAGTGAGTTTTAACAATAAAACCTTACTCCTAACTTGTTAACTAAAAAGATATAGCTAGCTAAAAGCTGGATAAATTTGCTTTTATCACTGAGATTTTCCAGTATTTTCTCTTTGGTTTCAGATTCCAGCCACCGCAGTAATTTGCTTTTATCACTGCTGCAATGTTCCAGTGAAGCTCAATGCAAACTGGAGGAACAATGTCTCATCTTCTGGTTAGGCACACGACAGTCTTCCGGTCTCAACATCGAATTCAACAATTTCAGATGATTAGCTCTACCCCCATCTCAAACCATTTGTTTTCATCCCATTTCATTTTTACTGTCTCTTACCATTTCTTTTTTTCTTGTCTTACTTTATATATATTTACCACCACCCCCATCTTATCCACCTTTCCTTACCCTTTCTCCCTTTTGCTTCTCCCTTCCCCTCCCCCTACATCTACATCTGTCACAGTTTACCCTCTGATGTTAGTTTCTCTGCTGTTTGGCCTTTCATACCTTTTGTTCTCTCTGGGGACTGCCATTAGCACTCTTTCCCCATGTTTTCTGTGGCTATTAGCACCTTATTTCCCTGGGTTTCTGTGGCTATGATTCATCTTTCATTCTCACTCCACAGTATAAATATTTCCCACTTTCTCTGTCTTTCAGCTTTGACAAAGGGTCACCTGGACTCGAAACGTTAGCTCTTTTTTCTCCCTACAGATGCTGCCAGACCTGCTGAGATTTTCCAGCATTTTCTCTTTGGTTTCAGATACAGCCTACTTCTTCATATAGCTTTTCACACGGCCAAGGTGATACAGATTGAAAAAGATCACAATTTTTTAAAGATGTAAAGCTTTGTAATAACTAACCTCAGGAGTGGAAAAAAAGAGGAATTTATTCACCCCTCTGGACTTGGTTATTTATCCAGGATTTGAATGCACAGACTACGATTGGAGTTGAAAGTGGGGAGTAAATTAATTCCTTGATGATTTGATCTTAAAAAGAAATACCAGGGCAGTTCCCTTGTGGATTGCATACTAAGCAAAACGGCCACTTTCAAAGCTGATACATTCCTACACCACTAGTTAGCACAACTGGTTAGCACAGTTGCTTCACAGCTCCAGGGTCCCAGTTTCGATTCCCGGCTGGGTCACTGTCTGTGCGGAGTCTGCACATTCTCCCCGTGTCTGCGTGGGTTTCCTCCGGGTGCTCCGGTTTCCTCCTACAGTCCAAAGATGTGCGGGTTAGGCGGATTGGCCATGCTAAATTTCCCCTTAGTGTCCCCAAATAAATGTTAAGTGGGGGTTACTGGGTTACGGGGATAGGGTAGATACGTGGGCTTCCGTAGGGTGCTCTTTGTAAGGGGCCGGTGCAGACTCGATGGGCCGAATGGCCTCTTTCTGCACTGTAAATTCTACGATTCTCTGACCAGAGTGAGGAAACCTGGGATTATTTAAGGGCCCTATCCTTTGAAGAGTTAAAGATGCAGTTAGACATTTAGAGTTAAGAGTTCCATCCAACAGCTAGGGAAACTGAAGTTTGAAAACTTGCGATTAGATAGTTGGATTTTAACCTAAAGAAATTGAAACAGACAAATACCTTTCGCAAAATTGCAGCTGAACCAGAAACAATTAGGGCTAGAATTCTTCTTTTTAAAAAAAAATATTTTTATTCTCCTCCTTTTTCACATTTTCTCCTAAATTTGCACCCAACAATAAACAATAAGCAGCAACGAATGCAATGTCATTCCCCTATCAATAACAACAATCTCATCCTCTCACCAAACCCCCAAACATTAGCTCGCATGTTAATTTAAACAAATAACAAAAAGGAATCAGGAATCACCCATAGTCACCATGAACACATGCAGTCTCCCTCGCCCCAACTCTCCCAATGTCCCCCCCCTAATGTTCGATGTAATCCAATTCTCGAAAGTGAATAATGGATAAAGCCCATGAATTGCAGAACCCCTCCATCCTTCCCCCCAGTTCAAATTTGATATTCTCAAGAGTCAAGAATTCCAGCAGGTCCCCCCGCCAGGGCAGGGCACAGGGTGGAGAGGTTATCTCCACCCTAACAGGATCCACATTCGGGCGATCAATGAAGCGAAGGCTACAACATCAGCCTCCGCACCCTTTTCCAACCCCGGCTGGTCCGACACCCTGAATATGGCCTCCTGAGGGCCCGGGTCCAGTTTCACATGCACCACTTTAGAGATTACCCGAAAAGCGTCCTTCCAGTAATCCTCCAGCTTTGGACACAATCAAAACACATGAACGTGGTTTGCTCCCGCAATGTTCACAAATCTCCTACCCCCTCAAAGAGCCGGCTCATCCTCGCCCTTGTGAGGTGTGCTCTATACACTATCTTCAACTGTATCAGCCCCAACCTCGCACACGAGGTGGAGGCGTTCACCCCCAGGAGCATCTCACACCAGAACCCCTCCACTGTACCCTCTCCCAACACTTCCTCCACTTTGCCTTGATCCCTTCCAGCGGTGCCTTCTCCTCTTCCAAAATAGCCCCGTAAACCGCCGATACTATCCCTTCTTCAGTCCCCTTGTCGTTAGCACCTCCTCCAGCAATTGGAAGCCAGCTCTACCGTGAAGCTCTGTATCGCCTTTCTGGCAAAGTCTCGAACCTGCATGTATCTGAATATTTCCCCCTGCTCCAGCTCATACTTTGCTCCCAGCTCCTTCAATCCTTCAAACTGGCCCTGAAGAAACAAATCTTTTAGTGTCCTAATTCCTTTCTCCTCCCATCTCCGAAAATTTCCTCCACTTCCCTGGCTCAAATCTATGGTTCCCTCGAATCGGCATTTCTCTTGACCCTGCCCCCAACCCAAAGTGTTGGCGAAACTGCCTCCAAATTCTCAACGAAGTTATTACTCCCAGAGTATCTCCCCGGGGCCGTCGGGATCGGCGATGTCGCTCGCGCCTTCAATCCCGACCCCCTACACAAACTCTCCTCCATTCTGACCCACTGGGCGTCAACCCCTCTGACCCAGCTCCGTACGTTCTCCACGTTCATCACCCAGTAATAATATATCAGGTTCGGAAGACCCAAACCCTCTGCCTGCCTTCCTCTCTGTAGTATCACCTTCCTAATTCTGTCCACCTTCCCTCCACATATGAACGAGGTAATCATCCCTTCAATCTCTCTAAAAAATGGCAGGCCCCCAACCCTGCCCCCACTACCGGCCGAGACATCACAAAATATTCACTCTTGTCTGGATTTAATTTGTACCCCGGGAAAGACCCAAACACACAGTATTTGGGTCCAGTATTCCCCCTATTGACATACTAGGTTCCGACCCCCGTATAATAACAAGTCATCAGCATATAAGGACACCCTATGCTCTATCAACCCCCTCCCCCCACTACCCCTTTCCATGCCCCCGAACTTGTTAACACGATGGCCAATGGCTCAATCACGAGTGGAAACAGCAGGGGGGACATAGGACACAGAGAACTAGAATTCTAAGCTATGGAAAAGGAAAGAGAAAATAGAAAAGGGGAAAGAGAGATAGAGTTAAAGAGAAAAGGAAAGAAGATAGGGAGCATAAAAGATCACGGGACAGCATGATAGCATAGTGGTTAGCACAGTTGTTTCACAGTTCCAGGGTCCCAGGTTCGATTCCCTGTCTGTTCACTGTCTATGCGGAGTCTGCACGTTCTCCCTGTGTCTGCGTGGGTTCCCTCCGGGTGCTCCGGTTTCCTCCCACAGTCCAAAGATGTGCGGGTTGGGTGGGTTGGCCACGCTAAATTGCCCTTAGTGTCCAAATAAAAATGTTAAGTGGGGGTTACTGGGTTACAGGGAGAGAGTAGATATGTGAGCTTGAGTAGGGTGCTCTTTGTAAGGGCCAGTGCAGACTCGATGGGCTGAATGGCCTCCTTCTGCACTGTAAATTCTATGATTCTATGATTATTCCAAAGAGAGACACAAGAAAGGGAGTTGAGGCATGTCAAACTGAGTGACGAAGAGTCATCTAGACTCGCAACATTAGATCCCTTCTCTCTCCACAGATGCTGTCATACCTGCTGAGATTGGCCAGGATTTTCTCTTTTTGCATCGGGAAAGGTTCACTTGTGCCCACTGAAATCACACCTAGCTTCGGACCAAGTGCCCAGTTATTCATAGGTTTGTCCATTTAATCCCTAAGTTTGATAAGGAAGTTATGAACGAGTGCCTCAGCGGGTAAAGTAGCTGGTAGGGAGCTAGACCCTTGTGGTGACACGCGACAGTACACTGGAGACTTCCATAACAACTGTTATATTAGTTGTTTGTAATATGGCGTTACTTTTTGCTTTATTTCCAGAATGATCTGATGGTTAGATATCAAAGAAACTGGCAATCTTCAATTCAAAGCAAAATAGGTTTAATGAATAACAAATTAAATACTAATGAGTTCATTCACTCTTACAGAACTATAATTGGTGATAAAGTAAATCAAAATAAGTATTAACTATATGTAACTACAAGTCTTAACTATGCTATAACTCTCTCTCTAACTGCTGTCTAGTCACTCCTGGTTCGAAGAGACCCAAGACCCTTTGAGTTCACTTATTTATACATGAATCTAGTGCTGCCATTTAGTGGGTGTCGTACACTACTATGTAGTTGTTAACTTTATATACCAGCATATATATATAGCAATACAACAACAAAGGGGGTTTATTAATAGTTGGTAAAGGAACCAAGTACAGGCACAAAGCAATGCAGGTGAGGTCGTAACTTTCCAGCTCCAGGATCTACACTGCATGGGCCCCTGCTCCCAAGGTGCCACACATTCTCTCTATTTCCTGGGGTCTGTATGCTCCCGTATGATTGATCTTCAGCTTGTCACGTGGACCGCAAAGCCTCACCCCTTAAACGGGACGTGCTATCACATCCCCCCCTCCCCACTCCCGCACTTAAGTCCCTCACTACAATTTACAAACTCAGCTATATACAATGGCATATACATGGTCAGGAGACAGAAGGGATGAAGAATGGCATCAGTCTGTCCAGCAACCTTCGAGTTCTCGAAGACCACCTTAGTCCCCCAGCCAGCTCTACCATCTTCAAGGTGATCCTGCTGTCAGCAGAAGTCGATGGTTCAGGTGATTGCACCTCCTCGGTAGAGCTGCTCACCTCGCCGGCTCCCACCTGGACCGCTGGCGGAACTGACACTGAAATTCTCAGCTCCCTCTACTCTGGAACAGCCGGTGGTGTAAGTTGGACCCATCTGTTCTGGAATGGGGTTACCATCCCCCCCCCCCTCCCTCCCCCCCCCCCCCCCCCCCACCCCCCGCCTCACTTGGTCAACATGCTATCAGACAGTCCTGCCATTGACATTGACCACATACAATGCGGGTCCAGATTGGGGCACGATCTGACCGACTAACCAGAGTGGGCCCGAGGCAACATTTTGAACTAGAACCAGGTCACCCACGTCGAATGATCTGTCAGCCTTTTGCGAAGCATGTTGATTTTTCTGGGAGATGAGATGTGCCTCCACCCTCCCTGCAAAATTTGAAAAAAATCAAGTCCAACCAGGTTCTGAAGCAATGACCCAGAAGCAATTCAGCCGGTGTGACTCCCGTGGTGGCATGGGAGTCACGTAATGGGACAGTGGGAAGTTGGCCAACCGATGGAGCAAAGGCTGGTCCGATTTTAAAAATATATTTATTTATTAATGGGATGTGGGCATTGCTGGCGACTAATTTATATTTTTACAGTTGTGTTAATTTTTTACAATGTTTTGACGGGATCCTACTGGGGCCCCTATCGCTTGGCGGTAGGAGTGGCACCCAGCTTTACTCACATACGTACAGATATTGGTGGGATCCAAAAATCAAAGCACTTTTCATCTCTCTCAGGAGTTTCAAAGTGACCCATCATGATTAAGATTTTTAAACTTGCTCGGATCAATTCAAACAGAATTAACCTTCAATATCTTCAGGAATAATTGTTTGGAATCTTGAGTGGAACAGCGAGTCAGTGAGAAAAAAGGTGAAGGAGTAAAAAAGATGGGAGATATTTAGGGAAAAGCTCACATGATGAGAAAAATTGAGAAAAAGATTCCTGGGCAAACACAGAGATACAGAGACAAGAGAGTTAATGTGAGGCATTAAATAATAGAGAGAGAGAGAAATCGAGAGAGAGACAGACAGACAGGCAGACAGACAGACAGACATCGAACACTAGACAGAAAGAAATATAACTGAAAGAGGAAGGTGAACCTCTGAGTGGCAAATAAGAAAGAAACTCTATTTCATTTTTTCATGAGCAAGACATGAAGTTCAAATATTTTCTTTAATTTTATTCCACTGTTCATTTTTTATTCATTGTTGATTATCCTGAAATCTCGGTGACATGATTGCTGCTGCTGATTTCTATCTGAGTATCTGCTGTGTGATCACAGTGAAGATGGCGACTGAAACTATTGTCCATTTTTCTCTCCCATTCAGTCTGACAGACTGAAGAATGAGCAGACGGTCTCTATACTTTACCCAATAGACGTTCAGACAGTACCTTTGGGAGTCCTGCTGCATGTTTCATCTGCGCCCCACCAGCTGAAGCAGTCTGCCCACGGCAGGGGGGATTGGAAAGAGGCGAACAAGCAGTACAGGCTGTAGGCGATGATGCAGCAGTAGGAAATGTTGATAATTGCAATCAGAATGACCATAGTAATCCCCACGCCTTAAAATAAAACAAAGAACAGAAGGCGAGATTGGGAATTATTCATTTGAAATAAACTGACTCCGCTGTTCAGACAAACCAATTGTACTTTTTGCTGTAATTGAGCACCATGGAGACCATAAGGCATAGGAGCAGAAGGATGCCATTCGGCCCATCAGTTCTTATTAACTCAATTAACAATTGATATTACAAAACCCTTCCCGCCCTCCCCTCTTCCTTCCCTTCCTTCTTTCCTCCCTCCCTCCTCTTCCCCTTCTCCCCTCCCTCTCCTTTATAAATCTACGGAACCATTGTGTTTCAGTGAGAAAATACATTTTATTGTAAGAAATTAGCTGCAGTGATTAGGTTGAGCCACATTTACAAGGAGCGTGCAGTGTGATTGATCTTTAATGTTCAATAAAAGTAATTTTAATAATTAATTCAACCCTCATTCGAGTTCTGCTGGTCTGAGGAAATCACATGAATAAATGTTTAAAAAACATAAACCACGGAAAAATCTACGGAATTAAGAATAAAAATAAGAATAAACTCGGTTTGTTCTCACTGGAACGACGGAGGTTGAGGGGAGACCTGATAGAGGTATACAAAATTATGAGGGGCATAGACAGAGTGGATAGTCAGAGGCTTTTCCCCCGGGGTTGAGGGGTCAATTACTAGGGGGCATAGGTTTAAGGTGCGAGGGGCAAGGTTTAGAGTAGATGTACGAGGCAGGTTTTTTACACAAGTGAGTAGTGGGTGCCTGGAACTCGCTACCGGAGGAGGTGGTGGAAGCAGGGCCGATAGTGACATTTAAGGGGCATCTTGACAAATACATGAATAGGATGGGAATAGAGGGATACGGAACCAGGAAGTGTAGAAGATTGTAGTTTCGTCGGGCAGCATGGTCGGCACGGGCTTGGAGGGCCGAAGGGCCTGTTCCTGTGCTGTACTTTTTTTGTTCTTTGTTCTTTGTAGAAGGAGGCCATTTGATCCATTGCGTCTGCACTGGCCCTTGGAAAGAGCACCCTACTTAAGCCCGCAACTCCTACCCTATTCCAGTAACCCTACCTAACCTTTTGGACACTAAGGGGCAATTTATCATGGCCAATCCACCTAACCTGCACATCTTTGGACTGTGGGAGGAAAGCGGAGCACCCGGATAAACCCACGCAGACACATGGAGGAAGTGCAAACTCCACACAGGCAGTCACCTGAGGCTGGAATTGAACCAGGGTCCCCGGTGCTGTGAGGCAACAATGCTAACCACTGTGCCACTGTGCCGCCCTTTGGGGGAGGGACGGACAGTTTGACAGAGCATTTAAAGGCTCGTTGTCCTCGGGCAGCCAATCGTGGTGCCAACAGCCGCGATTGAAAAATCCCGACCGTAGATGTCAAGAAGGAGGATTTTACAAGTGAGAAATGGATCATTGGCTTTAACCTTCAGAGGAAAGAGATTGAAGGCAGAATTTTACCATCTTTTGGCAAAGGGTCACCTCAGGCAGGAAAAGTGCACCCTGCCGGCTGTGCTGCCGGATTTCAAGCACTTTGCCAAAATAAGGGGCGCGTTTCATAATGTCACACTTGCACCCCGATTTTACAAAGGGGAGGCACCCCCACCCCCTACCCCTCCCCCAGCAAATCCTCCCTCCTCACACCACGGAACCGCCCCAGCACCTCCGTCATGGAACCGCCCCTCTGGAATCCGATGCCCACGACTGCTCATGTGCACTGCCATGGGCACTAGCCCCTGGGCTGGCCCAGGCATGACCCTCTCACCTCTAGGGGCTGTACGCACCAATGCGCCTCTGGTGGATCCTGCTCACCAGGTACACATCGTGGAGGACCTGCCATGGTCCTCACACTGATCTGAATGGACATTTTAACATCAGGTGTAAAGTGCTGCTTTACGTATTTGAACTGACGAAAATTGTGATCCCCACTTTTAAAGCCGGGATTCCCGTATAGCATTGGTCGGGCTGGTGACAATCAACCGAGGAAATACCGTTGGCGTAAAAGCCGTTTTGGGACTCGCGTTTGATTCTTGCTCCCCGTCGCCTTTCTGACCCTCAAACAAACAGGAGTGGAAAATCCATCCTCTCAGAATCTGTTCATGATCCTGGAATATTTTCAGGGACACGAGTTGCTGATTACTTGTCACAGAATATTTTGCAGTCATAGTTTCGCTCACTGGGTAAAGGTTCGACCTGGACTCCCAATGCAGAACATGGTGAGAGGGGAGCACATATCGGTCAGATGTAAGAACCTGAATCATTTTCTGTTCATTAAAAGTATTGGATTGAACATTGTGCAGGCCACAGATCAGGGACACTGACCTTCATACTTGAATTATTGATATCCACTCCAGTTCGTGTGTGACTCGGAGATGGGAGACATTCAATCTCCAGTCAACCGGTGGCCTCAATATTGAAAGTTTTCCCATTCAGTAATGCGGGTCCAGGAGTTACATTAAATGACTGACTGGCAGCTCAACATGGCTGCAGGGGGATACACTTTGCAAGTTTGTAGTTGATGCAATGACAGGGTTTTTGTGATTTGTGAATTTTCAGTTGTTTTGGGGGAAAGGTTGCCTGAACAATGTCTGGCTTGTGAATGGTTGAAGGATTTCCCTCATACACTGTGACAGTGGCCTGCAGCTTCCACCTGATTGTGCGGTTGTCATCTATGCAGTTTGTCCAGTATCAGCGTGATCCCTGTGAAGAATTGTGGAGTTTCACAGCGAAGTACTTTCAGCACAATTTGAGTTTCCGTGATCTTCGGCCTTAGTTTGAAAAGAATCCTGTTTGAAATAGGCCCTGTCCACAGATATAACCCTGCCCACAGGGTGAATTAATCACCACTGAGATGTTTTGATCATTTACAGGGCTAGGGGAAGGTCTAAAATTTATTCAAGATCTTTGGTGGCTGGAGATAATACCAGGTAGACTTCAGCACAGGTATGAAAGTTGTCGGATTCGCTGGGGTCGGGATTGACACTCGAGAGGCTGACAAGCTGCAGCTGCATATTTACACTCCGCTAACACTCATCCCAGCGAACAAGATGGCAGCATGGAGAGCGGCACCCCGGTTTGCACAAGCGGAGCTAGAGACCTTGCTGGGTGCCAAGGAGGAGAGGCAGGCCACCCTGTACCCCAGGGTGAGAAGGAGGCTGGCACCTTCCGCCATATACTGGGCATGGTTGCAGGTGACAAGGAGGCAGAAGGCTTGAGTGCTCTAGGCCCCACCGCCTGGAACAGCCAGCAGTGCCGGAAGAAGCATTATGGCCTCCTCAGAGCGGCAAATGTGAGGAGGCAGCACTAACCCCCATCCCACACACCCGTATCCCACCCGCTACCCAGAGGGCAACCGGGCAGTGTGCCGCTCCCCATCCTCCACCACTTTCCAGCACCTCTACCGCCCATCATGGCCGGATACCCTGGCCACGAAGGCAACCGGCTACTCACCCTCTGCTGCATGTGTTCGACTATCTAACACTGTGCGCTTTCTGTCTTCCCTCCCAGGAGAAGTTGGCGCGCAACCGTCGGGAGAGAGAAAAGACTGGAGGGGGACTGCCGGATCTGCGGCCCCTCACCACAGTGGAGCAGTGGGCACTGGACCTGGATGGTAAGCCTGTAGAGAGGACTAGTCGCCAAGGTGGAGGTCGGCATTGGGCGAGCAAGTGAGCTGGATTCCCCAAGGCACATGTGGCATGTCCCCCACTGTCATGATATTCAGATAAACATCATGGTGCAAACACACATACACACTGATGGACTGATCAACGGACCAATCAATACACACGCAACATCACAGCCAATCACAAGCAAGAGCAGACACACTATAAAACGGGGAACATGACACTTCCGATTCATTCCATCAGGAGAGCGCTCAGGGCACAGAGCTCACAACAAACCACTCAGACATTCACCATGTGCTGAGTGCCTCTCCAAGATAGTGTTAGGGCTGGGTCCACAGGTTAGAGGGTAATGAACGAACCACAGTAACCAGTTTACAAATGTTAATAATTGTTCGTAATAAAAATGAGTTGTACCTTCCGCAACCGTGTTGGTTCGTCTGTGTAGCAGAGCACCCAACACGACACCCACACCACCCACCATCCACCACCCCCACCCTCCTCACCACCACACACCATCCCCAAACCACCCCCACATCGCACCCTCACCATCCACCACCCCCACCCTCCTCACCACCACACGCATCCCCCACACCACCCACACATCATCCCCTCACCACCGCCCACCATCCACCACCCCCACCCTCCTCACCACCACACGCCACTCCCACACCACCCCCACATCACCCCCTCACCACCCCCACACCACACCCTCACCAGCACCCACCATCCACCCCCTACCCTCCTCACCACCCCACATTACACCCTCACCACCATCCACCACCCCCACCCTCCTCACCACCACCCCCACCCTCCTCACCACCACACGCCACTCCCACACCGCCCCCACATCACCCCCTCACCACCCCCACACCACCCCCTCACCAGAACCCACCATCCACCAACCCCCACCCTCCTCACCACCCCCACACTATCCCGTCCCCAGCACCCACCATCCACCCCCACCCTCCTCACCACCCCCACATTGCACCCTCACCACCACCCACCCTCCACCAACCCCCACCCTCCTCACCACCACATGCCACCCCCGAACCACCACCTACCACATCTCACTATTGTTCACAAACCCCCACCAGCCTCCCCACAACCACCCACCCCACACCTCCCCACACCACCCCTCACCGCCCCCTCATCAAACCAATACCACCACCCTAACGCGCGATCCAATCATGCACCACGTCTTGTGCCTTGCAGGATTAGCTGCCGATAAGGTGGGTCTTTCTGGCGTCCTCCGCCCCCCTGACACATCTGTCTCCAACATCCTCCACCATCCCAGAGACACTCAATTCCTTTGGGTACTTTAGCGAAGAGGCTCCTGGGGCATCACCTGGTGCATCACGACACGCATGCTGCAATCCATCAGGTGGAGTTCGTAATGTTCTTCTCGGATGGCCTGATTTTTTGTAACTAAAGCTACCAATGATTTATTGACACTAACTGTGGGTCAACTATATACATAACAACAAATGAATAACAGTATGAACATGTTCAAAACTATTTCACTTCCCAGCTCCCTGGCTCTAACATTCACTTGTATAATATTGAGACTCCGAGTGGTCAGTCGGTGAATTACAACACAATCATGATATCATTACAGAGGTGGAAACCCCCGCAGTGGCAGATGGTCGGAGGGCAGCCCGACCCCTGGGACTAGCCGGCATCCAGACAGGTTTCGGGCTTTTGGAATGGGCGGTCCCATCCATAGTGGAGATACAGTCATAGGGCCAGGGAATGCATAGGGGTGTGTCGGCAACTATCCAGCGCCTGCAGGTGCAGTTGGAGGAGTCCAACCACCTGCAGGGAGAGAACGCGATGCCCATCATGTGTGCCATCCAGACCAACACCACACGGTGGCATCCGTGGTAGAGGCCTTGGGTGCAAATGTATTTGCCATGAGTCAGGTTGTCCAAGGCCTGGGGAATTCTATGCGGGTGGGGACTGAGGCAAAGGGCAGGGCTGCCTGATCACCAGCAGCCATGTACCTTGGGCCACCTGGATATTGTAGTGGAGCCCCAGAGCTTGGCCCAATTTCAGCGGGTCATGACTGAGGGAATCAACGGCATTACCTGGGCACTGGCTGACCTGGGCCAGGCACAGAAGGAGATGGCACAGTCAAGGGGTGATGTGGTACAGTGCCAGAGGGATGTGGCCACTCCCTGTCCTCCATTACCTTGAGAATTAAGGCCCTAGTCGAGTTGAAAGTGGGTCTCCAGGACTAGCAGCACCAGGTGGCGGGGCAGTCTCAGAGGTGTCATGTTGGGCGTTCCGATACAAGAATGATCCAACACGGTTGTAGATGGTACAACTCTGTTTTATTGTCTTAAACAATAACAACTACTAACTGCTGGCTGAGGTTCATGCTTCACCAGCTAACCTGTGGACCCAGCCCTATCATTATCTTGGTGAGGCACTCAGCACATGGTCTATGTCCGAGTGGCATGCTGTGAGCTCTGTGCTCTGAGCTATTTCCTGGTAGAATTTAGAGGGCAGCACGGTAGCATTGTGGATAGCACAAATGCTTCACAGCTCCAGGGTCCCAGGTTTGATTCCGGCTTGGGTCACTGTCTGTGCGGAGTCTGCACATCCTCCCCGTGTGTGCGTGGGTTTCCTCCGGGTGCTCCGGTTTCCTCCCACAGTCCAAAGATGTGTGGGTTAGGTGGATTGGCCATGCTAAATTGCCCATAGTGTCCAAAATTGCCCTTGGTGTAGGGTGGGGTTACTGGGTTGTGGGGATAGGGTGGAGGTGTGGACCTTGGGTAGGGTGCTCTTTCCAAGAGCCAGTGCAGACTCGATGGGCCGAATGGCCTCCTTCTGCACTGTAAATTCTATGATATCTATGAATGATGGTAGAATGAACGGGAACTGTGGTGCTCCCTGTTTTATAGTGCATGTGCTCTCACTGGTGATTGGCTGCGATGTGTGTGTGTTGGTTGGTCCAACTACCTGTCCATCAGTGTGTGTGTGATTGCATCATTATATGCTAATGTGGATATCATGCCAAGAGGTTAGCTCCGCGGGCACCCCTGTCCCAAGGAGTAGCCTGGGGGCCATCAGGCACCCCGAGGGAAGAGGATGTGATGGGCACCGTGCCAATGACAGCTGCAGGGGAGGTGCTTGAGCACCACAGTGCCTTGGACACCCCCCTCCCCCCAATCCTTGGTGCATCAGATGGGCAGGGGGCAGAACAGGGAGGCATTTGGGACCACAAGCAGCACATAGGCCCATCCAGGCCCAGTTGCTCCAGAAGATGGCAATCAAAGAGGACCAGGCCACAGGGTAGGAATCGCAGCCGACCGCCTCCATTCCTCATGTACCGCCTGGGGATCCACCTAGGCTTAGCGTTCAGGCCGGAAAGGCCTGAGAATTAGATACCAGTTACGTTGGCATGGGTATAGCGTTAGGGGTGAGGGCACAAACCTTTCAAGTCAGTAATAAACTTACACCTTCTTCAAAGTAGTTTTACTGTACTCACTGCTCACAATGTAGCCTCCTCTACATTAAGAGGCTAAACGCAGATCAGCTGACCATTGGCGGAACGTCTTAATTCAGTCTGTAAGCACAACCCTGGCCTGTCACTTGCCATTTCAATTCACTCCCTGGCTACTGTTCCCACATTGCTGTCTTTGGCTGCTGCAATGTTCCAGTGAAACTGAAACTGGAAATCTTCCGATTCGGCACTTTGCGGTAACGATGAGTTCAACAACGTCAGACCTTCAACTCTGTCCACCATTTTGACTTTTATTCCCCAACCCCTCCCCCACAGGGTCAGTCTTAGACTTGTTTTGCTGTTTTTTGTTCTGACTCTTATTCGTCTTTAAACACATTCTGCTATCTGACCTTTATGCCGCTATTAGCAGGTTTTTTAGCCTTGAACGCAACCATTAACACTCCCTTTGACACCTCTCCTGTGTTCCCGCCTATCCCTCATCTTCTATTCTGCTCTGTCTTGCTCGAGTTCCCAATTGATGCAGTTATACTTGAATTAGAATGTTGTGGAGATGCCGGCGTTGGACTTGGGTGGGCACAATAAGGAGTCTTACAACACTAGGTTAAAGTTCTGTTGGATTTTAATCTGGTGTTGTAAGACTTCTTACTGTTTTAAAATGCGTAAATGCTTTCAAACCCGTCAATCCAGTATCTGTAATTCAATTCAGAACTCAGTGCAGTCATGCAGTCGGAGACTTTAGTGTGGAAACTGAGAGCAAATATGTCCGAGGAACTTTGGACTTCAATGAACAGGATTAGTCTGCTTTTAAACAGCGGAACGACTGCCGTCTGATTTTGGAAGAGTCATGATCTGGTGAGTAGCTGATTCATCTTCATCCCAGAAGCAGTGTAAAGTTTGAAGACTTTTAGACAAAAATGTCTTTGTTCAGGTTCAGATCCGAACGCTGAGCAAGTGGAAGAATCGCTCATCATTGTCCAAAACTGGACATGGGGGACTTGGCTTTATCTGAATTCTCTCAGAATGTCCACCAAACACAGTCTCCAGAGGACACGGTGAGTAATTTTATCAAAACGAGACATTGAACTCATGTAAAACTCTGAGAGGTGCTGATGATTTAGGGATTTTGGTTGTTGTGAATTGTGGGGTTCCGGGTGTTTCCAGGTTACCAAGTGATTGTTGTTAAAGGGAGAACAACACAATGCTTTTATGGAGGATGAAAACTGTACTTTTTGCTTGAGTTCTAGTCTAATCTTGGGTCATCCATTTTCTCTCTTTTCCCCCCAGGCTGTAACCAATGAAGATGTGGGTGAAAGTGACGAGAATGTGGAGCGAGGCAACTGGTCCTCGAAGGCTGACTACTTGCTCTCGGTGATCGGCTGTGCTGTGGGTCTGGGAAATGTCTGGAGATTCCCTTACCTGGCTTACAGAAATGGAGGAGGTACAGGAGAAAAATATGAAACACAGGGGAGAGAAAGACAGAAATATAGGGAATAATTAATTAATTATTTTTTTAATTAAAAAAAATATTTTTATTGTTATTTTCAATTTATACACAGTAAGACTTAACATTTAATATTTACAGTATGTCTGGTTCTTATATACATATTTATATTGTCTGTCTTGGTGTGTCTTCCTCACCTCCTTCCCTTCTCCCTTCCCCCTGGCCCCTCTTTGGTATCCCCCTTTTTTGCTCAGGGTGTACTGTACCCGGCTCCTTTTCTCCCCTTTCCCCCCTTCCCTTTATGATTTCTGCTGCCTGCCTTGCGGGTTTTGGGGGGCTTCCGCACCCTCCCCCTCCCTCCGTGCTTCTCCCTGTAGTTCCCCTGAGTTCCCTCCATGTTGTTATCCACCTGAACCGAGCTGGGACCAGTGTTCTGGCGAAAAGAGTAAATGGAGTAGTCAATAGGACTTTAAACTAAAGATTGGGGGGGAAGGGAAAGTCAGGGAACCAAGAGGTGAAGTAATCAGTGGGAAGCGTAGCTGCTTAGGAATACAAAAAAGCACGAAAAGACAGAACTCAGGAGAGGTTACAATAGTCCCCATCCCACAAAATATGACACAGTGTATGGAAAGGCTCAGTAAACCAAGGTGCACCACACTAAGAAAACAAAAAGGAACGGTCAATAGAGAATTAAAGGTGCTATATTTAAATGCGCGCTGTGGTAGTATGTATTGGGGGTCATGTGGGACTGGAAGCCCTAATGTCATTGGCTGACAGATCCCGGGTCCTGGTTGGCCGTTGACCTCTAGCTCCGCCCTGAAGGCGGAGTATAAGAAGCCGGAGTCTTCCCCCGCAGGCCAGTTTACTATCGAGTTGCGGGGGAACAGACACGCTTAATAAAGCCTCATCGACTTCACTCTATTCGTCTCACGGCGTCTTTGTTCGCTACACGCGCAGTGTACGGAACACGGTAGATAAGCTTGTGGCCCAGATTGTGACTGGCAGGCATGATGTGGTAGGCATCACAGAGACATGGTTGCAGGGGGTTCATGACTGGCATTTAAACATCCAGGGATTCACAACCTATCGAAAAGACAGAGAGGTGGGCAGAGGGGGCAGGGTTGCCTTGTTAATTAGGAATGAAATTAAATCAATAGCACTAAACGACATGGGGTCGGATGATGTGGAGTCTGTGTGGGTAGAGTTGAGGAACCACAAAGGCAAAAAAACCATAATGGGAGTTATGTACAGGCCTCCTAACAGTGGTCAGGACAAGGGGCACAAGATGCACCACAAAATAGAAAGTGCATGTCAGAAAGGCAAGGTCACAGTGATCATGGGGGACTTCAATATGCAGGTGGACTGGGTAAATAATGCTGCCAGTGGACCCAAGGAAAGGGAATTCATTGAATGTTTACAGGAGGGCTTTTTGGAACAGCTTGTGATGGAGCCCACGAGGGAACAGGCCATTCTGGACTTAGTGTTATGTAATGAGCCAGACTTGATTAAAGATCTTAAAGTAAGGGAGCACTTAGGAGGCAGTGATCATAATATGGTAGAATTCAATCTCCAATTTGAAAGAAAGAAGGTAGAATCAGATGTAAAGGTGTTACAGTTAAATAAAGGTAACTACAGGGGCATGAGGGAGGAACTGACGAAAATCGACTGGGGGCAGAGCCTAGTGGGAAAGACAGTAGAACAGCAATGGCAGGAGTTTCTGGGAGTAATTGAGGACACAGTGCAGAGGTTCATCCCAAAGAAAAGAAAGGTTATCAGAGGGGGGATTAGGCAGCCATGGCTGACAAAGGAAGTTAGGGAGTGCATCAAAGCAAAAGAGAGAGCCTATAATGTGGCAAAGAGTAGTGGGAAGTCAGAAGATTGGGAAGGCTACAAAAACAAACAGAGGATAACAAAGAGAGAGATAAGGAAAGAGAGGATCAAATTTGAAGGTAGGTTAGCCAGTAACATTAGGAATGATAGTAAAAGTTTCTTTAAATACATTAAAAACAAACAGGAGGCAAAAGTTGACATTGGGCCGCTCCAAAATGACGCTGGTAATTTTGTGATGGGAGACATGGAAATAGCCGAGGAACTGAATAAGTACTTTGCGTCAGTCTTCACAGTAGAAGACATGAGTAATATCCCAACAATTCCGGAGAGTCAGGGGACAGAGTTGAATATGGTTGCCATCACAAAGGAGAAAGTACTAGAGAAACTAAGAGGTCTAAAAATTGACAAATCTCCGGGCCCAGATGGGCTACATCCTAGAGTTCTAAAGGAGATAGCTGAAGAAATAGTGGAGTCGTTGGTGATGATGTTTCAACAGTCACTGGAGTCAGGGAAAGTACCAGAGGATTGGAAAATCGCTGTTGTAACCCCCCTGTTCAAGAAGGGAACAAGGAAAAAGATGGAAAATTATAGGCCAATTAGCCTGACCTCGGTTGTTGGCAAGATTCTAGAATCCATTATTAAGGATGAGATTTCTAAATTCTTGGAAGTGCAGGGTCGGATTAGGACAAGTCAGCATGGATTTAGTAAGGGGACGTCGTGCCTGACAAACCTGTTAGAGTTCTTTGAAGAGATAACAAATAGGTTAGACCAAGGAGAGCCAATGGATGTTATCTATCTTGACTTCCAAAAGGCCTTTGATAAGGTGCCTCACGGGAGACTGCTGAGTAAAGCAAGGGCCCATGGTATTCGAGGCAAGGTACAAACATGGATTGACGATTGGCTGTCAGGCAGAAGGCAGAGAGTTGGGATAAAAGGTAATTTTTCGGAATGGCAACCGGTGATGAGTGGTGTCCCGCAGGGTTCAGTGTTGGGACCACAGCTGTTCTCTTTATATATTAACGATCTAGATAACGGGACTGAGGGCATTCTGGCTAAGTTTGCCGATGATACGAAGATAGGTGGAGGGGCAGGTAGTATGGAGGAGGTGGGGAGGCTTCAGAAAGATTTAGACAGTTTAGGAGAGTGGTCCAAGAAATGGCTGATGAAATTCAACGCGGGCAAGTGCGAGGTCTTGCACTTTGGAAAAAGGAATAGAGGCGTGGACTATTTTCTAAACGGTGACAAAATTCATAATGCTGAAGTGCAAAGGGACTTGGGAGTCCTAGTCCAGGATTCTCTAAAGGTAAACTTGCAGGTTGAGTCCGTAATTAAGAAAGCAAATGCAATGTTGTCATTCATCTCAAGAGGCTTGGAATATAAAAGCAGGGATATACTTCTGAAGCTTTATAAAGCATTAGTTAGGCCCCATTTAGAATACTGTGAGCAATTTTGGGCCCCACACCTCAGGAAGGACATACTGGCACTGGAGCGGGTCCAGCGGAGATTCACACGGATGATCCCAGGAATGGTAGACCTAACATACGATGAACATCTGAGGATCCTGGGATTATATTCATTGGAGTTTAGGAGGTTGAGAGGAGATCTGATAGAAACTTACAAGATAATGAATGGCTTAGATAGGGTGGATGTAGGGAAGTTGTCTCCATTAGCAGGGGAGACTAGGACCCAGGGGCACAGCCTTAGAATAAAAGGGAGTCACTTTAGAACAGAGATGAGGAGAAATTTCTTCAGCCAGAGAGTGGTAGGTCTGTGGAATTCATTGCCACAGAGGGCGGTGGAGGCCGGGACATTGAGTGTCTTTAAGACAGAAGTTGATAAATTCTTGATTTCTCGAGGAATTAAGGGCTATGGAGAGAGAGCGGGTAAGTGGAGTTGAAATCAGCCATGATTGAATGGTGGAGTGGACTCGATGGGCCGAATTGCCTTACTTCCACTCCTATGTCTTATGGTCTTATGGTTATGGGCCAGGGTTTAGAGAAACACAAAGTGTATCATGGAGTTCACCTGACCAACAACTTTTACTGGATTGTGGTAGGGGGAGCACATGGCCCACTCTTCAGGTGTGGTACAGCAGAAATGGAAAATTATTTTTAAAAGCAAAGCAATGTTTATTCTATCAACTCAAGTTAACCTTTTTAAAACATACAGTGAACATCTTAGCAACCATCAATTCAAATACAACCCCCCAAAGAATTCAACACTAAGTAATGCTTACGCTATCCTTTTAACATCCAGAAGACTTACAAAAAACATAACCTTTAACAAAAGCACATCAGGTTAAAGTCACTACTGAGAACATTTATAATTCTGAATTCACCAAATGATCAAGAGATAGTCTTTTCATGGCAGAGAGAACAGCAGTACACCTGCTTTGTCTGTCTTCAGCTCCCACACTGAAAAACAAAACCAAAGAAAACACACCCAAGCTTTTCTCAAAGTGAAACTAAAAAGCAAAGCCAGAGCTCAGTTCCACCCACACTCTGATATCACTGCAGTAACATGAGCAGCCAAACATTTCTTAAAGTGACATTCTCATGGCACCTCCCCCAAGAAAAAAAAATAAACCATCAACTTCGAGATGGTTTCGTTTTTCACCTTTTCACTATCCTTTAAGAAATGCACTTTGAATGGTTTCGTATAATCTGGGATGGCTAACACATGAGTAGTGGTTAACACAGCCTTCAGGCCATCAAATGCTTGTTAACACTCCGCTGTCCACTGGAATTTGTTACGCTTCTTCAGCAAGTCCGTCAGTGGAGTGACCACACTGCTGAAATTCGGTACAAATTTCCGGTAGAATCCACTCATACCAAGAGATCGCATTATTTCCCATCGTGTCGAGGGTATCGCAATCTCCCCAATAACTTTTGTTTTCACATCCCGTGGGACCATTCGACCCCGTCCAATTGTATGGCCAAGGCTTTTCAAAATTCACTTTTGGCTAGGTTTATCACCAAACCCGCCTCCTGAAGTCGATCGATGTTTCAAATGTTCTTTCCATGTCTGGTTCAAAATTACCAGATCGTCGATGTATACTGCACAATTGGGTAATCCCGAAACAACTGTGTTAGTTAACCGTTGAAATGTGGCTGTGGTGTTTTTCATGCCAAATGGCATAACTTTGAATTGGTATATACCATCTGGAGTCACATAAGCTGAAATCTCCTTCGCCCTCTCGGATAAAGGTACCTGCCAGTAATGTTTAAGTCAATCCAGTTTGGAAATAAAAGCTGATTGTCCCACTTTCTCAATGCAATCCTCCAAACGTGGGATAGGGTAAGAGTCCATTCTTGTAACTGCATTAACCTTTCCATAGTCCACAAGCAACCATTGTGTACCGTCCGGCTTTGGTACCATCACTATGGGTGAGCTCCATTGGCTGAAACCCACTTCGATTATGCCATTTTTAAGCATACTCTCTGATGTGTTATGTACTCTGGGATAACACAGGTTGCAACTGGATGCAGCTTCAACCAAAAGATACTCCAGACCTTGAAGTTAGTTCAATCTGATGTATTGAACCAGTAGCACAGTTAGCACAGTTCTCTATGAGTTCGACTGTCTGCTAACCTAAGTGTGGTTACTCTGTCTGACTGAACCAGACTAGCTCTTAGCCCCGTGCTGGAGGTGTGATACTGTACATACACCCTGACTCATTCTGTAGATGTTCATCAGTGGAAAGGGGCCAAGTGTAAGTGCCTCGTGCCTTTTATAGTGAGATACCACCCCTGAGTGTCCTGCCTGCTCATTGGTCATGTCCTGTTCTCTGTGTTCATCAGCTGCCTGTCTGTATATCATTATCTGCATGTCTGCATATCATGACGTCTCCCCTTTTTTCTTATGTTTTGTTGGCACATGGGAACATACTTACATCTGGTGGCATATCTAAACATATTTACAAGCGGTGGCATATGTGAACGTATTTACATGTGAAGACAGCTGTCTAATGTGGGAAAACAGAACATAGCAAACAAAACAAATGTTCACAAGTCCAGTCTCTGGGGCTTGCGTCTGATCCTTGTCGACCGCCGGAGAGGTGGTAGTGGGGACGACGGCGCCTTGGCAGTTGGGATGGAAGCCTGACTGGTGGCCTCGTAGTTCGAGGTATCAGAAGGTGGCAAAACAACGGACCGAAACGGAAGAGAAAGCGGTTGCAGGCAGGCAACTTTGCGCAGTGCCCGTCTGTTTCGTCACACAACAGAACCATCAGCCTTGCGTACAACATACGAGCGGGGTGCAGCCTGTCGAACAACGACAGCTGGAGCAGACCAGCCAGGGATACCATGGTATCTTGATTCTGACAGTGTCTGCCGGGATAAGACGGGGGAATCGGTGGCATGAGCATCATAGCCCTGCTTTTGCTGGTTTCGGAGCTGCTGCACCTTCTGCAGCACCGGGAGGTGACCCAGGTTGGGCAAGTGTATGGCTGGAAGTGTCGTCCGCAGGTCCCTGTTCATCAGGAGTTGAGCCGGCGACATGCCAGTGGACAGTGTGGTCGCCCTGTACGCAAGCAGCGCGAGGTAGATGTCAGAAGCAGAATCCGCGGCCTTGCAGATGAGCTGTTTCACAATGTACACCCCTTTTTCAACTTTCCCATTGGACTGCGGATAGTGTGGGCTGGAAGTGACATGTTTGAAATGGTATGACTTGGCAAAGATAGACCTCTCGTGACTGTTGAAGCGCGGGCCATTGTCACTCATGACAGTGAGTGGGATACCATGCCTGGAGAACGTCTCCTTACAGGCCTTGATGACGGTCCGAGATGTGAGGTCTGAGAGCTTCACGACTTCAGGGTAATTGGAGAAATAGTCAATAATCAACACATAGTCCCGACCATTCGCATGAAAGAGGTCGGTGCTAACCTTGGACCACGGGGATGTTTTGTTATGCTCTTGTCGTAGCATAAGCTGCTTCCTTGATGTGCACTCTGACAAAGGAAGGTTCAGACTCGGAGATAGCTTTAACACGTTTATTTAGGGCAGCACGGTAGCATTGTGGATAGCACAAATGCTTCACAGCTCCAGGGTCCCAGGTTCGATTCCGGCTTGGGTCACTGTCTGTGCGGAGTCTGCACATCCTCCCCGTGTGTGCGTGGGTTTCCTCCGGGTGCTCCGGTTTCCTCCCACAGTCCAAAGATGTGCGGGTTAGGTGGATTGGCCATGCTAAATTGCCCATAGTGTCCAAAATTGCCCTTAGTGGTGGGTGGGGTTACTGGGTTATGGGGATAGGGTGGACGTGTGGACCTTGGGTAGGGTGCTCTTTCCAAGAGCCGGTGCAGACTCGATGGGCCGAATGGCCTCCTTCTGCACTGTAAATTCTATGATTCTATAAACTATTAACAATTCTCCTACTTGGATTCGACTCTACTGTTAATCCTGCTATAGCTACTCAGACTGACTAACCAGTCTGCTACAATCCACGTGGTGGGAGTGATGTGTAATCAACCCTGTGTCTGTACTCACTAAGAGTCTCCACTGGAAAGAGACTGAGCATGTATGTTGTGTCCTTTTATATGGGTTGGTGTAATGCCCTCCTGTGGTAGTGTCACCTCTATGTGTATCGTGACTGCCCATTGGTCGTGTCCTATCTGACTGACCTATTGGTTGACTGTCTGTGTGTCATATCTCTGGTGTTCCCCCTAGTGTCTAGCTAGGTGTAGTGTATGTACATTAACCCTTTTGTGTACTTACAGTGATGTTTATCACCATAGGGGTGGTCTCGATTTCATGCTGCTGGAGCCTCTCCTTGCTCTGCGCTGGTGGAAGCATTGACAGGTCGCACAGTTGAGGACCATGTTCGAGATGTCCTGGCTGATCCCGGGCCAGTAGACAGCCTGCCTGGCTCTGCGTCTGCACTTCTCGACGCCCAGGTGTCCCTCATGGATTCGGCGGAGCACCAAGCTCTGGAGACTGAGTGGAATGACAATCCGGTCCAGCTTGAGGAGAATACCATCAATCACCGTTGAGGCCGTAGACATAATCGTGAAACTTGAGAATGCCAGTGAGAAGGCATTCCTTCTCTATTTGCGCATACCTTGTCTCGGTGGGCATCATGGCCCTCGGTGCGTAGGCTACTGGTGCCCAGAATGAAGTGTCATCGCGTTGAAGCAGTACCACAACGATGCCGTCCTGGCTCGCATCTGTCGAGATCTTCGTCTCCCTGTCTGGGTCGAAAATACCAAGACGGGTGCAGTGGTGAGCTTGGCTTTCAGCTCCAACCACTCTGCCTGATGTGCTGCCTTTCACTCAAAGGCTGTGGACTTTTTCACCAGGTTTCGTAGGGCCGTGGTGTGTGAGGCCAGGTTTGGGATGAGCTTGCCCAGAAAATTGACCATGCCCAGGATGCGCAACACTGCCTTCTTGTCTTCAGGGACCTTCATGGCTTCGATGGCCTTGACCTTGTCTGTGTCCGGGCGCATGCCCTGCTGAGAGATCTAGTCACCTAGGAACTTGAGTGTCGACATGCCAAAGCAACATTTGGACTTGTTCAGCTTCAGGCCATTGGCATGGACACGGCGGAATACCTGCTGGAGATGGGAAACATGCTCTTCGGGGGTCGTGGATCATACAATGATGTCGTCCTTGTACACATGAACCTCTTCAATGCCCTCCATCACCTGCTCCATGATGCGATGGAAGATCTCCGATGCCGAGACAATGCCAAACGGTTTGTTGAAGATGCAGAGCCTTCTGCTGGCCTCATCCAGCTGGATTTGCCAAAATCCATGTGACGCATCTAACTGGTGAAAAAACGTGCGTGTGCCATCTCACTGGTGAGTTCCTCCCGCTTCAGGATGGGATAGTGTTCACGCATTATATTCTTATTGAGATCCTTGGGATCAATGCAGATGCGCAGGTCTCCCGAAGGCTTTCTAACACATACCATCGAGCTGACCCAGTCAGTTGGTTCGGTTACCTTGGAGATGATGCCCTGTTGTGGAAGATACTTGAGCTGTGCCTTCAGGCGCTGTCTCAGCGGAGCCGGGACCCGGCGTTGTGCGTGGACCGCTGACTTGGCACCAGGTCATAGCACAATCTTGTATCGATATGGTAGTGTGCCCATCCCGTCGAACACATCCGGATACTGAGCAAGGATGTCGTCAATGCCGGCCTGACGATCCACATTGGAGGGTGTCGTTGTGCACACTCTGCACACTCTCTGCCTCGTGGGTGGCAGGTTTCTCATTTTCAGCTGACTTGTACTGGGCATAGCGATTTTTGGCGTGCTCATGCACTGTGCATGTTTCAATCGCGACTGGCAGAGTCATATGCTTGATTTTCAGTAGCTGCTCTCTCAGAGGATCAGAGTGAACTCCAAAACAATTTGCTCTCTGATCATGGAGTCAGCAATATCACCAAAGTTGCAGGACAGCACTTGCAGGCGGAGGTTTGTTAAGAAGGAGTTGAAAGATTCATCTTTACCTTGTAGACGTTGTTTGAATATATAGCGCTCAAAGACTTCATTGGTGTCCACTTCAAGTGACTGTCAAACTTTTCCAGGATGGTCTGAAACTTTGTCTTGTCCTGGCCTTCGGTGAAGTGAAAAGAATTGAAGAGTTTGATGGCTTGATCACCTGCTGTTGAGAGGAGAAGAGCGATCTTCCTTGCATCAGATGCACACACGAGGTCTGAAGCTTCGATGTACAGCAGAAACTTTTGCTTGAATGTCCGCCAGTTGGCACTGAGATTGCCGGAGGTCCTGAGCTGGTGAGGAGCCTGAATCTTCTCCATGGCGCCGGGGTACATTCGCTGGTCGTCACGGAAGGGACTGAGGTAAACCACCTAGATTAAGCAGTCTCCTGGTAGCATGATGTGTTATGTACTCTGGGATAACACAGGCTGCGACTGGATGCAGCTTTAACCAAAAGATACTCCAGACCTTGAAGTTAGTTCAATCTGATTTATTGAACCAGTAGCACAGTTCTCTATGAGTTCGACTCCCTGCTAACCGAAGTGTGGTTACTCTGTCTGACTAAACCAGACTGGCTCTTAGCCACATGCTGGAGGTGTGATACTGTACATACACCCTGACTCACCCTGTAGATGTTCATCAGTGGAAAGCGGTGGAGCGTGTGTGCCTCGTTCGTGCCTTTTATAGTGAGATACCACCGCAAAGTGTCCTGCCTGCTCATTGGTCATGTCCTGTTCTCTGTGTTCATTAGCTGCCTGTCTGTGCCTGTCTGTATATCATTATTTCCTTTCAATCTGATAAGGTCCACAAAACCTAGCTTTTAAAGGATCACCTGCCACTGGTCACAACACTAAAACTTTATCTCCAATGGCAAAACTACGAACTTTCAATTTCTTGTCCGCTACCCATTTCATCACATTTTGTGCAACTTTTAAATGTTGTCTAGCCAATTCACCTGCTTTATTTAATCGTTCCCTAAAATTTGACACGTAATCCAATAATGTAATTTCCGATTTCTCACTCACCAATTTTTCCTTAATCAATTTAAGTGGTCCTCTTACCTCATGACCAAAAATTAGTTCAAAAGGACTGAATTTGGTTCACGCATTAGGTGCATCCCTAAATGCAAACAGTACGAATGGAATTCCTTTATCCCAATCCTCTGGGTAATCTTGACAATAAGCCCTCAACATTGTCTTTAATGTCTGATGCCACCTTTCTAACGCTGCCTGCGATTCTGGATGGGATGCAGTTGATTTAAATTGTTTTATTCCGAAGCTATCCATAACTTCTTTGAATAACCTCAAGGTAAAATTTGATCCTTGATCTGATTGTATTTCTGTGGGTAGTCCAGATCTAGTAAAGAATTTAAATAACTCTTCCACAATATTTTTAGCTGTAATATTACTTACTGGAATGACCTCTGGACACCTAGTAGACACATCCATTATAGTCAAAAGATATTGACTCCCACTTTTTGTTTTAGGAAGCGGTCCTACACAATCAATTAGGATCCTTGTAAAAGGTTCCTCAAATGCTGGATTGGGTATTCAGGGTGCTGGTTTTATCACTGCTTGAGGTTTCCCTATCATTTGACATGTGTGACATGATTGACAAAATTTAACTACATCTTTATGTAGTCCAGGCCAATAAAAATGTTTTTCTATTTTAGCTTGAGTTTTCCTTATCCCCAAATGACCTCCCACTGGTACCTCATGTGCAACTCGCAACACTTCCTTTCTATACCCTATTGGCAATACTACTTGATGAACTTCTGCCCACTTTTCATCCGCCTGCATATGTAAAGGTCTCCATTTTCTCATCAAGACATCACTTTTACGGTAATAACACTCTGGTATACACTCAGATTCCTTTTCCGTGTATGCTTTCTGATACATCCGGTTTATTTCGACATCTTTCTGTTGTAACTCCGCCAATTTTTCTGAACTAAAAATATCCGCCTCATCCTCCACCTGTTCTTGTTCTTTTTCAGTGATCCGATCAAAAATTGTTTCTGATAATTGCACTTCAACTTCATCTTCACTCTTTGATTTCTCCTCTTGTCTTAACCTGTGACTTTGCGACCTTGCTCCTACACAATCTGGAAAAATCCCAGGATATTCGTCCTTCAACACTTCAGTTGTCTGATTTTCCACTGGCTTAGCAACCACAGTAGGCACCACTCCCATCTGCGATCCAACTATATCATTACCCAAGATAAACTGTATTCCTGGACAAGATGCTTTCTCTATTACTCCTACTACAACTTCACCACTCTTCACTGGACTTTCCAACCTTACCTTATATAATGGAACACTACTCCTCTCACCCTGAACTTCACATATTATCAACCTTTTCTGGCAACATTAATCCCAAACTACATAACTCCTCATCTCTTACCATTAAAGATTGACTAGCTCCTGTATCTCTTAAAATTATGACTTCTTTACTTGCTCCTCCTGATACACATGAGTAAACTTTACCGACACAAGTAAATTATTTAAAGAGATCTGGCACCTTCTTATCAATCACCTCTTGATCAGGCTGTACAATCTTTTGCACCTCCTTCACTTCACTTGGGCTTTCTTTTACCACTTTAACAAACCCCATGGTCTTATCCTGTTTTACCACATCAGCCTTCCCAGTGCTTTTCTTCAACCACCAACACTGTGACTTTACATGGCCTGGTTTATTACAGTGAAAACATTTGAAAATTTTCATTTCTCTTCCACCCTCCTGGATTTCTTCTTTAATCTGAGGTACACTCTCCTTATTATCTCCCTTCAGATCACCTTTACCTTTACCACTTGAGTATTTCTCACGTCCCCAGTTTCTATCCCTCACAGGCTGAAACTGATTTATGAACTAATTCATAATCATCTGCCATTTCTGCTGCTAATCTTACAGTTTTAACCTTCTCCTCTTCCACATGAGTTCTCACTACATCAGGAATTGAACTTTTAAACTCCTCCAAAAGTATAATTTCTCTGAGAGCTTCATACATTTGGTTTATTTAAAGCCCTTATCCACCTAGCAAAATTACTCTGTTTGATCCTTTCAAACTCCATGTATGTTTGACCAGGTTCTTTCTTTAAATTTCTAAACCTGTGTCTGTAGGCTTCAGGCACTAGTTCATATGCACCTAAGATGGATTTTTTCAATTCCTCAAATGACTCAGATATCTCCTCTGATAGTGATGCAAACACTTCACCGGCCCACCTACCAGCTTTGTTTGAATCAGTGATACACACATGTCCATTTCATTTGTTCAGCTACCTTCTCAAATGAAATGAAAAAGGCTTCTACCTCCTTCTCCTCAAACCTTGGCAATGCTTGGACATATTTAAATAGATCCCCACCAAGCCTTCGTATGACGCTCTTTCTCACTATCCTCATCACTATCATCCAACTGTACGTTTCCCTTTATGCCTGCCAATTTTAACTGACTGTCATGTTTCATGGCCATTTTCTGAAGTTCAAATTCTCTCTATTTATCTTTTTCCCTGACCTGTATCTCCCTTTCTCTTTCTTTTTCCTCTTTCTCTCTTTCGTATTCAAGCTGCTTTAATTCTTTCTCATGTTTCATTTGTTTAAGTTGTAACCAAATTTTTGCCATTTCCAATGTGTCAAACTGTATCTCAGGCAATGTTAAATGCTTAGCCACCACCAAAATTACCTCATCATTTCGCATTTTGTCAGGTAATGTTAACTGCAATGTTTTTGTCAAATCCAACAGTCTGCTTTTCATCTCTGTAAGGTACTGCGTGTTACCATCTCCACCCCCAAAAACTTCAATGCCTCTGAAAGAGCCATTGTCCACAACACACTCCCTACTTAAACTAAAATACCACACCTGAAAAGTAACCACAATATGTTCACCCCTCACTGTCTTTAAGTTCACTAAGCCAATCCAATAGATAGACTTTTATCCCCCTCGAGCCCCCAATTTGTTATGGGCCAGGGTTTAGAGAATCCCAAAGTGTATCATGGAGTTCACCTGACCCACAACTTTTAATAGATTGTGGTCTGGGGAGCACACGGCCCACTCTTCAGGTGTGGTACAGCAGAAATGGAAAAGTTTATTTTAAAAGCAAAACAATGTTTATTCTATGATTGCAAGTTAACCTTTTTAAAACATACAGTGAACATCTTAGCAACCATCAATTCAAATACAACCCCAAAGAATACAACACTAAGTAATGCTTACACTGTCCTTTCAACATCCAGAAGACTTACAAAAAACATAATCTTTAACAGAAGCACATTTGGTTAAAGTCATGACTGAGAACATTTATAATTCTGAATTCACCAAATGATCAAGGGATAGTATTTTCATGGCAGAGAGAACAGCAGTAAACCTGCTTTGTCTGGCTTCAGCTCCAACACTGAAAAACGAAACCAAAAAAAACACAGACACACCCAAGGTTTTCTCAAAGTGAAACTAAAAAGCAGAGCCAGAGCTCAGCTCCACCCACAGTCTGACATCCCTGCAGTAACATGAGCAGCAAAACATTTCTTAAAGTGATATTCTCATGACAAAGCTTTCTCCCCCCTCCCTCCAAAGTTCCTGTATGTTCCTGAATGTCTTCTCCAGTCTTTCCAATCTCTCACTGCTTTTTCCCTACTCGTTGTTGGCTTCGAACAGGTCTTGGAACAGGCCGACGAATTGTACCCATGGTTTGAGAAAGCCTTTTTCTATTTGATTGACTCCAGGTGGAGAAATTCCGTCAGGTCAGCCAGCCAGTCTGCTGCTGTGGGTGGTGCTGTTGATTGCCCCTAGTCGTCACATTCCGGCACCTGTTTGGGTACACAGAGGAAGAATTCAGAATGTCCAATTCACCTCACAGCACGTTTTTCGCCCACAATTCGCAACAACCAAAATCCCTTAACATCAGCACCTCTCAGAGTTTAACATGAGTTTAATGTCATGCTTTGATAAAATTACTCACGTGTCCTCTGGAGACTATGTTTGGTGGTCATTCTGTGAGAATTCAGATAAAGCCAAGTCCCCCATGTCCATTTTTGGACAATGATGAACGATTCTTCCACTTGTTCAGGGTTTGGATCTGAACTTTGTGGGAGGAAACCGGAGCACCCGGAGGAAACCCACACAGACCCGGTGAGAACGTGCGAACTCCGCACAGACAGTGACCCAAGCCGGGAATCAAATCTGGACCCTGGCGCTGTGAAGCAAAGTGCTAACCACTGTGTTACCGTCCAGCTCCCTCATGTTAAAGTCCCTGACTGTCAGCGTCCGCCCCCCTCCCCCACTGTCCTATCTCCATTTTTTTTAAGTGGTGTCGAGCATGGCTGGTGGGAACTTGTGATTTCCGCAGATGGGGGCCACGGGGGACATCTCGGTCAGACCAAAATGTTGCCTCATCTGATTCCATGTCCTTAGTGTGGCTACCACCACTGGGCAGGATGTGTATTTCGACGGGGGGAATGGGAGCGCTGCTGTGGCGAGGGCCCGGAGGGTCGTTCCCTTGCAGATGGCCTCGTCCATCCGCACCCATTCCATGGTGGGTTCACAAATCCATCCCCTCACACTCTCTTCCGTATCTGCCCAGTGGTAATATTGTAAGTTTGGTCATGCCAGGCTGCCCTTATCTTTTCTCCTTTGCAGTGTTGATTGGGGACTCTCAGGTTCTTCCCCCTCCACATAAACACCATGATCATTTTGTCTATTATTTGGAAAAAGACCTTGGGGATGAAGATACGTATTGATTTGAACAGGAAGAGGAACCTCGGCTGTACGTTCATTTTGATCACCTGCACCCTTCCTGCCAGGGAGAATGGGAGAGTGTCCCATCTCTGTAGGTCCTTTTTAAAAAAAATTTTAGAGTGCCCAATTCATTTTTTCCAATTGAGGGGCAATTTTAGCGTGGCCAATCCACCTACCCTGCACATATTTGGGTTGTGGGGGGGAAACCCACCCAAACACGGGGAGAATGTGCAAAATCCACACTGACAGTGACCCAGAGCCGGGATAGAACCTGGGACCTCGGCACCGTTCGGCAGCAGTGCTAGCCACTGCACCACCGTGCTGCCCTCTGTAGGTCCTTTTTAACTTCCTCCGCCAGGCTGGTCAGGTTCCACTTGTGGATCGATGTCCAGTCCCGGTCTATTTGGATCCCCAGGTAGCGGAATTTGTTTTGGGCTAGTTTGAACGTGAGTCCCTCAAGCTCTGTCCCTCCCCTGTTTGGGTTCACCGGGAATGCCTTGCACTTGCCCACGTTAAGTTTGTAACCTGAGAAGGGTCAGAACTCTTTCAGGAGCTGCATGATTGCCCTCAGGCCTTCCTGTGGTTCCGAGGCGGAGAGCAGCAGGTCATCCTCACAGACTGAGACTGTGCTCTCTGCCTGCCCTTTGGATGCCCCTCCAGCTTTTTGCGTCTCGCAGAGCAATCGCTAGGGGTTGAATTGCTGTCTTTTTCCTGCGCAATTTCCCTTGAGACTGCCTGCTTTCTCAGCTGGTGAGCCAGTCGGCGGCCAACCTTTTCTCTGTGTTCATAGACGGTCCCCCGTATCTGACGGAGTTGGTGCACTGCTTTCCTCGTGGATAGCAAGTTAAAGTCCATTTGTAGCCTTTTCCTCTCCACCAGCAGCTCTGCGATCGGGGTCTCTGAGTACATTCTGTCGACGTCCAGGATGGAGTGAATCGGCTGTTGCCTGGCCACCCTCTTTTCCCTGTCTCTGCGCACCTTGTAGGCTATAGTTTCCCCTCTGATCACAGCCTTTAGTGCCTGTTCTCTGACTGCATGTATTCCCCTCTCCGCCTTCCCACCTGCTATCCCTGTCCTCGCTCTCCTGTACCCGGTCTTTCTGTTCAGTACGAGGCAGTACAGTCCCGCGGAAACTCATATTCCAGACTATAGACTCTGATTCCTTCTCTTTTCAGCGATCCTCCCCCGACACACCTTCATCGCTGCCGTGCTTGTTCTCTGTCCAGGTTGTTGACCCGCACAAAGACGTTCGCCTCTGCTGGGGTGTTGAAATAATGATCTTTACTCTGGTACGTGACCCAGCGTATAAGGGACATTAAATTTAAATAGAAAGGTTACAGTTTATTGCACTATGCAAATAATATAGGGTTAAAAATGCTGACATAAAGGATCACAAAATCCATCTCATAACTCTGAACTATTTATAAAGTTTTATTTTGGCGTGGGGGGGGGAAGAGGATAAGTCTGATCAAGTTTCACATCAAATTAAAGAGCTACATTGAGAAGATGATATTTTAAATGAATCAGCCTGGGGTGTGTAGAATTAATGGGCGGGATTCTCCGCTCCTGAGACTAAGTGTTGACACCGGGGCAGGATTCATGGAGTTGCATGACAACAAAACTGGCGCTGAACCTGGACCGATTGAGCGACTGTGGAGGGGCTAGCACCGGAGCCACATGGAACACAATCGATTCCAATGAGAAACGGTGTTGGATTTGCCAGGTCTGTGATTGACACTCGAGAGGCTGCAGCCGCAGATACACACTTCACTCCCCACACGCACACTCATCCCAGCCAACAAGAATGGCACTGATTGCGCTGGAGCACACCCATCCCACTAATGGGTAGGCTGAGGCAGAGGGCACCTGAGGGGGATACCCTGGGGGTCACCCGTACAACCTGCGGCCCGAAGTTGACATTAGGCAGTCAGCAGCGTACATAGCTGCATGTGGAGATGGAGCATCACAGAGGCCCAGGAGAGTACTGGGTCAGGCCTGCTAATAATATGCCAATGGCGTTTACTGTACATGCGTTCTGGAACGCATTGATGCGGTTGTTGAGGCACCGGAGAATTGCGATTTGGCGTGAATCCGGCGGCTGCAACATTTCGGCATCAAAATCGATTCTCTGCCCGATTAAGGCATCGGCCAACGGAGAATCCTGCACTTGATTCTTTTTTTGTTTCAATATCTTCTACAGTATTATCATTATGCGGTGTAAAGGGTTGTTATCATGTGGTGTAAATAGAAAGTCCACATCCTCAGCCATTTAGATTATATAACATCAGAAAATGCTGAGAAGCAGTTTTACATGAAGCCTCAGGTAAAGCCTTGTACTGCACACAGTTAGCAATCTGTTCACTAAAAGGTCGTGTTTACTGTAGCCTTGCCCCCAGCAGTCTGTAACAACATTGGCAAATGATAAGCTAAGACCCACAATGGTGATTGCAGAATTTAAAATGCATGAACTTTCCACATCAACTATGTTTTCTGAACAACTATGTTTCATTCACTGAAGAGATGTGGGCTTCACTGGCTAGGTCAACACTTATTACCCGTTACCCAAGCTGTCTCTTTGAACCACTGCAGTCCCTGTGGTGTAGGTACACCCATAGTGCTGTTAGGGAGGGAGTTCCAGAATTTGACGCAGTGACAGTGAAGGAATGGTGATATGTTTCCAAGTCAACGTGGTGAGGGGAACTTCCAGGTGGTGGTGATCCCATGACCTTGTCCTTCCAGGTGGCAATGGTTGTGGGTTTGGAAGGTGCTGACTAAGGAGCCTTGGTGAGATCCTGCAGTGCATCTTGCAGATGTTGCTCACTACTGCCATTGTGCATCAGTGGTGGAGGGATGAATGTTTGTGGATGGGATGCCAATCCATGAACTGCTTTGTCATAGATGGTGTCGAGCTTCTTGAGTGTTTGTGGAACTGCACTCATCCAGAGAATATTCCAACACACTTCTGACATGTTCCTTGGAGATTAAGGACAGGCTTTGGGGAATCAGGAGGTGAGTTACTCACCACAAGATTCCTAGCCTTTGATCTGCTCTTGCAGACCCTGGGCTGGATTCTCCGCCCAGCCCCGCCACATTTCTGTCCCGACCCGCCGGCGGGATTCTCTGTTACGCCAGCTGGTCAATGGGGTTTCCCATTGTGAGGCAGCCCCACACCGTTGGGAATCCCCCGGGCGCCGGCAAAACAGACCATCCCTCCGGCGGAAAATCCCGCCCACAGTATATAAATGGTTAATCCAGTTTAGTTTCTCGATGTTGATAGTGGGGGATTCAGTGGTCGTAATGCCATTGAATGTCAAGTGGCTATGTTGAGATTCTTTCTTGTTTGACATGGCGATTGCCTGGTACATGTGTGACGTGAGTGTTACTTGCCACTTATCAGTCAAACCTGAATGTTGCCCTGGTCTTGTTGCTTTTGGACATGGACTGTTTCAGATATGTGGAGATTGACAAAAATGCTGTGGACCAAAACATGCAAAGGGAATGTAAATGGCTAAGAAGGGTGCTGATAGTGGCACCTTAGGAGCTCAGCATCTGTTAATACCAGTAAGGCACCAGCTAGAGAAGACCCAATTGAGAATGACTGGAGCTGTATATAATAGTAATTGTAATTACTATTGTAATATTATATTGTTTCGGCCTATTCGATGTGGACCCTTTGTTGCCCTTACAAAAGGGATAGAGGGACAACGATGGCTATTTTATTTCCCTATTACCTTCCAAACCTATTGATGCACGGTCAATGACCACTAAAGTGAGGTTGTAGTCCAACTGAAGGCTTTAATAAGCTAGATGTTTCCCCCAGCAGCTCAGGTACAGAATGAAGGCTGCTGGGGCGGCACAGGCTCTTATACCCCGCCTTGCAGGGCGGAGCTACCATACAGCTTGACCACAGGAAACATACAATATCTACCAATGGTACTGTAATCCCTCTACACAGACTACCACATTCACCCCCTGTTAAAGAAAGAGTCCGGCGGGGCTGGTGGACTGATATTATTTTGTAACTATTTACAATTCTATTTACTATTCACAATTTATGATTCATAATTAACTATACACTTTAAAATGAAGCAATCTGTTGATCGGGGGCACTGGTTGTCCTCTGTGATCGTCGAAGCTTTGGTGGTGACTCTGGCGGAGGCTCGGGCGTCTGTGACTCCGAGGGCGTGGCCTCGATCTCTGTGGCAGCTTCGACACCCCTAGACGGCGTTGGTGGGGAAAACGGTTGACCTGGGAAGGGAGCGTCTGCGGGGTGCGTCGGTGGGTAGGGGGCCTAGACGGGGCCGGCGGAATGACCGATCCTCCTGTAAGGTGCACTGGTGGGAGTGAGGGTGGGACTGGTGGCTGGGGTGTGCGTGGGGCTCCGGCGGGTGCCAGGTCTCATAGGGAGACCGTAACTTGTCGGCCATTGGGGTACGCCACGTAGGCGTATTGGGGGTTAGCATGGAGAAGGTGAAACTCTCGACCAGCGGGTCCGACTTGTGCGCCCGCACGTGTTTTCAGAGCAGGCTGGGTCCGGGAGCTGCCAGCCAGGTCGGGAGCAAGGTCCCAGAGGAGGACTTCCTGGGGAAGACAAGGAGACGTTCGTGAGGTGTTTGGTTGGTTGTGGTACAAAGCAGTGACCGGATGGTGTGGAGGGCATCCGAGAGGACTTCCTGCCAGCGGGAGACTGGGAGATTCCTGGACCGTAGGGCCAGTAGGACGGTCTTCCAGACCGTTCTCCCTCTCTACCTGCCCGTTACCCTGGGGGTTGTAACTGGTCGTCCTTCTCGAGGTGATGCCCTTGCTGAGCAGGAATTGACGCAGTTCGTCGCTCATAAAGGAGGACCCCCTTTCACTATGTATGTAGGCGGGGAAACCGAACAGTGCAAAGATGCGATGGAAGGCCTTGATGATGGTGGTTGCGGTCATGTCAGGGCAGGGGATGGCGAATGGGAACCCCCCGTGTTGCGGTTGGTGGAGGGGAGGAGGTCTTTGAAGTCCATGCTGAGGCGTTCAAAGGGATGGGAAGCCTTTATCAGGTGCGCTTTCTCTGCCCGGTAGAAGTGCGGTTTGCACTCCGCGCAGATTTGGCAGTCCCTGGTGGCTGTCCTGACCTCCTCGATGGAGTAGGGCAGGTTGCGGGTCTTGATAAAGTGGAAAAAGCGAGTGACCCCCGGGTGGCAGAGGTCCTCGTGGAGGGCTTGGAGGTGGTCCACTTGTGTGTTAGCACATGTGCCGCGGGACAGTGCATCTGGAGGCTCGTTTAGCTTCCCGGGACGATTCAAGATCTCCGGGCAGCGCTGCCGGGGGTGCTTGACCTTGTTGTAGGTGGAGAGTTCGATCCTCCACCACAAGGTCTTCTCGTTTTTTTATCTTGCCCTGCTGTGCATTATCGAACATGAAAGCAACCGACCGTTGGTCAGTGAGGAGAGTGAATCTCCTGCCGGCCAGGTAATGCCTCTAATGTCGCACAGCTTCTACAATGGCCTGGGCCTCCTTTTCGACTGAGGAGTGGCGGATTTCGGAAGCATGGAGGGTATGTGAGAAGAAGGCCACGGGTCTGCCCGCTTGGTTGAGGGTGGCCGCCAAAGCTACGTTAGACGCGTCGCTCTCGACCTGGAAGGGGAGGGGCTCGTCGATGGTGTGCATCTTGGCCTTTGCAATGTCTGCTTTGATGCGGCTGGAGGCCTGGCGGGCCTCTATCGACAGGGGAAACGTTGTGGATTGGATCAGGGGACGGGCCTTGTCCGCATAGTTGGGGACCCACTGGGCATAGTAAGAGAAAAGCCCGAGGCAGCGCTTCAGGGCCTTGGAGCAGTGAGGGAGGGGGAACTCCATAAGGGGGCGCATGCGTTCAGGGTCGGGGCCTATAACTCCATTTCTCACTACGTAGCCGAGGATGGCTAGGCGGTCGGTGCTAAACACGCATTTAGCCTTGTTATATGTAAGGTGAAGGATCTTTGCGGTCTGGAGAAATTTTCAGAGGTTAGTGTCGTGGTCCTGCTGGTCGTGGCCGCAGATGGTGACATTATTGAGATACGGGAATATTGCCCGTAAACCGTACCGGTCAACCATTCGGTCCATCTCGTGCTGGAAGACCGAGACCCCGTTGGTGACACCGAAGGGAACCCTTAAGAAGTGATAGAGCCGCCCATCTGCCTCGAAGGCAGTGTATATGCGGTCACTAATGCGGAAGGGGAGCTGGTGGTAGGCGGACTTAAGATCCACCGTGGAGAAGACCTTGTAATGCACGATCCTGTTTACCAGGTCGGATATGCGGGGGAGAGGGTACGCGTCCAGCTGCATAAACCTGTTGATGGTCTGACTGTAGTCGATGACCATCCTATGCTTCTGCCAGGTCTTTACCACCACTACTTGAGCTCTCCAGGGACTGTTGCTAGCTTCAATGACTCCTTCCCTCAGTAGCCCTTGGACCTCTGACCTAATAAAGATCCGATCCAATACTGTACTGTCTCCTACTGGTGGCGACGGGTTTGCAATCCGGGGTGAGGTTCGCAAACAGGGAAGGCGGATCGACCTTGAGGGTCGTGAGGACGCAGACAGTGAGGGGGGTATAGGGCCGCCAAATTTGAAAGTTAGACTTTGGGGACTACACTGGAAGTCTAGGAGTGTGGCCATGCAGAGGTGGGGAAGGACGTAGAGCCGGTAATTTTTAACTCCCTTCCCTGGACTGTGAGGTTTGCTACACAAAACCCCTTTATCTCTACTGAGTGGGAACCGGAGGCCAGGGAGATTTTTTGATTAATGGGGTGGACGAGGAGGGAACAGCGCCTTACCGTGTCGGGGTGTATGAAGCTCTCCGTGCTCCCAGAGTCGATTAAGCAGGACGTCTCGTGCCCGTTGGTTAGTACTGTTATTGTAGCAGTTGAGAGTGTTCGAGGCCGGGACTGATCCAGGGTCACCGAGGCTAATCTCAGCAGTTGAGTGTTCTCTTCGGGCGGTGTGCGGTCAGCCGAGCTGGGTCCTGGGAGTCCATCCAAGATGGCGACTCCCATTGGTCTCACATGGCTGGGGGTCCACGTTCAATGGATGGGCGCCCACCGGGGGCCGCACGTGGCCCTGAAGTAGAAAGATGGCAGTGCCCGCTGGCAGCATGGGGACCGTGGAGAGGTTTGTAGTGGCGGTCCGCATTCACCGCCGGAGACCGCGGCGACCGCACGGGCGTGGCATACCACCACGAAGTGACCCTTTTTACCGCATCCCTTGCAGGTGGATGCGCGGGCTGGGGAGCGCTGCCGGGGGTGCTTGACCTGCCCGCAAAAGTTGCAGCGGGGCCCCCCGGGGTTGCCAGGCCACCTTGCAGCACAAGCTTGTGGGGGGATGGGGGATGTCTCAGGGTCGGCTGCGAAGGGGTTCCACGCTGCCTAGGAGCCGCCGCGCGGTCGGGAACGTAAGCGCGGGCGTTTCTGCAGGCCACATCCAGGGAGCTTGCAATGGCCCGTGCCTCCTTGAGGCCTAGGGTGTCTTTTTCCAGCAATCGCTGGCGGATTTGTGAGGACAGCATACCTGCCACGAAAGCGTCCCGGATCAAGAGTTGTGTGTGGTCGCTCGCCGAAACTTGCGGGCAGCTGCAGTTTCTCCCCAATACCAGGAGCGCACGGTAGAATTCTTCCAGCGATTCCCCAGGGATTTGTCGCCTCGTTGCTAGAAGATGTCGGGCGTAGACCTGGTTTACCGTGCAAATATAATGTCCTTTTAGCAGCTGCATCAAAGTCTTCCGCGTCCTCGATGAGGGTGTAAATTTACGGGCTCACCCACGAATGCAGGACTCCCGTGGGTGAGTTTTCGGCCGTTCCGAGATATCCTTTAAAACACGCCAGCCAGTGCTTGAAGATTGCCGCTGAGTTCGCCGCGTGGGGGCTGAGTTGCAGACACTCCAGCTTGATTCAGAGCTCCATCCTTCTAAATCTAGCTTATTAAATTGATGCACGATCGATGACCACTAAAGCGAAGTTGTAGTCCAACTGAAGGCTTTAATAAACTAGATGTTTCCCCCAGCAGCTCAGATACAGAATGAAGGCTGCTGGGGCGGCACGGGCTCTTATACCCACATTGCAGGGTGGAGCTACCATACAGCTTGACCAATAGGAAACATACAATATCTACCAATGGTGTTCCAGCATTACCAGGTACCGTAATACCTCTACACAGCCTACCACTCCTATATGCTAGCTTTCTGGGTTTCTGAACAAGTACCACCAGTCCCTTTGTGCTATGGATAATAATTATTTGCCTTCTCGTTCGCTCTTCCAAAATAAACAATTCCACATATTACCACATTGAATTCCATTTGCCAATTTTCTGTCCATTCACTTAACCTCTGTGGAAGCTATTTTTTCCTCATGACAACTTGCCTCCCCTCCCACCTCTGAATCATTTGCAAATTTGACCACAGTACACTCTGTTACTGCCTCCAAATCATTGAAATATATTGTGAAGAATTGCGGTCCCAGAACTGATCCTTGTCGCACTCCGCTGGTTACTGCCCTCCAACTATCAGGTGGCATAGTGGTTAACACTGCTGCCTCACAGCAACAGCGACCTGGGTTCAATTCAGACTTTGGATTACTGTGTCTGTGGATGTGGGAGTGTGTTGTGGACAATGGCTCTTTCAGAGGCTCTGAGGATTTTGGGGATGGAGACGCTCACACCCAGAACCTTATGGACAGAGACTAAAAGCAGACTGTTAGATTTGACAAAAACATTGCAGTTAACATCACCTGACAAAATGCGAAAAGATGAGGTAATTATGGCGGTGGCTAAGCATTTAAAGTTGCCTGAGATACAGTTTGACTCATTGGAAATGGCAAGCATTCAGTTGCAAGTTAAACAAATGGAATATGAGAAAGAATTAAAGCAGCTTGAATATGAAAGAGAGGAAAAAGAAAGAGGGAGAGAGGAAAAAGAAAAGGAGAGAGAAGAAAAGAGAAAAGAAAGAATAGCCCTAGAAGAAGAAGAAAAAGAAAGGGAGATACAGATCAGGGAAAAAGGTAAAGAGAGAGAGTTTGAAGTTCAGAAAATGGCCATGAAACATGACAGTCAGTTAAAATTGACAGACGTAAAGGGAAATGTACAGTTGGGCGATAGTGGTGAGGATAGTGAGAAAGAGCGTCAAAGTCGAAGGCTTGGTGTGGATCTATTTAAATATGTCCAAGCACTTCCAAGGTTTGACGAGAAGGAGGTGGAAGCCTTTTTCATTTCATTTGAGAAGGTAGCTAAACAAATGAAATGGCCACAGGACATGTGGGTATTACTGATTCAAACAAAGCTGATAGGTAGGGCTAGTGAAGTGTTTGCATAATTACCGCAGGAGGTATCTGGGACGTATGAGGAGGTGAAGAAATCCATCTTAGGTGCATTTGAACTAGTTCCTGAAGCCTACAGACAAAGGTTTAGAAATTTAAGGAAATAATTTGGTCAAACATACATGGAGTTTGAAAGGATCAAATAAATAGAGTAATTTTGATATGTGGATAAGGGCATTGAAAATAGACCAAACGTATGAAGCTCTCAGAGAAATTATGCTTTTGGAGGAGTTTAAAAATTCAATCCCTGATGTAGTGATAACTCATGTGGAAGAGCATAGGGTTAAAACTGCAAGGTTAGCAGCAGAAATGGCAGATGATTATGAATTCGTTCATAAATCAAAGTTTGGTTTCGGACATCAGTTTCAGCTTGTGAGGGATAGAAACTGGGGACATGATAAATACTCAAGTGGTAAAAGTAAAGGTGATCTGATGGGAGATAATAAGGAGGGTGTACCTCAGATTAAAAAAGAAATCCAGGAGGGTGGAAGAGACATGAAAAGTTTCAAATTTTTTCACTGTAATAAACAAGGCCAAAGTGAAGCGAAGGAGGTGCAAAAGATTGTTCAGCCTGATCAAGAGGTGATTGATAAGAAGGTGCCAGATCTCTTTAAAGAATTTACCTGTGTGGGTAAAGTTTACTCGTGTGTATCAGGAGGAGCAGATAAAAAGTCACAATTTTAAGAGATACAGGAGCTAGTCACTCTTTAATGGTAAGAGATGAGGAGTTATGTAGTTTGGGAAGAATGTTGTCAGAAAAGGTGGTTATATGTGGAATTCAGGGTGTGAGGAGTAGTGTTCCATTATATAAGGTAAGGTTGGAAAGTCCACTGAAGAGTGGTGAAGTGGTAGTAGGAGTAATAGAGAAAGCATCTTGTCCAGGAATACAGTTTATCTTGGGTAATGATATAGTTGGATCGCAGATGGGAGTGGTGGCTACTGTGGTTGATAAGCCAGTGGAAAATCAGACAACTGAAGTGTTGAAGGACGAATATCCTGGGATTTTTCCAGATTGTGTAGGAGCAAGGTCGCAAAGTCACAGGTTAAGACAAGAGGAGAAATCAAAGAGTGAAGATGAAGTTGAAGTGCAATTATCAGAAACGATTTTTGATCAGATGGTTGAAAAAGAACAGGAATAGGTGGAGGCAGATATTTTTAGTGCAGGAAAATTGGCGGAGTTACAACAGAAAGATATAGAAATAAACCGGATGTATCAGAAAGCATATACAGACGAGGAATCTGAGTGTATACCAGAGTGTTATTACCGTAAAAGTGATGTCTTGATGAGAAAATGGAGACCTTTACATATGCAGGCGGATGTACAGTGGGCAGAAGTTCATCAAGTAGCATTGCCGGTAGTGTATAGAAAGGAGGTGTTGCGAGTTGCACATGAGGTACAAGTGGGAGGTCATTTGTGAATAAGGAAAACTCAAGCTAAAATACAAAAACATTTTTATTAGCCTGAACTACATAAAGATGTAGTTAAATTTTGTCAATCATGTCACACATGTCATGTGATAGGGAATCCTCAAGCAGTGATAAAATCAGTACCCTTAATACCCATTCCAGCATTTGAGGAATTTTTTACAAGGGTCCAAATTGATTGTGTAGTACCGTTTCCTAAATCAAAAAGTCAATATCTTTTGACTATAATGGATGTGTCTACTAGGTTTCCAGAGGCCATTCCAGTGTGTAATATTTCAGCTAAAAAGATTGTGGAGGAGTTACTTAAATTCTTTACTAGATATGGACTACCCACAGAAATACAATCGGATCAAGGATCAAATTTTACCTCCAGGTAAGTTATGGATAGCTTAGTAATAAAACAATTTATATCAGCTGCGTACCATCCAGAATCGCAGGGAGCATTAGAAAGTTGGCATCAGACATTAAAGGCAATGTTGAGGGCTTATTGTCAAGATTGTCCAGAGGATTGGGGTAAAGGAATCCCATTCGTACTGTTTACCATTAAGGATGCACCTAATGAATCAACCAAATGTAGTCCTTTTGAACTAATTTTTGGTCATGAGATAAGAGGACCACTTAAATTGATTAAGGAAAAATTGGTGAGTGAGAAATCAGAAATTACATTATTGGATTAAGTGTCAAATTTTAGGGAACGATTAAATAGAGCAGGTGAATTGGCTGGACAACATTTAAAAGTTGCACAATATGTGATGAAACGGGTAGGGGACAAGAAATCCAAAGTTCGTGGTTTTGTCTGTGGAAATGGAGTTTTAGTGTTGTTGCCAGTGGTAGGTGAACCTTTAGAAGCAGGGTTTTGTGGGCCTTGTCAGATTGAAAGGAAATTGAGTGAGGTGAATTGTGTGGTGGAAGCACCAGATGGAGGGAGGGCTCACCAAGTGTGCTTGAAAGATACTTTGGGGGGGGGGGGAGGAGAGAAAAAGGAGGAGATTTTAATGATTCAAGCTCAAAGTGATGAACCAAATCCAGATGACTGTGAATTTGACATACCTCAAATTAAATTGGAAAACAAGGGTGTTATTAATAATTGGTATAAATTGTAAGTTGCCTTCCAGACGAAAAACGAACTGACCTGAAAGAGTTATTGATATCACGTGGGCAAGTTTGTAGAGATAAAGTAGGAAGTACTAAAATGGCTATACATGATGTAGATGTGGAAAATGTTCCAATCAAACAACATCCAGACAGACTTGACCCGTTAAAGTTGGCACAGGTTGACAAAGAGATTGGGAGTATGCTTACAGGTGGCATGTTTGAAGTGGGATACAGCCAACCAATGGAGCTCACCCATAGTGATGGTACCTAAACCAGAAGGTACCCAACGGTTGTGTGTGGACTATAGAAAGGTTAATGCAGTCACAAGAACGGACTCTTATCCTATCCCACGTTTGGAGGATTGCATTGAGAAAGTGGGACAATTAGCTTTTATTTCCAAACTGGATTTACTTAAAGGTTCCTGGCAGGTACCTTTATCTGAAAGTGCGAAGGAGATTTCAGCTTTTGTGACTCCAGATGGTATAAGCCAATTCAAAGTTATGCCATTTGGCATGAAAAAATGCCTCAGCCACATATCAACGGTTAACTAACAAAGTTATTTCAGGATTACCCAATTGTGTGGTATACATCGGCGATCTGGTAATTTTCAACCAGACATGAAAAGAACATTTAAAACATCTGATGGAGTTATTCGATCGACTTCCGGAGGCGGGTTTGGTGATAAACCGAGCCAAAGGTGAATTTGGAAAAGCCAAGTCACTTTCCTTGGCCATACAATTGGACATGGCCGAATGGTCACACAGGATGTGAAACCAACAGTTATTGAGGCGTTTTCAATACTCTCAAGATGACGGGAAATAATGTGATTTCTTGGCATGAGTGGATTTGATCGAACATTTGTGCAAATGTTTTGTCGCGTGATTGCTCCACTGATGGACTTGCTGAAGATGTTGAATCCCAAATTTCTTTATCCGTCAGTCTGGCCTCAATAAAAGTCGAAATGGATTTGCAAGTATAACAGAAGTTATTTTATTCAGCTTGCAAGCTACCTAGTTCACAGTGATACAGATAACATGTTGCTCTCTGCAGCCCCGGGAACTAAGTGAATGTCCCAGACAAAGAGATCAGTACTGATACATTCAAATGGCATCAAGTTTCACATACTCGACACTCATAGGTCATCCTATGTCCCTCCTGACTTGTTTGATCTATTCTGATTGGCTCACTTCCAATCCCTTTCTCCGGCCCCTATCAATTCAGCATCACTCTCATAGACACGCCTCTTCCTGCTTTTTTCCATGCGGTCTAAAATCCTTTGTCTCTACTTGCCAGAATCAAAGTGGCTTATTTCTACATTACATTAACTAATATCTCTAAAGTAACTATTTTATATCACATTCATCATTCCCTCCTTTTATCATTCCATGATAACCGAACTATCCAATCCATAGCTACGGTTCCTCATCTAAAAAGATCCGTCGCTGCATTTCCAATTCCTGTCTTAGCCCCCTTCATCTGCTTCACCCTCATGGATTTTAACAGTTAAATTTTTTGGGGCGGTGATCTGATCCAGTGCACCCCGCATTCTACCCATCACACATTTAAGGATGGCCAGGCCCACAAAGATGCAGCCGATAGCTACCACTAGATACATGGCCATATTTATCAACCAGTCCTTCCAACCTCCAAATCCCGAGTTATCCCAAGAGCCAGGATCCTGCATCCCGTCCAAGTGATCCCGTATGCGATCCATAAATTTAGTGATGTTAGCGGTCAAGTCTTGAACTCCCATGATACACTTGCCCTGTACTATGGCGCATACCCCACCCTCACGGGCCAGAAGATAGTCAAGAGCATACCGGTTCTGCATTGCAAACAACCGTAGCTGAGACAACTCCTTGGTTATTGCCCCGAGGGCTCCCAAGGTTTCATTTCCCAAGATGGTAAGGCCGCAAATAAAATAATTCCGATCACTGACAGCCAAGGAACCCCCCACACCTCCCAGTGTCAATACGCTCAGAATGCCCCACCCGGCTGAGTGGCCCCGGTTGGGTGCAAGAACCTGAGGTTTTTTCCAGTTCTCGCAAAATTCAGCAGAGACTGCCCGGCGTGCTAACTGATTATGCAGGTTCCACGCCGAAGGGCAGGGGACTGTGGTAGGGACTAGAGTCCCTATAGCAATTCAGCGGGGAAATGGGGGTGACAAAACGTTGGTCGCTGTACCATTAAATAAAAAGTAGTATCCTTGCTCCGTGTGCAGGCTAGCATCACAATCAGCGTATCGGTTGCGTAAGGACCCCCCAGTAGCCCAGTTTATCCAACTTTGAAATGCCCATTCGGGCCGCCCAGCAATGCGGAAAGCCCTAGTCCCAACAGTGATATGAGAGACAGTCGCCCAGCCACAAAGGAGCTGGAGGCCGGCGTTCAATGGAACGCAAGTGGTGTTGTAACAAACGCATTGGCCAGACGCCTGGGTGATATGGCACCTCCTGTCCGTACAGGTGGGAAACAGACATGTTATATTTGTGTCCACCTCTACCAGCAAACAGCCATATCCTTCACTGCTGAAGCAATTCTCGTACGACCGGGAATCCCTATTGGGAGTGAAGTGGCTAGGTATGTACGCCCTCCACCGTCGCAGCCTATCGTACTGTGAATGGGAATTACCCCGAGGAAGGGGAAGGCAAATAACCGGTGGTGCTGAACCCGGATCGTAAGGAAGAGTGACCTGATCGGGCAGTGGTTCGGAATGCTGACAAAGAACCACCGTTTGGGGAGTGCCCCAAAGCGGTGAAACAGAAAATAACCTAGACACCGCTGCGGGGCTTGGGTAGCAGACAACCCGTCCCTGGCCATACAAGCGGTGGTAAATCTGGTAGAAGAGATTCATACTACCCGGGTTTTCCTCAGTTTGGCCTTTAATTAACTTAAGTGTATCTCCCGGTAACCTACGTTCTAGCTGTACTTCCCTTCTCATACGCCCCGTCCTCTCTCTAGTCCCTTTCACTTTCTCATAGCCTCTTCCTACGCTCTTCTGACAGCCTGATTTTACCTTTATTGTACCACTCTTAACACATCCAAAATCAAATTTACATGTATTCCAAAAACAAGGCAATGTCCATATAATGTTCCCTTCCCATCGCCGGGACCGGTGCAACTGCTTCATGACTCCTGCATTCTCCTTAACTTTGATGACCTTCCATGAGTCGATACCATGTCCTCGTATATGGGGGCAGCGAAGAACATCACCTTTGCATAGGTGATGTATCCTTGTAGATTGGTTGGGGCTACACAGATACATAATATTCCCCTTTTCCATGTCCATCGCCAATAACACGCCAAACGAAGTGAGGCCAAATATCAGACAGACGATGCGTAGCCACTCCATCATGCTCCACACCTGTAAAATAGCACTGGAGAAGGGAGGCAGGTTAGTATCCGACCTTTTACAGTAGTGGAGATGGACTCAATTTACAGTGATGTAGGTGGACCCAAGCACTTCGCCCCTCCACTTTAACTGCTGTGGGGGTGGTAAGGAGAACTTGGAAGGGCCCGTCCCATCGCGGCTCCGACCCCTTCCTAGTCCAATTTTTGACCATGACATAACTACCGGGCTGGACTGAAAGTGAGCTAGGTACTGGGGGCAATGGCTGGTGAGCCGCGCGGACCTGGCCATGGAGTTCCTTGAGCACTTGCGTGAGGGCTAGAACATAGGTGGTCATCTCTTCAGTCATCTGATGAAACTGAACCAGTCTGGGAACCTGCAGGCTCCAGGGAGTTCTAAGAGGCCTGCCATAAAGAATCTCGGCGGGAGCGAGCCGGGCCGGTCCCGCAGGTGTAACCCGCAGCTGGAAGAGGGCAACGGGGAGCAACTTAAGCCATGTCAGTCCCGTGTCTGCTCTTAATTTAGCCAATTTAGTTTTGAGGGTCTGATTGTGTCTCTCAACCAACCCGGCCGTCTGCGGTCTGTAAGCACAGTGTAACTGCTGGCGTATGCCCAACTGGGAGCAAAACTCCTTGTTAATTTGTCCAAAAAAGTGAGGCCCATTATCAGAACTTAACTGAGCTGGTATACCGTACCGGGGAATGATTTCCCTCATCAAGACTTTAACCACAGTGGCAGCTTTATTATCGATAGTCGGATACTCCTCGACCCATCTGCTGAACACATCCACAATGACCAAAACATATTTATAACATTGACACCTTTCCAACTCAATGTAATCCATTTGGAGCGTCTCAAAGGGACCACTGGGCAATGGGGTTTGCCCCTTCCCACAAGGGATACCTTTTCCGGTGTTATATTGCTGACAAATCAAACACCGATTACTGAAACTTTGGGCCAACCCCTGCATTTTAGGGTGCCACCAAGTGTCCAGCAACAAATCACTAGTCCCTCGAGCCCCACAATGAGTTGCAAAGTGTACACATTCAATGACCCATAAAGCCAGCACATCAGACATACAAGTCTGATGTGCAGGCGTGGTCCATAAAGAGGAAACAGAATCATATGTACAACCTAACCGTTTCCACATTTGTTTATCACTCTCAGGAGCGTCCTCCTGTAACCTTATGATGTCTTGGATGGTTGGCATTGACTTGTCAGAAGCAGACATATTTATAGTAGATCATTTAGTCTGACTTAACATCTGAGGCACCATCACTTGCTGAATTTGCGCGGCTGTTCGCGCTGCACAATCTGCTCGTTCATTACCAACGTCAACTGGGGTTGTACCATTCGTGTGGGCAGCGCATTTAATAACGGAAATCTGCGGGGGCAGAAGGAGGGCCTGCAGTAGGTCATTAACTAAACCCCGGTTGGATATTTCTGTGCCTGCCGAGGTAAGGAATCCCCTATTCTTCCAGAGTTGTCCGAAGTCATGAACTACCCCGAAAGCATATCGGGAGTCAGTGTAGATATTTACCCGGCGATCTCTCCCAAGTATACATGCACGGGTGAGGGCAAAAAGTTCGGCTTGTTGTGCTGAGTAAGGGGTCTGGAAAGCTGCCGCTTCTAGAATCAGACCATCCTGATCTATGATTGCATAACCGGACAGTCTCCGGCCAGTGGGGCTTACTAATGCACTGCCATCAACATACATAATCATGTCAGGTTGTTCTAACGGAATATCACTCAGATCGTCCCTTATTGTTGTAGTTTCCTGAATCAAGGCTAAACAGTCGTGACCAGGCGCATCCTCATTGACAGGGGGACCGCTAAGAAAACAGGCTGGATTGATAGTGGTACAGTATTTAAATGTCAGACATGGATTGTTCAAAAGGTATATCTCATACCTATTCTGACGAGCTGCGGTAAGATGCTGAGTCTGCAGTTGCCCCAATAGTGCGATTACCGAGTGGGAGCTATACACCGTAATATCCTGTTGGAGAGTGATGTTGGCAGCAGCCTGCAAACTATTGTATATCGCTGCCAAGATCTGGGTGCAAACAGGGTGGCCCAACACCACTGGGTCGAGTTTGGAAGAGTAATATGCTACGGGCCGGTGCTTGTCCCCATGTTGCTGGGTGAGTACCGCTGTTGAACATCCTTCCAGAACAGTACAGTATATCTGGAATGGTCGGTCGTATAGGGGCCTACCAAGGGCCGGTGCTTGTAGCAAGGCCTGCTTCAGGCAACGGAAGGCCTCGAGTGCCTCGGTGGTGAGAATAAAGTTTCCCTCTTTACTAGTGTAAGGCGTCAGCAGCTTTGTATAGACAGCGATGTTTGGTATCCACTGCCGACAATAATTCATCATACCCAGCCAATGACGAACCTCCTTGGCTATTGTAGGGGCGGGGAATTGGCATATTGGTTCAGTCCTACTGGGTTCGAGACTTCTTTCTGTGGCTGTAAGTAAAACTCCTAAGAACTTAACTTTTCTCTGAGCCACCAAGACCTTTGCTTGTGAAACAACATAACCCAACGAGGATAGGTGGTTCAATAATTGGATCACATCATCCCTATTACTGGGCTCGTCAGGACTTGCCACCAATATGTCATCTACATACTGCACTAGAGTGGAACCATACTCCAATGTCAAGGCCTGGAGTTGGGTCTGCAGACATCTGGAGAAGAGTGTAGGTGAATTGACGAACCCCTGTGGCAGTCGGGTCCAGGTATACTGCTGTCCATTGTAAGTGAAGGCAAACAAATATTGACTTTCAGTCGCAAGTGGGAGGGCAAAGAAGGCGTGCTGAAGGTCAATTACGGCGAAGACCCGGGCTTGAGCTGGAATTTGAGCCAGTATGTGGGCAGGGTTAGGGACGAGAGCATGTAACGGCTGTGCGATGGCATTAATTGAACGTAAATCCTGTACTAATCGGTACTGGTCTGGTTTGGCTGGTTTAGGCACAGCAAGTATGGGGGTGTTACATTCTGATTGGCAAGGGACCAAAATACCCTGTTTCAACAGCTCTTGAATTAATTTATCTATTGATGGAGCAGCTTGAGATTTCAGGGGGTATTGTCGAATGGAAGGTAGCTTTACATGATCCTTAATCATCACCTTAATAGGTGTAACATTTGTCTTTCCCACTTGTGATGGGTATTCCGCCCAGACCTGTGGATTGACATATTCCAACACATCATGTCCCCTGTGATGCTGCAGTCGAGTGTTAATCGTTTCAGGGACCTCAAAATATTTTATGGTAGTGCCGTCCGGCATGACTTGAAGTGTGTAGTCTGTTGGATCCGAATGATCCACTGCCCTCCTGACCATTCGCCCCATATCCCTGGCATGGTACTGGTCATGGACCTGACGTGTAATATGAGGGCTTACCGAAGCTGACTGTGGCCATAAATGTGGCGATATTGTAACAAAATCGGCTGTACCTTCTTTTCCCGTGACTGTGGCTGTAACCTTGACTGGCCATTCGGTCTCAAGTAATGGCCGGTATTTGTCCTCCAACTCCCTGTTTCGTCCAGTTCTGTCATAGGCCAGGGTAACGTGATGCAGTGACTGTTCAAAGTCTAACGTCCACAACTGGGGGGTGATAGAAATATAGCACTGTTGCCTCATCCTCCATGATGTAACCGTTACCCCCTCATCTCCGCATTCTAGCTGTAGCTGGAAGATACACAGTAAATCTCGGGCCAACAAGTTACAGTCCAATCCAGTAGTCACTACAAACTGATGCTCTGCAGACTTATTCTCGTAAGTGACTGTCACAGGTTCAGAAATAGGATACTCACACACCTGTCCTTGGAACCCTGACAATTGCTGCGTGTGGTCGGATAATGGTAATTTAAGTGCTGATTGCACAGAAGACATGGCTGCCCCGGTGTCGATTACAAATGAGTGATGTTGATCTCCTATCTGCAGAGAGATAATAGGTTCCCTGTCCGATTGGAGAGTCCTTATGGCTAAATTAGCTAGTCAATCCTGTGTTGGGAAAGAGTTTTCCTGGGAGAAGTCAGTGTATCTCGTCTGTCCTCCCCTTGGTGGGTACCCTCTCCTTTGGGTCGGATAATCTCCTTCTACTGCCTATCTTTTAAAGGGGCATTCCTGTTGCCAGTGATCTACACGGCCGCAATTAAAACATGCATTGCTCCCTCTATTTTTGCCCCGTCCTCTTCTTCCAGTAGACCAATGGCCCCTCAGAGGGGGTTGCGGTTGTAGAGCTGTTGATTCGTTCGGTGGGCCATAAAAAGGGGGTGAGGGTCCCTTTGGGTGGGTTTGGTATCCTCCTCTTCGCTGATCCACCCACCCAAAGTCACTATATTGGGGCTCCTGCTGGTAAACTACCATTTCTGCCGCTTGTTGGGATCGCCAATCATCCTTTTTCATTACATACTCAGTCTTAACCTTTGTAACTGAGCCTCCTTCTTGGCCTACACCCTCCTTCCAATAAAATCTGACTGCCCTTGCCATCTGGGAAGGGTCGTTCTCCGTCCAATTCATGTTATTACATTTCACAGCAGTAACCACAGAAGGTGGTAGGCAATGCATTAACATAGCACAATATTGAGGGGAATTCTGACCATTTTGATACAGCAAATCGCCTGACTGCCCCCGGTAGATTTAATTAAAACACTCCAGAAATTCCTCTGGCTCTTCAGTCTTCTTAGGTTTTAGGTCTAAGATAACAGAAAGATTTATGGGCCTTTGAAATGTGCTATTCAACGCATTCAAGATCTGTGTCCTTCTATCGTCGTCTAACGCATAGGCCTGCTGAAGTGCGGCATGACTAGCATAATTCAGGTGGTTAAGATAATTGCGGTACTCTGCTGGGGTTAAAATCTGCTGGACTAGGGCCCAGAGGTCCCTTGAATCAGCTTGATAAATTGAGATGGTAGTTCTCAAGGAATCCACGAAGGCAGCAGGAGATTTTTTTCTATCTGGGATTGTAGCCATAATAGCCACCATCTCACTGGGTGTCCATGGGAAGTAAACGTCTATTGTGGGGTTCGCTCCCGCAGTCACTGCGTCGGGGTTTCGCATCTTCCTAATCGGTAACTGTCTCCGAATGTCACCAGGGGGCACTCTAGCTATTTCCCCTGATTGTTCCAAGACTTCAACGTCTCTCCCTGTCACTAGGGGGAGTTTTTTCTCTTCAAAATAAGTTGTTTCAGCTTCCTTTGTTCCCGAATCTTGTGGTTTCTCCTTAGTTTGGAGAGACTTAGGTGATATGCTTAATTGTTTCTGGTGAGGGTCAAGCCCCTCTCTCGCTGTCCGAGATCTTGTCCTAGAGCTAACTGGGCTTGTGGGACAGAGTTCCTTTTGCTCTTCTGGTCGTGAAGTTGGTAAATCAGGACCCACACTATCACCCACACTATCATCCAAAAGGGCTTGAGTTTCTGGCATATTTGGAATCTGGGGAGCAATGACTGGGTATATATTATTGTACTCTGGTGGTTCTGGAATGAGCGCAGACCATGCTATGGGTGCAGATGGAACTTTTACTGACTTTTCCAAATTATTGAATTTTTTTTTTCTGTCAATTCAAGGCCAGCCATTGAACTACGTAGCTCATCTCTTGTTTGACCCGCGTCTTTCCTGTCTCTACTTGCTCTTTTTTTAAATTCACATTCCTTTTTCAAGATCTGTAATGTTTTTAGATTACCCTGTTCACTAATTGGAATCCCCATTTTAAGGGCATTGTCCTGCCAGCTAGACAACATAATCTTATCTCTTTCCTCTTGACAATATTGCCTCCATAATCCAATTAATTCTTTAGCTTTTATACTTTGATTTTTTTCTCCAAATTTGTCCCTGGATTTTCTTAACCATTCCTAGGTCTTTGGTGCCCCCTAGTGGCCATTCATCTCCCATTTTAGTTCTTAACTGTGCTGACAATTTTCTAAAATCCTTCGCTTTGTCCGGATACTTATCACATAATATTTGCAGTGGCATGCCTGGATCATTTGTGCTATCCAAGGAATTCCCCATAATCTCAACTAGTCCTCGGAACTGCGTTTTTCGCCACTACAGTCCAAGGAGAAAATTTTAGCTTAATCAACTATATTTTTAACACACACACACATAGAGGTGAACCATTTTCAATTTCAAATGTTGCATCGACCTCCCATAACCTAACCCAACCGCATTAACTCACAAATGAAGTTGAACCATTTATAGTTTTAAATGTCCCATCAACAATATAGCCTACCCCAGCCGAATTAACTCACAAATGAAGTTGAACCATTTATAGTTTTAAATGTCCCATCAACAATATAGCCTACCCCAGCCGAATTAACTCACAAATGAAGTTGAACCATTTATAGTTTTAAATGTCCCATCAACAATATAGCCTACCCCAGCCGAATTAACTCACAAATGAAATCCCATCAATTAAAATGCTAATCCACAGACTGACCTGTGATTTCGTCGAGGCGGTCTTTCTGTGCCAACCGGGAGTGACCAGACTAATCAGACGATAAGAAGAGGGGAACAATCAATGCGCGGTCATTTTCCAGTTCTACATTGAGGGCCCTCGTTCCCCATCCTCCTGTTCATAATCAGTCTAATTCTGATTTCGCAATTGGACCAGGATCGCCCTGAGAAATCCCGGTTTTCGGCACCAAATGTTGAATCCCAAATTTCTTTATCCGTCAGTCTGGCCTCAATAAAAGTCGAGATGGATTTGCAAGTATAACAGAAGTTATTTTATTCAGCTTGCAAGCTACCTAGTCCACAGTGATACAGATAACATGTTGCTCTCTGCAGCCCCGGGAACTAAGTGAATGTCCCAGACAAAGAGATCAGTACTGATACATTCAAATGGCATCAAGTTTCACATACTCGACACCCATAGGTCATCCTATGTCCCTCCTGACTTGTTTGATCTATTCTGATTGGCTCACTTCCAATCCCTTTCTCCGGCCCCTATCAATTCAGCATCACTCTCATAGACGCACCTCTTCCTGCTTTTTTCCATGCGGTCTAAAATCCTTTGTCTCTACTTGCCAGAATCAAAGTGGCTTATTCCTACATTACATTAACTAATATCTCTAAAGTAACTATTTTATATCACATTCGTCAAAGAAACGTCAAGAACTTCAGTGGACAGCGGACTTTCAACAGGCATTTGACAGCCTGAAAGCTGTGGTAACCAATGCTCCTGTGTTGGAGAATTACAAGGGACTCTGTGATCAGGTTTAACTAAAGTATCTGACTTTAAAGAGAAATGCCGAGGCGTAGAGAAATGGACGGATCGTGCAGAGACCTTCTTGTTCAAAGAGACTGTCAATCAAGAAGGATTTCAGTTGGAGGAAGAAGAACAAAAATGGACTATATTATTGTACCTGTTTGCATGTGTTGTTTTCTTTGAAACAAAAAAGTATATTTACTGTGTGCATTTCTTGAAGGATGGTGAAAAGGTGAAAAATGAAACCATCTTGAAGTTGATGGTTTATTTATTTTTTTCTTGGGGGAAGGGGAGGTGTCATGTGAGAGTACCTTTAAGAAATGGGTGTTTAGTAAATGCACCTTTAAGAAATAGTCTTTATCAGTGATGTCAGTGTGTGGGTTGAGCTGGGCTGTCTGTCAGCCTTTTACTTTTGTTTTAGGCTGTTTGCTGGAGGGTGTGTTTTAGTTTCATTTTCAGTGTTGGAGCTGAAGCCAGACCAAGCAGGTGTACTGCTATTCTCTCTGCCATCAAAAGACTATCTCTTGATCATTTAGTGAATTCAGAATTATAAATGTTCTCGTTAGTGAATGTAAACCTAATGTGCTGCTGTTAAAAGGTGTTTCTTTTGTCTTCTGAATGTTGTTTGGGAAGTTATTAAGGATTACTTAGTGTTGTTTTCTTTGGGGGTTGTATTTGAATTAATGGTTGCTAAGATGTCCACTGTATGTTTTAAAAAGGTTAACTTGAGTTCATAGAATAAACATTGTTTTGACTTTAAAAAATACGTTTCCATTTCTGCTGTACCACACCTGTAGAGTGGGCCGTGTGCTCCCCATACCACAATCTATTCTAAGTTGTGGGTCAGGTGATCTCCATGATACTTTGGGGTTCTCAAAACTCTGGCCCATAACACTCTCTCTTCCTCCACCTACAGAGACATGGGTTTTGGACTACAGCCAGCTATGCTCACTGTCTACCTGACCACTGCTGCCGTTGCAGATGCACGGAGGCTAGAGCATCAGGGCAAGTCCAGGTAGGACTCTGCACAAGAGGAGCTGCCCCAGAAGAACAGGAGCCAGCTGGTGAGCCTCAAATGCCGGCCGTCCAAAAGGCCAAGGAGGAGGTGCCAATGAAGCGCCGCATCATGCCACATTTATATCATTGGCGCCTGTCCTTCGAGGAGCTGCTGTACCGTGTGTGCTGACGCCAACCCCGGCTCACCAAGGACACCATGCGCCACCTAAGCTAGATGGTAATGGACCTGAAACCGCGGGTGTATGGAGGAGGACATCCACTCCTGGTGGCCGTTAAGGTGACAGTCTCCCTGAACATTTATGCCTCTGGCTCATTCCAGAGCTTGAGTGGGGAACTGTGCACGATTGTCCAACAGTCCACACACTGGTGTATCCGCGCTGAAACAGATGCCCTATGCTACTAGGCAATGGACTATATCACCTTCTGCAGAACCTCTTATCTTTCAAAAAAGTGGTGAGGGTCCGGTGGTAGTGCGAGATTGAGTTTTATGGCAAAAATCAACTTAGTATACTTCAAAAATGACAAAAATACAAAAGCAAAGAAGCTGAAGCCCAGCAGGGCATAAGGAAGAAAACAACTGGAAGAGAACAAAGGTGAAGAGAGAGAGAAGACACAGGCAACACTTGTGCCAGTAACCTTATATCTGTGTTTGATACCGCATATTGCCCCATATTGTTTCCAAGTTTTAAATTGTGACTTCTGAACAGTGGTTTTTACCATCATTCACATTGATCCTTGACTTATTCCCTTTGCAGTCTAGCTGAGAGGCTGGTGAAAGGTTTCACCGCCAAGCTGACCTTGGCTTATTTAGAATAATGCAGCTTGTATTTCAACTGTAGTTACAATAATTTTAAAACTTGGATTTTAGCTATTTCCTGGGAAATGGACGACATCACCTTCAAACTGGTTCAAGCCCATGAGGATGCCCAGGCAGCTGGATCTGCCGCCATTGGTGGCATACCCCAGGTCCAAGGGGCGATCGATAGAACGCATGTCCCCTATGGGTACCGGTTCAACAGGAAGGGCTTCCACTCCTTGAATGTGCAGTTGTTGTGTGACCACCAGCTGTAAATCGTGCATGTCTGCATCCAATACCCAGGCAATGTGCATGACACATACGTCCTGATGTACTCATTGGTTTCTGGAATCTTCGAGGCACCCCCTTAGGTGAGGGGTTGGCCCTTGGGTGCCAAGGCTTAACTACTGAGATCATGGCTAATGATGCCGATGCAGAGGTGCCAGTGTGACGCGGACACCCGTTAAAATGACGCACATGCTGCAACCAATGCACCCTCGAACAGTGCATTAAGGTTCTCAAGGTACTGTTCTGATGCTGGTCTGCTCTGGTGGGGGGCTTCAGTATAGCCCCAAGAGGTCCTTGAGCATCATGTTGGCCTGTGTCATACATCATAACATCACACAGCAAAGGGGTGACATGCTGGTCAAGGAAGAGGAAGAACGCCAGGCGGCATCTGACGAAGAGGAAGAGGATGGTGTCCAGAAGGATCTGTGTGGTGGTATGTATTAGGGGTAATGTGGTACCTGTGAAGCCGAGAGGCTATTGGCTGACAGGTCCCGGGTTCTGGTTGGATCTGCCGACTTCTGGCTCCGCCCTGAAGGCAGAGTATAAGAGCTCGAGCTTCTCCCCGCAGCCTCATTCTGTTGCTCAGCTGCTGGGGACAAGTCTCACTTAATAAAGCCTAGATAGACTTCATCGCTTCTCGTCTCTCTCGTAAGTCATTGTGCGCTACAATTTATTAAGCGAGCTTAAAAGACTATGGAGCTCCGGATCGCCCCGGAGTGCCTGCGGATCAGCCCCCATGCAGCGAACTCGGCGGCCGTATTCAAACACTGGCAAGCATGCTTCGAAGGCTACCTCCGAACGGCCCCCAGCCGGATCACGGAAGAGCAGAAAATGCAGATCCTGCATTCGAGAGTAAGCCCGGAAATTTACTCCTAATAGAAGACACAGAGGATTTCCCGACGCGCTCGCGTTGCTGAAGGGCATCTACGTTCGGCCCGTGAACCAGGCCTACGCACGCCACCAACTCGTGACAAGACGGCAAATCACCGGAGAATCACTCGACGAATTCTACGGCGCGCTGCTGATTTTGGGATGAGGCTGCAACTGCCCGCCGGTGAACGCGATCGAGCATACAGACCTGCTAATTCATGATGCATTCGTGGCAGGTATGAACTCTCCCCAAATTCATCAGAGACTTTTAGAAAGAGAGGCGTTAGGACTCTCAGAGGCACGGGCCCTTGCGGCCTCCCTTGATGTGGCCTCCCAAAACGCCCACGCCTATGGCCCCCCGTCGCGACCAACTCCCCGGCACCACCCCCCCCCCCGCAAGCTTGCGCGGTTAAAGCACCAGACCATCCCGGGGGGGGCCCGCTGCTATTTTTGCGGACAGGCGAAACACCCCCGGCAGCGCTGCCCGGCCCGCGCAGCTACTTGTAAAAGCTGCGGCAAAAAGGGCCATTACGCGGCAGTGTGCCAGTCCCGGGGGGTCGCCGCAATCCCCGGAGAAGAACGAGGACAGCACATTCCAAGCACCCCCCAACACCCCCAGCGCCCCATGTGCGACCCGCGGGCGCCGCCATTTTGGGTCCCGGGCACCACGAGGGGAGGATGGGCGCCGCCATCTTGTGACCCCCCAGCCACGTGCGATTCATGGGGGTGGCCATTTTGTCCACCGCCGGCCACGCGCGATTCATGGATGCCACCATCTTGGTTGACAACAAAGGACCCCAGCATCGACGGCTCCAAGGGGTCCGAAGAAGACGCCGCGACACTACTACCACGACTGGCTTCGGTGACACTGGATCAATCGCGGCCCCGGACACTCCAGACGACGACAACAACGGTGCTGGTCAATGGATACGAGACGCCATGCCTGATAGACTCCGGGAGAACGGAAAGTTTTATTCACCCAGACACGGTAAGACGCTGTTTCCTGACCATCCATCCAAGCACGCAAAAGATTTCCCTAGCTGCAGGATCCCACTCAGTGGAGATCAAAGGGTTCTGCATCGCAAACCTAACGGTGCAAGGGAGGGAGTTTAAGAACTACAGGCTCTACGTCCTGCCCCAACTCTGCGCGCCCACATTACTGGGATTAGACTTCCAATGTAACCTTCAGAGCCTAACATTCCAATTCGGCAGCCCAATACCCCCACTCACTATCTGCAGCCTCGCAACCCTCAAGGTTGAACCGCCATCCTTGTTTGCAAACCTCACCCCGGATTGCAAACCCGTCGCCACGAGGAGCAGACGGTACAGCGCCCAGGGCCGGACATTTATCCGGTCTGAAGTCCAGCGGTTGCTGAAGGAAGGCATAATCCAGGCCAGCAATAGTCCCTGGAGAGCCCAGGTGGTAGTAGTAAAGACCGGGGAGAAGCAAAGGATGGTCGTAGGCTATAGTCAGACCATCAACAGTTACACGCAGCTAGATGCGTACCCTCTCCCCAACATATCCGACATGGTCAATCGGATTGCCCAGTATAAGGTCTTCTCCACCGTGGACCTCAAGTCCGCCTACCACCAGCTCCCCATCCGCCCAGGTGACCGCAAGTACACCGCCTTTGAGGCAAACGGGCGGCTATACCACTTCCTAAGGGTCCCATTTGGCGATACGAACGGGGTCTCGGTCTTCCAACGGGAGATGGACCGAATGGTTGACCAGCACGGGTTGCAGGCCACGTTCCCAGATCTCGACAACGTAACCATCGGCGGCCACGATCAGCAGGACCACGACACCAACCTCCAAGAGTTCCTTCAGACCGCAAACGCCCTGAACCTCACATATAACGAGAAAAAATGCATTTTTAGCACAAACCGTTTGGCCATCCTGGGATACGTAGTGCGCAATGGAGTGCTAGGCCCCGACGCCGAACGCATGCGCCCCCTTATGCAATTTCCCCTCCCCATTGCTCCAAAGCCCTGAAACGTTGCCTGGGCTTCTTTTCATATTACGCCCAGTGGGTCCCCCAGTACGCAGACAAGGCCCGCCCGCTAATACAGTCCACTACCTTCCCCCTGTCGACAGAGGCTCACCAGGCCTTCAGCCGCATCAAAGCGGATATCGCAAAGGCCACGATGCGCGCCATCGATGAATCTCTCCCCTTCCTGGTCGAGAGCGACGCATCCGATGTAGCTCTGGCGGCCACCCTTAACCAAGTGGGCAGACCCGTGGCCTTTTTCTCCAGGACCCTCCACGCCTCAGAAATCCGCCACTCCTCAGTGGAAAAGGAAGCCCAAGCCATAGTGGAAGCTGTGCGACATTGGAGGCATTACCTGGCCGTCAGGAGATTCACTCTCCTCACCTACCAACGGTCGGTAGCCTTCATGTTCGATAATGCACAGCGGGGCAAAATTAAGAATGACAAGATCTTAAGGTGGAGGATCGAACTCTCCACCTTCAATTATGAGATCTTGTATCGTCCTGGAAAGCTGAACGAGCCGTCCGATGCCCTATCCCGCGGCACAAATAGACCGCCTCCAAGCCCTCCACGAGGACCTCTGCCACCCGGGGGTCACTCGATTCTACCATTTCGTAAAGTCCCGCAACCTCTCCTACTCTGTGGAGGAGGTCCGTACAGTCACCAGGAATTGCCACAAGAGTGCAAACCGCACTTTTTCAGGCCGAATAGAACACACCTGATCAAGGCTTCCCGCCCCTTTGAACACCTCAGTTTGGATTTCAAAGGCCCCCTCCCCTCCACCGACCGCAACGCATACTTCCTGAACGTGGTGGACGAGTACTCCCGTTTCCCCTTCGCTATCCCCTGCCCCGACATGACAGCGGCCACAGTCATTAAAGCCCTTGGCACCATCTTTACACTGTTCGGTTTCCCCGCATACATCCAGAGCGACAGGGGGTCCTCCTTCATGAGTGACGAGCTGCGTCAGTTCCTGCTCAGCAAGGGCATTGCCTCGAGCAGGACAACCAGCTACAACCCCCGGGGGAACGGGCAGGTAGAGAGGGAGAACGGCACGGTCTGGAAGACTGTCCAACTGGCCCTACGGTCCAGAGATCTCCCAGTTTCCCGGTGGCAGGAAGACCTCCCGGATGCTCTCCACTCCATCCGGTCGCTGCTGTTTAACACCACTAACCAAACGCCGCACGAGCGCCTCCTTGTCTTCCCTAGGAAGTCCTCCTCCGGAATGTCGCTGCCGACCTGGCCGGCAGCCCCAGGACCCATCTTCGTCCGGAAACATGTGCGGGCGCACAAATCGGACCCGTTGGTCGAGAGGGTTCATCTTTTCCATGCGAACCCGCAGTACGCCTATGTGGCGTACCCCGACGGCCGACAGGACACGGTCTCCCTGCGGGACCTGGCGCCCGCCGGCAACACACACACACCCCCGACACCGATCACCCCCTCCCTGTCACCGGCGCAACCCGCGACCGCCCCCTTCCCGGGGGGATCGGTCCTCCTCCCGTGCCCGCCCAGGAGTAAAACAGGAACAAACAGCGAAACGCTCCCGGAGACGACAACGCCCGAGCAAGCACCTGCACCACCACCGGGGCTGAGGCGATCGACGAGGAAGACCAGACCGCCCGCTCGACTCGTGGAATCCACGTGACACCAAGAAAAAGCAAGAATGTTGTTGTAACAAAAACATTTTTTTTGCCCGTATTGTAAATAGTTCTCACAAACCTGTACATAGCCCAGTGTAGGGCTAAAGCTGTATTAACACAGTCCGAAATTTATTCCAGGGCCAGCCTTGTAAACCCCTACCACCATGCGAACCACCACCCCGCCGGGTTCCTTTTTAACAAGGGGTGAATGTGGTGGTATGTATTAGGGGTCATGTGGTACCTGTGAAGCCGAGAGGCTATTGGCTGACAGGTCCCGGGTCCTGGTTGGATCTGCTGACTTCTGGCTCTGCCCTGAAGGCGGAGTATAAGAGCTCGAGCTTCTCCCCGCAGCCTCATTCTGTTGATGAGCTGCTGGGGACAAGTCTCGCTTAATAAAGCCTAGACAGACTTCATTGCTTCTCGTCTTGCGTAAGTCATTGTGCGCTACAATCTGCGCATAGAGTCTGAGCTGAAATGGCAGGCCTCCCAACGTGTGACCCAGGGCGTGGCACACGGGACACTCAGCACTTCCCGATTTACCAACTAGAAGGGCTGGCCACCGGCAGCTCCACAGTCCTATCTCACCTCTTCACCCTGCTCCCCCTAAATTCATTCCACCCCTACAGAGAATCCCCTTTCCCTAAACCTCTCAGCCTTCCCTCTCCCACTGTCCTTCCAATTTTTCCCTCTCCCTCAGTCTTTCCAACCCTTCCCTCTTCCTCAGTCCTTCACCCCCATCTTCCCCCGGGCCTTCCGCTCCTTCCCACTACCACAGCTCCCTCTCCCCACTCTGAGGGCCATACCAACATCTCTACAGAGTGTTGTCCATGGGACGAAGGATGATGATGACACTCTGGAGGATGAGTTTTGACGCTCTTTATTGTTTGACAAAGTCTGACTCCTGTCTTCCGGATAAGATACCACTGTCCACCGGATGATCCTTGCATGTATGCTGGCAAACATTTCTCGCGGGTCGATACGGCTTGTGGGGGGTCTGTGGGAGACAGAAGATGGTGAACGGTTAGGGCCCACTCACTGGGGATGCTGTCATACGAGGCGGGCTCACACTTATGGTCTCATGCCCTGCTACTTCATGGTGAGGGTGTCAGTATATGGGACGTTCACGTATTATGCCCTGCTCCAACTTTTCCCCCCCATCCCCTTCCCACCTGGCAGGCGCATAACACCCAGCTCCAGCCCACCCTTTAGAATGCTCAGACAGAAGTTGGAGGCAAGTCAGATTGGTGGTGCAAAAGTAATTCATGGTGACAATGTACAATGCTGTACCCTTACGCGTAATTATATTCTATCAACCTCACCCGCGCCAATTTAAGTGTCATCTATCTTCCTTATTTTATGGGGCCTACCGTTCCTGCTAGGTGTTACGCAGAAAACACATCAAACATGGAGGCTGCCTGCTGCGTGTCTCGCCATCTGACCTGTGATGCCCTATTGCGTTTTGCTGGGGGCTAGCAGGATAGCAGCGTAGAGTAACCGGGTCTAGCTGCTGATATGCCCTGGAGAATTTCCGGGTCCGTGGTCGTGGCCTCGCTAGCATACGGCGAGGGCCTACAACGGCCTTCATGGCGGACGCAGCCCACGGTCCTGGCACGCAAAATAGTCCCGGACCACCCAGCCCCACAGTGCGGATCAGCTCTCCCCCGACTGTGGTGGTGCTGGACTGAGACCGCAGCCGCCACGCCGAGTCCCCGACGGGTGAGACCATGAGAGACCCATGCTGTCGGTAACTCGGTCGGTTGGGGGCAGAGCATTGGAGGGCGGGCCTCAGGCAATACCCTGAGGCCATAGATACTTGATGCGGCGTACTCTCTGAGCATCGTGAAAGCGGCGCCGCCCCCGATTTGGTCAAAAACGCGGATTCTCTGGCCGTTCGTCGAACGCGATTTCGGCGTTGGTGACCGGAGAATCCAGCCCATGGTTTGAAGTCTTTCTCCAGGTCTTCCACCGTGGACATCACCTTTCAGCGTTGGACTGGGTACCATGCATTGTCAGCACATCTCCTGTGTCTGAGATGGTTGTACTGTTCCAGTTCTGCCTGCAGGCACTGAAATGTTGTTGACACTCCCTCCTATATATCCTGGCTCAGTGTCTGCATCTGCATCAGTGATTGGATCATACTTTCCAGAAGCGTGACACCTGCCTGGATGATGGCTGTTCCCTGGGATCGGGGAGCCTTCTGACCATCCGCTGCTTCAGGAGTCCCCGCCTCCAGCTGATGTGCTGCAGCATGTGTGTGGTGCTCCCTTGAGGGTGACCCAGGAGCCTGACCACTAACATTGCTCACCGATGTGATAATCTCTGAGATGGTGGAGAGGTGCAGTTGAATGTAGTGTCAAAACGTTGGTGTCTTCCCTGGAGTGCCAGAGTGCTCTGAGGGTCTGGTTGGGGGAAGCACCCCCGGACAACCCAGCCTCGTCTGATGGTGATCCTGCAAGACAAAAGACATGTCACTGGATTCTCTGCCGGCGGGATTCTCTGTTGTGCCTGAGGGTTTCCTGATGGCGTGGGGTGGCCATAATGGCAAATCTCTTTGGCAGGTGGTGGGAGCGGAGTATCCTGCTGCCAGAGAGAGCGTGCCACCCAGGAACATGTGGCTGGCTGATTGGAGAATCCAGCCCATGGGGTGAGATCTTGGGAAGGATTCACTTGCTATAAGGACATCTGTGTTGCATTGGACTCTCACTTGTTTGGAGAATCACAACCACTGTCCTCTCTTGGACTCCCCCGGGAGTCTTCCAAGAGGGTTTGGACCCGAATATCAGGCCATTTCCCACTCCTGTCTTCTGCCGCTCAGGACGATTATGGGCCGCATTTTCCTCGAGGGCACAGACAGGACATAGTGAGATGCTGGGAGGTGGATTCTATGAAGGGGCCTCTGTCGATGGTGACATGTGTGTGCAAGGCTCCTGGCCAAAGAGGGCAATACATTTCTAAGGGTTTGCTGGAGGGTGGCTTGTAATGGAGATGCAGGCAGGTCGGGTATTGTTGGCCTCTAGGGGATTGGGGGCAATTGTGAGGAGTGACAGATGTTAGTGATGCCAGGTGCACCGAGGTGGTGACTCACTCCAGCTGTTCCCTCTCCACCCTGTCCATGCCCCTCATAATTTTGTCCACCTCGATCAGGTCGCCCATCAGTCTTCTCTGCTCCAGCGAAAACAATCCAAGCCTATCCAACCTCTCTTCACAACTTAAATGTTCCATCGCAGGCATCATCCTAGTGAATCTCCTCTGCATCTCTTCCAGGGCCAGCACATCCTTCCTGTAATGTGGCGACCAGAACAGCACACAGTACTCCAGCTTTGCCTCACCAATGTCCCATACAAATCTAACATGACTTCCTTGCTTTTGTACTCTATGCCACAATTGATAAAAGCTATAATTTAGTTCATTTTGCCTCATTCCCTGTTTGAAGATCGACAGTTTTCCAATACTTTGGCACAGTTCCAGAATCCAAGGATTTTTGGAAAATAACTCCCAATGCACCCACAATCTCTGTAGCGACCTCCTTTACAATCCTGGGGTCCAAATTCAGATTCCGGGGAATGGTCAGCCTTTATCCTTATTAGTTTACGTAAATCTCATTCTCTGGTGGTGGTGACTGTATTTTGTACTATTTCTGGGATGCTCAGTAAAGACCGATGCAAAATAGCTATTAACTCCTCTGCAATTTTCTTGTTCCCCATAATTATTTCCCTGGTTTCATTCTCTGAGGGTCCAATGCTTACTTTTACTTCTCTCTTCCTTTTAATGAACTTAAAAAAAGCTCTTGCTGTTTGTTTTTTGCTATCTTGCCCTCATAGTTTATGTTCTCCTTCCTAATTGTATTTTTGGTCCATCTTTGCTGCATTCTGAATCTCTCCCAGTCTTCTGGTCTCCCATCACCTTCACCATTGATTTGCTGAAGTTTTAGAATTGGAGCTGAAGGTTAAACCTTTTCTTAGATGATGACAGTTCACAGCCATCAAATCCTACAGTCGCCATGGCCAGTGAGATAGGAGAGGATGAGAGAGATTAGTTCTTTTCTGTTGGGAAAGATAGAATTAAAATATTTCTAGATGGATGGATTGAAAATTAGATGGAAAGACGGGGACAGACAAACATATTTTCAAAATGATTTCAGGAGTTCAGCCTGAAAGTGGTTTTCAGTCTTGCCCAAGTTTACTCTTCACCAAAGTTGTTTGTTATATTTTCCAGGTGTGTTTCTCATTCCCTACACGCTCATGCTGGCACTGGTTGGGATGCCTGTGTTCTTCTTGGAATGTTCCTTTGGTCAGTTTGCCAGCCTCGGACCAGTTGCAGGGTGGAAGGCCGTGCCAATCATGCAAGGTTAATATTCATTTGTCAACAGTTTAAATGATTAATAGTTGTTGAGATGTTGGTTGTAACTTTCTTATCAGGCAGGATTTAAGTCAGGCTTGAGGTACAAGTTGCAACCTGATCATTCATTCAGTTAACAAGAGCAGGTACAGGCAGCGAAGAGGCAGGCACAGTGAGTGACATGTTCCCTTCCCGCATTCCAAATGTAATTTAATATTATTAATGCTGGTGCCCTTTTTCATTTTCCTGAAAGATTGGAGGGTAGCTAATATAAGCCCCGTATTCAAAACGGGAGGTGGAGAGAAAACAGGGAGCTCTGGACCAGTGAGCCTAACGTCGGTAGTAGGGAAGTTGCTAGGGTCCATGATCAAGAATTTCACAGTACAGCATTTGGAAATCAGTGGTATATTCAGAGAAAGTCAGCATGGATTTACAAAAGGAAAATCAAGCTTAACAAATCTACAGGAATTCTCTGAAGAAGCAACTAGTAGAGTTGACCAAGGAGAACCAGTGGATGTGGTATATTTAGACTTTCGGAAGGCTTACAATGAGGCCTCACATAGCAGATTACTATGTAAAGTTAAAGTGCATGGGTTTGAGATGAATAGAAAGCTAGTTCGCAAATGGGAAGCAAAAAAAATTGAATAAATGGGTCCTTGTGCATCAGTTGCAGAAAGTAAGCGCACAGGTACAGCAGGCAGTAAAAAAGGCAACTAGTATGTTGGCCTTCATAGCGAGAGGAATAGGGATATTTTACATCAATTGTATAGGGTGTTGGTGAGGCCACACGGGAATATTGTGTACAATTTTGCCGTCCTTATCTCAGGAAGGATGTTCTTGCTATGGCGGGAGTGCAGCAAAGATTTACCAGACTGATTCTTGGACTGGTGGGACTGTCATATGAGGAGAGTCATATGTTGGTTAGGATTCTATTAATTGGAGTTTAGAAGAGTGAGAAGGGATGTCATACAAATGTGTAAAATTCTAACAGGACTAGACAGCGTAGATGCAGAAAGAATGGTACTGATGGTGTGGAAGCCCAGAACTAGGGGTCATAGTTTGAGGATAAGGGGTAAACCTTTTAGGACTGAGAGGAGGAGAAATTTCTTCCCCCAGAGAGTGGTGAATCTGTGAAATTCACTACCGTAAAAAGTAGTTGAGACCAAAGAGTTGTTTGATTTCAAGAAGGAATTAGACACAGCTCTTGGGGTCAAAGAGATCAAGCGATATGGGAGGAAGGCAGGATCAGGGTGTTGAACTTAATGATCAGCCATGATCATAATGAATGGTGGATCAGGCTCGAAGGACCGAATGGCCTCCTTCTGCTTTTAATTTTCTATGTATGTTTCTGTGTAAGTGTTCGTTATTTGACTTTGTAATAAAAGTAACAGACTTCGGGCGGGATTTAATGGCTGTGTTGCACTCAAGCGAGAGTGCGACTGGGCGATTAAATCGCGGCAGAGGCCAAAATTGAGAACCGTACCACGCTGATCTGTTTGAGATCTACCCAGCAAGAATCCCACCATAGTGTGGTGACAAACCAATAATCACCAGTTGAGCCCAATCTACAAATAATTAACGGGGGCGACCCCCTATCTAATGCTCCCCCGTGATCTAACAGTCTCCCAACAAGTGGTCACGCAGGCGCCTTTTTAAAACGTGCAGCTGGCGGAAGGGCTGCTGCGGGGACTAGAGAAGGTGAGTAGCCATCTTCACTCACAGGCAAAGAGCTCGAGGGCATTGGGGTTGCTGTTCCAGTGCTCTGATGGGGGTGGGGGAGCCAGTGGGGGGGCCAGCCTCAGTAGTGGTGACCCGTCATCGTTTGGGGGGTGTTATGGAGCAGGGGGTGGATGGCTGCCCCTGGCCAGGGTTAGGCTTGGGGTTGGGGGTGGGGGGGGTGGGAGAGATTTCTCAGCGCCCGCGGGTCCACCATGCCAACCCATGGACCATGTGCCATGTTCCAGGGCTAACCCAGCCTTTGCTCACCGCGACCACCCACTCCCACTGACCACATGTGGCTGAAGGCTGTAGCTAATTGGGAAATGCCAATCGCAGTGAAGTGAGCACTTCACACATCCCAAGTGGTTCCCCGTGGGTGGGCGGGCCAAGTAGCATGTGTGGGTTATTACGCAGCATCCCAATCAGACCATGATGCCTGCACACTGTGCCTGAACACTGCAGGAGGCAGTGGCTAACATCCCCACACCTCGGACGCAGCGGCTAACAGTCCAGCAACCAGAGGCTCGGGCCCAGCACACATCAGCAACCAGAGGGTGGGTGTGAGCACCGGGGAAGGAACCAGCGCACGGTCCAGGTAACGTTACGTGCAGGTGTCTGGGATACGATGATAGCTGCGGCCGGAGATGCGTAGGCACAGTTTGGCGATATCTTGGACCCTGTGGAACATGCCCTCGTGGTGCTGATGGCAGGCCAGGCAGCCGGATGCTGGAGGAGGCAGCGGCAGCAGTGTTGGCAGAGGCTCAAGGCGGTAGCCATGTTCAGGGCCCTACCCAACACCTGAAGACCCGGCTGCCCATCGGCCAGGGAGGGATCCGGGTGTACAGGTGTAGCTGATCTTTCGAGCAGCTGTACAGTTGTAGTTGTTTTTTGGAGTAGATGTACAGGTGTAGTTGGCATTTGGAGCAGATGTACGGGTATAGTTGGTCTTTCGAGATGTACAGGTGCAGTTGGTCAATTGAGCAAATGTACAGGTGTAGTTGGTGTTTGGAACAGATGTACAGGTGTAGTTGCCAAGGCAGAAAGCTATATTCCCGTACCAGCCTTCCCGAACAGGCGCCGGAATGTGGCGACTAGGGGCTTTTCACAGTAACTTCATTGAAGCCTACTCGTGACAATAAGCGATTTTCATTTTCATTGTATAAACTTTGACAGGGACCAGGCCCAGCAAGATACCCTGGCAGCAGGATTCTCCGCCATTGCTGGGATACCCCAGGTCCAGGTCACACCGGGCCTTCTGGGAGTGCCGTACATCAATGGGAAGGGGTTCCACTCCCTGAACATCCAACTTGTGTGCACCCACCACATGAAGATCATGCACGGGTGGCACGGTGGCACAGTGGTTAGCACTGCTGCCTCAAGCTCCATGGTCCCAGGTTCGATTCCGGCCTTGGGTGCCTATCTGTACGGAGTCTGCACTTTCTGCCTGTGTACGATCCCTCCGGGTGCTCCGGTTTCCTCCCACTGTCCAAAGAAGTGCAGGTTAGGTGGATTAGCCATGCTAAATTGCCCCTTAGTGTCCAAATGGGGATAGGTGGAGGCATGGGCTTGAGTAGGGTGCTCTTCCCAAAGGCCGGTTAAGACTCGATGGGCTGAATGGCCACCTTCTGCACTGTAAATTCTATGATTCTATGATTCTCTGCACGTGTGCAGCAAGTGTGCATGACAGCTGCATCCTGGGTCAGTCAGACATCCCTGGCCTCTTCGAGACCACCCCAGGATGGTCGGTTGGCTCTTGGGGGATAGACGTACCCATTTACGACCTGGCTAATGATGCCAGTACGGAGCTCGGTGACCAATGCGGAGACCTGATACAACGAGGCCCATGCTGCAACCTGGTCTGTCATTGAGCGGTGCATCGGACTACTAAAAATGCGATTCCGATGCCTCAACCTCTCTGGTGGTGCACACCAGGACACCCCCCAGAGGGTCTCCCGCTTCACGGTGGTCTGCTGTGTCCTCCACAACCTGGCACAGCAGCGAGTTTACGTGTTGGAGGTGGAGAGGAGGAATATGTGGCCACCTCCGAGGAGGTTGAGGATGAGGAGGTGCCGGACCAGGAGGGGCTGGAGGCCGAGCCTGGTGAGGACCCTTAGGACCAGCTTGAGGATGGAGTACAAGCAGACCAGCAAAGGTCCAGCAAGCCTGAAGGGCCAGGGAGGCCTTCATCCTCGTCTGCTTCACATAGGATGTGGCCTCGTCCATCATTCCCTCTCTCCCCAACCCCCACCTTCCCTTCCAGCCCCCCTCCCCCTCCTTCACCATCTTTCCTCTCCCCCATTTTCCCACCCTCCCAGGGTCTGTGTAATTTCACACCAGAGTGAGATGCGACTGTTTCGCACCCCCCCCCCCCCCCCAACCTACCCTCGACCCCCCCTCTTACTCCCCTTCCCCAAAGTGCCTTCTAATGATCCTCAACATGCTTAGGGTCCAGTATGTGCCCAGGATATATCAGAGGTGGAGGAAGCCTGCTGCATGCCCAATCTCGTGGCTTTGATGCCCCTGGCTGGTATCCTCAGGGGGCTCTGGAGCCAGAGGGCCCGGCGCACTTGCCATGATGCCCAGTTCTGGGTGCTGACTGTCGGAAACGCCATTGTCAGTGGGTTGGGACTCGGGAGAGCTGGTGGCCGCCATTGCTACTCCGTAGGATGGCTCCAAGTTGACACCCAGCACCCCCTCCTGCCGGTCAGTGTCCATATAGGCCTGGGGTTCACTTCATGATGAAGGGGCAGCTGGATCGAACCCCAGCTGCCCCTGCATCATCTGGCTCTGTCAGACCTGGCAGCTCCCAATATCTGCAGAATTGTGTCAACACCCTCGGCGATGCTCCTCAGTGACTAGGACACGTCCCCCACTGACCAGGAAATGCTCCGCAGCACCTCGACTGTGCCCACCTGAGACTGGGACATGCTTCGAGTGCCTCATCAAGGTCCACCTGGGTGACATTCCCCAGTGACTGGGACATGTTGTTGCGGATAGTGAGAGGATTGCCAGAGGATACAGCAAGGTATAAACTGGTTGGAGTTTTGGCGGAGAAATGGCAGATGGTGTTTAATCCAGACAAGTGTGAGGTAATGCACTTGGGAAGGTCAATTCCTACTTTGCATGTAGGAATTACACAATAAATGGTGGAACTCTTGCGAGTACTGACAGGCAGAGAGATCTGGGTGAGCATGTCCACCAATCACTGAAAGTGGCAATGCGTGTGGATAAGGTGATCAAGAGGGCAACGGCATGCTGGCCTTCATCGGTCGAGGCATTGAATATAAAAATTGGCAAGTCATGTTGCAGCTATACTGGACCTTATTTGGGCCTCTTTTGGAAAGTTGTGTACAATTCTGGTTGCCACACTACCATAAGAATGTGGATGCTTTGGAGCGGGTATTGAAGCAGTTTACTAGGATGTTGCCTGGTATGGAGGGCATTAGCTATGAGAAGAGATTAGATAAACTCGGTCTGTTCTCACTGAAATGATGGAGGTTGAGAAATGACCTGATAGAGGCCTACAAGATTAAGAGTGGCATGGACAGAGTGGATAGTCAGATGCTCTTTCCTCGGGTAGAAGAGTCAAGTACTAGGGGACATAGGTTTAAAGTGCGTGGGGAAAAGTTTAGAACAGATGTGCTGTGATGAACGGTTACTGCCTTATCATCATGTAAGGTGATGTCCCCTTTAAGACCAGGCTTGGAACCCTGGGGACTCCGCCTCTGGCTCCGCCCATCTGGGAGCCATACATAAAGGCCTGCCTCATGGTCTGTATAGCAGTCAGCTCTCGTCCAAATCTGTAGCATAGTTATTAGCCTAATAAAGCCTTCTTTACAGTTTAATCTCTAAGCATCATTATTGAGGGTACCTCATGTGCGTTGCAAGTTTTTTACACAGAAGGTGGCACATACATGGAGCACGGTGAGGTGGTGGGAGCAGGGACGATAGTGGCATTCAAGGGGCAACTAGACAAATATATGAATAGGGTGAGAATGGATGGATACGGACTCCATAAGTGCATATGGTTTTAGCTAGGCAAGTACCATGGTCGGCGCAGGCTTAGAGGACCGAAGGTCCTGTTCCTGTGCCATATTGTTCTTTGTTCTTTCCCCCTCGCCTGAGGTGTGGTGACCCTCAGGTTAAATCACCACCAGTCAGCTGTCTCTCAAAAGAGGAGCGCAACCTATGGCCCCCGGAACTATGGTGACTTTTAATTCTTCATTCATATGTTTGTATATTAGGTTCTCCACATCTATACGAATGGATTCCTTCATCGTTTTAAAACATTTCTATTTATTCACTCGTCAAGATGTACAGAACATTATGGACCTGATTCGAATGTCCTCGTCGCTCCCGACTCGGGACACAATGAGGACGTCAAATTTACGACGCTCGGGATGCCCGCGAGATCCTGTTAGATGTCAATTGCAGAAAATGACCAATGGTTTGCTCGACCAACAGATTCAGGTCAAAGAATTGATTTCAAAACAGTAGTTCCCAATCTAATCTTCTGTTTGTTGTTTCATTTTAAGGTATGGGGATCACTATGGTCCTTGTGACCTCAATTTCTAACATCCTCTACACCGTCATCATCGCCTACAGCCTGTACTACTTGTTCGCCTCCTTCCAATCCCCCCTGCCATGGACAGACTGCTTCAGCTGGTGGGGCGCAGATGAAACATGCAGCAGGACTCCCAAAGGTACTGTCTGAACGTCTATTGGGTAAAGTATAGAGATCGATTGTTCATTCTTCAGTCTGTCAGTCTGAATGGGAGGGAAAAATGGACAATAGTTTCAGTGACCACCTTCACTGTGGTCACACAGCAGAGATACTGGGATATTTGGCCATCTAAAATGGTCGCCCACAAAGGATAAGGGGAATTGTGGTCAAGTTGGGACACAGACAGTACACAGTCCCTGTGTATTGGGCAAAGGGAAACCATACCGAACTGAAACTTGCACCTGTTAAAGGTCAATCACCGATTTCCCCAGGACAACAGACTCAAATTAAGGAATAGCAACAGCAGCGGACTCCCCTTATTTGGAAAGGCCTACGTACTTGGGACAATGGTAACTAGGACCCGCCCAGCCATCGAGGTACCCGCCCCTAATTGGCCAGAATCGATTAAGGTGATCGAGACCCTATCGATCCATTAGATCCTGAGTTGGGACTACCCAAAAGGGCGCGAAAAAGGAGAAGGATCATAGATCATAGAATTTACAGTGCAGAGGCCCTGCAAAACTAGGGTTCGGTCTCTTTTGGGTCCGACCTGTGCCCACACCAACTGCAGCATAATGACCATCAAGTTCAAGACCCGCGATGGCTACCTGAGAGAGATGAGCCGCAGCCGAGACGAACCTGACGACTTCCAGCCGACACACGTGGGGACTCAAATAAAGGCCTTATCTACCTGCACAGGCCCAGTCATCCAGAAGTTAAGTAAAGGTAATCTTAGTTGATAGGTGCAGTTTAATGCGTAGCCGCGTGTATCATTGCACACAGAGATAAGTCTTGTGTTTAGAAATAAACTGTCTTTTGAACTAACATACTGGTTGTGTGTTCATTTGGTCAATACAAGAAACGTACTCGTAGCTTGTGGTTTGTTAATAGAAGTAGCAACAGACAGGAATCAGCAGCGGCAGCAATCATGTCATTGAGTCACCGGGATTGCAGGATAATCAATAATGAATAAAAAATGAATGATGGTAATGTATTATTATGACACCCTGGGCGATTGTGCGGTCAATTCTAGCCCCACAGACCCCGTAGTCCCAACATCAGTGAATTAACCAATAATTTGTGTTTTCATAAGATCTTTAACCCTTGACTGCTCCAATGAGTTATAGACACCATATTTATAAGTAAAACATTAACAAACTGCTTATTAATAATAAGAGGATATTCAGGTCAGTTCACTTCCAATCACGGGCCACCAGATGTACACAGGATGTTCAGATCAGTGCAATTCTGCTCTTCTACCACCAGATGGAGCTTCCGTCTCCCTGTGAAATTACTGGAGCTTCTTTCCTGAATATGCACAGATTTAATCACCTTTGTCTGAAATCTGCACAGACACCCTGATCGTACTTTGAGGAATGTTCTTAGTTTGAGCTTCAATTTTAGCTCTTCCCAGCCTCTGAGACCCAGGGTTAAAATGCTACAGACCTGTGGAAAAATGGCTTGCAGTGTCTCATTCTAGAGATCTCTTCCACAGGTTAGTTTTATCTCTGTGTCCTTTAAACAAGAGAGCCTTTGCAGATTCAGCTAGAATGCCTCCTGAAATCACCTGACAAAGAGAGGGAGAGAGAAAGAGACAGGGCGATTCGGCATGGTAGTACAAGGGCGGCACAGGAGTACAGTGGTTAGCACTGATGCTTCACAGCTCCAGGGTCCCAGGTTCGATCCCCGGCTTGGGTCACTGTCTGTGTGGAGTCTGCACATTCTTCCTGTATCTGCGCAGGTTTCCTACGGGTGCTCTGGTTTCCTCCCACACTCCAAAGGTGTGCAGGTTAGGCGGATTGGCCATGCTAAAATTGCCCTTAGATTGCCCTTAGTGGCCAAAAAAGGTTAGATGGTGTTACTGGGTTACGGGGATACGATGGAGGTGTGGCCTTAAGTAAAGTGATCTTTCAAATGGCTGATGCAGACTCAATGGGCCAAATGGCCTCCTTCTGTAAATACTATGATTCTTTGATTCTCCATTACCTTCTAGCTGAGCTTCCTTCACAGAACTGAAGACAAAATGGAGCTCTTCAGAAGACCCGCCACCTTTCTGGAAGTTTCTGACTCGCTCCACCAATCACAGGCAATGATAGGAGATGGTTAAGAAGTCTACATTCATTGATTGGATGCTTGCCAAGTCTATTAAATCGACATTCACAGATTCTGTCACAGAACACAAGGGGATGCCCTGGGGGTTAGTCCATCAGAACAGGGAGTTTCAATGTCCAAAGAGTGTAATTCAAACAGAAATCCCAAATGGTGCGGAAATGTTGTAGTAGCTAACCAGAAGACTGTAGGTCAAAGCAGGCAGCAGGACAGGGATAAAAAGGGAATACAGGACAGACAAAGGGCTTTACAACAGTATCCTACGTAACCTATGCTAACCCTCATGTTTCTCTGTCAACGTGCAGGAGGATCCAGATCACGAAGCCGGGAGATCTAACTGTGTGCCTCATGGCTTCCAAGGAGTGGAGGTGAAGGAAAAGAGAGAAATGGAGTCACCTGTCTGGGCAAAGGAAGGAACACTACCCTCAAGACGAGGGGTGGCTATGCCTCCTGCACGCACTGTGGAAGAGCCAGTGAGCCATTCTTTGTAGGCACTTCATGGGACCCAGGGGGTGAGGTTCTCTGGCCTCCCCAAGGCGTATTTCTCAGTGGCGGGAGGCAGCCCACCAATGGCTGGCAGCGGGATCTTCTGTTTGCACCGCTGTCAATGGGATTTTGCATTGAATCCACCACACACCCCTCGGAAACCCATGGCAGCGGTGTGTCATCAGCGGGACTGGAAGATCCTGCTGGCGTGAACAGCCGGAAGATACCGCCCAGGGTCTATAGCCAGTGCTTACCACTCCTTTAGAGTGTCGCCAAGACTGCGCATGTCCAGAGAATTGATTGGTCAAATCAGCCGCCCTGATTTGGTACAGTCTCGGCAGCCGACCAATGAGGTATCCCATCATGGGCACCCCCATGCCATCGGGAAATCTGCGGGCGTGAGTGCACTGCCGGCAAAACAGAGGATCCCGCCAATGGAAAATCTAGTGATCCCCATTATCCAGAGTCTGTGGATCACCAGTCCAGTGACATTACTACTTTGCAGCCATGTCTTCAGTGGGCAATTAAACAACTAACAGGAGGAAGTGTTGATGGGTTCTATTATCTTTACCTCCGGCAAGGGAAGCCAATTTATTGCTGGCTTAAAGTCTCAACTAAAAGCGATTTCTAAGCATGAAAGGAAAATAGGGCGGGTTTCTCCGTCCCGCCGTCGGGATTCTCCATTTCGTCGACTGGTCAATGGGATTTCCCATTGTGGGGCGACCCCCCGCCGTCGGGAAACCCCCGGGCTGCCAGCAAAATGGAGAATCCCGAAGCCGGAGAATTTAGCCCATCATCTTAGATTGGGTCCTCAAATGCAAGTCCTCTCTTCCAGGAGTCTCAAAACCCAAAGATTTACCTTAGGATTGGACATACATTGAGGAATGTATTAGTAGACCAACCTCTTTGACAATTTACCAATATGATCTCTTACAAATGTAATAAGACTTTGAGAGTAATATGATTATATGGATTTGGAGGAGCTCCTCCAGGATTCTAGAGACCCTGGTTTCTCCGTTTCTGAGGCTAAGTGTTGACACTAGCGGAGGAAGTGTGGCGTTTTACGACAAAGAAAACGGTGCAACTGCTGCACTGATTCAGTTACTCTGAATGGGCTAGCACCATCGCCACGTGAAACGTAACCAATTCCATGTAAAATGTTGCCGGATTCACCGGGTCCGTGATTGGCACTCATGAGGCTCACACGCGGCAGCCGCCCAACACGCACCGTCCCAGTCAACGGGATGGCTGGAAGGAGGGCAACACCACGGTTCAGGGATGCTGAGCTGGACACCCTCATGGACGCCGTGGAGGAGAGAAAGATGACCCTATACCCCGGCCCGGGAGGAAGGCCGACATGCGCCGCCATTCGCCGTGCGTGGGCACAGGTGGGAGAATCAGTCAGCGCCGTGGGCAATGTCGTTCGGGCTGGCATGCAGTGCTGGAAGAAACTGGTCGACCTCCTCAGGGCGGCCAGGGTGACTTAGCTGCTCCATGCCCCTGGCACTAAACCTGCCCCCCCCCCAAGATCTCGTAAAGTGGGCCCTTTCCCCCGGGGCATGGCCAAACCGCCATCCTGCCCCTCATGCCAGCACCCTAGCCAGCCGCCATGGCTGGGATCCCTCGCCACTGAGCCCACCATCTGGGCTGCATGCATCGGACCATCTAACGGTTTGCCCCCTCCCCCCCTCGGAGAGAAGGCCGCACACAACCCCCGCTAGAGGGAAAAGGCTGGCGGGGGACCAGCAGTACTGCGGCCCCTCACCATGCCCGGGGGAAAAGGATGTCGCCGAGGCGGAGTGCGGTCACACCCCGGAGGATGACAGCGATTTTCCGTCACAGCTGTCTCCAACACCCTACACCCTCCATCAGAGACTGTCACTTCAGTTGGGCACATTAGTGAAGAGGCTTCTGGGACACTATCTGGTGCGCTCCACCCATCACATCCGGTACAGCAGGTGGAAGTAGGAGCAGCCGAGGGGTCGGACGATCGGAGGGCAGGCTGGCCTCAGGAACCAGCTGCCGCCCAGATGAGTCCCGGGCTTCTGGAACAGCCAGTCCCAACTACGCGTGAAGGAGCAGGGGAAGTTGCTGGCCCGCATGCCACCAAGGCTTACATCACTCAGGGGGCATCCACGGTGGAGGCATTGGTGGTGACGGTTTCAGCTATATATCATGTCCAAGGCCTGGGGCATTCTGTGCAGGTGGTGGCCGATGATCAGAACAGGGCTGCCCTCTCACAGGCAGCCTTGTGCCAGAGCCACCTGGACATAGTAGCGCTCCTTAGCATGGCTCAGTCACATCAGCCATAGCTGGGAATGTCGGTGGCATTGCCAGGCACTGGCCAGTGTTGCGCAGACACTGGGCTGCGTGGCCCAGTCCCAGAGGGCGGTGGCCCATTTGCAGCGTGATGTGGTGCAGTCTCAGACGTAGATGGGCTCCATGGCCGCGAGAAAGTAGACCCTGGTCGAGACCAGAGCAGGCCTCCAGGACTGGCAGAGCCAGATGGCGGGGATGCGAGGGTTGGCTTCCCTTGCATCCCCGTCCAATGGAGTAGCCCGGGGGCCATCGGGCACCCCGAGGGAGGAGGAGGTAATGGGGCCTGTGCCAGTGACTCCCGCAGGGGAGGTGCTGGTGCATCGCAGTGCCTTGGACTCCCCTCCTGTTCCTGGTGCAGCCGATGGGCAGCGGGCAGGACAGGGTGGCACAACACCACCCGGGACACCCGAGCAGTGGCTGGGCCCATCCAAGCCGGGTTGCCCCAGGAGACGCTTGCCAACGGGGACCCTTGTCGCAGGGCAGGAGTCACAGCAGGCCGCTTCCACTCCTGCTGTGCCATCGGGTTAAATGGGGGCCAGGTGGATTGGCTCTTGTGGGGGTAGCCAAGGGGACTGGAGGCCCGTCGGGTGCACACGTCCTGTGCAGGGTGGTACCCTGGCATTGTTGGTACCATCTGGGTACCCTGGCACTGCAGACCTAGCACCTTGGCAGTTCCAGCCAGGCACCATGACAGGGCGAACTAGGTGGTAGCCTGGCACTGCAAAAGTGCCCATGTGGCACCTCCAGTTGGCAGGGGCACTGCCAGGGTGCCAGCTTGCCATTGCCAAAGTGCTAAGCTGGCATTTTTTCGACGGTGTTGATCAGGTGTTGGGGCTGTGTGTGTGGGGGGTGGGGGGGGGGGGGGGTGGGGGAGGGGTGGGGTACCTCCTTTTAGTGAGTTGGGGCTAGGGTGAGGTGAGGTTCGGGGGCCACTCCAGTGCCTCGAGAGATCGGGATACAATTTCCCGATCCCTCACTGCACTGAGGAGCTCCGGCGAGTGGACCTAAGTGCTAAGTGCGGCCTCGTCGGCGAGTTCCACGCTGAGGCTCCCGATCTACCTGGATGGGCATGAGTTAACGGGGTATTTCTCAGCACTCAATGTGCCGGGAAGCACGCGGCTAATCTTACATGCTGCAGCACTCTGTCCCCATTTGGGTACATTGCGCCCTCTAAGTGTCACCTGTCACTCGCTCTGTCAGCGAGTTCCCCACCACTATCTAACCACAGTGAGTCACTTGATGGGACCCTGGAGAGTTTCTCCCCGGTCAAGCCCACACTTTAAATGTTTCCATCACTGGGGAGCTGAACTCACTGACCAGACCGGCTCCTCAGAGATTGGGCCACCATTTTGAAAGGATGCCCCGATCCCGAAGTGAGCTTGAGGGACCCCTACAACTCCACCCATGGGCAATGTCACCCCCCACACACATGGGGATATTATCCCCCTCCAAATGAAGACACCCCACTTTGGGGTCGTTGAGAGTCCACCATTTTCAGGCCTTCCCACACCCCCTTTTGGGCCCAGCCTTCCAGGACACCCACCCTTCACCCTCTCCAAACGTCCTGAGGCCCCTTCATACCTGCCCTTCATACCCACGCCCTTCATAAGTCTCTCAACCCTCCTTTCCTAAGGCCATCCTCAGACTCTGACCCTTGACAGTGCCACCCAGGCACCCTGGCACTGCCACCTGGGCAGTTCTCCTGCCAGCCTGGCAGGCCACCGGGGCACTTTGGCAGTGCCAGACTGGCAGTGCCAAGGTGGCTGAGTGCCAGTGGGAGAGCCAGGGTGTTATCCTTCACTGGCCCTGACCACCGAGGGATCTCCAATAGCTTGGGAGACCCCCCCAGTAACTGTGATACCTGATCCACATTTGTGTGGACCAGTATTAATTGGTGCCCATGTGACCACTCTCTGGGAGCCAGCTCAATCACCGGAGGCCATTCAATTGGGGGTCCTGCCGGTTAACGATATGGAGATTGGCCTTAATTGGTGTTTATCGGCTTCCCGCCAATAATCACCAATTATTGTTTACAAAAAGTGGGGTCCGGATCTCACCAATGGGATTGGGCCGGTTAGAGCGTAAACCCATCGCCGCCCAGTTCGATTCCCGATTTCGGCCTCTCCTGCGATATAACCAGCACAATCCGGCTATTAGACTGTGCCTCAAAACATGCTCCATTCCCTTAAATCCTAATTCAACCAGTTCTTTGATAATCATAACCTATTGAATCGGCTGTTTATATTTTACTGATTTAATTTAGATTGATGATTACTAACTTCGAAACATTCCTCAAATAAAATCTCCAGTTACACACAGAGTGAGCACCAGAGCTGGACTGTGCTGTGTGTGGGGTGAGCAAACAGAACCTCTGTTGTTTTTACCTCCCCCATGCAATAAAAGGGATTCAGTCAGAGTGAAATAGTGGCCTGATCACGAGCAATGACGGCATCATTCACAGTGAAATGGAATTCTAAAACACATTCTCCATTTTCCAGATCCACTCTGCAATCTCACTCTGGATGATGGATATTTTGAAATTGTGAATACAACATGGCTGTATGTAAACAATGAAACTTGTCCAAATGGATCCGAAATCTACGTTCCTCACCAGGGTCCAAGTGAGCAATACTGGGAGTAAGTAAATGACTAAAGATAGCTGCACCCATAACCTGCACAGCTGGACCAGTAGCTTCCACTTGGGAACGTTTGTTGGGGGAATGTCCTGTTTAATGAGTGAAAAGCTGTTTGATTTAGATAGAGGTATTTACATCATACACCAGTTACAAAATAGCATCACAACGTGGTCTTTCATTTGTTAACAGCTCCCTGGTTTCGAACATCGCAGGTTCACTTTAACAATATTTATACAGTGAAAATATTATCGATTTTGTTTATCTTCTCAAAGGAAAAAAAGTCACCACAAGAATTTCTAAACATTAAATGGTTCCAATCATTAGTGACTGTGTTTAATTGAATCCAGTGTTGTATTTAACCCATAGACCTGGGAACTGAGTTGGGGAAATGTGTCTGGTCGCACGGACTATGGGTTAGATTCTCCGATTCTGCGGCTACGTCCGCAGGAACCGTCTGGACTTACGACCAAAACGTCGGCGCTGCCCCCGCACCGATGCTCCATCCAGTGGGGGCCAGCAGTCACACCTCATAAAGCCCCAGCTTTACCTGCCGCTATGGACGCAGAATGGCCGGGTCCGTGGGCGCGCATGCGCACAGCGGCGGCCTGCGGCGGCCTGGCCACTCAAGATTGCGCTGGCCGCGCATGGACCCAGCCCACCTACACTATTCCCTTATCATCCATATGTTTATCCAATGACCATTTAAATGCCCCTAATGTTGGCGAGTCCACGACTGTTGCAGGCAGGGCATTCCACGCCCTTACTACTCTCGGAGTAAAGAACCTACCTCTGATATCTGTCCTACATCTATCTCCCTCGTGCTAGCCATCACCATTCGAGGAAAAAGGCTCTCACTGCCCACACTATCTAATCCTCTGATCATCTTGAATGCCTCTATTAAGTCACCTCTTAACCTTCTTCTCTCTAACGAAAACAGCCTCGAGTCCCTCAGCCTTTCCTCATAAGATCTTCCCTCCATACCAGGCAACATCCTGGTAAATCTCCTCTGCGCCCTTTCCAATGCTTCCACATCCTTCCTATAATGCGGCCGCAATACTCCAAATGCGGCCGCACCAGAGTTTTGTACAACTGCAACATAACCTCATGGTTCCGAAACTCAATCCCTCTACCAATAAAAGCTAACACACCGTACGCCTTCTTAACAACCCTATCAACCTGGGTGGCAACTTTCAGGGATCTATGTCCATGGACACCGAGATCTCTCTGCTCATCCACACTACCAAGAATCGTACCATTAGCCCAGTACACTGTATTCTGTTCCTCCTTCCAAAATGAATCACCTCACACTTTTCTGCATTAAATTCCATTTGCCACTTCTCAGCCCAGCTCTGCAGCTTATCTATGTCCCTCTGTAACCTGCAACATCCTTCCACACTGTCCACAACTCCACCGACTTTAGTGTCATCCGCAAATTTACTCACCCATCCTTCTACGTCCTCCTCCAGGTCATTTATAAAAATAACAAACAGCAGTGGCCCCAAAACAGATCCTTGTGGTACACCACTAGTAACTGGACTCCAGTCTGAACATTTCCCATCAACCACCACCCTCTTTCTTCTTCCAGCTAGCCAATTTCTGATCCAAACCGCTAAATCACCCTCAATCCCATGCTTCCGTATTTTCTCAATATCCTACTGTGGGGAACCTTATCAAACGCTTTACTGAAATCCATATACATCACATCAACTGCTTTACCCTCTTCCACCTGTTTGGTCACTTTCTCAAAAGAACTCAATAAGGTTTGTGAGGCACGACCTACCCTCCACAAAACCGTGTTGACTATCCGTAGTCAAATTATTCCTTTCCAGATGATTATAAATCCTATCTCTTATAATCCTTTCCAAGACTTTGCCCACAACAGAAGTAAGGCTCACTGGTCTATAGAGATAAATCATAAAAGGTATCAGGATTGTCAGGTACGCCAGCCGCGATTTCCTGCATGGTGCGCCCTTACCAGCAGCGGGATCCTCCGTTCCAGCAGCTGGCCAATCGGATTTCCCATTGTGGCCACCTCATGACGTCGGAATTCCGCCGATGGTTTGCTCCCAATTCTTGACAAGATTAGTTGACTAAATATTTTGATGTATTTTATCTAATAGTGTCCGTGTGTATCCTTAGTTGCTCTCTGTTATTGTTTTATTCAGTAAAGTGGTTTTACGCCGTACCAGTTCAATGGATGAGACTGGGGAGATAGTCTGGTATTTAGCCCTCTGTCTGCTTCTGGCCTGGCTGATTGTTGGGGCAGCATTATCGAAAGGAATCAAATCTTCAGGAAAGGTAAAATGGTTGTTGATGAATTGAGTTAAATTGAGTTAGTTGAGCTTGTTGCGCAACGGTAGCACGTCTGACTCCAGATCAGAAGGTTGCGTGTTCAAATCCCGTCAGGCTCATGGAGTTTTTCTAGGGACTGGTTTAGCACAGGCCTAAATTGCTGGCTTTTAAAGCAGATCAAGGCAGGCCTGCAGCACGGTTCAATTCCAGTACCAGCCTCCCCAAACAGGCGCGCCGGAATGTGGTGACTAGGGGCTTTTCACAGTAACTTCATTTGAAGCCTACTTGTGACAATAAGTGATTTTCATTTCATTTCATAAAGTACAGATTTCAGCAACAATAAAATGAGATTTTATGACTCATTTGTGAAGTGGGCTGGTTTACCTCACAGGTGATTTAGGTGACTCCTTGGGGGGGGAGATTCATAATTCATGAACACATCAGGCCCAAATTGACTTGGGACGTGATCGAACCAAATTCTTTCTGAGTATGGTAGTGAGTGGGAATCGCCGGATATTTCCCGAACGCCGACCCGGCGAGTCCGTCACCGGTGTCTAACGTTAATTAGGGCACCTAATGTTGCCCACAGGCTTCACGCCGCAAGTTCCACTGGCTGATTCGCCAGACCGTGCCCGATAGCTCCCCGCTAACAAGAGGGAACGGCACTTAAACCAATCCCACAGAGCAAACTCTAGGCAGCACGCAGCTATGCCACCGCGCAGACCAGCTCCACGATTCAGGGATGGCAGCCTGGCCAGACTGATGGATACGGTCGAGTCCAGACGGGAAGCATGTTTCCCCCGAGGGGTCGGATGGTCAACCACATGACCTGTGCTGCCTGGGAGGCAGAGGCAGCAGCCGTCAGCGTGGGGTGAGTCACCAGAAGGACCGCCACCCAGTGCCGCAAGAAGCTCAATGACTTACCCCAGGCCGCACGGGTGAGTTGGCATCGATCTCCTGGCACTAGTCCCACCTGTTGAAACCCCGACGACCTTGTGCAGGGCACCCCCCCCCCCACCCCCCCCCACAACCAACACAATACCACGACTTGCCCCAGAATAGCCTGGCAGCCACCAGCATACCCGCCCATGCCAAGCAGTGGTACACCCACCTGTCGTCTGCCATGCCTCCCCCATACATCCCCATGCTTGAAGCTTGTGGCTCACGATGCCCCCTCTATGTTTCCACAGGAGAAGTTGGCCCACAACAGACGGGAAAGGGCCAAGATGGGCAGTGGCGTGACAGACCTCAGGTCCTCACCCACGGTGAGGAACGAGCCCTGGAGGTCGCGAGGGTGGCCCAGGTCAGAACGGTCACTGACGCGGGATTGGCCTGCGTTGCGGAGGTGATTAACCACTGGCCCCCACCCAGATGACCTGTCACATGCGAGTTGTTCATGCCAGCACGGTTATCCTTCCATCTTACTGACCCCAAGTCCATTCTCCCGCAGAATCGGCATCTAATGGCACCGGCCAATCCAGGGTGGCTCCCACCCTGCCGTCCAAGAGAACACCTTGGAGGAGAGCTCCGAGGATGCCACCATCAGTACATCACGACTGTCATTCCCACCCTCCCCCAGCACAGAAACACACACCTCGATGGGTGAAAGTAATGGACAGGCTTCTGGGCGCAATCTGGTGAGCACCAAACTGTTGCAGATATACATCAGATGGAGGCAGGAACATCCAGGGGAGACAGCAGTCAGAGGTCTGCTGGATCCCAGGACCCAGCTGAGTCCCAGTCAGATGCTGAGTCCAGGCTATCCTGGAGCTGATGCAGTCGATAGGGCACGGCTGTGAGATTCAGAGGGAGATGTCAGTGACACTCCAACAGGTGCACAGCTGATTGGAGGAGTCATAGAACATAGAACATACAGTGCAGAAAGAGGCAAATCGGCCCATCAAGTCTGCCCCGACCCACTTAAGCCCCCACTTCCACCCTATCCCCGTAACCCAATCACCCATCCTAACCTTTGTGGACACTAAGGGCAATCCACCTAACCTGCATGTCTTTGGACTGTGGGAGGAAACCGGAGCACCCGGAGGAAACCCACGCACACACGGGTTTGGAAGGTGCTGTCTAAGGAACCTTGGTGAGTTCCTGCAGTACATCTTGCAGATGGTGCACACGGCTGCCACTGTTCATCGGTGGTGGAGCATTTGAATGTTTGTGGAAGGAGGAGTAATCAAACGGGCTGTTTTGTCCTGGATGGTGTCTTGAGTGTTGTTGGAGCTACACTCATCCAGGCAAGCGGAGAGTATTCCATTACACTCCTGACTTGTGCCTTGTAGATGGTAGACAGACTTTGAGGGGTCAGGTGGTGAGTTACTCGCCATTGAATTCCTAACCTTTGACCTGCCCTGGTGACCATTGTGTTAATATGGCTAGTCCAGTTCAGTTATTATCAATGGTAATCCCCAGGATGTTGATTGTGGGGGATTCAGCGATGGTGATGCCATTGAATGTCAAGGGGCGACGGTTAGATCCTTTCTTGTAGGAGACGGTCACTGCCTGGCACTTGTGTGGCACGAACGTAACTTGCCACTTATTCTGCACTTTAAATTCAGTTCCATTTTGCAACTCAGTTTTAAATTCATATAGTTACTACCATACCAATTATCTTATTATTCATTCTCTGCTTTGATTACAATCCGATCAGTTCACCAATCAATTGGATTCAATGCTGTAAATGTTGTACAGGAAAATCTAACAAGCTCCTCTCCATGGTCAGGTGGTTTATTTCACTGCGACGTTCCCTTATGTGGTCCTGACCATACTCCTGATCCGAGGCCTTACCCTGGAGGGAGCCTATAAAGGAATTGAATTCTACATTGGAAGCCAGTCAGACTTCTCCAAACTGGCTGATGCTGAGGTAAGTACAATATAATTGACTGAATTTAAAGTGTAATTTCTGGATGGATTGTTTAATAATTCACTCCATTTACTTTGTCTGCTTGGGATAGCAACATTCTGAATGTTGCTTTTGGGTTCTTTTTGCTGAAATGTGGGAAAACTAGCTTCAGCTATTGCTCATTTTTACCCAGACCCTGTGATATATTTGGATTAGTTAGTTTGCTGTTTTTATCACCTTGATGAGAAGGGATAGGATGGAACTGGATGGGACACAATGACAGGGAATGGAATGCAATGGAATTTTTTCTCGATGCCTCCTTCTTACTGAAACCTCGGAACAGATTCAGTCCGGAGATTGTCAGGTGAAATTTCTTATTGACCAAAGGGATAAACATTGGGCTGGGATTCTCTGACCCCCCCAGCTGTACGTTCATTGATGGCACACTGTTCGCTGGCTCTTCCCGCCACTTGTCAATGGGATTTCCCATTAATGCCACCCCATGCCACCAGGAAACCTATGGGTAAAGGTGCGCTGCCAGCAGGAAAAGAGAATCCCAACAGCCGGAGAATTACTGCCTTTGCCTCAAATGTGGCAGGACATTTACTGTTACCAGCTCTTCGTTAGACGTATACTTATCAATGATCTTTGGTGCAGTATGTAGTTGAATGTGGGAGATGGAAACGACACAGCATCATCAGCATTTGGGATCTGAGTGAACGTGGAAAGAGACTGAGTATCTGCTTCATCAGTCAGATTGCAGTATTGAGAAATTAAGAGCACAATGGGTGCGGCAGAGAACGACATGTGGGGGAATTCAATACCAGATCAGGTACAGAAAGAGAAACGAAGGGAGTAATGTTCTTATTGGATGGCCTGATTTATATCACATGAACACTTGTAGTTAAAGCTATAAACAATGCGTTAACATTAACTGTGGATAAACTATATACAAAACAACAGATGAATGACAGTATGATCACGCACAAGCAACCTCTTTCTTCCAGCCCTCCAGTCCATCTGAAGTCACCTGACTCTAACATTCTCTTCTGTGCAAATTGGACCCCTAGTGGTCAATCAATGAATTGCAACACAACCATGATATCACCATGGGAAGGTCACAAGCAGAAAAACTCAAATAACTAAAACATTTTCTAATCTCCAGAAACAATGATAACTTGACTTGATACATCATTAAAAGGTCAATTACAAAAACTTATGCTGAGTTCAGATTGTATTGAGAGGGTGGGATTCTCCGTTTCACAAACTATGGGCACGATTTAACTAAAAAGGGAACAAACCCCAGAGCGAGTGCGTTTAGCGCGTGTTTCCGGTGCTCGCAGCATTGAGAAACACATGACTATACTGTTGCCAATTTGCACCAGAGACGCCAATAATATTGCTCTTTTTAACTGGATACTGATATGATAGTTATAAATGATGATATTGCTTTTCAGAGTCGCCAGGTATCAAATCAATGAGGTCCTCCACAAGGTTTTACCGGATATCGATCAAAGACCAAACAACCAGTTAGTTAGTTCAAGTTCAATGATAGTTTATTTACGCACAAGAATTACTTCAACATGCAACATAAAACACTACAAGCTAAATTACACCTAACACTACAACAACCTTAACTTAACTTCAGGCACCCGATTTTATGCAGAGGAACAAGGCCTTTGTTCGGATCTTGCGTGGCTGGGTCTGGAGAAGTGACTTTGTTTCTGCTGGGCTCCTCCGTCTGGTAGCGATTGTTGGTCTTGAACTTGTCTTCTGGTCGTGATGCTGCACTTGGTTTTAGGCGTAGGTCAGGGCCAAAAGGACCGAGCGCCGGGGCCAAGAGAGACTGAACACATGGCAGTGTCTCTCTTCATCCTTCTGGGGTTTCGCGCTCTTTTGGGCGGTCCTTAGCTTTGAACCCAATAATTCGGCAGGCTTCGATTACTGCCTTCGGTTTTGGCCGACAAAGGCGCAGTTGCCTTGATGGCTGGGCGTGTCCTGAGCGATAAATCACCTTGACTTTTTGGGCTCCTTGAGCAAAGGCAGTGGCACCGATGAGTCTGTTTCTGTATCTGTTACCTGAGCACAGGTCTTTTGTACAAAGGAAATGGGCCATTAGAATGCAAAGTAGCTGGGGGTTTCGATAACGTCTAGTTATCTGAGTTGCCAATATACATAAGCTCTGAGCGTCTGAGTCCTGGGTTGACCATATTTCCCATGGTCCTTTGCAGGTGACCATATTTTCCAGGATCCTTTGTAAGTAGCCATCCCAGATAGCTACATCCCATCCTTTGTCTCCTAACCGCGAAGCGTGGTGGATCACACTATTGATCCTCATCCGTCCTTGGTGTGCCGGTTACCCTTGGTCAAGGACAGGTTCTACACTCTGTCCTATGGTTTTGGAGCATTTACCTAATTTTATCAACACATCATAAATTCATAAACTCTAAGGGGCCACTATAGAACATTTAATCATTACACATTTAACTTCTTTGCACAAGGGAACCTCTAACTATCATTACCTAGCTACTCTCATGCTGCTGGCAAATATCAAAAAGAAACTTATGCACAATACAAACATTTTAAAGAAATTAACAGTAGCATCACATCTCTACTTAATCTATTACAGTCATAGAAGAAGTACAATCTTTTTATTTTGTCAGTGAAAAAGGTTTAAAAGGTTTGTGGGGTTTGTTGGATTCCAAGGAAAGCGGCTTGGAGTGTGTATATCGGGGAGCGGGAGGTCTCCTTCGCCATTTGCGGAGTTTAAGTGTCTGAACGACACTACAGAGTATTGCTATTACCAAAAGGGCTTCTACTGTATGGGAAAGGGAATACCATTTTACAATGTTTTCGCACCATGTGGGGGTATCAGTGTTTATTTTCATGTGAGGTGTGGTGTCCGGGCTAGGAGTCTCATATTGTATGGTCATGTCCGGGGCCGGTGTGGTGTGGGGTACAAAGGCTGTCAACGCGCGCAGTTGTAGGAGTCCAGTGATGATCACAATGGAGGTCATCAGTCCTGTCTTCATCTTGTCTTTTTGTTCTTCGTTCTTCGTATATTCCTGAGGGTGCAAGCATAATATGTTATTATCGTTGGCTAACATCTTGCTTTGTTTGTCTTTCTCTCTTCAACTTCAATTACCCATTAGAATCATCACCATGTGGGACTCCCTCGTTTTCTTTTTCGAAATAACCATTTTAGAGACAAGACATCCGAATAAAAAATTCTGTTTAAGTGCAAGGAATCCCGCAGCTTGTGGCGATGCGATGAGTGGGTGGACAATTTCTCAGTCCTGAGTCCAGAGGTAGTTCACGTACAGCAGCAAATGTGTAACAACCAAGTGTGTCAAGCATGTAAATAGCAGTTGGGGTAGCGACCAAAGAGTCGCGGAAGGTAAAGAGTTCAGTGTACAGGCTGTGGCAAAAGGCATTCTTTAAACCACACTAAAGAGCTGATAAGAGGAAACAATGACCTGCCAAGGACAGCAAGGAGTGTAAAAAAAAAACATTCCAGATTACTCGAAGTGATCGAAGCATGAAGTGCGCGGCAGGGGAAGAATGGGTGGGATTCCCGGGTGGGGCGGTGATCAGTGCCGTTGCTCCACTACCCGAGCTTGGCTGACCGGATGCATTGGGGGTCCTCAGGCAGGACGGGGATTAGTGCCGTTACTCCCTACCTGGGTGATCGAATGAGCGGAAAGAATTTGTAACATGTGGGATCCAACAATTTTTTCCTTTAACGGTCATTGGGCAGTAAATGGCGTACAGAAGAGTAACCATGACTGAATCAAGAAATTTTGTAACTGGCTGACATTAATTAAAACCATGTAGCAATAAGAATGAAAGAAAGAAAGAAAGTGGGCAGGTTCCATCAGGAAATAGGACACCGTAATTCACATGCAGTTCCTTTTTCTCATCATCTGGACACCTCAGGGTTCTGTATCAAAAAGTGTTGCAAAAGGGTTACCGTAACGGGAGTCAGACTCTGAGTCATCACCATCTCCCGGTTGCCAAACTCGTGTCTGCCGTTTCTGTACCGTGGCCGCGTGGGCCGTCGTGGGATCCGAATCGTCATTTCTTACTAACCGACAAGAGTTGTCGCAGTGCCAATGGGGGTTCGTTTGTCATGAGGGGCGGTAGCTGCAAAGGACAAATTTCCGTTGTCAGGCGGTGGCGGTGGCTCTGGCGGTGGCTCTGGTGGTGGCAGTGAAAGGGGGTACAGGGGGGCCAAACATATCCTGGTCGTGATTCCAGTGGCTGTCGCTGTCGTCCGAATCAAGCTTAAGGTGGAAAGGCATACCTGTGGGCGGAGACAAGGTTGGGTCTGTGGGCATGGACGTGCTGTCCTGGCTGGGGGACGCTGGTCTAAGTTGTCGATGGGCGGGCGGAATCGTCTGCCATTGATAGGAAGATGTGGTGGGAGTGGCTACATTGGGTTCCATAAACTTTAAGCTGGTTGATATGGAACCAACCTGTTTTTCCATTGGGGTACGTTATTTTGTACACAGAGGGGCTCACTTTATCCGAAACGGAGTAGGGTCCTGCAAATTTAGGGGTGAGGAATGAACTGGGATTATACAGGGAATCAATCACTTGCTGACCGACTGTATACCCTACTGGGTGGACTGTTTTATCAAAGCAGGCCTTACTCTGCTTTTTTCCTAGCGCCTAGTTGGACAGCTGCAGCGAGCTGGGCTGCTTTAATATTTTCCGTGAGTTGTTGGACTGCTTTTTTGTGGGTGAGGGTACTGACTGTGGGGCTGGCCAAATCAAGTCCTAATAAATATTCAGTTCCTTTCATCACTCGTCCGGTCATGAGGGTGTGCGGGGTGAATCCTGTGGAACTGTATACTGTGTTCCTAATAAACATAAGGGTGAATGGGAGAACTGTGTCCCATGTGGTGTTATGCTCTTGCACCATTTTCCTAATAGTTGCTTTCAGGGTCCGATTCATACGTTCCACAATACCGCTGGATTGGGGGTGATAAGCAATGTGGAATATTTGTTTTATTCCAAAAATCGTTAGGACATTCTGCATTACTCTGCCGGTGAAATAGGAACCGTGGCCTGATTCAATGCTGAGGGGGGGTCCCCAGCATGTAAATAGCGACTGTGTTAAGATCTTGGCTGTTGCCTCAGCTGTGTTTGTCCTGGAGGGAAATGCTGCCACCCATTTTGTGAAGGTGTCGATTACTACCAACACTTATTTAAAACCATTTCTCTAGGGGGGGAGGGGACCAATATAATCGAGCTATAAATTCGTCCATGGGCCATTAACAGGTCGGGTGTGTCTTAATTGTCCTTTCTTGGAGTACCTTTCAGGATTATTCTGTGCGCAGATTAAACAATTCTCAACATAATACGTGACGTCTGCTTTTAAATCGGGCCACCAGCACAAAGGTCTTAAGTGGGCAATAGTGGTTTCTATCACCGGATGTCCTTGTCCATCATGAAACTGGCAAATTATCTGGTTTCTGTCTTGGGTGGGGACCACATAAATTCCATTCTTTAAAAATTACATTGTCCTGTACCGTCAGTGAGTCCTTGAATTTGTCATAGGGGGCTGGGTAGTTTCCGTCTAAAATTTGCTTAAGAGTGTCGTCTGCCTTTTGGGCCTGGGCTAAATTTTTGATATTGGTCTGTGAAACCTGGGCTGCGTGTATCGGTTCACTTTCAGGGGGTTGCCAAAAGTGACCGTGTCTTGATCCTGGCTTTGCTCAGGCAATCTACCGGGTGGGGAGGTGCGATGATGGCTTCTGACTTTGATTATGCCATATGTGCGGTCTTTTGCTGACTCAAGAATATGCTTCAATAATGGGGCTGAGGGCAGGGGTTTACCATCAGCGGATATGAATCCTCTAGATTCCCACAGGGGCTGGAATTCTGTCAAACTATTGCAGACATATCAACTGTCCGAATATATATCTGCGGGGGTTGGGAAAGAATCTGGGTGCTGCACTACAAATGCTATTGCTGCTAATTCGGCTGCTTGTGATCATAAGTGGCCTGGCAATTTTAATGATATTTCCTTTAATGCGCGTCTTCCACCTAAATACCGCATCCTGTTATTCTTTTTCCATTATCAATTATACCATCTACATAATTTTTTAAGAGTTATCCGTGGTCGGGGGATTCTGTGTCCTGATGCCTGCTCGTGTGGGTAGTGATTTCGGAATAAAGGGTCCTGTGTGGTGTTTGGTTGCAATGATCTGGCACTTATGTGGGTTTCCTTCATACTGCAGGTTGTCTGCTAAAAATGTGTGGGTCTTTGTCTGTTTAACTGTGATGTCCCTTCCTTGTAATAACAGTGTCCAGCGAGCTGCTCCGATCTGGCTGACTGAACCGTCCTTTAACCTAACATCTAACAGTAGCTGCATTGGGGTGTGCTCGGTTAAAATCGTTACGGGGTTGTGGCCTTTGATATATGCAAAATATTGAACTGCCCAAAAGACTGCGAGCAAGTGCCATTCGCAGGCTGAAAGTCCTTGCTCCACGGGATCCAAAACTCGTGAGGCATAGGCTACGGGTCCTAAACGATCATGTCTTTCCTGTAGTAGTGCCGCAGAGAGGGTTCGGTCGGTGGTCGCTACTTCTATGGCGTAGGGAGACTGTGGGTCTGGTACCTGCAAAGCGGGGGCTGTGCCTAGGGCGCGTTTTAATTCATCGATGGTGTCCATGTGTTGAGGAAGCCATTCCCATGGGACGTTCTTTTTAAGATGTTCTGAAAGTGGGGCTACTTTTGTGGCAAAACCATCTATATGGTTCCGAACAATACCCAACTAATTCTAAGAATGATCGGAGTGCAGTGGCATTGTGGGGCAGGGGCAATTTAACTATTGATTCAATCATTTCTGTTCGATCTCTATTTTCCCGCATGTGATAATGGTACCTAAGTAAAGGACCTTTTCTTTCAGGATCTGGGCTTTTTTCGGGTTGACTTTGCACTTAATTGATTGTAAGAGACCTAGCAATTCGTAAAGAAGCTTAACATGCTCTTCCTTTGTGTCCGGCTGTCGGAGTAAGTCGTCCACATACCGAATAAGGCATTTGGGTTGGGAAAATTTGGAAAGTCTGTTGGCCAATTGTCAGTGAAAGATGGAGGGGGTGTTGTGGAAACCTTGCGGGAGGCATAACCACGTATACTGCTGTCCTTGAAATGTGAACGCAAACTTATATTGACAGGCCTTATCTAAGGGAATGGACCAAAAGCCATTGCTAATGTTCAGCACAGTAAAGTACTTAGCATGCACTCCCTGCTTCAGCATTGTTTCGGGACTCATGGCCACGGTGGGGGCTGCTAATGGGGTGACCTTGTTGAGCTCTCGGTAGTCAATGGTCAATCTCCATGAACCGTCGGGTTTCTTTACGGGCCAAATTGGGGCATTGCGTGTTGAGGCTAATGGCCAAATTACTCCTTGATCTAGTAAGCTATTGATAACTTTTGCAATCTCACCCTCGGCTTGCTGTAGGAAACTGTATTGCTTCTGGGGCTTGGGATCGGGACCTGTAATTGTGACTGTTCCTGTAATTTTTCCACAATCGTGCTTGTGCTGGGAGAAGGATGCTTTATGTTTTCTTTGGACCTCTCTAATCATCTTATCTGTACTAATGGCTTGCGGATCAAACCAATAGTCGCCTACTGAGCAGATTCTATGTTTGTCGTCTCCTACTGTGAGCGTGGCGGGGGCTCTTGCTGTTTTGACCATTTTCCATACACACTTATTCACGGGGTCAAAGTTGTGTGAGCTCATGAAGTCGATTCCTAAAATGTGCTCTGCTGTTTGGGGCAAGTCCACTAAAACAACGGGGTGCTTGGTGTTTATGTTGCCGATTTGAATATCTACGGGGGCTGTAATGTATCCCTGCTGTCCATGTCCTGTAAATCCGCTTAGAGTGATGGTGTCTGTGGCAGGCCATTTGTCGCGCTGAAACATTGTGGAGGAGTTTAAAGTGGTGCGGGACCCTCCTCTGTCCCAAAGGAACTCTACTGGGTGTCCCCGGACTGTGCCTGTGACTACTGGTCTGCCTGATTTGTCCCAGAGTGTATCGCAGACCCAAGTTGGGGAGCCCGAACACCGTCAATCTGTGCTACTAATCACTGCATTATCTGATCGGGCGCTAATGCTACGTATGGGCCTAACATTGTTCCTAGGTGGGGCGTTCGATTGCTGGTTCCGTTGCTGGTTCGGGGGGCATTGCATTCGCAGGCGTAATGTCCCTTTGTCCACAATTATAGCAACCTCGTGGTGCCTGTGCTCTGGGGTGCTCACCTTCATTTCTGCTCTCATTTACCCATGCGGGGTGCTGATGTGTCCTGACTGGGATCATATTCACTTCTGCCTTCTCCTGATCTGCCTTTCTATGTAGGGATTGTTTCCAAGCTCTGGAGAGTCTCTTTGTGGTGAACCACTGTTATTGTAGTTCCACTGTTATTTACAGCGCTGTATGTATTCTCTGTTACTGCTTGTTCCATTGTTACTCTCTGTAATCTCTCCAGTCTGGGTTCAGCAGCAGACAGGCTACATCTTAGAGTATTAAAACCATTACTTCGTTTTCTACAACTTGCCTTGTGTGTAATTGATGGTGCATCAATTTAATACTCTAAGATAGTACGATGGATAAGTCACTCAAGCCTGAGCGACTTGGACCCAGAGGCAGCCGACGCCACTGCGATCTTCCAGCATTGGCTAAGCTGTTTCGAGGCCTACCTCGACTCTTCCACTGACGCCGTCTCAGGGAAGCACAAGTTTCGGGTCCTCAATGCCCGGGTGAGCCACAGAATATTTACCCTCATCAGAGACGCGGCCACGTATGACGAGGCGATTACACTCCTCAAAGGGCAGTACGTGAGGGCGGTAAACGAGGTGTATGCCCGGCACCTCCTCGTCATGAGGCGTCAGCGCCCAGGAGAATCTTTGGCCGAGTTCATGCGTGACCTGCGGGTACGCGCCCAGAATTGTAGCTGTCAGGCAGTAGCGGCAGTTCAACATACCGAGCTCCTGATCGAGGACGCCTATGTGGCCGGCTTTAGGTCTGACTACATCCGTCAGCGCCTGCTCGAAGGGGGTACCCTTGACCTAAACGACACGGTGAGGCTCACAAACTCCCTGGAAGTGGCCTTCCAGAATATGGATGCCTTCACGCCCGACCACGCGGCATCCTCGTGGGCGTCCTGGGCACAGCCATCACCCGATCCGGATGTGTCACAAGCCTGTGCCGCGCAGCAGCCCGCCAACTCTAGGGGATCGCCCTGCTACATCTGCGGCCAGGGTCAGCACTCCACACAATGCTGCCTAGCTCGGAACGCGACCTGCAGCGAGTGCGGTAAGAAGGGCCACTTTGCAAAGGTCTGCCAGGCCCGGCCTAAAACGTCCAAATCCCGCCGCGCGGTATCTTGTCTGTCAGGACCGCCCCCTTCTAACGCATCATCCGCCTCGTGCGACCCGTCAAGTCCTCCATCTTGTTCACCATCTCCGACGTGACCTGCCACGTGCAACTCGTGGGGGCCGCCATCTTGGCCGCCATCTTCTACGCGACCCACCACGTGCGACTCGTGGGGGCCGCCATCTTCGACGCCACCCGCTACCACCAACCAGACCAGTCACCATCCGCAGCTCGCCTCTGTCACCCTCGACCAGTCCCGACCTCGTCATCTCAAGAACTCCATGATGACCGTCCGGATCAACGGGCATGAGACAACCTGTTTATTCGACTCTGGGAACACGGACAGCTTCGTTCATCCGGATACAGTAAGGTGCTGCTCCCTCCAAATTTTTCCTGCCTCCCAGACAATCTCCCTGGCTTCCGGATCACACTCTGTTGAGGTCGGGCGGTACTGTGTCGCAGCTCTTGCGATACGTGACGTAGAGTACATTAACTTTAAACTCTACATTCTCCCCTATTCCTGCACTCCCCTTTTATTAGGCCGAGACTTCCAATGCCATCTCCGAAGCCTGACCTTAACGTTCGGTGGACCCCTACCCCCTCTCACTGTCTGTAGCCTTGCGACCCTTAAGGTCACCCCACCCCCGCTCTTTGCTAACCTCACCCCGAACTGTAAGCCCGTCGCCACCAGGAGCAGACGATACAGTGCTCAGGACAAGGCATTTATCAGGCCAGAGGTCCAGCAACTCCTGCGGGAAGGGATCATAGAGGCCAGTACCAGCCCCTGGAGAGCCCAAGTGGTGGTCGTCAAGACTGGGGAGAATCTCCGGATGGTCGTCGACTACATTCAGACGATCAACCGGTACACGCAGCTCGATGCGTACCCCCTTCCCCGCATATCTGACATGGTCAACCAGATTGCGCAGTACCGAGTCTTCTCCACGGTACACTTGAAGTCCGCGTACCACCAGCTCCCTATCCGCCCGGAGGATCGCCAATTCACTGCCTTCGAGGCAGATGGCCGCCTCTACCACTTCCTCAAGGTCCCCTTAGGCGTCACCAATGGGGTCTCGCTCTTCCAACGGGAGGTTGACCGATTGGTTGACCAGTACGGGCTGCGGGCCACGTTCCCCTATCTGGATAATGTCGCCATCTGCGGCCATGACCAGCAGGACCATGACGCTAACCTCCAGCATTTCCTTCACACTGCCAAGATCCTTAATCTTACGTAATAAGGAGAAGTGCGTTTTCCGCACGACCCGCCTAGCCATCCTCGGCTACGTTGTGGAAAACTGAGTCCTAGGGCCCGATCCCGACCGCATGCGCCCCCTGCTGCAACTTCCCCTTCCCCACTGCCCCAAGGCCCCGAAGAGATGCCTGGGGTTCTTCTCGTACTATGCCCAGTGGGTCCCCAACTATGCGGACAAGGTCCGCCCACTCATCAAATCCACCCTTTTTCCCCTGTCAGCTGAGGCCCGCCTGGCCTTCAACCGCATCAAGGCGGACATTGCCAAGGCCACGATGCATGCTGTGGACGAGTCCATCCCGTTCCAGGTGGAGAGCGATGCGTCTGACTTTGCTCTGGCCGCTACCCTCAACCAGGCGGGCAGGCCCGTGGCTTTCTTCTCCCGTCCCCGCCAGGGCTCCGGAATTTGACACTCCTCCGTCGAAAAGGAAGCCCGGGCCTTTGTGGAAGCTGTGCGACATTGGAGGCATTACCTGGCCAGCAGGCGATTCACTCACCTCACTGACCAACGGTTGGTTGCCTTCATGTTCAATAATACACAGCGGGGCAAGATCAAGATCGACAAGATTCTGAGGCGGAGGATCGAACTCTCCACCTACAATTACGACATCTTGTATCGTCCTGGGAAGCTCAATGAGCCCCCAAATGGCTTATCCCGTGGTAAATCCCGTACCAGCCTCCCCGAACAGGCGCCGGAATGTGGTGACGAGGGGCTTTTCACAGTAACTTCATTTGAAGCCTACTTGTGACAATAAGCGATTTTCTCATTTTCATGTGCCAGCGCACAAGTCGACCGACTTCGGGCCCTCCACAATGACCTCTGTCACTCGGGGGTCACCCGGTTTTTTCATTTTGTCAAGGCCCGCAACTTGCCTTACTCCATCGAGGAGGTCAGGACCATGACCAAGGGCTGCCAGGTCTGCGCGGAGTGCAAACCGCACTTCTATCGGCCAGACAGAGCGCGCCTGGTGAAGGCTTCCCGCCCCTTTGAGCCCCTTAGCATTGACTTCAAAGGGCCCCTCCCCATCACTGACCGCAACGTCTACTTCCTCAACATCGTTGATGAGTACTCATGTTTTCCCTTCGCCATCCCATGCCCTGACATGACTTCAGCCACTGTCATCAAGGCCCTGCACAGCCTCTTCACCTTGTTCGGTTTCCCCACCTACATCCACAATGATCGGGGCTCCTCGTTCATGAGTGATGAGCTGCGTCAGTTCCTGCTCAGCAAGGGCATCGCCTCAAGCAGGACTACCAGCTACAAGCCCCAGGGAAACGGACAGGTGGAGAGGGAGAACAGTCTGGAAGGCGGTCCTCCTGGCCCTACGGTCTAGAAGTCTCCCAGTCCCCCGCTGGCAGGAGGTCCTTCCCGATGCGCTCCACTCTATCTGGTCGCTTCTGTGCACTGCCACCAATGAGACCCCTCACGGACATATGTTTGTTTTCCCCAGGAAATCCACCTCAGGGGTCTCGCTCCCATCCTGGCTGACAGCCACAGGGCCTCTCCTCCTCCGGAAGCATGTGAGGAACCACAAACCGATCCCCTGGTCGAGCGCGTTTTGCTTCTCCACGCTAACCCACAATATGCCTACATGGCACTTAAGGACGGGTGGCAGGACACAGTCTCCCTCCGGGACCTGGCACCTGCTGGTTCCCCACCCGACCCTCCACCATCTACCTCCATTACCATCGCCCCCGCGCCTACACAGGACACGCTCCCGGAGTCGCAGGTCTCAACACCAGTGCCCACACCACAGCCAGGACTGAGGAGATCACAGCGGATGGTCAAAGCTCCTGATAGACTTAATCTGTAAGTTTGCTTCACCCCCGCTGGACTTTTTTTTTAACAGTTTTGTTATTAACCACTGTTATTGTATTTCCACTGTTGTTCCACTGTTACTTACAGCGCTGTATATATTCTCTGTTACTGTTTGTTCCATTGTTACTCACTGTGTTATATATTGTTGTTCTTCCGTGGCTCTGCCCCACTGGGTGTTGTATATAGCTGACTGATCTGTAGCCCTGTCTCCAGTCTGGGTTCAGCATCAGACAGGCTACATCTTAGAGTATTAAAACCATTACTTCGTTTCCTACAACTTGCCTCGTGTGTAATTGATGGCGCATCACTCTTTAAAACCCAAACTTCATTATGTATGGCGTCTACGGGGTCGTAATTTACACAGGCTTTTTGACCTGCGTCTGTGGCGTGGGAGACTAAAGAACAAGCCCATTTAGCTGTGTTGTCATTATCTAAGTTTGTGCGGTTCAATTCCCCAAATACCGCTTTAAAATGGATCCAAAGGCGACCTGCGAATGCAGTCGGATGCTCTCCCTTCTTTTGTCTACATCGGTTCAAACCTTCTACGGGATCTCCTCTGTTGTATCAAATTGCATCTAAAAGAACTGCCTTCATCTCCTGGAGGCTTCCTCCTCCTCCATTCTGGGGTTCTGCTAAAGCTGAGCTAACGGACGGGTCAAGGCCCATGACTATTAGCTTAACTTCCTCCGGTACATCCAGACCGTACATAATTGTTTGCTGTTGTACTCTCTCAAAGAAATTATGCGGGTCTGCTGTGGGTTCAAATGGTTCCATTTTGACGCAGGCATCTCTCAATTGGGTGATGGTTAGTGGGGTGGTGTAAACGAAATCGGGCTCCTCGCGATCCTGTGATGTGCGCTGTGTGGTGACTGGATTCATGGGGGTGTTTGTTGCCTGTGCAGTCGGTGGGGCGGGTGCTTTCCTTTTCGGGGCCTGGCGGGCTCTATTCTGATTTTCTGTACCTCCACATATCTATGGGCGGTTTCATTTAGTTCTTGCCAACTGGGGCCATTCTCCTGATCTAAATTCGGTCCAAAGGTATCTCTGAAGCCGTTTTGCACTGAAAGTTGTGACTGTGACTTTGCTATGTGGTGCCTACATTTGGTGTGATCTACTGTACTCTGTCTTTCTTCCATTGTGGAAATATGGAGCGCTCGTAAAGCTGCCTTCAAATCTGCGCATTGTTTCTTTAGCTGTTCTACCTGCTGTTCCGTCTCTTCTCGCACCAAAATTGCGCACTGTGTATCTTGGTAAGCCTTATTGTCTGAAAGCTGCTGAGGTGAACTATACAAGAATGGTGTGCCCGTTTGGCATCAGCCATCTCTTTATCTTTCGCTGCCAACTGTTCCCGGAGTTGCTCATTAATTTTCTCACATTCACTAAAGTTTCCCTCATTCTTCTCCACTTTCTCAACTAGCTGTCTGCGGAACGTCTTCACAACCTCCTCTGTGCCTCGCAAACAGGACACGATTGCCATCGGCTTACGAACTTTCACTGCATTCATTTTATATACCTCGGTTAGGTTGTCCCACCAGGTTCTTCCTATGCTTCCTGGACCTGACTCTTCATTTGAACAAAAGTCGGACCAAAGGGGCCATCCTTTCCCCTTCAAATACTTTCTCAGTTCCTCTTCCCATATGGGGCACTGCTCTGCTCTACTGGTCGCTGTGACCTTGGGTTCCTGCGGATTCATTGGACGTTCCATTGCCTTTGCTGCCATTGCTTCTATTATCTCTTTTCCGACCGTTAATTTGGGACGGGGGAATAAGGCGGCGATTCGAACAGCGGGTATGGCCCAGGCTATTTTCCGGTTCACAATACGCCCGATAGTTTTACGCAACAAAATCTAACAAGTTTACCTTATATCCCAGTTAGTACGCATGCAAGTTAATACACACTTCCGAATCGTGGAGATTTTATCGATACAGGCCTTACACTTGTGGTTTCTTTCACTTGTCTCAATTAGGTTTCTAATGCAAAGTTTTGCGGGTTCTCTCGGAGTGACAAAATCACTTCTAGGTCGAGTCCCGTCAGATGTCACCAATAATGGTGCAAATTTGCACCGGAGACGCCAATAATATTGCTCTTTTTAACTGGATGCTGATATGACAGTTATAAATGATGATATTGCTTTTCAGAATTGCCAGGTATCAAATGATACCACCACAAGGTTTGACCGGATATCGATCAAAGACCAAACAACCAATTAGTTAGTCCAAGTTCAATGATAGTTTATTTACACACAAGAATTACTTCGACATGCAACATAAAACACTACAAGCTAAATTACACCTAACACTACAACAACCTGTACTTAACTGCAGGCACCCAACTTTATGCAGAGGAACAAGGCCTTTGTTCGGATCTTGCCTGGCTGGGACTGGAGAAGTTACTTCGTTTCTGCTGGGCTCCTCCGTCTGGTAGCGATTGTTGGTCTTGAACTTGTCTTCTGGTCGTGATGCTGCACTTGGTTTTAGGCGTAGGTCGGGGCCAAGAGGACCGAGCGCTGGGGCCAAGAGAGACTGAACACATGGCAGTGTCTCTCTTCATCCTTCTGGGGTTTCGTGCTCTTTTGGGTGGTCCTTAGCTTTGGACCCAATAATTTGGCAGACTTCGAGTACTGCCTTCGATTTTGGCCAATAAAGGGGCAGGTGCCTTGATGGTGGGGCGTGTCCTGAGTCGTCATTGACCTTGGCTTTTTGGGCTCCCTGAGCAAAGGCAGTGGCACCGATGAGTCTGTTTCTGTATCTGTTACCTGAGTACAGATCTTTTGTACAGGGGAAATGGGCCATTAGAATGCAAAGTAGCTGGGAGTTTTGATAGCGTCTAGTTATCTGAGTTGCCAATATACATAAGCTCTGAGCGTCTGAGTCCTGGGTTGACCATATTTCCCATGGTCCTTTGCAGGTGGCCATATTTCCCGGCATCCTTTGTGAGTGGCCATCTCAGATGGCTACAATACGACTGGACTTGTTTTGTAGAAGTGGCCTCAGAGGGGAAACGCAGCCGAGGTCGCACATAGCTCTGTTTTGCACACTGAGGAACTCCGCTCACCGGATCTCCCCAGTGTAGAGAGAGATCAGAATGTCATTTGCAGCTAGTCTCACTTTAATAAGCAGATTCCCGGGGTACCTGAGGCTTTGGGATTCAACCCTTTCGCTTCGGAGACCATGGGCATGGGCAGTTCAGCACTGGTCTTCACAATGGGGCTCTCTGCAGCGGAGCGTGGAGCTCACTGCACTGGACCTGGTCAGTGGGCCCAGAGCGAGAGGGCAGTCGTCAAGGTGGAGGTCAGCAATAGGCAACCTAGTGAGACCCCGCATCACTGTGGATTCCCAAGGCATGTGTGGCATCACCACCACTATCACCGCCCGCCCCATCTACACACACCCCAACCCACCACTGCCTCCACCCGCCTTTCACCGCCCTCACCGCACCCCCACCCCATCCGCTCACCATCACTACCTCCTCACCCCACCCCCTCGATATAGTGTGCCCTCTGGGAATATAGGGTCCCCGTGATGGTACAGATGCATCTTTACACCGAGGTCTGTGAGATTCCTGACAAGTCCCCACTTGGCGTCTCTAAGGACCCATGGCGTAAAGGTTCAAGGCGACCGTCACCTTGATGGCCACCGGGAGCGGGTGCTCTCCCCCTTCCCCCACGGTGCCAAGTGCACCATGATCTGGCAGTTATGTCACACCGTCCCGCTACTCAGCCGGAGTCAATGGCACACTAGTCCGGCAGGTCCTCGAATGACAGGCACGACCGGTACACACGTGCCACGTCAGCAGAATGCTTTGTGATCCCAATCCGATGCACTCCTTTTGGAGAAGGTGTGGGCATTCCCCTTGGATGGGCCGGTTGCTGCCCCGCAGGTGGGTGGCACCCAGTTGTGGGGGAGGGGAGTTGGTGGTGGGGAGTTGGACACTCATATGATTGGTGTCACTCTGCACAACCACGGGTCATGGTGGGCGGTCATGGGGTACACAGCAAGATGGCTGCCTTGCAGGCCATGGCATTGGACACCCCGGTCTCAGTGGGGTTATCCACACCCCATTGCCCATCCTCTGGTCTGCCCCGCCCACGCCGGCGGCCCTGGCAGACTCATCCCCCCAGCCAGCCCTGCCAGCAGCTGGTCCAGCAGCCACATACCCTCCTTTGGGAACATGTCCTCCCTACTCTCCCTCCCTCATCATCCACACAACTGTTTCCCGATTTTTAAAATCACAAGTGAAGCTTGCCGTCAATGATTCCTCCTGGCAGAGGTGGAACATTACAGGGGCGCGGAGAATTTTGGGTCAGGTCCATTAGTGATATGCCAAAAGACTTTACTGTACATGCGGATCTGACTCCGCTGTTTAGGAACCGGAGCATGGTATTCCATCAGACGCCTGGCTTCAGTCACGATTTTCACCTTGCGAGATTCTCAACTCCGGCGTCGCTGGACGGTGAATCCCGCCCAGAAACATCACAGCGGTCAGACTGTCTGGGCAGTTCCTGCATGGACAATACTCAGTCCTGAGAGAAAATGCAATGTCACACCCTAATTATCGTGACAGGGACATATGAAAGGTATGAAGCAATCCAGAAACTGACTGTAATCCCCCATGAAGATAATGGAAGCTGATTATTATTTCAGCAGCAGTCGCATCCTCTAAGTTATATCCCAGACCTGTTGTGAATGCTCCACTTGCCAGGAATACACAGGAGATTAGGATATAGCTGTATATACTTTTACTATTTTTAAAATTGCCCTCTTACTCTTATTTCTGATATGTGTGAGAGTGAGTGGAGGGATGAGTGAAACAGTGAGTGAAGGAGTGAGTATGTGAATAAAGGCATCAGTGCTTGTTTGTGTGAAGCAGACAAAGTGATGCTGAAGTTGACAGTGGCGTGCTGAATATTGGACAAGAACATTTGGATTTCTGAGTGTAATCTGAAGTTGCTGTGGGATTTGTGCACAAATAACAATGAATTCTGTCGGTCTCACCATTGTTCCAGCAGCAGAACTTCGGCCTTTGACGTTGTGTGATGGTGTAAAATGGTTCATATCAAATCGGCAGCCTGTTTAATATCCTTTCTTCTTTTGATTCCAATTTAAATTGTTTGAAGCAGACACAATCATTCCCTGTGTAAATCATTTACACTGTGCTTTGCAATGAACAAGAAAAATTGATATTAAGATCTGAATGTTGAATTTGTTGCCATTGGATACGAGCGTTTATTTTGTGGTGAAAATATTTGTTGTTTTCAGTCAAGGAATGGGGATCACTGAGTGTCTGTGTACAGGCTGCAAGTCACAAACCAAATCACTGACTGGAAAACATGGCTGACAGTGGAAAGCACCGAGGCTGCTGTAGGGAATTTGACAACAAGTCGTAGACAGGGAGACAGGGAGATTGCTGCACAATTCAATGGAGATACTGTTGACCAGAGGGAACATGATTCAGTCAGCTCACCACTGAGCGGTTAGACTAACCCTCTCCATTTTCCTCATGGTTAATGTGGTTTTATTTGTTGAATGAGTTCAAGTGAAATCTCCCCGTGTTGATGAATTCTCCATTCTATTCCCCAGGTCTGGAAAGATGCTGCAACACAAATTTTCTATTCTCTTGCTGTGGGTTGGGGTTGTTTAATCACACTGTCATCCTACAACAAATTCCACAACAACTGTTATCGAGACACCATCATTGTCTGTGTTGTTAATTGTGCTACGAGTGTGTTTGCTGGATTTGCCATCTTCTCCACCCTTGGACACATGGCTCACATACAAGACAAGCCTGTTTCAGAGGTTGCACAGTCAGGTAAATGAAGAGTTACACTTACTGGGCTGGGTGTTGCTGGAACACTGAATCATGTGACCCATCTTAGTCGTTCGACTTCTTTAATCAGCCTTTTGCTCATAAATGTTTGTTCTGGGTTTACTGGAATTGAGAGCTGATAATGAGGGCAACAGCAAATTTGGGATCTGAGTAAATGGTGGGACCATCAGTGTAGGTGTTCCTCAGGGTAGTGTCCTGAGCCCATCCATCTTCAGCTGCTTCAATGGCTTACCCGCCATCATAAGCTTAGAAGTGGTGATGCTCAATAAAGATCTCCATTCCATCACTGCTGCTGGGTCAAACTGCTGGAACTCCCTTCCTCGCAGCACTGTGGGTACATCTGCACCTCATAGACTGCAATGATTTGAGAAGGCTTCTCACCATCACGTTCCTAAGGGCAATTAGGGATGGGCAACAAATGCTGACCTTCCCAGTGACACCCACACCTCTTAAAATAATAAAAAGAAAATGAATGTTGGAACTGGCGTAAGTTTAACCTGATCAACTATATCCATTATTTAGGTTTTGGTTTGGCCTTCATCGCCTACCCAGAGGCCCTCGCACAGTTGCCATGGGCACCTTTATGGTCCATTTTATTTTTCTGCATGCTGCTCACTCTGGGACTCGACACTCAGTTTGCAGGTTTAGGTAAGAATCATGCTACTTAATTTAAATATTCTCTTTCTACTTTTCGAAAAATAAGTTGTCCATATTATTATTAAACTTATATTGTAGGATCAAAAATTACTGTTGGTGATGCCAGTGCATGAACGGGTAATGTTTCCTTGTGGTAATTCTCTGCTCACTGTCGAATGGAGCATCAACCTGTTTGAATTCACTGTATTAACAGCTGCATTGGTGAACATCACTCCAACATCTGGAAGATCCGAGAATTGGATTCCTGTTTTGATTTTTATTGCAGTGGTTTTCAATCTCGTCGTTCAGGTTACATTTCCCTTGTTCATTTTCCACAGAGTACAGCCTCATTTTTCTCAGTTTGTGCCCAGCTATGGCAGCTCCAGGTGTCTGAGGATGATCATTCTTCAGTTTGAGGTACATCCTGAGCGGTTTCCACACATCAGTGTAGCAGCAAAAGAATTAGATAAAATTCATTGAGGAATGGTGGACCGGACTGTCATAATATCCACGCATGTATATAATGAAGTGCAGACAGGCAGTGATTGACACACAGGATGACCAGTAAGCACACAGCACAGTGCAGCCAATCACCAGACAGGACACTACCACTATAAAGCCAGAGGGCACTAGGTTTCCCGTTCTCTCTGGACCCAGCCACTGAGACAGTCAGAGTCCACAAACTAGCACAGTGCAAACGCTAGTAAGACTAGTCAGGCCAGTACAAGATCTCCAGTCAGTTCAGTATAGTGTCAACCCACAGTTAAAGATGTATGTTAGTTCTATTGTTCAATAAAACCGTGTTGGATCTTCTACAGTGTTAGAGGTCTGTTTCTCGCATCGCTGCATCAAGTGCAGTTCACACCGAACTGACCTGCCGAATACATCATGGACAAGACCAGAGACCTGGATAAATGAACCAGAGATGTGAGTCTGAATCACCACTGCAGCTGAGGAGTTTATATTCAGGCCATTAAATAAATATGGAATTGAAAGGCTATTATCGTCATTGGTGATAATGAAGCTAGTGGTTTGTCATAAAGCACCCCTCCTGTTCACTGATGTCCTTCAGGGAAGGAAACCTGCTGTCGTGTTACACGTGACTCCAGACCCACACAATGGCGTGGCGGATGTGACAAGCCAGCAAAGTCCATTGACTTTGGTGGCACCAGTAAATCCTGCCGGCGAGCGGGACTGCAAGATCCCGTTGAATATATCTGACTGTTAACTGCCCAATGCGATAGCTTTGCAAGACACTCATTCATAGCCAATCACTGTGACAAGAGCAAAAAAAGCATTTGGACCATCTGGCATCAAACTGAAATTAGCACACCCTGCAAAATCCTCTACACTAACACTTGGGAGAGCTGCCCCACACTATTGCAGCAACAACCTGACATAGCCAAACTCGCCAAGGCATACCTTACAATCAATGTTCCAGACTCAACTGTTATGACTGATCGGCAAGTGAGGTTTCCCCAAATATTTTAACCCAGGCAGGAAGGATACTGCAATTTGTTCCTGTCTGGCTGGGATACTCCAAACTTTTTATGCCTCTGAGGAGGAGGGATGAACTGGCTCCCTTTCTTTATTTAACCTCCTCTGCTGGTTACAACGAGATTAATCGGAAAAAAATCCCTCCCTTCATGGATATCTTTTTCCAGTCCCAATATTTACGTTTTCAAAGGAACCAATTTAACCAGGTGTTCTTGAGTTAAAGATAGAGTGAGTTTATTAACTACTAATGTAAAAAAATGCTAAAACACATGCAGATACATTCATACAGATTGGAGATAAGAATTCAGCCCAAAATAAGTAAGTATAAAAGAAAGGTATACAAAACAGCCCTTGACTCGTGAGGAGTAGGTGATTGAGCGTTAAAGCCATTAGGATGCGAGATTTCAGTATCCCTGCTTCAGCGGGTAAATGGTTGTTTTTTAGATTATTGAGATGCTGGTGTTCTGCAGCTTGTCAGAGAAGATTCGCTGTTGTGGTTTCAGCTGTGCTCTTTGGCTTACTTCAACAATAAGAGAGAGGGAGAGAGATACCTGCAAATTGATTTTTCAGGAGCACTGACACTGGCTGGTTTCTTCCTCACACACATTTCGACAGCCCAGAATTGGTTAACACACATGCACACTCAACAAACTGGGGCAGCACTCCAGCTGCCTTTTATCCCAGTTTTTTTATATTCTGGACGGTGAAATCCACAAATCCGTCTGGACATTAAACACAGTTTACCTCTTGATGAGAGTGGGCAGCACGGTAGCATAGTGATTAGCACTGTGGCTTCACAGCGCCAGGGTCCCAGGTTCGATTCCCCGCCGGGTCACTGTCTGTGCGGAGTCTGCACGTTCTCTCCCTGTCTGCGTTGGTTTCCTCCGGGTGCTCCGGTTTCCTCCCACAGTCCAAATACGTGCAGATAGGTGGATTGGCCATGATAAATTGCCCTTAGTGACCAAAAAAAGTTAGGAGGGGCTATTGGGTTACGGGGGTAGGGTGGAAGTGAGGGCTTAAGTGGGTTGGTGCAAACTCGATGGGCCGAATGGCCTCCTTCTGCACTGTATGTATGTTCTATGTTATACTCATTGCCTATTATGTCCCATTGTCTTCACTGGAGATGGCAATTTGTTTCAGGGTGCTTTAGAAGTACCTTTTCTGGAAACGGGGTGGAGATCCATTGTCAATCACAAGTATCATCACCAGCAAATTAGCCAGTGACTGACTTCACAACCTCAGCAACCTTTGGCTTGTAAACAAAACTCACAGGCCTTAGTTAAACAAAACTCACAGGCCTTAGTTAAAGTTCAACATTTCTGGGCGTAATTTAGTGTTTCTCCTTCATTATTATGATACCATTGACCTGAACCAACCATATTAGTACTCTGGACACAAGAGGTTCGTTGTTCTGCAGTGAGTTACTCACCTCCCGATTTCCATAAGCCTGTCTACCATTTACAAGGCTCAAGTCAGGAGTGTGATGGCACATCCTCCACTTGCCTGGATGACTGCAGCTCTGATAATCCTCAGAAGATGTATGAAAAGATTACAGATTTATCACAGCATCAGATCATCATTGTGGAGGGTAACCCTCCTACAGGCTGGCCTGTGAACATGACAGTGACCTTAAGTGGCTTAAGTGGCTCCAATGGAAGAATAGGTAAAGGCGGCTTCATAGATCCATCCAGTCGACATCCATTTCTGTTGCTCAAGTATTCTGCGGTGATATGCATCACTGTAAATACACAAGGGTTAATGCAAATACACTACGACTAAGTAAACACTCGAGGGAGCACCCGAGACATCATGACATGCAGACATACAGCTAATGAACACATAGAATATGACACGACCAATGGGCAGTCAAGACAAATTGAGGTGACACTACCACAAGGGGGCAACCCATATAAAAGGATAGGGCACACATGCTCTTTCTCTTTTCCACAGGCGACACTCAGTGAGAGACAGGGGCAGATCGGAAGCATCACACCCACCGCATGGATTAGAGCAGACTGGTTAGTTAGACTGAGTTACTGTAACAAGATTAGCAGTCGAGTCGAACTCAAGTAGGAGAATTGTTAACTGTTCAATAAATGTGTTAAACCTATCTCCAAGTCTGAACCTTCCTTTGTCAGAGTATACATCAAGAAAGCAGCTTATGCTTCATGAAGAAGCATAACACAACATGGTACCAGTTAGTGCCTGTTTCATCTACATAGTTCAACTCAACATATCCGTGACTACCAGCAACAGCACCCAGGCAAGATGTTCGAGATTCCGGTTCCACAGCAGCTCAGGTACCACAGCAATCTCAGTGCAAACTGGCGTGCATTCAGGCAGAGATTTGAGACCTACCTGGTAGCGTCCGACCTAGATGGCGTGGCGGATGCAGAGAAAATAAAGCTTCTGCTCACCACTGCGGGTGCAAGTGCAGCAGAAATCTTCAAGACCTTCAAGTACTCCAAAGGGCAAGACAAGAGAGACTTCCAGACAGTCCTGGACAAGTTTCAAACATACTGCGAGGAAAACACAAGAGAGAACGGTAAAAGGCGCCAATACTCACCACGAGGCGAAGGTAGGCCTGCAAATGCAGAAAACGGCAGTTTTGATTGGCAGCCATCTTGGGAAAGGAGCCGCACATGCGCAGTTACCCAAAAGAAGCGTACTGGCGAACAGTGTTTTGCGCATGCGCGAGAAGCCGTGCATGCACAGTTGCGAAAACGGCGCAAAATAAAGGAACAGCGATCTGCGCATGCACAATCCTTTCCTACGCTCTACGTCACAAGCGTCATGACATCAGAGGCCCCGGACCACACCCACTTAAAGGGGAAATGTCCCACAAGAGTGAAAAACCTTTTAAAGCCGGAAAACACAATTCTTTCACCTGGACTGACAGCACAATGCCTGAACTTCGACCAGTAGCTGAAAGTAACCTCCGCAGAACCCTGCAACAAGCAGTTAGCACTGCCCAAAGAAATGATTTGGTCCTTGAAGACTACGACTCAGATGTTGATTACTTCTTTGGACCTCGCGAGCACAATGACAGCTCCAACACAGAAAGTGACGATATGGTCCTTGAAGACTACGACTCAGACGATAATTTCATCATTGGACGTGGCGACCTCAGTACCAAATCCGAACCACAACGAGATGTGTTGTACAGTGAATAATCCGACACAGACATGGACGAGTTCTTTGGATTTGAGGACCCTCAGCCCAGCACAGACGACATCCTAACCCAGAAGTACAGGATTCTGCTGCGACCTGACACCAAGAGACAGATAGCGGTACAAGCCCACAGAGAGCGGCCTGACGCCAAGAGACAGAGAGAGGTCCAAGCCCACAGAGAGTGGCCTGATGCCACGCTAATGGTCCACCCACCACCAACAGTGCTCCACGCACCACGAAGAGTCCCCGCCTCCACACAGAGAGTGGTCCACGCACCACAAAGAGTCCCCGACTCCGCACAGAAAGTGATGACAGACTCCACAGCGAGACCATTGCATGTCTCCACACAGAGAACACAGAAAGACTCCACAGCGAGACCACTGCACGACTCCGTTGACAGCACACAGATTGACTCCACAGCGAGACCACTGCACGACTCCGTTGACAGCACACAGATTGACTCCACAGCGAGACCACTGCATGACTCCACACAGGGAACAATGCCAGACTCCACAGCGAGAACAGTACAAGCCTCCACAGCGAGCTCGTAGACAGATGTGGTGGTATCCACTCTTATTAAAAGCTGATCAGAATTTATTTGATATTAAATCATGTATTAACTCTATATTAAAAACTGATCAGAACTGATTTTATATTAAATCATGTATTTAACCCTATATTAAAAACTGATGACTGATGAAGTCATATATCTCTTGTAAACCATTACTTATCGCAATAATTTTTTTCAACAAGTATTACAGACATTATCTTTGTAAGAGTCCAGATGCAGTGAGCTCATTAAGTCTAGTGGCCTTTTCTGGAAATAAGCTCTGCCAACTAAGGGAGGCTATTGCTTGTCTAGTGGGCTTGTCACTAAGGGAGGTTACTGCTTGGCAAGAGGCCTTACCAAGAAGGGAGGCAGGTGTTTTTCTGGAGATAGCTACTGGAGGGGTCAACGTAGTATCTTTAGGAACAGGTGCCCTGCTAGACCTCCTTGAAACTAAGGCCTTGCCAACCAAGAGAGACTGTTCTTTGACTCGAAATAACTGGGGAGTCAATCTATTTTTCAGAAGCAGGTGCTCTGCAAAAGACTCCCTAGAACTCCCGAAGTAAGAAAACCCTATATAAACGTTTAAACACAGGCTGCAAAAGATAGAGTTTCGCTTGGTGAACTGTTTAAGAGATTGCTGGGTGTTTATCTGACCAAGCTGCTATCTCGACTCGTAGAGTTCTGCTCATTGAGTGAGTATGGAATTCCGAGGCTACTGTTTGATGTAAATATGAGATGTTTATAGCTTAAGCAATTATGTAGTTAGGGAGGTCACAGGCTAACTCATCATATATCCTGTATTTGTCAAACTGTATCATTTACCAAAAATACTTGTATTACCCTTTTTCTTTAAATAAATTGCATATATATTTTACCATACAGATCCATGTCTATTTTAATAAATAAGAGTGACATTTAACTATGGCTCATCAAATTCTCACCCTTTGAGGCTGTCGGAAGGGTCACTTACCCATGCCCAGTTCTCAAGAATTAGAAATATTTAGTTGCAGTTAAGGAAAAGATAGCCATCTAAGTCATCGTCTATCCTGTACACTGAAGGTAGTGAACGCAAGGCACATTGTGGATACTGTAATTATAACTCCCAAATAGTGAGCCTTACTTTAGATATTCACAAGACCTTGTCTGGTAGCTTACAACCTCGACTAATCAGGAAGATCTTAGATAGAAAACTCCTCGACTGTCACACAGACTCCACTATGGAAGCAACACAAGACTCCAGAGTGCAGTCCTTGCATAAACAAGACCATGAAGGTCTAGCAACCTTATCTGAGCAACCAGCAGCAGACGATGCAAGTCTGCCACGCTCAAGTGCACAGCAAGACGACAATGACAGTCTACCGTGCTCAAGTGAACAACAAAAAGACTATGACAGCCTACCCAGATTATTTGAGCCACCAGAAGAAGACTCTGACAGTCTACCCAGCTCAACTAACTGACAAGAAGACACTGAAGGTCTACCCACTGTATGTGGACAAGAGACAAAGGCTTCACAATTCCCACACACAAGATGTGCAACATGACAGCGAGACTGACAGTTCTCCGCTAGTATGCACAGAGGCACACGACGATCAAAGTGAGGTTACTAGTGACACCACATTAATTCAAACATCATCCACTCGAGCCTCTCCACAAGAAAATGCATTCCTGAATGTTTTGACTCTGGACGGGGAGCATCAAGACACCTCAGATGATTCAAGTGAATTTGAAATGACTCCGGACGGGGAGTGTCAAGAAACCAAAGCTGATTCAGGTGAACCAGAAAAGACTCCAGACGGGGAGCATCGACAAGCCAAGGATGATTCAAGTGAACCAGACATGACTCCAGACGGGGAGCGCCAAGGAATCAGAGACGGCACGCTCAATGAAACAGCAGGTGCCACAAAGGACACTGACACAAGTAACTTTGTGAAGGACTCGACTTCTCCACTCGGTGACGTCATTGAGCGCAACAAACACAACAACAAAACCTACAAAAACGACAACAACAAGAAGCGTACCAAAGACACCAACGTCAACAACAAGCACAACAAAAACAACAACACTGGAACAATGACTGGTACGACATGGTATAACTCTGAAAATGCAGGACAATGTAACAGCACAGCTCCTAACACTGGCAAGAGTACAGCCATACCATGGCATGACAGCAAATCTCACCGATTCAAGTTTGCTCCACTGCAAACAAGCAAACCAGCTTTCAAGGCAGATGAGTTTGCTCCACTATGAACAAGCAAACCAGCTTTCAAGGCAGATGACATACTGCATCGCTACCACAAGCATAGAAAAAAAAAGAGTCCAAATCAGACAACGAAGTGATTTGACCACTTCTTGATTCCTTAAGCACAGGGATTCTGACGGCGTTCACAAGGAAATGTCAACATCAACATCGACACCTCAATAACAAAACAAGACAGCCACTCGACCACATAAATTTGTGAACTTTGGACTCATACATATTATTTTGTATTGTATAATCATCACTGTCATCATGATTTGTACATGTCATCACTTATCTACCTATTTTGTTCAATTTTCTTTAACACTGTACAGAAAATATGTAACACGAAAAAAGGGGGCATGTGGTGATATGCATCACTGTAAATACACAAGGGGTTAATGTAGATACACTACGACTAAGTAAACACTAGAGGGAACACCAGAGACATCATGACATGCAGACATACAGCTAATGAACACATAGAATAGGACACGACCAATGGGCAGTCAAGACACCCAGAGGTGACACTACCACAAGGGGGCAACCCATATCAAAGGACAGGGCACACCTGCTCTTTCTCTTTTTCACAGGCGACACTCAGTGAGAGACAGGGGCAGATCGGAAGCATCACACCCATCGCATGGATTAGAGCAGACTGGCTAGTTAGACTGAGTTACTGTAGTAAGATTAGCAGGAGAGTCGAACTCAAGTAGGAGAATTGTTAACTGTTCAATAAATGTGTTAAACCTATCTCCAAGTCTGAACCTTCCTTTGTCAGAGTATACATCAAGGAAGCAGCTTATGCTACATGAAGAAGCATAACACAACATATTCCACTTAGATCATTTGGAGGCAGGAGTCCATCGGCTTGCTGACCCGACGGTGACCTTTCAGATTTCCCTCCCAGTCCTGTCTTCATTCCCCTCTTCACAGGCCTCAAACAATACCCACTGATAGATGAATCTGTCCTCATCTGTTCCTCTGGTTTACACAGTTTGGTCCCTTGGTGGGTTTCTCTGGGACTGTGTTAACTTGTTAATTAATTACTGAACTCATTTAACATTTTCTTTCATCAGAATTGGTTATAACAACCCTGCTGGACCAGTTCCCCAGGTTTCTCCGATCAAAGCACCTTTATTTGTCAACTGGTGCTTGCTTGTTACACTATTTCCTTGGTCTTGTTTGTATAACACAGGTAAATTGTCCTCTCATAATTTGTTACGTTTCTGTATGCAGTCCTGGTTATGACTTAGAAGTGTAATGATGGCAACGGGTACACTTCAGTTCCTGTGTCAGCTTGGCTCAGCTGAACAACCCTCTCACCTCAGCTCAGAAGGCTGCACTTGGGGGCGGCACGGTGGTGCAGTGGTTAGCACTGCTGCCTCAACATGCCGAGGACCCAGATTCGATCCCAGCCCCAGGTCACTGTCCGTGTGCAGTTTGCACATACTCCCGTGACTGTGTGGGTCTCACCCCCACAACCCAAAGAATTGCAGGGTAAGTGAATTGGCCACGCTAAATTGCCCCTCAATTGGAAAAAAAATTTAAAATATATATTTTTTAAAATAATGCTTTGCTTGGATTTAAACACACTGTCTTGGTGAACAGTTCACTCTTATTGATGAAGTGCTGCATTGCCAGAATTGAAGGCTGTACTGCCATTTGGGGGCTCCAATGTGTAGGAATATGAAAAAACGTTACAAAATTTAAAGGATTGAAATTGTCTCCCAAATCCAGCATGCTCAGACTGAACGGCAGGGAGGAATGAGAAAAGTTGTGAAGAAAAAGTCGTAAAGAAGAAAAATAACTGAGGAGATGAGCAGCAATTGTGAATAATGACTGTTTCCAAACATGAAAAACAAACATCTCCTCATAACTTATACAAAAGACAAAGACAGTCTGAAGGAGATTAAAGCATTTTGATTCCCAATGATGGATGGTGTTTGTACAGAGAGGCTAGAGAGGAGAACTAGGAACCAGAGACAATCATTGTAATGGAGACAATGAACTCGGTAGTTGGGACTTATGCTTCATGAATGATGATGAAGGGGCTGGTTTAGCACACTGGGCTAAATAGCTGGCTTTTAAAGCAAACCAAGGCAGGCCAGCAGCACGGTTCAATTCCCGTACCAGCCTCCCGAACAGGCGCCGGAATGTGGCGACTAGGGGCTTTTCACAGTAACTTCATTTGAAGCCTACTTGTGACAATAAGCGATTTTCATTCAACAGTCGAGAAAGAAACCGAACAAGACTGAGCAATCGTATTAGACTCAACATTGAACATGTCCAACCAGTGTGGATTTTTGTTCCTATTTGATCATGTGGTGAAGGCATCACTGGTAAGGCCAGTATTTATTGCCGTTTGCCAATTGCACTTGAGAATGTGGTGGAGAGCTGCCTTCATTATTTGCTGCAGTCCATGTGGCGTAGGTACACAAACAGTACCGATAGGGAGGATGTTCCAAGTGTCATGTGAGAGTACCTTTAAGAAATGGGTGGTTCTAAATGGGTGTGTATATAAATATCTGTAGTGAGAATACCTTTAAGAAATGGGTGTTTACTACTGCAGTGATGTCAGAATGTGGGTGGAGCTGGGCTGTCTGTCAGCTTTTTACTTTTGTTTTAGGCTGTTTGCTGCAGGGTGTGTTTTAGTTTTGTTTTCAGTGTTGGAGCTGAAGCCAGACAGAGCAGGTGTACTGTTGATCTCTCTGCCATGAAAAGACTACCTCTTGATCATTTGGTGAATTCAAAATTATAAATGTTCTTAGTAGCGAGTGTGAACCTAATGTGCTTCTGCTAAAAGGTGCTTAAGTCTTATGGATGTTAAAAGGAAAGCTCAAAGGATTACTTAGTGTTGTATTCTTTGGGGGTTGTATTTGAATTAATGGTTGCTAAGATGTCCACTGTATGTTTTAAAAAAGATTATCTTGAGTTCATAGAATAAACATTGTTTTGCTTTCAAAAATACTTTCCCATTTCTGCTGTACCATTCCTGTCGAGTGGGTCGTGTGCTCCCCATACCACAATTTATTAAAAGTTGTGGGTCAGGTGAAATCCATGATACACTTTGGTGTTCTCTAAACACTGGCCCATAACACAAGCTTTCGGCTCAGTAATACTGAAGGAATAGCAATCTCGTTCATGTCAGGGCCATGTGTGACTCTGACAGGAACGTGTAGCTGATGGTACTCTTGTATGCTTGCTGGCCTTGTTCTTCTCGGGAATATGGATATAGAAAATACTGCTGGGAAGTTACTGTGGAGGGAGTGAATGTTTAAGATGGTTGACGGAGTCCTGAGAGCAGCTTTAACAAATTCACAAAGGCTGTTCACCTACATCACCAAAACAGTCGAATATAAATCAGAGAGGTGATCATCACACTTTCAGTGCTCTGATTAGACTCCATCTTGACCACTGCATCCAGTTCTTCCAACCCAGAAAGACGGACATTCAAACACTGGAGTCTGCGATGAGAAGAGCCACAAGACTGACCCTCAGAGTCAGGGCTTTGATATATGAGGAAAGACTGGAGAAATTTGGCATCTCAATCCAGAGATCAGGCAACCGAGAGGTGATTTTAGAAAGGAATATAATTCTTGTAAATATGTTAAAAATAGTTAAACTATGGAACTAGAAAGCATGGCTTCAAACTAGGAAAAGTAATTTTACAACTGGCATCAGGAAATTTTTAACACACATCGTGTGACGACATGTGGAAATAATTTCTTAATCAAGCATTAGAGGCAAAAGCTTTGAAATTATTGAAGGAACAATCAGACTCTACAGGCAGGATGTTCACTAAACCCTTATTGGTTGAATGAATAAGGATTAAATGGCCTTCCTCATCAATAAGGACTCTAAACTGGTGCTGCATTTGCCCATCATAATGGAGCAATATATGTTGATTGAGCCAGAAAAGATGCAATTTAATAAAGAGAAATGGAATGTGAGATTCAGCAGAGGGAAAGTTGATGAGGGGTTTGTGCTAAATTAATTTTTTTTATGTTCATTTGTAGGACTGTGGCTGTTTCTGGCTAGGCCAGCATTTACTGTCCATTCCTAATTGCCCTTGAGAAGGTGGTGGTGAGCTGCCTTCTTGAACTGCTGCAGTCCATGGTGTATAGGTGCACTAACAGTGCTGATAGGGAGGGAAATCTAGGATTTTGACCCATTGACAATGAAGCATGGCAATACATTTCCAAGTTAGGATGATGAGTGACTTGGAGGGGAACTTTCACTTGGTGGTGCACCCATGTGCCTGCTGCCTTTGCCCTTCTAGATGGTTGAGGTCATGTGCTTGGAGGTTGCTGTCTATGGTGTCTTGGTTAGTTCCTTGTTTCGTGTCGATGGTACACTCCACTGCCACTGTGTGTCGATGGTGGAAGGAGTGATGTTTGTAGATGGGGTGCCAATCAACCGGGTAACCTTGTTCTGTCAAGCTTTCTGAGTATTGGTTGAGCTATACTTATCCAGTCAAGTAGAGAGTATTCCATTCAACTCCTGACTTGTGCCTTGAAGAAGAAGGATGGGCTTTGAGGGGTCAGGAGGTGAGTTACTCATCGCAGGATTCAGATCCTCTGACCTGCTCTTGTAGCCACAATATTTGTATGGCTAGTCCATTCAGTTTCTGCTCAAGGGACTTTGATAGATGTAGTTGAGATATTGAGAAAGGAGAGATAGATGTTGGGTGCTTTGAAGTGCCTTGCAGCATTTAATTACAATAAAGGTGATATATCAATATAAGCTGTTCTTCTTTTCATTATTGTGTGAGTAATGTGTAATTCCACGATGTTCCCAGGCTGTTAAGACAGGAAACAGAGTATTGAACTGCATTGCAGGGAGCATACAATATAAATCCAGAGATATTTGACCCGAGTGAGATCACGGGCTGGATTTTCCAGTCTCCCAGTCACGGGTTTCCCAGCGGCGCGCTGTTCGCTAGCTGTGGGATTCTATATTCCCGCCACTTGTCAATGGGATTTCCCATTAAAGCCATCCCATGCCACCAGGAAACCCATGGGTGGGGGTGTGCTGCTGTGGGAAATGTGAATCGCAAAGGCCGGAGAATCCCAGCCCACATCTGGAGTACTGCGTGTAATTCTGGTCTCCTTGTCTGAAAGGATATTCAAAAATTGAAGAGGGGCAGAATTGATTCCAGAACTTAAAGAAATAAGGGGAAGAAAATGAGCAGACACGGTAGAATGGGATGTTTTGTAGTTGAGACAAAATTTATTTTTTTATGTTCCATCAATCTCTTGTTTTGAATGTTATTATTTTCCCCAATTACATTTTCTAATTTTCCATTTACCTTAAGGCTGGGGTTTACTGGTTAAGTTTAATCGATTATTTCTGTACTGGATGGGTCCTCATTACAATCGCTCTGCTGGAACTCATCAGTCTGAGCTGGATCTATGGTAAGTAGAACAAGAAAAAGCACTAAAGCAAAGAAAAACATTAAACAATGATTGTGTGGGTGTTCACGTCTCTTCAGAAAACTTATGGAAATTCCATAGGGTGATATTTATAGTCCAGGATGGGAATTAAATTTTTTTCCTTAGTTGGAAAGAAAAATAAACACTTGTATGTATATCGTACTTTACGTGACTACTGGACATACCAAAATGTTTTAGAGTCAATGAAGCATTATTGAAATATGGGCCGGGATTCTCCCCTACCCGGCGGGGCGGGGGGTCCCGTCAGGATACGAGTGGCATGACCACTCCGGATTTGCGCCATCCCAAAGGTGTGGATTTCTCCGCACCTTTAGGGGCCAAGTCCTCACCTTTAGGGGCTAGGCCCGCGCTGGAGTGGTTGGCACACCGCCGACAGGCGGGAAAGGCCTTTGGCACCATGCCAGCTGGGGCCGAAAGGAAGGTCGGCGGAAGTCCGCGCATACGCGGGAGCATCAGCGTCTGCTGACGTCATCCCCGCGCATGCACGGGGGGGGGGCTGTCTCTTACGCGTTGGCCATGGTGAAGACTGTGGCCGAGGTGGAGGGAAAAGAGTGCCCCCACGGCACAGGCCCGCCCGCGGATCGGTGGGCCCCGATTGTGGGCCAGGCCACCGTGGGGGCACCCCCCAGGGCCAGATCGCCCCGTGCCCCCCTCAGGACCCCGGAGCCCTCCCACGCCACCTAGTCCCGCCGGGAAAAGGGGTGGTTTGATTCTCGCGGCGGGACAGGCATTCCAGCAGCGGGCCTTTGGCCCATCGCGGGCTGGAGAATCGCCGGGGGGGGGGGCCGCCGACCGGCGCGGCGTGATTCCCGCCCACGCCGAATATCCGGTGCCGGAGAATTCGGCAACCGGTGGGGGCGGGATTCACGCCAGCCCCTGCCGATTCTCCAACCCGGCAGGGGGGTCGGAGAATCCCGCCCATGATAACCATGACAGTCAATTTGAACTCAGCAAACTCCTACAAATAGCAATGTGGTAATGATGAGTTAATGTGTTGTCTGATGTTGATTGAGGGATAACTATTGGTCAGGTGACCAGGAATACTTACCCTGCTCTTCTTCAAAATCATGCCATGCCAGTCTACCAAGCAGATGTGGGTCAAGGTTTAATGTGTCATGTGTCATACAAAAGACCACAGCCGGAAGTCTCTGTCCGTTTTCCCTGGCGGGATCTTATGGTCCTGCCGATGGCGAACTCCCGTCATGGGTAGCCCGGTGGTGGTGGGCAGGGGTGTTGCTGGGGTGCTTAGGAAGGAAGCCCCATTGACAGCCTGCCGCACTGGAGTGACAACTTTGATTTTTGTGCTCAAAACCTGGAACTTGCAATTCAGGGTAAGAATTCTAACAGACTCAGTCACGCCTGAGAGAAGAAAGCACAGTTCCAGTAAAAATTCTCAAAACTCCGTCCTATTTGGTTCCACATGTCAACATCGGAAATGCCATCACCATAGTGCTTTTGCTCATGCTGGGATACAGCTGCTTGCTGTTGGTGTCAATCTGGCTGCAGTGTTTTTTTTGCCCCTGTTAATTGCCGATGATGATGTTGCTGAAATGTCTTCACTCTTGGGTTTTTTGCCACTTGACTCAGTTGCCAGTTCTTCCCAATTATCAAGGCAGTTGGGGCAACAGGGCAGGTTCACGTCATCAACGTGGTTGCAATTACCTTTGTGTCTGTTCAGATTGTTGACAGAAGAGCATTTATTCACCTTGTTTGAAATGCCAGCAGATTTCAACCTGTTCATCAGTGACACCCTGTCCAAGTAAAACCAAGTGTTTGTGTCTCTCTGCTTTCTTGTTGTTCACAGGGGTAAATAGATTCATCAAGGACATTGAGATGATGATTGGCAAAAGGAATTGGCTCTTCTGGCTCTGGTGGAGAGGATGTTGGATTTTTATCTCTCCGTGTTTGCTCGCAGTAAGGAGATTTGATCTTTATTCATTCAGAAGCATTTATTGCCTATCCCTAATTGCCCTTCAGAAGGTGATGGTGCGCTGTCTTCTTGAACCACAGCAGGCCACGCCATGTAGGTTCACCCAAAGTGCTGTTCGGAAGGGATTTTGACCCATTGGCAGGATGGTGGGTAACTTGTCGGGGAACTTCCGGCGGCTGGATAGAAGCGGTCATGATTTTGAATGGCGCTGTCTAACGAGGCTCTGTGAGTTCCTTCAGTGCATCTTGTAGCATCGGTGGTGGAGTGAGTGAATGTTTATGGAAGGGGTGCCAGTTAAGTGGGTTGCTTTGTCCTGGATGGTGTCAAGCTTTTTGAGTGTTGTTGGAGCTGCATTCATCCAGGCAAGGGGAGGGTATTCCATTACACTCCTGACTTGTGCCTTGTGGATGGTGGACAGGCTTTGCAGAGTTAAGAGGTGAGTTGCTTATTGCAAGGCTCTTAGCATTTCACTCACTCTTGAACCCATAATAGTTATATGGTTCATTCACATATATCCATCTCTCAAGTAAATGTACATATTTGAGTGATTTCAGCTGAAAATCACTGCAGACAATCCCTCATTTTGTATCTAATTTTCTTTTGCACAATTATTTCAATCAGGTAATTTTAATCTGGTCGTTAACAACATTCACCCCACCAACATACGGACCTATTGAGTACCCAGTCTGGGCAATAGCACTTGGCTGGTGTTTGATCAACTTCTGTATTATGTGGATCCCCATTGTCGCCATTGTGAGAGTTGTCCAAGCTGAGGGTGCCACCTTGTGTCAGGTAAGGAAATCTTTTAAATATTAGGGAACAGGATTTGTGTGAAGTTATCGCAATGACTCATTGTACAATTACAATAAATTGCATTTATTTGACACCTTTTAACGTACTAAGCATCACAAGATTTTGCAAATCATTATTTGACACTGAGATATGTAAGGGGATATTGGGCAAAAGATCATAATTACTGTGAAACAGGGCATCACCCTGCCTCACGGCGCCGAGGTCTCAGGTTCGATCCCGGCTCTGGGCCACTGTCCGTGTGGAGTTTGCACATTGTCCCCGTGTTTGCATGGGCTTCGCCCCCACAATCCAAAGACGTGCAGGGTAGATGGATTGGCCACGCTAAATTGCCCCTTAATTGGAAAAAATGAATTGGGCACACTAAATTTATAAAAAAATTAAAATTAATAATTACTGTGAAACAGGTAGGCTTTAAGAAGCATCTTTTCGGAGGAAAGAGAGGTAAATAGATGGAGAGGTCAATGGGGAAATTCAAGATATCAGGGACTTTACAGCTGAAGGGACAGCTACCAATGGTGGAGCAATTAAAACAGGGGAAGCTCATGAGGCCAGATTGAGCGAAGTGCAGATATTTGCAGCGTTGGGGCAGGAGGAAATTCCTCAGATATGGGAGAGCGAGGCTCAATGAAGTGGAAGGAAAACGAGGTTGCAGATTTTAAAATTGAGCTGCTGCTTAACCCGAAGCCAAAGTCAGTCATCAAGCACAGGGGTGATCAGTGAATGTCAGTCCAGAAACAGGGATGATCTGTGAAAATTAATCAGCACGAATAGGGATAATCAGTGAATGGTAATCATCAAAACAGGGATGATCAGTGACTGTTAATCATCAAGAACAGGGATGATCAGTGAATGTCAGTCATCAAAACAGGGATGATCAGTGACTGTTAATCATCAAGAACAGGGATGATCAGTGAATGTCAGTCCAGAAACAGGGATGATCTGTGAAAATTAATCAGCACGAATAGGGATAATCAGTGAATGGTAATCATCAAAACAGGGATGATCAGTGACTGTTAATCATCAAGAACAGGGATGATCAGTGAATGTCAGTCATCAAAACAGGGATGATCAGTGACTGTTAATCATCAAGAACAGGGATGATCAGTGAATGTCAGTCATCAAGAAAAGGGATGATCAGTGAATGTCAGTCAATAAGCTCAGGGACGATCAGTGAATGTCAGTCATCAAGAACAGGGATGATCGGTGAATGTCAGTCATCAAGCTCAGGGACAATCAGTGAATGTCAGTCATCAAGAACAGGGATGATCGGTGAATGTCAGTCATCAAACTCAGGGACGATCAGTGAATGTCAGTCATCAAGAACAGGGATGATCAGTGAATGTCAGTCATCAAGAACAGGGATGATCAGTGAATGTCAGTCATTAAGGACAGGGATGATCAGTGAATGTCAGTCATCAAGCTCAGGGATGATCAGTGAATGACAGTCATCAAGAACAGGCATGATCAGTAAACATCAGTCATCAAGCTCAGGGATGATCAGTGAATGTCAGTCATCTAGAACAGGAATGATCAGTGAATGTCAGTCATCAAGCTCAGGGATGATCAGTGAATGTCAGTCATCAAGAACAGGGTTGATCAGTGAATGTCAGTCATCAAGAACAGGAATGATCAGTGAATGTCAGTCTTCAAGAACAGGGATGATCAGTGAATGTCAGTCATCAAGAACAGGGATGATCAGTGAATGTCAGTCATCAAGAACAGGGATGATCGGCGAATGTCAGTCATCAAGTACAGGGATGATTAGTGAATGTCAGTCATCAAGAACAGGGATGATCAGTGAATGTCAGTCATCAAGAACAGGGTTGATCAGTGAATGTCAGTCATCAAGAACAGGAATGATCAGTGAATGTCAGTCTTCAAGAACAGGGATGATCAGTGAATGTCAGTCATCAAGAACAGGGATAATCAGTGAATGTCAGTCATCAAGAACAGGGATGATCAGTGAATGTCAGTCATCAAGAACAGGGATGATCAGTGAATGTCAGTCCTCAAGAAAAGGGTTGATCAGTAAATGTCAGTTATCAGGAACAGGGATGATTGGCGAATGTCAGTCATCAAGAACAGGGATGATCAGTGAATGTCAGTCATCAAGAACAGGAATGATCAGTGAATGTCAGTCTTCAAGAACAGGGATGATCAGCGACTGTCAGTCATCAAGAACAGGGATGATCGGCGAATGTTAGTCATCAAGAACAGGGATGATTAGTGAATGTCAGTCATCAAGAACAGGGATGATCGGTGAATGTCAGTCATCAAGAACAAAGATGATCGGTGAATGACAGTCATCAAGAACAGGGATGATCGGTGAATGTCAGTTATCAAGAACAGGGATGATCGGAGAATGCCAGTAATCAAGAACAGGGATGATCAGTGAATGTCAGTCACCAAGAACAGGGATGATCGGTGAATGTCAGTCATCAAGAACAGGGATGATCAGTGAATGTCAGTCATCAAGAACAGGGATGATCAGTGAATGTCAGTCATCAAGAACAGGGATGATCGGTGAATGTCAGTCATCAAGAACAGGGATGATCAGTGAACGTCAGTCATCAAGAACAGGGATGTTCGGTGAATGTCAGTCATCAAGAACAGGGATGATCGGTGAATGTCAGTCATCAAGAACAGGGATGATCGGTGAATGTCAGTCATCAAGAACAGGGATGATCGGTGAATGTCAGTCATCAAGAACAGGGATGATCGGTGAATGTCAGTCATCAAGAACAGGGATGATCAGTGAATGTCAGTGATCAAGCTCAGGGACGATCAGTGAATGTCAGTCATCAAGAACAGGAATGATCAGTGAATGTCAGTCATCAAGAACAGCGATGATCAGTGAATGTCAGTCATCAAGCTCAGGGTTGATCAGTGAATGTCAGGCTCCAAGAACAGGGATGATCAGTGAATGTCAGTCATCAAGAACAGGGATGATCGGTGAATGTCAGTCATCAAGAACAGGGATGATCAGTGAATGTCCGTCATCAAGAACAGGGATGATCGGTGAATGTCAGTCATCAAGAACAGGGTTGATCAGAGAATGTCCGCCATCAAGAACAGGGATGATCTGAGAATGTCAGTCATCAAGAACAGCGATGATCAGTGAATGTCAGTCATCAAGCTCAGGGATGATCAGTGAATGTCAGGCTCCAAGAACAGGGATGATTAGTGAATGTCAGTCATCAAGAACAGGGATGATCGGTGAATGTCAGTCATCAAGAACAGGGATGATCAGTGAATGTCCGTCATCAAGAACAGGGATGATCGGTGAATGTCAGTCATCAAGAACAGGGTTGATCAGAGAATGACCGCCATCAAGAACAGGGATGATCTGAGAATGTCAGTCATCAAGAACAGGGATGATCAGTGAATGTCAGTCATCAAGAACAGGGAAAATCAGTGAAAGTCAGACATTAAGCTCAGGGATGATCAGTGAATGTCAGCCATCAAGAACAGGTTAGGTGGATTGGCCATGCTAAATTACCCGTAGTGTCCATAAGGGTTGGGAGGGGTTATTGGGTTGCGGGGATAAGGTGGAAGTGAGGGATTAATGTGGGTCGGTGCAGACTCGATGGGCCGAATGGCCTCCTTCTGCACTGTATGTTCTATGTAATCTATGTAACAGGGATGATCGGTGAATGTCAGTCATCAAGAATAGGGATGATCAATGAATGTCAGTCATCAAGCTCAGGGATGATCAGTGAATGTCAGTAATGAAGCTCAGAGATGATCAGTGAATGTCCGTCATCAAGAACAGGGATGATCAGCGAATGTCCGTCATCAAGAACAGGGATGATCGGTGAATGTCAGTCATCAAGAACAGGGATGATCAGAGAATGTCCGTCATCAAGAACAGGGATGATCAGTCAATGTCAGTGATCAAGAACAGGGATGATCAGTGAATGTCAGTCATGAAGAACAGGGATGATCGGTGAATGTCAGTCATCAAGCTCAGGGACAATCAGTGAATGTCAGTCATCAAGAACAGGGATGATCGGTGAATGTCAGTCATCAAACTCAGGGACGATCAGTGAATGTCAGTCATCAAGAACAGGGATGATCAGTGAATGTCAGTCATCAAGAACAGGGATGATCAGTGAATGTCAGTCATTAAGGACAGGGATGATCAGTGAATGTCAGTCATCAAGCTCAGGGATGATCAGTGAATGACAGTCATCAAGAACAGGCATGATCAGTAAACATCAGTCATCAAGCTCAGGGATGATCAGTGAATGTCAGTCATCTAGAACAGGAATGATCAGTGAATGTCAGTCATCAAGCTCAGGGATGATCAGTGAATGTCAGTCATCAAGAACAGGGTTGATCAGTGAATGTCAGTCATCAAGAACAGGAATGATCAGTGAATGTCAGTCTTCAAGAACAGGGATGATCAGTGAATGTCAGTCATCAAGAACAGGGATGATCAGTGAATGTCAGTCATCAAGAACAGGGATGATCGGCGAATGTCAGTCATCAAGTACAGGGATGATTAGTGAATGTCAGTCATCAAGAACAGGGATGATCAGTGAATGTCAGTCATCAAGAACAGGGTTGATCAGTGAATGACAGTCATCAAGAACAGGAATGATCAGTGAATGTCAGTCTTCAAGAACAGGGATGATCAGTGAATGTCAGTCATCAAGAACAGGGATAATCAGTGAATGTCAGTCATCAAGAACAGGGATGATCAGTGAATGTCAGTCATCAAGAACAGGGATGATCAGTGAATGTCAGTCCTCAAGAAAAGGGTTGATCAGTAAATGTCAGTTATCAGGAACAGGGATGATTGGCGAATGTCAGTCATCAAGAACAGGGATGATCAGTGAATGTCAGTCATCAAGAACAGGAATGATCAGTGAATGTCAGTCTTCAAGAACAGGGATGATCAGCGACTGTCAGTCATCAAGAACAGGGATGATCGGCGAATGTTAGTCATCAAGAACAGGGATGATTAGTGAATGTCAGTCATCAAGAACAGGGATGATCGGTGAATGTCAGTCATCAAGAACAAAGATGATCGGTGAATGACAGTCATCAAGAACAGGGATGATCGGTGAATGTCAGTTATCAAGAACAGGGATGATCGGAGAATGCCAGTAATCAAGAACAGGGATGATCAGTGAATGTCAGTCACCAAGAACAGGGATGATCGGTGAATGTCAGTCATCAAGAACAGGGATGATCAGTGAATGTCAGTCATCAAGAACAGGGATGATCAGTGAATGTCAGTCATCAAGAACAGGGATGATCGGTGAATGTCAGTCATCAAGAACAGGGATGATCAGTGAACGTCAGTCATCAAGAACAGGGATGATCGGTGAATGTCAGTCATCAAGAACAGGGATGATCGGTGAATGTCAGTCATCAAGAACAGGGATGATCGGTGAATGTCAGTCATCAAGAACAGGGATGATCGGTGAATGTCAGTCATCAAGAACAGGGATGATCGGTGAATGTCAGTCATCAAGAACAGGGATGATCAGTGAATGTCAGTGATCAAGCTCAGGGACGATCAGTGAATGTCAGTCATCAAGAACAGGAATGATCAGTGAATGTCAGTCATCAAGAACAGCGATGATCAGTGAATGTCAGTCATCAAGCTCAGGGTTGATCAGTGAATGTCAGGCTCCAAGAACAGGGATGATCAGTGAATGTCAGTCATCAAGAACAGGGATGATCGGTGAATGTCAGTCATCAAGAACAGGGATGATCAGTGAATGTCCGTCATCAAGAACAGGGATGATCGGTGAATGTCAGTCATCAAGAACAGGGTTGATCAGAGAATGTCCGCCATCAAGAACAGGGATGATCTGAGAATGTCAGTCATCAAGAACAGCGATGATCAGTGAATGTCAGTCATCAAGCTCAGGGATGATCAGTGAATGTCAGGCTCCAAGAACAGGGATGATTAGTGAATGTCAGTCATCAAGAACAGGGATGATCGGTGAATGTCAGTCATCAAGAACAGGGATGATCAGTGAATGTCCGTCATCAAGAACAGGGATGATCGGTGAATGTCAGTCATCAAGAACAGGGTTGATCAGAGAATGACCGCCATCAAGAACAGGGATGATCTGAGAATGTCAGTCATCAAGAACAGGGATGATCAGTGAATGTCAGTCATCAAGAACAGGGAAAATCAGTGAAAGTCAGACATTAAGTTCAGGGATGATCAGTGAATGTCAGCCATCAAGAACAGGGATAATCGGTGAATGTCAGTCATCAAGAATAGGGATGATCAATGAATGTCAGTCATCAAGCTCAGGGATGATCAGTGAATGTCAGTAATGAAGCTCAGAGATGATCAGTGAATGTCCGTCATCAAGAACAGGGATGATCAGCGAATGTCCGTCATCAAGAACAGGGATGATCGGTGAATGTCAGTCATCAAGAACAGGGATGATCAGAGAATGTCCGTCATCAAGAACAGGGATGATCAGTCAATGTCAGTGATCAAGAACAGGGATGATCAGTGAATGTCAGTCATGAAGAACAGGGATGATCGGTGAATGTCAGTCATCAAGAGCAGGGATGATCAGTGAATGTCCGTCATCAAGAACAGGGATGATCGGTGAATGTCAGTCATCAAGAACAGGGATGATAAGAGAATGTCCGTCATCAAGAACAGGGATGATCTGTGAATGTCAGTCATCAATAACAGGGAAAATCAGCGAATGTCATCCATCAAGCTCAGGGATGATCAGTGAATGTCAGTCATCAAGAACAGGGACGATCAGTGAATGACAGTCATCAAGCTCAGGGATGATCAGTGAATGTCAGTCTCAAGAACAGGGACGATCAGTGAATGTCAGTCATCAAGCTCAGAGTGATCAGTGAATGTCCGTCATCAAGAACAGGGATGATCAGCGAATGTCAGTCATCAAGAACAGGGATGATCAGAGAATGTCCGTCATCAAGAACAGGGATGATCAGTGAATGTCAGTGATCAAGAACAGGGATGATCAGTGAATGTCAGTCATCAAGAACAGGGATGATCAGTGAATGTCAGTCATCAAGAACAGGGATGATCAATGAATGTAAGTCATCAAGAACAGGGATGATCAGTGAATGTCAGTCTTCAAGAACAGGGATGATCAGTGCATGTCAGTCATCAAGAACAGGGATGATCAGTGAATGTCAGTCATCAAGAACAGGGATGATCAGTGCATGTCAGTCATCAAGAACAGGGATGATCAGAGAATGTCCGTCATCAAGAACAGGGATGATCAGTGAATGTCAGTGATCAAGAACAGGGATGATCAGTGAATGTCCGTCATCAAGAACAGGAATGATCAGCGAATGTCCGTCATCAAGAACAGGGATGATCAGTGAATGTCAGTCAACAAGAACAGGGATGATCAGTGCATGTCAGTCATCAACAACAGGGATGATCAGTGAATGTCAGTCATCAAGAACAGGGATGATCAGTGAATGTCAGTCATCAAGAACAGGGATGATCAGTGAATGTCAGTCCTCAAGAAAAGGGTTGATCAGTAAATGTCAGTCATCAAGAACAGGGATGATCGGCGAATGTCAGTCATCAAGAACAGGAATGATCAGTGAATGTCAGTCTTCAAGAACAGGGATGATCAGTGAATGTCAGTCATCAAGAACAGGGATGATGAGTGAATGTCAGTCATCAAGAACAGGGATGATCGGCGAATGTCAGTCATCAAGAACAGGGATGATTAGTGAATGTCCGTCATCAAGAACAGGGATGATCAGTGAATGTCAGTCATCAAGAACAGGGTTGATCAGTGAATGTCAGTCATCAAGAACAGGAATGATCAGTGAATGTCAGTCTTCAAGAACAGGGATGATCAGTGAATGTCAGTCATCAAGAACAGGGATGATCAGTGAATGTCAGTCAACAAGAACAGGGATGATCAGTGCATGTCAGTAATCAAGAACAGGGATGATCAGTGAATGTCACTCAACAAGAACAGGGATGATCAGTGAATGTCAGTCATCAAGAACAGGGATGATCAGTGAATGTCAGTCCTCAAGAAAAGGGTTGATCAGTAAATGTCAGTCATCAAGAACAGGGATGAATAGCGAATGTCAGTCATCAAGAACAGGGATGATCAGTGAATGTCAGTCATCAAGAACAGGAATGATCAGTGAATGTCAGTCTTCAAGAACAGGGATGATCAGTGAATGTCAGTCATCAAGAACAGGGATGATCAGTGAATGTCAGTCCTCAAGAAAAGGGTTGGTCAGTAAATGTCAGTCATCAAGAACAGGGATGATTGGCGAATGTCAGTCATCAAGAACAGGGATTATCTGTGAATGTCAGTCATCAAGAACAGGAATGATCATTGAATGTCAGTCTTCAAGAACAGGAATGATCAGTGAATGTCAGTCATCAAGAACAGGGATGATCGGCGAATGTCAGTCATCAAGAACAGGGATGATTAGTGAATGTCAGTCATCAAGAACAGGGATGATAGGTGAATGTCAGTCATCAAGAACAAAGATGATCGGTGAATGACAGTCATCAAGAACAGGGATGATCGGTGAATGTCAGTCATCAAGAACAAGGATGATCGGTGAATGACAGTCATCAAGAACAGGGATGATCGGTGAATGTCAGTTATCAAGAACAGGGATGATCGGTGAATGTCAGTTATCAAGAACAGGGATGATCGGTGAATGTCAGTAATCAAGAACAGGGATGATCGGTGAATGTCAGTCATCAAGAACAGGGATGATCGGTGAATGTCAGTCATCAAGAACAGGGATGATAAGTGAATGTCCCTCATCAAGAACAGGGATGATCGGTGAATGTCAGTCATCAAGAACAGGGTTGATCAGAGAATGTCCGTCATCAAGAACAGGGATGATCTGTGAATGTCAGTCATCAAGAACAGGGATGATCAGTGAATGTCAGTAATCAAGAACAGGGAAAATCAGTGAATGTCAGCCATCAAGCTCAGGGATGATCAGTGAATGTCAGCCATCAAGAACAGGGATGATCGGTGAATGTCAGTCATCAAGAACAGGGATGATCAGTGAATGTCAGTCATCAAGAACAGGGATAATCGGTGAATGTCAGTCATCAAGAACAGGGATGATCGGTGAATGTCAGTCATCAAGAACAGGGATGATCGGTGAATGTCAGTCATCAAGAACAGGGATGATCCGTGAATGTCAGTCATCAAGAACAGGGATGATCAGTGAATGACAGTGATCAAGCTCAGGGACGATCAGTGAATGTCAGTCATCAAGAACAGGAATGATCAGTGAATGTCAGTCATCAAGAACAGGGATGATCAGTGAATGACAGTCATCAAGAACAGCGATGATCAGTGAATGTCAGTCATCAAGCTCAGGGATGATCAGTGAATGTCAGGCTCCAAGAACAGGGATGATCAGTGAATGTCAGTCATCAAGAACAGGGATGATCGGTGAATGTCAGTCATCAAGAACAGGGATGATCAGTGAATGTCCGTCATCAAGAACAGGGATGATCGGTGAATGTCAGTCATCAAGAACAGGGTTGATCAGAGAATGTCCGTCATCAAGAACAGGGATGATCTGTGAATGTCAGTCATCAAGAACAGGGAAGATCAGTGAATGTCAGTCATCAAGAACAGGGAAAATCAGTGAATGTCAGCCATCAAGTTCAGGGATGATCAGTGAATGTCAGCCATCAAGAACAGGGATGATCGGTGAATGTCAGTCATCAAGAAGAGGGATGATCAGTGAATGTCAGTCATCAAGCTCAGGGATGATCAGTGAATGTCAGTAATGAAGCTCAGAGATGATCAGTGAATGTCCATCATCAAGAACAGGGATGATCAGCGAATGCCCGTCATCAAGAACAGGGATGATCGGTGAATGTCAGTCATCAAGAACAGGGATGATCAGAGAATGTCCGTCATCAAGAACAGGGATGATCAGTGAATGTCAGTGATCAAGAACAGGGATGATCAGTAAATGTCAGTCATCAAGAACAGGAATGATCAGTGAATGTCAGTCATCAAGAACAGGGATGATCAGTGAATGACAGTCATCAAGAACAGCGATGATCAGTGAATGTCAGTCATCAAGCTCAGGGATGATCAGTGAATGTCAGGCTCCAAGAACAGGGATGATCAGTGAATGTCAGTCATCAAGAACAGGGATGATCGGTGAATGTCAGTCATCAAGAACAGGGATAATCAGTGAATATCCGTCATCAAGCACAGGGATGATCGGTGAATGTCAGTCATCAAGAACAGGGTTGATAAGAGAATGTCCGTCATCAAGAACAGGGATGATCTGTGAATGTCAGTCATCAAGAACAGGGATGATCAGTGAATGTCAGTCATCAAGAACAGGGAAAATCAGTGAATGTCAGCCATCAAGCTCAGGGATGATCAGTGAATGTCAGCCATCAAGAACAGGGATGATCGGTGAATGTCAGTCATCAAGCTCAGGGATGATCAGTGAATGTCAGTAATGAAGCTCAGAGATGATCAGTGAATGTCCGTCATCAAGAACAGGGATGACCAGCGAATGTCCGTCATCAAGAACAGGGATGATCGGTGAATGTCAGTCATCAAGAACAGGGATGATCAGAGAATGTCCGTCATCAAGAACAGGGATGATCATTGAATGTCAGTGATCAAGAACAGGGATGATCAGTGAATGTCAGTCATCAAGAACAGGGATGATCGGTGAATGTCAGTCTTCAAGAACAGGGATGATCAGTGAATGTCATTCATCAAGAACAGGGATGATCGGCGAATGTCAGTCATCAAGATCAGGGATGATTAGTGAATGTCAGTCATCAAGAACAGGGATGATCGGTGAATGTCAGTCATCAAGAACAAGGATGATCGGTGAATGTCAGTCATCAACAACAGGGATGATAAGTGAATGTCCCTCATCAAGAACAGGGATGATCATTGAATGTCAGTGATCAAGAACAGGGATGATCGGTGAATGTCAGTTATCAAGAACAGGGATGACCGGTGAATGTCAGTAATCAAGAACAGGGATGATCGGTGAATGTCAGTCATCAAGAACAGGGATGATCGGTGAATGTCAGTAATCAAGAACAGGGATGATAAGTGAATGTCCCTCATCAAGAACAGGGATGATCGGTGAATGTCAGTCATCAAGAACAGGGTTGATCAGAGAATGTCCGTCATCAAGAACAGGGATGATCTGTGAATGTCAGTCATCAAGAACAGGGATGATCAGTGAATGTCAGTCATCAAGAACAGGGTTGATCAGAGAATGTCCGTCATCAAGAACAGGGATGATCTGTGAATGTCAGTCATCAAGAACAGGGATGATCAGTGAATGTCAGTAATCAAGAACAGGGAAAATCAGTGAATGTCAGCCATCAAGCTCAGGGATGATCAGTGAATGTCAGCCATCAAGAACAGGGATGATCGGTGAATGTCAGTCATCAAGAACAGGGATGATCAGTGAATGTCAGTCATCAAGAACAGGGATAATCGGTGAATGTCAGTCATCAAGAACAGGGATGATCGGTGAATGTCAGTCATCAAGAACAGGGATGATCGGTGAATGTCAGTCTTCAAGAACAGGGATGATCAGTGAATGTCAGTCATCAAGAACAGGGATGATCAGTGAATGACAGTGATCAAGCTCAGGGACGATCAGTGAATGTCAGTCATCAAGAACAGGAATGATCAGTGAATGTCAGTCATCAAGAACAGGGATGATCAGTGAATGACAGTCATCAAGAACAGCGATGATCAGTGAATGTCAGTCATCAAGCTCAGGGATGATCAGTGAATGTCAGGCTCCAAGAACAGGGATGATCAGTGAATGTCAGTCATCAAGAACAGGGATGATCGGTGAATGTCAGTCATCAAGAACATGTATGATCAGTGAATGTCCGTCATCAAGAAGAGGGATGATCGGTGAATGTCAGTCATCAAGAACAGGGTTGATCAGAGAATGTCCGTCATCAAGAACAGGGATGATCTGTGAATGTCAGTCATCAAGAACAGGGAAGATCAGTGAATGTCAGTCATCAAGAACAGGGAAAATCAGTGAATGTCAGCCATCAAGCTCAGGGATAATCAGTGAATGTCAGCCATCAAAAACAGGGATGATCGGTGAATGTCAGTCATCAAGAATAGGGATGATCAGTGAATGTCAGTCATCAAGCTCAGGGATGATCAGTGAATGTCAGTAATGAAGCTCAGAGATGATCAGTGAATGTCCATCATCAAGAACAGGGATGATCAGCGAATGCCCGTCATCAAGAACAGGGATGATCGGTGAATGTCAGTCATCAAGAACAGGGATGATCAGAGAATGTCCGTCATCAAGAACAGGGATGATCAGTGAATGTCAGTGATCAAGAACAGGGATGATCAGTGAATGTCAGTCATCAAGAACAGGAATGATCAGTGAATGTCAGTCATCAAGAACAGGGATGATCAGTGAATGACAGTCATCAAGAACAGCGATGATCAGTGAATGTCAGTCATCAAGCTCAGGGATGATCAGTGAATGTCAGGCTCCAAGAACAGGGATGATCAGTGAATGTCAGTCATCAAGAACAGGGATGATCGGTGAATGTCAGTCATCAAGAACAGGGATAATCAGTGAATGTCCGTCATCAAGCACAGGGATGATCGGTGAATGTCAGTCATCAAGAACAGGGTTGATAAGAGAATGTCCGTCATCAAGAACAGGGATGATCTGTGAATGTCAGTCATCAAGAACAGGGATGATCAGTGAATGTCAGTCATCAAGAACAGGGAAAATCAGTGAATGTCAGCCATCAAGCTCAGGGATGATCAGTGAATGTCAGCCATCAAGAACAGGGATGATCGGTGAATGTCAGTCATCAAGCTCAGGGATGATCAGTGAATGTCAGTAATGAAGCTCAGAGATGATCAGTGAATGTCCGTCATCAAGAACAGGGATGATCAGCGAATGCCCGTCATCAAGAACAGGGATGATCGGTGAATGTCAGTCATCAAGAACAGGGATGATCAGAGAATGTCCGTCATCAAGAACAGGGATGATCATTGAATGTCAGTGATCAAGAACAGGGATGATCAGTGAATGTCAGTCATCAAGAACAGGGATGATCGGTGAATGTCAGTCATCAAGAGCAGGGATGATCAGTGAATGTCAGTCATCAAGCTCAGGGATGATCAGTGAATGTCAGGCTCCAAGAACAGGGATGATCAGTGAATGTCAGTCATCAAGAACAGGGATGATCGGTGAATGTCAGTCATGAAGAACAGGGATGATCAGTGAATGTCCGTCATCAAGAACAGGGATGATCGGTGAATGTCAGTCATCAAGAACAGGGTTGATCAGAGAATGTCCGTCATCAAGAACAGGGATGATCTGTGAATGTCAGTCATCAAGAACAGGGATGATCAGTGAATGTCAGTCATCAAGAACAGGGAAAATCAGTGAATGTCAGCCATTAAGCTCAGGGATGATCAGTGAATGTCAGCCATCAAGAACAGGGATGATCGGTGAATGTCAGTCATCAAGCTCAGGGATGATCAGTGAATGTCAGTAATGAAGCTCAGAGATGATCAGTGAATGTCCGTCATCAAGAACAGTGATGATCAGCGAATGTCCATCATCAAGAACAGGGATGATCGGTGAATGTCAGTCATCAAGAACAGGGATGATCAGAGAATGTCCGTCATCAAGAACAGGGATGATCATTGAATGTCAGTGATCAAGAACAGGGATGATCAGTGAATGTCAGTCATCAAGAACAGGGATGATCGGTGAATGTCAGTCATCAAGAGCAGGGATGATCAGTGAATGTCCGTCATCAAGAACAGGGATGATCGGTGAATGTCAGTCATCAAGAACAGGGATGATAAGAGAATGTCCGTCATCAAGAACAGGGATGATCTCTGAATGTCAGTCATCAATATCAGGGAAAATCAGCGAATGTCAGCCATTAAACTCAGGGATGATCAGTGAATTTCAGTCATCAAGAACAGGGACGATCAGTGAATGTCAGTCATCAAGCTCAGGGATGATCAGTGAATGTCAGTCATCAAGAACAGGGACGATCAGTGAATGTCAGTCATCAAGCTCAGGGATGTTCAGTGAATGTCAGCCATCAAGAACAGGGATGATCGGTGAATGTCAGTCATCAAGAATAGGGATGATCAGTGAATGTCAGTCATCAAGAATAGGGATGATCAGTGAATGTCGGTCATCAAGCTCAGGGATGATCAGTGAATGTCAGTAATCAAGCTCAGAGATGATCAGTGAATGTCCGTCATCAAGAACAGGGATGATCAGCGAATGTCAGTGATCAAGAACAGGGATGATCGGTGAATGTCAGTCATCAAGAACAGGGATGATCAGAGAATGTCCGTCATCAAGAACAGGGATGATCAGTGAATGTCAGTGATCAAGAACAGGGATGATCAGTGAATGTCAGTCATCAAGAACAGGGATGATCAGTGAATGACAGTGATCAAGCTCAGGGACGATCAGTGAATGTCAGTCATCAAGAACAGGAATGATCAGTGAATGTCAGTCATCAAGAACAGGGATGATCAGTGAATGACAGTCATCAAGAACAGCGATGATCAGTGAATGTCAGTCATCAAGCTCAGGGATGATCAGTGAATGTCAGGCTCCAAAAACAGGGAAGATCAGTGAATGTCAGTCATCAAGAACAGGGATGATCGGTGAATGTCAGTCATCAAGAACAGGGATGATCAGTGAATGTCCGTCATCAAGAACAGGGATGATCGGTGAATGTCAGTCATCAAGAACAGGGTTGATCAGAGAATGTCCGTCATCAAGAACAGAGATGATCTGTGAATGTCAGTCATCAAGAACAGGGATGATCAGTGAATGTCAGTCATCAAGAACAGGGAAAATCAGTGCATGTCAGCCATCAAGCTCAGGGATGATCAGTGAATGTCAGCCATCAAGAACAGGGATGATCGGTGAATGTCAGTCATCAAGAATAGGGATGATCAGTGAATGTCAGTAATCAAGCTCAGGGATGATCAGTGAATGTCAGTAATGAAGCTCAGAGATGATCAGTGAATGTCCGTCATCATGAACAGGGATGATCAGCGAATGTCCGTCATCAAGATCAGGGATGATCGGTGAATGTCAGTCATCAAGAACAGGGATGATCAGAGAATGTCCGTCATCAAGAACAGGGATGATCTGTGAATGTCAGTCATCAAGAACAGGGATGATCAGTGAATGTCAGTCATCAAGAACAGGGAAAATCAGTGAATGTCAGCCATCAAGCTCAGGGATGATCAGTGAATGTCAGCCATCAAGAACAGGGATGATCGGTGAATGTCAGTCATCAAGAATAGGGATGATCAGTGAATGTCAGTCATCAAGCTCAGGGATGATCAGTGAATGTCAGTAATGAAGCTCAGAGATGATCAGTGAATGTCCGTCATCAAGAACAGGGATGATCAGCGAATGTCCGTCATCAAGAACAGGGATGATCGGTGAATGTCAGTCATCAAGAACAGGGATGATCAGAGAATTTCCGTCATCAAGAACAGGGATGATTATTGAATGTCAGTGATCAAGAACAGGGATGATCAGTGAATGTCAGTCATCAAGAACAGGGATGATCGGTGAATGTCAGTCATCAAGAGCAGGGATGAGCAGTGAATGTCAGTAATCAAGCTCAGAGATGATCAGTGAATGTCCGTCATCAAGAACAGGGATGATCAGCGAATGTCAGTGATCAAGAACAGGGATGATCGGTGAATGTCAGTCATCAAGAACAGGGATGATCAGAGAATGTCCGTCATCAAGAACAGGGATGATCAGTGAATGTCAGTGATCAAGAACAGGGATGATCAGTGAATGTCAGTCATCAAGAACAGGGATGATCAGTGAATGACAGTGATCAAGCTCAGGGACGATCAGTGAATGTCAGTCATCAAGAACAGGAATGATCAGTGAATGTCAGTCATCAAGAACAGGGATGATCAGTGAATGACAGTCATCAAGAACAGCGATGATCAGTGAATGTCAGTCATCAAGCTCAGGGATGATCAGTGAATGTCAGGCTCCAAGAACAGGGAAGATCAGTGAATGTCAGTCATCAAGAACAGGGATGATCGGTGAATGTCAGTCATCAAGAACAGGGATGATCAGTGAATGTCCGTCATCAAGAACAGGGATGATCGGTGAATGTCAGTCATCAAGAACAGGGTTGATCAGAGAATGTCCGTCATCAAGAACAGAGATGATCTGTGAATGTCAGTCATCAAGAACAGGGATGATCAGTGAATGTCAGTCATCAAGAACAGGGAAAATCAGTGAATGTCAGCCATCAAGCTCAGGGATGATCAGTGAATGTCAGCCATCAAGAACAGGGATGATCGGTGAATGTCAGTCATCAAGAATAGGGATGATCAGTGAATGTCAGTCATCAAGCTCAGGGATGATCAGTGAATGTCAGTAATGAAGCTCAGAGAAGATCAGTGAATGTCCGTCATCAAGAACAGGGATGATCAGCGAATGTCCGTCATCAAGATCAGGGATGATCGGTGAATGTCAGTCATCAAGAACAGGGATGATCAGAGAATTTCCGTCATCAAGAACAGGGATGATTATTGAATGTCAGTGATCAAGAACAGGGATGATCAGTGAATGTCAGTCATCAAGAACAGGGATGATCGGTGAATGTCAGTCATCAAGAGCAGGGATGAGCAGTGAATGTCAGTAATCAAGCTCAGAGATGATCAGTGAATGTCCGTCATCAAGAACAGGGAAAATCAGTGAATGTCAGCCATCAAGCTCAGGGATGATCAGTGAATGTCAGCCATCAAGAACAGGGATGATCGGTGAATGTCAGTGATCAAGAACAGGGATGATCGCTGAATGTCAGTCATCAAGAACAGGGATGATCAGAGAATGTCCGTCATCAAGAACAGGGATGATCAGTGAATGTCAGTGATCAAGAACAGGGATGATCAGTGAATGTCAGTCATCAAGAACAGGGATGATCAGTGAATGACAGTGATCAAGCTCAGGGACGATCAGTGAATGTCAGTCATCAAGAACAGGAATGATCAGTGAATGTCAGTCATCAAGAACAGGGATGATCAGTGAATGACAGTCATCAAGAACAGCGATGATCAGTGAATGTCAGTCATCAAGCTCAGGGATGATCAGTGAATGTCAGGCTCCAAGAACAGGGAAGATCAGTGAATGTCAGTCATCAAGAACAGGGATGATCGGTGAATGTCAGTCATCAAGAAGAGGGATGATCAGGGAATGTCCGTCATCAAGAACAGGGATGATCGGTGAATGTCAGTCATCAAGAACAGGGTTGATCAGAGAATGTCCGTCATCAAGAACAGAGATGATCTGTGAATGTCAGTCATCAAGAACAGGGATGATCAGTGAATGTCAGTCATCAAGAACAGGGAAAATCAGTGAATGTCAGCCATCAAGCTCAGGGATGATCAGTGAATGTCAGCCATCAAGAACAGGGATGATCGGTGAATGTCAGTCATCAAGAATAGGGATGATCAGTGAATGTCAGTCATCAAGCTCAGGGATGATCAGTGAATGTCAGTAATGAAGCTCAGAGATGATCAGTGAATGTCCGTCATCAAGAACAGGGATGATCAGCGAATGTCCGTCATCAAGAACAGGGATGATCGGTGAATGTCAGTCATCAAGAACAGGGATGATCAGAGAATGTCCGTCATCAAGAACAGGGATGATCTGTGAATGTCAGTCATCAAGAACAGGGATGATCAGTGAATGTCAGTCATCAAGAACAGGGAAAATCAGTGAATGTCAGCCATCAAGCTCAGGGATGATCAGTGAATGTCAGCCATCAAGAACAGGGATGATCGGTGAATGTCAGTCATCAAGAATAGGGATGATCAGTGAATGTCAGTCATCAAGCTCAGGGATGATCAGTGAATGTCAGTAATGAAGCTCAGAGATGATCAGTGAATGTCCGTCATCAAGAACAGGGATGATCAGTGAATATCAGTGATCAAGAACAGGGAAGATCAGTGAATGTCAGTCATCAAGAACAGGGATGATCGGTGAATGTCAGTCATCAAGAACAGGGATGATCAGTGAATGTCCGTCATCAAGAACAGGGATGATCAGTGAATGTCAGTCATCAAGAACAGGGAAAATCAGTGAATGTCAGCCATCAAGCTCAGGGATGATCAGGGAATGTCAGCCATCAAGAACAGGGATGATCGGTGAATGTCAGTCATCAAGAATAGGGATGATCAGTGAATGTCAGTCATCAAGCTCAGGGATGATCAGTGAATGTCAGTAATGAAGCTCAGAGATGATCAGTGAATGTCCGTCATCAAGAACAGGGATGATCAGCGAATGTCCGTCATCAAGAACAGGGATGATCGGTGAATGTCAGTCATCAAGAACAGGGATGATCAGAGAATGTCCGTCATCAAGAACAGGGATGATCTGTGAATGTCAGTCATCAGGAACAGGGATGATCAGTGAATGTCAGTCATCAAGAACAGGGAAAATCAGTGAATGTCAGCCATCAAGCTTAGGGATGATCAGTGAATGTCAGCCATCAAGAACAGGGATGATCGGTGAATGTCAGTCATCAAGAATAGGGATGATCAGTGAATGTCAGTCATCAAGCTCAGGGATGATCAGTGAATGTCCGTCATCAAGAACAGGGATGATCAGCGAATGTCAGTGATCAAGAACAGGGATGATCGGTGAATGTCAGTCATCAAGAACAGGGATGATCAGAGAATGTCCGTCATCAAGAACAGGGATGATCAGTGAATGTCAGTGATCAAGAACAGGGATGATCAGTGAATGTCAGTCATCAAGAACAGGGATGATCAGTGAATGACAGTGATCAAGCTCAGGGACGATCAGTTAATGTCAGTCATCAAGAACAGGAATGATCAGTGAATGTCAGTCATCAAGAACAGGGATGATCAGTGTATGACAGTCATCAAGAACAGCGATGATCAGTGAATGTCAGTCATCAAGCTCAGGGATGATCAGTGAATGTCAGGCTCCAAGAACAGGGAAGATCAGTGAATGTCAGTCATCAAGAACAGGGATGATCGGTGCATGTCAGTCATCAAGAAGAGGGATGATCAGTGAATGTCCGTCATCAAGAACAGGGATGATCGGTGAATGTCAGTCATCAAGAACAGGGTTGATCAGAGAATGTCCGTCATCAAGAACAGAGATGATCTGTGAATGTCAGTCATCAAGAACAGGGATGATCAGTGAATGTCAGTCATCAAGAACAGGGAAAATCAGTGAATGTCAGCCATCAAGCTCAGGGATGATCAGTGAATGTCAGCCATCAAGAACAGGGATGTTCGGTGAATGTCAGTCATCAAGAATAGGGATGATCAGTGAATGTCAGTCATCAAGCTCAGGGATGATCAGTGAATGTCAGTAATGAAGCTCAGAGATGATCAGTGAATGTCCGTCATCAAGAACAGGGATGATCAGCGAATGTCCGTCATCAAGAACAGGGATGATCGGTGAATGTCAGTCATCAAGAACAGGGATGATCAGAGAATGTCCGTCATCAAGAACAGGGATGATCTGTGAATGTCAGTCATCAAGAACAGGGATGATCAGTGAATGTCAGTCATCAAGAACAGGGAAAATCAGTGAATGTCAGCCATCAAGCTCAGGGATGATCAGTGAATGTCAGCCATCAAGAACAGGGATGATCGGTGAATGTCAGTCATCAAGAATAGGGATGATCAGTGAATGTCAGTCATCAAGCTCAGGGATGATCAGTGAATGTCAGTAATGAAGCTCAGAGAGGATCAGTGAATGTCCGTCATCAAGAACAGGGATGATCAGCGAATGTCCGTCATCAAGAACAGGGATGATCGGTGAATGTCAGTCATCAAGAACAGGGATGATCAGAGAATTTCCGTCATCAAGAACAGGGATGATTATTGAATGTCAGTGATCAAGAACAGGGATGATCAGTGAATGTCAGTCATCAAGAACAGGGATGATCGGTGAATGTCAGTCATCAAGAGCAGGGATGAGCAGTGAATGTCCGTCATCAAGAACAGGGATGATCGGTGAATGTCAGTCATCAAGAACAGGGATGATAAGAGAATGTCCTTCATCAAGAACAGGGATGATCTCTGAATGTCAGTCATCAATATCAGGGAAAATCAGCGAATGTCAGCCATCAAGCTCAGGGATGATCAGTGAATGTCAGTCATCAAGAACAGGGACGATCAGTGAATGTCAGTCATCAAGCTCAGGGATGATCAGTGAATGTCAGTCATCAAGAACAGGGACGATCAGTGAATGTCAGTCATCAAGCTCAGGGATGTTCAGTGAATGTCAGCCATCAAGAACAGGGATGATCGGTGAATGTCAGTCATCAAGAATAGGGATGATCAGTGAATGTCAGTCATCAAGAATAGGGATGATCAGTGAATGTCAGTCATCAAGCTCAGGGATGATCAGTGAATGTCAGTAATCAAGCTCAGAGATGATCAGTGAATGTCCGTCATCAAGAACAGGGATGATCAGCGAATGTCAGTGATCAAGAACGGGGATGATCGGTGAATGTCAGTCATCAAGAACAGGGATGATCAGAGAATGTCCGTCATCAAGAACAGGGATGATCAGTGAATGTCAGTGATCAAGAACAGGGATGATCTGTGAATGTCAGTCATCAAGAACAGGGATGATCAGTGAATGACAGTGATCAAGCTAAGGGACGATCAGTGAATGTCAGTCATCAAGAACAGGAATGATCAGTGAATGTCAGTCATCAAGAACAGGGATGATCAGTGAATGACAGTCATCAAGAACAGCGATGATCAGTGAATGTCAGTCATCAAGCTCAGAGATGATCAGTGAATGTCAGGCTCCAAGAACAGGGATGATCAGTGAATGTCAGTCATCAAGAACAGGGATGATCGGTGAATGTCAGACATCAAGAACAGGGATGATCAGTGAATGTCCGTCATCAAGAACAGGGATGATCGGTGAATGTCAGTCATCAAGAACAGGGTTGATCAGAGAATGTCCGTCATCAAGAACAGTGATGATCTGTGAATGTAAGTCATCAAGAACAGGGATGATCAGTGAATGTCAGTCATCAAGAACAGGGAAAATCAGTGAATGTCAGCCATCAAGCTCAGGGATGATCAGTGAATGTCAGCCATCAAGAACAGGGATGATCGGTGAATGTCAGTCATCAAGAATAGGGATGATCAGTGAATGTCAGTCATGAAGCTCAGGGATGATCAGTGAATGTCAGTAATGAAGCTCAGAGATGATCAGTGAATGTCCGTCATCAAGAACAGGGATGATCAGCGAATGTCCGTCATCAAGAACAGGGATGATCGGTGAATGTCAGTCATCAAGAACAGGGAAGATCAGAGAATGTCCGTCATCAAGAACAGGGATGATCAGTGAATGTCAGTGATCAAGAACAGGGATGATCAGTGAATGTCAGTCATCAAGAACAGGGATGATCGGTGAATGTCAGTCATCAAGAGCAGGGATGATCAGTGAATGTCCGTCATCAAGAACAGGGATGATCGGTGAATGTCAGTCATCAAGAACAGGGATGATAAGAGAATGTCCGTCATCAAGAACAGGGATGATCTCTGAATGTCAGTCATCAATATCAGGGAAAATCAGCGAATGTCAGCCATCAAGCTCAGGGATGATCAGTGAATGTCAGTCATCAAGAACAGGGACGATCAGTGAATATCAGTCATCAAGCTCAGGGATGATCAGTGAATGTCAGTCATCAAGAACAGGGACGATCAATGAATGTCAGTCATCAAGCTCAGGGATGTTCAGTGAATGTCAGCCATCAAGAACAGGGATGATCGGTGAATGTCAGTCATCAAGAATAGGGATGATCAGTGAATGTCAGTCATCAAGAATAGGGATGATCAGTGAATGTCAGTCATCAAGCTCAGGGATGATCAGTGAATGTCAGTAATCAAGCTCAGAGATGATCAGTGAATGTCCGTCATCAAGAACAGCGATGATCAGCGAATGTCAGTGATCAAGAACAGGGATGATCGGTGAATGTCAGTCATCAAGAACAGGCATGATCAGAGAATGTCCGCAATCAAGAACAGGGATGATCAGTGAATGACAGTGATCAAGCTCAGGGACGATCAGTGAATGTCAGTCATCAAGAACAGGAATGATCAGTGAATGTCAGTCATCAAGAACAGCGATGATCAGTGAATGTCAGTCATCAAGCTCAGGGATGATCAGTGAATGTCAGGCTCCAAGAACAGGGAAGATCAGTGAATGTCAGTCATCAAGAACTGGGATGATCGGTGAATGTCAGTCATCAAGAACAGGGATGATCAGTGAATGTCCGTCATCAAGAACAGGGGTGATCGGTGAATGTCAGTCATCAAGAACAGGGTTGATCAGAGAATGTCCGTCATCAAGAACAGAGATGATCTGTGAATGTCAGTCATCAAGAACAGGGATGATCAGTGAATGTCAGTCATCAAGAACAGGGAAAATCAGTGAATGTTAGCCATCAAGCTCAGGGATGATCTGTGAATTTCAGCCATCAAGACCAGGGATGATCGGTGAATGTCAGTCATCAAGAATAGGGATGATCAGTGAATGTCAGTCATCAAGCTCAGGGATGATCAGTGAATGTCAGTAATGAAGCTCAGAGATGATCAGTGAATGTCCGTCATCAAGAACAGGGATGATCAGCGAATGTCCGTCATCAAGAACAGGGATGATCGGTGAATGTCAGTCATCAAGAACAGGGATGATCAGAGAATGTCCGTCATCAAGAACAGGGATGATCTGTGAATGTCAGTCATCAAGAACAGGGATGATCAGTGAATGTCAGTCATCAAGAACAGGGAAAATCAGTGAATGTAAGCCATCAAGCTCAGGGATGATCAGTGAATGTCAGCCATCAAGAACAGGGATGATCGGTGAATGTCAGTCATCAAGAATAGGGATGATCAGTGAATGTCAGTCATCAAGCTCAGGGATGATCAGTGAATGTCAGTAATGAAGCTCAGAGATGATCAGTGAATGTCCGTCATCAAGAACAGGGATGATCGGTAAATGTCAGTCATCAAGAACAGGGATGATCAGAGAATGTCCGTCATCAAGAACAGGGATGATCAGTGAATGTCAGTGATCAAGAACAGGGATGATCAGTGAATGTCAGTCATCAAGAACAGGGATGATCGGTGAATGTCAGTCATCAAGAGCAGGGATGATCAGTGAATGTCCGTCATCAAGAACAGGGATGATCGGTGAATGTCAGTCATCAAGAACAGGGATGATAAGAGAATGTCCGTCATCAAGAACAGGGATGATCTCTGAATGTCAGTCATCAATATCAGGGAAAATCAGCGAATGTCAGCCATCAAGCTCAGGGATGATCAGTGAATGTCAGTCATCAAGAACAGGGACGATCAGTGAATATCAGTCATCAAGCTCAGGGATGATCAGTGAATGTCAGTCATCAAGAACAGGGACGATCAATGAATGTCAGTCATCAAGCTCAGGGATGTTCAGTGAATGTCAGCCATCAAGAACAGGGATGATCGGTGAATGTCAGTCATCAAGAATAGGGATGATCAGTGAATGTCAGTCATCAAGCTCAGGGATGATCAGTGAATGTCAGTAATCAAGCTCAGAGATGATCAGTGAATGTCCGTCATCAAGAACAGCGATGATCAGCGAATGTCAGTGATCAAGAACAGGGATGATCGGTGAATGTCAGTCATCAAGAACAGGGATGATCAGAGAATGTCCGCAATCAAGAACAGGGATGATCAGTGAATGACAGTGATCAAGCTCAGGGACGATCAGTGAATGTCAGTCATCAAGAACAGGAATGATCAGTGAATGTCAGTCATCAAGAACAGGGATGATCAGTGAATGACAGTCATCAAGAACAGCGATGATCAGTGAATGTCAGTCATCAAGCTCAGGGATGATCAGTGAATGTCAGGCTCCAAGAACAGGGAAGATCAGTGAATGTCAGTCATCAAGAACTGGGATGATCGGTGAATGTCAGTCATCAAGAACAGGGATGATCAGTGAATGTCCGTCATCAAGAACAGGGGTGATCGGTGAATGTCAGTCATCAAGAACAGGGTTGATCAGAGAATGTCCGTCATCAAGAACAGAGATGATCTGTGAATGTCAGTCATCAAGAACAGGGATGATCAGTGAATGTCAGTCATCAAGAACAGGGAAAATCAGTGAATGTCAGCCATCAAGCTCAGGGATGATCTGTGAATGTCAGCCATCAAGACCAGGGATGATCGGTGAATGTCAGTCATCAAGCTCAGGGATGATCAGTGAATGTCAGTAATCAAGCTCAGAGATGATCAGTGAATGTCCGTCATCAAGAACAGGGATGATCAGCGAATGTCCGTCATCAAGAACAGGGATGATCGGTGAATGTCAATCATCAAGAACAGGGATGATCAGAGAATGTCCGTCATCAAGAACAGGGATGATCTGTGAATGTCAGTCATCAAGAACAGGGATGATCAGTGAATGTCAGTCATCAAGAACAGGGAAAATCAGTGAATGTAAGCCATCAAGCTCAGGGATGATCAGTGAATGTCAGCCATCAAGAACAGGGATGATCGGTGAATGTCAGTCATCAAGAATAGGGATGATCAGTGAATGTCAGTCATCAAGCTCAGGGATGATCAGTGAATGTCAGTAATGAAGCTCAGAGATGATCAGTGAATTTCCGTCATCAAGAACAGGGATGATCAGCGAATGTCCGTCATCAAGAACAGGGATGATCGGTGATGTGTCAGTCATCAAGAACAGGGATGATCAGAGAATTTCCGTCATCAAGAACAGGGATGATTATTGAATGTCAGTGATCAAGAACAGGGATGATCAGTGAATGTCAGTCATCAAGAACAGGGACGATCGGTGAATGTCAGTCATCAAGAGCAGGGATGATAAGAGAATGTCCGTCATCAAGAACAGGGATGATCTCTGAATGTCAGTCATCAATATCAGGGAAAATCTGCGAATGTCAGCCATCAAGCTCAGGGATGATCAGTGAATGTCAGTCATCAAGAACAGGGACGATCAGTGAATGTCAGTCATCAAGCTCAGGGATGATCAGTGAATGTCAGTCATCAAGAACAGGGACGATCAGTGAATGTCAGTCATCAAGCTCAGGGATGTTCAGTGAATGTCAGCCATCAAGAACAGGGATGATCGGTGAATGTCAGTCATCAAGAATAGGGATGATCAGTGAATGTCAGTCATCAAGAATAGGGATGATCAGTGAATGTCAGTCATCAAGCTCAGGGATGATCAGTGAATGTCAGTAATCAAGCTCAGAGATGATCAGTGAATGTCCGTCATCAAGAACAGGGATGATCAGCGAATGTCAGTGATCAAGAACAGGGATGATCGGTGAATGTCAGTCATCAAGAACAGGGATGATCAGAGAATGTCCGTCATCAAGAACAGGGATGATCAGTGAATGTCAGTGATCAAGAACAGGGATGATCTGTGAATGTCAGTCATCAAGAACAGGGATGATCAGTGAATGACAGTGATCAAGTTAAGGGACGATCATTGAATGTCAGTCATCAAGAACAGGAATGATCAGTGAATGTCAGTCATCAAGAACAGGGATGATCAGTGAATGACAGTCATCAAGAACAGCGATGATCAGTGAATGTCAGTCATCAAGCTCAGGGATGATCAGTGAATGTCAGGCTCCAAGAACAGGGATGATCAGTGAATGTCAGTCATCAAGAACAGGGATGATCGGTGAATGTCAGACATCAAGAACAGGGATGATCAGTGAATGTCCGTCATCAAGAACAGGGATGATCGGTGAATGTCAGTCATCAAGAACAGGGTTGATCAGAGAATGTCCGTCATCAAGAACAGTGATGATCTGTGAATGTAAGTCATCAAGAACAGGGATGATCAGTGAATGTCAGTCATCAAGAACAGGGAAAATCAGTGAATGTCAGCCATCAAGCTCAGGGATGATCAGTGAATGTCAGCCATCAAGAACAGGGATGATCGGTGAATGTCAGTCATCAAGAATAGGGATGATCAGTGAATGTCAGTCATGAAGCTCAGGGATGATCAGTGAATGTCAGTAATGAAGCTCAGAGATGATCAGTGAATGTCCGTCATCAAGAACAGGGATGATCAGCGAATGTCCGTCATCAAGAACAGGGATGATCGGTGAATGTCAGTCATCAAGAACAGGGATGATCAGAGAATGTCCGTCATCAAGAACAGGGATGATCAGTGAATGTCAGTGATCAAGAACAGGGATGATCAGTGAATGTCAGTCATCAAGAACAGGGATGATCGGTGAATGTCAGTCATCAAGAGCAGGGATGATCAGTGAATGTCCGTCATCAAGAACAGGGATGATCGGTGAATGTCAGTCATCAAGAACAGGGATGATAAGAGAATGTCCGTCATCAAGAACAGGGATGATCTCTGAATGTCAGTCATCAATATCAGGGAAAATCAGCGAATGTCAGCCATCAAGCTCAGGGATGATCAGTGAATGTCAGTCATGAAGAACAGGGACGATCAGTGAATATCAGTCATCAAGCTCAGGGATGATCAGTGAATGTCAGTCATCAAGAACAGGGACGATCAATGAATGTCAGTCATCAAGCTCAGGGATGTTCAGTGAATGTCAGCCATCAAGAACAGGGATGATCGGTGAATGTCAGTCATCAAGAATAGGGATGATCAGTGAATGTCAGTCATCAAGAATAGGGATGATCAGTGAATGTCAGTCATCAAGCTCAGGGATGATCAGTGAATGTCAGTAATCAAGCTCAGAGATGATCAGTGAATGTCCGTCATCAAGAACAGCGATGATCAGCGAATGTCAGTGATCAAGAACAGGGATGATCGGTGAATGTCAGTCATCAAGAACAGGGATGATCAGAGAATGTCCGCAATCAAGAACAGGGATGATCAGTGAATGTCAGTGATCAAGAACAGGGATGATCAGTGAATGTCAGTCATCAAGAACAGGGATGATCAGTGAATGTCAGTCATCAAGAACAGGGATGATCAGTGAATGTCAGTCATCAAGAACAGGGATGATCAGAGAATGTCAGTCTTCAAGAACAGGGATGATGAGTGAATGTCAGTCATCAAGAATAGGGATGATCGGCGAATGTCAGTCATCAAGAACAGGGATGATTAGTGAATGTCAGTCATCAAGAACTGGGTTGATCAGTGAATGTCAGTCATCAAGAACAGGAATGATCAGTGAATGTCAGTCTTCAAGAACAGGGATGATCAGTGAATGTCAGTCATCAAGAACAGGGACGATCAGTGAATGTCAGTCATCAAGCTCAGGGATGTTCAGTGAATGTCAGCCGTCAAGAACAGGGATGATCGGTGAATGTCAGTCATCAAGAATAGGGATGATCAGTGAATGTCAGTCATCAAGAATAGGGATGATCAGTGAATGTCAGTAATCAAGCTCAGAGATGATCAGTGAATGTCCGTCATCAAGAACAGGGATGATCAGCGAATGTCAGTGATCAAGAACAGGGATGATCGGTGAATGTCAGTCATCAGAACAGGGATTATCAGAGAATGTCCGTCATCAAGAACAGGGATGATCAGTGAATATCAGTGATCAAGAACAGGGATGATCAGCGAATGTCAGTCATCAAGAACAGGGATGATCAGTGAATGTCAGTCATCAAGAACAGGGATGATCAGTGAATGTCAGTCATCAAGAACAGGGATGATCAGTGAATATCAGTCTTCAAGAACAGTGATGATCAGTGCATGTCAGTAATCAAGAACAGGGATGATCAGTGAATATCAGTCATCAAGAACAGTGATGATCAGTGAATGTCAGTCATCAAGAACAGGGATGATCAGTGCATGTCAGTCATCAAGAACAGGGATGATCAGAGAATGTCCGTCATCAAGAACAGTGATGATCTGTGAATGTCAGTGATCAAGAACAGGGATGATCAGTGAATGTCCGTCATCAAGAACAGGAATGATCAGCGAATGTCCGTCATCAGGAACAGGGATGATCAGTGAATGTCAGTCAACAAGAACAGGGATGATTAGTGAATGTCAGTCATCAAGAACAGGGATGATCAGTGAATGTCAGTCATCAAGAACTGGGTTGATCAGTGAATGTTAGTCATCAAGAACAGGAATGATCAGTGAATGTCAGTCTTCAAGAACAGGGATGATCAGTGAATGTCAGTCATCAAGAACAGGGATGATCAGTGAATGTCAGTCAACAAGAACAGGGATGATCAGTGCATGTCAGTCATCAAGAACAGGGATGATCAGTGAATGTCACTCATCAAGAACAGGGATGATCAGTGAATGTCAGTCATCAAGAACAGGGATGATCAGTGAATGTCAGTCCTCAAGAAAAGGGTTGATCAGTAAATGTCAGTCATCAAGAACAGGGATGAATAGCGAATGTCAGTCATCAAGAACAGGGATGATCAGTGAATGTCAGTCATCAAGAACAGGAATGATCAGTGAATGTCAGTCTTCAAGAACAGGGATGATAAGTGAATGTCAGTCATCAAGAACAGGGATGATCAGTGAATGTCAGTCCTCAAGAAAAGGGTTGATCAGTAAATGTCAGTCATCAAGAACAGGGATGATCGGCGAATGTCAGTCATCAAGAACAGGAATGATCAGTGAATGTCAGTCTTCAAGAACAGGGTTGATCAGAGAATGTCAGTCATCAAGAACAGGGATGATCAGTGAATGTCAGTCATCAAGAACTGGGTTGATCAGTGAATGTTAGTCATCAAGAACAGGAATGATCAGTGAATGTCAGTCTTCAAGAACAGGGATGATCAGTGAATGTCAGTCATCAAGAACAGGGATGATCAGTGAATGTCAGTCAACAAGAACAGGGATGATCAGTGCATGTCAGTCATCAAGAACAGGGATGATCAGTGAATGTCACTCATCAAGAACAGGGATGATCAGTGAATGTCAGTCATCAAGAACAGGGATGATCAGTGAATGTCAGTCCTCAAGAAAAGGGTTGATCAGTAAATGTCAGTCATCAAGAAGAGGGATGAATAGCGAATGTCAGTCATCAAGAACAGGGATGATCAGTGAATGTCAGTCATCAAGAACAGGAATGATCAGTGAATGTCAGTCTTCAAGAACAGGGATGATCAGTGAATGTCAGTCATCAAGAACAGGGATGATCAGTGAATGTCAGTCCTCAAGAAAAGGGTTGATCAGTAAATGTCAGTCATCAAGAACAGGGTTGATCGGCGAATGTCAGTCATCAAGAACAGGAATGATCAGTGAATGTCAGTCTTCAAGAACAGGGTTGATCAGAGAATGTCCGTCATCAAGAACAGGGTTGATCAGAGAATGTCCGTCATCAAGAACAGGGATGATCAGTGAATGTCAGTCATCAAGCTCAGGGATGTTCAGTGAATGTCAGCCGTCAAGAACAGGGATGATCGGTGAATGTCAGTCATCAAGAATAGGGATGATCAGTGAATGTCAGTCATCAAGAATAGGGATGATCAGTGAATGTCAGTAATCAAGCTCAGAGATGATCAGTGAATGTCCGTCATCAAGAACAGGGATGATCAGCGAATGTCAGTGATCAAGAACAGGGATGATCGGTGAATGTCAGTCATCAGAACAGGGATGATCAGAGAATGTCCGTCATCAAGAACAGGGATGATCAGTGAATATCAGTAATCAAGAACAGGGATGATCAGTGAATATCAGTCATCAAGAACAGTGATGATCAGTGAATGTCAGTCATCAAGAACAGGGATGATCAGTGCATGTCAGTCATCAAGAACAGGGATGATCAGAGAATGTCCGTCATCAAGAACAGTGATGATCTGTGAATGTCAGTGATCAAGAACAGGGATGATCAGTGAATGTCCGTCATCAAGAACAGGAATGATCAGCGAATGTCCGTCATCAGGAACAGGGATGATCAGTGAATGTCAGTCAACAAGAACAGGGATGATCAGTGAATGTCAGTCATCAAGAACAGGGATGATCAGTGAATGTCAGTCATCAAGAACTGGGTTGATCAGTGAATGTTAGTCATCAAGAACAGGAATGATCAGTGAATGTCAGTCTTCAAGAACAGGGATGATCAGTGAATGTCAGTCATCAAGAACAGGGATGATCAGTGAATGTCAGTCAACAAGAACAGGGATGATCAGTGCATGTCAGTCATCAAGAACAGGGATGATCAGTGAATGTCACTCATCAAGAACAGGGATGATCAGTGAATGTCAGTCATCAAGAACAGGGATGATCAGTGAATGTCAGTCCTCAAGAAAAGGGTTGATCAGTAAATGTCAGTCATCAAGAACAGGGATGAATAGCGAATGTCAGTCATCAAGAACAGGGATGATCAGTGAATTGTCATCAAGAACAGGAATGATCAGTGAATGTCAGTCTTCAAGAACAGGGATGATCAGTGAATGTCAGTCATCAAGAACAGGGATGATCAGTGAATGTCAGTCCTCAAGAAAAGGGTTGATCAGTAAATGTCAGTCATCAAGAACAGGGATGATCGGCGAATGTCAGCCATCAAGAACAGGAATGATCAGTGAATGTCAGTCTTCAAGAACAGGGTTGATCAGAGAATGTCCGTCATCAAGAACAGGGATGATCTGTGAATGTCAGTCATCAAGAACAGGGATGATCAGTGAATGTCAGTCATCAAGAACAGGGAAAATCAGTGAATGTCAGCCATCAAGTTCAGGGATGATCAGTGAATGTAAGCCATCAAGAACAGGGATGATCGGTGAATGTCAATCATCAAGAATAGGGATGATCAGTGAATGTCAGTCATCAAGCTGAGGGATGATCAGTGAATGTCAGTAATGAAGCTCAGAGATGATCAGTGAATGTCCGTCATCAAGAACAGGGATGAACGGTGAATGTCAGTCATCAAGAACAGGGATGATAAGAGAATGTCCGTCATCAAGAACAGGGATGATCTCTGAATGTCAGTCATCAATATCAGGGAAAATCAGCGAATGTCAGCCATCAAGCTCAGGGATGATCAGTGAATGTCAGTCATCAAGAACAGGGATGATTAGTGAAGGTCAGTCATCAAGAACAGGGATGATCGGTGAATGTCAGTCATCAAGAACAAAGATGATCGGTGAATGTCAGTCATCAAGAACAGGGATGATCGGTGAATGTCAGTCATCAAGAACAGGGATGATCAGTGAATGTCAGTCATCAAGAACAGGGATGATCGGTGAATGTCAGTCATCAAGAACAGGGATGATCGGTGAATGTCAGTCATCAAGAACAGGGATTATCGGTGAATGTCAGTCGTCAAGAACAGTGATGATCGGTGAATGTCAGTCATCAAGAACAGGGATGATCAGTGAATGTCAGTCATCAAGAACAGGGATGATCAGTGAATGTCAGTCATCAAGCTCAGGGACGATCAGTGAATGTCAGTCATCAAGAACAGGGATGATCGGCGAATGTCAGTCATCAAGAACAGGGATGATCAGTGAATGTCAATCCTCAAGAAAAGGGTTGATCAGTAAATGTCAGTCATCAAGAACAGGGATGATTGGCGAATGTCAGTCATCAAGAACAGGGATGATCAGTGAATGTCAGTCATCAAGAACAGGAATGATCAGTGAATGTCAGTCTTCAAGAACAGGGATGATCAGTGAATGTCAGTCATCAAGAACAGGGATGATCGGCGAATGTCAGTCATCAAGAACAGGGATGATTAGTGAATGTCAGTCATCAAGAACAGGGATGATCGGTGAATGTCAGTCATCAAGAACAAAGATGATCGGTGAATGACAGTCATCAAGAACAGGGATGATCGGTGAATGTCAGTTATCAAGTACAGGGATGATCGGTGAATGTTAGTAATCAAGAACAGGGATGATCAGTGAATGTCAGTCATCAAGAACAGGGATGATCGGTGAATGTCAGTCATCAAGAACAGGGATGATCAGTGAATGTCAGTCATCAAGAACAGGGATGATCGGGGAATGTCAGTCATCAAGAACAGGGATGATCTGTGAATGTCAGTCATCAAGAACAGGGATGATCAGTGAATGACAGTCATCAAGAACAGCGATGATCAGTGAATATCAGTCATCAAGCTCAGGGATGATCAGTGAATGTCAGGCTCCAAGAACAGGGATGATCAGTGAATGTCAGTCATCAAGAACAGGGATGATCAGTGAATGTCAGGCTCCAAGAACAGGGATGATCAGTGAATGTCAGTCATCAAGAACAGGGATGATCGGTGAATGTCAGTCATCAAGAACAGGGATGATCAGAGAATGTCCGTCATCAAGAACAGGGATGATCTGTGAAAGTCGGTCATCAAGAACAGGGATGATCAGTGAATGTTAGTCATCAAGAACAGGGAAAATCAGTGAATGTCAGCCATCAAGCTCAGGGATGATCAGTGAATGTCAGCCATCAAGAACAGGGATGATTGGTGAATGTCAGTCATCAAGAATAGGGATGATCAGTGAATGTCAGTCATCAAGCTCAGGGATGATCAGTGAATGTCAGTAATCAAGCTCAGAGATGATCAGTGAATGTCCGTCATCAAGAACAGGGATGATCAGTGAATGTCAGTCATCAAGAACAGGGATGATCGGTGAATGTCAATCATCAAGAACAGGAATGATCAGTGAATGTCAGTCATCAAGTACAGGGATGATCTGTGAATGTCAGTCATCAAGAACAGCGATGATCAGTGAATGTCAGTCATCAAGCTCAGGGATGATCAGTGAATGTCAGGCTCCAAGAACAGGGATGATCAGTGAATGTCAGTCATCAAGAACAGGGATGATCGGTGAATGTCAGTCATCAAGAACAGGGATGATCAGTGAATGTCAGTCATCAAGAACAGCGATGATCAGTGAATGACAGTCATCAAGAACAGCGATGATCAGTGAATGTCAGTCATCAAGCTCAGGGATGATCAGTGAATGTCAGGCTCCAAGAACAGGGATGATCAGTGAATGTCAGTCATCAAGAACAGGGATGATCGGTGAATGTCAGTCATCAAGAACAGGGATGATCAGAGAATGTCCGTCATCAAGAACAGGGATGATCAGTGAATGTCAGCCATCAAGAACAGGGATGATTGGTGAATGTCAGTCATCAAGAATAGGGATGATCAGTGAATGTCAGTCATCAAGCTCAGGGATGATCAGTGAATGCCGGTAATCAAGCTCAGAGATGATCAGTGAATGTCCGTCATCAAGAACAGGGATGATCAGCGAATGTCCGTCATCAAGAACAGGGATGATCGCTGAATGTCAGTCATCAAGAACAGGGATGATCAGAGAATGTCCGTCATCAAGAACAGGGATGATCAGTGAATGTCAGTGATCAAGAACAGGGATGATCAGTGAATGTCAGTCATCAAGTACAGGGATGATCGGTGAATGTCAGTCATCAAGAACAGGGATGATCAGTGAATGTCCGTCATCAAGGACAGGGATGATTGGTGAATGTCAGTCATCAAGAACAGGGATGATCAGAGAATGTCCGTCATCAAGAACAGGGATGATCTGTGAATGTCAGTCATCAAGAACAGGGTTGATCAGTGAATGTCAGTCATCAAGAACAGGGAAAATCAGTGAATGTCAGCCATCAAGCTCTGGGATGATCAGAATGTCAGTCATCAAGAACAGGGATGATCAGTGAATGTCAGTCATCAAGCTCAGGGATGATCAGTGAATGTCAGCCATCAAGAACAGGGATGATTGGTGAATGTCAGTCATCAAGAATAGGGATGATCAGTGAATGTCAGTCATCAAGCTCAGGGATGATCAGTGAATATCAGTAATCAAGCTCAGAGATGATCAGTGAATGTCCGTCATCAAGAACAGGGATGATCAGCGAATGTCCGTCATCAAGAACAGGGATGATCGGTGAATGTCAGTCATCAAGAACAGGGATGATCAGAGAATGTCCGTCATCAAGAACAGGGATGATCAGTGAATGTCAGTAATCAAGAACAGGGATGATCAGTGAATGCCAGTCATCAAGAACAGGGATGATCAGTGAATGTCAGTGATCAAGAACAGGGATGATCAGTGAATGTCAGTCATCAAGAACTGGGATGATCAGTGAATGTCAGTCATCAAGAACAGGGATGATCAGTGCATGTCAGTCATCAAGAACAGGGATGATCAGTGAATATCAGTCATCAAGAACAGGGATGATCAGTGAATGTCAGTCATCAAGAACAGGGATGATCAGTGAATGTCAGTCATCAAGAACAGGGATGATCAGTGAATGTCAGTCTTCAAGAACAGGGATGATCAGTGCATGTCAGTCATCAAGAACAGGGATGATCAGTGAATATCAGTCATCAAGAACAGGGATGATCAGTGAATGTCAGTCATCAAGAACAGGGATGATCAGTGCATGTCAGTCATCAAGAACAGGGATGATCAGAGAATGTCCGTCATCAAGAACAGGGATGATCATTGAATGTCAGTGATCAAGAACAGGGATGATCAGTGAATGTCCGTCATCAAGAATAGGAATGATCAGCGAATGTCCGTCATCAAGAACAGGGATGATCAGTGAATGTCAGTCAACAAGAACAGGGATGATCAGTGCATGTCAGTCATCAACAACAGGGATGATCAGTGAATGTCTGTCATCAAGAACAGGGATGATCAGTGAATGTCAGTCATCAAGAACAGGGATGATCAGTTAATGTCAGTCCTCAAGAAAAGGGTTGATAAGTAAATGTCGTTCATCAAGAACAGGGATGATCGGCGAATGTCAGTCATCAAGAACAGGAATGATCTGTGAATGTCAGTCTTCAAGAACAGGGATGATCAGTGAATGTCAGTCATCAAGAACAGGGATGATGAGTGAATGTCAGTCATCAAGAACAGGGATGATCGGCGAACGTCAGTCATCAAGAACAGGGATGATAAGTGAATGTCAGTCATCAAGAACAGGGATGATCAGTGAATGTCAGTCATCAAGAACTGGGTTGATCAGTGAATGTCAGTCATCAAGAACAGGAATGATCAGTGAATGTCAGTCTTCAAGAACAGGGATGATCAGTGAATGTCAGTCATCAAGAACAGGGACGATCAGTGAATGTCAGTCATCAAGCTCAGGGATGTTCAGTGAATGTCAGCCATCAAGAACAGGGATGATCGGTGAATGTCAGTCATCAAGAATAGGGATGATCAGTGAATGTCAGTCATCAAGAATAGGGATGATCAGTGAATGTCAGTCATCAAGCTCAGGGATGATCAGTGAATGTCAGTAATCAAGCTCAGAGATGATCAGTGAATGTCCGTCATCAAGAACAGGAATGATCAGCGAATGTCCGTCATCAAGAACAGGGATGATCAGTGAATGTCAGTCAACAAGAACAGGGATGATCAGTGCATGTCAGTCATCAACAACAGGGATGATCAGTGAATGTCAGTCATCAAGAACAGGGATGATCAGGGAATGTTAGTCCTCAAGAAAAGGGTTGATCAGTAAATGTCGTTCATCAAGAACAGGGATGATCGGCGAATGTCAGTAATCAAGAACAGGAATGATCAGTGAATGTCAGTCTTCAAGAACAGGGATGATCAGTGAATGTCAGTCATCAACAACTGGGATGATGAGTGAATGTCAGTCATCAAGAACAGGGATGATCGGCGAATGTCAGTCATCAAGAACAGGGATGATTAGTGAATGTCAGTCATCAAGAACAGGGATGATCAGTGAATGTCAGTCATCAAGAACTGGGTTGATCAGTGAATGTCAGTCATCAAGAACAGGAATGATCAGTGAATGTCAGTCTTCAAGAACAGGGATGATCAGTGAATGTCAGTCATCAAGAACAGGGATGATCAGTGAATGTCAGTCAACAAGAACAGGGATGATCAGTGCATGTGAGTCATCAAGAACAGGGATGATCAGTGAATGTCACCCATTAAGAACAGGGATGATCAGTGAATGTCAGTCATCAAGAACAGGGATGATCAATGAATGGCAGTCCTCAAGAAAAGGGTTGATCAGTAAATGTCAGTCATCAAGAACAGGGATGAATAGCGAATGTCAGTCATCAAGAACAGGGATGATCAGTGAATGTCAGTCATCAAGAACAGGAATGATCAGTGAATGTAAGTCTTCAAGAACAGGGATGATCAGTGAATGTCAGTCATCAAGAACAGGGATGATCAGTGAATGTCAGTCCTCAAGAAAAGGGTTGATCAGTAAATGTCAGTCATCAAGAACAGGGATGATTGGCGAATGTCAGTCATCAAGAACAGGGATGATCAGTGAATGTCAGTCATCAAGAACAGGAATGATCAGTGAATGTCAGTCTTCAAGAACAGGGATGATCAGTGAATGTCAGTCATCAAGAACAGGGATGATCGGCGAATGTCAGTCATCAAGAACAGGGATGATTAGTGAATGTCAGTCATCAAGAACAGGGATGATCGGTGAATGTCAGTCATCAAGAACAAAGATGATCGGTGAATGACAGTCATCAAGAACAGGGATGATCGGTGAATGTCAGTTATCAAGAACAGGGATGACCGGTGAATGTCAGTAATCAAGAACAGGGATGATCAGTGAATGTCAGTCATCAAGAACAGGGATGATCGGTGAATGTCAGTCATCAAGAACAGGGATGATCAGTGAATGTCAGTCATCAAGAACAGGGATGATCGGTGAATGTCAGTCATCAAGAACAGGGATGATCGGTGAATGTCAGTCATCAAGAACAGGGATTATCGGTGAATGTCAGTCGTCAAGAACAGTGATGATCGGTGAATGTCAGTCATCAAGAACAGGGATGATCAGTGAATGTCAGTCATCAAGAACAGGGATGATAACTGAATGTCAGTCATCAAGCTCAGGGACGATCAGTGAATGTCAGTCATCAAGAACAGGGATGATCGGCGAATGTCAGTCATCAAGAACAGGGATGATCAGTGAATGTCAATCCTCAAGAAAAGGGTTGATCAGTAAATGTCAGTCATCAAGAACAGGGATGATTGGCGAATGTCAGTCATCAAGAACAGGGATGATCAGTGAATGTCAGTCATCAAGAACAGGAATGATCAGTGAATGTCAGTCTTCAAGAACAGGGATGATCAGTGAATGTCAGTCATCAAGAACAGGGATGATCGGCGAATGTCAGTCATCAAGAACAGGGATGATTAGTGAATGTCAGTCATCAAGAACAGGGATGATCGGTGAATGTCAGTCAACAAGAACAAAGATGATCGGTGAATGACAGTCATCAAGAACAGGGATGATCGGTGATTGTCAGTTATCAAGAACAGGGATGATCGGTGAATGTCAGTAATCAAGAACAGGGATGATCAGTGAATGTCAGTCATCAAGAACAGGGATGATCGGTGAATGTCAGTCATCAAGAACAGGGATGATCAGTGAATGTCAGTCATCAAGAACAGGGATGATCGGGGAATGTCAGTCATCAAGAACAGGGATGATCTGTGAATGTCAGTCATCAAGAACAGGGATGATCAGTGAATGACAGTCATCAAGAACAGCGATGATCAGTGAATGTCAGTCATCAAGCTCAGGGATGATCAGTGAATGTCAGGCTCCAAGAACAGGGATGATCAGTGAATGTCAGTCATCAAGAACAGGGATGATCGGTGAATGTCAGTCATCAAGAACAGGGATGATCAGTGAATGTCAGTCATCAAGAACAGGGATGATCAGTGAATGTCAGTCATCAAGCTCAGGGATGATCAGTGAATGTCAGGCTCCAAGAACAGGGAAGATCAGTGAATGTCAGTCATCAAGAACAGGGATGATCGGTGAATGTCAGTCATCAAGAACAGGGATGATCAGAGAATGTCCGTCATCAAGAACAGGGATGATCTGTGAAAGTCGGTCATCAAGAACAGGGATGATCAGTGAATTTTAGTCATCATGAACAGGGAAAATCAGTGAATGTCAGCCATCAAGCTCAGGGATGATAAGTGAATGTCAGCCATTAAGAACAGGGATGATTGGTGAATGTCAGTCATCAAGAATAGGGATGATCAGTGAATGTCAGTCATCAAGCTCAGGGATGATCAGTGAATGTCAGTAATCAAGCTCAGAGATGATCAGTGAATGTCCGTCATCAAGGACAGGGATGATCAGCGAATGTCCGTCATCAAGAACAGGGATGATCGGTGAATGTCAGTCATCAAGAACAGGGATGATCAGAGAATGTCCGTCATTAAGAACAGGGATGATCAGTGAATGTCAGTGATCAAGAACAGGGATGATCAGTGAATGTCAGTCATCAAGAACAGGGATGATCGGTGAATGTCAGTCATCAAGAACAAAGATGATCGGTGAATGACAGTCATCAAGAACAGGGATGATCGGTGAATGTCAGTTATCAAGAACAGGGATGATCGGTGAATGTCAGTAATCAAGAACAGAGATGATCAGTGAATGTCAGTCATCAAGAACAGGGATGATCGGTGAATGTCAGTCATCAAGAACAGGGATGATCAGTGAATGTCAGTCATCAAGAACAGGGATGATCGGTGAATGTCAGTCATCAAGAACAGGGATGATCGTGAATGTCAGTCATCAAGAACAGGGATTATCAGTGAATGTCAGTCGTCAAGAACAGTGATGATCGGTGAATGTCAGTCATCAAGAACAGGGATGATCAGTGAATGTCAGTCATCAAGAACAGGGATGATCAGTGAATGTCAGTCATCAAGCTCAGGGACGATCAGTGAATGTCAGTCATCAAGAACAGGGATGATCGGCGAATGTCAGTCATCAAGAACAGGGATTATCAGTGAATGTCAATCCTCAAGAAAAGGGTTGATCAGTAAATGTCAGTCATCAAGAACAGGGATGATTGGCGAATGTCAGTCATCAAGAACAGGGATGATCAGTGAATGTCAGTCATCAAGAACAGGAATGATCAGTGAATGTCAGTCTTCAAGAACAGGGATGATCAGTGAATGTCAGTCATCAAGAACAGGGATGATCGGCGAATGTCAGTCATCAAGAACAGGGATGATTAGTGAATGTCAGTCATCAAGAACAGGGATGATCGGTGAATGTCAGTCATCAAGAACAAAGATGATCTGTGAATGACAGTCATCAAGAACAGGGATGATCGGTGAATGTCAGTTATCAAGAACAGGGATGATCGGTGAATGTCAGTAATCAAGAACAGGGATGATCAGTGAATGTCAGTCATCAAGAACAGGGATGATCGGTGAATGTCAGTCATCAAGAACAGGGATGATCAGTGAATGTCAGTCATCAAGAACAGGGATGATCGGGGAATGTCAGTCATCAAGAACAGGGATGATCGGTGAATGTCAGTCATCAAGAACAGGGATGATCGGTGAATGTCAGTCATCAAGAACAGGGATGATCGGTGAATGTCAGTCATCAAGAACAGGGATGATCTGTGAATGTCAGTCATCAAGAACAGGGATGATCAGTGAATGACAGTCATCAAGAACAGCGATGATCAGTGAATGTCAGTCATCAAGCTCAGGGATGATCAGTGAATGTCAGGCTCCAAGAACTGGGATGATCAGTGAATGTCAGTCATCAAGAACAGGGATGATCGGTGAATGTCAGTCATCAAGAACAGGGATGATCAGTGAATTTTAGTCATCAAGAACAGGGAAAATCAGTGAATGTCAGCCATCAAGCTCAGGGATGATCAGTGAATGTCAGCCATCAAGAACAGGGATGATTGGTGAATGTCAGTCATCAATAATAGGGATGATCAGTGAATGTCAGTCATCAAGCTCAGGGATGATCAGTGAATGTCAGTAATCCACCTCAGAGATGATCAGTGAATGTCCGTCATCAAGAACAGGGATTATCAGCGAATGTCCGTCATCAAGAACAGGGATGATCGGTGAATGTCAGTCATCAAGAACAGGGATGATCAGAGAATGTCCGTCATCAAGAACAGGGATGATCAGTGAATGTCAGTGATCAAGAACAGGGATGATCAGTGAATGTCAGTCATCAAGAACACGGATGATCGGTGAATGTCAGTCATCAAGAACAGGGATGATCAGTGAATGTCCGTCATCAAGGACAGGGATGATCGGTGAATGTCAGTCATCAAGAACAGGGATGATCAGAGAATGTCCGTCATCAAGAACAGGGATGATCTGTGAATGTCAGTCATCAAGAACAGGGTTGATCAGTGAATGTCAGTCATTAAGAACAGGGAAAATCAGTGAATGTCAGCCATCAAGCTCAGGGATGATCAGTGAATGTCAGTCATCAAGAACAGGGATGATCAGTGAATGTCAGTCATCAAGCTCAGGGATGATCAGTGAATGTCAGCCATCAAGAACAGGGATGATCGGTGAATGTCAGTCATCAAGAATAGGGATGATCAGTGAATGTCAGTCATCAAGCTCAGGGATGATCAGTGAATATCAGTAATCAAGCTCAGAGATGATCAGTGAATGTCCGTCATCAAGAACAGGGATGATCAGCGAATGTCCGTCATCAAGAACAGCGATGATCGGTGAATGTCAGTCATCAAGAACAGGGATGATCAGAGAATGTCCGTCAGCAAGAACAGGGATGATCAGTGAATGCCAGTCATCAAGAACTGGGATGATCAGTGAATGTCAGTCATCAAGAACAGGGATGATCAGTGAATGTCAGTCATAAGAACTGGGATGATCAGTGAATGTCAGCCATCAAGAACAGGGATGATCAGTGCATGTCAGTCATCAAGAACAGGGATGATCAGTGAATATCAGTCATCAAGAACAGGGATGATCAGTGAATGTCAGTCATCAAGAACAGGGATGATCAGTGAATGTCAGTGATCAAGCTCATGGATGATCAGTGAATCATATCATAGATTATCATAGAATTTACATTGCAGAAGGAGGCCATTCAGCCCATCGAGTCTGCACCGGCTCTTGGAAAGAGCACCCTACCCAAGGCCAACACCACCACCACATCCCCATAACCCAGTAACCCCACCCAACACTAAGGGAAATTTTGGACACTAAGGGCAATTTATCATGGCCAATCGACCTAACCCGCACATCTTTGGACTGTGGGAGAAATACGGAGCAACCGGAGGAAACCCACGCACACACGGGGAGGATGTGCAGACTCCGCACAGACAGTGACCCAAGCCGGAATCGAACCTGGGACCCTGGAGCTGTGAAGCAATTGTGCTATCCACAAGGCTACCGTGCTGCCCTCATCAGTCATCAAGAACAGGGAAAATCAGTGCATGTCAGCCATCAAGCTCAGGGATGATCAGTGAATGTCAGTCATCAAGAACAGGGATGATCAGTGAATGTCAGTCATCAAGCTCAGGGATGATCAGTGAATGTCAGCCATCAAGAACAGGGATGATCGGTGAATGTCAGTCATCAAGAATAGGGATGATCAGTGAATGTCAGTCATCAAGCTCAGGGATGATCAGTGAATATCAGTAATCAAGCTCAGAGATGATCAGTGAATGTCCGTCATCAAGAACAGGGATGACCAGCGAATGTCCGTCATCAAGAACAGGGATGATCGGTGAATGTCAGTCATCAAGAACAGGGATGATCAGAGAATGTCCGTCATCAAGAACAGGGATGATCAGTGAATGTCAGTCATCAAGAACAGGGATGATCAGTGAATGTCAGTCATCAAGAACAGGGATGATCAGTGAATGTCAGTCATCAAGAACAGGGATGATCAGTGAATGTCAGTCATCAAGAACAGGGATGATCAGTGAATGTCAGGCATCAAGAACAGGGATGATCAGTGCATGTCAGTCATCAAGAACAGGGATGATTAGTGAATATCAGTCATCAAGAACAGGGATGATCAGTGAATGTCAGTCATCAAGAACAGGGATGATCAGTGCATGTCGGTCATCAAGAACTGGGATGATCAGAGAATGTCCGTCATCAAGAACAGGGATGATCAGTGAATGTCAGTGATCAAGAACAGGGATGATCAGTGAATGTCAATCATCAAGAACAGGGATGATTAGTGAATGTCAGTCATCAAGAACAGGGATGATCGGTGAATGTCAGTCATCAAGAACAGGGATGATCAGTGAATGTCAGTCATCAAGAACAGGGAAGATCAGTGAATGTCAGTCATCAAGTGCAGGGATGATCAGTGAATGTCGGTCATCAAGAACAGGGATGGTCCCGTGTGGAGTTTGGACATTCGCCTCCTCTTTGCTTGGGTTTCGCCCCCACAATCCAAAGATGTGCAAGGTTGGTGGATTGAACATGCTAAATTGCCCCTTAATTGGAAAAAATTAATTGGGTACACTAAATTTATGAAAAAAAAAGAACAGGGATGATCAGTGAATGTCAGTCATGAAGGTCAGGGATGATCAGTGACGGTTAGCCAAGAAACACAGCAGTTGTGATAGATGAAAGTTAGTCATCAAGCAGAGCAGTGATATGTTAACTGGACTTGCCACAAGTAAAGACGTGATCAACAGAGTCTAGGATGACATCAAGATTACTAATGAGAGAAGGTGGGTGATCAGGCAGGAAAGATTAAGATTCATCAAGTCTTGAAGCCTAGAAGGCGTGAATGAAGGTTCATCAATAGATAAGCTGAAGCAATGGCAGAGTCAAAGTCAGAGTAAGACACTGGCGGTGTTAGGAGGCGATCTTGGTAATGTTGTGTAAAAAGTGGCTGGAAAATTCATCACAGGGTCGGTCAAATCTGGCAGCAATGTTGCAAACAGTCTGAAGCTAAGGAATGGGATGGGCAAGGTGGCTAGGGAACAGATAAATATCACATGCCTCCTTGAATTATGGGAGTTTTGTGAGGGCCACGAAGAATCCAGCACAAGTTTTAAGGATACAAAGTGATAACATTTATTTACAATAACATATATATATAAAACAGCAGCAGTAACTTCCCTTGCTGCACACTTCTTCCTGCTGGTTCCTAAACTGGCCACTTTATTTATACTAGGAGTTTACTAATGGTTTCTCCGCCCCCTCATTGGGGAAGCTCATACTCCCACAGGATTGTGGGATTGTCATTAGTCCCCAGCCAATGGTAAGTAGGCAGGTTATAACATCCCTCCCCCCAAAGTCCAAGGAATCCACCGAAGAACCTGGCGAAGGAGGGCGTCGGATTCGTTTTGCCGCAGGCCGGACACCATTTGCACCCGGCGCTGGATCAGGCGGCTTGTAACGAGACGGAGACCGGCGCTTCCGTGATGAACAGCGCAACGGTTGTACATCCATGGCCCGTGGACCCGAGGATTCCCCCTCTGATGCATCCTGTGTCTCCATCTCAGAGACAGAGTCTGCTGCCTCCGTCATGTCAGCATCTCTATCTCCATTCGGTTCTGTAACGACCTGCGCAGGCTTCGAGTGAGGCACCAGTGGAAGATTATGAGGACTACCTTCCCTTGTCTCTGGTCTCTGCGGCTGTAGAAATGAGGTCCCGGGGCGGGGAATCTTTTGAGGGGATAGTCTTCTGGACCGAACGTGGTCTACATGTTTGCACTGGAGACGACCCTGGGCTTGCACCTGGTAAGATATAGGGCCCGTTTGGCGAAGGATTACACCAGGAACCCAGTGGGCACCACCATCAAAATTCCGAACGAACACTGGGTCACCGGGCGCAAACTGCTGAATCGGCCGATGCCGAGAAAATCCCTGTCCCTGCCGTTCTTGTGTGCGGCGTACGTTTGCGCCAATGTCCGGGAAAAGCATACTAAGGCGGGTGCGAAGTCTCCAGCCCATTAGGAGTTCTGCGGGAGCTACCCCAGTCACCGCATGGGGGGGTGGTCCTATACGTAAACAAAAAGCGAGCCAGTCTCGTGTCCATTTATCCGGAAGACTGCTTCTTTAGGCCTCTTTTGAATGTCTGTACAGCGCGCTCTGCCAACCCCATTTGAAGCCGGGTGGTAAGGGGCAGTGCGGATATGGCGTATGCTGTTCATCTTCGTGAACCTCGCAAACTCCTCACTCGTGAATGGAGTGCCGTTATCCATGACCAGCACCTTGGGGAGGCCATGCGTACTAAACGACAAACGCATCTTTTCAATTGTTGCGCAGGACGTTGTCCCCTGCATCTTATGCACCTCTAGCCATTTAGACTGGGCGTCAATTAATAGAAAGAACATAGATCCTTGAAAAGGGTCTGCGAAATCTGCATGCAAGCGTGCCCAAGGCCGCCCTGGCCATTCCCAGTGATGTAGGGGCACGGCCGGCGGAAGCTTCTGATGCTCCTGGCAAATGGAGCAGTTTTGGGCCACCTTCTCAATGTCGGTGTCGAGGCCTGGCCACCAGACATAACTCCGGGCCAACATTTTCATTTTGGTCACACCTGGATGCCCATTGTGCAAGTCTGTTAGTATCAGCTCCTGGCCTTTTTCCGGGACAATCACACGCGTCCCCCACAAGAGGATGCCGTCTTCCACGCTGAATTCTGACAGCTTCGAGGAAAATGCCCGCAACTCGCCTGGGAGCTGTCTATGCTGCCCACCACACAGGACTAGGTGTCGAATCTTTGACTGGACTGGCTCCGTCTGGGTCCACTCACGGATCTGTGATGCTGTGACAGGCAAGGTGTCCATAAAATTTAGGGTTGCAACCACCTCACCGGTTGTGGGGGTCGACGTGGGGCCGGTCGATAAAGGCAATCGGCTCAGTGCGTCGGCATTTGCGATCTGCGTACCTGGTTTGTGCTCCAGAGAATACTCGTATGCAGCAAGCAACAAAGCCCAGCGCTGGATCCGTGCGGAAGCAATGGGCGGTATTGGCTTATCCTCTCTGAAAAGTCCCAGCAGAGGCTTATGATCAGTCACGATAGTGAAATGGCGGCCATACACGTACTGGTGGAAGCGTTTCACCGCAAAAACCACTGCCAGGTCCTCCTTCTCGATCTGCGCGTACTTTTTCTCCACTGCAGTCAATGTGCGGGAAGCGAAAGCTATCGGTCGCTCGGCCCCGTTCTCCATCTTGTGGGACAGGATTACCCCAATACCATATGGGGATGCATCACTTGTGACAAGCAAAGGCTTTCCAGGATCATAGTGGATTAGTAACCCAGACGACGACAATTGTTGCTTTACCCGCCGGAAAGCGGTTTCTTGCGGCTGACCCCAAACCCAGGTGTGATTTTTCTTCAGCAGAAGGTGCAAAGGGGCCAGCGTAGTTGCCAGGTTGGGGAGGAACTTCCCGTAATCGTTTACGAGACCGAGAAAAGAACGAAGATGCGAAGTGTCAGTCGGGGCGGGGGCCTGTTGAATTGCACGCACCTTCTCTGCGATGGGGTGCAAACCTTTGCGATCCACCCGATAACCTCGGTAGACTACTTCCTTTGCCTGAAATGCGCACTTTTGCGACGTAAACGGACTCCAGCCTCCGAAAGGCGTCTAAGGACAGCCTCCAGATTTTCCAAATGTTCCTGCTCCGATGTCCCTGTAATCAAAACGTCATCTAGGTAGACAGCCACACGTGGTAAAACTCTCAAAATGCCCTCCATATCACGTTGAAAAATTGCGCAGGCAGAGGATACTCCAAAGGGCAACCGTGTATATTCATACAGGCCCCGGTGTGTATTAATCGTTACATATGGTCGGGAGGCAGGGTCCAGCTCCAACTGCAGGTAGGCGTGACTCATATCTAATTTTGTGAACGAGAGTCCACCTGCAAGCTTCGCGTAGAGATCCTCTATGCAAGGCATTGGATATCGATCGCGTCGGGAAGCCGTATTCACTGTAAGTTTATAGTCGCCACACAAGCAAACTGTGGCATCTGGCTTCATTACAGGTACAATTGGTGCTGCCCAGTCAGCAAAGCGGACGGGCCTGATAATACCCAAACTCTCCAAACGAGTGAGCTCCCCTTCTACCTTCTCGTGCAAGGCGTAAGGCACCGGGCGAGCCCGGAAATAGCGCGGCGTGGCTCCTGGTTCGACTTGGATACGGGCTACGGCCCCTTTTATTTTCCCCAAACCAGGGTGCAATACATCTGCGTATCGTCCTAGCACCTCAGTCAACCCTCCAGAAACTGTTTGGAGGATGTGCTGCCATTGCAACCGCAAATGGCACAACCAGTCCCGACCAACAGGCTGGGCCCATGGCCGCGCACCACGATAAGTGGGAAATGCCCCTCCTGGCGTCCATAAACACCAGGGGTCATTGTAGTTCCTGCAATGTCCAGTGGTTCCCCTGTGTAGGTGGCCAACCTGACCTGTGAGTCGGTTAATGTAAGGGTCTGTATACCCTGCTTGATGCGGTCGAATGTCCTCTGGGCGATCACGGAGACCGCTGCACCAGTGTCCAACTCCATCTCAAGCGGGTGGCCATTGACCCGTACTGTCACCTTAATGGGGGCCACACAGGGAGCTGCCACACAATGCAACTGCAGGCAGTCATCCTCCGTCTCCACGTCCTCAGTAGTAGTTGCCGCAGGTTCATCCACATGGAAGGTACGGCCCCTGGGCTGGTCCCAGTTTCGATCGGAATGACGGCGGCGCCCCCAGGACCGCTGTCCGCGACGGGGTCGGCGCCTACAAGTCTGACACGGACATGGCTCCTCATCCATTGGTCCTGGAGAAGGCTCCCTTCGGGGAGGAATGTCCGACGGCCACTGGCGTCGGTCCGGACGTTGCCTCGCCCAAGGTACTGCAGGAGTGCGGGGGGACGTTTTTGGACGGAAAGGGTTGCGCCCCAAGGCATGCACTTCCATTCCCTGTAGCTCCTGCACTCCTCGTTCTGCGCTCTCTCGGGACAATACTATTTGAATGGCCTGTTGAAAAGTCAATGTTGGCTCAGCTAACAACTTTCTCTGGGTGGCCGCATTGTTAATACCACAAACCAAACGGTTGCGTAACATTTCTGACAAGGTCTCACCATAGTCACAGTACTCCGCAATCCTGCGTAGCCTGGATAGAAAATCGGCAAGGGATTCTCCAGGGGTCCTCTCAGCAGTATTAAACCGGTAACGCTGGACTATCGTGGATGGGGTTGGGTTAAAATATTGCCCCACTATATTCACAAGTTCATCAAACGTTTTGGTGTCTGGCACAGCTGGGTACGTAAGGCTCCTAATCACCCCCAAACGTATGCAGGCCGTAGGCAGTGAGCAATATGACCACCTGGTGCTCGTTTTCGGTGATATTGTTTGCCCGGAAATAGTAACACATCCGTTGTGTGTACTGGTTCCAGCTTTCCAGCGCAGCATCAAAAACATCCAAACGTCCGTACAGAGGCATGGTATAATAGAAAACAACTTTCAACCTGTATCCAACAAAAATCCAGGGAGGTGGCTTCAGCAGTGTAGACAGCTATTCACTTTAACCTTCGTCGCCAGTTTTGTGAGGGCCACGAAGAATCCAGCACGAGTTTTAAGGATACAAAGAAATAACATTTATTTACAATAACATGTATATATAACAGCAGCAGCAACTTCCCTTGCTGCACACTTCTTCCTGCTGGTTCCTAAACTGGCCAGCTTTATTTATACTAGGAGTTTACTAATGGTTTCTCCGTCCCCCTCATTGGGGAAGCTCATACTCCCACAGGATTGGCGGATTGTCATTAGTCCCCAGCCAATGGTAAGTAGGCAGGTTATAACAGGGAGATAGATGGAGATAGTTGGAGAGAGTGGGAGAGAGCAAGGCAGAGTAGTTGTGAGGTAGTTGAACTAACAGTATAGGTAATAGTGTAGATGTGTAGTGTAATCTTTACTGAACTAATTCCTGAGTAATATGTTCAAATCTAATTCTGTGTAGTGCAATAAATTAGCTTGTTTATACAACACAGCTCTACAACCTTCACTATCCTGAAAGAAGTAAAACAAAGAACACAACATTCCCTTTTTTGTTAAAGCCCACACTCTAGCCCGAGTTATACAATTCACCAGGACCCTGTCCCAGTGTGTTTAGGTGATGACCATTCCAATGCCATGGCTCCTGTTTTTTCCAGGACTGGTATCAATATCCCATGAATCAAAACCCATTTCTCCCAGGTCAATCTTTGAGTCACACATTCAACTCTCTGATCTTATTTCCCCTATTTTCTTGTGGCTCAGGTAATAATTCAGAAATTCATAACTTTGTGGTTTTGCCTTTTAATTTAGCCCTTGGCAGAATTTCTTTCCTAGCCCTACCTTTGTTACTGGTACCCACATGGACAATGACAACTGGATCTTTCTCCACCCATTCCAAATTCCTCTCTAGCACTGAGGAGGTTTTCTTAAACCTCTCACCAGGTAGATAACACATCTTTCAGGACTCACACTCTCAGCTCCAAAGAACAGGATCCATTCCCCCATCTGTACTCCCCCACAGCAACTAATGTACTTTTACCTCTCACAAATTGATTGGTGTCCTGCACCACAGTGTTGTGGTCAATTTTCTCACCCTGCTTTCAGTCCCTACTTTCATCCATACAGGCTGCAGAACCTCAGACCAGTTGGACGCATGCAAGGTCTGAGGTTCATCCAACACTGCCTTCTGGATTCCCACATCTGCTTCACTCTCAGTCATAGCCTCCTGTCCCTGACCATGGCCCAAATTCAAAGTACCTGACCGACGGAGTGCGACAAATTATCCAGATAACTTTCCCATGATGCATCACAATGTCTGAAGCTCATCAATTCTGAAGCACAATTCCTCAAGACACAGGCACACCTACTGCAGATGTGATTGTCGTGGATCAACTAGGTGTTCACCTTCGCCCACACACTACAGCTGCTCACACATCGGCAGCCATGCCCCCTTAATTGTTTTATTTAATAAATTAGCTTTACACAAATTATCACTGAATGATTATCTGTCATTATCTATCACACTCGAAGGGTGATACAAGACGCACCTCTCTCCATATAAAACATATTGATTATGGGCAGGAAGAGAGAAAATACATTCATTCCAGGGCATTGAGTGAAGTTTCAAACTTACACACTGTCTCGAGCTGCACTGAATCATGGGCATTTGACTTCCAGGTGGGGTATCAACTACACCTTCTTGTCCCTCACTATCTTCCTGTCCCTCACTATCTGCCTGTCCCTCGCTATCTGCCCATCCCCCAAAATTCTCAACTCCCTGGTTTATCAAAACTATCCGTAACAGTGAGGTGCAATAAACATTTTCCAGTGTACCTCACTGCCAGTATAACACTAATAATCTATATTGTCACAGGTAGGCTTACATTGACACAGCAATTAAGTTACTGTGAAAAGCCACGAGCTGTCACATTCCGGCGCCTGTTTGGGTACATGGAGGGTGAATTCTGAATGTCCAATTCACTTAACAGCACTTAATGTCCAAGTCACTTAACAAGTCTTTCGTGACTTGTGGGGGGAAACCGGAGCACCCGGAGAAAACCCATGCAGACACGGAGAACGTGCAGACTCCGCACAGTGACCCAAGTAGAGAATCGAACCTGGAGTCTGGCGCTGTGAAGCAACAATGCTAACCACTGTGCTACCTTGCCACCCATATATTACCAGAGAGATTAGAGTTTAGGTGTAGACGCGGGAGTATAATATCATGGAATTTACAGGGCAGAAGGAGGCCATTAGGCCCATCGAGTCTGCACCTGCTCTTCTAAAGAGCACCCACTTAAGCCCACACCTCCACCCTATCCTCATAAACCAGTAACCCCACCTAAACTAAGGGCAATTGATCATGGCCAATCCATCTAACCTGCACATCTTCGGACAGTGGGAGGAAACCGGAGCACCTGAAGGAAACCCACGCACACACGGGGAGAACGTGCAGACTCCACACAGGCAGTGACCCAAACCAGGAATCGAACCTGGAACCATGGTGCTGTGAAGGAACTGTGCTAAGCACTGTGCTACCGTGCCCCCCAAATCTCTGTGATAAACACACAGACTCAGTGTTTCTCGGTATAATGTGAATTACCATGTGTTGGTTCAGACTGCAAGAGAATCTGGTTAGAATCTGGGTTTATTTTCTGTTGTATGTTAATGGGTGGGTAAAAATCCTCCATGAATTATTAAACGTTTAACTTTCCTTTTGACAGAAAATTTCTGCCGCTTGCACATCAGCTCCTGATTGGGGTCCGTTCTTGGGACAACACAGAGGGGAAAGATACGGAAACAGGCCTGATTCTGAAGAAGTTCTTAATCGTGAAAAACTTCTGGCCTCACCACTCTAACTGCAGTGTGAATTCAATGCAGTATCTCCATCAGGACCCAAATACAACTTTGTCTGAAGTTTCCCTGCCAAGCAAGGGAATGAACTTGGGACAGGATGCTGCAGGGTAGAATTATTGAGCTTCAACGTTCCTGCATCATGAACCTTCCGTCATTCTCCTGCCTGAGTCCTGGTGTTAATACAAAGAATTCCAGTCACTGAACATTGTGGACAAGATCTCCTGCTCTCACAACAATTCTCATCTGCAGTACGCAGTGGCTGAGTTCCCCTTACATTAGTAACAAGATGTGAGTAAGATTGACACAGAGACCACACTGAATTTGATCACCAAATGCTGACACACTGGCCAGAATTATCCAGTCATTGCGATTCAATTTTCCCGCCGGCAGCGCACCCCCACCAGCAGGTTTTGTGGTGGTGTGGGGTGGTCACAATGGGAACTCCCATTGACAAGCGGCAGGAAGGTAGAATCCCACCGCCAGTGAACGGCGTGTTACGACACCCTGGGCTAGTGCACGGTCAATCCCAGCCCCACAGACCCCGGAGTTCCAACACAAGTGAATTAACCAATAATTAGTATCGAGTTTGCAGAATCTTTGGCCCCATGACGGCTCAATACGTTATCGTTACCAGGTTTGTAAGTTGAACACAATAACTCTTTATTTATAACTTGAACAAAGTCGCAATATGCAATAGTTATAAAAGAATAGCGGCCAGCTAATCTACTACTCCCCCCCCCCCCCCTTTTACCATCCCACCCTCTCCCCGAACACACACAAGACAGACACACACAGATGGAGGGGAAAAGGGTAAAAATAAGAGGGATTAAGATGAAAAGAGAGAGATGAATGTCCCTGTTTTTGATGATGAGGTTGTTCCTGCAGGCTGTCCTCTGAGGACGCGGAGCAATTGGAACCATTGGTTGACAAGAAACCTCTGGCAAGAACATTCAGTCAGAACTCCCAGGCTGTTAGATTGTCCCTGGGGTGTCACTTTAACTTTTATTAAACTGGGTCTTCATTCAATGAATCCACCTGAAGCCTGTTTAATTCTTACTTGTTTCCAACTCCACCAAAATGACGAACAGCCTTTCTGAGATAAGAACAGATTTCAGACATGAAGTTTTTTGGAAAGGCTTTTAAACAATTAGCGCTGATTTCAGCTAGTGGCTGGATTGGATCTCTTTGGAGTTCAATCTAGCTGCAGCGAGAGAAAGATCTTTACTTCAATCTGACTGGAGAGAGAGACAGGTCTTCATTTTGGATCTTCAGAAAGAACCCATTAGATGAGAGAGAAATCAGAGCTGTGATCCTCCAGCTTCTAACCAAAACAAAAGTAAAATCAAACACAGCCAATCAGAGGAAGGAACATTACAGAGAAAATTCAGACCAATCAGGGGCCATTAATCAGGCCTGGCAATTTGAAACTGTTCATTGGCCAACAGCCAAGTCCATTCCAATGTTTCAGCAATGATCTCCCTTGAATCTGCTGATCCGAAATATATACAGTTCTTTGCAACCTGGCTTACCTGAGGTCATAAATCTATGCTCAGTTTACCAGCCACTTGAGTTAAAGGTGAAGTTCATCTGAAAGGCACAGGTCCCACGAATTGTCCATGTACAAAAATTGAAATCGCCAAATAACAGAAATTAAGGGGAAAAAACAAGGGACAAATAGGGATTAACAGGAGAATCCTCACAAACTCGTGGCCGCGAAACAGTTCAGAGAATCACGCCCACTGATTCCAGACACTGACTGTCCATGTGTAATGCTGACAGTTGGCGCATCTGCTGAGACAGTTGTTGCCCTATTGGCTGGTCATAACTTTCGCCACATACAGAGTTTTAAAATCAAACAACTTATTAAATCTCACCTGATCAATTGCATTCTACTCTTTCGATGACATTTGTATGATTGGAACATTAGCTTTGCTTACTCACACAGTATCTATTTTTATAATTTGTATTAAGTAACACGACACTGTCCATGACAGATTTGAAGAGCCAACACGGGCCCGGGCTCAATGTCAACACAGCCACTGGGGCAATGTCAACACAGCCACTGGGGCAATGTCAACACAGCCACTGGGGCAATGTCAACACAGCCACTGGGGCAATGCCAACACAGCCCATGGGATATTGCCAACAGAGCCACTGGGGAAATGTCAACACAGCCACTGGGGCTATGCCAACATAGTCACTGGGACATTGCCAACACAGCCACTGGGGAAATGTCAACACAGCCACTGGGGAAATGTCAACACAGCCACTGGGGCAATGTCAACACAGCCACTGGGGCAATGCCAACATAGTCACTGGGGCAGGCAATGACAACACAGCCACTGGGGCAATGCCAAAACAGCCACTGGGGAAATGTCAACACAGCCACTGGGGAAATGTCAACACAGCCACTGGGGCAATGTCAACACAGCCACTGGGGCAATGCCAACATAGTCACTGGGGCAGGCAATGACAACACAGCCACTGGGGCAATGCCAAAACAGCCACTGGGGCAATGTCAACACAGTCACTGGGGAAATGTCAACACAGCCGCTGGGGCAATGTCAACACAGCCACTGGGGCAATGTCAACACAGCCACTGGGGCAATGCCAACATAGTCACTGGGGCAATGTCAACACAGCCACTGGGGCAATGTCAACACAGCCACTGGGGCAATGCCAACATAGTCACTGGGGCAATGCAAAAACAGCAACTGGGACAATGTCAACACAGTCACTGGGGCAATGTCAACACAGCCACTGGGGCAATGTCAACACAGCCACTGGGGAAATGCCAACATAGTCACTGGGGCAATGTCAACACAGCCACTGGGGCAATGTCAACACTGCCACTGGGGAAATGTCAACACAGTCACTGGGGCAATGTCAACACAGCCACTGGGGCAATGTCAACACAGCCACTGGGGCAATGTCAACACTGCCACTGGGGAAATGTCAACACAGCCACTGGGGCAATGTCAACACAGTCACTGGGGCAATGTCAACACAGTCACTGGGGCAATGTCAACACAGCCACTGGGGCAATGTCAACACAGCCACTGGGGCAATGCCAACATAGTCACTGGGGCAATGTCAACACAGCCACCGGGGCAATGTCAACACTGCCACTGGGGAAATGTCAACACAGTCACTGGGGCAATGTCAACACAGCCACTGGGGCAATGTCAACACAGCCACTGGGGCAATGTCAACACTGCCACTGGGGAAATGTCAACACAGCCACTGGGGCAATGTCAAAAAAGTCACTGGGGCAATGTCAACACAGCCACTGGGACAATGTCAACACAGTCACTGGGGCAATGTCAACACAGCCACTGGGGCAATGTCAACACAGCCACTGGGGCAATTCCAACATAGTCACTGGGGCAATGTCAACACAGCCACTGGGGCAATGTCAACACTGCCACTGGGGAAATGTCAACACAGTCACTGGGGCAATGTCAACACAGCCACTGGGGCAATGTCAACACAGCCACTGGGGCAATGTCTACACTGCCACTGGGGAAATGTCAACACAGCCACTGGGGCAATGTCAACACAGTCACTGGGGCAATGTCAACACAGCCACTGGCACAATGTCAACACTGCCACTGGGGAAATGTCAACACAGCCACTGGGGCAATGCCAACACAGTCACTGGGGCAATGTCAACACAGCCACTGGCACAATGTCAACACTGCCACTGGGGAAATGTCAACACAGTCACTGGGGCAATGTCAACACTGCCACTGGGGCAATGTCAACACTGCCACTGGGGTAATGTCAACACAGCCACTGGGGCAATGTCAACACATCCACAGGGGCAATGTCAACACAGCCACTGGGGTAATGTCAACACTGCCACTGGGGCAATGTCATGACAGCCACTGGGGAAATGTCAACACAGTCACTGGGGCAATGTCAACACAGTCACTGCGGCAATGTCAACACAGCCACTGGTGTAATGTCAACACTGCCACTGGGGCAATGTCAACACAGCCACTGGGGCAATGTCAACACAGTCACTGGGGCAATGTCAACACAGTCACTGGGGCAATGTCAACACAGCCACTGGGGTAATGTCAACACTGCCACTGGGGCAATGTCAACACAGCCACTGGGGCAATGTCAACACAGACCATGGGACATTGCCAACAGAGCAACTGGGGCAATGCCAACATAGTCACTGGGGCAATGTCAACACCGCCACTGGGGCAATGTCAACACAACCACTGGGGCAATGCCAACACAGCCACTGGAGCAATGCCAACACAGCAACTGGGGCAATGTCAACACAACCACTGGGGCAATGCCAACACAGCCACTGGGGCAATGCCAACAAAGCCACAGGGACTATGTCAACACAGCCACTGGGGCAATGCCAACACAGCCACTGGGACAATGTCAACACAGCCACTGGGGAAATGTCAACACTGCCACTGGGACAATGTCAACACAACCACCGGGGCAATGCCAACACAGCCACTGGGTAAATGTCAACACAGCCACTGGGACAATGTCAACACAACCTCTGGGGCAATGCCAACACAGCCACTGGGGAAATGCCAACACAGCCACTGGGAAAATGTCAACACAGCCACTGGGAAAATGTCAACACAAACACTGGGGCAATGCCAACACAGCCACTGGAGCAATGTCAACACAGCCCATGGGACATTGGCAACACATGCACTGGGGCAATGCCAACATAGTCACTGGGGCAATCCCAACACAGCCATTGGGTCAATGCCAACTCAGCCTCTGGGGCAATGTCAACATAGCCACTGGGGCAATATCAACACAGCCCATGGGACATTGCCAACACAGTCACTGGGGCAATGTCAACACAGCCACTGGGGCAATGTCAACACAGCCACTGGGGCAATGCCAACATAGTCACTGGGGCAATGTCAACACAGCCACTGGGGCAATGTCAACACTGCCACTGGGGAAATGTCAACACAGTCACTGGGGCAATGTCAACACAGCCACTGGGGCAATGTCAACACAGCCACTGGGGCAATGTCAACACAGCCACTGGGGAAATGTCAACACAGCCACTGGGGCAATGTCAACACAGCCACTGGGCAATGCCAACATAGTCACTGGGGCAATGTCAACACAGCAACTGGGACAATGTCAACACTGCCACTGGGGAAATGTCAACACAGTCACTGGGGCAATGTCAACACTGCCACTGGGGCAATGTCAACACAGCCACTGGGGCAATGTCAACACAGCCACTGGGGCAATGTCAACACTGCCACTGGGGCAATGTCAACACAGCCACTGGGGAAATGTCAACACAGTCACTGGGGCAATGTCAACACTGCCACTGGGGCAATGTCAACACAGTCACTGGGGCAATGTCAACACAGCAACTGGGGCAATGTCAACACAGCCCATGGGACATTGCCAACAGAGCCACTGGGGCAATGCCAACATAGTCACTGGGGAAATGTCAACACCGCCATTGGGGCAATGTCAACACAACCACTGGGGCAATGTCAACACAGCCACCGGGGCAATGTCAACACTGCCACTGGGGAAATGTCAACACAGTCACTGGGGCAATGTCAACACAGCCACTGGGGCAATGTCAACACAGCCACTGGGGCAATGTCAACACTGCCACTGGGGAAATGTCAACACAGCCACTGGGGCAATGTCAACACAGTCACTGGGGCAATGTCAACACAGCCACTGGGACAATGTCAACACAGTCACTGGGGCAATGTCAACACAGCCACTGGGGCAATGTCAACACAGCCACTGGGGCAATGTCAACACAACCACTGGGGCAATGCCAACACAGCCACTGGAGCAATGTCAACACAGCCCATGGGACATTGGCAACACGTGAACTGGGGCAATGCCACCATAGTCACTGGGGCAATGCCAACACAGCCATTGGGGCAATGCCAACTCAGCCACTGGGGCAATGTCAACATAGCCACTGGGGCAATGTCAACACAGCCCATGGGACATTGCCAACACATTCACTGGGGCAATGTCAACACAGCCACTGGGGCAATGTCAACACAGCCACTGGGGCAATGCCAACATAGTCACTGGGGCAATGTCAACACAGCCACTGGGGCAATGTCAACACTGCCACTGGGGAAATGTCAACACAGTCACTGGGGCAATGTCAACACAGCCACTGGGGCAATGCCAACACAGCCACTGGGGCAATGTCAACACAGCCACTGGGGCAATGTCAACACAGCCACTGGGGCAATGTTAACACTGCCACTGGGGAAATGTCAACACAGCCACTGGGGCAATGTCAACACAGTCACTGGGGCAATGTCAACACAGCCACTGGGGCAATGTCAACACTGCCACTGGGGAAATGTCAACACAGTCACTGGGGCAATGTCAACACTGCCACTGGGGCAATGTCAACACAGCCACTGGGGCATTGTCAACACAGCCACTGGGGTAATGTCAACACTGCCACTTGGGCAATGTCATGACAGCCACTGGGGAAATGTCAACACAGTCACTGGGGCAATGTCAACACTGCCACTGGGGCAATGTCAACACAGTCACTGGGGCAATGTCAACACAGCCACTGGGGCAATGTCAACACAGTCACTGGGGCAATGTCAACACAGTCACTGGGGCAATGTCAACACAGCCACTGGGGTAATGTCAACACTGCCACTGGGGCAATGTCAACACAGCCACTGGGGCAATGTCAACACAGCCACTGGGGCAATGCCAACACAGCCACAGGGACTATGTCAACACAGCCACTGGGGCAATGCCAACACAGCCACTGGGACAATGTCAACACAGCCACTGGCGAAATGTCAACACTGCCACTGGGACAATGTCAACACAACCACTGGGGCAATGCCAACACATGCAATGGGGAAATCTCAACACAGCCACTGGGACAATGTCAACACAACCACTGGGGCAATGCCAACACAGCCACTGGGGAAATGCCAACACAGCCACTGGGACAATGTCAACACAGCCACTGGGAAAATGTCAACACAACCACTGGGGCAATGCCAACACAGCCACTGGAGCAATGTCAACACAGCCCATGGGACATTGGCAACACATGCACTGGGGCAATGCCAACATAGTCACTGGGGCAATGCCAACACAGCCATTGGGACAATGCCAACTCAGCCACTGGGGCAATGTCAACATAGCCACTGGGGCAATGTCAACACAGCCCATGGGACACTGCCAAAACAGTCACTGGTGCAATGTCACACAGCCACTGGGGCAATGTCAACACAGCCGCTGGGGCAATGCCAACATAGTCACTGGGGCAATGGCAACACAGCCACTGGGTCAATGTCAACACTGCCACTGGGGAAATGTCAACACAGTCACTGGGGCAATGTCAACACAGCCACTGGGGCAATGTCAACACAGCCACTGGGGCAATGTCAACACAGCCACTGGGGCAATGTCAACACAGCCACTGGGGCAATGTTAACACTGCCACTGGGGAAATGTCATCACAGCCACTGGGGAAATGTCAACTCTGCCACTGGGGAAATGTCGACACCGTCACTGGGGCAATGTCAACACTGCCACTGGGGAAATGTCAACACAGCCACTGGGGCAATGTCAACACAGCCACTGGGTAATGTTAACACTGCCACTGGGGCAATGTCATGACAGCCACTGGGGAAATGTCAACACAGTCACTGCGGCAATGTCAACACTGCCACTGGGGCAATGTCAACACAGTCACTTGGCCAATGTCAACACAGCCACTGGGGCAATGTCAACACAGTCACTGGGGCAATGTCAACACAGTCACTGGGGCAATGTCAACACAGCCACTAGGGTAATGTCAACACTGCCACTGGGGCAATGTCAACACAGCCACTGGGGCAATGTCAACACAGCCACTGGGGCAATGCCAACATGTTCACTAGGGCAATGTCAACACAGCCACTGGGGAAATGTCAACACAGCCACTGGGGCAATGCCAACATAGTCACTGGGCAATGTCAACACAGCCACTGGGACAATGTCAACACAGTCAATGGGGCAATGTCAACACAGCCACAGGTGCAATGTCAACACAGCCACTGGGGCAATGCCAACATAGTCACTGGGGCAATGTCAACACATCTACTGGGGCAATGTCAACACTGCCACTGGGGCAATGTCAACACTGCCACTGGGGTAATGTCAACACAGCCACTGGGGCAATGTCAACACATCCACTGGGGCAATGTCAACATAGCCACTGGGGTAATGTCAACACTGCCACTGGGGCAATGTCATGACAGCCACTGGGGAAATGTCAACACAGTCACTGGGGCAATGTAACACTGCCACTGGGGCAATGTCAACACAGTCACTGGGGCAATGTCAGCACAGCCACTGGGGCAATGTCAACACAGTCACTTGGGCAATGTCAACACAGTCACTGGGGCAATGTCAACACAGCCACTGGGGTAATGTCAACACAGCCACTGGGGCAATGTCAACACTGCCACTGGGGAAATGTCAACACAGCCACTGGGGCAATGTCAACACAGTCACTGGGGCAATGTCAACACAGCCACTGGGGCAATGTCAACACTGCCACTGGGGAAATGTCAACACAGTCACTGGGGCAATGTCAACACTGCCACTGGGGCAATGTCAACACTGCCACTGGGGTAATGTCAACACAGCCACTGGGGCAATGTCAACACATCCACTGGGGCAATGTCAACACAGCCACTGGGGTAATGTCAACACTGCCACTGGGGAAATATCATAACAGCCACTGGGGAAATGTCAACACAGTCACTGGGGCAATGTCAACACTGCCACTGGGGCAATGTCAACACAGTCACTGGGGCAATGTCAACACAGCCACTGGGGCAATGTCAACACAGTCACTGGGGCAATGTCAACACAGTCACTGGGGCAATGTCAACACAGCCACTGGGGTAATGTCAACACAGCCACTGGGGCAATTTCAACACAGCCACTGGGGCAATGTCAACACAGTCACTGGGGCAATGTCAACACAGTCACTGGGGTAATGTCAACACTGCCACTGGGACAATGTCAACACAGCCACTGGGGCAATGACAACACAGCCCATGCGACATTGCCAACAGAACCACTGGGGCAATGCCAACATATTCACTGGGGCAATGTCAACACAGACACTGGGGCAATGTCAACACAGCCACTGGGGCAATGTCAACATTGCCACTGGAGCAATGTCAACACAGCCACTGGGGCAATGTGAACACAGCCACTGGGACAATGTCAACACAGCCACTGGGGAAATGTCAACACTGCCACTGGGACAATGTCAACACAACCACTGGGGCAATGCCAACACAGCCACTGGGGAAATGTCAACACAGCCACTGGGACAATGTCAACTCAACCACTGGGGCAATGCCAACACAGCCACTGGGGAAATGCCAACACAGCCACTGGGACAATGTCAACACAGCCACTGGGACAATGTCAACACAACCACTGGGGCAATGCCAACACAGCCACTGGAGCAATGTCAACACAGCCCATGGGACATTGGCAACACATGCCCTGGGGCAATGCCAACATAGTCACTGGGGCAATGCCAACACAGCCACTGGGACAATGTCAACTCAGCCACTGGGGCAATGTCAACATAGCCACTGGGGCAATGTCAACACAGCCCATGGGACATTGCCAACACAGTCACTGGGGCAATGTCAACACAGCCACTGGGGCAATGCCAACATAGTAACTTGGGCAAAATCAACACAGCCACTGGGGCAATGTCAACACTGCCACTGGGGAAATGTCAACACAGTCCCTGGGGCAATGTCAACACAGCCACTGGGGCAATGTCAACACAGCCACTGGGGCAATGTCAACACAGCCACTGGGGCAATGTCAACATAGCCACTGGGGCAATGTCAACACTGCCACTGGGGAAATGTCAACACAGTCACTGGGGCAATGTCAACACAGCCACTGGGGCAATGTCAACACAGCCACTGGGGCAATGTCAACACAGCCACGGGGGCAATGTCAACACAGCCACTGGGGCAATGTTAACACTGCCACTGGGGAAATGTCATCACAGCCACTGGGGAAATGTCAACACTGCCACTGGGGAAATGTCGACACCGTCACTGGGGCAATGTCAACACTGCCACTGGGGAAATGTCAACACAGCCACTGGGGCAATGTCAACACAGCCACTGGGTAATGTCAACACTGCCACTGGGGCAATGTCATGACAGCCACTGGGGAAATGTCAACACAGTCACTGCGGCAATGTCAACACTGCCACTGGGGCAATGTCAACACAGTCACTTGGCCAATGTCAACACAGCCACTGGGGCAATGTCAACACAGTCACTGGGGCAATGTCAACACAGTCACTGGGGCAATGTCAACACAGCCACTGGGGTAATGTCAACACTGCCACTGGGGCAATGTCAACACAGCCACTGTGGCAATGTCAACACAGCCACTGGGGCAATGCCAACATGTTCACTAGGGCAATGTCAACACAGCCACTGGGGAAATGTCAACACAGCCACTGGGGCAATGCCAACATAGTCACTGGGCAATGTCAACACAGCCACTGGGACAATGTCAACACAGTCAATGGGGCAATGTCAACACAGCCACAGGGGCAATGTCAACACAGCCACTGGGGCAATGCCAACATAGTCACTGGGGCAATGTCAACACATCTACTGGGGCAATGTCAACACTGCCACTTGGGCAATGTCAACACTGCCACTGGGGTAATGTCAACACAGCCACTGGGGCAATGTCAACACATCCACTGGGGCAATGTCAACATAGCCACTGGGGTAATGTCAACACTGCCACTGGGGCAATGTCATGACAGCCACTGGGGAAATGTCAACACAGTCACTGGGGCAATGTAACACTGCCACTGGGGCAATGTCAACACAGTCACTGGGGCAATGTCAGCACAGCCACTGGGGCAATGTCAACACAGTCACTTGGGCAATGTCAACACAGTCACTGGGGCAATGTCAACACAGCCACTGGGGTAATGTCAACACAGCCACTGGGGCAATGTCAACACTGCCACTGGGGAAATGTCAACACAGCCACTGGGGCAATGTCAACACAGTCACTGGGGCAATGTCAACACAGCCACTGGGGCAATGTCAACACTGCCACTGGGGAAATGTCAACACAGTCACTGGGGCAATGTCAACACTGCCACTGGGGCAATGTCAACACTGCCACTGGGGTAATGTCAACACAGCCACTGGGGCAATCTCAACACATCCACTGGGGCAATGTCAACACAGCCACTGGGGTAATGTCAACACTGCCACTGGGGAAATATCATAACAGCCACTGGGGAAATGTCAACACAGTCACTGGGGCAATGTCAACACTGCCACTGGGGCAATGTCAACACAGTCACTGGGGCAATGTCAACACAGCCACTGGGGCAATGTCAACACAGTCACTGGGGCAATGTCAACACAGTCACTGGGGCAATGTCAACACAGCCACTGGGGTAATGTCAACACAGCCACTGGGGCAATTTCAACACAGCCACTGGGGCAATGTCAACACAGTCACTGGGGCAATGTCAACACAGTCACTGGGGTAATGTCAACACTGCCACTGGGACAATGTCAACACAGCCACTGGGGCAATGACAACACAGCCCATGCGACATTGCCAACAGAACCACTGGGGCAATGCCAACATATTCACTGGGGCAATGTCAACACAGACACTGGGGCAATGTCAACACAGCCACTGGGGCAATGTCAACATTGCCACTGGAGCAATGTCAACACAGCCACTGGGGCAATGTGAACACAGCCACTGGGACAATGTCAACACAGCCACTGGGGAAATGTCAACACTGCCACTGGGACAATGTCAACACAACCACTGGGGCAATGCCAACACAGCCACTGGGGAAATGTCAACACAGCCACTGGGACAATGTCAACTCAACCACTGGGGCAATGCCAACACAGCCACTGGGGAAATGCCAACACAGCCACTGGGACAATGTCAACACAGCCACTGGGACAATGTCAACACAACCACTGGGACAATGCCAACACAGCCACTGGAGCAATGTCAACACAGCCCATGGGACACTGGCAACACATGCCCTGGGGCAATGCCAACATAGTCACTGGGGCAATGCCAACACAGCCACTGGGACAATGTCAACTCAGCCACTGGGGCAATGTCAACATAGCCACTGGGGCAATGTCAACACAGCCCATGGGACATTGCCAACACAGTCACTGGGGCAATGTCAACACAGCCACTGGGGCAATGCCAACATAGTAACTTGGGCAAAATCAACACAGCCACTGGGGCAATGTCAACACTGCCACTGGGGAAATGTCAACACAGTCCCTGGGGCAATGTCAACACAGCCACTGGGGCAATGTCAACACAGCCACTGGGGCAATGTCAACACAGCCACTGGGGCAATGTCAACATAGCCACTGGGGCAATGTCAACACTGCCACTGGGGAAATGTCAACACAGTCACTGGGGCAATGTCAACACTGCCACTGGGGCAATGTCAACACAGCCACTGGGGCAATGTCAACACAGCCACTGGGGTAATGTCAACACTGCCACTGGGGCAATGTCATGACAGCCACTGGGGAAATGTCAACACAGTCACTGGGGCAATGTCAACACTGCCACTGGGGCAATGTCAACACAGTCACTAGTGCAATGTCAACAGAGCCACTGGGGCAATGTCAACACAGTCACTGGGGCAATGTCAACACAGTCACTGGGGCAATGTCAACACAGTCACTGGGGCAATGTCAACACAGCCACTGGGGTAATGTCAACACTGCCACTGGGGCAATGTCAACACAGCCACTGGGGCAATGTCAACACAGCCCATGGGACATTGCCAACAGAGCCACTGGGGCAATGCCAACACAGTCACTGGGGCAATGTCAACACAGCCACTGGGGCAATGTCAACACAGCCACTGGGGCAATGTCAACACAGCCACTGGAGCAATGTCAACACAGCCACTGGGGCAATGTCAACACAGCCCATAGGACATTGCCAACACAGCTACTGGCGAAATGTCAACACTGCCACTGGGACAATGTCAACACAACCACTGGGGCAATGCCAACACAGCCACTGGGACAATGTCAACACAACCACTGGGGCAATGCCAACACAGCCACTGGGGAAATGCCAACACAGCCACTGGGACAATGTCAACACAGCCACTGGGAAAATGTCAACACAACCACTGGGGCAATGCCAACACAGCCACTGGAGCAATGTCAAAACAGCCCATGGGACATTGGCAACACATGCACTGGGGCAATGCCAACATAGTCACTGGGGCAATGCCAACACAGCCATTGGGACAATGCCAACTCAGCCACTGGGGCAATGTCAACATAGCTCTGGGGCAATGTCAACACAGCCCATGGGACATTGCCAACACAGTCACTGGTGCAATGTCAACACAGCCACTGGGGCAATGACAACACAGCCCATGCGACATTGCCAACAGAACCACTGGGGCAATGCCAACATATTCACTGGGGCAATGTCAACACAGACACTGGGGCAATGTCAACACAGCCACTGGGGCAATGTCAACATTGCCACTGGAGCAATGTCAACACAGCCACTGGGGCAATGTGAACACAGCCACTGGGACAATGTCAACACAGCCACTGGGGAAATGTCAACACTGCCACTGGGACAATGTCAACACAACCACTGGGGCAATGCCAACACAGCCACTGGGGAAATGTCAACACAGCCACTGGGACAATGTCAACTCAACCACTGGGGCAATGCCAACACAGCCACTGGGGAAATGCCAACACAGCCACTGGGACAATGTCAACACAGCCACTGGGACAATGTCAACACAACCACTGGGGCAATGCCAACACAGCCACTGGAGCAATGTCAACACAGCCCATGGGACATTGGCAACACATGCCCTGGGGCAATGCCAACATAGTCACTGGGGCAATGCCAACACAGCCACTGGGACAATGTCAACTCAGCCACTGGGGCAATGTCAACATAGCCACTGGGGCAATGTCAACACAGCCCATGGGACATTGCCAACACAGTCACTGGGGCAATGTCAACACAGCCACTGGGGCAATGCCAACATAGTAACTTGGGCAAAATCAACACAGCCACTGGGGCAATGTCAACACTGCCACTGGGGAAATGTCAACACAGTCCCTGGGGCAATGTCAACACAGCCACTGGGGCAATGTCAACACAGCCACTGGGGCAATGTCAACACAGCCACTGGGGCAATGTCAACATAGCCACTGGGGCAATGTCAACACTGCCACTGGGGAAATGTCAACACAGTCACTGGGGCAATGTCAACACAGCCACTGGGGCAATGTCAACACAGCCACTGGGGCAATGTCAACACAGCCACGGGGGCAATGTCAACACAGCCACTGGGGCAATGTTAACACTGCCACTGGGGAAATGTCATCACAGCCACTGGGGAAATGTCAACACTGCCACTGGGGAAATGTCGACACCGTCACTGGGGCAATGTCAACACTGCCACTGGGGAAATGTCAACACAGCCACTGGGGCAATGTCAACACAGCCACTGGGTAATGTCAACACTGCCACTGGGGCAATGTCATGACAGCCACTGGGGAAATGTCAACACAGTCACTGCGGCAATGTCAACACTGCCACTGGGGCAATGTCAACACAGTCACTTGGCCAATGTCAACACAGCCACTGGGGCAATGTCAACACAGTCACTGGGGCAATGTCAACACAGTCACTGGGGCAATGTCAACACAGCCACTGGGGTAATGTCAACACTGCCACTGGGGCAATGTCAACACAGCCACTGTGGCAATGTCAACACAGCCACTGGGGCAATGCCAACATGTTCACTAGGGCAATGTCAACACAGCCACTGGGGAAATGTCAACACAGCCACTGGGGCAATGCCAACATAGTCACTGGGCAATGTCAACACAGCCACTGGGACAATGTCAACACAGTCAATGGGGCAATGTCAACACAGCCACAGGGGCAATGTCAACACAGCCACTGGGGCAATGCCAACATAGTCACTGGGGCAATGTCAACACATCTACTGGGACAATGTCAACACTGCCACTTGGGCAATGTCAACACTGCCACTGGGGTAATGTCAACACAGCCACTGGGGCAATGTCAACACATCCACTGGGGCAATGTCAACATAGCCACTGGGGTAATGTCAACACTGCCACTGGGGCAATGTCATGACAGCCACTGGGGAAATGTCAACACAGTCACTGGGGCAATGTAACACTGCCACTGGGGCAATGTCAACACAGTCACTGGGGCAATGTCAGCACAGCCACTGGGGCAATGTCAACACAGTCACTTGGGCAATGTCAACACAGTCACTGGGGCAATGTCAACACAGCCACTGGGGTAATGTCAACACAGCCACTGGGGCAATGTCAACACTGCCACTGGGGAAATGTCAACACAGCCACTGGGGCAATGTCAACACAGTCACTGGGGCAATGTCAACACAGCCACTGGGGCAATGTCAACACTGCCACTGGGGAAATGTCAACACAGTCACTGGGGCAATGTCAACACTGCCACTGGGGCAATGTCAACACTGCCACTGGGGTAATGTCAACACAGCCACTGGGGCAATCTCAACACATCCACTGGGGCAATGTCAACACAGCCACTGGGGTAATGTCAACACTGCCACTGGGGAAATATCATAACAGCCACTGGGGAAATGTCAACACAGTCACTGGGGCAATGTCAACACTGCCACTGGGGCAATGTCAACACAGTCACTGGGGCAATGTCAACACAGCCACTGGGGCAATGTCAACACAGTCACTGGGGCAATGTCAACACAGTCACTGGGGCAATGTCAACACAGCCACTGGGGTAATGTCAACACAGCCACTGGGGCAATTTCAACACAGCCACTGGGGCAATGTCAACACAGTCACTGGGGCAATGTCAACACAGTCACTGGGGTAATGTCAACACTGCCACTGGGACAATGTCAACACAGCCACTGGGGCAATGACAACACAGCCCATGCGACATTGCCAACAGAACCACTGGGGCAATGCCAACATATTCACTGGGGCAATGTCAACACAGACACTGGGGCAATGTCAACACAGCCACTGGGGCAATGTCAACATTGCCACTGGAGCAATGTCAACACAGCCACTGGGGCAATGTGAACACAGCCACTGGGACAATGTCAACACAGCCACTGGGGAAATGTCAACACTGCCACTGGGACAATGTCAACACAACCACTGGGGCAATGCCAACACAGCCACTGGGGAAATGTCAACACAGCCACTGGGACAATGTCAACTCAACCACTGGGGCAATGCCAACACAGCCACTGGGGAAATGCCAACACAGCCACTGGGACAATGTCAACACAGCCACTGGGACAATGTCAACACAACCACTGGGACAATGCCAACACAGCCACTGGAGCAATGTCAACACAGCCCATGGGACACTGGCAACACATGCCCTGGGGCAATGCCAACATAGTCACTGGGGCAATGCCAACACAGCCACTGGGACAATGTCAACTCAGCCACTGGGGCAATGTCAACATAGCCACTGGGGCAATGTCAACACAGCCCATGGGACATTGCCAACACAGTCACTGGGGCAATGTCAACACAGCCACTGGGGCAATGCCAACATAGTAACTTGGGCAAAATCAACACAGCCACTGGGGCAATGTCAACACTGCCACTGGGGAAATGTCAACACAGTCCCTGGGGCAATGTCAACACAGCCACTGGGGCAATGTCAACACAGCCACTGGGGCAATGTCAACACAGCCACTGGGGCAATGTCAACATAGCCACTGGGGCAATGTCAACACTGCCACTGGGGAAATGTCAACACAGTCACTGGGGCAATGTCAACACTGCCACTGGGGCAATGTCAACACAGCCACTGGGGCAATGTCAACACAGCCACTGGGGTAATGTCAACACTGCCACTGGGGCAATGTCATGACAGCCACTGGGGAAATGTCAACACAGTCACTGGGGCAATGTCAACACTGCCACTGGGGCAATGTCAACACAGTCACTAGTGCAATGTCAACAGAGCCACTGGGGCAATGTCAACACAGTCACTGGGGCAATGTCAACACAGTCACTGGGGCAATGTCAACACAGTCACTGGGGCAATGTCAACACAGCCACTGGGGTAATGTCAACACTGCCACTGGGGCAATGTCAACACAGCCACTGGGGCAATGTCAACACAGCCCATGGGACATTGCCAACAGAGCCACTGGGGCAATGCCAACACAGTCACTGGGGCAATGTCAACACAGCCACTGGGGCAATGTCAACACAGCCACTGGGGCAATGTCAACACAGCCACTGGAGCAATGTCAACACAGCCACTGGGGCAATGTCAACACAGCCCATAGGACATTGCCAACACAGCTACTGGCGAAATGTCAACACTGCCACTGGGACAATGTCAACACAACCACTGGGGCAATGCCAACACAGCCACTGGGACAATGTCAACACAACCACTGGGGCAATGCCAACACAGCCACTGGGGAAATGCCAACACAGCCACTGGGACAATGTCAACACAGCCACTGGGAAAATGTCAACACAACCACTGGGGCAATGCCAACACAGCCACTGGAGCAATGTCAAAACAGCCCATGGGACATTGGCAACACATGCACTGGGGCAATGCCAACATAGTCACTGGGGCAATGCCAACACAGCCATTGGGACAATGCCAACTCAGCCACTGGGGCAATGTCAACATAGCTCTGGGGCAATGTCAACACAGCCCATGGGACATTGCCAACACAGTCACTGGTGCAATGTCAACACAGCCACTGGGGCAATGTCAACACAGCCACTGGGGCAATGCCAACATAGTCACTGGGGCAATGTCAACACAACCACTGGGGCAATGTCAACACTGCCACTGGGGAAATGTCAACACAGTCACTGGGGCAATGTCAACACAGCCACTGGGGCAATGTCAACACTGCCACTGGGGAAATGTCAACACAGTCACTGGGGCAATGTCAACACTGCCACTGGGGCAATGTCAACACAGCCACTGGGGCAATGTCAACACAGCCACTGGGGTAATGTCAACACTGCCACTGGGGCAATGTCATGACAGCCACTGGGGAAATGTCAACACAGTCACTGGGGCAATGTCAACACTGCCACTGGGGCAATGTCAACACAGTCACTAGTGCAATGTCAACAGAGCCACTGGGGCAATGTCAACACAGTCACTGGGGCAATGTCAACACAGTCACTGGGGCAATGTCAACACAGTCACTGGGGCAATGTCAACACAGCCACTGGGGTAATGTCAACACTGCCACTGGGGCAATGTCAACACAGCCACTGGGGCAATGTCAACACAGCCCATGGGACATTGCCAACAGAGCCACTGGGGCAATGCCAACACAGTCACTGGGGCAATGTCAACACAGCCACTGGGGCAATGTCAACACAGCCACTGGGGCAATGTCAACACAGCCACTGGAGCAATGTCAACACAGCCACTGGGGCAATGTCAACACAGCCCATAGGACATTGCCAACACAGCTACTGGCGAAATGTCAACACTGCCACTTGGACAATGTCAACACAACCACTGGGGCAATGCCAACACAGCCACTGGGACAATGTCAACACAACCACTGGGGCAATGCCAACACAGCCACTGGGGAAATGCCAACACAGCCACTGGGACAATGTCAACACAGCCACTGGGAAAATGTCAACACAACCACTGGGGCAATGCCAACACAGCCACTGGAGCAATGTCAAAACAGCCCATGGGACATTGGCAACACATGCACTGGGGCAATGCCAACATAGTCACTGGGGCAATGCCAACACAGCCATTGGGACAATGCCAACTCAGCCACTGGGGCAATGTCAACATAGCTCTGGGGCAATGTCAACACAGCCCATGGGACATTGCCAACACAGTCACTGGTGCAATGTCAACACAGCCACTGGGGCAATGTCAACACAGCCACTGGGGCAATGCCAACATAGTCACTGGGGCAATGTCAACACAACCACTGGGGCAATGTCAACACTGCCACTGGGGAAATGTCAACACAGTCACTGGGGCAATGTCAACACAGCCACTGGGGCAATGTCAACACAGCCACTGGGGCAATGTCAACATAGCCACTGGGGCAATGTCAACACTGCCACTGGGGAAATGTCAACACAGTCACTGGGGAAACGTCAACACTGCCACTGGGGCAATGTCAACACAGCCACTGGGGCAATGTCAACACAGCCACTGGGGTAATGTCAACACTGCCACTGGGGCAATGTCATGACAGCCACTGGGGAAATGTCAACACAGTCACTGGGGCAATGTCAACACTGCCACTGGGGCAATGTCAACACAGTCACTAGGGCAATGTCAACAGAGCCACTGGGGCAATGTCAACACAGTCACTGGGGCAATGTCAACACAGTCACTGGGGCAATGTCAACACAGTCACTGGGGCAATGTCAACACAGCCACTGGGGTAATGTCAACACTGCCACTGGGGCAATGTCAACACAGCCACTGGGGCAATGACAACACAGCACATGGGACATTGCCAACAGAGCCACTGGGGCAATGCCAACACAGTCACTGGGGCAATGTCAACACAGCCACTGGGGCAATGTCAACACAGCCACTGGGGCAATGTCAACACAGCCACTGGAGCAATGTCAACACAGCCACTGGTGCAATGTCAACACAGCCCATGGGACATTGCCAACACAGCTACTGGCGAAATGTCAACACTGCCACTGGGACAATGTCAACACAACCACTGGGGCAATGCCAACACAGCCACTGGGGAAATGTCAACACAGCCACTGGGACAATGTCAGCACAACCACTGGGGCAATGCCAACACAGCCACTGGGGAAATGCCAACACAGTCACTGGGACAATGTCAACACAGCCACTGGGAAAATGTCAACACAACCACTGGGGCAATGCCAACACAGCCACTGGAGCAATGTCAACACAGCCCATGGGTCATTGGCAACACATGCACTGGGGCAATGCCAACATAGTCACTGGGGCAATGCCAACACAGCCATTGGGACAATGCCAACTCAGCCACTGGGGCAATGTCAACATAGCCACTGGGGCAATGTCAACACAGCCCATGGGACATTGCCAACACAGTCACTGGTGCAATGTCAACACAGCCACTGGGGCAATGTCAACACAGCCACTGGGGCAATGCCAACATAGTCACTGGGGCAATGTCAACACAACCACTGGGGCAATGTCAACACTGCCACTGGGGAAATGTCAACACAGTCACTGGGGCAATGTCAACACAGCCACTGGGGCAATGTCAACACAGCCACTGGGGCAATGTCAAGACTGCCACTGGGGCAATGTCAACACAGCCACTGGGGCAATGTTAACACTGCCACTGGGGAAATGTCAACACAGCCACTGGGGCAATGTCAACACAGTCACTGGGGCAATGTCAACACAGCCACTGGGGAAATGTCAACACTGCCACTGGGGAAATGTCAACACCGTTACTGGGGCAATGTCAACACTGCCACTGGGGCAATGTCAACACAGCCACTGGGGCAATGTCAACACAGCCACTGGGTAATGTCAACACTGCCACTGGGGCAATGTCATGACAGCCACTGGGGAAATGTCAACACAGTCACTGGGGCAATGTCAACACTGCCACTGGGGCAATGTCAACACAGTCACTTGGCCAATGTCAACACATCCACTGGGGCAATGTCAACACAGTCACTGGGGCAATGTCAACACAGTCACTGGGGCAATGTCAACACAGCCATTGGGGTAATGTCAACACTGCTACTGGGGCAATGTCAACACAGCCACTGGGGAAATGTCAACACTGCCACTGGGGCAATGTCAACACAGCCACTGGGGCAATGTCAACACAGCCACTGGGGTAATGTCAACACTGCCCCTGGGGCAATGTCATGACAGCCACTGGGGAAATGTCAACACAGTCACTGGGGCAATGTCAACACTGCCACTAGGGCAATGTCAACACAGTCACTAGGGCAATGTCAACAGAGCCACTGGGGCAATGTCAACACAGTCACTGGGGCAATGTCAACACAGTCACTGGGGCAATGTCAACACAGTCACTGGGGCAATGTCAACACAGCCACTGGGGTAATGTCAACACTGCCACTGGGGCAATGTCAACACAGCCACTGGGGCAATGTGAACACAGCCCATGGGACATTGGCAACAGAGCCACTGGGGCAATGCCAACACAGTCACTGGGGCAATGTCAACACAGCCACTGGGGCAATGTCAACACAGCCACTGGGGCAATGTCAACACAGCCACTGGAGCAATGTCAACACAGCCACTGGGGCAATGTCAACACAGCCCATGGGACATTGCCAACACAGCTACTGGCGAAATGTCAACACTGCCACTGGGACAATGTCAACACAACCACTCGGGCAATGCCAACACAGCCACTGGGGAAATGTCAACACAGCCACTGGGACAATGTCAGCACAACCACTGGGGCAATGCCAACACAGCCACTGGGGAAATGCCAACACAGCCACTGGGACAATGTCAACACAGCCACTGGAAAATGTCAACACAACCACTGGGGCAATGCCAACACAGCCACTGGAGCAATAAAAACACAGCCCATGTGACATTGGCAACACATGCACTGGGGCAATGCCAACATAGTCACTGGGGCAATGCCAACACAGCCATTGGGACAATGCCAACTCAGCCACTGGGGCAATGTCAACATAGCCACTGGGGCAATGTCAACACAGCTCATGGGACATTGCCAACACAGTCACTGGTGCAATGTCAACACAGCCACTGGGGCAATGTCAACACAGCCACTGGGGCAATGCCAACATAGTCACTGGGGCAATGTCAACACAACCACTGGGGCAATGTCAACACTGCCACTGGGGAAATGTCAACAAAGTCACTGGGGCAATGTCAACACAGCCACTGGGGCAATGTCAATACAGCCACTGGGGCAATGTAAACACAGCCACTGGGGCAATGTCAACACAGCCACTGGGGCAATGTTAACACTGCCACTGGGGAAATGTCAACACAGCCACTGGGGCAATGTCAACACAGTCACTGGGGCAATGTCAACACAGCCACTGGGGCAATGTCAACACTGCAACTGGGGAAATGTCAACACCGTCACTGGGGCAATGTCAACACTGCCACTGGGGCAATGTCAACACAGCCACTGGGGCAATGTCAACACAGCCACTGGGTAATGTCAACACTGCCACTGGGGCAATGTCATGACAGCCACTGGGGAAATGTCAACACAGTCACTGGGGCAATGTCAACACTGCCACTGGGGCAATGTCAACACAGTCACTTGGCCAATGTCAACACATCCACTGGGGCAATGTCAACACAGTCACTGGGGCAATGTCAACACAGTCACTGGGGCAATGTCAACACAGCCACTGGGGTAATGTCAACACTGCTACTGGGGCAATGTCAACACAGCCACTGGGGCAATGTCAACACAGCCACTGGGGCAATGCCAACATATTCACTAGGGCAATGTCAACACAGCCACTGGGGCAATGTCAACACAGCCACTGGGGCAATGCCAACATAGTCACTGGGCAATGTCAACACAGCCACTGGGACAATGTCAACACAGTCACTGGGGCAATGCCAACACAGCCACAGGGTCAATGTCAACACAGCCACTGGGGCAATGCCAACATAGTCACTGGGGCAATGTCAACACAGCCACTGGGGCAATGTCAACACTGCCACTGGGGAAATGTCAACACAGTCACTGGGGCAATGTCAACACATCCACTGGGGCAATGTCAACACAGCCATTGGGGCAATGTCAACACAGCCACTGGGGCAATGTCAACACTGCCACTGGGGAAATGTCCACACAGCCACTGGGGAAATGTCAACACAATCACAGGGGCAATGTCAACACAGCCACTGGGTAATGTCAACACTGCCACTGGGGCAATGTCATGACAGCCACTGGGGAAATGTCAACACAGTCACTGGGGCAATGTAACACTGCCACTGGGGCAATGTCAACACAGTCACTGGGGCAATGTCAGCACAGCCACTGGGGCAATGTCAACACAGTCACTTGGGCAATGTCAACACAGTCACTGGGGCAATGTCAACACAGCCACTGGGGTAATGTCAACACAGCCACTGGGGCAATGTCAACACTGCCACTGGGGAAATGTCAACACAGCCACTGGGGCAATGTCAACACAGTCACTGGGGCAATGTCAACACAGCCACTGGGGCAATGTCAACACTGCCACTGGGGAAATGTCAACACAGTCACTGGGGCAATGTCAACACTGCCACTGGGGCAATGTCAACACTGCCACTGGGGTAATGTCAACACAGCCACTGGGGCAATGTCAACACATCCACTGGGGCAATGTCAACACAGCCACTGGGGTAATGTCAACACTGCCACTGGGGAAATATCATAACAGCCACTGGGGAAATGTCAACACAGTCACTGGGGCAATGTCAACACTGCCACTGGGGCAATGTCAACACAGTCACTGGGGCAATGTCAACACAGCCACTGGGGCAATGTCAACACAGTCACTGGGGCAATGTCAACACAGTCACTGGGGCAATGTCAACACAGCCACTGGGGTAATGTCAACACAGCCACTGGGGCAATGTCAACACTGCCACTGGGGCAATGTCAACACAGTCACTGGGGCAATGTCAACACAGTCACTGGGGTAATGTCAACACTGCCACTGGGACAATGTCAACACAGCCACTGGGGCAATGACAACACAGCCCATGCGACATTGCCAACAGAACCACTGGGGCAATGCCAACATATTCACTGGGGCAATGTCAACACAGACACTGGGGCAATGTCAACACAGCCACTGGGGCAATGTCAACATTGCCACTGGAGCAATGTCAACACAGCCACTGGGGCAATGTGAACACAGCCACTGGGACAATGTCAACACAGCCACTGGGGAAATGTCAATACTGCCACTGGGACAATGTCAACACAACCACTGGGGCAATGCCAACACAGCCACTGGGGAAATGTCAACACAGCCACTGGGACAATGTCAACTCAACCACTGGGGCAATGCCAACACAGCCACTGGGGAAATGCCAACACAGCCACTGGGACAATGTCAACACAGCCACTGGGACAATGTCAACACAACCACTGGGGCAATGCCAACACAGCCACTGGAGCAATGTCAACAGAGCCCATGGGACATTGGCAACACATGCCCTGGGGCAATGCCAACATAGTCACTGGGGCAATGCCAACACAGCCACTGGGACAATGTCAACTCAGCCACTGGGGCAATGTCAACATAGCCACTGGGGCAATGTCAACACAGCCCATGGGACATTGCCAACACAGTCACTGGGGCAATGTCAACACAGCCACTGGGGCAATGCCAACATAGTAACTTGGGCAATGTCAACACAGCCCATGGGACATTGCCAACACAGTCACTGGGGCAATGTCAACACAGCCCATGGGACATTGCCAACACAGTCACTGGGGCAATGTCAACACTGCCACTGGGGAAATGTCAACACAGTCACTGGGGCAATGTCAACACTGCCACTGGGGCAATGTCAACACAGCCACTGGGGCAATGTCAACACAGCCACTGGGGTAATGTCAACACTGCCACTGGGGCAATGTCATGACAGCCACTGGGGAAATGTCAACACAGTCACTGGGGCAATGTCAACACTGCCACTGGGGCAATGTCAACACAGTCACTAGTGCAATGTCAACAGAGCCACTGGGGCAATGTCAACACAGTCACTGGGGCAATGTCAACACAGTCACTGGGGCAATGTCAACACAGTCACTGGGGCAATGTCAACACAGCAACTGGGGTAATGTCAACACTGCCACTGGGGCAATGTCATAGACATATAGACATAGAATTTACAGTGCAGAAGGAGGCCATTCGGCCCATCGAGTCTGCACCGGCTCTTGGAAAGAGCACCCTACCGAAGGTCCAAACCTCCACCCTATCCCCATAACCCAGTAACCCCACCTAATCCCCATAACCCAGTAACCCCACCCTACGGGCAATTTTGGACACTATGGGCAATTTAGCATGGCCAATCCACCTAACCCGCACATCTTTGGACTGTGGGAGGAAACCGGAGAACCCGGAGGAAACCCACGCAGACACGGGGAGAACGTGCAAACTCCGCACAGACAGTGACCCAAGCCGGAATCGAACCTGGGACCATGGAGCTGTGAAGCAATTGTGCTAACCACCATGCTACCGTGCTGCCCTGTGTCAACACAGCCCATGGGACATTGCCAACAGAGCCACTGGGGCAATGCCAACACAGTCACTGGGGCAATGTCAACACAGCCACTGGGGCAATGTCAACACAGCCACTGGGGCAATGTCAACACAGCCACTGGAGCAATGTCAACACAGCCACTGGGGCAATGTCAACACAGCCCATGGGACATTGCCAACACAGCTACTGGCGAAATGTCAACACTGCCACTGGGACAATGTCAACACAACCACTGGGGCAATGCCAACACAGCCACTGGGACAATGTCAACACAACCACTGGGGCAATGCCAACACAGCCACTGGGGAAATGCCAACACAGCCACTGGGACAATGTCAACACAGCCACTGGGAAAATGTCAACACAACCACTGGGGCAATGCCAACACAGCCACTGGAGCAATGTCAAAACAGCCCATGGGACATTGGCAACACATGCACTGGGGCAATGCCAACATAGTCACTGGGGCAATGCCAACACAGCCATTGGGACAATGCCAACTCAGCCACTGGGGCAATGTCAACATAGCTCTGGGGCAATGTCAACACAGCCCATGGGACATTGCCAACACAGTCACTGGTGCAATGTCAACACAGCCACTGGGGCAATGTCAACACAGCCACTGGGGCAATGCCAACATAGTCACTGGGGCAATGTCAACACAACCACTGGGGCAATGTCAACACTGCCACTGGGGAAATGTCAACACAGTCACTGGGGCAATGTCAACACAGCCACTGGGGCAATGTCAACACAGCCACTGGGGCAATGTCAACATAGCCACTGGGGCAATGTCAACACTGCCACTGGGGAAATGTCAACACAGTCAATGGGGAAACGTCAACACTGCCACTGGGGCAATGTCAACACAGCCACTGGGGCAATGTCAACACAGCCACTGGGGTAATGTCAACACTGCCACTGGGGCAATGTCATGACAGCCACTGGGGAAATGTCAACACAGTCACTGGGGCAATGTCAACACTGCCACTGGGGCAATGTCAACACAGTCACTAGGGCAATGTCAACAGAGCCACTGGGGCAATGTCAACACAGTCACTGGGGCAATGTCAACACAGTCACTGGGGCAATGTCAACACAGTCACTGGGGCAATGTCAACACAGCCACTGGGGTAATGTCAACACTGCCACTGGGGCAATGTCAACACAGCCACTGGGGCAATGACAACACAGCACATGGGACATTGCCAACAGAGCCACTGGGGCAATGCCAACACAGTCACTGGGGCAATGTCAACACAGCCACTGGGGCAATGTCAACACAGCCACTGGGGCAATGTCAACACAGCCACTGGAGCAATGTCAACACAGCCACTGGTGCAATGTCAACACAGCCCATGGGACATTGCCAACACAGCTACTGGCGAAATGTCAACACTGCCACTGGGACAATGTCAACACAACCACTGGGGCAATGCCAACACAGCCACTGGGGAAATGCCAACACAGTCACTGGGACAATGTCAACACAGCCACTGGGAAAATGTCAACACAACCACTGGGGCAATGCCAACACAGCCACTGGAGCAATGTCAACACAGCCCATGGGACATTGGCAACACATGCACTGGGGCAATGCCAACATAGTCACTGGGGCAATGCCAACACAGCCATTGGGACAATGCCAACTCAGCCACTGGGGCAATGTCAACATAGCCACTGGGGCAATGTCAACACAGCCCATGGGACATTGCCAACACAGTCACTGGTGCAATGTCAACACAGCCACTGGGGCAATGTCAACACAGCCACTGGGGCAATGCCAACATAGTCACTGGGGCAATGTCAACACAACCACTGGGGCAATGTCAACACTGCCACTGGGGAAATGTCAACACAGTCACTGGGGCAATGTCAACACAGCCACTGGGGCAATGTCAACACAGCCACTGGGGCAATGTCAACACTGCCACTGGGGCAATGTCAACACAGCCACGGGGGCAATGTTAACACTGCCACTGGGGAAATGTCAACACAGCCACTGGGGCAATGTCAACACAGTCACTGGGGCAATGTCAACACAGCCACTGGGGAAATGTCAACACTGCCACTGGGGAAATGTCAACACCGTTACTGGGGCAATGTCAACACTGCCACTGGGGCAATGTCAACACAGCCACTGGGGCAATGTCAACACAGCCACTGGGTAATGTCAACACTGCACCTGGGGCAATGTCATGACAGCCACTGGGGAAATGTCAACACAGTCACTGGGGCAATGTCAACACTGCCACTGGGGCAATGTCAACACAGTCACTTGGCCAATGTCAACACATCCACTGGGGCAATGTCAACACAGTCACTGGGGCAATGTCAACACAGTCACTGGGGCAATGTCAACACAGCCATTGGGGTAATGTCAACACTGCTACTGGGCAATGTCAACACAGCCACTGGGGCAATGTCAACACTGCCACTGGGGCAATGCCAACATATTCACTAGGGCAATGTCAACACAGCCACTGGGGCAATGTCAACACAGCCACTGGGGCAATGCCAACATAGTCACTGGGCAATGTCAACACAGCCACTGGGACAATGTCAACACAGTCACTGGGGCAATGTCATGACAGCCACTGGGGAAATGTCAACACAGTCACTGGGGAAATGTCAACACTGCCACTGGGGCAATGTCAACACAGCCACTGGGGCAATGTCAACACAGCCACTGGGGTAATGTCAACACTGCCCCTGGGGCAATGTCATGACAGCCACTGGGGAAATGTCAACACAGTCACTGGGGCAATGTCAACACTGCCACTGGGGCAATGTCAACACAGTCACTAGGGCAATGTCAACAGAGCCACTGGGGCAATGTCAACACAGTCACTGGGGCAATGTCAACACAGTCACTGGGGCAATGTCAACACAGTCACGGGGGCAATGTCAACACAGCCACTGGGGTAATGTCAACACTGCCACTGGGGCAATGTCAACACAGCCACTGGGGCAATGTCAACACAGCCCATGGGACATTGGCAACAGAGCCACTGGGGCAATGCCAACACAGTGACTGGGGCAATGTCAACACAGCCACTGGGGCAATGTCAACACAGCCACTGGGGCAATGTCAACACAGCCACTGGAGCAATGTCAACACAGCCACTGGGGCAATGTCAACACAGCCCATGGGACATTGCCAACACAGCTACTGGCGAAATGTCAACACTGCCACTGGGACAATGTCAACACAACCACTGGGGCAATGCCAACACAGCCACTGGGGAAATGTCAACACAGCCACTGGGACAATGTCAGCACAACCACTGGGGCAATGCCAACACAGCCACTGGGGAAATGCCAACACAGCCACTGGGACAATGTCAACACAGCCACTGGGAAAATGTCAACACAACCACTGGGGCAATGCCAACACAGCCACTGGAGCAATGTCAACACAGCCCATGTGACATTGGCAACACATGCACTGGGGCAATGCCAACATAGTCACTGGGGCAATGCCAACACAGCCATTGGGACAATGCCAACTCAGCCACTGGGGCAATGTCAACATAGCCACTGGGGCAATGTCAACACAGCTCATGGGACATTGCCAACACAGTCACTGGTGCAATGTCAACACAGCCACTGGGGCAATGTCAACACAGCCACTGGGGCAATGCCAACATAGTCACTGGGGCAATGTCAACACAACCACTGGGGCAATGTCAACACTGCCACTGGGGAAATGTCAACAAAGTCACTGGGGCAATGTCAACACAGCCACTGGGGCAATGTCAATACAGCCACTGGGGCAATGTAAACACAGCCACTGGGGCAATGTCAACACAGCCACTGGGGCAATGTTAACACTGCCACTGGGGAAATGTCAACACAGCCACTGGGGCAATGTCAACACAGTCACTGGGGCAATGTCAACACAGCCACTGGGGCAATGTCAACACTGCAACTGGGGAAATGTCAACACCATCACTGGGGCAATGTCAACACTGCCACTGGGGCAATGTCAACACAGCCACTGGGGCAATGTCAACACAGCCACTGGGTAATGTCAACACTGCCACTGGGGGAATGTCATGACAGCCACTGGGGAAATGTCAACACAGTCACTGGGGCAATGTCAACACTGCCACTGGGGCAATGTCAACACAGTCACTTGGCCAATGTCAACACATCCACTGGGGCAATGTCAACACAGTCACTGGGGCAATGTCAACACAGTCACTGGGGCAATGTCAACACAGCCACTGGGGTAATGTCAACACTGCTACTGGGGCAATGTCAACACAGCCACTGGGGCAATGTCAACACAGCCACTGGGGCAATGCCAACATATTCACTCGGGCAATGTCAACACAGCCACTGGGGCAATGTCAGCACAGCCACTGGGGCAATGCCAACATAGTCACTGGGCAATGTCAACACAGCCACTGGGACAATGTCAACACAGTCACTGGGGCAATGCCAACACAGCCACAGGGTCAATGTCAACACAGCCACTGGGGCAATGCCAACATAGTCACTGGGGCAATGTCAACACAGCCACTGGGGCAATGTCAACACTGCCACTGGGGAAATGTCAACACAGTCACTGGGGCAATGTCAACACATCCACTGGGGCAATGTCAACACAGCCATTGGGGCAATGTCAACACAGCCACTGGGGCAATGTCAACACTGCCACTGGGGAAATGTCCACACAGCCACTGGGGAAATGTCAACACAATCACAGGGGCAATGTCAACACAGCCACTGGGGCAATGTCAACACAGCCACTGGGGAAATGTCAACACATTCACTGGGGCAATGTCAACACTGCCACTGGGGCAATGTCAACACTGCCACTGGGGTAATGTCAACACAGCCACTGGGGCAATGTCAACACATCCACTGGGGCAATGTCAACACAGCCACTGGGGTAATGTCAACACTGCCACTGGGGCAATGTCATGACAGCCACTGGGTAAATGTCAACACAGTCACTGGGGCAATGCAACACTGCCACTGGGGAAATGTCAACACAGCCACTGGGGCAATGTCAACACAGTCACTGGGGCAATGTCAACACAGCCACTGGGGAAATGTCAACACTGCCACTGGGGAAATGTCAACACCGTTACTGGGGCAATGTCAACACTGCCACTGGGGCAATGTCAACACAGCCACTGGGGCAATGTCAACACAGCCACTGGGTAATGTCAACACTGCACCTGGGGCAATGTCATGACAGCCACTGGGGAAATGTCAACACAGTCACTGGGGCAATGTCAACACTGCCACTGGGGCAATGTCAACACAGTCACTTGGCCAATGTCAACACATCCACTGGGGCAATGTCAACACAGTCACTGGGGCAATGTCAACACAGTCACTGGGGCAATGTCAACACAGCCATTGGGGTAATGTCAACACTGCTACTGGGCAATGTCAACACAGCCACTGGGGCAATGTCAACACTGCCACTGGGGCAATGCCAACATATTCACTAGGGCAATGTCAACACAGCCACTGGGGCAATGTCAACACAGCCACTGGGGCAATGCCAACATAGTCACTGGGCAATGTCAACACAGCCACTGGGACAATGTCAACACAGTCACTGGGGCAATGTCATGACAGCCACTGGGGAAATGTCAACACAGTCACTGGGGAAATGTCAACACTGCCACTGGGGCAATGTCAACACAGCCACTGGGGCAATGTCAACACAGCCACTGGGGTAATGTCAACACTGCCCCTGGGGCAATGTCATGACAGCCACTGGGGAAATGTCAACACAGTCACTGGGGCAATGTCAACACTGCCACTGGGGCAATGTCAACACAGTCACTAGGGCAATGTCAACAGAGCCACTGGGGCAATGTCAACACAGTCACTGGGGCAATGTCAACACAGTCACTGGGGCAATGTCAACACAGTCACGGGGGCAATGTCAACACAGCCACTGGGGTAATGTCAACACTGCCACTGGGGCAATGTCAACACAGCCACTGGGGCAATGTCAACACAGCCCATGGGACATTGGCAACAGAGCCACTGGGGCAATGCCAACACAGTGACTGGGGCAATGTCAACACAGCCACTGGGGCAATGTCAACACAGCCACTGGGGCAATGTCAACACAGCCACTGGAGCAATGTCAACACAGCCACTGGGGCAATGTCAACACAGCCCATGGGACATTGCCAACACAGCTACTGGCGAAATGTCAACACTGCCACTGGGACAATGTCAACACAACCACTGGGGCAATGCCAACACAGCCACTGGGGAAATGTCAACACAGCCACTGGGACAATGTCAGCACAACCACTGGGGCAATGCCAACACAGCCACTGGGGAAATGCCAACACAGCCACTGGGACAATGTCAACACAGCCACTGGGAAAATGTCAACACAACCACTGGGGCAATGCCAACACAGCCACTGGAGCAATGTCAACACAGCCCATGTGACATTGGCAACACATGCACTGGGGCAATGCCAACATAGTCACTGGGGCAATGCCAACACAGCCATTGGGACAATGCCAACTCAGCCACTGGGGCAATGTCAACATAGCCACTGGGGCAATGTCAACACAGCTCATGGGACATTGCCAACACAGTCACTGGTGCAATGTCAACACAGCCACTGGGGCAATGTCAACACAGCCACTGGGGCAATGCCAACATAGTCACTGGGGCAATGTCAACACAACCACTGGGGCAATGTCAACACTGCCACTGGGGAAATGTCAACAAAGTCACTGGGGCAATGTCAACACAGCCACTGGGGCAATGTCAATACAGCCACTGGGGCAATGTAAACACAGCCACTGGGGCAATGTCAACACAGCCACTGGGGCAATGTTAACACTGCCACTGGGGAAATGTCAACACAGCCACTGGGGCAATGTCAACACAGTCACTGGGGCAATGTCAACACAGCCACTGGGGCAATGTCAACACTGCAACTGGGGAAATGTCAACACCATCACTGGGGCAATGTCAACACTGCCACTGGGGCAATGTCAACACAGCCACTGGGGCAATGTCAACACAGCCACTGGGTAATGTCAACACTGCCACTGGGGGAATGTCATGACAGCCACTGGGGAAATGTCAACACAGTCACTGGGGCAATGTCAACACTGCCACTGGGGCAATGTCAACACAGTCACTTGGCCAATGTCAACACATCCACTGGGGCAATGTCAACACAGTCACTGGGGCAATGTCAACACAGTCACTGGGGCAATGTCAACACAGCCACTGGGGTAATGTCAACACTGCTACTGGGGCAATGTCAACACAGCCACTGGGGCAATGTCAACACAGCCACTGGGGCAATGCCAACATATTCACTCGGGCAATGTCAACACAGCCACTGGGGCAATGTCAGCACAGCCACTGGGGCAATGCCAACATAGTCACTGGGCAATGTCAACACAGCCACTGGGACAATGTCAACACAGTCACTGGGGCAATGCCAACACAGCCACAGGGTCAATGTCAACACAGCCACTGGGGCAATGCCAACATAGTCACTGGGGCAATGTCAACACAGCCACTGGGGCAATGTCAACACTGCCACTGGGGAAATGTCAACACAGTCACTGGGGCAATGTCAACACATCCACTGGGGCAATGTCAACACAGCCATTGGGGCAATGTCAACACAGCCACTGGGGCAATGTCAACACTGCCACTGGGGAAATGTCCACACAGCCACTGGGGAAATGTCAACACAATCACAGGGGCAATGTCAACACAGCCACTGGGGCAATGTCAACACAGCCACTGGGGAAATGTCAACACATTCACTGGGGCAATGTCAACACTGCCACTGGGGCAATGTCAACACTGCCACTGGGGTAATGTCAACACAGCCACTCGGGCAATGTCAACACATCCACTGGGGCAATGTCAACACAGCCACTGGGGTAATGTCAACACTGCCACTGGGGCAATGTCATGACAGCCACTGGGTAAATGTCAACACAGTCACTGGGGCAATGCAACACTGCCACTGGGGCAATGTCAACACAGTCACTTGGGCAATGTCAGCACAGCCACTTGGGCAATGTCAACACAGTCACTTGGGCAATGTCAACACAGTCACTGGGGCAATGTCAACACAGCCACTGGGGTAATGTCAACACAGCCACTGGGGCAATGTCAACACTGCCACTGGGGAAATGTCAACACAGCCACTGGGGCAAAGTCAACACAGTCACTGGGGCAATGTCAACACAGCCACTGGGGCAATGTCAACACTGCCACTGGGGAAATGTCAACACAGTCACTGGGGCAATGTCAACACTGCCACTGGGGCAATGTCAACACTGCCACTGGGGTAATGTCAACACAGCCACTGGGGCAATGTCAACACATCCACTGGGGCAATGTCAACACAGCCACTGGGGTAATGTCAACACTGCCACTGGGGAAATATCATGACAGCCACTGGGGAAATGTCAACACAGTCACTGGGGCAATGTCAACACTGCCACTGGGGCAATGTCAACACAGTCACTGGGGCAATGTCAACACAGCCACTGGGGCAATGTCAACACAGCCACTGGGGCAATGCCAACATAGTCGCTGGGGCAATGTCAACACAGCCACTGGGGCAATGTCAACACTGCCACTGGGGAAATGTCAACACAGTCACTGGGGCAATGTCAACACATCCACTGGGGCAATGTCAACACAGCCACTGGGGCAATGTCAACACAGCCACTGGGGCAATGTCAACACTGCCACTGGGGAAATGTCAACACAGCCACTGGGGAAATGTCAACACAATCACTGGGGCAATGTCAACACAGCCACTGGGGCAATGTCAACACTGCCACTGGGGAAATGTCAACACAGTCACTGGGGCAATGTCAACACTGCCACTGGGGCAATGTCAACACTGCCACTGGGGTAATGTCAACACAGCCACTGGGGCAAAGTCAACACTGCCACTGGGGCAATGTCAACACAGTCACTTGGCCAATGTCAACACATCCACTGGGGCAATGTCAACACAGTCACTGGGGCAATGTCAACACAGTCACTGGGGCAATGTCAACACAGCCACTGGGGTAATGTCAACACTGCTACTGGGGCAATGTCAACACAGCCACTGGGGCAATGTCAACACAGCCACTGGGGCAATGCCAACATAGTCACTGGGCAATGTCAACACAGCCACTGGGACAATGTCAACACAGTCACTGGGGCAATGTCAACACAGCCACAGGGGCAATGTCAACACAGCCACTGGGGCAATGCCAACATATTCACTGGGGCAATGTCAACACAGCCACTGGGGCAATGTCAACACTGCCACTGGGGAAATGTCAACACAGTCACTGGGGCAATGTCAACACATCCACTGGGGCAATGTCAACACAGCCACTGGGGCAATGTCAACACAGCCACTGGGGCAATGTCAACACTGCCACTGGGGAAATGTCAACACAGCCACTGGGGAAATGTCAACACAATCACTGGGGCAATGTCAACACAGCCACTGGGGCAATGTCAACACTGCCTTTGGGGAAATGTCAACACAGTCACTGGGGCAATGTCAACACTGCCACTGGGGCAATGTCAACACTGCCACTGGGGTAATGTCAACACAGCCACTGGGGCAATGTCAACACATCCACTGGGGCAATGTCAAAACAGCCACTGGGGTAATGTCAACACTGCCACTGGGGCAATGTCATGACAGCCACTGGGTAAATGTCAACACAGTCACTGGGGCAATGCAACACTGCCACTGGGGCAATGTCAACACAGTCACTAGGGCAATGTCAACACAGCCACTGGGGCAATGCCAACATAGTCACTGGGCAATGTCAACACAGCCACTGGGACAATGTCAACACAGTCACTGGGGCAATGTCAACACAGCCACAGGGGCAATGTCAACACAGCCACTGGGGCAATGCCAACATAGTCACTGGGGCAATGTCAACACAGCCACTGGGGCAATGTCAACACTGCCACTGGGGAAATGTCAACACAGTCACTGGGGCAATGTCAACACATCCACTGGGGCAATGTCAACACAGCCACTGGGGCAATGTCAACACAGCCACAGGGGCAATGTCAACACTGCCACTGGGGAAATGTCAACACAGCCACTGGGGAAATGTCAACACAATGACTGGGGCAATGTCAACACAGCCACTGGGGCAATGTCAACACTGCCACTGGGGAAATGTCAACACAGTCACTGGGGCAATGTCAACACTGCCACTGGGGCAATGTCAACACTGCCACTGGGGTAATGTCAACACAGCCACTGGGGCAATGTCAACACATCCACTGGGGCAATGTCAACACAGCCACTGGGGTAATGTCAACACTGCCACTGGGGCAATGTCATGACAGCCACTGGGTAAATGTCAACACAGTCACTGGGGCAATGCAACACTGCCACTGGGGCAATGTCAACACAGTCACTAGGGCAATGTCAGCACAGCCACTGGGGCAATGTCAACACAGTCACTTGGGCAATGTCAACACAGTCACTGGGGCAATGTCAACACAGCCACTGGGGTAATGTCAACACAGCCACTGGGGCAATGTCAACACTGCCACTGGGGCAATGTCAACACTGCCACTGGGGTAATGTCAACACAGCCACTGGGGCAAAGTCAACACTGCCACTGGGGCAATGTCAACACAGTCACTTGGCCAATGTCAACACATCCACTGGGGCAATGTCAACACAGTCACTGGGGCAATGTCAACACAGTCACTGGGGCAATGTCAACATAGCCACTGGGGCAATGTCAACACTGCCACTGGGGAAATGTCAACACAGTCAATGGGGAAACGTCAACACTGCCACTGGGGCAATGTCAACACAGCCACTGGGACATTGCCAACACAGTCACTGGTGCAATGTCAACACAGCCACTGGGGCAATGTCAACACAGCCACTGGGGCAATGCCAACATAGTCACTGGGGCAATGTCAACACAACCACTGGGGCAATGTCAACACTGCCACTGGGGAAATGTCAACACAGTCACTGGGGCAATGTCAACACAGCCACTGGGGCAATGTCAACACAGCCACTGGGGCAATGTCAACATAGCCACTGGGGCAATGTCAACACTGCCACTGGGGAAATGTCAACACAGTCAATGGGGAAACGTCAACACTGCCACTGGGGCAATGTCAACACAGCCACTGGGGCAATGTCAACACAGCCACTGGGGTAATGTCAACACTGCCACTGGGGCAATGTCATGACAGCCACTGGGGAAATGTCAACACAGTCACTGGGGCAATGTCAACACTGCCACTGGGGCAATGTCAACACAGTCACTAGGGCATTGTCAACAGAGCCACTGGGGCAATGTCAACACAGTCACTGGGGCAATGTCAACACAGTCACTGGGGCAATGTCAACACAGTCACTGGGGCAATGTCAACACAGCCACTGGGGTAATGTCAACACTGCCACTGGGTCAATGTCAACACAGCCACTGGGGCAATGACAACACAGCACATGGGACATTGCCAACAGAGCCACTGGGGCAATGCCAACACAGTCACTGGGGCAATGTCAACACAGCCACTGGGGCAATGTCAACACAGCCACTGGGGCAATGTCAACACAGCCACTGGAGCAATGTCAACACAGCCACTGGTGCAATGTCAACACAGCCCATGGGACATTGCCAACACAGCTACTGGCGAAATGTCAACACTGCCACTGGGACAATGTCAACACAACCACTGGGGCAATGCCAACACAGCCACTGGGGAAATGCCAACACAGTCACTGGGACAATGTCAACACAGCCACTGGGAAAATGTCAACACAACCACTGGGGCAATGCCAACACAGCCACTGGAGCAATGTCAACACAGCCCATGGGACATTGGCAACACATGCACTGGGGCAATGCCAACATAGTCACTGGGGCAATGCCAACACAGCCATTGGGACAATGCCAACTCAGCCACTGGGGCAATGTCAACATAGCCACTGGGGCAATGTCAACACAGCCCATGGGACATTGCCAACACAGTCACTGGTGCAATGTCAACACAGCCACTGGGGCAATGTCAACACAGCCACTGGGGCAATGCCAACATAGTCACTGGGGCAATGTCAACACAACCACTGGGGCAATGTCAACACTGCCACTGGGGAAATGTCAACACAGTCACTGGGGCAATGTCAACACAGCCACTGGGGCAATGTCAACACAGCCACTGGGGCAATGTCAACACTGCCACTGGGGCAATGTCAACACAGCCACGGGGGCAATGTTAACACTGCCACTGGGGAAATGTCAACACAGCCACTGGGGCAATGTCAACACAGTCACTGGGGCAATGTCAACACAGCCACTGGGGAAATGTCAACACTGCCACTGGGGAAATGTCAACACCGTTACTGGGGCAATGTCAACACTGCCACTGGGGCAATGTCAACACAGCCACTGGGGCAATGTCAACACAGCCACTGGGTAATGTCAACACTGCACCTGGGGCAATGTCATGACAGCCACTGGGGAAATGTCAACACAGTCACTGGGGCAATGTCAACACTGCCACTGGGGCAATGTCAACACAGTCACTTGGCCAATGTCAACACATCCACTGGGGCAATGTCAACACAGTCACTGGGGCAATGTCAACACAGTCACTGGGGCAATGTCAACACAGCCATTGGGGTAATGTCAACACTGCTACTGGGCAATGTCAACACAGCCACTGGGGCAATGTCAACACTGCCACTGGGGCAATGCCAACATATTCACTAGGGCAATGTCAACACAGCCACTGGGGCAATGTCAACACAGCCACTGGGGCAATGCCAACATAGTCACTGGGCAATGTCAACACAGCCACTGGGACAATGTCAACACAGTCACTGGGGCAATGTCATGACAGCCACTGGGGAAATGTCAACACAGTCACTGGGGAAATGTCAACACTGCCACTGGGGCAATGTCAACACAGCCACTGGGGCAATGTCAACACAGCCACTGGGGTAATGTCAACACTGCCCCTGGGGCAATGTCATGACAGCCACTGGGGAAATGTCAACACAGTCACTGGGGCAATGTCAACACTGCCACTGGGGCAATGTCAACACAGTCACTAGGGCAATGTCAACAGAGCCACTGGGGCAATGTCAACACAGTCACTGGGGCAATGTCAACACAGTCACTGGGGCAATGTCAACACAGTCACGGGGGCAATGTCAACACAGCCACTGGGGTAATGTCAACACTGCCACTGGGGCAATGTCAACACAGCCACTGGGGCAATGTCAACACAGCCCATGGGACATTGGCAACAGAGCCACTGGGGCAATGCCAACACAGTGACTGGGGCAATGTCAACACAGCCACTGGGGCAATGTCAACACAGCCACTGGGGCAATGTCAACACAGCCACTGGAGCAATGTCAACACAGCCACTGGGTCAATGTCAACACAGCCCATGGGACATTGCCAACACAGCTACTGGCGAAATGTCAACACTGCCACTGGGACAATGTCAACACAACCACTGGGGCAATGCCAACACAGCCACTGGGGAAATGTCAACACAGCCACTGGGACAATGTCAGCACAACCACTGGGGCAATGCCAACACATCCACTGGGGAAATGCCAACACAGCCACTGGGACAATGTCAACACAGCCACTGGGAAAATGTCAACACAACCACTGGGGCAATGCCAACACAGCCACTGGAGCAATGTCAACACAGCCCATGTGACATTGGCAACACATGCACTGGGGCAATGCCAACATAGTCACTGGGGCAATGCCAACACAGCCATTGGGACAATGCCAACTCAGCCACTGGGGCAATGTCAACATAGCCACTGGGGCAATGTCAACACAGCTCATGGGACATTGCCAACACAGTCACTGGTGCAATGTCAACACAGCCACTGGGGCAATGTCAACACAGCCACTGGGGCAATGCCAACATAGTCACTGGGGCAATGTCAACACAACCACTGGGGCAATGTCAACACTGCCACTGGGGAAATGTCAACAAAGTCACTGGGGCAATGTCAACACAGCCACTGGGGCAATGTCAATACAGCCACTGGGGCAATGTAAACACAGCCACTGGGGCAATGTCAACACAGCCACTGGGGCAATGTTAACACTGCCACTGGGGAAATGTCAACACAGCCACTGGGGCAATGTCAACACAGTCACTGGGGCAATGTCAACACAGCCACTGGGGCAATGTCAACACTGCAACTGGGGAAATGTCAACACCATCACTGGGGCAATGTCAACACTGCCACTGGGGCAATGTCAAAACAGCCACTGGGGCAATGTCAACACAGCCACTGGGTAATGTCAACACTGCCACTGGGGGAATGTCATGACAGCCACTGGGGAAATGTCAACACAGTCACTGGGGCAATGTCAACACTGCCACTGGGGCAATGTCAACACAGTCACTTGGCCAATGTCAACACATCCACTGGGGCAATGTCAACACAGTCACTGGGGCAATGTCAACACAGTCACTGGGGCAATGTCAACACAGCCACTGGGGTAATGTCAACACTGCTACTGGGGCAATGTCAACACAGCCACTGGGGCAATGTCAACACAGCCACTGGGGCAATGCCAACATATTCACTCGGGCAATGTCAACACAGCCACTGGGGCAATGTCAACACAGCCACTGGGGCAATGCCAACATAGTCACTGGGCAATGTCAACACAGCCACTGGGACAATGTCAACACAGTCACTGGGGCAATGCCAACACAGCCACAGGGTCAATGTCAACACAGCCACTGGGGCAATGCCAACATAGTCACTGGGGCAATGTCAAGACAGCCACTGGGGCAATGTCAACACTGCCACTGGGGAAATGTCAACACAGTCACTGGGGCAATGTCAACACATCCACTGGGGCAATGTCAACACAGCCATTGGGGCAATGTCAACACAGCCACTGGGGCAATGTCAACACTGCCACTGGGGAAATGTCCACACAGCCACTGGGGAAATGTCAACACAATCACAGGGGCAATGTCAACACAGCCACTGGGGCAATGTCAACACAGCCACTGGGGAAATGTCAACACATTCACTGGGGCAATGTCAACACTGCCACTGGGGCAATGTCAACACTGCCACTGGGGTAATGTCAACACAGCCACTGGGGCAATGTCAACACATCCACTGGGGCAATGTCAACACAGCCACTGGGGTAATGTCAACACTGCCACTGGGGCAATGTCATGACAGCCACTGGGTAAATGTCAACACAGTCACTGGGGCAATGCAACACTGCCACTGGGGCAATGTCAACACAGTCACTTGGGCAATGTCAGCACAGCCACTTGGGCAATGTCAACACAGTCACTTGGGCAATGTCAACACAGTCACTGGGGCAATGTCAACACAGCCACTGGGGTAATGTCAACACAGCCACTGGGGCAATGTCAACACTGCCACTGGGGAAATGTCAACACAGCCACTGGGGCAAAGTCAACACAGTCACTGGGGCAATGTCAACACAGCCACTGGGGCAATGTCAACACTGCCACTGGGGAAATGTCAACACAGTCACTGGGGCAATGTCAACACTGCCACTGGGGCAATGTCAACACTGCCACTGGGGTAATGTCAACACAGCCACTGGGGCAATGTCAACACATCCACTGGGGCAATGTCAACACAGCCACTGGGGTAATGTCAACACTGCCACTGGGGAAATATCATGACAGCCACTGGGGAAATGTCAACACAGTCACTGGGGCAATGTCAACACTGCCACTGGGGCAATGTCAACACAGTCACTGGGGCAATGTCAACACAGCCACTGGGGCAATGTCAACACAGCCACTGGGGCAATGCCAACATAGTCGCTGGGGCAATGTCAACACAGCCACTGGGGCAATGTCAACACTGCCACTGGGGAAATGTCAACACAGTCACTGGGGCAATGTCAACACATCCACTGGGGCAATGTCAACACAGCCACTGGGGCAATGTCAACACAGCCACTGGGGCAATGTCAACACTGCCACTGGGGAAATGTCAACACAGCCACTGGGGAAATGTCAACACAATCACTGGGGCAATGTCAACACAGCCACTGGGGCAATGTCAACACTGCCACTGGGGAAATGTCAACACAGCCACTGGGGCAATGTCAACACTGCCACTGGGGCAATGTCAACACTGCCACTGGGGTAATGTCAACACAGCCACTGGGGCAAAGTCAACACTGCCACTGGGGCAATGTCAACACAGTCACTTGGCCAATGTCAACACATCCACTGGGGCAATGTCAACACAGTCACTGGGGCAATGTCAACACAGTCACTGGGGCAATGTCAACACAGCCACTGGGGTAATGTCAACACTGCTACTGGGGCAATGTCAACACAGCCACTGGGTTAATGTCAACACAGCCACTGGGGCAATGCCAACATAGTCACTGGGCAATGTCAACACAGCCACTGGGACAATGTCAACACAGTCACTGGGGCAATGTCAACACAGCCACAGGGGCAATGTCAACACAGCCACTGGGGCAATGCCAACATATTCACTGGGGCAATGTCAACACAGCCACTGGGGCAATGTCAACACTGCCACTGGGGAAATGTCAACACAGTCACTGGGGCAATGTCAACACATCCACTGGGGCAATGTCAACACAGCCACTGGGGCAATGTCAACACAGCCACTGGGGCAATGTCAACACTGCCACTGGGGAAATGTCAACACAGCCACTGGGGAAATGTCAACACAATCACTGGGGCAATGTCAACACAGCCACTGGGGCAATGTCAACACTGCCTTTGGGGAAATGTCAACACAGTCACTGGGGCAATGTCAACACTGCCACTGGGGCAATGTCAACACTGCCACTGGGGTAATGTCAACACAGCCACTGGGGCAATGTCAACACATCCACTGGGGCAATGTCAAAACAGCCACTGGGGTAATGTCAACACTGCCACTGGGGCAATGTCATGACAGCCACTGGGTAAATGTCAACACAGTCACTGGGGCAATGCAACACTGCCACTGGGGCAATGTCAACACAGTCACTAGGGCAATGTCAACACAGCCACTGGGGCAATGCCAACATAGTCACTGGGCAATGTCAACACAGCCACTGGGACAATGTCAACACAGTCACTGGGGCAATGTCAACACAGCCACAGGGGCAATGTCAACACAGCCACTGGGGCAATGCCAACATAGTCACTGGGGCAATGTCAACACAGCCACTGGGGCAATGTCAACACTGCCACTGGGGAAATGTCAACACAGTCACTGGGGCAATGTCAACACATCCACTGGGGCAATGTCAACACAGCCACTGGGGCAATGTCAACACAGCCACTGGGGCAATGTCAACACTGCCACTGGGGAAATGTCAACACAGCCACTGGGGAAATGTCAACACAATGACTGGGGCAATGTCAACACAGCCACTGGGGCAATGTCAACACTGCCACTGGGGAAATGTCAACACAGTCACTGGGGCAATGTCAACACTGCCACTGGGGCAATGTCAACACTGCCACTGGGGTAATGTCAACACAGCCACTGGGGCAATGTCAACACATCCACTGGGGCAATGTCAACACAGCCACTGGGGTAATGTCAACACTGCCACTGGGGCAATGTCATGACAGCCACTGGGTAAATGTCAACACAGTCACTGGGGCAATGCAACACTGCCACTGGGGCAATGTCAACACAGTCACTAGGGCAATGTCAGCACAGCCACTGGGGCAATGTCAACACAGTCACTTGGGCAATGTCAACACAGTCACTGGGGCAATGTCAACACAGCCACTGGGGTAATGTCAACACAGCCACTGGGGCAATGTCAACACTGCCACTGGGGCAATGTCAACACTGCCACTGGGGTAATGTCAACACAGCCACTGGGGCAAAGTCAACACTGCCACTGGGGCAATGTCAACACAGTCACTTGGCCAATGTCAACACATCCACTGGGGCAATGTCAACACAGTCACTGGGGCAATGTCAACACAGTCACTGGGGCAATGTCAACACAGCCACTGGGGTAATGTCAACACTGCTACTGGGGCAATGTCAACACAGCCACTGGGGCAATGTCAACACAGCCACTGGGGCAATGCCAACATAGTCACTGGGCAATGTCAACACAGCCACTGGGACAATGTCAACACAGTCACTGGGGCAATGTCAACACAGCCACAGGGGCAATGTCAACACAGCCACTGGGGCAATGCCAACATATTCACTGGGGCAATGTCAACACAGCCACTGGGGCAATGTCAACACTGCCACTGGGGAAATGTCAACACAGTCACTGGGGCAATGTCAACACATCCACTGGGGCAATGTCAACACAGCCACTGGGGCAATGTCAACACAGCCACTGGGGCAATGTCAACACTGCCACTGGGGAAATGTCAACACAGCCACTGGGGAAATGTCAACACAATCACTGGGGCAATGTCAACACAGCCACTGGGGCAATGTCAACACTGCCACTGGGGAAATGTCAACACAGTCACTGGGGCAATGTCAACACTACCACTGGGGCAATGTCAACACTGCCACTGGGGTAATGTCAACACAGCCACTGGGGCAATGTCAACACATCCACTGGGGCAATGTCAACACAGCCACTGGGGTAATGTCAACACTGCCACTGGGGCAATGTCATGACAGCCACTGGGTAAATGTCAACACAGTCACTGGGGCAATGCAACACTGCCACTGGGGCAATGTCAACACAGTCACTAGGGCAATGTCAACACAGCCACTGGGGCAATGCCAACATAGTCACTGGGCAAAGTCAACACAGCCACTGGGACAATGTCAACACAGTCACTGGGGCAATGTCAACACAGCCACAGGGGCAATGTCAACACAGCCACTGGGGCAATGCCAACATAGTCACTGGGGCAATGTCAACACAGCCACTGGGGCAATGTCAACACTGCCACTGGGGAAATGTCAACACAGTCACTGGGGCAATGTCAACACATCCACTGGGGCAATGTCAACACAGCCACTGGGGCAATGTCAACACAGCCACTGGGGCAATGTCAACACTGCCACTGGGGAAATGTCAACACAGCCACTGGGGAAATGTCAACACAATGACTGGGGCAATGTCAACACAGCCACTGGGGCAATGTCAACAATGCCACTGGGGAAATGTCAACACAGTCACTGGGGCAATGTCAACACTGCCACTGGGGCAATGTCAACACTGCCACTGGGGTAATGTCAACACAGCCACTGGGGCAATGTCAACACATCCACTGGGGCAATGTCAACACAGCCACTGGGGTAATGTCAACACTGCCACTGGGGCAATGTCATGACAGCCACTGGGTAAATGTCAACACAGTCACTGGGGCAATGCAACACTGCCACTGGGGCAATGTCAACACAGTCACTAGGGCAATGTCAGCACAGCCACTGGGGCAATGTCAACACAGTCACTTGGGCAATGTCAACACAGTCACTGGGGCAATGTCAACACAGCCACTGGGGTAATGTCAACACAGCCACTGGGGCAATGTCAACACTGCCACTGGGGAAATGTCAACACAGCCACTGGGGCAATGTCAACACAGTCACTGGGGCAATGTCAACACAGCCACTGGGGCAATGTCAACACTGCCACTGGGGAAATGTCAACACAGTCACTGGGGCAATGTCAACACTGCCACTGGGGCAATGTCAACACTGCCACTGGGGTAATGTCAACACAGCCACTGGGGCAATGTCAACACATCCACTGGGGCAATGTCAACACAGCCACTGGGGTAATGTCAACACTGCCACTGGGGAAATATCATGACAGCCACTGGGGAAATGTCAACACAGTCACTGGGGCAATGTCAACACTGCCACTGGGGCAATGTCAACACAGTCACTGGGGCAATGTCAACACAGCCACTGGGGCAATGTCAACACAGCCACTGGGGCAATGCCAACATAGTCGCTGGGGCAATGTCAACACAGCCACTGGGGCAATGTCAACACTGCCACTGGGGAAATGTCAACACAGTCACTGGGGCAATGTCAACACATCCACTGGGGCAATGTCAACACAGCCACTGGGGCAATGTCAACACAGCCACTGGGGCAATGTCAACACTGCCACTGGGGAAATGTCAACACAGCCACTGGGGAAATGTCAACACAATCACTGGGGCAATGTCAACACAGCCACTGGGGCAATGTCAACACTGCCACTGGGGGAATGTCAACACAGTCACTTGGGCAATGTCAACACTGCCACTGGGGCAATGTCAACACTGCCACTGGGGTAATGTCAACACAGCCACTGGGGCAAAGTCAACACATCCACTGGGGCAATGTCAACACAGCCACTGGGGTAATGTCAACACTGCCACTGGGGCAATGTCATGACAGCCACTGGGTAAATGTCAACACAGTCACTGGGGCAATGTAACACTGCCACTGGGGCAATGTCAACACAGTCACTGGGGCAATGTCAGCACAGCCACTGGGGCAATGTCAACACAGTCACTTTGGCAATGTCAACACAGTCACTGGGGCAATGTCAACACAGCCACTGGGGTAATGTCAACACAGCCACTGGGGCAATGTCAACACTGCCACTGGGGAAATGTCAACACAGCCACTGGGGCAATGTCAACACAGTCAATGGGGCAATGTCAACACATCCACTGGGGCAATGTCAACACAGCCATTGGGGCAATGTCAACACAGCCACTGGGGCAATGTCAACACTGCCACTGGGGAAATGTCCACACAGCCACTGGGGAAATGTCAACACAATCACAGGGGCAATGTCAACACAGCCACTGGGGCAATGTCAACACAGCCACTGGGGAAATGTCAACACATTCACTGGGGCAATGTCAACACTGCCACTGGGGCAATGTCAACACTGCCACTGGGGTAATGTCAACACAGCCACTGGGGCAATGTCAACACATCCACTGGGGCAATGTCAACACAGCCACTGGGGTAATGTCAACACTGCCACTGGGGCAATGTCATGACAGCCACTGGGTAAATGTCAACACAGTCACTGGGGCAATGCAACACTGCCACTGGGGCAATGTCAACACAGTCACTTGGGCAATGTCAGCACAGCCACTTGGGCAATGTCAACACAGTCACTTGGGCAATGTCAACACAGTCACTGGGGCAATGTCAACACAGCCACTGGGGTAATGTCAACACAGCCACTGGGGCAATGTCAACACTGCCACTGGGGAAATGTCAACACAGCCACTGGGGCAAAGTCAACACAGTCACTGGGGCAATGTCAACACAACCACTGGGGCAATGTCAACACTGCCACTGGGGAAATGTCAACACAGTCACTGGGGCAATGTCAACACTGCCACTGGGGCAATGTCAACACTGCCACTGGGGTAATGTCAACACAGCCACTGGGGCAATGTCAACACATCCACTGGGGCAATGTCAACACAGCCACTGGGGTAATGTCAACACTGCCACTGGGGAAATATCATGACAGCCACTGGGGAAATGTCAACACAGTCACTGGGGCAATGTCAACACTGCCACTGGGGCAATGTCAACACTGCCACTGGGGCAATGTCATGACAGCCACTGGGTAAATGTCAACACAGTCACTGGGGCAATGCAACACTGCCACTGGGGCAATGTCAACACAGTCACTTGGGCAATGTCAGCACAGCCACTTGGGCAATGTCAACACAGTCACTTGGGCAATGTCAACACAGTCACTGGGGCAATGTCAACACAGCCACTGGGGTAATGTCAACACAGCCACTGGGGCAATGTCAACACTGCCACTGGGGAAATGTCAACACAGCCACTGGGGCAAAGTCAACACAGTCACTGGGGCAATGTCAACACAGCCACTGGGGCAATGTCAACACTGCCACTGGGGAAATGTCAACACAGTCACTGGGGCAATGTCAACACTGCCACTGGGGCAATGTCAACACTGCCACTGGGGTAATGTCAACACAGCCACTGGGGCAATGTCAACACATCCACTGGGGCAATGTCAACACAGCCACTGGGGTAATGTCAACACTGCCACTGGGGAAATATCATGACAGCCACTGGGGAAATGTCAACACAGTCACTGGGGCAATGTCAACACTGCCACTGGGGCAATGTCAACACAGTCACTGGGGCAATGTCAACACAGCCACTGGGGCAATGTCAACACAGCCACTGGGGCAATGCCAACATAGTCGCTGGGGCAATGTCAACACAGCCACTGGGGCAATGTCAACACTGCCACTGGGGAAATGTCAACACAGTCACTGGGGCAATGTCAACACATCCACTGGGGCAATGTCAACACAGCCACTGGGGCAATGTCAACACAGCCACTGGGGCAATGTCAACACTGCCACTGGGGAAATGTCAACACAGCCACTGGCGAAATGTCAACACAATCACTGGGGCAATGTCAACACAGCCACTGGGGCAATGTCAACACTGCCACTGGGGAAATGTCCACACAGCCACTGGGGAAATGTCAACACAATCACAGGGGCAATGTCAACACAGCCACTGGGGCAATGTCAACACAGCCACTGGGGAAATGTCAACACATTCACTGGGGCAATGTCAACACTGCCACTGGGGCAATGTCAACACTGCCACTGGGGTAATGTCAACACAGCCACTGGGGCAATGTCAACACATCCACTGGGGCAATGTCAACACAGCCACTGGGGTAATGTCAACACTGCCACTGGGGCAATGTCATGACAGCCACTGGGTAAATGTCAACACAGTCACTGGGGCAATGCAACACTGCCACTGGGGCAATGTCAACACAGTCACTTGGGCAATGTCAGCACAGCCACTTGGGCAATGTCAACACAGTCACTTGGGCAATGTCAACACAGTCACTGGGGCAATGTCAACACAGCCACTGGGGTAATGTCAACACAGCCACTGGGGCAATGTCAACACTGCCACTGGGGAAATGTCAACACAGCCACTAGGGCAAAGTCAACACAGTCACTGGGGCAATGTCAACACAACCACTGGGGCAATGTCAACACTGCCACTGGGGAAATGTCAACACAGTCACTGGGGCAATGTCAGCACTGCCACTGGGGCAATGTCAACACTGCCACTGGGGTAATGTCAACACAGCCACTGGGGCAATGTCAACACATCCACTGGGGCAATGTCAACACAGCCACTGGGGTAATGTCAACACTGCCACTGGGGAAATATCATGACAGCCACTGGGGAAATGTCAACACAGTCACTGGGGCAATGTCAACACTGCCACTGGGGCAATGTCAACACTGCCACTGTGGCAATGTCATGACAGCCACTGGGTAAATGTCAACACAGTCACTGGGGCAATGCAACACTGCCACTGGGGCAATGTCAACACAGTCACTTGGGCAATGTCAGCACAGCCACTTGGGCAATGTCAACACAGTCACTTGGGCAATGTCAACACAGTCACTGGGGCAATGTCAACACAGCCACTGGGGTAATGTCAACACAGCCACTGGGGCAATGTCAACACTGCCACTGGGGAAATGTCAACACAGCCACTGGGGCAAAGTCAACACAGTCACTGGGGCAATGTCAACACAGCCACTGGGGCAATGTCAACACTGCCACTGGGGAAATGTCAACACAGTCACTGGGGCAATGTCAACACTGCCACTGGGGCAATGTCAACACTGCCACTGGGGTAATGTCAACACAGCCACTGGGGCAATGTCAACACATCCACTGGGGCAATGTCAACACAGCCACTGGGGTAATGTCAACACTGCCACTGGGGAAATATCATGACAGCCACTGGGGAAATGTCAACACAGTCACTGGGGCAATGTCAACACTGCCACTGGGGCAATGTCAACACAGTCACTGGGGCAATGTCAACACAGCCACTGGGGCAATGTCAACACAGCCACTGGGGCAATGCCAACATAGTCGCTGGGGCAATGTCAACACAGCCACTGGGGCAATGTCAACACTGCCACTGGGGAAATGTCAACACAGTCACTGGGGCAATGTCAACACATCCACTGGGGCAATGTCAACACAGCCACTGGGGCAATGTCAACACAGCCACTGGGGCAATGTCAACACTGCCACTGGGGAAATGTCAACACAGCCACTGGCGAAATGTCAACACAATCACTGGGGCAATGTCAACACAGCCACTGGGGCAATGTCAACACTGCCACTGGGGAAATGTCAACACAGTCACTGGGGCAATGTCAACACTGCCACTGGGGCAATGTCAACACTGCCACTGGGGTAATGTCAACACAGCCACTGGGGCAAAGTCAACACTGCCACTGGGGCAATGTCAACACAGTCACTTGGCCAATGTCAACACATCCACTGGGGCAATGTCAACACAGTCACTGGGGCAATGTCAACACAGTCACTGGGGCAATGTCAACACAGCCACTGGGGTAATGTCAACACTGCTACTGGGGCAATGTCAACACAGCCACTGGGGCAATGTCAACACAGCCACTGGGGCAATGCCAACATAGTCACTGGGCAATGTCAACACAGCCACTGGGACAATGTCAACACAGTCACTGGGGCAATGTCAACACAGCCACTGGGGCAATGCCAACATATTCACTGGGGCAATGTCAACACAGCCACTGGGGCAATGTCAACACTGCCACTGGGGAAATGTCAACACAGTCACTGGGGCAATGTCAACACATCCACTGGGGCAATGTCAACACAGCCACTGGGGCAATGTCAACACAGCCACTGGGGCAATGTCAACACTGCCACTGGGGAAATGTCAACACAGCCACTGGGGAAATGTCAACACAATCACTGGGGCAATGTCAACACAGCCACTGGGGCAATGTCAACACTGCCTTTGGGGAAATGTCAACACAGTCACTGGGGCAATGTCAACACTGCCACTGGGGCAATGTCAACACTGCCACTGGGGTAATGTCAACACAGCCACTGGGGCAATGTCAACACATCCACTGGGGCAATGTCAAAACAGCCACTGGGGTAATGTCAACACTGCCACTGGGGCAATGTCATGACAGCCACTGGGTAAATGTCAACACAGTCACTGGGGCAATGCAACACTGCCACTGGGGCAATGTCAACACAGTCACTAGGGCAATGTCAACACAGCCACTGGGGCAATGCCAACATAGTCACTGGGCAATGTCAACACAGCCACTGGGACAATGTCAACACAGTCACTGGGGCAATGTCAACACAGCCACAGGGGCAATGTCAACACAGCCACTGGGGCAATGCCAACATAGTCACTGGGGCAATGTCAACACAGCCACTGGGGCAATGTCAACACTGCCACTGGGGCAATGTCATGACAGCCACTGGGTAAATGTCAACACAGTCACTGGGGCAATGCAACACTGCCACTGGGGCAATGTCAACACAGTCACTTGGGCAATGTCAGCACAGCCACTTGGGCAATGTCAACACAGTCACTTGGGCAATGTCAACACAGTCACTGGGGCAATGTCAACACAGCCACTGGGGTAATGTCAACACAGCCACTGGGGCAATGTCAACACTGCCACTGGGGAAATGTCAACACAGCCACTGGGGCAAAGTCAACACAGTCACTGGGGCAATGTCAACACAGCCACTGGGGCAATGTCAACACTGCCACTGGGGAAATGTCAACACAGTCACTGGGGCAATGTCAACACTGCCACTGGGGCAATGTCAACACTGCCACTGGGGTAATGTCAACACAGCCACTGGGGCAATGTCAACACATCCACTGGGGCAATGTCAACACAGCCACTGGGGTAATGTCAACACTGCCACTGGGGAAATATCATGACAGCCACTGGGGAAATGTCAACACAGTCACTGGGGCAATGTCAACACTGCCACTGGGGCAATGTCAACACAGTCACTGGGGCAATGTCAACACAGCCACTGGGGCAATGTCAACACAGCCACTGGGGCAATGCCAACATAGTCGCTGGGGCAATGTCAACACAGCCACTGGGGCAATGTCAACACTGCCACTGGGGAAATGTCAACACAGTCACTGGGGCAATGTCAACACATCCACTGGGGCAATGTCAACACAGCCACTGGGGCAATGTCAACACAGCCACTGGGGCAATGTCAACACTGCCACTGGGGAAATGTCAACACAGCCACTGGCGAAATGTCAACACAATCACTGGGGCAATGTCAACACAGCCACTGGGGCAATGTCAACACTGCCACTGGGGAAATGTCAACACAGTCACTGGGGCAATGTCAACACTGCCACTGGGGCAATGTCAACACTGCCACTGGGGTAATGTCAACACAGCCACTGGGGCAAAGTCAACACTGCCACTGGGGCAATGTCAACACAGTCACTTGGCCAATGTCAACACATCCACTGGGGCAATGTCAACACAGTCACTGGGGCAATGTCAACACAGTCACTGGGGCAATGTCAACACAGCCACTGGGGTAATGTCAACACTGCTACTGGGGCAATGTCAACACAGCCACTGGGGCAATGTCAACACAGCCACTGGGGCAATGTCAACACAGCCACTGGGGCAATGCCAACATAGTCACTGGGCAATGTCAACACAGCCACTGGGACAATGTCAACACAGTCACTGGGGCAATGTCAACACAGCCACAGGGGCAATGTCAACACAGCCACTGGGGCAATGCCAACATATTCACTGGGGCAATGTCAACACAGCCACTGGGGCAATGTCAACACTGCCACTGGGGAAATGTCAACACAGTCACTGGGGCAATGTCAACACATCCACTGGGGCAATGTCAACACAGCCACTGGGGCAATGTCAACACAGCCACTGGGGCAATGTCAACACTGCCACTGGGGAAATGTCAACACAGCCACTGGGGAAATGTCAACACAATCACTGGGGCAATGTCAACACAGCCACTGGGGCAATGTCAACACTGCCTTTGGGGAAATGTCAACACAGTCACTGGGGCAATGTCAACACTGCCACTGGGGCAATGTCAACACTGCCACTGGGGTAATGTCAACACAGCCACTGGGGCAATGTCAACACATCCACTGGGGCAATGTCAAAACAGCCACTGGGGTAATGTCAACACTGCCACTGGGGCAATGTCATGACAGCCACTGGGTAAATGTCAACACAGTCACTGGGGCAATGCAACACTGCCACTGGGGCAATGTCAACACAGTCACTAGGGCAATGTCAACACAGCCACTGGGGCAATGCCAACATAGTCACTGGGCAATGTCAACACAGCCACTGGGACAATGTCAACACAGTCACTGGGGCAATGTCAACACAGCCACAGGGGCAATGGCAACACAGCCACTGGGGCAATGCCAACATAGTCACTGGGGCAATGTCAACACAGCCACTGGGGCAATGTCAACACTGCCACTGGGGAAATGTCAAAACAGTCACTGGGGCAATGTCAACACATCCACTGGGGCAATGTCAACACAGCCACTGGGGCAATGTCAACACAGCCACTGGGGCAATGTCAACACTGCCACTGGGGAAATGTCAACACAGCCACTGGGGAAATGTCAACACAATGACTGGGGCAATGTCATCACAGCCACTGGGGCAATGTCAACACTGCCACTGGGGAAATGTCAACACAGTCACTGGGGCAATGTCAACACTGCCACTGGGGCAATGTCAACACTGCCACTGGGGTAATGTCAACACAGCCACTGGGGCAATGTCAACACATCCACTGGGGCAATGTCAACACAGCCACTGGGGTAATGTCAACACTGCCACTGGGGCAATGTCATGACAGCCACTGGGTAAATGTCAACACAGTCACTGGGGCAATGCAACACTGCCACTGGGGCAATGTCAACACAGTCACTAGGGCAATGTCAGCACAGCCACTGGGGCAATGTCAACACAGTCACTTGGGCAATGTCAACACAGTCACTGGGGCAATGTCAACACAGCCACTGGGGTAATGTCAACACAGCCACTGGGGCAATGTCAACACTGCCACTGGGGCAATGTCAACACTGCCACTGGGGTAATGTCAACACAGCCACTGGGGCAAAGTCAACACTGCCACTGGGGCAATGTCAACACAGTCACTTGGCCAATCTCAACACATCCACTGGGGCAATGTCAACACAGTCACTGGGGCAATGTCAACACAGTCACTGGGGCAATGTCAACACAGCCACTGGGGTAATGTCAACACTGCTACTGGGGCAATGTCAACACAGCCACTGGGGCAATGTCAACACAGCCACTGGGGCAATGCCAACATAGTCACTGGGCAATGTCAACACAGCCACTGGGACAATGTCAACACAGTCACTGGGGCAATGTCAACACAGCCACAGGGGCAATGTCAACACAGCCACTGGGGCAATGCCAACATATTCACTGGGGCAATGTCAACACAGCCACTGGGGCAATGTCAACACTGCCACTGGGGAAATGTCAACACAGTCACTGGGGCAATGTCAACACATCCACTGGGGCAATGTCAACACAGCCACTGGGGCAATGTCAACACAGCCACTGGGGCAATGTCAACACTGCCACTGGGGAAATGTCAACACAGCCACTGGGGAAATGTCAACACAATCACTGGGGCAATGTCAACACAGCCACTGGGGCAATGTCAACACTGCCACTGGGGAAATGTCAACACAGTCACTGGGGCAATGTCAACACTACCACTGGGGCAATGTCAACACTGCCACTGGGGTAATGTCAACACAGCCACTGGGGCAATGTCAACACATCCACTGGGGCAATGTCAACACAGCCACTGGGGCAATGTCAACACAGCCACTGGGGCAATGTCAACACTGCCACTGGGGAAATGTCAACACAGCCACTGGGGAAATGTCAACACAGTCACTGGGGCAATGTCAACACTGCCACTGGGGCAATGTCAACACTGCCACTGGGGCAATGCAACACAGCCACTGGGGCAATGTCAACACTGCCACTGGGGAAATGTCAACACAGCCACTGGGGAAATGTCAACACAATGACTGGGGCAATGTCAACACAGCCACTGGGGCAATGTCAACAATGCCACTGGGGAAATGTCAACACAGTCACTGGGGCAATGTCAACACTGCCACTGGGGCAATGTCAACACTGCCACTGGGGTAATGTCAACACAGCCACTGGGGCAATGTCAACACATCCACTGGGGCAATGTCAACACAGCCACTGGGGTAATGTCAACACTGCCACTGGGGCAATGTCATGACAGCCACTGGGTAAATGTCAACACAGTCACTGGGGCAATGCAACACTGCCACTGGGGCAATGTCAACACAGTCACTAGGGCAATGTCAGCACAGCCACTGGGGCAATGTCAACACAGTCACTTGGGCAATGTCAACACAGTCAATGGGGCAATGTCAACACAGCCACTGGGGTAATGTCAACACAGCCACTGGGGCAATGTCAACACTGCCACTGGGGAAATGTCAACACAGCCACTGGGGCAATGTCAACACAGTCACTGGGGCAATGTCAACACAGCCACTGGGGCAATGTCAACACTGCCACTGGGGAAATGTCAACACAGTCACTGGGGCAATGTCAACACTGCCACTGGGGCAATGTCAACACTGCCACTGGGGTAATGTCAACACAGCCACTGGGGCAATGTCAACACATCCACTGGGGCAATGTCAACACAGCCACTGGGGTAATGTCAACACTGCCACTGGGGAAATATCATGACAGCCACTGGGGAAATGTCAACACAGTCACTGGGGCAATGTCAACACTGCCACTGGGGCAATGTCAACACAGTCACTGGGGCAATGTCAACACAGCCACTGGGGCAATGTCAACACAGCCACTGGGGCAATGCCAACATAGTCGCTGGGGCAATGTCAACACAGCCACTGGGGCAATGTCAACACTGCCACTGGGGAAATGTCAACACAGTCACTGGGGCAATGTCAACACATCCACTGGGGCAATGTCAACACAGCCACTGGGGCAATGTCAACACAGCCACTGGGGCAATGTCAACACTGCCACTGGGGAAATGTCAACACAGCCACTGGGGAAATGTCAACACAATCACTGGGGCAATGTCAACACAGCCACTGGGGCAATGTCAACACTGCCACTGGGGGAATGTCAACACAGTCACTTGGGCAATGTCAACACTGCCACTGGGGCAATGTCAACACTGCCACTGGGGTAATGTCAACACAGCCACTGGGGCAAAGTCAACACATCCACTGGGGCAATGTCAACACAGCCACTGGGGTAATGTCAACACTGCCACTGGGGCAATGTCATGACAGCCACTGGGTAAATGTCAACACAGTCACTGGGGCAATGTAACACTGCCACTGGGGCAATGTCAACACAGTCACTGGGGCAATGTCAGCACAGCCACTGGGGCAATGTCAACACAGTCACTTTGGCAATGTCAACACAGTCACTGGGGCAATGTCAACACAGCCACTGGGGTAATGTCAACACAGCCACTGGGGCAATGTCAACACTGCCACTGGGGAAATGTCAACACAGCCACTGGAGCTATGTCAACACAGTCACTGGGGCAATGTCAACACAGCCACTGGGGCATTGTCAACACAGTCACTGGGGCAATGTCAACACTGCCACTGGGGCAATGTCAACACTGCCACTGGGGTAATGTCAACACAGCCACTGGGGCAATGTCAACACATCCACTGGGGCAATGTCAACACAGCCACTGGGGTAATGTCAACACTGCCACTGGGGAAATATCATGACAGCCACTGGGTAAATGTCAACACAGTCACTGGGGCAATGTCAACACTGCCACTGGGGCAATGTCAACACAGTCACTGGGGCAATGTCAACACAGCCACTGGGGCAATGTCAACACAGTCACTGGGGCAATGTCAACACAGTCACTGGAGCAATGTCAACACAGCCACTGGGGTAATGTCAACACAGCCACTGGGGCAATGTCAACACAGCCACTGGGGCAATGTCAACACAGTCACTGGCGCAATGTCAACACAGTCACTGGGGCAATGTCAACACAGTCACTGGGGTAATGTCAACACTGCCACTGGGACAACGACAACTCAGCCACTGAGGCAATGTCAACACAGCCCATGGGACATTGCCAACAGAGCCACTGGGGCAATGCCAACATATTCACTGGGGCAATGTCAACACAGACACTGGGGCAATGTCAACACAGCCACTGGGGCAATGTCAACACAGCCACTGGAGCAATGTCAACACAGCCACTGGGGCAATGTCAACACAGCCCATGGGACATTGCCAACACAGCCACTGGGGAAAGGTCAACACTGCCACTGGGACAATTTCAACATAACCACTGGGGCAATGCCAACACAGCCATTGGGGCAATGCCAACACAGCCACTGGGGCAATGTCAACACAACCACTGGGGCAATGCCAACACAACCACTGGGGTAATGCCAACACAGCCACAGGGACAATGTCAACACAGCCACTGGGGCAATGCCAACACAGCCACTGGGACAATGTCAACACAGCCACTGGGGAAATGTCAACACTGCCACTGGGACAATGTCAACACAACCACTGGGGCAATGCCAACACAGCCACTGGGACAATGTCAACACAGCCACTGTGACAATGTCAACACAACCTCTGGGGCAATGCCAACACAGCCACTGGAGCAATGTCAACACAGCCCATGGGACATTGGCAACACATGCACTGGGGCAATGCCAACATAGTCATTGGGGCAATGCCAACACAGCCACTGGGACAATGCCAACTCAGCCACCGGGGCAATGTCAACATAGCCACTGGGGCAATGTCAACACAGCCCATGGTGCATTGCCAACACAGTCACTTAGGCAATGTCAACACAGCCACTGGGGCAATGTCAACACAGCCACTGGGGCAATGTCAACACAGCCACTGGGGCAATGTCAACACAGCCACTGGGGCAATGCCAACATATTCACTAGGGCAATGTCAACACAGCCACTGGGGCAATGTCAACACAGCCACTGGGGCAATGCCAACATAGTCACTGGGCAATGTCAACACAGCCACTGGGACAATGTCAACACAGTCACTGGGGCAATGTCAACACAGCCACAGGGGCAATGTCAACACAGCCACTGGGGCAATGCCAACATAGTCACTGGGGCAATGTCAACACAGCCACTGGGGCAATGTCAACACTGCCACTGGGGAAATGTCAACACAGTCACTGGGGCAATGTCAACACATCCACTGGGGCAATGTCAACATAGCCACTGGGGCAATGTCAACACAGCCACTGGGGCAATGTCAACACTGCCACTGGGGAAATGTCAACACAGCCACTGGGGAAATGTCAACACAATCACTGGGGCAATGTCAACACAGCCACTGGGGCAATGCAACACTGCCACTGGGGCAATGTCAACACAGTCACTAGGGCAATGTCAACACAGCCACTGGGGCAATGCCAACATAGTCACTGGGCAATGTCAACACAGCCACAGGGGCAATGTCAACACAGCCACTGGGGCAATGCCAACATAGTCACTGGGGCAATGTCAACACAGCCACTGGGGCAATGTCAACACTGCCACTGGGGAAATGTCAACACAGTCACTTGGGCAATGTCAACACATCCACTGGGGCAATGTCAACACAGCCACTGGGGCAATGTCAACACAGCCACTGGGGCAATGTCAACACTGCCACTGGGGAAATGTCAACACAGCCACTGGGGAAATGTCAACACAATCACTGGGGCAATGTCAACACAGCCACTGGGGCAATGTCAACACTGCCACTGGGGAAATGTCAACACAGTCACTGGGGCAATGTCAACACTGCCACTGGGGCAATGTCAACACTGCCACTGGGGTAATGTCAACACAGCCACTGGGGCAATGTCAACACATCCACTGGGGCAATGTCAACACAGCCACTGGGGTAATGTCAACACTGCCACTGGGGCAATGTCATGACAGCCACTGGGTAAATGTCAACACAGTCACTGGGGCAATGCAACACTGCCACTGGGGCAATGTCAACACAGTCACTGGGGCAATGTCAGCACAGCCACTGGGGCAATGTCAACATAGTCACTTGGGCAATGTCAACACAGTCACTGGGGCAATGTCAACACAGCCACTGTGGTAATGTCAACACTGCCACTGGGGCAATGTCAACACTGCCACTGGGGAAATGTCAACACAGCCACTGGGGCAATGTCAACACAGTCACTGGGGCAATGTCAACACAGCCACTGGGGCATTGTCAACACAGTCACTGGGGCAATGTCAACACTGCCACTGGGGCAATGTCAACACTGCCACTGGGGTAATGTCAACACAGCCACTGGGGCAATGTCAACACATCCACTGGGGCAATGTCAACACAGCCACTGGGGTAATGTCAACACTGCCACTGGGGAAATATCATGACAGCCACTGGGTAAATGTCAACACAGTCACTGGGGCAATGTCAACACTGCCACTGGGGCAATGTCAACACAGTCACTGGGGCAATGTCAACACAGCCACTGGGGCAATGTCAACACAGTCACTGGGGCAATGTCAACACAGTCACTGGGGCAATGTCAACACAGCCACTGGGGTAATGTCAACACAGCCACTGGGGCAATGTCAACACAGCCACTGGGGCAATGTCAACACAGTCACTGGCGCAATGTCAACACAGTCACTGGGGCAATGTCAACACAGTCACTGGGGTAATGTCAACACTGCCACTGGGACAACGACAACTCAGCCACTGAGGCAATGTCAACACAGCCCATGGGACATTGCCAACAGAGCCACTGGGGCAATGCCAACATATTCACTGGGGCAATGTCAACACAGACACTGGGGCAATGTCAACACAGCCACTGGGGCAATGTCAACACAGCCACTGGAGCAATGTCAACACAGCCACTGGGGCAATGTCAACACAGCCCATGGGACATTGCCAACACAGCCACTGGGGAAAGGTCAACACTGCCACTGGGACAATGTCAACATAACCACTGGGGCAATGCCAACACAGCCATTGGGGCAATGCCAACACAGCCACTGGGGCAATGTCAACACAACCACTGGGGCAATGCCAACACAACCACTGGGGTAATGCCAACACAGCCACAGGGACAATGTCAACACAGCCACTGGGGCAATGCCAACACAGCCACTGGGACAATGTCAACACAGCCACTGGGGAAATGTCAACACTGCCACTGGGACAATGTCAACACAACCACTGGGGCAATGCCAACACAGCCGCTGGGGAAATGTCAACACAGCCACTGGGACAATGTCAACTCATCCACTGGGGCATTGCCAACACAGCCACTGGGGAAATGCCAACACAGCCACTGGGACAATGTCAACACAGCCACTGTGACAATGTCAACACAACCTCTGGGGCAATGCGAACACAGCCACTGGAGCAATGTCAACACAGCCCATGGGACATTGGCAACACATGCACTGGGGCAATGCCAACATAGTCACTGGGGCAATGCCAACACAGCCACTGGGACAATGCCAACTCAGCCACCGGGGCAATGTCAACATAGCCACTGGGGCAATGTCAACACAGCCCATGGGACATTGCCAACACAGTCACTGAGGCAATGTCAACACAGCCACTGGGGCAATGTCAACACAGCCACTGGGGCAATGTCAACACAGCCACTGGGGCAATGTCAACACAGCCACTGGGGCAATGCCAACATATTCACTAGGGCAATGTCAACACAGCCACTGGGGCAATGTCAGCACAGCCACTGGGGCAATGCCAACATAGTCACTGGGCAATGTCAACACAGCCACTGGGACAATGTCAACACAGTCACTGGGGCAATGTCAACACAGCCACAGGGGCAATGTCAACACAGCCACTGGGGCAATGCCAACATAGTCACTGGGGCAATGTCAACACAGCCACTGGGGCAATGTCAACACTGCCACTGGGGAAATGTCAACACAGTCACTGGGGCAATGTCAACACATCCACTGGGGCAATGTCAACATAGCCACTGGGGCAATGTCAACACAGCCACTGGGGCAATGTCAACACTGCCACTGGGGAAATGTCAACACAGCCACTGGGGAAATGTCAACACAATCACTGGGGCAATGTCAACACAGCCACTGGGGCAATGCAACACTGCCACTGGGGCAATGTCAACACAGTCACTAGGGCAATGTCAACACAGCCACTGGGGCAATGCCAACATAGTCACTGGGGCAATGTCAACACAGCCACTGGGGCAATGTCAACACTGCCACTGGGGAAATGTCAACACAGTCACTTGGGCAATGTCAACACATCCACTGGGGCAATGTCAACACAGCCACTGGGGCAATGTCAACACAGCCACTGGGGCAATGTCAACACTGCCACTGGGGAAATGTCAACACAGCCACTGGGGAAATGTCAACACAATCACTGGGGCAATGTCAACACAGCCACTGGGGCAATGTCAACACTGCCACTGGGGAAATGTCAACACAGCAACTGGGGCAATGTCAACACTGCCACTGGGGCAATGTAAACACTGCCACTGGGGTAATGTCAACACAGCCACTGGGGCAATGTCAACACATCCACTGGGGCAATGTCAACACAGCCACTGGGGTAATGTCAACACTGCCACTGGGGCAATGTCATGACAGCCACTGGGTAAATGTCAACACAGTCACTGGGGCAATGCAACACTGCCACTGGGGCAATGTCAACACAGTCACTGGGGCAATGTCAGCACAGCCACTGGGGCAATGTCAACATAGTCACTTGGGCAATGTCAACACAGTCACTGGGGCAATGTCAACACAGCCACTGTGGTAATGTCAACACTGCCACTGGGGCAATGTCAACACTGCCACTGGGGAAATGTCAACACAGCCACTGGGGCAATGTCAACACAGTCACTGGGGCAATGTCAACACAGCCACTGGGGCATTGTCAACACAGTCACTGGGGCAATGTCAACACTGCCACTGGGGCAATGTCAACACTGCCACTGGGGTAATGTCAACACAGCCACTGGGGCAATGTCAACACATCCACTGGGGCAATGTCAACACAGCCACTGGGGTAATGTCAACACTGCCACTGGGGAAATATCATGACAGCCACTGGGTAAATGTCAACACAGTCACTGGGGCAATGTCAACACTGCCACTGGGGCAATGTCAACACAGTCACTGGGGCAATGTCAACACAGTCACTGGGGTAATGTCAACACTGCCACTGGGACAACGACAACTCAGCCACTGAGGCAATGTCAACACAGCCCATGGGACATTGCCAACAGAGCCACTGGGGCAATGCCAACATATTCACTGGGGCAATGTCAACACAGACACTGGGGCAATGTCAACACAGCCACTGGGGCAATGTCAACACAGCCACTGGAGCAATGTCAACACAGCCACTGGGGCAATGTCAACACAGCCCATGGGACATTGCCAACACAGCCACTGGGGAAAGGTCAACACTGCCACTGGGACAATTTCAACATAACCACTGGGGCAATGCCAACACAGCCATTGGGGCAATGCCAACACAGCCACTGGGGCAATGTCAACACAACCACTGGGGCAATGCCAACACAACCACTGGGGTAATGCCAACACAGCCACAGGGACAATGTCAACACAGCCACTGGGGCAATGCCAACACAGCCACTGGGACAATGTCAACACAGCCACTGGGGAAATGTCAACACTGCCACTGGGACAATGTCAACACAACCACTGGGGCAATGCCAACACAGCCACTGGGACAATGTCAACACAGCCACTGTGACAATGTCAACACAACCTCTGGGGCAATGCCAACACAGCCACTGGAGCAATGTCAACACAGCCCATGGGACATTGGCAACACATGCACTGGGGCAATGCCAACATAGTCATTGGGGCAATGCCAACACAGCCACTGGGACAATGCCAACTCAGCCACCGGGGCAATGTCAACATAGCCACTGGGGCAATGTCAACACAGCCCATGGTGCATTGCCAACACAGTCACTTAGGCAATGTCAACACAGCCACTGGGGCAATGTCAACACAGCCACTGGGGCAATGTCAACACAGCCACTGGGGCAATGTCAACACAGCCACTGGGGCAATGCCAACATATTCACTAGGGCAATGTCAACACAGCCACTGGGGCAATGTCAACACAGCCACTGGGGCAATGCCAACATAGTCACTGGGCAATGTCAACACAGCCACTGGGACAATGTCAACACAGTCACTGGGGCAATGTCAACACAGCCACAGGGGCAATGTCAACACAGCCACTGGGGCAATGCCAACATAGTCACTGGGGCAATGTCAACACAGCCACTGGGGCAATGTCAACACTGCCACTGGGGAAATGTCAACACAGTCACTGGGGCAATGTCAACACATCCACTGGGGCAATGTCAACATAGCCACTGGGGCAATGTCAACACAGCCACTGGGGCAATGTCAACACTGCCACTGGGGAAATGTCAACACAGCCACTGGGGAAATGTCAACACAATCACTGGGGCAATGTCAACACAGCCACTGGGGCAATGCAACACTGCCACTGGGGCAATGTCAACACAGTCACTAGGGCAATGTCAACACAGCCACTGGGGCAATGCCAACATAGTCACTGGGCAATGTCAACACAGCCACAGGGGCAATGTCAACACAGCCACTGGGGCAATGCCAACATAGTCACTGGGGCAATGTCAACACAGCCACTGGGGCAATGTCAACACTGCCACTGGGGAAATGTCAACACAGTCACTTGGGCAATGTCAACACATCCACTGGGGCAATGTCAACACAGCCACTGGGGCAATGTCAACACAGCCACTGGGGCAATGTCAACACTGCCACTGGGGAAATGTCAACACAGCCACTGGGGAAATGTCAACACAATCACTGGGGCAATGTCAACACAGCCACTGGGGCAATGTCAACACTGCCACTGGGGAAATGTCAACACAGTCACTGGGGCAATGTCAACACTGCCACTGGGGCAATGTCAACACTGCCACTGGGGTAATGTCAACACAGCCACTGGGGCAATGTCAACACATCCACTGGGGCAATGTCAACACAGCCACTGGGGTAATGTCAACACTGCCACTGGGGCAATGTCATGACAGCCACTGGGTAAATGTCAACACAGTCACTGGGGCAATGCAACACTGCCACTGGGGCAATGTCAACACAGTCACTGGGGCAATGTCAGCACAGCCACTGGGGCAATGTCAACATAGTCACTTGGGCAATGTCAACACAGTCACTGGGGCAATGTCAACACAGCCACTGTGGTAATGTCAACACTGCCACTGGGGCAATGTCAACACTGCCACTGGGGAAATGTCAACACAGCCACTGGGGCAATGTCAACACAGTCACTGGGGCAATGTCAACACAGCCACTGGGGCATTGTCAACACAGTCACTGGGGCAATGTCAACACTGCCACTGGGGCAATGTCAACACTGCCACTGGGGTAATGTCAACACAGCCACTGGGGCAATGTCAACACATCCACTGGGGCAATGTCAACACAGCCACTGGGGTAATGTCAACACTGCCACTGGGGAAATATCATGACAGCCACTGGGTAAATGTCAACACAGTCACTGGGGCAATGTCAACACTGCCACTGGGGCAATGTCAACACAGTCACTGGGGCAATGTCAACACAGCCACTGGGGCAATGTCAACACAGTCACTGGGGCAATGTCAACACAGTCACTGGGGCAATGTCAACACAGCCACTGGGGTAATGTCAACACAGCCACTGGGGCAATGTCAACACAGCCACTGGGGCAATGTCAACACAGTCACTGGCGCAATGTCAACACAGTCACTGGGGCAATGTCAACACAGTCACTGGGGTAATGTCAACACTGCCACTGGGACAACGACAACTCAGCCACTGAGGCAATGTCAACACAGCCCATGGGACATTGCCAACAGAGCCACTGGGGCAATGCCAACATATTCACTGGGGCAATGTCAACACAGACACTGGGGCAATGTCAACACAGCCACTGGGGCAATGTCAACACAGCCACTGGAGCAATGTCAACACAGCCACTGGGGCAATGTCAACACAGCCCATGGGACATTGCCAACACAGCCACTGGGGAAAGGTCAACACTGCCACTGGGACAATGTCAACATAACCACTGGGGCAATGCCAACACAGCCATTGGGGCAATGCCAACACAGCCACTGGGGCAATGTCAACACAACCACTGGGGCAATGCCAACACAACCACTGGGGTAATGCCAACACAGCCACAGGGACAATGTCAACACAGCCACTGGGGCAATGCCAACACAGCCACTGGGACAATGTCAACACAGCCACTGGGGAAATGTCAACACTGCCACTGGGACAATGTCAACACAACCACTGGGGCAATGCCAACACAGCCGCTGGGGAAATGTCAACACAGCCACTGGGACAATGTCAACTCATCCACTGGGGCATTCCCAACACAGCCACTGGGGAAATGCCAACACAGCCACTGGGACAATGTCAACACAGCCACTGTGACAATGTCAACACAACCTCTGGGGCAATGCGAACACAGCCACTGGAGCAATGTCAACACAGCCCATGGGACATTGGCAACACATGCACTGGGGCAATGCCAACATAGTCACTGGGGCAATGCCAACACAGCCACTGGGACAATGCCAACTCAGCCACCGGGGCAATGTCAACATAGCCACTGGGGCAATGTCAACACAGCCCATGGGACATTGCCAACACAGTCACTGAGGCAATGTCAACACAGCCACTGGGGCAATGTCAACACAGCCACTGGGGCAATGTCAACACAGCCACTGGGGCAATGTCAACACAGCCACTGGGGCAATGCCAACATATTCACTAGGGCAATGTCAACACAGCCACTGGGGCAATGTCAGCACAGCCACTGGGGCAATGCCAACATAGTCACTGGGCAATGTCAACACAGCCACTGGGACAATGTCAACACAGTCACTGGGGCAATGTCAACACAGCCACAGGGGCAATGTCAACACAGCCACTGGGGCAATGCCAACATAGTCACTGGGGCAATGTCAACACAGCCACTGGGGCAATGTCAACACTGCCACTGGGGAAATGTCAACACAGTCACTGGGGCAATGTCAACACATCCACTGGGGCAATGTCAACATAGCCACTGGGGCAATGTCAACACAGCCACTGGGGCAATGTCAACACTGCCACTGGGGAAATGTCAACACAGCCACTGGGGAAATGTCAACACAATCACTGGGGCAATGTCAACACAGCCACTGGGGCAATGCAACACTGCCACTGGGGCAATGTCAACACAGTCACTAGGGCAATGTCAACACAGCCACTGGGGCAATGCCAACATAGTCACTGGGGCAATGTCAACACAGCCACTGGGGCAATGTCAACACTGCCACTGGGGAAATGTCAACACAGTCACTTGGGCAATGTCAACACATCCACTGGGGCAATGTCAACACAGCCACTGGGGCAATGTCAACACAGCCACTGGGGCAATGTCAACACTGCCACTGGGGAAATGTCAACACAGCCACTGGGGAAATGTCAACACAATCACTGGGGCAATGTCAACACAGCCACTGGGGCAATGTCAACACTGCCACTGGGGAAATGTCAACACAGCAACTGGGGCAATGTCAACACTGCCACTGGGGCAATGTAAACACTGCCACTGGGGTAATGTCAACACAGCCACTGGGGCAATGTCAACACATCCACTGGGGCAATGTCAACACAGCCACTGGGGTAATGTCAACACTGCCACTGGGGCAATGTCATGACAGCCACTGGGTAAATGTCAACACAGTCACTGGGGCAATGCAACACTGCCACTGGGGCAATGTCAACACAGTCACTGGGGCAATGTCAGCACAGCCACTGGGGCAATGTCAACATAGTCACTTGGGCAATGTCAACACAGTCACTGGGGCAATGTCAACACAGCCACTGTGGTAATGTCAACACTGCCACTGGGGCAATGTCAACACTGCCACTGGGGAAATGTCAACACAGCCACTGGGGCAATGTCAACACAGTCACTGGGGCAATGTCAACACAGCCACTGGGGCATTGTCAACACAGTCACTGGGGCAATGTCAACACTGCCACTGGGGCAATGTCAACACTGCCACTGGGGTAATGTCAACACAGCCACTGGGGCAATGTCAACACATCCACTGGGGCAATGTCAACACAGCCACTGGGGTAATGTCAACACTGCCACTGGGGAAATATCATGACAGCCACTGGGTAAATGTCAACACAGTCACTGGGGCAATGTCAACACTGCCACTGGGGCAATGTCAACACAGTCACTGGGGCAATGTCAACACAGCCACTGGGGCAATGTCAACACAGTCACTGGGGCAATGTCAACACAGTCACTGGGGCAATGTCAACACAGCCACTGGGGTAATGTCAACACAGCCACTGGGGCAATGTCAACACAGCCACTGGGGCAATGTCAACACAGTCACTGGCGCAATGTCAACACAGTCACTGGGGCAATGTCAACACAGTCACTGGGGTAATGTCAACACTGCCACTGGGACAACGACAACTCAGCCACTGAGGCAATGTCAACACAGCCCATGGGACATTGCCAACAGAGCCACTGGGGCAATGCCAACATATTCACTGGGGCAATGTCAACACAGACACTGGGGCAATGTCAACACAGCCACTGGGGCAATGTCAACACAGCCACTGGAGCAATGTCAACACAGCCACTGGGGCAATGTCAACACAGCCCATGGGACATTGCCAACACAGCCACTGGGGAAAGGTCAACACTGCCACTGGGACAATGTCAACATAACCACTGGGGCAATGCCAACACAGCCATTGGGGCAATGCCAACACAGCCACTGGGGCAATGTCAACACAACCACTGGGGCAATGCCAACACAACCACTGGGGTAATGCCAACACAGCCACAGGGACAATGTCAACACAGCCACTGGGGCAATGCCAACACAGCCACTGGGACAATGTCAACACAGCCACTGGGGAAATGTCAACACTGCCACTGGGACAATGTCAACACAACCACTGGGGCAATGCCAACACAGCCGCTGGGGAAATGTCAACACAGCCACTGGGACAATGTCAACTCAACCACTGGGGCATTGCCAACACAGCCACTGGGGAAATGCCAACACAGCCACTGGGACAATGTCAACACAGCCACTGTGACAATGTCAACACAACCTCTGGGGCAATGCGAACACAGCCACTGGAGCAATGTCAACACAGCCCATGGGACATTGTCAACACATGCACTGGGGCAATGCCAACATAGTCACTGGGGCAATGCCAACACAGCCACTGGGACAATGCCAACTCAGCCACCGGGGCAATGTCAACATAGCCACTGGGGCAATGTCAACACAGCCCATGGGACATTGCCAACACAGTCACTGAGGCAATGTCAACACAGCCACTGGGGCAATGTCAACACAGCCACTGGGGCAATGTCAACACAGCCACTGGGGCAATGTCAACACAGCCACTGGGGCAATGCCAACATATTCACTAGGGCAATGTCAACACAGCCACTGGGGCAATGTCAGCACAGCCACTGGGGCAATGCCAACATAGTCACTGGGCAATGTCAACACAGCCACTGGGACAATGTCAACACAGTCACTGGGGCAATGTCAACACAGCCACAGGGGCAATGTCAACACAGCCACTGGGGCAATGCCAACATAGTCACTGGGGCAATGTCAACACAGCCACTGGGGCAATGTCAACACTGCCACTGGGGAAATGTCAACACAGTCACTGGGGCAATGTCAACACATCCACTGGGGCAATGTCAACATAGCCACTGGGGCAATGTCAACACAGCCACTGGGGCAATGTCAACACTGCCACTGGGGAAATGTCAACACTGCCACTGGGGAAATGTCAACACAATCACTGGGGCAATGTCAACACAGCCACTGGGGCAATGCAACACTGCCACTGGGGCAATGTCAACACAGTCACTAGGGCAATGTCAACACAGCCACTGGGGCAATGCCAACATAGTCACTGGGCAATGTCAACACAGCCACAGGGGCAATGTCAACACAGCCACTGGGGTAATGCCAACATAGTCACTGGGGCAATGTCAACACAGCCACTGGGGCAATGTCAACACTGCCACTGGGGAAATGTCAACACAGTCACTGGGGCAATGTCAACACATCCACTGGGGCAATGTCAACACAGCCACTGGGGCAATGTCAACACAGCCACTGGGGCAATGTCAACACTGCCACTGGGGAAATGTCAACACAGCCACTGGGGAAATGTCAACACAATCACTGGGGCAATGTCAACACAGCCACTGGGGCAATGTCAACACTGCCACTGGGGAAATGTCAACACAGTCACTGGGGCAATGTCAACACTGCCACTGGGGCAATGTCAACACTGCCACTGGGGTAATGTCAACACAGCCACTGGGGCAATGTCAACACATCCACTGGGGCAATGTCAACACAGCCACTGGGGTAATGTCAACACTGCCACTGGGGCAATGTCATGACAGCCACTGGGTAAATGTCAACACAGTCACTGGGGCAATGCAACACTGCCACTGGGGCAATGTCAACACAGTCACTAGGGCAATGTCAGCACAGCCACTGGGGCAATGTCAACACAGTCACTTGGGCAATGTCAACACAGTCACTGGGGCAATGTCAACACAGCCACTGGGGTAATGTCAACACAGCCACTGGGGCAATGTCAACACTGCCACTGGGGAAATGTCAACACAGCCACTGGGGCAATGTCAACACAGTCACTGGGGCAATGTCAACACAGCCACTGGGGCAATGTCAACACTGCCACTGGGGAAATGTCAACACAGTCACTGGGGCAATGTCAACACTGCCACTGGGGCAATGTCAACACTGCCACTGGGGTAATGTCAACACAGCCACTGGGGCAATGTCAACACATCCACTGGGGCAATGTCAACACAGCCACTGGTGTAATGTCAACACTGCCACTGGGGAAATATCATGACAGCCACTGTGGAAATGTCAACACAGTCACTGGGGCAATGTCAACACTGCCACTGGGGCAATGTCAACACAGTCACTGGGGCAATGTCAACACAGCCACTGGGGCAATGTCAACACAGCCACTGGGGCAATGCCAACATAGTCGCTGGGGCAATGTCAACACAGCCAATGGGGCAATGTCAACACTGCCACTGGGGAAATGTCAACACAGTCACTGGGGCAATGTCAACACATCCACTGGGGCAATGTCAACACAGCCACTGGGGCAATGTCAACACAGCCACTGGGGCAATGTCAACACTGCCACTGGGGAAATGTCAACACAGTCACTGGGGCAATGTCAACACTGCCACTGGGGCAATGTCAACACTGCCACTGGGGTAATGTCAACACAGCCACTGGGGCAAAGTCAACACATCCACTGGGGCAATGTCAACACAGCCACTGGGGTAATGTCAACACTGCCACTGGGGCAATGTCATGACAGCCACTGGGTAAATGTCAATACAGTCACTGGGGCAATGCAACACTGCCACTGGGGCAATGTCAACACAGTCACTGGGGCAATGTCAGCACAGCCACTGGGGCAATGTCAACACAGTCACTTTGGCAATGTCAACACAGCCACTGGGGCAATGTCAACACAGCCACTGGGATAATGTCAACACAGCCACTGGGGCAATGTCAACACTGCCACTGGGGAAATGTCAACACAGCCACTGGGGCAATGTCAACACAGTCACTGGGGCAATGTCAACACAGCCACTGGGGCATTGTCAACACAGTCACTGGGGCAATGTCAACACTGCCACTGGGGCAATGTCAACACTGCCACTGGGGTAATGTCAACACAGCCACTGGGGCAATGTCAACACATCCACTGTGGCAATGTCAACACAGCCACTGGGGTAATGTCAACACTGCCACTGGGGAAATATCATGACATCCACTGGGTAAATGTCAACACTTTCACTGGGGCAATGTCAACACTGCCACTGGGGCAATGTCAACACAGTCACTGGGGCAATGTCAACACAGCCACTGGGGCAATGTCAACACATTCACTGGGGCAATGTCAACACAGTCACTGGGGCAATGTCAACACAGCCACTGGGGTAATGTCAACACAGCCACTGGGGCAATGTCAACACAGCCACTGGGGCAATGTCAACACAGCCCATGGGACATTGCCAACAGAGCCACTGGGGCAATGCCAACATATTCACTGGGGCAATGTCAACACAGACACTGGGGCAATGTCAACACAGCCCATGGGATATTGCCAACACAGCCACTGGGGAAAGGTCAACACTGCCACTGGGACAATGTCAACATAACCACTGGGGCAATGCCAACACAGCCACTGGGGCAATGCCAACACAGCCACTGGGGCAATGTCAACACAACCACTGGGGCAATGCCAACACAACCACTGGGGTAATGCCAACACAGCCACAGGGACAATGTCAACACAGCCACTGGGGCAATGCCAACACAGCCACTGGGACAATGTCAACACAGCCACTGGGGAAATGTCAACACTGCCACTGGGACAACGTCAACACAACCACTGGGGCAATGCCAACACAGCCGCTGGGGAAATGTCAACACAGCCACTGGGACAATGTCAACTCAACCACTGGGGCATTGCCAACACAGCCACTGGGGAAATGCCAACACAGCCACTGGGACAATGTCAACACAGCCACTGTGACAATGTCGACACAACCTCTGGGGCAATGCCAACACAGCCACTGGAGCAATGTCAACACAGCCCATGGGACATTGGCAACACATGCACTGGGGCAATGCCAACATAGTCACTGGGGCAATGCCAACACAGCCACTGGGACAATGCCAACTCAGCCACCGGGGCAATGTCAACATAGCCACTGGGGCAATGTCAACACAGCCCATGGGACATTGCCAACACAGTCACTGAGGCAATGTCAACACAGCCACTGGGGCAATGTCAACACAGCCACTGGGGCAATGCCAACACAGTCCCTGGGGCAATGTCAACACAGCCACTGGGGCAATGTCAACACAGCCACTGGGGCAATGTCAACATAGCCACTGGGGCAATGTCAACACTGCCACTGGGGAAATGTCAACACAGTCACTGGGGCAATGTCAACACTGCCACTGGGGCAATGTCAACACAGCCACTGGGGCAATGTCAACACAGCCACTGGGGTAATGTCAACACTGCCACTGGGGCAATGTCATGACAGCCACTGGGGAAATGTCAACACAGTCACTGGGGCAATGTCAACACTGCCACTGGGGCAATGTCAACACAGTCACTAGGGCAATGTCAACAGAGCCACTGGGGCAATGTCAACACAGTCACTGGGGCAATGTCAACACAGTCACTGGGGCAATGTCAACCCAGTCACTGGGGCAATGTCAACACAGCCACTGGGGTAATGTCAACACTGCCACTGGGGCAATGTCAACACAGCCCATGGGACATTGTCAACACAGCCCATGGGACATTGCCAACACAGTCACTGGGGTAATGTCAACACAGCCACTGGGGCAATGTCAACACAGCCACTGGGGCAATGTCAACACAGCCACTGGAGCAATGTCAACACAGCCACTGGGGCAATGTCAACACAGCCCATGGGACATTGCCAACACAGCTACTGGGGAAATGTCAACACTGCCACTGGGACAATGTCAACACAACAACTGTGGCAATGCCAACACAGCCACTGGGGCAATGCCAACACAGCCACTGGGGCAATGTCAACACAACCACTGGGCCAATGCCAACACAGACACTGGGGCAATGCCAACACAGCCACAGGGACAATGTCAACACAGCCACTGGGGCAATGCCAACACAGCCACTGGGATAATGTCAACACAGCCACTGGGGAAAGGTCAACACTGCCACTGGGACAATGTCAACACAACCACTGGGGCAATGCCAACACAGCCACTGGGGAAATGTCAACACAGCCACTGGGACAATGTCAACACAACCACTGGGGCAATGCCAACACAGCCGCTGAGGAAATGCCAACACAGCTACTAGGAGAATGTCAACACAGCCACCGGGACAATGTCAACACACTCACTGGGGCAATGCGAACACAGCCACTGGAGCAAAGTCAACACAGCCCATGGGATATTGGCAACACATGCACTGGGACAATGCCAACATAGTCACTGGGGCAATGCCAACACAGCCACTGGGACAATGCCAACACAGTCACTGGGGCAATGTCAACACAGTCCATGGGACATTGGCAACACATGCACTGGGGCAATGCCAACACAGCCACTGGAGCAATGTCAACACAGCCCATGGGACATTGGCAACACAGCTTCTGGGACAATGCCAACACAGTCACTGGGGCAATGCCAACACAGCCACTGGAGCAATGTCAACACAGCCCATGGAACATTGCCAACACATGCACTGGGGCAATGCCGACACAACCACTGGAGCAATGTCAACACAGTCACTGGGGCAATGCCAACACAGCCACTGGGGCAATGTCAACATTGCCACTGGGGCAATGTCAACACAGCCCATGGGACATTGCCAACACAGCCTCTGGGGAAATGTCAACACAGCCACTGAAGCAATGTCAACACAGCCCATGGGACATTGCCAACACAGCCACTGGGGCAATGCCAACACAGCCACTGGGGCAATGTCAACGCAGCCCATGGGACATTGCCAACACAGCCACTGGGGCAACGTCAACACAGTCACTGGGGCAATATCAACACAGTCACTGGGGCAATGTCAACACAGCCACTGGGGAAATGTCAACACAGCCACTGGGGCAATGTCAACACAGCCACTGGGGGAATGTCAACACAGTCACTGGGGCAATGTCAACACACCAACTGGTGAAATGTCAACACAGCCACTGGGGCAATGTCAACACTGCCACTGGGACAATGTCAACACAGCAACTGGGGCAATGTCAACACTGCCGCTGGGGCAATGTCAACACTGCCACTGGGGCAAGGTCAACACAGTCACTGGGGCAATGTCAACACTGCCACTGGGACAATGTCAACACAGCCACTGGGGCAATGTCAACACAGTCACTGGGGAAATGTCAACACAGCCACTGGGGCAAAGTCAACACAGCCCATGGGACATTGCCAACACAGCCACTGGGGCAATGCCAACACAGCCACTGGGGCAATGTCAACACAGTCACTGGGGCAATGTCAACACAGCCACTGGGGCAATGTCAACACAGCCCATGGGACATTGCCAACACAGGCACTGGGGCAAGGCCAACACAGCCACTGGGGCAATGTCAACACAGCCCATGGGACATTGCCAACACAGCCACTGGGGCAATGTCAACACAGTCACTGCGGCAATGTCAACAAAGCCACTGGGGCAATGTCAACACAGCCACTGGGGAAATGTCAACACAGCCACTGGGGCAATGTCAACACAGCCACTGGGGCAATGTCAACACAGTCACTGGGGCAATGTCAACACAGCCACTGGGGAAATGTCAACACAGTCACTGGCGCCATGTCAACACTGCCGCTGGGGCAATGTCAACACTGCCACTGGGGCAAGGTCAACACAGTCACTGGGGCAATGTCAACACTGCCACTGTGACAATGTCAACACAGCCACTGGGGCAATGTCAACACAGCCACTGGAGCAATGTCAACACAGCCACTGGGGCAATGTCAACACAGTCACTGGGGCAATGTCAACACAGCCACTGGGACAATGTCACCACAGCCACTGGGGCAATGTCAACACAGCCACTGGGGCAATGTCAACACAGCCACTGGGGCAATGTCAACACAGCCACTGGAGCAATGTCAACACAGCTACTGGGGCAATGTCAACACAGCCACTGGGGCAATGTCAACACAGCCACTGGGGAAATGTCAACACAGCCACTGGGGCAATGTCAACACTGCCACTGGCACAATGTCAACACTGCCACTGGGGAAATGTCAACACAGTCACTGGGGCAATGTCAACACTGCCACTGGGGCAATGTCAACACTGCCACTGGGGTAATATCAACACAGCCACTGGGGCAATGTCAACACATCCACTGGGGCAATGTCAACACAGCCACTGGGGCAATGTCAACACAGTCACTGGGGCAATGTCAACACAGCCACTGGGGAAATGTCAACACAGCCACTGGGACAATGTCAACTCAACCACTGGGGCATTGCCAACACAGCCACTGGGGAAATGCCAACACAGCAACTGGGACAATGTCAACACAGCCACTGTGACAATGTCAACACACTCACTGGGGCAATGCGAACACAGCCACTGGAGCAAAGTCAACATAGCCCATGGGATATTGGCAACACATGCACTGGGACAATGCCAACATAGTCACTGGGGCAATGCCAACACAGCCACTGGGACAATGCCAACACAGCTTCTGGGACAATGCCAACACAGTCACTGGGGCAATGCCAACACAGCCACTGGAGCAATGTCAACACAGCCCATGGAACATTGCCAACACATGCACTGGGGCAATGCCGACACAACCACTGGAGCAATGTCAACACAGTCACTGGGGCAATGCCAACACAGCCACTGGGGCAATGTCAACATTGCCACTGGGGCAATGTCAACACAGCCCATGGGACATTGCCAACACAGCCTCTGGGGAAATGTCAACACAGCCACTGAAGCAATGTCAACACAGCCCATGGGACATTGCCAACACAGCCACTGGGGCAATGCCAACACAGCCACTGGGGCAATGTCAACGGAACCCATGGGACATTGCCAACACAGCCACTGGGGCAACGTCAACACAGTCACTGGGGCAATATCAACACAGTCACTGGGGCAATGTCAACACAGCCACTGGGGAAATGTCAACACAGCCACTGGGGCAATGTCAACACAGCCACTGGGGAAATGTCAACACAGTCCCTGGGGCAATGTCAACACACCAACTGGTGAAATGTCAACACAGCCACTGGGGCAATGTCAACACTGCCACTGGGACAATGTCAACACAGCAACTGGGGCAATGTCAACACTGCCGCTGGGGCAATATCAACACTGCCACTGGGGCAAGGTCAACACAGTCACTGGGGCAATGTCAACACTGCCACTGGGACAATGTCAACACAGCCACTGGGGCAATGTCAACACAGTCACTGGGGAAATGTCAACACAGCCACTGGGGCAAAGTCAACACAGCCCATGGGACATTGCCAACACAGCCACTGGGGCAATGCCAACACAGCCACTGGGGCAATGTCAACACAGTCACTGGGGCAATGTCAACACAGCCACTGGGGCAATGTCAACACAGCCCATGGGACATTGCCAACACAGCCACTGGGGCAAGGCCAACACAGCCACTGGGGCAATGTCAACACAGCCCATGGGACATTGCCAAAACAGCCACTGGGGCAATGTCAACACAGTCACTGCGGCAATGTCAACAAAGCCACTGGGGCAATGTCAACACAGTCACTGGGGCAATGTCAACACTGCCACTGGGGCAATGTCAACACAGCCACTGGGGCAATGTCAACACAGCCACTGGGGTAATGTCAACACTGCCACTGGGGCAATGTCATGACAGCCACTGGGGAAATGTCAACACAGTCACTGGGGCAATGTCAACACTGCCACTGGGGCAATGTCAACACAGTCACTAGGGCAATGTCAACAGAGCCACTGGGGCAATGTCAACACAGTCACTGGGGCAATGTCAACACAGTCACTGGGGCAATGTCAACCCAGTCACTGGGGCAATGTCAACACAGCCACTGGGGTAATGTCAACACTGCCACTGGGGCAATGTCAACACAGCCCATGGGACATTGTCAACACAGCCCATGGGACATTGCCAACACAGTCACTGGGGTAATGTCAACACAGCCACTGGGGCAATGTCAACACAGCCACTGGGGCAATGTCAACACAGCCACTGGAGCAATGTCAACACAGCCACTGGGGCAATGTCAACACAGCCCATGGGACATTGCCAACACAGCTACTGGGGAAATGTCAACACTGCCACTGGGACAATGTCAACACAACAACTGTGGCAATGCCAACACAGCCACTGGGGCAATGCCAACACAGCCACTGGGGCAATGTCAACACAACCACTGGGCCAATGCCAACACAGACACTGGGGCAATGCCAACACAGCCACAGGGACAATGTCAACACAGCCACTGGGGCAATGCCAACACAGCCACTGGGATAATGTCAACACAGCCACTGGGGAAAGGTCAACACTGCCACTGGGACAATGTCAACACAACCACTGGGGCAATGCCAACACAGCCACTGGGGAAATGTCAACACAGCCACTGGGACAATGTCAACACAACCACTGGGGCAATGCCAACACAGCCGCTGAGGAAATGCCAACACAGCTACTAGGAGAATGTCAACACAGCCACCGGGACAATGTCAACACACTCACTGGGGCAATGCGAACACAGCCACTGGAGCAAAGTCAACACAGCCCATGGGATATTGGCAACACATGCACTGGGACAATGCCAACATAGTCACTGGGGCAATGCCAACACAGCCACTGGGACAATGCCAACACAGTCACTGGGGCAATGTCAACACAGTCCATGGGACATTGGCAACACATGCACTGGGGCAATGCCAACACAGCCACTGGAGCAATGTCAACACAGCCCATGGGACATTGGCAACACAGCTTCTGGGACAATGCCAACACAGTCACTGGGGCAATGCCAACACAGCCACTGGAGCAATGTCAACACAGCCCATGGAACATTGCCAACACATGCACTGGGGCAATGCCGACACAACCACTGGAGCAATGTCAACACAGTCACTGGGGCAATGCCAACACAGCCACTGGGGCAATGTCAACATTGCCACTGGGGCAATGTCAACACAGCCCATGGGACATTGCCAACACAGCCTCTGGGGAAATGTCAACACAGCCACTGAAGCAATGTCAACACAGCCCATGGAACATTGCCAACACAGCCACTGGGGCAATGCCAACACAGCCACTGGGGCAATGTCAACGCAGCCCATGGGACATTGCCAACACAGCCACTGGGGCAACGTCAACACAGTCACTGGGGCAATATCAACACAGTCACTGGGGCAATGTCAACACAGCCACTGGGGAAATGTCAACACAGCCACTGGGGCAATGTCAACACAGCCACTGGGGAAATGTCAACACAGTCACTGGGGCAATGTCAACACACCAACTGGTGAAATGTCAACACAGCCACTGGGGCAATGTCAACACTGCCACTGGGACAATGTCAACACAGCAACTGGGGCAATGTCAACACTGCCGCTGGGGCAATGTCAACACTGCCACTGGGGCAAGGTCAACACAGTCACTGGGGCAATGTCAACACTGCCACTGGGACAATGTCAACACAGCCACTGGGGCAATGTCAACACAGTCACTGGGGAAATGTCAACACAGCCACTGGGGCAAAGTCAACACAGCCCATGGGACATTGCCAACACAGCCACTGGGGCAATGCCAACACAGCCACTGGGGCAATGTCAACACAGTCACTGGGGCAATGTCAACACAGCCACTGGGGCAATGTCAACACAGCCCATGGGACATTGCCAACACAGGCACTGGGGCAAGGCCAACACAGCCACTGGGGCAATGTCAACACAGCCCATGGGACATTGCCAACACAGCCACTGGGGCAATGTCAACACAGTCACTGCGGCAATGTCAACAAAGCCACTGGGGCAATGTCAACACAGCCACTGGGGAAATGTCAACACAGCCACTGGGGCAATGTCAACACAGCCACTGGGGCAATGTCAACACAGTCACTGGGGCAATGTCAACACAGCCACTGGGGAAATGTCAACACAGTCACTGGCGCCATGTCAACACTGCCGCTGGGGCAATGTCAACACTGCCACTGGGGCAAGGTCAACACAGTCACTGGGGCAATGTCAACACTGCCACTGGGACAATGTCAACACAGCCACTGGGGCAATGTCAACACAGCCACTGGAGCAATGTCAACACAGCCACTGGGGCAATGTCAACACAGTCACTGGGGCAATGTCAACACAGCCACTGGGACAATGTCACCACAGCCACTGGGGCAATGTCAACACAGCCACTGGGGCAATGTCAACACAGCCACTGGGGCAATGTCAACACAGCCACTGGAGCAATGTCAACACAGCTACTGGGGCAATGTCAACACAGCCACTGGGGCAATGTCAACACAGCCACTGGGGAAATGTCAACACAGCCACTGGGGCAATGTCAACACTGCCACTGGCACAATGTCAACACTGCCACTGGGGAAATGTCAACACAGTCACTGGGGCAATGTCAACACTGCCACTGGGGCAATGTCAACACTGCCACTGGGGTAATATCAACACAGCCACTGGGGCAATGTCAACACATCCACTGGGGCAATGTCAACACAGCCACTGGGGCAATGTCAACACAGTCACTGGGGCAATGTCAACACAGCCACTGGGGAAATGTCAACACAGCCACTGGGACAATGTCAACTCAACCACTGGGGCATTGCCAACACAGCCACTGGGGAAATGCCAACACAGCAACTGGGACAATGTCAACACAGCCACTGTGACAATGTCAACACACTCACTGGGGCAATGCGAACACAGCCACTGGAGCAAAGTCAACACAGCCCATGGGATATTGGCAACACATGCACTGGGACAATGCCAACATAGTCACTGGGGCAATGCCAACACAGCCACTGGGACAATGCCAACACAGCTTCTGGGACAATGCCAACACAGTCACTGGGGCAATGCCAACACAGCCACTGGAGCAATGTCAACACAGCCCATGGAACATTGCCAACACATGCACTGGGGCAATGCCGACACAACCACTGGAGCAATGTCAACACAGTCACTGGGGCAATGCCAACACAGCCACTGGGGCAATGTCAACATTGCCACTGGGGCAATGTCAACACAGCCCATGGGACATTGCCAACACAGCCTCTGGGGAAATGTCAACACAGCCACTGAAGCAATGTCAACACAGCCCATGGGACATTGCCAACACAGCCACTGGGGCAATGCCAACACAGCCACTGGGGCAATGTCAACGGAACCCATGGGACATTGCCAACACAGCCACTGGGGCAACGTCAACACAGTCACTGGGGCAATATCAACACAGTCACTGGGGCAATGTCAACACAGCCACTGGGGAAATGTCAACACAGCCACTGGGGCAATGTCAACACAGCCACTGGGGAAATGTCAACACAGTCCCTGGGGCAATGTCAACACACCAACTGGTGAAATGTCAACACAGCCACTGGGGCAATGTCAACACTGCCACTGGGACAATGTCAACACAGCAACTGGGGCAATGTCAACACTGCCGCTGGGGCAATGTCAACACTGCCACTGGGGCAAGGTCAACACAGTCACTGGGGCAATGTCAACACTGCCACTGGGACAATGTCAACACAGCCACTGGGGCAATGTCAACACAGTCACTGGGGAAATGTCAACACAGCCACTGGGGCAAAGTCAACACAGCCCATGGGACATTGCCAACACAGCCACTGGGGCAATGCCAACACAGCCACTGGGGCAATGTCAACACAGTCACTGGGGCAATGTCAACACAGCCACTGGGGCAATGTCAACACAGCCCATGGGACATTGCCAACACAGCCACTGGGGCAAGGCCAACACAGCCACTGGGGCAATGTCAACACAGCCCATGGGACATTGCCAAAACAGCCACTGGGGCAATGTCAACACAGTCACTGCGGCAATGTCAACAAAGCCACTGGGGCAATGTCAACACAGCCACTGGGGAAATGTCAACACAGCCACTGGGGCAATGTCAACACAGCCACTGGGGCAATGTCAACACAGTCACTGGGGCAATGTCAACACAGCCACTGGGGAAATGTCAACACAGTCACTGGCGCCATGTCAACACTGCCGCTGGGGCAATGTCAACACTGCCACTGGGGCAAGGTCAACACAGTCACTGGGGCAATGTCAACACTGCCACTGGGACAATGTCAACACAGCCACTGGGGCAATGTCAACACAGCCACTGGAGCAATGTCAACACAGCCACTGGGGCAATGTCAACACAGTCACTGGGGCAATGTCAACACAGCCACTGGGACAATGTCACCACAGCCACTGGGGCAATGTCAACACAGCCACTGGGGCAATGTCAACACAGCCACTGGGGCAATGTCAACACAGCCACTGGAGCAATGTCAACACAGCCACTGGGGCAATGTCAACACAGCCACTGGGGCAATGTCAACACAGCCACTGGGGAAATGTCAACACAGCCACTGGGGCAATGTCAACACTGCCACTGGCACAATGTCAACACTGCCACTGGGGAAATGTCAACACAGTCACTGGGGCAATGTCAAAACTGCCACTGGCGCAATGTCAACACTGCCACTGGGGTAATATCAACACAGCCACTGGGGCAATGTCAACACATCCACTGGGGCAATGTCAACACAGCCACTGGGGTAATATCAACACAGCCACTGGGGCAATGTCAACACATCCACTGGGGCAATGTCAACACAGCCACTGGGGCAATGTCAACACAGCCACTGGGACAATGTCAACTCAACCACTGGGGCATTGCCAACACAGCCACTGGGGAAATGCCAACACAGCAACTGGGACAATGTCAACACAGCCACTGTGACAATGTCAACACAACCACTGGGGCAATGCCAACACAGCCACTGGAGCAATGTCAACACAGCCCATGGGACATTGGCAACACATGCACTGGGGCAATGCCAACATAATCACTGGGGCAATGCCAACACAGCCACTGGGACAATGCCAATTCAGCCACCGGTGCAATGTCAACATAGCCACTGGGGCAATGTCAACACAGCCCATGGGACATAGCCAACACAGTCACTGAGGCAATGTCAACACAGCCACTGGGGCAATGTCAACACAGCCACTGGGGCAATGCCAACACAGTCCCTGGGGCAATGTCAACACAGCCACTGGGGCAATGTCAACACAGCCACTGGGGCAATGTCAACATAGCCACTGGGGCAATGTCAACACTGCCACTGGGGAAATGTCAACACAGTCACTGGGGCAATGTCAACACTGCCACTGGGGCAATGTCAACACAGCCACTGGGGCAATGTCAACACAGCCACTGGGGTAATGTCAACACTGCCACTGGGGCAATGTCATGACAGCCACTGGGGAAATGTCAACACAGTCACTGGGGCAATGTCAACACTGCCACTGGGGCAATGTCAACACAGTCACTAGGGCAATGTCAACAGAGCCACTGGGGCAATGTCAACACAGTCACTGGGGCAATGTCAACACAGTCACTGGGGCAATGTCAACCCAGTCACTGGGGCAATGTCAACACAGCCACTGGGGTAATGTCAACACTGCCACTGGGGCAATGTCAACACAGCCCATGGGACATTGTCAACACAGCCCATGGGACATTGCCAACACAGTCACTGGGGCAATGTCAACACAGCCACTGGGGCAATGTCAACACAGCCACTGGGGCAATGTCAACACAGCCACTGGAGCAATGTCAACACAGCCACTGGGGCAATGTCAACACAGCCCATGGGACATTGTCAACACAGCCCATGGGACATTGCCAACACAGTCACTGGGGCAATGTCAACACAGCCACTGGGGCAATGTCAACACAGCCACTGGGTCAATGTCAACACAGCCACTGAAGCAATGTCAACACAGTCACTGGTGCAATGTCAACACTGCCACTGGGGTAATATCAACACAGCCACTGGGGCAATGTCAACACATCCACTGGGGCAATGTCAACACAGCCACTCGGGCAATGTCAACACAGTCACTGGGGCAATGTCAACACAGCCACTGGGGAAATGTCAACACAGCCACTGGGACAATGTCAACTCAACCACTGGGGCATTGCCAACACAGCCACTGGGGAAATGCCAACACAGCAACTGGGACAATGTCAACACAGCCACTGTGACAATGTCAACACAACCACTGGGGCAATGCCAACACAGCCACTGGAGCAATGTCAACACAGCCCATGGGACATTGGCAACACATGCACTGGGGCAATGCCAAAATAATCACTGGGGCAAAGCCAACACAGCCACTGGGACAATGCCAACTCAGCCACCGGGGCAATGTCAACATAGCCACTGGGGCAATGTCAACACAGCCCATGGGACATAGCCAACACAGTCACTGAGGCAATGTCAACACAGCCACTGGGGCAATGTCAACACAGCCACTGGGGCAATGCCAACACAGTCCCTGGGGCAATGTCAACACAGCCACTGGGGCAATGTCAACACAGCCACTGGGGCAATGTCAACATAGCCACTGGGGCAATGTCAACACAGCCACTGGGGAAATGTCAACACAGTCACTGGGGCAATGTCAACACTGCCACTGGGGCAATGTCAACACAGCCACTGGGGCAATGTCAACACAGCCACTGGGGTAATGTCAACACTGCCACTGGGGCAATGTCATGACAGCCACTGGGGAAATGTCAACACAGTCACTGGGGCAATGTCAACACTGCCACAGGGGCAATGTCAACACAGTCACTAGGGCAATGTCAACAGAGCCACTGGGGCAATGTCAACACAGTCACTGGGGCAATGTCAACACAGTCACTGGGGCAATGTCAACCCAGTCACTGGGGCAATGTCAACACAGCCACTGGGGTAATGTCAACACTGCCACTGGGGCAATGTCAACACAGCCCATGGGACATTGTCAACACAGCCCATGGGACATTGCCAACACAGTCAGTGGGGCAATGTCAACACAGCCACTGGGGCAATGTCAACACAGCCACTGGGGCAATGTCAACACAGCCACTGGAGCAATGTCAACACAGCCACTGGGGCAATGTCAACACAGCCCATGGGACATTGCCTACACAGCTACTGGGGAAATGTCAACACTGCCACTGGGACAATGTCAACACAACAACTGGGGCAATGCCAACACAGCCACTGGGGCAATGCCAACAGAGCCACTGGGGCAATGTCAACACAACCACTGGGGCAATGCCAACACAGACACTGGGGCAATGCCAACACAGCCACAGGGACAATGTCAACACAGCCACTGGGGCAATGCCAACACAGCCACTGGGACAATGTCAACACAGCCACAGTGGAAAGGTCAACACTGCCACTGGGACAATGTCAACACAACCACTGGGGCAATGCCAACACAGCCACTGGGGAAATGTCAACACAGCCACTGGGACAATGTCAACACAACCACTGGGGCAATGCCAACACAGCCGCTGAGGAAATGCCAACACAGCTACTAGGAGAATGTCAACACAGCCACCGGAACAATGTCAACACAATCACTGGGGCAATGCGAACACAGCCACTGGAGCAAAGTCAACACAGCCCATGGGATATTGGCAACACATGCACTGGGACAATGCCAACATAGTCACTGGGGCAATGCCAACACTGCCACTGGGATAATGCCAACACAGTCACTGGGGCAATGTCAACACAGTCCATGGGACATTGGCAACACATGCACTGGGGCAATGCCAACACAGCCACTGGAGCAATGTCAACACAGCCCATGGGACATTGGCAACACAGCTTCTGGGACAATGCCAACACAGTGACTGGGGCAATGCCAACACAGCCACTGGAGCAATGTCAACACAGCCCATGGAACATTGCCAACACATGCACTGGGGCAATGCCGACACAACCACTGGAGCAATGTCAACACAGTCACTGGGGCAATGCCAACACAGCCACTGGGGCAATGTCAACATTGCCACTGGGGCAATGTCAACACAGCCCATGGGACATTGCCAACACAGCCTCTGGGGAAATGTCAACACAGCCATTGGGGCAATGTCAACACAGTCACTGCGGCAATGTCAACACAGCCACTGAAGCAATGTCAACACAGCCCATGGGACATTGCCAACACAGGCAATGGGGCAATGCCAACACAGCCACTGGGGCAATGTCAACGCAGCCCATGGGACATTGCCAACACAGCCACTGGGGCAACGTCGACACAGTCACTGGGGCAATATCAACACAGTCACTGGGACAATGTCAACACAGCCACTGGGGAAATGTCAACACAGTCACTGGGGCAATGTCAACACAGCCACTGGGGAAATGTTACACAGTCACTGGGGCAATGTCAACACACCAACTGGGGAAATGTCAACACAGCCACTGGGGCAATGTCAACACTGCCACTGGGACAATGTCAACACAGCAACTGGGGCAATGTCAACACTGCCGCTGGGGCAATGTCAACACTGCCACTGGGGCAAGGTCAACACAGTCACTGGGGCAATGTCAACACTGCCACTGGGACAATGTCAACACAGCCACTGGGGCAATGTCAACACAGTCACTGGGGAAATGTCAACACAGCCACGGGGGCAAAGTAAACACAGCCCATTGGACATTGCCAACACAGCCACTGGGGCAATGCCAACACAGCCACTGGGGCAATGTCAACACAGTCACTGGGGCAATGTCAACACAGCCACTGGGGCAATGTCAACACAGCCCATGGGACATTGCCAACACAGCCACTGGGGCAAGGCCAACACAGCCACTGGGGCAATGTCAACACAGCCCATGGGACATTGCCAACACAGCCACTGGGGCAATGTCAACACAGTCACTGCGGCAATGTCAACAAAGCCACTGGGGCAATGTCAACACAGCCACTGGGGAAATGTCAACACAACCACTGGGGCAATGTCAACACAGCCACTGGGGCAATGTCAACACAGTCACTGGGGCAATGTCAACACAGCCACTGGGGAAATGTCAACACAGTCACTGGCGCCATGTCAACACTGCCGCTGGGGCAATGTCAACACTGCCACTGGGGCAAGGTCAACACAGTCACTGGGGCAATGTCAACACTGCCACTGGGACAATGTCAACACAGCCACTGGGGCAATGTCAACACAGCCACTGGAGCAATGTCAACACAGCCACTGGGGCAATGTCAACACAGTCACTGGGGCAATGTCAACACAGCCACTGGGACAATGTCACCACAGCCACTGGGGCAATGTCAACACAGCCACTGGGGCAATGTCAACACAGCCACTGGGGCAATGTCAACACAGCCACTGGAGCAATGTCAACACAGCCACTGGGGCAATGTCAACACAGCCACTGGGGCAATGTCAACACAGCCACTGGGGAAATGTCAACACAGCCACTGGGGCAATGTCAACACTGCCACTGGCACAATGTCAACACTGCCACTGGGGAAATGTCAACACAGTCACTGTGGCAATGTCAACACTGCCACTGGGGCAATGTCAACACTGCCACTGGGGTAATATAAACACAGCCACTGGGGCAATGTCAACACATCCTCTAGGGCAATGTCAACACAGCCACTGGGGCAATGTCAACACAGTCACTGGGGCAATGTCAACACAGCCACTGGGGCAATGTCAACACAGCCACTGGGGAAATGTCAACACAGCCACTGGGGCAATGTCAGCACAGCCACTGGGGAAATGTCAACACAGTCACTGGGGCAATGTCAACACAGCCACTGGGGAAATGTCAACACAGTCACTGGCGCCATGTCAACACTGCCGCTGGGGCAATGTCAACACTGCCATTGGGGCAAGGACAACACAGTCACTGGGGCAATGTCAACACTGCCACTGGGACAATGTCAACACAGCCACTGGGGCAATGTCAACACTGCCACTGGCACAATGTCAACACAGCCACTGGGGCAATGTCAACACAGCCACTGGGGCAATGTCAACACAGCCACTGGGGCAAGGTCAACACAGCCACTGGGGCAATGTCAACACAGCCACTGGAGCAATGTCAGCACTGCCACTGGGACAATGTCAGCACTGCCACTGGGACAATGTCAACACAGCCACTGGGGCAATGTCAAGACAGCCACTGGGGCAATGTCAACACAGCCACTGGGGAAATGTCAACACAGCCACTGGGACATTGCGAACAGAGGCACTGGGGCAATGCCTACATAGCCACTGGGGTAATGTCAACACAGCCACTGGGGCAATGTCAACACAGCCACTGGGGAAATGTCAACACAGCTACTGGGGCAATGTCAACACTGCCACTGGGAAAATAACAACAGAGCCACTGGGGCAATGTCAACACAGCGACTGGGGCAATGTCAACACAGCCACTGGGGCAAGGTCAACACAGCCACTGGGGCAATGTCAACACAGCTACTGGAGCAATGTCAGCACTGCCACTGGGACAATGTCAACACAGCCACTGGGGCAATGTCAAGACAGCCACTGGGGCAATGTCAACACAGTCACTGGGGCAATGTCAACACTGCCACTGGGACAATGTCAACACAGCCACTGGGGCAATGTCAACACAGTCACTGGGGAAATGGCAACACAGACACTGGGGCAATTACAACACAGTCACTGGGGCAATGTCAACACAGCCACCGGGGCAATGTCAACACAGCCCATGGGACATTGCCAACACAGCCACTGGGGCAAGGCCAACACAGCCACTGGGGCAATGTCAACACAGCCCATGGGACATTGCCAACACAGCCACTGGGGCAATGTCAACACAGTCACTGGGGCAATGTCAACACAGCCACTGGGGCAATGTCAACACAGCCACTGGGGAAATGTCAACACAGCCACTGGGGCAATGTCAACACAGCCACTGGGGAAATGTCAACACAGTCACTGGGGCAATGTCAACACAGCCACTGGGGAAATGTCAACACAGTCACTGGCGCCATGTCAACACTGCCACTGGGGCAATGTCAACACTGCCACTGGGGCAAGGTCAACACAGTCACTGGGGCAATGTCAACAGTGCCACTGGGACAATGTCAACACAGCCACTGGGGCAATGTCAACACAGCCACTGGAGCAAAGTCAACACAGCCACTGGGGCAATGTCAACACAGTCACTGGGGCAATGTCAACACAGCCACTGGGGCAATGTCACCACAGCCACTCGGGCAATGTCAACACAGCCACTGGGGCAATGTCAACACAGCCACTGGGGCAATGTCAACACAGCCACTGGAGCAATGTCAACACAGCCACTGGGGCAATGTCAACACAGCCACTGGGGCAATGTCAACACAGCCACTGGAGCAATGTCAACACTGCCACTGGGGAAATGTCAACACAGCCACTGGGGAAATGTCAACACAGCCACTGGGGCAATGTCAACACTGCCACTGGCACAATGTCAACACAGCCACTGGGGCAATGTCAACACAGCCACTGGCGCAATGTCAACACAGCCACTGGGGCAAGGTCAACACAGCCACTGGGGCAATGTCAACACAGCCACTGGAGCAATGTCAGCACTGCCACTGGGACAATGTCAACACAGCCACTGGGGCAATGTCAAGACAGCCACTGGGGCAATATCAACACAGCCACTAGGGAAATGTCAACACAGCCACTGGGGCATTGCGAACAGAGCCACTGGGGCAATGCCTACATAGTCACTGGGGTAATGTCAACACAGCCACTGGGGCAATGTCAACACAGCCACTGGGGAAATGTCAACACAGCTACTGAGGCAATGTCAACAGTGCCACTGGGGAAATGTCAACACAGCCACTGGGGCAATGTCAACACAGCCACTGGGGCAATGCGAACATAGTCACTGGGGCAATGACAACACAGCCACTGGGGCAATGTCAACACAGCCACTGGGGCAATGCCAACATTGTCACTGGGGCAATGTCAACACAGCCACTGGGACAATGTCAACACAGTCACTGGGGCAATGTCAACACAGCCACTGGGGCAATGTCAACACAGCCACTGGGGCAATGCCAACATAGTCACTGGGGCAATGTCAACACAGCCACTGGGGCAATGTCAACACTGCCACTGGGGAAATGTCAACAATGTCACTGGGGCAATGTCAACACAGCCACTGGGGCAATGTCAACACTGCCACTGGGGAAATGTCAACACAGCCACTGGGGCAATGTCAACACAGTCACTGGGGCAATGTCAACACAGCCACTGGCACAATGTCAACACTGCCACTGGGGAAATGTCAACACAGTCACTGGGGCAATGTCAACACTGCCACTGGGGCAATGTCAACACTGCCACTGGGGTAATGTCAACACAGCCACTGGGGCAATGTCAACACAGCCACTGGGGCAATGTCGACACATCCACTGGGGCAATGTCAACACAGCCACTGGGGTAATGTCAACACTGCCACTGGGGCAATGTCATGACAGCCACTGGGGAAATGTCAACACAGTCACTGGGTCAATGTCAACACTGCCACTGGGGCAATGTCAACACAGTCACTGGGACAATGTCAACACAGTCACTGGGGCAATGTCAACATAGCCACTGGGGTAATGTCAACACTGCCACTGGGGCAATGTCAACACAGCCACTGGGGCAATGTCAACACAGTCACTGGGGCAATGTCAACACAGTCATTGGGGCAATGTCAACACAGCCACTGGGGTAATGTCAACACAGCCACTGGGGCAATGTCAACACAGCCCATGGGACATTGCCAACAGAGCCACTGGGGCAATGCCAACACAGCCACTGGGACAATGTCAACATAGCCACTGGGGAAATGTCAACACTGCCACTGGACAATGTCAACACAACCACTGGGGCAATGCCAACACAGCCACTGGGGCAATGGCAACACAGCCACTGGGGAAATGTCAACACAGCCACTGGGGAAATGTCAACACAGCCACTGGGGCAATGTCAAAACTGCCACTGGGACAATGTCAACACAGCCACTGGGGCAATGCAACACAGCCACTGGGGCAATGTCAACACAGCCACTGGGGCAAGGTCAACACAGCCACTGGAGCAATGTCAACACAGCCACTGGAGCAATGTCAGCACTGCCACTGGGACAATGTCAACACAGCCACTGGGGCAATGTCAAGACAGCCACTGGGGCAATGTCAACACAGCAACTGGGAAAATGTCAACACAGCCACTGGGACATTGCGAACAGAGCCACTAGGGCAATGCCAACATAGTCACTGGGGTAATGTCAACACAGCCAATGGGGCAATGTCAACACAGCCTCTGGGGAAATGTCAACACAGCTACTGGGGCAATGTCAACACTGCCACAGGGGAAATGTCAACACAGCCACTGGGGCAATGTCAACACAGCCACTGGGGCAATGTCAACACAGCCACTGGGGCAATGTCAACACAGCCACTGGGGCAATGCCAGCATAGTCACTGGGGCATTGTCAACACAGCCACTGGGACAATGTCAACACAGCCACTGGAGCATTGTCAACACAGCCACTGGGGCAATGTCAACACAGTCACTGGCACAATATCAACACAGCAACTGGAGCAATGTCAACACAGCAACCAGGGCAATGTCAACACAGTCACTGGGGCAATGTCAACACAGCCACTGGTGCAATGTCAACACTGCCACTGGGACAATGTCAACACAGCTACTGGGGCAATGTCAACACTGCCACTGGGGAAATGTCAACACAGTCACTGGGGCAATGTCAACACAGCCACTGGGGCAATGCCAACATAGTCACTGGGGCAATGTCAACACAGCCACTGGGGCAATGTCAAAACAGCCACTGGGGCAATGCCAACATAGTCACTGCGGCAATGTCAACACAGCCACTGGGACAATGTCAACACAGTCACTGGGGCAATGTCAACACAGCCACTGGGGCAATGTCAACACAGCCACTGGGGCAATGTCAACACAGCCACTGGGGCAATGTCAACACAGCCACGAGGGCAATGCCAACATAGTCACTGGGGCAATGTCAATACAGCCACTGGGACAATGTCTACACAGCCACTGGAGCAGTGTCAACACAGCCAATGAGGCAATGTCAACACAGCCACTGGAGCAATGTCAACACAGCAACTAGGGCAATGTCAACACAGTCACTGGGGCAATGTCAACACAGCCACTGGGGCAATGTCAACACTGCCACTGGGACAATGTCAACTCAGCTACTGGGGCAATGTCAACACTGCCACTGGGGAAATGTCAACACAGTCACTGGGGCAATGTCAACACAGCCACTGGGGCAATGCCAACATAGTCACTGGGGCAATGTCAACACAGCCACTGGGGCAAAGTCAACACAGCCACTGGGGCAATGCCAACACTGCCACTGGGACAATCTCAACACAGCCACTGGGGCAATGTCAACACAGCCACTGGGGCAATGTCAACACAGCCACTGGGGCAAGGTCAACACAGCCACTGGGGCAATGTCAACACAGCCCATGGGACATTGCCAACACAGCCACTGGGGCAATGTCAACACAGTCACTGGGGCAATGTCAATACAGCCACTGGGGCAATGTCAACACAGCCACTGGGGAAATGTCAACACAGCCACTGGGGCAATGTCAACACAGCCACTGGGGAAATGTCAACACAGTCACTGGGGCAATGTCAACACAGCCACTGGGGAAATGTCAACACAGTCACTGGCGCCATGTCAACACTGCCGCTGGGGCAATGTCAACACTGCCTCTGGGGCAAGGTCAACACAGTCACTGGGGCAATGTCAACACTGCCACTGGGACAATGTCAACACAGCCACTGGGGCAATGTCAACACAGCCACTGGAGCAAAGTCAACACAGCCACTGGGGCAATGTCAACACAGTCACTGGGGCAATGTCAACACAGCCACTGGGGCAATGCCAACATAGTCACTGGGGCAATGTCAACACAGCCACTGGGGCAATGTCAAAACAGCCACTGGGGCAATGCCAACATAGTCACTGGGGCAATGTCAACACAGCCACTGGGACAATGTCAACACAGTCACTGGGGCAATGTCAACACAGCCACTGGGGCAATGTCAACACAGCCACTGGGGCAATGTCAACACAGCCACTGGGGCAATGTCAACACAGCCACGAGGGCAATGCCAACATAGTCACTGGGGCAATGTCAATACAGCCACTGGGACAATGTCTACACAGCCACTGGAGCAGTGTCAACACAGCCACTGGGGCAATGCCAACATAGTCACTGGGGCAATGTCAACACAGCCACTGGGGCAAAGTCAACACAGCCACTGGGGCAATGCCAACACTGCCACTGGGACAATCTCAACACAGCCACTGGGGCAATGTCAACACAGCCACTGGGGCAATGTCAACACAGCCACTGGGACAATGTCAACACAGTCACTGGGGCAATGTCAACACAGCCACTGGGGCAATGTCAACACTGCCACTGGGACAATGTCAACTCAGCTACTGGGGCAATGTCAACACTGCCACTGGGGAAATGTCAACACAGTCACTGGGGCAATGTCAACACAGCCACTGGGGCAATGCCAACATAGTCACTGGGGCAATGTCAACACAGCCACTGGGGCAAAGTCAACACAGCCACTGGGGCAATGCCAACACTGCCACTGGGACAATCTCAACACAGCCACTGGGGCAATGTCAACACAGCCACTGGGGCAATGTCAACACAGCCACTGGGGCAAGGTCAACACAGCCACTGGGGCAATGTCAACACAGCCCATGGGACATTGCCAACACAGCCACTGGGGCAATGTCAACACAGTCACTGGGGCAATGTCAATACAGCCACTGGGGCAATGTCAACACAGCCACTGGGGAAATGTCAACACAGCCACTGGGGCAATGTCAACACAGCCACTGGGGAAATGTCAACACAGTCACTGGGGCAATGTCAACACAGCCACTGGGGAAATGTCAACACAGTCACTGGCGCCATGTCAACACTGCCGCTGGGGCAATGTCAACACTGCCTCTGGGGCATGGTCAACACAGTCACTGGGGCAATGTCAACACTGCCACTGGGACAATGTCAACACAGCCACTGGGGCAATGTCAACACAGCCACTGGAGCAAAGTCAACACAGCCACTGGGGCAATGTCAACACAGTCACTGGGGCAATGTCAACACAGCCACTGGGGCAATGCCAACATAGTCACTGGGGCAATGTCAACACAGCCACTGGGGCAATGTCAAAACAGCCACTGGGGCAATGCCAACATAGTCACTGGGGCAATGTCAACACAGCCACTGGGACAATGTCAACACAGTCACTGGGGCAATGTCAACACAGCCACTGGGGCAATGTCAACACAGCCACTGGGGCAATGTCAACACAGCCACTGGGGCAATGTCAACACAGCCACGAGGGCAATGCCAACATAGTCACTGGGGCAATGTCAATACAGCCACTGGGACAATGTCTACACAGCCACTGGAGCAGTGTCAACACAGCCAATGAGGCAATGTCAACACAGCCACTGGAGCAATGTCAACACAGCAACTAGGGCAATGTCAACACAGTCACTGGGGCAATGTCAACACAGCCACTGGGGCAATGTCAACACTGCCCCTGGGACAATGTCAACTCAGCTACTGGGGCAATGTCAACACTGCCACTGGGGAAATGTCAAATCAGTCACTGGGGCAATGTCAACACAGCCACTGGGGCAATGCCAACATAGTCACTGGGGCAATGTCAACACAGCCACTGGGGCAAAGTCAACACAGCCACTGGGGCAATGCCAACACTGCCACTGGGACAATCTCAACACAGCCACTGGGGCAATGTCAACACAGCCACTGGGGCAATGTCAACACAGCCACTGGGGCAAGGTCAACACAGCCACTGGGGCAATGTCAACACAGCCCATGGGACATTGCCAACACAGCCACTGGGGCAATGTCAACACAGTCACTGGGGCAATGTCAATACAGCCACTGGGGCAATGTCAACACAGCCACTGGGGAAATGTCAACACAGCCACTGGGGCAATGTCAACACAGCCACTGGGGAAATGTCAACACAGTCACTGGGGCAATGTCAACACAGCCACTGGGGAAATGTCAACACAGTCACTGGCGCCATGTCAACACTGCCGCTGGGGCAATGTCAACACTGCCTCTGGGGCAAGGTCAACACAGTCACTGGGGCAATGTCAACACTGCCACTGGGACAATGTCAACACAGCCACTGGGGCAATGTCAACACAGCCACTGGAGCAAAGTCAACACAGCCACTGGGGCAATGTCAACACAGTCACTGGGGCAATGTCAACACAGGCACTGGGGCAATGTCACCACAGCCACAGGGGCAATGTCAACACAGCCACTGGGGCAATGTCAACACAGCCACTGGGGCAATGTCAAACAGCCACTGGAGCAATGTCAACACAGCCACTGGGGCAATGTCAACACAGCCACTGGGGCAATGTCAACACAGCCACTGGAGCAATGTCAACACTGCCACTGGGGAAATGTAAACACAGCCACTGGGGAAATGTCAACACAGCCACTGGGGCAATGTCAACACTGCCACTGGCACAATGTCAACACAGCCACTGGGGCAATGCCAACACAGCCACTGGGGCAATGTCAACACAGCCACTGGGGCAAGGTCAACACAGCCACTGGGGCAATGTCAACACAGCCACTGGAGCAATGTCAGCACTGCCACTGGGACAATGTCAACACAGCCACTGGGGCAATGTCAAGACAGCCACTGGGGCAGTGTCAACACAGCCACTGGGGAAATGTCAACACAGCCACTGGGACATTGCGAACAGAGCCACTGGGGCAATGCCTACATAGTCACTGGGGTAATGTCAACACAGCCACTGGGGCAATGTAAACACAGCCACTGGGGAAATGTCAACACAGCTACTGGGGCAATGTCAACACTGCCACTGGGGAAATGTCAACACAGCCACTGGGGCAATGTCAACACAGCCACTGGGGCAATGTCAATACAGCCACTGGGGCAATGTCAACACAGTCACTGGCACAATGTCAACACAGCCACTGGAGCAATGTCAACACAGCAACTAGGGCAATGTCAACACTGCCACTGGGACAATGTCAACACAGCTACTGGGGCAATGTCAACACTGCCACTGGGGAAATGTCAACACAGTCACTGGGGCAATGTCAAAACAGCCACTGGGGCAATGCGAACATAGTCACTGGGGCAATGTCAACACAGCCACTGGGGCAATGTCAACACAGCCACTGGGGCAATGCCAACATAGTCACTGGGGCAATGTCAACACAGCCACTGGGGCAAGGTCAACACAGCCACTGGGGCAATGTCAACACAGCCCATGGGACTTTGCCAACACAGCCACTGGGGCAATGTCAACACAGTCACTGGGGCAATGTCAATACAGCCACTGGGGCAATGTCAACACAGCCACTGGGGAAATGTCAACACAGCCACTGGGGCAATGTCAACACAGCCACTGGGGAAATGTCAACACAGTCACTGGGGCAATGTCAACACAGCCACTGCGGAAATGTCAACACAGTCACTGGCGCCATGTCAACACTGCCGCTGGGTCAATGTCAACACTGCCTCTGGGGCAAGGTCAACACAGTCACTGGGGCAATGTCAACACTGCCACTGGGACAATGTCAACACAGCCACTGGGGCAATGTCAACACAGCCACTGGAGCAAAGTCAACACAGCCACTGGGGCAATGTCAACACAGTCACTGGGGCAATGTCAACACAGCCACTGGGGCAATGTCACCACAGCCACAGGGGCAATGTCAACACAGCCACTGGGGCAATGTCAACACAGCCACTGGGGCAATGTCAAACAGCCACTGGAGCAATGTCAACACAGCCACTGGGGCAATGTCAACACAGCCACTGGGGCAATGTCAACACAGCCACTGGAGCAATGTCAACACTGCCACTGGGGAAATGTGAACACAGCCACTGGGGAAATGTCAACACAGCCACTGGGGCAATGTCAACACTGCCACTGGCACAATGTCAACACAGCCACTGGGGCAATGCCAACACAGCCACTGGGGCAATGTCAACACTGCCACTGGGGCAAGGTCAACACAGCCACTGGGGCAATGTCAACACAGCCACTGGAGCAATGTCAGCACTGCCACTGGGACAATGTCAACACAGCCACTGGGGCAATGTCAAGACAGCCACTGGGGCAGTGTCAACACAGCCACTGGGGAAATGTCAACACAGCCACTGGGACATTGCGAACAGAGCCACTGGGGCAATGCCTACATAGTCACTGGGGTAATGTCAACACAGCCACTGGGGCAATGTAAACACAGCCACTGGGGAAATGTCAACACAGCTACTGGGGCAATGTCAACACTGCCACTGGGGAAATGTCAACACAGCCACTGGGGCAATGTCAACACAGCCACTGGGGCAATGTCAATACAGCCACTGGGGCAATGCCAACACAGTCACTGGCACAATGTCAACACAGCCACTGGAGCAATGGCAACACAGCAACTAGGGCAATGTCAACACTGCCACTGGGACAATGTCAACACAGCTACTGGGGCAATGTCAACACTGCCACTGGGGAAATGTCAACACAGTCACTGGGGCAATGTCAACACAGCCACTGGGGCAATGCGAACATAGTCACTGGGGCAATGTCAACACAGCCACTGGGGCAATGCCAACATAGTCACTGGGGCAATGTCAACACAGCCACTGGGACAATGTCAACACAGTCACTGGGGCAATGTCAACACAGCCACTGGGGCAATGTCAATACAGCCACTGGGGCAATGCCAACAAAGTCACTGGGGCAATGTCAACACAGCCACTGGGGCAATGTCAACACTGCCACTGGGGAAATGTCAACAATGTCACTGGGGCAATGTCAACACAGCCACTGGGGCAATGTCAACACTGCCACTGGGGAAATGTCAACACAGCCACTGGGGCAATGTCAACACAGTCACTGGGGCAATGTCAACACAGCCACTGGCACAATGTCAACACTGCCACTGGGGAAATGTCAACACAGTCACTGGGGCAATGTCAACACTGCCACTGGGGCAATGTCAACACTGCCACTGGGGGAATGTCAACACAGCCACTGGGGCAATGTCAACACTGCCACTGGGGAAATGTCAACACAGCCACTGGGGCAATGTCAACACAGTCACTGGGGCAATGTCAACACAGCCACTGGCACAATGTCAACACTGCCACTGTGGAAATGTCAACACAGTCACTGGGGCAATGTCAACACTGCCACTGGGGCAATGTCAACACTGCCACTGGGGGAATGTCAACACAGCCACTGGGGCAATGTCAACACATCCACTGGGGCAATGTCAACACAGCCACTGGGGCAATGTCAACACAGCCACTGGAGCAATGTCAACACTGCCACTGGGGAAATGTCAACACAGCCACTGGGGAAATGTCAACACAGCCACTGGGGCAATGTCAACACTGCCACTGGCACAATGTCAACACAGCCACTGGGGCAATGTCAACACAGCCACTGGGGCAATGTCAACACAGCCACTGGGGCAAGGTCAACACAGCCACTGGGGCAATGTCAACACAGCCACTGGAGCAATGTCAGCACTGCCACTGGGACAATGTCAACACAGCCACTGGGGCAATGTCAAGACAGCCACTGGGGCAATGTCAACACAGCCACTGGGGAAATGTCAACACAGCCACTGGGAGATTGCGAACAGAGCCACTGGGGCAATGCCTACATAGTCACTGGGGTAATGTCAACACAGCCACTGGGGCAATGTCAACACAGCCACTGGGGAAATGTCAACACAGCTACTGGGGCAATGTCAACACTGCCACTGGGGAAATGTCAACACAGCCACTGGGGCAATGTCAACACAGCCACTGGGGCAATGTCAACACAGCCACTGGGGCAATGCCAACATAGTCACTGGGGCATTGTCAACACAGCCACTGGGACAATGTCAACACAGCCACTGGAGCAGTGTCAACACAGCCACTGGGGCAATGTCAACACAGTCACTGGCACAATGTCAACACAACCACTGGAGCAATGTCAACACAGCAACTAGGGCAATGTCAACACAGTCACTGGGGCAATGTCAACGCAGCCACTGGGGCAATGTCAACACTGCCACTGGGACAATGTCAACACAGCTACTGGGGCAATGTCAACACTGCCACTGGGGAAATGTCAACACAGTCACTGGGGCAATGTCAACACAGCCACTGGGGCAATGCGAACATAGTCACTGGGGCAATGTCAACACAGCCACTGGGGCAATGTCAACACAGCCACTGGGGCAATGCCAACATAGTCACTGGGGCAATGTCAACACAGCCACTGGGACAATGTCAACACAGTCACTGGGGCAATGTCAACACAGCCACTGGGGCAATGTCAACACAGCCACTGGGGCAATGCCAACAAAGTCACTGGGGCAATGTCAACACAGCCACTGGGGCAATGTCAAAACTGCCACTGGGGAAATGTCAACAATGTCACTGGGGCAATGTCAACACAGCCACTGGGGCAATGTCAACACTGCCACTGGGGAAATGTCAACACAGCCACTGGGGAAATGTCAACACAGTCACTGGGGCAATGTCAACACTGCCACTGGGGCAATGTCAACACTGCCACTGGGGGAATGTCAACACAGCCACTGGGGCAATGTCAACACATCCACTGGGGCAATGTCAACACAGCCACTGGGGAAATGTCAACACTGCCACTGGGGCAATGTCATGACAGCCACTGGGGAAATGTCAACACAGTCACTGGGTCAATGTCAACACTGCCACTGGGGCAATGTCAACACAGTCACTGGGGCAATGTCAACACAGTCACTGGGGCAATGTCAACACAGCCACTGGGGTAATGTCAACACTGCCACTGGGGCAATGTCAACACAGCCACTGGGGCAATGTCAACACAGTCACTGGGGCAATGTCAACACAGTCATTGGGGCAATGTCAACACAGCCACTGGGGTAATTTCAACACTGCCACTGGGGCAATGTCAACACAGCCACTGGGGCAATGTCAACACAGCCCATGGGACATTGCCAACAGAGCCACTGGGGCAATGCCAACATAGTCACTGGGGCAATGTCAGCACCGCCACTGGGGCAATGTCAACACAGCCACTGGGGCAATGTCAACGCTGCCACTGGGACAATGTCAACACAACCACTGGGGCAATGCCAACACATCCGCTGGGGCAATGCCAACACAGCCACTGGGGCAATGTCAACACAACCACTGGGGCAATGCCAAAACAGCCACTGGGGCAATGCCAACACAGCCACAGGGACTATGTCAACACAGCTACTGGGGCAATGCCAACACAGCCACTGGGACAATGTCAACATAACCACTGGGGAAATGTCAACACTGCCACTGGGACAATGTCAACACAACCACTGGGGCGATGCCAACACAGCCACTGGGGCAATGCCAACACAGCCACTGGGGAAATGTCAACACAGCCACTGGGGAAATGTCAACACAGCCACTGGGGCAATGTCAACACTGCCACTGGGACAATGTCAACACAGCCACTGGGGCAATGTCAACACAGCCACTGGGGCAATGTCAACACAGCCACTGGGGCAAGTTCAACACAGCCACTGGGGCAATGTCAACACAGCCACTGGAGCAATGTCAGCACTGCCACTGGGACAATGTCAACACAGCCACTGGGGCAATGTCAAGACAGCCACTGGGGCAATGTCAACACAGCCACTGGGAAAATGTCAACACAGCCACTGGGCCATTGCGAACAGAGCCACTGGGGCAATGCCAACATAGTCACTGGGGTAATGTCAACACAGCCAATGGGGCAATGTCAACACAGCTACTGGGGCAATGTCAACACTGCCACTGGGGAAATGTCAACACAGCCACTGGGGCAATGTCAACACAGCCACTGGGGCAATGTCAACACAGCCACTGGGGCAATGCCAACATAGTCACTGGGGCATTGTCAACACAGCCACTGGGACAGTGTCAACACAGCCACTGGAGCAGTGTCAACACAGCCACTGGGGCAATGTCAACACAGTCACTGGCACAATGTCAACACAGCCACTGGAGCAATGTCAACACAGCAACTAGGGCATTGCCAACACAGTCACTGGGGCAATGTCAACACAGCCACTGGCGCAATGTCAACACTGCCACTGGGACAATGTCAACACAGCTACTGGGGCAATGTCAACACTGCCACTGGGGAAATGTCAACACAGTCACTGGGGCAATGTCAACACCCCCACTGGGGCAATGCCAACATAGTCACTGGGGCAATGTCAACACAGCCACTGGGGCAATGTCAACACAGCCACTGGGGCAATGCCAACATAGTCACTGGGGCAATGTCAACACAGCCACTGGGACAATGTCAACACAGTCACTGGGGCAATGTCAACACAGCCACTGGGGCAATATCAACACAGCCACTGGGGCAATGTCAACACAGCCACTGGGGCAATGTCAACACAGCTACTGGGGCAATGCCAACATAGTCACTGGGGCAATGTCAACACAGCCACTGGGACAATGTCTACACAGCCACTGGAGCAGTGTCAACACAGCCACTGGGGCAATGTCAACACAGCCACTGGAGCAATGTCAACACAGCAACTAGGGCAATGTCAACACAGTCACTGGGGCAATGTCAACACAGCCACTGGGGCAATGTCAACACTGCCACTGGGACAATGTCAACACAGCTACTGGGGCAATGTCAACACTGCCACTGGGGAAATGTCAACACAGTCACTGGGGCAATGTCAACACAGCCACTGGGGCAATGCCAACATAGTCACTGGGGCAATGTCAACACAGCCACTGGGGCAAAGTCAACACAGCCACTGGGGCAATGCCAACATAGTCACTAGGGCAATGTCAACACAGCCACTGGGGCAATGTCAAGACAGCCACTGGGGCAATGCCAACATAGTCACTGGGGCAATGTCAACACATCCACTGGGGCAATGTCAACACTGCCACTGGGGAAATGTCAACAATGTCACTGGGGCAATGTCAACACAGCCACTGGGGCAATGTCAACACTGCCACTGGGGAAATGTCAACACAGCGACTGGGGCAATGTCAACACAGTCACTGGGGCAATGTCAACACAGCCACTGGCACAATGTCAACACTGCCACTGGTGAAATGTCAACACAGTCACTGGCGCAATGTCAACACTGCCACTGGGGCAATGTCAACACTGCCACTGAGGTAATGTCAACACAGCCACTGGGGCAATGTCTACACATCCACTGGGGCAATGTCAACACAGCCACTGGGGTAATGTCAACACAGCCACTGGGGCAATGTCAACACAGCCACTGGGGCAAGTTCAACACAGCCACTGGGGCAATGTCAACACAGCCACTGGAGCAATGTCAGCACTGCCACTGGGACAATGTCAACACAGCCACTGGGGCAATGTCAAGACAGCCACTGGGGCAATGTCAACACAGCCACTGGGAAAATGTCAACACAGCCACTGGGCCATTGCGAACAGAGCCACTGGGGCAATGCCAACATAGTCACTGGGGTAATGTCAACACAGCCAATGGGGCAATGTCAACACAGCTACTGGGACAATGTCAACACTGCCACTGGGAAATGTCAACACAGCCACTGGGGCAATGTCAACACAGCCACTGGGGCAATGTCAACACAGCCACTGGGGCAATGCCAACATAGTCACTGGGGCATTGTCAACACAGCCACTGGGACAGTGTCAACACAGCCACTGGAGCAGTGTCAACACAGGCACTGGGGCAATGTCAACACAGCCACTGGGGCAATGTCAACACAGTCACTGGCACAATGTCAACACAGCCACTGGAGCAATGTCAACACAGCAACTAGGGCAATGTCAACACAGTCACTGGGGCAATGTCAACACAGCCACTGGCGCAATGTCAACACTGCCACTGGGACAATGTCAACACAGCTACTGGGGCAATGTCAACACTGCCACTGGGGAAATGTCAACACAGTCACTGGGGCAATGTCAACACAGCCACTGGGGCAATGCCAACATAGTCACTGGGGCAATGTCAACACAGCCACTGGGGCAATGTCAACACAGCCACTGGGGCAATGCCAACATAGTCACTGGGGCAATGTCAACACAGCCACTGGGACAATGTCAACACAGTCACTGGGGCAATGTCAACACAGCCACTGGGGCAATGTCAACACAGCCACTGGGGCAATGTCAACACAGCCACTGGGGCAATGTCAACACAGCCACTGGGGCAATGCCAAGATAGTCACTGGGGCAATGTCAACACAGCCACTGGGACAATGTCTACACAGCCACTGGAGCAGTGTCAACACAGCCACTGGGGCAATGTCAACACAGCCACTGGAGCAATGTCAACACAGCAACTAGGGCAATGTCAACACAGTCACTGGGGCAATGTCAACACAGCCACTGGGGCAATGTCAACACTGCCACTGGGACAATGTCAACACAGCTACTGGGGCAATGTCAACACTGCCACTGGGGAAATGTCAACACAGTCACTGGGGCAATGTCAACACAGCCACTGGGGCAATGCCAACATAGTCACTGGGGCAATGTCAACACAGCCACTGGGGCAAAGTCAACACAGCCACTGGGGCAATGCCAACATAGTCACTAGGGCAATGTCAACACAGCCACTGGGGCAATGTCAAGACAGCCACTGGGGCAATGCCAACATAGTCACTGGGGCAATGTCAACACATCCACTGGGGCAATGTCAACACTGCCACTGGGGAAATGTCAACAATGTCACTGGGGCAATGTCAACACAGCCACTGGGGCAATGTCAACACTGCCACTGGGGAAATGTCAACACAGCGACTGGGGCAATGTCAACACAGTCACTGGGGCAATGTCAACACAGCCACTGGCACAATGTCAACACTGCCACTGGTGAAATGTCAACACAGTCACTGGGGCAATGTCAACACTGCCACTGGGGCAATGTCAACACTGCCACTGAGGTAATGTCAACACAGCCACTGGGGCAATGTCTACACATCCACTGGGGCAATGTCAACACAGCCACTGGGGTAATGTCAACGCTGCCACTGGGGCAATGTCATGACAGCCACTGGGGAAATGTCAACACAGTCACTGGGGCAATGTCAACACTGCCACTGGGGCAATGTCAACACAGTCACTGGGGCAATGTCAACACAGCCACTGGGGCAATGTCAACACAGTCACTGAGGCAATGTCAACACAGCCCATGGGACATTGCCAACACAGCCACTGGGGCAATGCCAACACAGCCACTGGGGCAATGTCAACACAGTCACTGGGGCAATCTCAACACAGCCAATGAGCAATGTCAACACAGCCCATGCGACGTTGCCAACACAGCCACTGGGGCAAGGCCAACACAGCCACTGGGGTAATGTGAACACAGCCCATGGGACATTGCCAACACAGCCACTGGGGCAATGTCAACACAGCCACTGGGGCAATGTCAACACAGCCACTGGGGCAATGTCAACACAGCCACTGGGGAAATGTCAACACAGGTACTGGGGCAATGTCAACACAGCCACTGGGGAAATGTCAACACAGTCACTGGGGCAATGTCAACACAGCCACTGGGGAAATGTCAACACAGTCACTGGCGCCATGTCAACACTGCCGCTGGGGCAATGTCAACACTACCACTGGGGCAAGGTCAACACAGTCACTGGGGCAATGTCAACACTGCCACTGGGGAAATGTCAACACAGCCACTGGGGCAATGTCAACACAGCCACTGGGGCAATGTCAACACAGCCACTGGGGCAATGCCAACATAGTCACTGGGGCATTGTCAACACAGCCACTGGGACAGTGTCAACACAGCCACTGGAGCAGTGTCAACACAGCCACTGGGGCAATGTCAACACAGTCACTGGCACAATGTCAACACAGCCACTGGAGCAATGTCAACACAGCAACTAGGGCAATGTCAACACAGTCACTGGGGCAATGTCAACACAGCCACTGGCGCAATGTCAACACTGCCACTGGGACAATGTCAACACAGCTACTGGGGCAATGTCAACACTGCCACTGGGGAAATGTCAACACAGTCACTGGGGCAATGTCAACACAGCCACTGGGGCAATGCCAACATAGTCACTGGGGCAATGTCAACACAGCCACTGGGGCAATGTCAACACAGCCACTGGGGCAATGCCAACATAGTCACTGGGGCAATGTCAACACAGCCACTGGGACAATGTCAACACAGTCACTGGGGCAATGTCAACACAGCCACTGGGGCAATGTCAACACAGCCACTGGGGCAATGTCAACACAGCCACTGGGGCTATGTCAACACAGCCACTGGGGCAATGCCAACATAGTCACTGGGGCAATGTCAACACAGCCACTTGGACAATGTCTACACAGCCACTGGAGCAGTGTCAACACAGCCACTGGGGCAATGTCAACACAGCCACTGGAGCAATGTCAACACAGCAACTAGGGCAATGTCAACACAGTCACTGGGGCAATGTCAACACAGCCATTGGGGCAATGTCAACACTGCCACTGGGACAATGTCAACACAGCTACTGGGGCAATGTCAACACTGCCACTGGGGAAATGTCAACACAGTCACTGGGGCAATGTCAACACAGCCACTGGGGCAATGCCAACATAGTCACTGGGGCAATGTCAACACAGCCACTGGGGCAATGTCAACACAGCCACTGGGGCAATGTCAACACAGCCACTGGGGCAATGTCAACACAGCCACTAGGGCAATGTCAACACAGCCACTGGAGCAATGTCAACACAGCCACTAGGGCAATGTCAACACAGCCACTGGGGCAATGTCAACACAGCCACTGGAGCAATGTCAACACTGCCACTGGGGAAATGTCAACACAGCCACTGGGGAAATGTCAAGACAGCCACTGGGGCAATGTCAACACTGCCATTGGCACAATGTCAACACAGCCACTGGGGCAATGTCAATACAGCCACTGGGGCAATGTCAAAACAGCCACTGGGGCAAGGTCAACACAGCCACTGGGGCAATGTCAACACAGCCACTGGAGCAATGTCAGCACTCCCACTGGGACAATGTCACCACAGCCACTGGGGCAATGTCAAGACAGCCACTGGGGCAATGTCAACACAGCCACTGGGGAAATGTCAACACAGCCACTGGGACATTGCAAACAGAGCCACTGGGGCAATGCCAACATAGTCACTGGGGTAATGTCAACACAGCCACTGGGGCAATGTCAACACAGCCACTGGGGAAATATCAACACAGCTACTGGGGCAATGTCAACACTGCCACTGGGGAAATGTCAACACAGCCACTGGGGCAATGTCAACACAGCCACTGGGGAAATGTCAACACAGCCACTGGGGCAAGGCCAACATAGTCACTGGGGCAATGTCAACACAGCCACTGGGACAATGTCTACACAGCCACTGGAGCAGTGTCAACACAGCTACTGGGGCAATGTCAACACAGCCACTGGAGCAATGTCAACACAGCAACTAGGGCAATGTCAGCACAGTCACTGGGGCAATGTCAACACAGCCACTGGGGCAATGTCAACACTGCCACTGGGACAATGTCAACACAGCTACTGGGGCAATGTCAACACTGCCACTGGGGAAATGTCAACACAGTCACTGGGGAAAGGTCAACACAGCCACTGGGGCAATGCCAACATAGTCACTGGGGCAATGTCAACACAGCCACTGGGTCAAAGTCAACACAGCCACTGGGGCAATGCCAACATAGTCACTGGGGCAATGTCAACACAGCCACTTGGACAATGTCAACACAGTCACTGGGGCAATGTCAACACAGCCACTGGGGCAATGTCAGGACAGCCACTGGGGCAATGCCAACATAGTCACTGGGGCAATGTCAACACATCCACTGGGGCAATGTCAACACTGCCACTGGGGAAATGTCAACAATGTCACTGGGGCAATGTCAACACAGCCACTGGGGCAATGTCAACACTTCCACTGGGGAAATGTCAACACAGCCACTGGGGCAATGTCAACACAGTCACTGAGGCAATGTCAACACAGCAACTGGCACAATGTCAACACTGCCACTGGGGAAATGTCAACACAGTCACTGGGGCAATGTCAACACTGCCACTGGGGCAATGTCTACAGTGCCACTGGGGTAATGTCAACACAGCCACTGGGGCAATGTCAACACATCCACTGGGGCAATGTCAACACAGCCACTGGGGTAATGTCAACACTGCCACTGGGGCAATGTCATGACAGCCACTGGGGAAATGTCAACACAGTCACTGGGGCAATGTCAACACAGCCACTGGAGCAATGTCAACACAGTCACTGGGGCAATGTCAACACAGCCACTGGGGCAATGTCAAGACAGCCACTGGGGCAATGCCAACATAGTCACTGGGGCAATGTCAACACATCCACTGGGGCAATGTCAACACTGCCACTGGGGAAATGTCAACAATGTCACTGGGGCAATGTCAACACAGCCACTGGGGCAATGTCAACACTACCACTGAGGAAATGTCAACACAGCGACTGGGGCAATGTCAACACAGTCACTGGGGCAATCTCAACACAGCGACTGGCACAATGTCAACACTGCAACTGGGGAAATGTCAACACAGTCACTGGGGCAATGTCAACACTGCCACTGGGGCAATGTCAACACTGCCACTGAGGTAATGTCAACACAGCCACTGGGGCAATGTCTACGCATCCACTGGGGCAATGTCAACACAGCCACTGGGGTAATGTCAATGCTGCCACTGGGGCAATGTCATGACAGCCACTGGGGAAATGTCAACACAGTCACTGGGGCAATGTCAACACTGCCACTGGGGCAATGTCAACACAGTCACTGGGGCAATGTCAACACAGCCACTGGGACAATGTCAACACAGTCACTGGGGCAATGTCAACACAGCCCATGGGACATTGCCAACACAGCCACTGGGGCAATGCCAACACAGCCACTGGGGCAATGTCAACACAGTCACTGGGGCAATGTCAACACAGCCAATGGGCAATGTCAACACAGCCCATGGGATGTTGCCAACACAGCCACTGGGGCAAGGCCAACACAGCCACTGGGGCAATGTCAACACAGCCCATGGGACATTGCCAACACAGCCACTGGGGCAATGTCAACACAGCCACTGGGGCAATGTCAACACAGCCACTGGGGCAATGTCAACACAGCCACTGGGGAAATGTCAACACAGGCACTGGGGCAATGTCAACACAGCCACTGGGGAAATGTCAACACAGTCACTGGGGCAATGTCAACACAGCCACTGGGGAAATGTCAACACAGTCACTGGCGCCATGTCAACACTGCCGCTGGGGCAATGTCAACACTACCACTGGGGCAAGGTCAACACAGTCACTGGGGCAATGTCAACACTGCCACTGGGACAATGTCAACACAGCCACTGGGGCAATTTCAACACAGCCACTGGAGCAATGTCAACACAGCCACTGGGGCAATGTCAACACAGTCACTGGGGCAATGTCAACACAGCCACTGGGGCAATGTCAACACAGCCACTGGGGCAATGTCAACACAGCCACTGGGTCAATGTCAACACAGCCACTAGGGCAATGTCAACACAGCCACTGGAGCAATGTCAACACAGCCACTAGGGCAATGTCAACACAGCCACTGGGGCAATGTCAACACAGCCACTGGAGCAATGTCAACACTGCCACTGGGGAAATGTCAACACAGCCACTGGGGAAATGTCAACACAGCCACTGGGGCAATGTCAACACTGCCATTGGCACAATGTCAACACAGCCACTGGGGCAATGTCAACACAGCCACTGGGGTAATGTCAAAACAGCCAGTGGGGCAAGGTCAACACTGCCACTGGGGCAATGTCAACACAGCCACTGGAGCAATGTCAGCACTCCCACTGGGACAATGTCACCACAGCCACTGGGGCAATGTCAAGACAGCCACTGGGGCAATGTCAACACAGCCACTGGGGAAATGTCAACACAGCCACTGGGACATTGCAAACAGAGCCACTGGGGCAATGCCAACATAGTCACTGGGGTAATGTCAACACAGCCACTGGGGCAATGTCAACACAGCCACTGGGGAAATATCAACACAGCTACTGGGGCAATGTCAACACTGCCACTGGGGAAATGTCAACACAGCCACTGGGGCAATGTCAACACAGCCACTGGGGCAATGTCAACACAGCCACTGGGGCAAGGCCAACATAGTCACTGGGGCAATGTCAACACAGCCACTGGGACAATGTCTACACAACCACTGGAGCAGTGTCAACACAGCCACTGGGGCAATGTCAACACAGCCACTGGAGCAATGTCAACACAGCAACTAGGGCAATGTCAACACAGTCACTGGGGCAATGTCAACACAGCCACTGGGGCAATGTCAACACTGCCACTGGGACAATGTCAACACAGCTACTGGGGCAATGTCAACACTGCCACTGTGGAAATGTCAACACAGTCAACGGGGCAAGGTCAACACAGCCACTGGGGCAATGTCAACACAGCCACTGGGTCAAAGTCAACACAGCCACTGGGGCAATGCCAACATAGTCACTGGGGCAATGTCAACACAGCCACTGGGACAATGTCAACACAGTCACTGGGGCAATGTCAACACAGCCACTGGGGCACTGTCAGGACAACCACTGGGGCAATGCCAACATAGTCACTGGGGCAATGTCAACACATCCACTGGGGCAATGTCAACACTGCCACTGGGGAAATGTCAACAATGTCACTGGGGCAATGTCAACACAGCCACTGGGGCAATGGCAACACTGCCACTGGGGAAATGTCAACACAGCCACTGGGGCAATGTCAACACAGTCACTGGGGCAATGTCAACACAGCCACTGGCACAATGTCAACACTGCCACTGGGGAAATGTCAACACAGTCACTGGGGCAATGTCAACACTGCCACTGGGACAATGTCAACACTGCCACTGGGGTAATGTCAACACAGCCGCTGGGGCAAAGTCAACACATCCACTGGGGCAATGTCAACACAGCCACTGGGGTAATGTCAACACTGCCACTGGAGCAATGTCATGACATCCACTGGGGAAATGTCAACACAGTCACTGGGGCAATGTCAACACTGCCACTGGGGCAATGTCAACACAGTCACTGGGGCAATGTCAACACAGCCACTGGGGCAATGTCAACACAGTCACTGGAGCAATGTCTACACAGTCACTGGGGCAATATCAACACAGCCACTGGGGTAATGTCAACGCTGCCACTGGGGCAATGTCAACACAGCCACTGGTGCAATGTCAACACAGTCACTGGGGCAATGGCAACACAGTCACTGGGGCAATGCCAACATAGTCACTGGGGCAATGTCAACACACCCACTGGGGCAATGTCAACACTGCCACTGGGGAAATGTCAACAATGTCACTGGGGCAATGTCAACACAGCCACTGGGGCAATGGCAACACTTCCACTGGGGAAATGTCAACACAGCCACTAGGGCAATGTCAACACAGTCACTGGGGCAATGTCAACACAGCCACTGGCACAATGTCAACACTGACACTGGGGAAAGGTCAACACAGTCACTGGGGCAATGTCAACACTGCCACTGGGGCAATGTCAACACTGCCACTGGGGTAATGTCAACACAGCCACTGGGGCAATGTCAACACATCCACTGGGGCAATGTCAACACAGCCACTGGGGTAATGTCAACACTGCCACTGGGGCAATGTCATGACAGCCACTGGGGAAATGTCAACACAGTCACTGGGGCAATGTCAACACTGCCACTGGGGCAATGTCAACACAGTCACTGGGGCAATGTCAACACAGCCACTGGGGCAATGTCAACACAGTCACTGGGGCAATGTCTACACAGTCACTGGGGCAATATCAACACAGCCACTGGGGTAATGTCAACACTGCCACTGGGGAAATGTCAACACAGCCACTGGGGCAATGTCAACACAGTCACTGGGGCAATGTCAACACATTCACTGGGGAAATGTCAACACAGCCACTGGGGCAATGTCAACACAGCCCATGGGACATTGCCAACACAGCCACTAGGGCAATGCCAACACAGCCACTGGGGCAATGTCAACACAGTCACTGGGGCAATGTCAACACAGCCACTGGGGCAATGTCAACACAGCCCATGGGACGTTGCCAACACAGCCACTGGTGCAAGGCCAACACAGCCACTGGGGCAATGTCAACACAGCCCATGGGACATTGCCAACACAGCCACTGGGGCAATGTCAACACAGCCACTGGGGCAAGGCCAACACAGCCACTGGGGCAATGTCAACACAGCCACTGGGGAAATGTCAACACAGCCACTGGGGCAATGTCAACACAGCCACTGGGGCAATGTCAACACATCCACTGGGGCAATGTCAACACTGCCACTGGGGAAATGTCAACAATGTCACTGGGGCAATGTCAACACAGCCACTGGGGCAATGTCAACACTGCCACTGGGGAAATGTCAACACAGCCACTGGGGCAATGTCAACACAGTCCTGGGGCAATGTCAACACAGCCACTGGCACAATGTCAACACTGCCACTGGGGAAATGTCAACACAGTCACTGGGGCAATGTCAACACTGCCACTGGGGTAATGTCAACACAGCCACTGGGGCAATGTCAACACATCCACTGGGGCAATGTCAACACAGCCACTGGGGTAATGTCAACACTGCCACTGGGGCAATGTCATGACAGCCACTGGGGAAATGTCAACACAGTCACTGGGGCAATGTCAACACTGCCACTGGGGCAATGTCAACACAGTCACTGGGGCAATGTCAACACAGCCACTGGGGCAATGTCAACACAGCCACTGGGGCAATGTCTACACAGTCACTGGGGCAATATCAACACAGCCACTGGGGTAATGTCAACACTGCCACTGGGGAAATGTCAACACAGCCACTGGGGCAATGTCAACACAGTCACTGGGGCAATGTCAACACATTCACTGGGGAAATGTCAACACAGCCACTGGGCCAATGTCAACACAGCCCATGGGACATTGCCAACACAGCCACTGGAGCAATGCCAACACAGCCACTGGGGCAATGTCAACACAGTCACTGGGGCAATGTCAACACAGCCACTGGGGCAATGTCAACACAGCCCATGGGACGTTGCCAACACAGCCACTGGGGCAAGGCCAACACAGCCACTGGGGCAATGTCAACACAGCCCATGGGACATTGCCAACACAGCCACTGTGGCAATGTCAACACAGCCACTGGGGCAAGGCCAACACAGCCACTGGGGCAATGTCAACACAGCCACTGGGGAAATGTCAACACAGCCACTGGGGCAATGTCAACACAGCCACTGGGGAAATGTCAACACAGTCACTGGGGCAATGTCAACACAGCCACTGGGGAAATGTCAACACAGTCACTGGCGCCATGTCAACACTGCCGATGGGTCAATGTCAACACTGCCACTGGGGCAAGGTCAACACAGTCACTGGGGCAAAGTCAACACTGCCACTGGGACAATGTCAACACAGCCACTGGGGCAATGTCAACACAGCCACTGGAGCAATGTCAACACAGCCACTGGCGCAATGTCAACACAGTCACTGGGGCAATGTCAACACAGCCACTGGGGCAATGTCAACACAGCCACTGGGGCAATGTCAACACAGCCACTGGGGCAATGTCAACACAGCCACTAGGGCAATGTCAACACAGCCACTGGGGCAATGTCAACACAGCCACTAGGGCAATGTCAACACAGCCACTGGGGCAATGTCAACACAGCCACTGGAGCAATGTCAACACTGCCACTGGGGAAATGTCAACACAGCCACTGGGGAAATGTCAACACTGCCACTGGGACAATGTCAACACAGCCACTGGTGAAATGTCAACACAGCCACTGGAGCAATGTCAACACAGCCACTGGGGCAATGTCAAGACAGTCACTGGGACAATGTCAACACAGCCACTGGGGCAATGTCAACACAGCCACTGGGGCAATGTCAACACAGCCACTGGAGCAATGTCAACACAGCCACTAGGGCAATGTCAACACAGCCACTGGGGCAATGTCAACACAGCCACTGGAGCAATGTCAACACTGCCACTGGGGAAATGTCAACACAGCCACTGGGGAAATGTCAACACAGACACTGGGGCAATGTCAACACTGCCATTGGCACAATGTCAACACAGCCACTGGGGCAATGTCAACACAGCCACTGGGGCAATGTCAACACAGCCACTGGGGCAAGGTCAACACAGCCACTGGGGCAATGTCAACACAGCCACTGGAGCAATGTCAGCACTCCCACTGGGACAATGTCACCACAGCCACTGGGGCAATGTCAAGACAGCCACTGGGGCAATGTCAACACAGCCACTGGGGAAATGTCAACACAGCCAATGGGACATTGCGAACAGAGCCACTGGGGCAATGCCAACATAGTCACTGGGGTAATGTCAACACAGCCACTGGGGCAATGTCAACACAGCCACTGGGGCAATGTCAACACTGCTACTGGGGCAATGTCAACACTGCTACTGGGGAAATGTCAACACAGCTACTGGGGCAATGCCAACACAGCCACTGGGGCAATGTCAACACAGCCCATGGGACATTGCCAACACAGCCACTGGGGCAATGCCAACACAGCCACTGGGGCAATGTCAACACAGTCACTGGGGCAATGTCAACACAGCCACTGGGGCAATGTCAACACAGCCCATGGGACGTTGCCAACACAGCCACTGGTGCAAGGCCAACACAGCCACTGGGGCAATGTCAACACAGCCCATGGGACATTGCCAACACAGCCACTGGGGCAATGTCAACACAGCCACTGGGGCAAGGCCAACACAGCCACTGGGGCAATGTCAACACAGCCACTGGGGAAATGTCAACACAGCCACTGGGGCAATGTCAACACAGCCACTGGGGCAATGTCAACACATCCACTGGGGCAATGTCAACACTGCCACTGGGGAAATGTCAACAATGTCACTGGGGCAATGTCAACACAGCCACTGGGGCAATGTCAACACAGCCACTGGGGCAATGTCAACACAGTCACTGGGGCAATGTCAACACAGCCACTGGGGCAATGTCAACACAGCCCATGGGACATTGCCAACACAGCCACTGGGGCAATGCCAACACAGCCACTGGGGCAATGTCAACACAGTCACTGGGGCAATGTCAACACAGCCACTGGGGCAATGTCAACACAGCCCATGGGACGTTGCCAACACAGCCACTGGTGCAAGGCCAACACAGCCACTGGGGCAATGTCAACACAGCCCATGGGACATTGCCAACACAGCCACTGGGGCAATGTCAACACAGCCACTGGGGCAAGGCCAACACAGCCACTGGGGCAATGTCAACACAGCCACTGGGGAAATGTCAACACAGCCACTGGGGCAATGTCAACACAGCCACTGGGGCAATGTCAACACATCCACTGGGGCAATGTCAACACTGCCACTGGGGAAATGTCAACAATGTCACTGGGGCAATGTCAACACAGCCACTGGGGCAATGTCAACACTGCCACTGGGGAAATGTCAACACAGCCACTGGGGCAATGTCAACACAGTCCTGGGGCAATGTCAACACAGCCACTGGCACAATGTCAACACTGCCACTGGGGAAATGTCAACACAGTCACTGGGGCAATGTCAACACTGCCACTGGGGTAATGTCAACACAGCCACTGGGGCAATGTCAACACATCCACTGGGGCAATGTCAACACAGCCACTGGGGTAATGTCAACACTGCCACTGGGGCAATGTCATGACAGCCACTGGGGAAATGTCAACACAGTCACTGGGGCAATGTCAACACTGCCACTGGGGCAATGTCAACACAGTCACTGGGGCAATGTCAACGCAGCCACTGGGGCAATGTCAACACAGTCACTGGGGCAATGTCTACACAGTCACTGGGGCAATATCAACACAGCCACTGGGGTAATGTCAACACTGCCACTGGGGAAATGTCAACACAGCCACTGGGGCAATGTCAACACAGTCACTGGGGCAATGTCAACACATTCACTGGGGAAATGTCAACACAGCCACTGGGGCAATGTCAACACAGCCCATGGGACATTGCCCACACAGCCACTGGAGCAATGCCAACACAGCCACTGGGGCAATGTCAACACAGTCACTGGGGCAATGTCAACACAGCCACTGGGGCAATGTCAACACAGCCCATGGGACGTTGCCAACACAGCCACTGGGGCAAGGCCAACACAGCCACTGGGGCAATGTCAACACAGCCCATGGGACATTGCCAACACAGCCACTGTGGCAATGTCAACACAGCCACTGGGGCAAGGCCAACACAGCCACTGGGGCAATGTCAACACAGCCACTGGGGAAATGTCAACACAGCCACTGGGGCAATGTCAACACAGCCACTGGGGAAATGTCAACACAGTCACTGGGGCAATGTCAACACAGCCACTGGGGAAATGTCAACACAGTCACTGGCGCCATGTCAACACTGCCGATGGGTCAATGTCAACACTGCCACTGGGGCAAGGTCAACACAGTCACTGGGGCAAAGTCAACACTGCCACTGGGACAATGTCAACACAGCCACTGGGGCAATGTCAACACAGCCACTGGAGCAATGTCAACACAGCCACTGGCGCAATGTCAACACAGTCACTGGGGCAATGTCAACACAGCCACTGGGGCAATGTCAACACAGCCACTGGGGCAATGTCAACACAGCCACTGGGGCAATGTCAACACAGCCACTAGGGCAATGTCAACACAGCCACTGGGGCAATGTCAACACAGCCACTAGGGCAATGTCAACACAGCCACTGGGGCAATGTCAACACAGCCACTGGAGCAATGTCAACACTGCCACTGGGGAAATGTCAACACAGCCACTGGGGAAATGTCAACACTGCCACTGGGACAATGTCAACACAGCCACTGGTGAAATGTCAACACAGCCACTGGAGCAATGTCAACACAGCCACTGGGGCAATGTCAAGACAGTCACTGGGACAATGTCAACACAGCCACTGGGGCAATGTCAACACAGCCACTGGGGCAATGTCAACACAGCCACTGGAGCAATGTCAACACAGCCACTAGGGCAATGTCAACACAGCCACTGGGGCAATGTCAACACAGCCACTGGAGCAATGTCAACACTGCCACTGGGGAAATGTCAACACAGCCACTGGGGAAATGTCAACACAGACACTGGGGCAATGTCAACACTGCCATTGGCACAATGTCAACACAGCCACTGGGGCAATGTCAACACAGCCACTGGGGCAATGTCAACACAGCTACTGGGGCAAGGTCAACACAGCCACTGGGGCAATGTCAACACAGCCACTGGAGCAATGTCAGCACTCCCACTGGGACAATGTCACCACAGCCACTGGGGCAATGTCAAGACAGCCACTGGGGCAATGTCAACACAGCCACTGGGGAAATGTCAACACAGCCACTGGGACATTGCGAACAGAGCCACTGGGGCAATGCCAACATAGTCACTGGGGTAATGTCAACACAGCCACTGGGGCAATGTCAACACAGCCACTGGGGCAATGTCAACACTGCTACTGGGGCAATGTCAACACTGCTACTGGGGAAATGTCAACACAGCTACTGGGGCAATGCCAACACTGCCACTGGGGAAATGTCAACACAGCCACTGGGGCAATGTCAACACAGCCACTGGGGCAATGTCAACACAGCCACTGGGGCAATGCCAACATCGTCACTGGGGCAATGTCAACACAGCCACTGGGACAATGTCTCCACAGCCACTGGAGCAATGTCAACACAGTCACTGGGGCAATGTCAACACAGCCACTGGGGCAATGTCAACACTGCCACTGGGACAATGTCAACACAGCTACTGGGGCAATGTCAACACTGCCTCTGGGGAAATGTCAACACAGTCACTGGGGCAATGTCAACACAGCCACTGGGGCAATGCCAACATAGTCACTGGGTCAATGTCAACACAGTCACTGGGGCAATGTCAACACAGCCACTGGCACAATGTCAACACTGCCACTGGGGAAATGTCAACACAGTCACTGGGGCAATGTCAACACTGCCACTGGGGCAATGTCAACACTGCCACTGTGGTAATGTCAACACAGCCGCTGGGGCAATGTCAACACATCCACTGGGGCAATGTCAACACAGCCACTGGGGTAATGTCAACACTGCCTCTGGGGCAATGTCATGACATCCACTGGGGAAATGTCAACACAGTCACTGGGGCAATGTCAACACTGCCACTGGGGCAATGTCAACACAGTCACTGGGGCAATGTCAACACAGCCAGTGGGGCAATGTCAACACAGTCACTGGGGCAATGTCTACACAGTCACTGGGCCAATATCAACACAGCCACTGGGGTAATGTCAACACTGCAACTGGGGCAATGTCAACACAGCCACTGGAACAATGTCAACATAGCCACTGGGGCAATTTCAACACAGCCACTGGGGCAATGTCAACACAGCCACTGGGGCAAGGTCAACACTGCCACTGGGGCAATGTCAACACAGCCACTGGAGCAATGTCAGCACTGCCACTGGGACAATGTCAACACAGCCACTGGGGCAATGTCAAGACAGCCACTGGGGCAATGTCAACACAGCCACTGGGGAAATGTCAACACAGCCACTGGGACATTGCGAACAGAGCCACTGGGGCAATGCCTACATAGTCACTGGGGTAATGTCAACACAGCCACTGGGGCAATGTCAACACAGCCACTGGAAAATGTCAACACAGCTACTGGGGCAATGTCAACACTGCCACTGGTGAAATGTCAACACAGCCACTGCGGCAATGTCAACACAGCCACTGGGGCAATGTCAACACAGCCACTGGGGCAATGCCAACATAGTCACTGGGGCAATGTCAACATAGCCACTGGGACAATGTCAACACAGCCACTGGAGCAGTGTCAACACTGCCACTGGGGCAATGTCAACACAATCACTGGCACAATGTCAACACAGCCACTGGAGCAATGTCAACACAGCAACTAGGGCAATGTCAACACAGTCACTGGGGCAATGTCAACACAGCCACTGGGGCAATGTCAACACTGCCACTGGGACAATGTCAACACAGCTACTGGGGCAATGTCAACACAGCCACTGGGGAAATGTCAACACAGACACTGGGGCAATGTCAACACTGCCATTGGCACAATGTCAACACAGCCACTGGGGCAATGTCAACACAGCCACTGGGGCAATGTCAACACAGCCACTGGGGCAAGGTCAACACAGCCACTGGGGCAATGTCAACACAGCCACTGGAGCAATGTCAGCACTCCCACTGGGACAATGTCACCACAGCCACTGGGGCAATGTCAAGACAGCCACTGGGGCAATGTCAACACAGCCACTGGGGAAATGTCAACACAGCCACTGGGACATTGCGAACAGAGCCACTGGGGCAATGCCAACATAGTCACTGGGGTAATGTCAACACAGCCACTGGGGCAATGTCAACACAGCCACTGGGGCAATGTCAACACTGCTACTGGGGAAATGTCAACACAGCTACTGGGGCAATGCCAACACTGCCACTGGGGAAATGTCAACACAGCCACTGGGGCAATGTCAACACAGCCACTGGGGCAATGTCAACACAGCCACTGGGGCAATGCCAACATCGTCACTGGGGCAATGTCAACACAGCCACTGGGACAATGTCTACACAGCCACTGGAGCAGTGTCAACACAGCCACTGGGGCAATGTCAACACAGCCACTGGAGCAATGTCAACACAGCAACTAGGGCAATGTCAACACAGTCACTGGGGCAATGTCAACACAGCCACTGGGGCAATGTCAACACTGCCACTGGGACAATGTCAACACAGCTACTGGGGCAATGTCAACACTGCCACTGGGGAAATGTCAACACAGTCACTGGGGCAATGTCAACACAGCCACTGGGGCAATGCCAACATAGTCACTGGGTCAATGTCAACACAGTCACTGGGGCAATGTCAACACAGCCACTGGCACAATGTCAACACTGCCACTGGGGAAATGTCAACACAGTCACTGGGGCAATGTCAACACTGCCACTGGGGCAATGTCAACACTGCCACTGGGGTAATGTCAACACAGCCGCTGGGGCAATGTCAACACATCCACTGGGGCAATGTCAACACAGCCACTGGGGTAATGTCAACACTGCCTCTGGGGCAATGTCATGACATCCACTGGGGAAATGTCAACACAGTCACTGGGGCAATGTCAACACTGCCACTGGGGCAATGTCAACACAGTCACTGGGGCAATGTCAACACAGCCAGTGGGGCAATGTCAACACAGTCACTGGGGCAATGTCTACACAGTCACTGGGGCAATATCAACACAGCCACTGGGGTAATGTCAACACTGCAACTGGGGCAATGTCAACACAGCCACTGGAACAATGTCAACACAGCCACTGGGGCAATTTCAACACAGCCACTGCGGCAATGTCAACACAGCCACTGGGGCAAGGTCAACACAGCCACTGGGGCAATGTCAACACAGCCACTGGAGCAATGTCAGCACTGCCACTGGGACAATGTCAACACAGCCACTGGGGCAATGTCAAGACAGCCACTGGGGCAATGTCAACACAGCCACTGGGGCAATGTCAACACAGCCACTGGGACATTGCGAACAGAGCCACTGGGGCAATGCCTACATAGTCACTGGGGTAATGTCAACACAGCCACTGGGGCAATGTCAACACAGCCACTGGAAAATGTCAACACAGCTACTGGGGCAATGTCAACACTGCCACTGGTGAAATGTCAACACAGCCACTGCGGCAATGTCAACACAGCCACTGGGGCAATGTCAACACAGCCACTGGGGCAATGCCAACATAGTCACTGGGGCAATGTCAACACAGCCACTGGGACAATGTCAACACAGCCACTGGAGCAGTGTCAACACTGCCACTGGGGCAATGTCAACACAATCACTGGCACAATGTCAACACAGCCACTGGAGCAATGTCAACACAGCAATTAGGGCAATGTCATCACAGTCACTGGGGCAATATCAACACAGCCACTGGGGCAATGTCAACACTGCCACTGGGACAATGTCAACACAGCTACTGGGGCAATGTCAACACTGCCACTGGGGAAATGTCAACACAGTCACTGGGGCAATGTCAACACAGCCACTGGCACAATGTCAACACTGCCACTGGGGAAATGTCAACACAGTCACTGGGGCAATGTCAACACTGCCACTGGGGCAATGTCAACACTGCCACTGTGGTAATGTCAACACAGCCGCTGGGGCAATGTCAACACATCCACTGGGGCAATGTCAACACAGCCACTGGGGTAATGTCAACACTGCCTCTGGGGCAATGTCATGACATCCACTGGGGAAATGTCAACACAGTCACTGGGGCAATGTCAACACTGCCACTGGGGCAATGTCAACACAGTCACTGGGGCAATGTCAACACAGCCAGTGGGGCAATGTCAACACAGTCACTGGGGCAATGTCTACACAGTCACTGGGCCAATATCAACACAGCCACTGGGGTAATGTCAACACTGCAACTGGGGCAATGTCAACACAGCCACTGGAACAATGTCAACACAGCCACTGGGGCAATTTCAACACAGCCACTGGGGCAATGTCAACACAGCCACTGGGGCAAGGTCAACACTGCCACTGGGGCAATGTCAACACAGCCACTGGAGCAATGTCAGCACTGCCACTGGGACAATGTCAACACAGCCACTGGGGCAATGTCAAGACAGCCACTGGGGCAATGTCAACACAGCCACTGGGGAAATGTCAACACAGCCACTGGGACATTGCGAACAGAGCCACTGGGGCAATGCCTACATAGTCACTGGGGTAATGTCAACACAGCCACTGGGGCAATGTCAACACAGCCACTGGAAAATGTCAACACAGCTACTGGGGCAATGTCAACACTGCCACTGGTGAAATGTCAACACAGCCACTGCGGCAATGTCAACACAGCCACTGGGGCAATGTCAACACAGCCACTGGGGCAATGCCAACATAGTCACTGGGGCAATGTCAACACAGCCACTGGGACAATGTCAACACAGCCACTGGAGCAGTGTCAACACTGCCACTGGGGCAATGTCAACACAATCACTGGCACAATGTCAACACAGCCACTGGAGCAATGTCAACACAGCAACTAGGGCAATGTCAACACAGTCACTGGGGCAATGTCAACACAGCCACTGGGGCAATGTCAACACTGCCACTGGGACAATGTCAACACAGCTACTGGGGCAATGTCAACACAGCCACTGGGGAAATGTCAACACAGACACTGGGGCAATGTCAACACTGCCATTGGCACAATGTCAACACAGCCACTGGGGCAATGTCAACACAGCCACTGGGGCAATGTCAACACAGCCACTGGGGCAAGGTCAACACAGCCACTGGGGCAATGTCAACACAGCCACTGGAGCAATGTCAGCACTCCCACTGGGACAATGTCACCACAGCCACTGGGGCAATGTCAAGACAGCCACTGGGGCAATGTCAACACAGCCACTGGGGAAATGTCAACACAGCCACTGGGACATTGCGAACAGAGCCACTGGGGCAATGCCAACATAGTCACTGGGGTAATGTCAACACAGCCACTGGGGCAATGTCAACACAGCCACTGGGGCAATGTCAACACTGCTACTGGGGAAATGTCAACACAGCTACTGGGGCAATGCCAACACTGCCACTGGGGAAATGTCAACACAGCCACTGGGGCAATGTCAACACAGCCACTGGGGCAATGTCAACACAGCCACTGGGGCAATGCCAACATCGTCACTGGGGCAATGTCAACACAGCCACTGGGACAATGTCTACACAGCCACTGGAGCAGTGTCAACACAGCCACTGGGGCAATGTCAACACAGCCACTGGAGCAATGTCAACACAGCAACTAGGGCAATGTCAACACAGTCACTGGGGCAATGTCAACACAGCCACTGGGGCAATGTCAACACTGCCACTGGGACAATGTCAACACAGCTACTGGGGCAATGTCAACACTGCCACTGGGGAAATGTCAACACAGTCACTGGGGCAATGTCAACACAGCCACTGGGGCAATGCCAACATAGTCACTGGGTCAATGTCAACACAGTCACTGGGGCAATGTCAACACAGCCACTGGCACAATGTCAACACTGCCACTGGGGAAATGTCAACACAGTCACTGGGGCAATGTCAACACTGCCACTGGGGCAATGTCAACACTGCCACTGGGGTAATGTCAACACAGCCGCTGGGGCAATGTCAACACATCCACTGGGGCAATGTCAACACAGCCACTGGGGTAATGTCAACACTGCCTCTGGGGCAATGTCATGACATCCACTGGGGAAATGTCAACACAGTCACTGGGGCAATGTCAACACTGCCACTGGGGCAATGTCAACACAGTCACTGGGGCAATGTCAACACAGCCAGTGGGGCAATGTCAACACAGTCACTGGGGCAATGTCTACACAGTCACTGGGGCAATATCAACACAGCCACTGGGGTAATGTCAACACTGCAACTGGGGCAATGTCAACACAGCCACTGGAACAATGTCAACACAGCCACTGGGGCAATTTCAACACAGCCACTGCGGCAATGTCAACACAGCCACTGGGGCAAGGTCAACACAGCCACTGGGGCAATGTCAACACAGCCACTGGAGCAATGTCAGCACTGCCACTGGGACAATGTCAACACAGCCACTGGGCCAATGTCAAGACAGCCACTGGGGCAATGTCAACACAGCCACTGGGGCAATGTCAACACAGCCACTGGGACATTGCGAACAGAGCCACTGGGGCAATGCCTACATAGTCACTGGGGTAATGTCAACACAGCCACTGGGGCAATGTCAACACAGCCACTGGAAAATGTCAACACAGCTACTGGGGCAATGTCAACACTGCCACTGGTGAAATGTCAACACAGCCACTGCGGCAATGTCAACACAGCCACTGGGGCAATGTCAACACAGCCACTGGGGCAATGCCAACATAGTCACTGGGGCAATGTCAACACAGCCACTGGGACAATGTCAACACAGCCACTGGAGCAGTGTCAACACTGCCACTGGGGCAATGTCAACACAATCACTGGCACAATGTCAACACAGCCACTGGAGCAATGTCAACACAGCAACTAGGGCAATGTCATCACAGTCACTGGGGCAATATCAACACAGCCACTGGGGCAATGTCAACACTGCCACTGGGACAATGTCAACACAGCTACTGGGGCAATGTCAACACTGCCACTGGGGAAATGTCAACACAGTCACTGGGGCAATGTAAACACAGCCACTGGGGCAATGCGAACATAGTCACTGGTGCAATGTCAACACAGCCACTGGGTCAATGTCAACACAGCCACTGGGGCAATGCCAACATAGTCAGTGGGGCAATGTCAACACAGCCACTGGGACAATGTCAACACAGTCACTGGGGCAATGTCAACACAGCCACTAGGGCAATGTCAACACAGCCACTGGGGCAATGCCAACATAGTCCCTGGGGCAATGTCAACACAACCACTGGGGCAATGTCAACACTGCCACTGGGGAAATGTCAACAATGTCACTGGGGCAAAGTCAACACAGCCACTGTGGCAATGTCAACACTGCCACTGGGGAAATGTCAACACAGCCACTGGGGCAATGTCAACACAGTCACTGGGGCAATGTCAACACAACCACTGGGGCAATGCCAACACAGCCACTGGGGCAATGTCAACACAGCCACTGGAAAATGTCAACACAGCTACTGGGGCAATGTCAACACTGCCACTGGTGAAATGTCAAAACAGCCACTGGGGCAATGTCAACACAGCCACTGGGGCAATGTCAACACAGCCACTGGGGCAATGCCAACATAGTCACTGGGGCAATGTCAACACAGCCACTGGGACAATGTCAACACAGCCACTGGGGCAATGCCAACCTAGTCCCTGGGGCAATGTCAACACAACCACTGGGGCAATGTCAACACTGCCACTGGGGAAATGTCAACAATGTCACTGGGGCAAAGTCAACACAGCCACTGTGGCAATGTCAACACTGCCACTGGGGAAATGTCAACACAGCCACTGGGGCAATGTCAACACAGTCACTGGGGCAATGTCAACACAGCCACTGGCACAATGTCAACACTGCCACTGGGGAAATGTCAACACAGTCACTGGGGCAATGTCAACACTGCCACTGTAGCAATGTCAACACTTCCACTGGGGTAATGTCAACACAGTCACTGGGGAAATGTCAACACATCCACTGGGGCAATGTCAACACAGCCACTGGGGTAATGTCAACACAGTCACTGGGTCAATGTCAACACTGCCACTGGGGCAATGTCAACACAGTCACTGGGGCAATGTCAACACAGTCACTGGGGCAATGTCAACACAGCCACTGGGGTAATGTCAACACTGCCACTGGGGCAATGTCAACACAGCCACTGGGGCAATGTCAACACAGTCACTGGGGCAATGTCAACACAGTCATTGGGGCAATGTCAACACAGCCACTGTGGTAATGTCAACACTGCCACTGGGGAAATGTCAACACAGTCACTGGGTCAATGTCAACACAGCCACTGGGGCAATGCCAACATAGTCACTGGGTCAATGTCAACACAGTCACTGGGGCAATGTCAACACAGCCACTGGCACAATGTCAACACTGCCACTGGGGAAATGTCAACACAGTCACTGGGGCAATGTCAACACTGCCACTGGGGCAATGTCAACACTGCAAATGGGGTAATGTCAACACAGCCGCTGGGGCAATGTCAACACATCCACTGGGGCAATGTCAACACAGCCACTGGGGTAATGTCAACACTGCCTCTGGGGCAATGTCATGACATCCACTGGGGAAATGTCAACACAGTCACTGGGGCAATGTCAACACTGCCACTGGGGCAATGTCAACACAGTCACTGGGGCAATGTCAACACAGCCAGTGGGGCAATGTCAACACAGTCACTGGGGCAATGTCTACACAGTCACTGGGGCAATATCAACACAGCCACTGGGGTAATGTCAACACTGCAACTGGGGCAATGTCAACACAGCTACTGGAACAATGTCAACACAGCCACTGCGGCAATTTCAACACAGCCACTGCGGCAATGTCAACACAGCCACTTGGGCAAGGTCAACACAGCCACTGGGGCAATGTCAACACAGCCACTGGAGCAATGTCAGCACTGCCACTGGGACAATGTCAACACAGCCACTGGGGCAATGTCAAGACAGCCACTGGGGCAATGTCAACACAGCCACTGGGGAAATGTCAACACAGCCACTGGGACATTGCGAACAGAGCCACTGGGGCAATGCCTACATAGTCACTGGGGTAATGTCAACACAGCCACTGGGGCAATGTCTACACAGCCACTGGAAAATGTCAACACAGCTACTGGGACAATGTCAACACTGCCACTGGTGAAATGTCAACACAGCCACTGCGGCAATGTCAACACAGCCACTGGGGCAATGTCAACACAGCCACTGGGGCAATGCCAACATAGTCACTGGGGCAATGTCAACACAGCCACTGGGACAATGTCAACACAGCCACTGGAGCAGTGTCAACACTGCCACTGGGGCAATGTCAACACAATCACTGGCACAATGTCAACACAGCCACTGGAGCAATGTCAACACAGCAACTAGGGCAATGTCAACACAGTCACTGGGGCAATGTCAACACAGCCACTGGGGCAATGTCAACACTGCCACTGGGACAATGTCAACACAGCTACTGGGGCAATGTCAACACTGCCACTGGGGAAATGTCAACACAGTCACTGGGGCAATGTAAACACAGCCACTGGGGCAATGCGAACATAGTCACTGGTGCAATGTCAACACAGCCACTGGGTCAATGTCAACACAGCCACTGGGGCAATGCCAACATAGTCAGTGGGGCAATGTCAACACAGCCACTGGGACAATGTCAACACAGTCACTGGGGCAATGTCAACACAGCCACTAGGGCAATGTCAACACAGCCACTGGGGCAATGCCAACATAGTCCCTGGGGCAATGTCAACACAACCACTGGGGCAATGTCAACACTGCCACTGGGGAAATGTCAACAATGTCACTGGGGCAAAGTCAACACAGCCACTGTGGCAATGTCAACACTGCCACTGGGGAAATGTCAACACAGCCACTGGGGCAATGTCAACACAGTCACTGGGGCAATGTCAACACAACCACTGGGGCAATGCCAACACAGCCACTGGGGCAATGTCAACACAGCCACTGGAAAATGTCAACACAGCTACTGGGGCAATGTCAACACTGCCACTGGTGAAATGTCAACACAGCCACTGGGGCAATGTCAACACAGCCACTGGGGCAATGTCAACACAGCCACTGGGGCAATGCCAACATAGTCACTGGGGCAATGTCAACACAGCCACTGGGACAATGTCAACACAGCCACTGGAGCAGTGTCAACACTGCCACTGGGGCAATGTCAACACAATCACTGGGGCAATGTCAACACTGCCACTGGGACAATGTCAACACAGCTACTGGGGCAATGTCAACACTGCCACTGGGGAAATGTCAACACAGTCACTGGGGCAATGTAAACACAGCCACTGGGGCAATGCGAACATAGTCACTGGTGCAATGTCAACACAGCCACTGGGGCAATGTCAACACAGCCACTGGGGCAATGCCAACATAGTCAGTGGGACAATGTCAACACAGTCACTGGGGCAATGTCAACACAGCCACTAGGGCAATGTCAACACAGCCACTGGGGCAATGCCAACCTAGTCCCTGGGGCAATGTCAACACAACCACTGGGGCAATGTCAACACTGCCACTGGGGAAATGTCAACAATGTCACTGGGCAAAGTCAACACAGCCACTGTGGCAATGTCAACACTGCCACTGGGGAAATGTCAACACAGCCACTGGGGCAATGTCAACACAGTCACTGGGGCAATGTCAACACAGCCACTGGCACAATGTCAACACTGCCACTGGGGAAATGTCAACACAGTCACTGGGGCAATGTCAACACTGCCACTGGGGCAATGTCAACACTTCCACTGGGGTAATGTCAACACAGTCACTGGGGAAATGTCAACACATCCACTGGGGCAATGTCAACACAGCCACTGGGGTAATGTCAACACAGTCACTGGGTCAATGTCAACACTGCCACTGGGGCAATGTCAACACAGTCACTGGGGCAATGTCAACACAGTCACTGGGGCAATGTCAACACAGCCACTGGGGTAATGTCAACACTGCCACTGGGGCAATGTCAACACAGCCACTGGGGCAATGTCAACACAGTCACTGGGGCAATGTCAACACAGTCATTGGGGCAATGTCAACACAGCCACTGTGGTAATGTCAACACTGCCACTGGTGCAATGTCAACACAGCCACTGGGGCAATGTCAACACAGCCCATGGGACATTGCCAACAGAGCCACTGGGGCAATGCCAACATAGTCACTGGGGCAATGTCAACACCGCCACTGGGGCAATGTCAACACAGCCACTGGGGCAATGCCAACACAGCCACTGGGGCAATGCCAACACAGCCACTGGGGCAATGTCAACACAACCACTGGGGCAATGCCAACACAGCCACTGGGGCAATGCCAACACAGCCACAGGGACTATGTCAACACAGCTACTGGGGCAATGCGAACACAGCCACTGGGACAATGTCAACATCACCACTGGGGAAATGTCAACACTGCCACTGGGACAATGTCAACACAACCACTGGGGCAATGCCAACACAGCCACTGGGGCAATGCCAACACAGCCACTGGGGAAATGTCAACACAGCCACTGGGGCAATGTCAACACAGCCACTGGGGCAATGTCAACACAGCCACTGGGGCAATGCCAACATAGTCACTGGGGCAATGTCAACAAAGCCACTGGGACAATGTCAACACAGTTACTGGGGCAATGTCAACACAGCCACTGGGGCAATGTCAACACAGCCACTGGGGCAATGCCAACATAGTCTCTGGGGCAATGTCAATACAGCCACTGGGGCAATGTCAACACTGCCACTGGGGAAATGTCAACAATGTCACTGGGGCAATGTCAACACAGCCACTGGGGCAATGTCAACACTGCCACTGGGGAAATGTCAACACAGCCACTGGGGCAATATCAACACAGTCACTGGGGCAATGTCAACACAGCCACTGGCACAATGTCAACACTGCCACTGGGGAAATGTCAACACAGTCACTGGGGCAATGTCAACACTGCCACTGGGGCAATGTCAACACTGCCACTGGGGTAATGTCAACACAGCCACTGGGGCAATGTCAACACATCCACTGGGGCAATGTCAACACAGCCACTGGGGCAATGTCAACACAGCCACTGGGGCAATGTCAACACAACCACTGGGGCAATGCCAACACAGCCACTGGGGCAATGCCAACACAGCCACAGGGACTATGTCAACACAGCTACTGGGGCAATGCGAACACAGCCACTGGGACAATGTCAACATCACCACTGGGGAAATGTCAACACTGCCACTGGGACAATGTCAACACAACCACTGGGGCAATGCCAACACAGCCACTGGGGCAATGCCAACACAGCCACTGGGGAAATGTCAACACAGCCACTGGGGCAATGTCAACACAGCCACTGGGACAATGCCAACACAGCCACTGGGGCAATGCCAACATAGTCACTGGGGCAATGTCAACACAGCCACTGGGACAATGTCAACACAGTCAATGGGGCAATGTCAACACAGCCACTGGGGCAATGTCAACACAGCCACTGGGGCAATGCCAACATAGTCACTGGGGCAATGTCAACACAGCCACTGGGGCAATGTCAACACTTCCACTGGGGAAATGTCAACAATGTCACTGGGGCAATGTCAACACAGCCACTGGGGCAATGTCAACACTGCCACTGGGGAAATGTCAACACAGCCACTGGGGCAATGTCAACACAGTCACTGGGGCAATGTCAACACAGCCACTGGCACAATGTCAACACTGCCACTGGGGAAATGTCAACACAGTCACTGGGGCAATGTCAACACTGCCACTGGGGCAATGTCAACACTGCCACTGGGGTAATGTCAACACAGCCACTGGGGCAATGTCAACACATCCACTGGGGCAATGTCAACATAGCCACTGGGGCAATGTCAACACAGTCACTGGGGCAATGTCAACACAGCCACTGGCACAATGTCAACATTGCCACTGGGGAAATGTCAACACAGTCACTGGGGCAATGTCAACACTGGCACTGGGGCAATGTCAACACTGCCACTGGGGTAATGTCAACACAGCCACTGGGGCAATGTCAACACATCCACTGGGGCAATGTCAACACAGCCACTGGGGTAATGTCAACACAGCCACTGGGGCAATGCCAACACAGCCACTGGGGCAATGCCAACACAGCCACAGGGACTATGTCAACACAGCTACTGGGGCAATGCGAACACAGCCACTGGGGCAATGTCAACACTGGCACTGGGGCAATGTCAACACTGCCACTGGGGTAATGTCAACACAGCCACTGGGGCAATGTCAACACTGGCACTGGGGCAATGTCAACACTGCTACTGGGGCAATGTCATGACAGCCACGGGGGAAATGTCAACACAGCCACTGGGGCAATGCCAACACAGCCACTGGGGCAATGCCAACACAGCCACTGGGGCAATGTCAACACAACCACTGGGGCAATGCCAACACAGCCACTGGGGCAATGCCAACACAGCCACAGGGACTATGTCAACACAGCTACTGGGGCAATGCGAACACAGCCACTGGGACAATGTCAACATCACCACCGGGGAAATGTCAACACTGCCACTGGGACAATGTCAACACAACCACTGGGGCAATGCCAACACAGCCACTGGGGCAATGCCAACACAGCCACTGGGGAAATGTCAACACAGCCACTGGGGCAATGTCAACACAGCCACTGGGGCAATGTCAACACAGCCACTGGGGCAATGCCAACATAGTCACTGGGGCAATGTCAACAAAGCCACTGGGACAATGTCAACACAGTCACTGGGGCAATGTCAACACAGCCACTGGGGCAATGTCAACACAGCCACTGGGGCAATGCCAACATAGTCACTGGGGCAATGTCAATACAGCCACTGGGGCAATGTCAACACTGCCACTGGGGAAATGTCAACAATGTCACTGGGGCAATGTCAACACAGCCACTGGGGCAATGTCAACACTGCCACTGGGGAAATGTCAACACAACCACTGGGGCAATATCAACACAGTCACTGGGGCAATGTCAACACAGCCACTGGCACAATGTCAACACTGCCACTGGGGAAATGTCAACACAGTCACTGGGGCAATGTCAACACTGCCACTGGGGCAATGTCAACACTGCCACTGGGGTAATGTCAACACAGCCACTGGGGCAATGTCAACACATCCACTGGGGCAATGTCAACACAGCCACTGGGGCAATGTCAACACAGCCACTGGGGCAATGTCAACACAACCACTGGGGCAATGCCAACACAGCCACTGGGGCAATGCCAACACAGCCACAGGGACTATGTCAACACAGCTACTGGGGCAATGCGAACACAGCCACTGGGACAATGTCAACATCACCACTGGGGAAATGTCAACACTGCCACTGGGACAATGTCAACACAACCACTGGGGCAATGCCAACACAGCCACTGGGGCAATGCCAACACAGCCACTGGGGAAATGTCAACACAGCCACTGGGGCAATGTCAACACAGCCACTGGGACAATGCCAAAACAGCCACTGGGGCAATGCCAACATAGTCACTGGGGCAATGTCAACACAGCCACTGGGACAATGTCAACACAGTCACTGGGGCAATGTCAACACAGCCACAGGGGCAATGTCAACACAGCCACTGGGGCAATGCCAACATAGTCACTGGGGCAATGTCAACACAGCCACTGGGGCAATGTCAACACTGCCACTGGGGAAATGTCAACAATGTCACTGGGGCAATGTCAACACAGCCACTGGGGCAATGTCAACACTGCCACTGGGGAAATGTCAACACAGCCACTGGGGCAATGTCAACACAGTCACTTATGCAATGTCAACACAGCCACTGGCACAATGTCAACACTGCCACTGGGGAAATGTCAACACAGTCACTGGGGCAATGTCAACACTGCCACTGGGGCAATGTCAACACTGCCACTGGGGTAATGTCAACACAGCCACTGGGGCAATGTCAACACATCCACTGGGGCAATGTCAACATAGCCACTGGGGCAATGTCAACACAGCCACTGGGGCAATGTCAACACAGCCACTGGCACAATGTCAACATTGCCACTGGGGAAATGTCAACACAGTCACTGGGGCAATGTCAACACTGCCACTGAGGCAATGTCAACACTGCCACTGGGGTAATGTCAACACAGCCACTGGGGCAATGTCAACACATCCACTGGGGCAATGTCAACACAGCCACTGGGGTAATGTCAACACTGCTACTGGGGCAATGTCATGACAGCCACGGGGGAAATGTCAACACAGTCACTGGGTCAATGTCAACACTGCCACTGGGGCAATGTCAACACAGTCACTGGGGCAATGTCAACACAGTCACTGGGGCAATGTCAACACAGCCACTGGGGTAATGTCAACACAGTCACTGGGGCAATGTCAACACAGCCACTGGGGCAAAGTCAACACAGCCACTGGGGCAATGTCAACACAGCCACTGGGGCAATGTCAACACAGCCACTGGAGCAATGTCAACACTGCCACTGGGGAAATGTCAACACAGCCACTGGGGAAATGTCAACACAGCCACTGGGGCAATTTCAACACTGCCACTGGCACAATGTCAACACAGCCACTGGGGCAATGTCAACACAGCCACTGGGGCAATGTCAACACAGCCACTGGGGCAAGGTCAACACAGCCACTGGGGCAATGTCAACACAGCCACTGGAGCAATGTCAGCACTGCCACTGGGACAATGTCAACACAGCCACTGGGGCAATGTCAAGACAGCCACTGGGGCAATGTCAACACAGCCACTGGGGAAATGTCAACACAGCCACTGGGACGTTGCAAACAGAGCCACTGGGGCAATGGCTACATAGTCACTGGGGTAATGTCAACACAGCCACTGGGGCAATGTCAACACAGCCACTGGGGAAATGTCAACACAGCTACTGGGGCAATGTCAACACTGCCACTGGGAAAATGTCAACACAGCCACTGGGGCAAGGTCAACACAGCCACTGGGGCAATGTCAACACAGCCACTGGGGAAATGTCAACACAGCCACTGGGGCAATGTCAACACAGCCACTGGGACAATGCCAACACAGCCACTGGGGCAATGCCAACATAGTCACTGGGGCAATGTCAACACAGCCACTGGGACAATGTCAACACAGTCACTGGGGCAATGTCAACACAGCCACAGGGGCAATGTCAACACAGCCACTGGGGCAATGCCAACATAGTCACTGGGGCAATGTCAACACAGCCACTGGGGCAATGTCAACACTGCCACTGGGGAAATGTCAACAATGTCACTGGGGCAATGTCAACACAGCCACTGGGGCAATGTCAACACTGCCACTGGGGAAATGTCAACACAGCCACTGGGGCAATGTCAACACAGTCACTTATGCAATGTCAACACAGCCACTGGCACAATGTCAACACTGCCACTGGGGAAATGTCAACACAGTCACTGGGGCAATGTCAACACTGCCACTGGGGCAATGTCAACACTGCCACTGGGGTAATGTCAACACAGCCACTGGGGCAATGTCAACACATCCACTGGGGCAATGTCAACATAGCCACTGGGGCAATGTCAACACAGCCATTGGGGCAATGTCAACACAGCCACTGGCACAATGTCAACATTGCCACTGGGGAAATGTCAACACAGTCACTGGGGCAATGTCAACACTGCCACTGAGGCAATGTCAACACTGCCACTGGGGTAATGTCAACACAGCCACTGGGGCAATGTCAACACATCCACTGGGGCAATGTCAACACAGCCACTGGGGTAATGTCAACACTGCTACTGGGGCAATGTCATGACAGCCACGGGGGAAATGTCAACACAGTCACTGGGTCAATGTCAACACTGCCACTGGGGCAATGTCAACACAGTCACTGGGGCAATGTCAACACAGTCACTGGGGCAATGTCAACACAGCCACTGGGGTAATGTCAACACAGTCACTGGGGCAATGTCAACACAGCCACTGGGGCAAAGTCAACACAGCCACTGGGGCAATGTCAACACAGCCACTGGGGCAATGTCAACACAGCCACTGGAGCAATGTCAACACTGCCACTGGGGAAATGTCAACACAGCCACTGGGGAAATGTCAACACAGCCACTGGGGCAATTTCAACACTGCCACTGGCACAATGTCAACACAGCCACTGGGGCAATGTCAACACAGCCACTGGGGCAATGTCAACACAGCCACTGGGGCAAGGTCAACACAGCCACTGGGGCAATGTCAACACAGCCACTGGAGCAATGTCAGCACTGCCACTGGGACAATGTCAACACAGCCACTGGGGCAATGTCAAGACAGCCACTGGGGCAATGTCAACACAGCCACTGGGGAAATGTCAACACAGCCACTGGGACGTTGCAAACAGAGCCACTGGGGCAATGGCTACATAGTCACTGGGGTAATGTCAACACAGCCACTGGGGCAATGTCAACACAGCCACTGGGGAAATGTCAACACAGCTACTGGGGCAATGTCAACACTGCCACTGGGAAAATGTCAACACAGCCACTGGGGCAAGGTCAACACAGCCACTGGGGCAATGTCAACACAGTCACTGGAGAAATGTCAGCACTGCCACTGGGACAATGTCAACACAGCCACTGGGGCAATGTCAAGACAGCCACTGGGGCAATGTCAACACAGTCACTGGGGCAATGTCAACACTGCCACTGGGACAATGCCAACACAGCCACTGGGGCAATGTCAACACAGTCACTGGGGATTTGTCAACACAGCCACTGGGGAAATGTCAACACAGCCCATGGGACATTGCCAACACAGCCACTGGGGCAATGCCAACACAGCCACTGGGGCAATGTCAACACAGTCACTGGGGCAATGTCAACACAGCCACTGGGGCAATGTCAACACAGCCCATGGGACATTGCCAACACAGCCACTGGGGCAAGGCCAACACAGCCACAGGGGCAATGTCAACACAGCCCATGGGACATTGCCAACACAGCCACTTGGGCAATGTCAACACAGTCACTGGGGCAATGTCAACACAGTCACTGGGGCAATGTCAACACAGCCACTGGGGAAATGTCAACACAGCCACTGGGGCAATGTCAACACAGCCACTGGGGAAATGTCAACACAGTCACTGGGGCAATGTCAACACAGCCACTGAGGAAATGTCAACACAGTCACTGGCGCCATGTCAACACTGCGGTTGGGGCAATGTCAACACTGCCACTGGGGCAAGGTCAACACAGTCACTTGAGCAATGTCAACACTGCCACTGGGACAATGTCAACACAGCCACTGGGGCAATGTCAACACAGCCACTGGAGCAAAGTCAACACAGCCACTGGGGCAATGTCAACACAGTCACTGGGGCAATGTCAACACAGCCACTGGGGCAATGTCACCACAGCCACTGGGGCAATGTCAACACAGCCACTGGGGCAATGTCAACACAGCCACTGGGGCAATGTCAACACAGCCACTGGAGCAATGTCAACACAGCCACTGGGGCAATGTCAACACAGCCACTGGGGCAATGTCAACACAGCCACTGGAGCAATGTCAACACTGCCACTGGGGAAATGTCAACACAGCCACTGGGGAAATGTCAACACAGCCACTGGGGCAATGTCAACACTGCCACTGGCACAATGTCAACACAGCCACTGGGGCAATGTCGACACTGCCACTGGGGAAATGTCAACAATGTCACTGGGGCAATGTCAACACAGCCACTGGGGCAATGTCAACACTGCCACTGGGGAAATGTCAACACAGCCACTGGGGCAATGTCAACACAGTCACTGGGGCAATGTCAACACAGCCACTGGCACAATGTCAACACTGCCACTGGGGAAATGTCAACACAGTCACTGGGGCAATGTCAACACAGCCACTGGGGCAAGGTCAACACAGCCACTGGGGCAATGTCAACACAGCCACTGGAGCAATGTCAGCACTGCCACTGGGACAATGTCAACACAGCCACTGGGGCAATGTCAAGACAGCCACTGGGGCAATGTCAACACAGCCACTGGGGAAATGTCAACACAGCCACTGGGACGTTGCAAACAGAGCCACTGGGGCAATGGCTACATAGTCACTGGGGTAATGTCAACACAGCCACTGGGGCAATGTCAACACAGCCACTGGGGAAATGTCAACACAGCTACTGGGGCAATGTCAACACTGCCACTGGGAAAATGTCAACACAGCCACTGGGGCAAGGTCAACACAGCCACTGGGGCAATGTCAACACAGTCACTGGAGAAATGTCAGCACTGCCACTGGGACAATGTCAACACAGCCACTGGGGCAATGTCAAGACAGCCACTGGGGCAATGTCAACACAGTCACTGGGGCAATGTCAACACTGCCACTGGGACAATGCCAACACAGCCACTGGGGCAATGTCAACACAGTCACTGGGGATTTGTCAACACAGCCACTGGGGAAATGTCAACACAGCCCATGGGACATTGCCAACACAGCCACTGGGGCAATGCCAACACAGCCACTGGGGCAATGTCAACACAGTCACTGGGGCAATGTCAACACAGCCACTGGGGCAATGTCAACACAGCCCATGGGACATTGCCAACACAGCCACTGGGGCAAGGCCAACACAGCCACAGGGGCAATGTCAACACAGCCCATGGGACATTGCCAACACAGCCACTTGGGCAATGTCAACACAGTCACTGGGGCAATGTCAACACAGTCACTGGGGCAATGTCAACACAGCCACTGGGGAAATGTCAACACAGCCACTGGGGCAATGTCAACACAGCCACTGGGGAAATGTCAACACAGTCACTGGGGCAATGTCAACACAGCCACTGAGGAAATGTCAACACAGTCACTGGCGCCATGTCAACACTGCGGTTGGGGCAATGTCAACACTGCCACTGGGGCAAGGTCAACACAGTCACTTGAGCAATGTCAACACTGCCACTGGGACAATGTCAACACAGCCACTGGGGCAATGTCAACACAGCCACTGGAGCAAAGTCAACACAGCCACTGGGGCAATGTCAACACAGTCACTGGGGCAATGTCAACACAGCCACTGGGGCAATGTCACCACAGCCACTGGGGCAATGTCAACACAGCCACTGGGGCAATGTCAACACAGCCACTGGGGCAATGTCAACACAGCCACTGGAGCAATGTCAACACAGCCACTGGGGCAATGTCAACACAGCCACTGGGGCAATGTCAACACAGCCACTGGAGCAATGTCAACACTGCCACTGGGGAAATGTCAACACAGCCACTGGGGAAATGTCAACACAGCCACTGGGGCAATGTCAACACTGCCACTGGCACAATGTCAACACAGCCACTGGGGCAATGTCGACACTGCCACTGGGGAAATGTCAACAATGTCACTGGGGCAATGTCAACACAGCCACTGGGGCAATGTCAACACTGCCACTGGGGAAATGTCAACACAGCCACTGGGGCAATGTCAACACAGTCACTGGGGCAATGTCAACACAGCCACTGGCACAATGTCAACACTGCCACTGGGGAAATGTCAACACAGTCACTGGGGCAATGTCAACACTGCCACTGAGGCAATGTCAACACTGACACTGGGGTAATGTCAACACAGCCACTGGGGAAATGTCAACACATCCACTGGGGCAATGTCAACACAGCCACAGGGGTAATGTCAACACTGCCACTGGGGCAATGTCATGACATCCACTGGGGAAATGTCAACACAGCCACTGGGGCAATGTCAACACAGTCACTGGGGATTTGTCAACACAGCCACTGGGGCAATGTCAACACAGCCCATGGGACATTGCCAACACAGCCACTGGGGCAATGCCAACACAGCCACTGGGGCAATGTCAACACAGTCACTGGGGCAATGTCAACACAGCCACTGGGGCAATGTCAACACAGCCCATGGGACATTGCCAACACAGCCACTGGGGCAAGGCCAACACAGCCACTGGGGCAATGTCAACACAGCCCATGGGACATTGCCAACACAGCCACTTGGGCAATGTCAACACAGTCACTGGGGCAATGTCAACACAGTCACTGGGGCAATGTCAACACAGCCACTGGGGAAATGTCAACACAGCCACTGGGGCAATGTCAACACAGCCACTGGGGAAATGTCAACACAGTCACTGGGGCAATGTCAACACAGCCACTGAGGAAATGTCAACACAGTCACTGGCGCCATGTCAACACTGCGGTTGGGGCAATGTCAACACTGCCACTGGGGCAAGGTCAACACAGTCACTGGGGCAATGTCAACACTGCCACTGGGACAATGTCAACACAGCCACTGGGGCAATGTCAACACAGCCACTGGAGCAAAGTCAACACAGCCACTGGGGCAATGTCAACACAGTCACTGGGGCAATGTCAACACAGCCACTGGGGCAATGTCACCACAGCCACTGGGGCAATGTCAACACAGCCACTGGGGCAATGTCAACACAGCCACTGGGGCAATGTCAACACAGCCACTGGAGCAATGTCAACACAGCCACGGGGCAATGTCAACACAGCCACTGGGGCAATGTCAACACAGCCACTGGAGCAATGTCAACACTGCCACTGGGGAAATGTCAACACAGCCACTGGGGAAATGTCAACACAGCCACTGGGGCAATGTCAACACTGCCACTGGCACAATGTCAACACAGCCACTGGGGCAATGTCAACACTGCCACTGGGGAAATGTCAACAATGTCACTGGGGCAATGTCAACACAGCCACTGGGGCAATGTCAACACTGCCACTGGGGAAATGTTAACACAGCCACTGGGGCAATGTCAACACAGTCACTGGGGCAATGTCAACACAGCCACTGGCACAATGTCAACACTGCCACTGGGGAAATGTCAACACAGTCACTGGGGTAATGTCAACACAGCCACTGGGGAAATGTCAACACATCCACTGGGGCAATGTCAACACAGCCACAGGGGTAATGTCAACACTGCCACTGGGGCAATGTCATGACAGCCACTGGGGTAATGTCAACACTGCCACTGGGGCAATGTCATGACATCCACTGGGGAAATGTCAACACAGTCACTGGGGCAATGTCAACACTGCCACTGGGGCAATGTCAACACAGTCATCTGGGGCAATGTCAACACAGCCACTGGGGCAATGTCAACACAGTCACTGGGGCAATGTCTACACAGTCACTGGGGCAATATCAACACAGCCACTGGGGTAATGTCAACACTGCAACTGGGGCAATGTCAACACAGCCACTGGAACAATGTCAACACAGCCACTGGGGCAATTTCAACACAGCCACTGGGGCAATGTCAACACAGCCACTGGGGCAAGGTCAACACAGCCACTGGGGCAATGTCAACACAGCCACTGGAGCAATGTCAGCACTGCCACTGGGACAATGTCAACACAGCCACTGGGGCAATGTCAAGACAGCCACTGGGGCAATGTCAACACAGCCACTGGGGAAATGTCAACACAGCCACTGGGACATTGCGAACAGAGCCACTGAGGCAATGCCTACATAGTCACTGGGGTAATGTCAACACAGCCACTGGGGCAATGTCAACACAGCCACTGGAAAATGTCAACACAGCTACTGGGGCAATGTCAACACTGCCACTGGTGAAATGTCAACACAGCCACTGGGGCAATGTCAACACAGCCACTGGGGCAATGTCAACACAGCCACTGGGGCAATGCCAACATAGTCACTGGGGCAATGTCAACACAGCCACTGGGACAATGTCAACACAGCCACTGGAGCAGTGTCAACACTGCCACTGGGGCAATGTCAACACAATCACTGGCACAATGTCAACACAGCCACTGGAGCAATGTCAACACAGCAACTAGGGCAATGTCAACACAGTCACTGGGGCAATGTCAACACAGCCACTGGGGCAATGTCAACACTGCCACTGGGACAATGTCAACACAGCTACTGGGGCAATGTCAACACTGCCACTGGGGAAATGTCAACACAGTCACTGGGGCAATGTAAACACAGCCACTGGGGCAATGCGAACATAGTCACTGGTGCAATTTCAACACAGCCACTGGGGCAATGTCAACACAGCCACTGGGGCAATGCCAACTTAGTCACTGGGGCAATGTCAACACAGCCACTGGGACAATGTCAACACAGTCACTGGGGCAATGTCAACACAGCCACTAGGGCAATGTCAACACAGCCACTGGGGCAATGCCAACATAGTCCCTGGGTCAATGTCAACACAACCACTGGGGCAATGTCAACACTGCCACTGGGGAAATGTCAACAATGTCACTAGGGCAATGTCAACACAGCCACTGGGGCAATGTCAACACTGCCACTGGGGAAATGTCAACACAGCCACTGGGGCAATGTCAACACAGTCACTGGGGCAATGGCAACACAGTCACTGGGGCAATGTCAACACAGCCACTGGGGTAATGTCAACACTGCCACTGGGGCAATGTCAACACAGCCACTGGGGCAATGTCAACACAGTCACTGGGGCAATGTCAACACAGTCATTGGGGCAATGTCAACACAGCCACTGTGGTAATGTCAACACTGCCACTGGTGCAATGTCAACACAGCCACTGGGGCAATGTCAACACAGCCCATGGGACATTGCCAACAGAGCCACTGGTGCAATGTCAACACAGCCACTGGGGCAATGTCAACACAACCACTGGGGCAATGCCAACACAGCCACTGGGGCAATGCCAACACAGCCACAGGGACAATGTCAACACAGCTACTGGGGCAATGCCAACACAGCCACTGGGACAATGTCAACATCACCACTGGGGAAATGTCAACACTGCCACTGGGACAATGTCAACACAACCACTGGGGCAATGCCAACACAGCCACTGGGGCAATGCCAACACAGCCACTGGGGAAATGTCAACACAGCCACTGGGGCAATGTCAATACAGCCACTGGGGCAATGTCAACACAGCCACTGGGGAAATGCCAACATAGTCACTGGGGCAATGTCAACACAGCCACTGGGGTAATGTCAACACTGCCACTGGGGAAATGTCAACAATGTCACTGGGGCAATGTCAACACAGCCACTGGAGCAATGTCAACACTGCCACTGGGGAAATGTCAACACAGCCACTGGGGCAATGTCAACACAGTCACTGGGGCAATGTCAACACAGCCACTGGCACAATGTCAGCACTGCCACTGGGGAAATGTCAACACAGTCACTGGGGCAATGTCAACACTGCCACTGGGGCAATGTCAACACTGCCACTGGGGTAATGTCAACACAGCTACTGGGGCAATGTCAACACATCCACTGGGGCAATGTCAACACAGCCACTGGGGCAATGTCAACACAGTCACTGGGGCAATGTCAACACAGCCACTGGCACAATGTCAACATTGCCACTGGGGAAATGTCAACACAGTCACTGGGGCAATGTCAACACTGCCACTGGGGCAATGTCAACACTGCCACTGGGGTAATGTCAACACAGCCACTGGGGCAATGTCAACACATCCACTGGGGCAATGTCAACACAGCCACTGGGGTAATGTCAACACTGCTACTGGGGCAATGTCATGACAGCCACGGGGGAAATGTCAACACAGTCACTGGGTCAATGTCAACACTGCCACTGGGGCAATGTCAACACAGTCACTGGGGCAATGTCAACACAGTCACTGGGGCAATGTCAACACAGCCACTGGGGTAATGTCAACACAGTCACTGGGGCAATGTCAACACAGCCACTGGGGCAAAGTCAACATAGCCACTGGGGCAATGTCAACACAGCCACTGGGGCAATGTCAACACAGCAACTGGAGCAATGTCAACACTGCCACTGGGGAAATGTCAACACAGCCACTGGGGAAATGTCAACACAGCTACTGGGGCAATGTCAACACTCCCACTGGGGAAATGTCAACACAGCCACTGGGGCAATGTCAACACAGCCACTGGGGCAATGTCAACACAGCCACTGGGGCAAGGTCAACACAGCCACTGGGGCAATGTCAACACAGCCACTGGAGCAATGTCAGCACTGCCACTGGGACAATGTCAACACAGCCACTGGGGCAATGTCAAGACAGCCACTGGGGCAATGTCAACACAGCCACTGGGGAAATGTCAACACAGCCACTGGGACATTGCAAACAGAGCCACTGGGGCAATGGCTACATAGTCACTGGGGTAATGTCAACACAGCCACTGGGGCAATGTCAACACAGCCACTGGGGAAATGTCAACACAGCTACTGGGGCAATGTCAACACTGCCACTGGGAAAATGTCAACACAGCCACTGGGGCAAGGTCAACACAGCCACTGGGGCAATGTCAATACAGTCACTGGAGCAATGTCAGCACTGCCACTGGGACAATGTCAACACAGCCACTGGGGCAATGTCAAGACAGCCAATGGGGCAATGTCAACACAGTCACTGGGGCAATGTCAACACTGCCACTGGGACAATGCCAACACAGCCACTGGGGCAATGTCAACACAGTCACTGGGGATTTGTCAACACAGCCATTGGGGCAATGTCAACACAGCGCATGGGACATTGCCAACACAGCCACTGGGGCAATGCCAACACAGCCACTGGGGCAATGTCAACACAGTCACTGGGGCAATGTCAACACAGCCACTGGGGCAATGTCAACACAGCCCATGGGACATTGCCAACACAGCCACTGGGGCAAGGCCAACACAGCCACTGGGGCAATGTCAACACAGCCCATGGGACATTGCCAACACAGCCACTTGGGCAATGTCAACACAGTCACTGGGGCAATGTCAACACAGCCACTGGGGCAATGTCAACACAGCCACTGGGGAAATGTCAACACAGCCACTGGGGCAATGTCAACACAGCCACTGGGGAAATGTCAACACAGTCACTGGGGCAATGTCAACACAGCCACTGAGGAAATGTCAACACAGTCACTGGCGCCATGTCAACACTGCGGTTGGGGCAATGTCAACACTGCCACTGGGGCAAGGTCAACACAGTCACTGGGGCAATGTCAACACTGCCACTGGGACAATGTCAACACAGCCACTGGGGCAATGTCAACACAGCCAATGGAGCAAAGTCAACACAGCCACTGGGGCAATGTCAACACAGTCACTGGGGCAATGTCAACACAGCCACTGGGGCAATGTCACCACAGCCACTGGGGCAATGTCAACACAGCCACTGGGGCAATGTCAACACAGCCACTGGGGCAATGTCAACACAGCCACTGGAGCAATGTCAACACAGCCACTGGGGCAATGTCAACACAGCCACTGGGGCAATGTCAACACAGCCACTGGAGCAATGTCAACACTGCCACTGGGGAAATGTCAACACAGCCACTGGGGAAATGTCAACAAAGCCACTGGGGCAATGTCAACACTGCCACTGCCACAATGTCAACACAGCCACTGGGGCAATTTCAACACAGCCACTGGGGCAATGTCAACACAGCCACTGGGGCAAGGTCAACACAGCCACTGGGGCAATGTCAACACAGCCACTGGAGCAATGTCAGCACTGCCACTGGGACAATGTCAACACAGCCACTGGGGCAATGTCAAGACAGCCACTGGGGCAATGTCAACACAGCCACTGGGGAAATGTCAACACAGCCACTGGGACATTGCGAACAGAGCCACTGGGGCAATGCCTACATAGTCACTGGGGTAATGTCAACACAGCCACTGGGGCAATGTCAACACAGCCACTGGAAAATGTCAACACAGCTACTGGGGCAATGTCAACACTGCCACTGGGGAAATGTCAACACAGCCACTGGCGCAATGTCAACACAGCCACTGGGGCAATGTCAACACAGCCACTGGGGCAATGCCAACATAGTCACTGGGGCAATGTCAACACAGACACTGGGACAATGTCAACACAGCCACTGGAGCAGTGTCAACACAGCCACTGGGGCAATGTCAACACAGTCACTGGCACAATGTCAACACAGCCACTGGAGCAATGTCAACACAGCAACTAGGGCAATGTCAACACAGTCACTGGGGCAATGTCAACACAGCCATTGGGGCAATGTCAACACTGCCACTGGGACAATGTCAACACAGCTACTGGGGCAATGTCAACACTGCCACTGGGGGAATGTCAACACAGCCACTGGGGAAATGTCAACACATCCACTGGGGCAATGTCAACACAGCCACAGGGGTAATGTCAACACTGCCACTGGGGCAATGTCATGACAGCCACTGGGGAAATGTCAACACAGTCACTGGGTCAATGTCAACACTGCCACTGGGGCAATGTCAACACAGTCACTGGGGCAATGTCAACACAGCCACTGGGGTAATGTCAACACTGCCACTGGGGCAATGTCAACACAGCCACTGGGGCAATTTCAACACAGTCACTGGGGCAATGTCAACACAGTCATTGGGGCAATATCAACACAGCCACTGTGGTAATGTCAACACTGCCACGGGGGCAATGTCAACACAGCCACTGGGGCAATGTCAACACAGCCCATGGGACATTGCCAACAGAGCCACTGGGGCAATGTCAACACAGTCATTGGGGCAATGCCAACATAGTCACTGGGGCAATGCCAACACAGCCACTGGGGCAATGCCAACACAGCCACTGGGGCAATTTCAACACAGTCACTGGGGCAATGTCAACACAGTCATTGGGGCAATATCAACACAGCCACTGTGGTAATGTCAACACTGCCACGGGGGCAATGTCAACACAGCCACTGGGGCAATGTCAACACAGCCCATGGGACATTGCCAACAGAGCCACTGGGGCAATGTCAACACAGTCATTGGGGCAATGCCAACATAGTCACTGGGGCAATGCCAACACAGCCACTGGGGCAATGCCAACACAGCCACTGGGGCAATGTCAACACAACCACTGGGGCAATGCCAACACAGCCACAGGGACTATGTCAACACAGCTACTGGGGCAATGCCAACACAGCCACTCGGACAATGTCAACATAGCCACTGGGGAAATATCAACACTGCCACTGGGACAATGTCAACACAACCACTGGGGCAATGCCAACACAGCCACTGGGGCAATGCCAACACAGCCACTGGGGAAATGTCAACACAGCCACTGGGGCAATGTCAACACAGCCACTGGGGCAATGTCAACACAGCCACTGGGGCAATGCCAACATAGTCACTTTGGCAATGTCAACACAGCCACTGGGACAATTTCAACACAGTCACTGGGGCAATGTCAACACAGCCACTGGGGCAATGTCAACAGAGCCACTGGGGCAATGCCAACATAATCACTGGGGCAATGTCAACACAGCCACTGGGGCAATGTCAACACAGCCACTGGGGCAATGTCAACACAACCCCTGGGGCAATGCCAACACAGCCACTGGGGCAATGCCAACACAGCCACAGGGACTATGTCAACACAGCTACTGGGGCAATGCCAACACAGCCACTGGGACAATGTCAACACAACCACTGGGGCAATGCCAACACAGCCACTGGGGCAATGCCAACACAGCCACTGGGGAAATGTCAACACAGCCACTGGGGAAATGTCAACACAGCCACTGGGGCATTGTCAACACTGCCACTGGGACAATGTCAACACAGCCACTGGGGCAATGTCAACACAGCCATTGGGGCAATGTCAACACAGCCACTGGGGCAAGGTCAACACAGACACTGGGGCAATGTCAACACAGCCACTGGAGCAATGTCAGCACTGCCACTGGGACAATGTCAACACAGCCACTGGGGCAATGTCAAGACAGCCACTGGGGCAATGTCAACACAGCCACTGGGAAAATGTCAATACAGCCACTGGGACATTGCGAACAGAGCCACTGGGGCAATGCCAACATAGTCACTGGGGTAATGTCAATACAGCCAATGGGGCAATGTCAACACAGCCACTGGGGAAATGTCAACACAGCTACTGGGGCAATGTCAACACTCCCACTGGGGAAATGTCAACACAGCCACTGGGGCAATGTCAACACAGCCACTGGGGCATTTTCAACACAGCCACTGGGGCAATACCAACATAGTCACTGGGGCATTGTCAACACAGCCACTGGGACAATGTCAACACAGCCACTGGAGCAGTGTCAACACAGCCCCTGGGGCAATGTCAACACAGTCACTGGCACAATGTCAACACAGCCACTGGAGCAATGTCAACACAGCAACTAGGGCAATGTCAACACAGTCACTGGGGCAATGTCAACACAGCCACTGGGGCAATATCAACACTGCCACTGGGACAATGTCAACACAGCTACTGGGGCAGTGTCAACACTGCCACTGGGGAAATGTCAACACAGTCACTGGGGCAATGTCAACACAGCCACTGGGGCAATGCCAACATAGTCACTGGGGCAATGTCAACACAGCCACTGGGGCAATGTCAACACAGCCACTGGGGCAATGCCAACATAATCACTGGGGCAATGTCAACACAGCCACTGGGACAATGTCAACACAGTCACTGGGGCAATGTCAACACAGCCACTGGGGCAATGTCAACACAGCCACTGGGGCAATGCCAACATAGTCACTGGGGCAATGTCAACACAGCCACTGGGGCAATGTCAACACTGCCGCTGGGGAAATGTCAACACAGTCACTGGGGCAATGTCAACACAGCCACTGGGGCAATGCCAAAACAGACACTGGAGCAATGTCAACACAGCCCATGGGACATTGGCAACACATGCACTGGGGCAATGCCAACATAGTCACTGGGGAAATGCCAACACAGCCACTGGGACAATGCCAACACAGTCACTGGGGCAATGTCAACACAGCCCATGGGACATTAGCAACACATGCACTGGGGCAATGCCATCTCAGCCACTGGAGCAATGTCAACACAGCCCAGGGGACATTGGCAACACAGCCACTGGGACAATGCCAACACAGTCTCTGGGGCAATGCCAACACAGCCACTGGAGCAATGTCAACACAGCCCATGGAACATTGCAACACATGCACTGGGGCAATGCCGACAAAGTCACTGGGGCAATGTCAACACTGCCACTGAGGCAATGCCAACATAGTCACTTGGCAATATCAACACAGCCACTGGGGCAATGTCAACATTGCCACTGGGGAAATGTCAACACAGTCCCTGGGGCAATGTCAACACAGCCACTGGGGCAATGTCAACACAGCCACTGGGTCAATGTCAACACAGCCACTGGGGCAATGTCAACACAGCCACTGGGGCAATGTCAACACTGCCACTGGGGAAATGTCAACACAGTCACTGTGGCAATGTCAACACTGCCACTGGGGCAATGTCAACACAGCCACATGGGGCAATGTCAACACAGCCACTGGGGTAATGTCATCACTGCCACTGGGGCAATGTCATGACAGCCACTGGGGAAATGTCAACACAGTCACTGGGGCAATGTCAACACTGCCACTGGGGCAATGTCAACACAGCCACTGGGGCAATGTCAACACAGCCACTGGGGCATTTTCAACACAGCCACTGGGGCAATACCAACATAGTCACTGGGGCATTGTCAACACAGCCACTGGGACAATGTCAACACAGCCACTGGAGCAGTGTCAACACAGCCCCTGGGGCAATGTCAACACAGTCACTGGCACAATGTCAACACAGCCACTGGAGCAATGTCAACACAGCAACTAGGGCAATGTCAACACAGTCACTGGGGCAATGTCAACACAGCCACTGGGGCAATATCAACACTGCCACTGGGACAATGTCAACACAGCTACTGGGGCAGTGTCAACACTGCCACTGGGGAAATGTCAACACAGTCACTGGGGCAATGTCAACACAGCCACTGGGGCAATGCCAACATAGTCACTGGGGCAATGTCAACACAGCCACTGGGGCAATGTCAACACAGCCACTGGGGCAATGCCAACATAATCACTGGGGCAATGTCAACACAGCCACTGGGACAATGTCAACACAGTCACTGGGGCAATGTCAACACAGCCACTGGGGCAATGTCAACACAGCCACTGGGGCAATGCCAACATAGTCACTGGGGCAATGTCAACACAGCCACTGGGGCAATGTCAACACTGCCGCTGGGGAAATGTCAACACAGTCACTGGGGCAATGTCAACACAGCCACTGGGGCAATGCCAAAACAGACACTGGAGCAATGTCAACACAGCCCATGGGACATTGGCAACACATGCACTGGGGCAATGCCAACATAGTCACTGGGGAAATGCCAACACAGCCACTGGGACAATGCCAACACAGTCACTGGGGCAATGTCAACACAGCCCATGGGACATTAGCAACACATGCACTGGGGCAATGCCATCTCAGCCACTGGAGCAATGTCAACACAGCCCATGGGACATTGGCAACACAGCCACTGGGACAATGCCAACACAGTCTCTGGGGCAATGCCAACACAGCCACTGGAGCAATGTCAACACAGCCCATGGAACATTGCAACACATGCACTGGGGCAATGCCGACAAAGTCACTGGGGCAATGTCAACACTGCCACTGAGGCAATGCCAACATAGTCACTTGGCAATATCAACACAGCCACTGGGGCAATGTCAACATTGCCACTGGGGAAATGTCAACACAGTCCCTGGGGCAATGTCAACACAGCCACTGGGGCAATGTCAACACAGCCACTGGGTCAATGTCAACACAGCCACTGGGGCAATGTCAACACAGCCACTGGGGCAATGTCAACACTGCCACTGGGGAAATGTCAACACAGTCACTGTGGCAATGTCAACACTGCCACTGGGGCAATGTCAACACAGCCACATGGGGCAATGTCAACACAGCCACTGGGGTAATGTCATCACTGCCACTGGGGCAATGTCATGACAGCCACTGGGGAAATGTCAACACAGTCACTGGGGCAATGTCAACACTGCCACTGGGGCAATGTCAACACAGTCACTCGGGCAATGTCAACACAGCCACTGGGGCAATGTCAACACAGTCACTGGGACAATGTCAACACAGTCACTGGGGCAATGTCAACACAGTCACTGGGGCAATGTCAACACACCCACTTGGGTAATGTCAACAGTCCCACTGGGGCAATGTCAACACAGCCACTGGGCCAAAGTCAACACAGCCCATGGGACATAGCCAACAGAGCCACTGGGGCAATGCCAACAAAGTCACTGGGGCAATGTCAACACAGCCACTGGGGCAATGTCAACACAGCCACTGGAGCAATGTCAACACAGGCACTGGGGCAATGTCAACACCGCCCATGGGACATTGCCAACACAGCCACTGGGGAAATTTCAACACTGCCACTGGGACAATGTCAACACAGCCACTGGGGCAATGTCAACACAGCCACTGGGGCAATGTCAACACAGCCACTGGAGCAATGTCAACACAGCCACTGGGGCAATGTCAACACAGCCCATGGGACATTGCCAACACAGCCACTGGGGAAATGTCAACACTGCCACTGGGACAATGTCAACACAACCACTGGGGCAATGCCAACACAGCCACTGGGGCAATGCCAACACAGCCACTGGGGCAATGTCAGCATAACCACTGGGGCAATGCCAACACAGCCACTGGGGCAATGCCAACACAGCCACAGGGACAATGTCAACACAGCCACTGGGGCAATGCCAACACAGACACTGGGACAATGTCAACACAGCCACTGGGGAAATGTCAACACTGCCACTGGGACAATGTCAACACAACCACTGGGGCAATGCCAACACAGCCACTGGGGAAATGTCAACACAGCCACTGGGACAATGTCAACACAACCACTGGGGCAATGCCAACACAGCCGCTGAGGAAATGCCAACACAGCTACTGGGACAATGTCAACACAGCCACTGGGACAATGTCAACACAACCACTGGGGCAATGCCAACACAGCCACTGGAGCAATGTCAACACAGCCCATGGGACATTGGCAACACATGCACTGAGGCAATGCCAACATAGTCACTGGGGCAATTCCAACACAGCCACTGGGACAATGCCAACACAGTCACTGGGGCAATGTCAACACAGCCCATGGGACATTGGCAACACATGCACTGGGGCAATGCCAACACAGCCACTGGAGCAATGTCAACACAGCCCATGGGACATTGGCAACACAGCCACTGGGACAATGCCAACACAGTCTCTGGGGCAATGCCAACACAGCCACTGGAGCAATGTCAACACAGCCCATGGAACATTGCAACACATGCACTGGGGCAATGCCGACAAAGTCACTGGGGCAATGTCAACACTGCCACTGAGGCAATGCCAACATAGTCACTTGGCAATATCAACACAGCCACTGGGGCAATGTCAACATTGCCACTGGGGAAATGTCAACACAGTCCCTGGGGCAATGTCAACACAGCCACTGGGGCAATGTCAACACAGCCACTGGGTCAATGTCAACACATCCACTGGGGCAATGTCAACACAGCCACTGGGGCAATGTCAACACTGCCACTGGGGAAATGTCAACACAGTCACTGTGGCAATGTCAACACTGCCACTGGGGCAATGTCAACACAGCCACATGGGGCAATGTCAACACAGCCACTGGGGTAATGTCATCACTGCCACTGGGGCAATGTCATGACAGCCACTGGGGAAATGTCAACACAGTCACTGGGGCAATGTCAACACTGCCACTGGGGCAATGTCAACACAGTCACTCGGGCAATGTCAACACAGCCACTGGAGCAATGTCAACACAGTCACTGGGGCAATGTCAACACAGTCACTGGGGCAATGTCAACACAGTCACTGGGGCAATGTCAACACACCCACTTGGGTAATGTCAACAGTGCCACTGGGGCAATGTCAACACAGCCACTGGGCCAAAGTCAACACAGCCCATGGGACATTGCCAACAGAGCCACTGGGGCAATGCCAACAAAGTCACTGGGGCAATGTCAACACAGCCACTGGGGCAATGTCAACACAGCCACTGGAGCAATGTCAACACAGCCACTGGGGCAATGTCAACACCGCCCATGGGACATTGCCAACACAGCCACTGGGGAAATTTCAACACTGCCACTGGGACAATGTCAACACAGCCACTGGGGCAATGTCAACACAGCCATTGGGGCAATGTCAACACAGCCACTGGATCAATGTCAACACAGCCACTGGGGCAATGTCAACACAGCCCATGGGACATTGCCAACACAGCCACTGGGGAAATGTCAACACTGCCACTGGGACAATGTCAACACAACCACTGGGGCAATGCCAACACAGCCACTGGGGCAATGCCAACACAGCCACTGGGGCAATGTCAGCACAACCACTGGGGCAATGCCAACACAGCCACTGGGGCAATGCCAACACAGCCACAGGGACAATGTCAACACAGCCACTGGGGCAATGCCAACACAGACACTGTGACAATGTCAACACAGCCACTGGGGAAATGTCAACACTGCCACTGGGACAATGTCAACACAACCACTGGGGCAATGCCAACACAGCCACTGGGGAAATGTCAACACAGCCACTGGGACAATGTCAACACAACCACTGGGCAATGCCAACACAGCCGCTGAGGAAATGCCAACACAGCTACTGGGACAATGTCAACACAGCCACTGGGACAATGTCAACACAACCACTGGGGCAATGCCAACACAGCCACTGGAGCAATGTCAACACAGCCCATGGGACATTGGCAACACATGCACTGAGGCAATGCCAACATAGTCACTGGGGCAATTCCAACACAGCCACTGGGACAATGCCAACACAGTCACTGGGGCAATGTCAACACAGCCCATGGGACATTGGCAACACATGCACTGGGGCAATGCCAACACAGCCACTGGAGCAATGTCAACACAGCCCATGGGACATTGGCAACACAGCCACTGGGACAATGCCAACACAGTCACTGGGGCAATGCCATCACAGCCACTGGAGCAATGTCAACACAGCCCATGGAACATTGCCAACACATGCACTGGGGCAATGCCGACATAGTCACTGGGGCAATGTCAACACAGCCACTGGGGCAATGCCAACACAGTCACTTGGCAATATCAACACAGCCACTGGGGCAATGTCAACACTGCCACTGGGGAAATGTCAACACAGTCCCTGGGGCAATGTCAACACAGCCACTGGGGCAATGTCAACACAGCCACTGGGTCAATGTCAACAAAGCCACTGGGGCAATGTCAACACAGCCACTGGGGCAATGTCAACACTGCCACTGGGGAAATGTCAACACAGTCACTGGGGCAATGTCAACACTGCCACTGGGGCAATGTCAACACTGCCACTGGGGTAATGTCAACACAGCCACTGGGGAAATGTCAACACATCCACTGGGGCAATGTCAACACAGCCACTGGGGTAATGTCAACACTGCCACTGGGGCAATGTCATGACAGCCACTGGGGAAATGTCAACACAGTCACTTGGTCAATGTCAACACTGCCACTGGGGCAATGTCAACACAGTCACTGGGGCAATGTCAACACAGTCACTGGGGCAATGTCAACACAGCCACTGGGGTAATGTCAACACTGCCACTGGGGCAATGTCAACACAGCCACTGGGGCAATGTCAACACAGTCACTGGGGCAATGTCAACACAGTCATTGGGGCAATGTCAACACAGCCACTGTGGTAATGTCAACACTGCCACTGGGGCAATGTCAACACAGCCACAGGGGCAATGTCAACACAGCCCATGGGACATTGCCAACAGAGCCACTGGGGCAATGTCAACACAGTCATTGGGGCAATGCCAACATAGTCACTGGGGCAATGTCAACACCGCCACTGGGGCAATGTCAACACAGCCACTGGGGCAATGTCAACGCAGCCACTGGAGCATTGACAACACAGCCACTGGGGCAATGTCAACACAGCCCATGGGACATTGCCAACACAGCCACTGGGGAAATGTCAACACTGCCACTGGGACAATGTCAACACAACCACTGGGGCAATGCCAACACAGCCACTGGGGCAATGCCAACACAGCCACTGGGGCAATGTCAACACAACCACTGGGGCAATGCCAACACAGCCACTGGGGCAATGCCAACACAGCCACACGGACTATGTCAACACAGCTACTGGGGCAATGCCAACACAGCCACTGGGGCAATGTCAACATAGCCACTGGGGCAATGTCAACACAGTCACTGGGGCAATGTCAACACAGTCACTGGGGCAATGTCAACACACCCACTTGGGTAATGTCAACAGTGCCACTGGGGCAATGTCAACACAGCCACTGGGCCAAAGTCAACACAGCCCATGGGACATTGCCAACAGAGCCACTGGGGCAATGCCAACAAAGTCACTGGGGCAATGTCAACACAGCCACTGGGGCAATGTCAACACAGCCACTGGAGCAATGTCAACACAGCCACTGGGGCAATGTCAACACCGCCCATGGGACATTGCCAACACAGCCACTGGGGAAATTTCAACACTGCCACTGGGACAATGTCAACACAGCCACTGGGGCAATGTCAACACAGCCACTGGGGCAATGTCAACACAGCCACTGGAGCAATGTCAACACAGCCACTGGGGCAATGTCAACACAGCCCATGGGACATTGCCAACACAGCCACTGGGGAAATGTCAACACTGCCACTGGGACAATGTCAACACAACCACTGGGGCAATGCCAACACAGCCACTGGGGCAATGCCAACACAGCCACTGGGGCAATGTCAGCACAACCACTGGGGCAATGCCAACACAGCCACTGGGGCAATGCCAACACAGCCACAGGGACAATGTCAACACAGCCACTGGGGCAATGCCAACACAGACACTGGGACAATGTCAACACAGCCACTGGGGAAATGTCAACACTGCCACTGGGACAATGTCAACACAACCACTGGGGCAATGCCAACACAGCCACTGGGGAAATGTCAACACAGCCACTGGGACAATGTCAACACAACCACTGGGGCAATGCCAACACAGCCGCTGAGGAAATGCCAACACAGCTACTGGGACAATGTCAACACAGCCACTGGGACAATGTCAACACAACCACTGGGGCAATGCCAACACAGCCACTGGAGCAATGTCAACACAGCCCATGGGACATTGGCAACACATGCACTGAGGCAATGCCAACATAGTCACTGGGGCAATTCCAACACAGCCACTGGGACAATGCCAACACAGTCACTGGGGCAATGTCAACACAGCCCATGGGACATTGGCAACACATGCACTGGGGCAATGCCAACACAGCCACTGGAGCAATGTCAACACAGCCCATGGGACATTGGCAACACAGCCACTGGGACAATGCCAACACAGACACTGGGGCAATGCCAACACAGCCACTGGAGCAATGTCAACACAGCCCATGGAACATTGCCAACACATGCACTGGGGCAATGCCGACATAGTCACTGGGGAAATGTCAACACAGCCACTGGGGCAATGCCAACACAGTCACTTGGCAATATCAACACAGCCACTGGGGCAATGTCAACACTGCCACTGGGGAAATGTCAACACAGTCCCTGGGGCAATGTCAACACAGCCACTGGGGCAATGTCAACACAGCCACTGGGTCAATGTCAACACAGCCACTGGGGCAATGTCAACACAGCCACTGGGGCAATGTCAACACTGCCACTGGGGAAATGTCAACACAGTCACTGGGGCAATGTCAACACTGCCACTGGGGCAATGTCAACACTGCCACTGGGGTAATGTCAACACAGCCACTGGGGAAATGTCAACACATCCACTGGGGCAATGTCAACACAGCCACTGGGGTAATGTCAACACTGCCACTGGGGCAATGTCATGACAGCCACTGGGGAAATGTCAACACAGTCACTTGGTCAATGTCAACACTGCCACTGGGGCAATGTCAACATAGTCACTGGGGCAATGTCAACACAGTCACTGGGGCAATGTCAACACAGCCACTGGGGTAATGTCAACACTGCCACTGGGGCAATGTCAACACAGCCACTGGGGCAATGTCAACACAGTCACTGGGGCAATGTCAACACAGTCATTGGGGCAATGTCAACACAGCCACTGTGGTAATGGCAACACTGCCACTGGGGCAATGTCAACACAGCCACTGGGGCAATGTCAACACAGCCCATGGGACATTGCCAACAGAGCCACTGGGGCAATGTCAACACAGTCATTGGGGCAATGCCAACATAGTCACTGGGGCAATGTCAACACCGCCACTGGGGCAATGTCAACACAGCCACTGGGGCAATGTCAACGCAGCCACTGGAGCATTGACAACACAGCCACTGGGGCAATGTCAACACAGCCCATGGGACATTGCCAACACAGCCACTGGGGAAATGTCAACACTGCCACTGGGACAATGTCAACACAACCACTGGGGCAATGCCAACACAGCCACTGGGGCAATGCCAACACAGCCACTGGGGCAATGTCAACACAACCACTGGGGCAATGCCAACACAGCCACTGGGGCAATGCCAACACAGCCACAGGGACTATGTCAACACAGCTACTGGGGCAATGCCAACACAGCCACTGGGACAATGTCAACATAGCCACTGGGGAAATGTCAACACTGCCACTGGGACAATGTCTACACAACCACTGGGGCAATGCCAACACAGCCACTGGGGCAATGCCAACACAGCCACTGGCGAAATGTCAACACAGCCACTGGGGCAATGTCAACACAGCCACTGGGGCAATGTCAACACAGCCACTGGGGCAATGCCAACATAGTCACTTTGGCAATGTCAACACAGCCACTGGGACAATGTCAACACAGTCACTTGGGCAATGTCAACACAGCCACTGGGGCAATGTCAACACATCCACTGGGGCAATGCCAACATAATCACTGGGGCAATGTCAACACAGCCACTGGGGCAATGTCAACACTGCCACGGGGGAAATGTCAACAATGTCACTGGGGCAATGTCAACACAGCCACTGAGGCAATGTCAACACTGCCACTGGGGAAATGTCAACACAGCCACTGGGGCAATGTCAACACAGTCACTGGGGCAATGTCAACACAGCCACTGGCACAATGTCAACACTGCCACTGGGGAAATGTCAACACAGTCACTGGGGCAATGTCAACACTGCCACTGGGGCAATGTCAACACTGCCACTGGGGTAATGTCAACACAGCCACTGGGGCAATGTCAACACATCCACTGGGGCAATGTCAACACAGCCACTAGGGTAGTGTCAACACTGCCACTGGGGCAATGTCATGACGGCCACTGGGGAAATGTCAACACAGTCACTGGGTCAATGTGAACACTGCCACTGGGGCAATGTCAACACAGTCACTGGGGCAATGTCAACACAGTCACTGGGGCAATGGCAACACAGCCACTGGGGTAATGTCAACACTGCCACTGGGGCAATGTCAACACAGCAACTGGGGCAATGTCAACACAGTCACTGGGGCAATGTCAACACAGTTTTTGGGGTAATGTCAACACAGCCACTGTGGTAATGTCAACACTGCCACTGTGGCAATGTCAACACAGCCACTGGGGCAATGTCAACACAGCCCATGGGACATTGCTAACAGAGCCACTGGGGCAATGCCAACATAGTCACTGGGACAATATCAACACCGCCACTGGGGCAATGACAACACAGCCACTGGGGCAATGTCAACGCAGCCACTGGAGCATTGACAACACAGCCACTGGGGCAATGTCAACACAGCCCATGGGACATTGCCAACACAGCCACTGGGGAAATGTCAACACTGCCACTGGGACAATGTCCACACAACCACTGGGGCAATGCCAACACAGCCACTGGGGCAATGCCAACACAGCCACTGGGGCAATGTCAACACAACCACTGGGGCAATGCCAACACAGCCACTGGGGCAATGCCAACACAGCCACAGGGACTATGTCAACACAGCTACTGGGGCAATGCCAACACAGCCACTGGGACAATGTCAACATAGCCACTGGGGAAATGTCAACACTGCCACTGGGACAATGTCAACACAACCACTGGGGCAATGCCAACACAGCCACTGGGGCAATGCCAACACAGCCACTGGGGAAATGTCAACACAGCCACTGGGGAAATGTCAACACAGCCACTGGGGCACTGTCAACACTGCCACTGGGACAATGTCAACACAGCCACTGGGGCAATGTCAACACAGCCATTGGGGCAATGTCAACACAGCCACTGGGGCAAGGTCAACACAGCCACTGGGGCAATGTCAACACAGCTACTGGAGGAATGTCAGCACTGCCACTGGGACAATGTCAAGACAGCCACTGGGGCAATGTCAAGACAGCCACTGGGGCAATGTCAACACAGCCAGTGGGAAAATGTCAACACAGCCACTGGGACATTGCGAACAGAGCCACTGGGGCAATGCCAACATATTCACTGGGGTAATGTCAACACAGCCAAAGGGGCAATGTCAACACAGCCACTGGGGAAATGTCAACACAGCTACTGGGGCAATGTCAACACTCCCACTGGGGAAATGTCAACACAGCCACTGGGGCAATGTCAACACAGCCACTGGGGCATTGTCAACACAGCCACTGGGGCAATACCAACATAGTCACTGGGGCATTGTCAACACAGCCACTGGGACAATGTCAACACAGCCACTGGAGCAGTGTCAACACAGCCACTGGGGCAATGTCAACACAGTCACTGGCACAATGTCAACACAGCCACTGGAGCAATGTCAACACAGCAACTAGGGCAATGTCAACACAGTCACTGGGGCAATGTCAACACAGCCACTGGGGCAATATCAACACTGCCACTAGGACAATGTCAACACAGCTACTGGGGCAATGTCAACACTGCCACTGGGGAAATGTCAACACAGTCACTGGGGCAATGTCAACACAGCCACTGGGGCAATGCCAACATAGTCACTGGGGCAATGTCAACACAGCCACTGGGGCAATGTCAACACAGCCACTGGGGCAAAGCCAACATAGTCACTGGGGCAATGTCAACTCAGTCACTGGGACAATGTCAACACAGTCACTGGGGCAATGTAAACACAGCCACTGGGGCAATGTCAACACAACCACTGGGGCAATGCCAACATAGTCACTGGGGCAATGTCAACACAGCCACTGGGGCAATGTCAACACTGCCGCTGGGGAAATGTCAACACAGTCACTGGGGCAATGTCAACACAGCCACTGGGGCAATGCCAAAACAGACACTGGAGCAATGTCAACACAGCCCATGGGACATTGGCAACACATGCACTGGGGCAATGCCAACATAGTCACTGGGGCAATGCCAACACAGCCACTGGGACAATGCCAACACAGTCACTGGGGCAATGTCAACACAGCCCATGGGACATTGGCAACACATGCACTGGGGCAATGCCATCTCAGCCACTGGAGCAATGTCAACACAGCCCATGGGACATTGGCAACACAGCCACTGGGACAATGCCAACACAGTCTCTGGGGCAATGCCAACACTGCCACTGGAGCAATGTCAACACAGCCCATGGAACATTGCCAACACATGCACTGGGGCAATGCCGACAAAGTCACTGGGGCAATGTCAACACTGCCACTGAGGCAATGCCAACATAGTCACTTGGCAATATCAACACAGCCACTGGGGCAATGTCAACATTGCCACTGGGGAAATGTCAACACAGTCCCTGGGGCAATGTCAACACAGCCACTGGGGCAATGTCAACACAGCCACTGGGTCAATGTCAACACAGCCACTGGGGCAATGTCAACACAGCCACTGGGGCAATGTCAACACTGCCACTGGGGAAATGTCAACACAGTCACTGTGGCAATGTCAACACTGCCACTGGGGCAATGTCAACACAGCCACTGGGGCAATGTCAACACAGCCACTGGGGTAATGTCATCACTGCCACTGGGGCAATGTCATGACAGCCACTGGGGAAATGTCAACACAGTCACTGAGGCAATGTCAACACTGCCACTGGGGCAATGTCAACACAGTCACTCGGGCAATGTTAACACAGCCACTGGGGCAATGTCAACACAGTCACTGGGGCAATATCAACACAGTCACTGGGGCAATGTCAACACAGTCACTGGGGCAATGTCAACACAGTCACTGGGGCAATGTCAACACACCCACTGGGGTAATGTCAGCAGTGCCACTGGGGCAATGTCAACACAGCCACTGGGGCAAAGTCAACACAGCCCATGGGACATTGCCAACAGAGTCACTGGGGCAATGTCAACACAGCCACTGGGGCAATGTCAACACAGTCACTGGGGCAATGTCAACACAGCCACTGGGGCAATGTCAACACAGCCACTGGGGTAATGTCAACACAGCCACTGGGGCAATGTCAACACATCCACTGGGGCAATGTCAACACAGCCACTGGGGTAGTGTCAACACTGCCACTGGGGCAATGTCATGACGGCCACTGGGGAAATGTCAACACAGTCACTGGGTCAATGTCAACACTGCCACTGGGGCAATGTCAACACAGTCACTGGGGCAATGTCAACACAGTCAATGGGGCAATGGCAACACAGCCACTGGGGTAATGTCAACACTGCCACTGGGGCAATGTCAACACAGCAACTGGGGCAATGTCAACACAGTCACTGGGGCAATGTCAACACAGTCATTGGGGCAATGTCAACACAGCCACTGTGGTAATGTCAACACTGCCACTGTGGCAATGTCAACACAGCCACTGGGGCAATGTCAACACAGCCCATGGGACATTGCTAACAGAGCAACTGGGGAAATGTCAACACTGCCACTGGGACAATGTCCACACAACCACTGGGGCAATGCCAACACAGCCACTGGGGCAATGCCAACACAGCCACTGGGGCAATGTCAACACAACCACTGGGGCAATGCCAACACAGCCACTGGGGCAATGCCAACACAGCCACAGGGACTATGTCAACACAGCTACTGGGGCAATGCCAACACAGCCACTGGGACAATGTCAACATAGCCACTGGGGAAATGTCAACACTGCCACTGGGACAATGTCAACACAACCACTGGGGCAATGCCAACACAGCCACTGGGGCAATGCCAACACAGCCACTGGGGAAATGTCAACACAGCCACTGGGGAAATGTCAACACAGCCACTGGGGCAATGTCAAAACTGCCACTGGGACAATGTCAACACAGCCACTGGGGCAATGTCAACACAGCCATTGGGGCAATGTCAACACAGCCACTGGGGCAAGGTCAACACAGCCACTGGGGCAATGTCAACACAGCCACTGGAGGAATGTCAGCACTGCCACTGGGACAATGTCAAGACAGCCACTGGGGCAATGTCAAGACAGCCACTGGGGCAATGTCAACACAGCCAGTGGGAAAATGTCAACACAGCCACTGGGACATTGCGAACAGAGCCACTGGGGCAATGCCAACATAGTCACTGGGGTAATGTCAACACAGCCAATGGGGCAATGTCAACACAGCCACTGGGGCATTGTCAACACAGCCACTGGGGCAATACCAACATAGTCACTGGGGCATTGTCAACACAGCCACTGGGACAATGTCAACACAGCCACTGGAGCAGTGTCAACACAGCCACTGGGGCAATGTCAACACAGTCACTGGCACAATGTCAACACAGCCACTGGAGCAATGTCAACACAGCAACTAGGGCAATGTCAACACAGTCACTGGGGCAATGTCAACACAGCCACTGGGACAATATCAACACTGCCACTAGGACAATGTCAACACAGCTACTGGGGCAATGTCAAGACTGCCACTGGGGAAATGTCAACACAGTCACTGGGGCAATGTCAACACAGCCACTGGGGCAATGCCAACATAGTCAATGGGGCAATGTCAACACAGCCACTGGGGCAATGTCAACACAGCCACTGGGGCAATGCCAACATAGTCACTGGGGCAATGTCAACTCAGCCACTGGGACAATGTCAACACAGTCACTGGGGCAATGTCAACACAGTCACTGGGGCAATGTCAACACAGCCACTGGGGCAATATCAACACTGCCACTAGGACAATGTCAACACAGCTACTGGGGCAATGTCAACACTGCCACTGGGGAAATGTCAACACTGTCACTGGGGCAATGTCAACACAGCCACTGGGGCAATGCCAACATAGTCACTGGGGCAATGTCAACACAGCCACTGGGGCAATGTCAACACAGCCACTGGGGCAATGCCAACATAGTCACTGGGGCAATGTCAACTCAGCCACTGGGACAATGTCAACACAGTCACTGGGGCAATGTCAACACAGCCACTGGGGCAATGTCAACACAACCACTGGGGCAATGCCAACATAGTCACTGGGGCAATGTCAACACAGCCACTGGGGCAATGTCAACACTGCCGCTGGGGAAATGTCAACACAGTCACTGGGGAAATGTCAACACAGTCACTGGGGCAATGTCAACACAGTCACTGGGGCAATGTCAACACAGCCACTGGGGCAATGCCAAAACAGACACTGGAGCAATGTCAACACAGCCCATGGGACATTGGCAACACATGCACTGGGGCAATGCCAACATAGTCACTGGGGCAATGCCAACACAGCCACTGGGACAATGCCAACACAGTCACTGGGGCAATGTCAACACAGCCCATGGGACATTGGCAACACATGCACTGGGGCAATGCCATCTCAGCCACTGGAGCAATGTCAACACAGCCCATGGGACATTGGCAACACAGCCACTGGGACAATGCCAACACCGTCTCTGGGGCAATGCCAACACTGCCACTGGAGCAATGTCAACACAGCCCATGGAACATTGCCAACACATGCACTGGGGCAATGCCGACAAAGTCACTGGGGCAATGTCAACACTGCCACTGAGGCAATGCCAACATAGTCACTTGGCAATATCAACACAGCCACTGGCGCAATGTCAACATTGCCACTGGGGAAATGTCAACACAGTCCCTGGGGCAATGTCAACACAGCCACTGGGGCAATGTCAACACAGCCACTGGGTCAATGTCAACACAGCCACTGGGGCAATGTCAACACAGCCACTGGGGCAATGTCAACACTGCCACTGGGGAAATGTCAACACAGCCACTGTGGCAATGTCAACACTGCCACTAGGGCAATGTCAACACAGTCACTGGGGCAATGTCAACACAGCCACTGGGGTAATGTCATCACTGCCACTGGGGCAATGTCATGACAGCCACTGGGGAAATGTCAACACAGTCACTGAGGCAATGTCAACACTGCCACTGGGGCAATGTCAACACAGTCACTCGGGCAATGTCAACACAGCCACTGGGGCAATGTCAACACAGTCACTGGGGCAATGTCAACACAGTCACTGGGGCAATGTCAACACAGTCACTGGGGCAATGTCAACACACCCACTGGGGTAATGTCAACAGTGCCACTGGGGCAATGTCAACACAGCCACTGGGGCAAAGTCAACACAGCCCTTGGGACATTGCCAACAGAGCCACTGGGGCAATGCCAACAAAGTCACTGGGGCAATGTCAACACAGCCACTGGGGCAATGTCAACACAGCCACTGGGGCAATGTCAACACAGCCACTTGAGCAATGTCAACACAGCCACTGGGGCAATGTCAACACAGCCCATGGGACATTGCCAACACAGCCACTGGGGAAATGTCAACACTGCCACTGGGACAATGTCAACACAGCCACTGGGGCAATGTCAACACAGCCACTGGGTCAATGTCAGCACAGCCACTGGAGCAATGTCAACACAGCCACTGGGGCAATGTCAACACAGCCCATGGGACATTGCCAACACAGCCACTGGGGAAATGTCAACACTGCCACTGGGACAATGTCAATACAACCACTGGGGCAATGCCAACACAGCCACTGGGGCAATGCCAACACAGCCACTGGGGCAATGTCAGCACAACCACTGGGGCAATGCCAACACAGCCACTGGGGCAATGCCAACACAGCCACAGGGACAATGTCAACACAGCCACTGGGGCAATGCCAACACAGCCACTGGGACAATGTCAACACAGCCACTGGGGAAATGTCAACACTGCCACTGGGACAATGTCAACACAACCACTGGGGCAATGCCAACACAGCCACTGGGGAAATGTCAACACAGCCACTGGGACAATGTCAACACAACCACTGGGGCAATGCCAACACAGCCGCTGAAGAAATGCCAACACAGCTACTGGGACAATGTCAACACAGCCATTGGGGCAATGTCAACACAGCCACTGGGGCAAGGTCAACACAGCCACTGGGGCAATGTCAACACAGCCACTGGAGGAATGTCAGCACTGCCATTGGGACAATGTCAAGACAGCCACTGGGGCAATGTCAAGACAGCCACTGGGGCAATGTCGACACAGCCAGTGGGAAAATGTCAACACAGCCACTGGGACATTGCGAACAGAGCCACTGGGGCAATGCCAACATAGTCACTGGGGTAATGTCAACACAGCCAATGGGGCAATGTCAACACAGCCACTGGGGAAATGTCAACACAGCTACTGGGGCAATGTCAACACTCCCACTGGGGAAATGTCAACACAGCCACTGGGGCAATGTCAACACAGCCACTGGGGCATTGTCAACACAGCCACTGGGGCAATACCAACATAGTCACTGGGGCATTGTCAACACAGCCACTGGGACAATGTCAACACAGCCACTGGAGCAGTGTCAACACAGCCACTGGGGCAATGTCAACACAGTCACATGCACAATGTCAACACAGCCACTGGAGCAATGTCAACACAGCAACTAGGGCAATGTCAACACAGTCACTGGGGCAATGTCAACACAGCCACTGGGGCAATATCAACACTGCCACTAGGACAATGTCAACACAGCTACTGGGGCAATGTCAACACTGCCACTGGGGAAATGTCAACACAGTCACTGGGGCAATGTCAACACAGCCACTGGGGCAATGCCAACATAGTCACTGGGGCAATGTCAACACAGCCACTGGGGCAATGTCAACACAGCCACTGGGGCAATGCCAACATAGTCACTGGGGCAATGTCAACTCAGCCACTGGGACAATGTCAACACAGTCACTGGGGCAATGTCAACACAGCCACTGGGGCAATGTCAACACAACCACTGGGGCAATGCCAACATAGTCACTGGGGCAATGTCAACACAGTCACTGGGGCAATGTCAACACAGTCACTGGGGCAATGTCAACACACCCACTGGGGTAATGTCAACAGTGCCACTGGGGCAATGTCAACACAGCCACTGGGGCAAAGTCAACACAGCCCTTGGGACATTGCCAACAGAGCCACTGGGGCAATGCCAACAAAGTCACTGGGGCAATGTCAACACAGCCACTGGGGCAATGTCAACACAGCCACTGGGGCAATGTCAACACAGCCACTTGAGCAATGTCAACACAGCCACTGGGGCAATGTCAACACAGCCCATGGGACATTGCCAACACAGCCACTGGGGAAATGTCAACACTGCCACTGGGACAATGTCAACACAGCCACTGGGGCAATGTCAACACAGCCACTGGGTCAATGTCAGCACAGCCACTGGAGCAATGTCAACACAGCCACTGGGGCAATGTCAACACAGCCCATGGGACATTGCCAACACAGCCACTGGGGAAATGTCAACACTGCCACTGGGACAATGTCAATACAACCACTGGGGCAATGCCAACACAGCCACTGGGGCAATGCCAACACAGCCACTGGGGCAATGTCAGCACAACCACTGGGGCAATGCCAACACAGCCACTGGGGCAATGCCAACACAGCCACAGGGACAATGTCAACACAGCCACTGGGGCAATGCCAACACAGCCACTGGGACAATGTCAACACAGCCACTGGGGAAATGTCAACACTGCCACTGGGACAATGTCAACACAACCACTGGGGCAATGCCAACACAGCCACTGGGGAAATGTCAACACAGCCACTGGGACAATGTCAACACAACCACTGGGGCAATGCCAACACAGCCGCTGAAGAAATGCCAACACAGCTACTGGGACAATGTCAACACAGCCATTGGGGCAATGTCAACACAGCCACTGGGGCAAGGTCAACACAGCCACTGGGGCAATGTCAACACAGCCACTGGAGGAATGTCAGCACTGCCATTGGGACAATGTCAAGACAGCCACTGGGGCAATGTCAAGACAGCCACTGGGGCAATGTCGACACAGCCAGTGGGAAAATGTCAACACAGCCACTGGGACATTGCGAACAGAGCCACTGGGGCAATGCCAACATAGTCACTGGGGTAATGTCAACACAGCCAATGGGGCAATGTCAACACAGCCACTGGGGAAATGTCAACACAGCTACTGGGGCAATGTCAACACTCCCACTGGGGAAATGTCAACACAGCCACTGGGGCAATGTCAACACAGCCACTGGGGCATTGTCAACACAGCCACTGGGGCAATACCAACATAGTCACTGGGGCATTGTCAACACAGCCACTGGGACAATGTCAACACAGCCACTGGAGCAGTGTCAACACAGCCACTGGGGCAATGTCAACACAGTCACATGCACAATGTCAACACAGCCACTGGAGCAATGTCAACACAGCAACTAGGGCAATGTCAACACAGTCACTGGGGCAATGTCAACACAGCCACTGGGGCAATATCAACACTGCCACTAGGACAATGTCAACACAGCTACTGGGGCAATGTCAACACTGCCACTGGGGAAATGTCAACACAGTCACTGGGGCAATGTCAACACAGCCACTGGGGCAATGCCAACATAGTCACTGGGGCAATGTCAACACAGCCACTGGGGCAATGTCAACACAGCCACTGGGGCAATGCCAACATAGTCACTGGGGCAATGTCAACTCAGCCACTGGGACAATGTCAACACAGTCACTGGGGCAATGTCAACACAGCCACTGGGGCAATGTCAACACAACCACTGGGGCAATGCCAACATAGTCACTGGGGCAATGTCAACACAGCCACTGGGGCAATGTCAACACTGCCGCTGGGGAAATGTCAACACAGTCACTGGGGAAATGTCAACACAGTCACTGGGGAAATGTCAACACAGTCACTGGGGCAATGTCAACGCAGTCACTGGGGCAATGTCAACACAGCCACTGGGGCAATGCCAAAACAGACACTGGAGCAATGTCAACACAGCCCATGGGACATTGGCAACACATGCACTGGGGCAATGCCATCTCAGCCACTGGAGCAATGTCAACACAGCCCATGGGACATTGGCAACACAGCCACTGGGACAATGCCAACACAGTCTCTGGGGCAATGCCAACACTGCCACTGGAGCAATGTCAACACAACCACTTGGGCAATGCAAACATAGTCACTGGGGCAATGTCAACACAGCCACTGGGGCAATGTCAACACTGCCGCTGGGGAAATGTCAACACAGTCACTGGGGCAATGTCAACACAGTCACTGGGGCAATGTCAACACAGCCACTGGGGCAATGCCAAAACAGACACTGGAGCAATGTCAACACAGCCCATGGGACATTGGCAACACATGCACTGGGGCAATGCCAACATAGTCACTGGGGCAATGCCAACACAGCCACTGGGACAATGCCAACACAGTCACTGGGGCAATGTCAACACAGCCCATGGGACATTGGCAACACATGCACTGGGGCAATGCCATCTCAGCCACTGGAGCAATGTCAACACAGCCCATGGGACATTGGCAACACAGCCACTGGGACAATGCCAACACAGTCTCTGGGGCAATGCCAACACTGCCACTGGAGCAATGTCAACACAGCCCATGGAACATTGCCAACACATGCACTGGGGCAATGCCGACAAAGTCACTGGGGCAATGTCAACACAGCCACTGGGGCAATGTCAACACAGCCACTGGGGCAATGTCAACACAGCCACTGGAGCAATGTCAACACAGCCACTGGGGCAATGTCAACACAGCCCATGGGACATTGCCAACACAGCCACTGGGGAAATGTCAACACTGCCACTGGGACAATGTCAACACAGCCACTGGGGCAATGTCAACACAGCCACTGGGGCAATGTCAACACAGCCACTGGAGCAATGTCAACACAGCCACTGGGGCAATGTCAACACAGCCCATGGGACATTGCCAACACAGCCACTGGGGAAATGTCAACACTGCCACTGGGACAATGTCAATACAACCACTGGGGCAATGCCAACACAGCCACTGGGGCAATGCCAACACAGCCACTGGGGCAATGTCAGCACAACCACTGGGGCAATGCCAACACAGCCACTGGGGCAATGCCAACACAGCCACAGGGACAATGTCAACACAGCCACTGGGGCAATGCCAACACAGCCACTGGGACAATGTCAACACAGCCACTGGGGAAATGTCAACACTGCCACTGGGACAATGTTAACACAACCACTGGGGCAATGCCAACACAGCCACTGGGGAAATGTCAACACAGCCACTGGGACAATGTCAACACAACCACTGGGGCAATGCCAACACAGCCGCTGAGGAAATGCCAACACAGCTACTGGGACAATGTCAACACAGCCACTGGGACAATGTCAACACAACCACTGGGGCATTGCCAACACAGCCACTGGAGCAATGTCAACACAGCCCATGGGACATTGGCAACACATGCACTGAGGCAATGCCAACATAGTCACTGGGGCAATTCCAACACAGCCACTGGGACAATGCCAACACAGTCACTGGGGCAATGTCAACACAGCCCATGGGACATTGGCAACACATGCACTGGGGCAATGCCAACACAGCCACTGGAGCAATGTCAACACAGCCCATGGGACATTGGCAACACAGCCACTGGGACAATGCCAACACAGTCACTGGGGCAATGCCAACAAAGCCACTGGAGCAATGTCAACACAGCCCATGGAACATTGCCAACACATGCACTGGGGCAATGCCGACATAGTCACTGGGGCAATGTCAACACAGCCACTGGGGCAATGCCAACATAGTCACTTGGCAATAACAACACAGCCACTGGGGCAATGTCAACACTGCCACTGGGGAAATGTCAACACAGTCCCTGGGGCAATGTCAACACAGCCACTGGGGCAATGTCAACACAGCCACTGGGTCAATGTCAACACAGCCACTGGGGCAATGTCAACACAGCCACTGGGGCAATGTCAACACTGCCACTGGGGAAATGTCAACACAGTCACTGTGGCAATGTCAACACTGCCACTGGGGCAATGTCAACACAGCCACTGGGGCAATGTCAACACAGCCACTGGGGTAATGTCATCACTGCCACTGGGGCAACGTCATGACAGCCACTGGGGAAATGTCAACACTGTCACTGGGGCAATGTCAACACTGCCACTGGGGCAATGTCAACACAGTCACTAGGGCAATGTCAACACAGCCACTGGGGCAATGTCAACACAGTCACTGGGGGAATGTCAACACAGTCACTGGGGCAATGTCAACACAGTCACTGGGGCAATGCCAACACAGCCACTGGGGTAATGTCAACAGTGCCACTGGGGCAATGTCAACACAGCCACTGGGGCAAAGTCAACACAGCCCATGGGACATTGCCAACAGAGCCACTGGGGCAATGCCAACATAGTCACTGGGGCAATGTCAACACAGACACTGGGGCAATGTCAACACAGCCACTGGGGCAATGTCAACACAGCCACTGGACCAATGTCAACACAGCCACTGGGGCAATGTCAACACAGCCACTGGGACAATGTCAACACAACCACTGGGGCAATGCCAACACAGCCGCTGAGGAAATGCCAACAGAGCTACTGGGACAATGTCAACACAGCCATTGGGGCAATGTCAACACAGCCACTGGGGCAAGGTCAACACAGCCACTGGGGCAATGTCAACACAGCCACTGGAGGAATGTCAGCACTGCCACTGGGACAATGTCAAGACAGCCACTGGGGCAATGTCAAGACAGCCACTGGGGCAATGTCAACACAGTCAGTGGGAAAATGTCAACACAGCCACTGGGACATTGCGAACAGAGCCACTGGGGCAATGCCAACATAGTCACTGGGGTAATGTCAACACAGCCAATGGGGCAATGTCAACACAGCCACTGGGGAAATGTCAACACAGCTACTGGGGCAATGTCAACACTCCCACTGGGGAAATGTCAACACAGCCACTGGGGCAATGTCAACACAGCCACTGGGGCATTGTCAACACAGCCACTGGGGCAATACCAACATAGTCACTGGGGCATTGTCAAAACAGCCACTGGGACAATGTCAACACAGCCACTGGAGCAGTGTCAACACAGCCACTGGGGCAATGTCAACACAGTCACTGGCACAATGTCAACACAGCCACTGGAGCAATGTCAACACAGCAACTAGGGCAATGTCAACACAGTCACTGGGGCAATGTCAACACAGCCACTGGGGCAATATCAACACTGCCACTAGGACAATGTCAACACAGCTACTGGGGCAATGTCAACACTGCCACTGGGGAAATGTCAACACAGTCACTGGGGCAATGTCAACACAGCCACTGGGGCAATGCCAACATAGTCACTGGGGCAATTCCAACACAGCCACTGGGACAATGCCAACACAGTCACTGGGGCAATGTCAACACAGCCCATGGGACATTGGCAACACATGCACTGGGGCAATGCCAACACAGCCACTGGAGCAATGTCAACACAGCCCATGGGACATTGGCAACACAGCCACTGGGACAATGCCAACACAGTCACTGGGGCAATGCCAACAAAGCCACTGGAGCAATGTCAACACAGCCCATGGAACATTGCCAACACATGCACTGGGGCAATGCCGACATAGTCACTGGGGCAATGTCAACACAGCCACTGGGGCAATGCCAACATAGTCACTTGGCAATATCAACACAGCCACTGGGGCAATGTCAACACTGCCACTGGGGAAATGTCAACACAGTCCCTGGGGCAATGTCAACACAGCCACTGGGGCAATGTCAACACAGCCACTGGGTCAATGTCAACACAGCCACTGGGGCAATGTCAACACAGCCACTGGGGCAATGTCAACACTGCCACTGGGGAAATGTCAACACAGTCACTGTGGCAATGTCAACACTGCCACTGGGGCAATGTCAACACAGCCACTGGGGCAATGTCAACACAGCCACTGGGGTAATGTCATCACTGCCACTGGGGCAACGTCATGACAGCCACTGGGGAAATGTCAACACTGTCACTGGGGCAATGTCAACACAGTCACGAGGGCAATGTCAACACAGCCACTGGGGCAATGTCAACACAGTCACTGGGGGAATGTCAACACAGTCACTGGGGCAATGTCAACACAGTCACTGGGGCAATGCCAACACAGCCACTGGGGTAATGTCAACAGTGCCACTGGGGCAATGTCAACACAGCCACTGGGGCAAAGTCAACACAGCCCATGGGACATTGCCAACAGAGCCACTGGGGCAATGCCAACATAGTCACTGGGGCAATGTTATCACAGACACTGGGGCAATGTCAACACAGCCACTGGGGCAATGTCAACACAGCCACTGGACCAATGTCAACACAGCCACTGGGGCAATGTCAACACAGCCACTGGGACAATGTCAACACAACCACTGGGGCAATGCCAACACAGCCGCTGAGGAAATGCCAACACAGCTACTGGGACAATGTCAACACAGCCATTGGGGCAATGTCAACACAGCCACTGGGGCAAGGTCAACACAGCCACTGGGGCAATGTCAACACAGCCACTGGAGGAATGTCAGCACTGCCACTGGGACAATGTCAAGACAGCCACTGGGGCAATGTCAAGACAGCCACTGGGGCAATGTCAACACAGCCAGTGGGAAAATGTCAACACAGCCACTGGGACATTGCGAACAGAGCCACTGGGGCAATGCCAACATAGTCACTGGGGTAATGTCAACACAGCCAATGGGGCAATGTCAACACAGCCACTGGGGAAATGTCAACACAGCTACTGGGGCAATGTCAACACTCCCACTGGGGAAATGTCAACACAGCCACTGGGGCAATGTCAACACAGCCACTGGGGCATTGTCAACACAGCCACTGGGGCAATACCAACATAGTCACTGGGGCATTGTCAACACAGCCACTGGGACAATGTCAACACAGCCACTGGAGCAGTGTCAACACAGCCACTGGGGCAATGTCAACACAGTCACTGGCACAATGTCAACACAGCCACTGGAGCAATGTCAACACAGCAACTAGGGCAATGTCAACACAGTCACTGGGGCAATGTCAACACAGCCACTGGGGCAATATCAACACTGCCACTAGGACAATGTCAACACAGCTACTGGGGCAATGTCAACACTGCCACTGGGGAAATGTCAACACAGTCACTGGGGCAATGTCAACACAGCCACTGGGGCAATGCCAACATAGTCACTGGGGCAATGTCAACACAGCCACTGGGGCAATGTCAACACAGCCACTGGGGCAATGCCAACATAGTCACTGGGGCAATGTCAACTCAGCCACTGGGACAATGTCAACACAGTCACTGGGGCAATGTCAACACAGCCACTGGGGCACTGTCAACACAACCACTGGGGCAATGCCAACATAGTCACTGGGGCAATGTCAACACAGCCACTGGGGCAATGTCAACACTGCCGCTGGGGAAATGTCAACACAGTCACTGGGGAAATGTCAACACAGTCACTGGGGCAATGTCAACACAGTCACTGGGGCAATGTCAACACAGCCACTGGGGCAATGCCAAAACAGACACTGGAGCAATGTCAACACAGCCCATGGGACATTGGCAACACATGCACTGGGGCAATGCCATCTCAGCCACTGGAGCAATGTCAACACAGCCCATGGGACATTGGCAACACAGCCACTGGGACAATGCCAACACAGTCTCTGGGGCAATGCCAACACTGCCACTGGAGCAATGTCAACACAACCACTGGGGCAATGCCAACATAGTCACTGGGGCAATGTCAACACAGCCACTGGGGCAATGTCAACACTGCCGCTGGGGAAATGTCAACACAGTCACTGGGGCAATGTCAACACAGTCACTGGGTCAATGTCAACACAGCCACTGGGGCAATGCCAAAACAGACACTGGAGCAATGTCAACACAGCCCATGGGACATTGGCAACACATGCACTGGGGCAATGCCAACATAGTCACTGGGGCAATGCCAACACAGCCACTGGGACAATGCCAACACAGTCACTGGGGCAATGTCAACACAGCCCATGGGACATTGGCAACACATGCACTGGGGCAATGCCATCTCAGCCACTGGAGCAATGTCAACACAGCCCATGGGACATTGGCAACACAGCCACTGGGACAATGCCAACACAGTCTCTGGGGCAATGCCAACACTGCCACTGGAGCAATGTCAACACAGCCCATGGAACATTGCCAACACATGCACTGGGGCAATGCCGACAAAGTCACTGGGGCAATGTCAACACTGCCACTGAGGCAATGCCAACATAGTCACTTGGCAATATCAACACAGCCACTGGGGCAATGTCAACATTGCCACTGGGGAAATGTCAACACAGTCCCTGGGGCAATGTCAACACAGCCACTGGGGCAATGTCAACACAGCCACTGGGTCAATGTCAACACAGCCACTGGGGCAATGTCAACACAGCCACTGGGGCAATGTCAACACTGCCACTGGGGAAATGTCAACACAGTCACTGTGGCAATGTCAACACTGCCACTGGGGCAATGTCAACACAGTCACTGGGGCAATGTCAACACAGCCACTGGGGTAATGTCATCACTGCCACTGGGGCAATGTCATGACAGCCACTGGGGAAATGTCAACACAGTCACTGAGGCAATGTCAACACTGCCACTGGGGCAATGTCAACACAGTCACTCGGGCAATGTCAACACAGCCACTGGGGCAATGTCAACACAGTCACTGGGGCAATGTCAACACAGTCACTGGGGCAATGTCAACACAGTCACTGGGGCAATGTCAACACACCCACTGGGGTAATGTCAACAGTGCCACTGGGGCAATGTCAACACAGCCACTGGGGCAAAGTCAACACAGCCCATGGGACATTGCCAACAGAGCCACTGGGGCAATGCCAACAAAGTCACTGGGGCAATGTCAACACAGCCACTGGGGCAATGTCAACACAGCCACTGGGGCAATGTCAACACAGCCACTGGAGCAATGTCAACACAGCCACTGGGGCAATGTCAACACAGCCCATGGGACATTGCCAACACAGCCACTGGGGAAATGTCAACACTGCCACTGGGACAATGTCAACACAGCCACTGGGGCAATGTCAACACAGCCACTGGGGCAATGTCAACACAGCCACTGGAGCAATGTCAACACAGCCACTGGGGCAATGTCAACACAGCCCATGGGACATTGCCAACACAGCCACTGGGGAAATGTCAACACTGCCACTGGGACAATGTCAATACAACCACTGGGGCAATGCCAACACAGCCACTGGGGCAATGCCAACACAGCCACTGGGGCAATGTCAGCACAACCACTGGGGCAATGCCAACACCGCCACTGGGGCAATGCCAACACAGCCACAGGGACAATGTCAACACAGCCACTGTGGCAATGCCAACACAGCCACTGGGACAATGTCAACACAGCCACTGGGGAAATGTCAACACTGCCACTGGGACAATGTCAACACAACCACTGGGGCAATGCCAACACAGCCACTGGGGAAATGTCAACACAGCCACTGGGACAATGTCAACACAACCACTGGGGCAATGCCAACACAGCCGCTGAGGAAATGCCAACACAGCTACTGGGACAATGTCAACACAGCCACTGGGACAATGTCAACACAACCACTGGGGCATTGCCAACACAGCCACTGGAGCAATGTCAACACAGCCCATGGGACATTGGCAACACATGCACTGAGGCAATGCCAACATAGTCACTGGGGCAATTCCAACACAGCCACTGGGACAATGCCAACACAGTCACTGGGGAAATGTCAACACAGCCCATGGGACATTGGCAACACATGCACTGGGGCAATGCCAACACAGCCACTGGAGCAATGTCAACACAGCCCATGGGACATTGGCAACACAGCCACTGGGACAATGCCAACACAGTCACTGGGGCAATGCCAACAAAGCCACTGGAGCAATGTCAACACAGCCCATGGAACATTGCCAACACATGCACTGGGGCAATGCCGACATAGTCACTGGGGCAATATCAACACAGCCACTGGGGCAATGTCAACACTGCCACTGGGGAAATGTCAACACAGTCCCTGGGGCAATGTCAACACAGCCACTGGGGCAATGTCAACACAGCCACTGGGTCAATGTCAACACAGCCACTGGGGCAATGTCAACACAGCCACTGGGGCAATGTCAACACTGCCACTGGGGAAATGTCAACACAGTCACTGTGGCAATGTCAACACTGCCACTGGGGCAATGTCAACACAGCCACTGGGGCAATGTCAACACAGCCACTGGGGTAATGTCATCACTGCCACTGGGGCAACGTCATGACAGCCACTGGGGAAATGTCAACACTGTCACTGGGGCAATGTCAACACTGCCACTGGGGCAATGTCAACACAGTCACTAGGGCAATGTCAACACAGCCACTGGGGCAATGTCAACACAGTCACTGGGGGAATGTCAACACAGTCACTGGGGCAATGTCAACACAGTCACTGGGGCAATGTCAACACAGCCACTGGGGTAATGTCAACAGTGCCACTGGGGCAATGTCAACACAGCCACTGGGGCAAAGTCAACACAGCCCATGGGACATTGCCAACAGAGCCACTGGGGCAATGCCAACATAGTCACTGGGGCAATGTCAACACAGACACTGGGGCAATGTCAACACAGCCACTGGGGCAATGTCAACACAGCCACTGGACCAATGTCAACACAGCCACTGGGGCAATGTCAACACAGCCCATGGGACATTGCCAACACAGCCACTGGGCAAATGTCAACATTGCCACTGGGACAATGTCAACACAACCACTGGGGCAATGCCAACACAGCCACTGGGGAAATGTCAACACTGCCACTGGGACAATATCAACACACCCACTGGGGCAATGCCAACACAGCCGCTGAGGAAATGCCAACACAGCTACTGGGACAATGTCAACACAGCCACTGGGACAATGTCAACACAACCACTGGGGCAATGCCAACACAGCCACTGGAGCAATGTCAACACAGCCATGGGACATTGGCAACACATGCACTGGGGCAATGCCAACATAGTCACTGGGGCAATGCCAACACAGCCACTGGGACAATGCCAACACAGTCACTGGGGCAATGTCAACACAGCCCATGGGACATTGGCAACACATGCACTGGGGCAATGCCAACACAGCCACTGGAGCAATGTCAACACAGCCCATGGGACATTGGCAACACAGCCACTGGGACAATGCCAACACAGTCACTGGGGCATGGCCAACACAGCCACTGGAGCAATGTCAACACAGCCCATGGAACATTGCCAACACATGCACTGGGGCAATGCCGACATAGTCACTGGGGCAATGTCAACACAGCCACTGGGGCAATGCCAACATAGTCACTTGGGCAATATCAACACAGCCACTGGGGCAATGTCAACACAGCCACTGGGGAAATGTCAACATAGTCCCTGGGGCAATGTCAACACAGCCACTGGGGCAATGTCAACACAGCCCCTGGGGCAATGTCAACACAGCCACTGGGGCAATGTCAACACACCCACTGGGGCAATGTCAACACTGCCACTGGGTAAATGTCAAAACAGTCACTGTGGCAATGTCAACACTGCCACTGGGGCAATATCAACACAGCCACTGGGGCAATGTCAACACAGCCACTGGGGTAATGTCATCACTGCCACTGGGGCAATGTCATGACAGCCACTGGGGAAATGTCAACACAGTCACTGGGGCAATGTCAACACTGCCACTGGGGCAATGTCAACACAGTCACTAGGGCAATGTCAACACAGCCACTGGGGCAATGTCAACACAGTCACTGGGGCAATGTCAACACAGTCACTGGGGCATTGTCAACACAGTCACTGGGGCAATGTCAACACAGCCACCGGGTTAATGTCAACACTGCCACTGGGGCAATGTCAACACAGCCACTGGGGCAATGTCAACACAACCCATGGGACATTGCCAACAGAGCCACTGGGGCAATGCCAACATAGTCACTGGGGCAATGTCAACACAGCCACTGGGGCAATGTCAACACAGCCACTGGGGCAATGTCAACACAGCCACTGGAGCAATGTCAACACAGCCACTGGGGCAATGTCAACACAGCCCATGGGACATTGCCAACACAGCCACTGGGGAAATGTCAACACTGCCACTGGGACAATGTCAACACAACCACTGGGGCAATGTCAACACAGCCACTGGGGAAATGTCAACACTGCCACTGGGGCAATGTCAACACAACCACTGGAACAATGCCAACACAGCCACTGGGGAAATGTCAACACAGCCACTGGGGAAATGTCAACACAACTACTGGCGCAATGCCAACACAGCCGCTGAGGAAATGCCAACACAGCTACTGGGACAATGTCAACACAGCCACTGGGACAATGTCAACACAACCACTGGGGCAATGCCAACACATCCACTGGAGCAATGTCAACACAGCCCATGGGACATTGCCAACACATGCACTGGGGCAATGCCAACATAGTCACTGGGGCAATGCCAACACAGCCACTGGGACAATGCCAACACAGTCACTGGGGCAATGTCAACACAGCCCATGGGACATTGGCAACACATGCACTGGGGCAATGCCAACACAGCCACTGGAGCAATGTCAACACAGCCCATGGGACATTGGCAACACAGCCACTGGGACAATACCAACACAGTCACTGGGGCAATGCCAACACAGCCACTGGAGCAATGTCAACACAGCCCATGGAACATTGCCAACACCAGCACTGGGGCAATGCCGACACAACCACTGGAGCAATGTCAACACAGTCACTGGGGCAATGCCAACACAGCCACTGGGGCAATGTCAGCATTGCCACTGGGGCAATGTCAACACAGCCCATGGGACATTGCCAACACAGCCACTGGGGAAATGCCAGCACAGTGTTTGGGCAATATTAATACAGTCCCTGTTACAATGTTAACACATTAATTGGAGCAAAGTTCAGTCACTGGGCAGTGCTATGAGACATTGTCAACACATTCACGGGGGCAGTGCCAACACAGTCCCTGGGGCAAGGCCAACACAGTCCCTGGGACATTGTCAAAACCGTCCCTGGGGCAGCGTCAACACAGTCCCTGGGGCAGTCCCAACGCACTCCGTGGAGCCTCAAGGCAAACAGTATGTGGGTTAATGGCTGAGTCACAAGGAAACTTGCAAGGTATAAAAAAGGTTAGAGAGATGAATGAATGGCACAGACAGTGTGGGAGAAATGGATTTTAATTCCTGGGCACTGGCACCAGTACTGGGGAAAACGAGAGATGTGCCGTTGGGATTGCCTGCACCTAACTGTGCTGGGACCAGTGTTCTGGTGAATCGTATAATTGGGGCAGTGATAGGTTATTAATTTATTGATTCATTGATTTATTGTTGTCTTCAGGTACTGCAGAAGGGACTTTAGTTTGCGGATTAGTTGCGTTAATACCCTGTATTCATTTTTAACCAGCTGCTTGACTATATTTCACGGAAATGGGCACTTGGCAAAGCATGATGGATATTTGGCCTTATATCTGTCAAGAGTTTTATATGAAATAGTCAGAATGTCATACAATGTAAACAAGCGTGCAGCTAAGGTCATACAATGTAAACAAGCGTACAGCTAAGGTCATACAATGTAAACAAGCGTACAGCTAAGGTCATACAATGTAAACAAGCGTACAGCTAAGGTCATACAATGTAAACAAGCGTACAGCTAAGGTCATACAATGTAAACAAGCGTACAGCTAAGGTCATACAATGTAAACAAGCGTACAGCTAAGGTCATACAATGTAAACAAGCGTACAGCTAAGGTCATACAATGTAAATCATACAATGTAAACAAGCGTACAGCTAAGGTCATACAATGTAAACAAGCGTACAGCTAAGGTCATACAATGTAAACAAGCGTACAGCTAAAGTCATACAATGTAAACAAGCGTACAGCTAAGGTCATACAATGTAAACAAGCGTACAGCTAAGGTCATACAATGTAAACAAGCGTACAGCTAAGGTCATACAATGTAAACAAGCGTACAGCTAAGGCCATACAATGTAAACAAGTGTACAGCTAAGGTCATACAATGTAAACAAGTGTACAGCTAAGGTCATACAATGTAAACAAGCGTACAGCTAAAGTCATACAATGTAAACAAGCGTACAGCTAAGGTCATACAATGTAAACAAGTGTACAGCTAAGGTCATACAATGTAAACAAGTGTACAGCTAAGGTCATACAATGTAAACAAGCGTACAGCTAAAGTCATACAATGTAAACAAGCGTACAGCTAAGGTCATACAATGTAAACAAGCGTACAGCTAAGGTCATACAATGTAAACAAGCGTACAGCTAAGGTCATACAATGTAAACAAGCGTACAGCTAAGGTCATACAATGTAAACAAGTGTACAGCTAAGGTCATACAATGTAAACAAGCGTACAGCTAAGGTCATACAATGTAAACAAGCGTATAGCTGCACATTGTTTTGCTGACAGCGTGATTTTAGTTTTCTTAGGCAAGGAACCCAAGGTTTTGCTATCAAAACCTAACTCCAGCCTGCTCGGTTTCTGTCTCTTGCTAATCTAAAGAAATGCTTTCTGTCCCAGGTATTGCTTTCTGTATCATATAAATAGTCTGCTTTTACCTCTGTAACACAGGGCATTTGGAATGACTGCTGTCTGTCCAGCCCTCCACGAACTTCGTGTTTAATTAAAAGACCTTTGGCGAAAACTTGAAGTGCTGACTTATAATTCCTTCGACAGGTACTGATTGAGTGCATAGCTAGAGAATGGAATTGTTCAAAAGGCCGTGGGCTGGATTCTCCATTCCTGCGGCTAAGTGCTGATGCTAACGGAGGATCCATGGAGTTCCATGACAGAAATATCGGTGCCACACCCGCACCGATTCCAGTACCCGGTGAGCGGCTGGCACCATCACTGTGTGAAATCCCAACGGAACACGTGAGAAATGGAGGAAGAATTGCCGGGCATGCGCAGGGCTGACAAGATGCTGTAGATACACCTACACCCCCTACACACACACCGATCGCATCGGAAAAGATTCTGCCGGTTGTGCTGGACCATGTACCTGACCACCCCAACTTCACAGCTCACCTCCTGGCTTCCCCCTGTCATAATATACATCTATGTATACAATGGAGTACAGACAGGCAGTGATTGACACACAGGATGACCAGTAAGCACACAGAACAGAGCAGCCAATCACCAGACAGGACACGACCACTATAAAGCCAGAGGGCACCAGTTTTCCCACGCTCTCGGGACCCAGCCTCTGAGACAGTCAGAGTTAGTGAGCTGGCCAGTGCAAAAACCATGTGGTAGCTGGTAAGTCTGGTCTGTGATTCCGCAGAGCATGCGAGCTATGGTGCTCCGCCAACTCCATGAGGGTCACCTGGGGGTCTAGAAATGTTGACTCAGAGCTCGAGAGGAAGTCTATTGGCCGGGCATCAGCCAGGATGTTGCCAACACGGTCCTCAACTGCCCCACATGTCAGAAATTTCAGCCAGTTCAACCCAAAGAAACTCTGCAGCAACATGAGATAGTGACCTCCCCATGGTCCAAAGTCGGTGTCGACCTTTTCCACGCCAAGGGGCATGACTATGTCCTCCTGGTCGACTACTTCTCCAATTACCCTGAAGTGGTGAAATTGTCCGACCTCATGTCGAAGGCGGTGATTAATGCATGCAAAGAAACGTTTGCCAGGCATGGGATACCGCTCACGGTGATGAGTGACAACGGTCCCTGTTTTTACAGCCAGGAATGGTCTGATTTTGCCCGCCTATACAACTTTCGTCACGTACCCTCCAGCCCCACTACCCACAGTCAAACGGGAAGGCCGAAAGAGGGGTCCATATCGTCAAGAGATTACTATGCAAGGCTGCAGACTCAGGCTCCGACTTCAACCTGGCGCTGCTGGCATACAGAGCATCCCTGCTGTCCACTGTGTTGTCTCCTGCGCAGATGCTCATGAATTGCACTCTGCAAACTACGGTTCCAGTCATCCATGTTCCAGACCTTGACCACCTCACGGTCATACAAAAGATGCAGCAGTCTCGGGCCCAACAGAAATCAGCATAGGACGCTCATGCCACGGATCTCCCCGAGCTGGTCCCAACTGATCGTGTTCGTGTGCAGTTGCCTCATGGCGGCTGGTCCGCCACAGCTGTGGTGGTCAAGCAAGTGGCCCCGAGATCGTTCCTCATCCGCATGGCTGATGGCTCCTTCCTACGACGCAACAGACGCGCGCTGCGGAGAGTTCCACGCCCACCACCTAACCATGATGTCCTGCCTCACACAATGCTTCCTCCGGATGTGCCCTACCACGAGGTCACCGATCTACCAGCAATTCTGCCGACCTCTGTGACCACCGCATTGGCAGCGGTCCCGCCTATCCAAGTGCAGGCGGCCCCTGATCCACCCTTGAGGCGATCAACCAGAATTCGGCGCCCGCCGCAGAGACTAAACTTATAGACTAAACTTTTGCACAACTGTGTTACCTTATCGTTTTGACCTCTGTAAATATCGTTGTTACCGTTATCTGCACCAGCGACACCTTCCTGTGTACATAAGGTCATTTTAGCACATTCTGTATATAGTCACGCACATATACATATCCACACACACATGCACCTTAATATTTATTATCTCAACACACACAATGCAGAACAAAAAAGAAAAGGGCAGATATCACAATATACATCTATGTATACAATGGAGTGCAGACAGGCAGTGATTGACATACAGGATGACCAGTAAGCACACAGAACAGAGCAGCCAATCACCAGACAGGACACGACCACTATAAAGCCAGAGGGCACCAGTTTTTCCCACGCTCTCGGGACCCAGCCTCTGAGACAGTCAGAGTTAGTGAGCTGGCCAGTGCAAAAACCATGTGGTAGCTGGTAAGTCTGGTCTGTGATTCCGCAGAGCATGCGAGCTATGGTGCTCCGCCAACTCCATGAGGGTCACCTGGGGGTCTAGAAATGTTGACTCAGAGCTCGAGAGGCAGTCTATTGGCCGGGCATCAGCCAGGATGTTGCCAACACGGTCCTCAACTGCCCCACATGTCAGAAATTTCAGCCAGCTCAACCCAAAGAAACTCTGCAGCAACATGAGATAGTGACCTCCCCATGGTCCAAAGTCGGTGTCGACCTTTTCCACGCCAAGGGGCATGACTATGTCCTCCTGGTCGACTACTTCTCCAATTACCTTGAAGTGGTGAAATTGTCCGACCTCATGTCGAAGGCGGTGATTAAAGCATGCAAAGAAACGTTTGCCAGGCATGGGATACCGCTCACGGTGATGAGTGACAACGGTCCCTGTTTTTACAGCCAGGAATGGTCTGATTTTGCCCACCTATACAACTTTCGTCACGTAACCTCCAGCCCCACTACCCACAGTCAAACGGGAAGGCCGAAAGAGGGGTCCATATCGTCAAGAGATTACTATGCAAGGCTGCAGACTCAGGCTCCGACTTCAACCTGGCGCTGCTGGCATACAGAGCATCCCTGCTGTCCACTGTGTTGTCTCCTGCGCAGATGCTCATGAATTGCACTCTGCAAACTACGGTTCCAGTCATCCATGTTCCAGACCTTGACCACCTCACGGTCATACAAAAGATGCAGCAGTCTCGGGCCCAACAGAAATCAGCATAGGACGCTCATGCCACGGATCTCCCCGAGCTGGTCCCAACTGATCGTGTTCGTGTGCAGTTGCCTGATGGTGGCTGGTCCGCCACAGCTGTGGTGGTCAAGCAAGTGGCTCCGAGATCGTTCCTCATCCGCATGGCTGATGGCTCCTTCCTACGGTGCAACAGACGCGCGCTGCGCAGAGTTCCACGCCCACCACCTAACCATGATGTCCCGCCTCACACAATGCTTCCTCCGGATGTGCCCTACCACGAGGTCACCGATCTACCAGCAATCCTGCCGACCTCTGCGACCACCGCATTGCCAGCGGTCCCGCCTATCCAAGTGCAGGCGGCCCCTGATCCACCCTTGAGGCGATCAACCAGAATTTGTCGCCCACCGCAGAGACTAAACTTATAGACAAACTTTTGCACAACTGTGTTACCTTATCGTTTTGACCTCTGTAAATATCATTGTTACCGTTTCATCTGCCCTATATCTGCACTAGCCACACCTTCCTGTGTACATAAGGTCATTTTAGCACATTCTGTATATAGTCACGCACATATACACATCCACACGCACATGCACCTTAATATTTATTATCTCAACACACACAATGCAGAACAAAAAGAAAAAGGGCAGATATCACAATATACATCTATGTATACAATGGAGTGCAGACAGGCAGTGATTGACACACAGGATGACCAGTAAGCACACAGAACAGAGCAGCCAATCACCAGACAGGACACAACCACTATAAAGCCAGAGGGCGCCTGTTTTCCCGTTCTCTCGGGACCCAGCGTCTGAGACAGTCAGAGTTAGTGAGCTGGCCAGTGCAAAAACCATGTGGTAGCTAGTAAGTCTGGTTAGGTTAGTACCAGGCCTCCAGTCAAGTCAGCGTAGTGTTGATGCGCGATCAATTACACTCAAGACGAAGTGATTTCGTAATTGAAGGCTTTAATCTACTAGAACTTGTTCCCCAGCAGCTTCGGTACAGAAAGTGAAGGCTGCTGGGACGGCACCATCTCTTATACTCCGCCTGTCAGGGCGGAGCTACATAATACAGCCAATGGTAGACTCCTGGGTCTAACCAATGGTCATCAGCCTCTTAGGTACCGCAATACCTAGTACTACCACAAGTGCCAACCCACAGTTGAACATGTATAATAGTTTAGATGTTAAATAAAATCGTGTTGCATTTTATCAAGTGTTGGAGGTCTGTCTCTCGCTACACTGCATCAAGTGCAGTCCACATCGACCCAGCCTACCTAACACATCACCCCCCACTGCTCCTCACAGCCCTGGCAGAAGCCCCCCCAGCCAGCAGCATGACTGCTGCCGAGGTATGGTGGTGCAGGACACTGCCCGTCCATCCTCTCTCTCCACGGCCACCACGCCAGGCTCAACGATTGTTGCGACCACATGTGACCCGCGCCGTTGGGAACTCAGCCCATCAGAGGCGGAGCATCGTGGGTGGGCCCAACAATGAGATACAATTACGGTCGCATCTGCGCGCGCCATGCTGCGAGGTAACACCGATTTGGAGGGGGCAGAGCATCACGATTCGGCGCCAAACCAGCACCTGCCGCAATTTGGGCATTGAGAGCTATTCTCCAGCTGATCGCCATTCCCAATTTTGATGTCGTGCAAAGGATAATCCCGCCCCAGGACCTTGAACAGATAGTTATTGTTTCAGATAATGAATTTACTATTGAACTTTGGAGTCATATCTGCAGAAATTCAAACGTTTGTTTCAACAAATGTTTCATATGATGCATAGACCATTGTTTTCTAGTGCATGCAGTGATAAGAATGTATCAATTAAGTAGTTACAGGAAGGTTGATGGCTAGCCGTGGCGTGAGAATCCCTTTCTCGTAAGGCAGCGCATATCGACACTTTATTATTCCTGACTGTATCAGTCAGTCTTAAGTAATGGCCAATGTTTATTTAATAAATTGCCCTCTAAGTGACAGACATTTATTTGAACCTGAGGAGGTCTCAGCTGATAATTAGAAACCAATAAGAGTAAATGAGGGACTCGACCATAGATAAGGGCCGGGATGCTATGTCCCCCACGCCCACCACAAAACGGGAACGAATCACTCCGGACTTTTTTCGAAAAATCATCTTTGCAATCCTTTCCTCTACATCTCTGGAACTTTTCAGAGGCCTATAGAAAACTCCCAACAGGTTGACCTCTCCTTTCCTGTTTCTAACCTCAGCCCATACTACCTCAGTAGACGAGTCCTCATCAAATATTCTTTCTGCCACCGTAATACTGTCCGTGACAACAATGCCAACCTCCTCCTCCTTTAACACCTTCCCTGAGCTTACTGAAACATCTAAACCCCGGAACCTGCAGCCACCATTCCTGTCCCTGCTCTACTCTTGTCTCCGAAATGGCCACAACATCAAAGTCCCAGGTACCAACCCATGCTGCAAGTTCACCCACCTTATTCCGGATGCTCCTGGAGTTGAAGTAGACACTCTTCAAGCCACCTTCCTGCCTGCCGGTACACTCCTGTGACCTTGAAACCTTACTCATGACCTCACTACTCTCAACCTCCTGTACACTGAAGCTACAATTCAGGTTCCCATCCTCCTGCTGAATTAGTTTAAACCCTCCCAAAGAGCATGAGCAAATTTCCCCCCCCCCCAGGATATTGGTACACCTCTGGTTCAGGTGTAGACCATCCCGTTTGTAGAGGTCCCACCTACCCCAGAATGAGCCCCAATTATCCAGGTATCTGAATCCCTCCCTCCTGCACCATCCCTTAGCCATGTGTTCAACTGTTCCCTTTCCCTATTCCTCGTCTCGCTATCGTGGCACAGGTAACAACCCAGAGATAATAACTCTGTTTGTCCTAGATCTAAGTTTCCACCCTGGCTCCCTGAATTCCTGCCTTACATCCCTATCCCTTTTCCTACCTATGTCATTGGTCATTTTCCTACCTATGTTATTGTCATTCCCTATGTGGACCACGACTTGGGGCTGCTCCCCCTCCCCTTAAGGATCCCGAAAACACGATCCGAGACATCACGGACCCTGGCACCTGGGAGGCAACACACTAACCGCGAGTCTCTCTCGTTCCCACAGAATCTCCTATCTGTCCCCCTAACGATGCAGTCCCCAATGACTAATGCTCTACTCCTCTCCCCCTTCCCTTCTAAGCAACAGGGACGGACTTTGTGGCAGAGACCTGTACCGCATGGCTTACCCCTGGTAATTCGTCCCCTCCACCAGCATCCAAAGCAGCATACTTGTTACTAAGGGGAACGGCCACAGGGGATCCCTGTACTGACTGCTTCCTCTCAGCCCCTCTCACCGTCACCCACCTATCTTCATTCTTCGGAGTAACTACATCCCTGAAGCTTCTATCTATGACCACCTCTGCCTCCCGAATGATCCGAAGTTCATCCAGCTCCAGCTCCAGTTCCCTAACGCTGTTTTTGAGGAGCTGGAGCTGGGTGCACTTCCCACAGGTGAAATCAGCAGGGACACTGACAGTGTCACTCACCTCAAACATTCTGCAGGAGGAACATTGCACTGCCTTCCCTGCCATCCCCTCTGGATAACTTGTGGATAAAACAAGAAAAAGAAAGAAAGAAATAGCTTACCTGATATTCACTCAACCCCTTGGGATAGAAGAGGTGGCTCCTCTCCCGCTTTTAAAACTCCCACTCCTCCCCTGATGCACTCTTACACTGTGTGTACTTTCCCTTCCTGTCACACTCTGGTAATCATTACCCAAATTGCTGCCCTGCTCAGTTAGTTTATTATTTCCCTTTACTTTATTATAATTCCTTTCACATGATCTCCCACTATTTAGATTAAAGCTCTTGTGACTGCCAGCAGGATCTCTTATTCTATCTTCTAATAAGAGTCGATTGTCAGATTGATTGGAGTTGTCCAAAAAAGAACTTTATTGCCAATGATTCACTTTAACACACTTACATAAGAACTCATTCAAAACTTAGAAACAAACTATCAGATACATGGCAGAGTTAATTGATGAAAAAATATAAAGAATTCACGAATAAATAAATGAATGAAATCATTCAAGAACTCGGGAAAATATGAACTCAGGGGTGAACCTTAACCGCAAAGTCGTACTCTTAAGGGAATCTTTGGCTGGGATTCTCCGACACCCCACGCCACAATCGCGCCCTGCGCGGGGGCGGAGAATGTGGCGTCGGACCCGCGACGCCTTCGCGCGATTCTCTGGTGACCATTTTTATAAATAACCTGCAGGAGGGCGTAGAAGGATGGGTGAGTAAATTTGCGGATGACACTAAAGTCGGTGGAGTTGTGGACAGTGTGGGAGGATGTTGCAGGCTACAGAGGGACATAGATAAGCTGCAGAGCTGGGCTGAGAAGTGGCAAATGGAGTTTAATGCAGAAAAGTATGAGGTGATTCATTTTGGAAAGAGTAACAGGAATACAGAGTACTGGGCTAATAGTAAGATTCTTGGTAGTGTGGATGAGCAGAGAGATCTCGGTGTCCATGTACATAGATCCCTGAAAGTTGCCACCCAGGTTGATCGGGTTGTTAAGAAGGCGTACGGTGTGTTAGCTTTTATTGGTAGAAGGATTGAGTTTCGGAGCCATGAGGTCATGTTGCAGCTGTACAAAACTCTGGTACGGCCGCATTTGGAGTATGTCGTGCAGTTCTGGTCGCCGCATTATAGGAAGGATGTGGAAGCATTGGAAAGGGTGCAGAGGAGATTTACCAGGATGTTGCCTGGTATGAAGGGAAAATCTTATGAGGAAAGGCTGATGGACTTGAGGTTGTTTACGTTGGAGAGAAGAAGGTTAAGAGGAGACTTAATAGAGGCATACAAAATGACCAGGGGGTTAGATAGGGTGGACAGTGAGAGCCTTCGCCCGCGGATGGAAATGGCTGGCATGAGGGGACATAGTTTTAAACTGAGGGGTAATAGATATAGGACAGAGGTCAGAAGTAGGTTCTTTACGCAAAGAGTGGTGAGGCCGTGGAATGCCCTACCTGCAACAGTAATGAACTCGCCAACATTGAGGGCATTTAAAAGTTTATTGGATAAGCATATGGATGATAATGGCATAGTGTAGGTTAGATGGCTTTTGTTTCGGTGCAACATCGTGGGCCGAAGGGCCTGTACTGCTCTGTATCGTTCTATGTTCTATGTTCTATGATAAGCCAATACCGCCCATGGAGAGATGTGTACTGAGTGCAGCTGAATGTGTGTGTGCAATATCTACAGCATGTACATGGGGCTAAACTATATACAAGGGGCGATGTCGGGTGCGACATAACAATGAGGTTGTACCATAAACAAAGAACGGGGAAATGTTGAACGACAAAACAAACTCCTGTAATGACAAGGAAGAAGAGAAACATATTAACACAGTGGTATTATTAGTTCAATGTACAAATAGGCTCATAAATCCAGTCTAGTAGGTGGGCGACGAATTCGGGTTGACCGCCTCAAGGGTGGGTCTGGATCCACCGGCTGAGGAATGGGCCTGTCCACGGGCGACGATGGAAGGGGCATGGTGGCAGGAAGCTCCACGAAGTCGATATCAGGAACAACAGGAGGGCGCGGTGCCAGTGTAAGTTCCCGTAGCGAACGTGGAAGTAGGCGAAGAGCTCGGCGATTGCGCCTACGAATGGATCCATCAGGCATGCGAACCAGGAACGAGCGGGGAGCCACGTGTCGGAGAACTTCGGCAGGTGCTGGCCTCCCACTCACGACCTCCAAAACCTACCCACCAATCCCTGGCCCTCCACAGACTGTCTGAATCCCAACACCCACACCCACCTTCCCCAACATACTAACCTGGACCTCAGATGTCCCCTTATGCCAATCTTTGACCCCCCTCATCCTCCGATTTCTCGGGTCTCCTGAACACCTACCCCCTCCACCCTCCCTTCCCCGATCATTTTCTATCCACTTACCTTGGCCACGTACCTTCTCCCTGGGCCCTGTAAACTGAGCTGCTTTACAGAGACAAGTACAGTGAAGACGGGGCACACCCCTTCTTGAATCCACCAGAGCTGCAATGTGCTGGGGCATGTGAGGACTCTTTCCATGCAGGCCTGAAGCAGCTCTGGCCATTTTCAATGCGGCTTTCAAGACCAGTATTAAAATCTCCTTATCCCTGTAGACCATCTATTGCCGATGCTAGCCGGAAGCTATGGCCCACTGCTACATAAGTGTATGGAACTAATAAAACGATGTGTCTCTGAACTTGTAATCTGCTGGTAGGCCTAGATCTTGTAATGATAACCTTGCCATGAAAGGAGCGGTTTGTTCAGTGAAGCATCTTCTGGAGTAATGTGCGTGGGGTCGCACAAAACACTATGCTTCACTCCCCACTAAAGTGACAAATCCAGTCATGCTACAGAACATATACTGAAAGTAAGTCAGGAAAGGGGATGGTGCTCAGGGGTTTATCACAGAATGCGCACTTGGGAAACTCACAAAATAATATGATAAATGATGGCTTGGAATCAGGGCAACAAAATTGAGGAACTTGTGTTTATGTTGCTCTTGGTGTATTTAGATTGTTCCTGTTGGTAGAAAGCTCTTTCCTCCCACGCATGATGTTTCATTCGGTGTATATTTTGAGAATATTAAAACTTTATTGTGTGAAATTACTTTTCGTTTTAGTTAGAAGAACAATTTTGTTTGAAGAAAGAAGTAACAAGACCTCCTTTCTTAAGGTGTGTGTGTTTATACGGTTATAAGGTTCAAGTTGAGAGTTCTGGCCAGAGAGAATACAAATATGTGTTCCTAAACTTTAAATCTGATACAAATTCACAGAATGTGAGAAGAGGGTTATTTTCATGCTCGGTGTAAATTGAAATTTTGAAACAACTGATCCTAAGTTGGATTGATCTTCGGGTGGAAACTTCTTACAAAGTTTAAAGGTTTAAGGATTGATTCCTGACAAGCTTTTCAATAGAAGAAAAGGAATTGTTATTACATTTTTGGCAACAGTTGAGATCAATTTAAAATGCTGCAGGTTTCTGTACTGAGAAAGAGGTTGGGTGGGATTTAGCAGCTGTGTTAGCCATGGATGCATAGCGTGATTTCGGAACGCAATCTTCCCAGGCCATTGCCGATGCTGTGATCAGGTTCAGGAAGATAATATACTGAGTCGCATCCTGAGCCCTCATTGAATCTTCCCACCCACCGAGTGTGACATCATGCTGGCACAATTTACTTCTGCTTTTTAAAAATGGTAACCATGCACTGTGACCTCCGAGAGGGAGGAAGGAGATGGACACCACTGTTTCTAGCTAGCACAAGGAGTCCAAGGGGACAGAGCTCGCTGGGAAGCTCTGGAAATGGGGCGGGGATTCGAGGAGTTCACTCGACGGTGAACGGGGAGATTTTGGGGGAAGGTGCGCTGTGGGGATTCTAAGATGGAGGCCGTGGCTGGTGTGGGTGTGTAGCACCATCGATCACACACGAGGCGAGACGTAAAGAACTTCAATCGAGGCTTTATTGAGCAGACTTGTTCAGACACGTTCCCCAGCAGCTCACTCACAGAATGCAGCTGCGGGGATTAAACCCAGGTTCTTATATCCCTCCTATCTGGGTGGAGCCCAGTAGGTGGAGGATCCAATCGGGATCCAGCATCTGTCCTCCAATAGCTGCTCGGCATTCCTGGTGTACCGTATTACCCCTAATACATACCACCACATTCTCCCCTTGTTAAAAAAGAACCCTGCTGGGTGGGGTGGTATGGTGGTAGGGGTTTACAGGGTCGGTACCTTAACCATTGAACTATTTACAACAATGCCGCTTTGCTGGGCCACTGAATTATATACATCTTAAGTCGATTTGATGAGTCGAGATGGTGCTCTGGTCGCCCTTTCCGATCGTCTCAGCCCGGGTGGTGGTGGTGGTGCTGGCTCGGGTCCGGTCGACTCTGGGAGCATCGCGCTGTCCCCTTCTGTTTCCTTACTCCTGGGCGGGCCTGGGAGGAGGACCGATCCCCCCGGGAAGGGGGTGGCTGTGGGGTGCACTGGCGGGAGTGAGGGGGAGGTGATTTGTGTTGGGGGGGGTGGGGAGCTCCGGCGGGCGCCAGGTCCCACAGAGAGACCGTGTCCTGTCGGCCGTCTGGGTACGCCACGTAGGCGTACTGCGGGTTTGCGTGGAGTAGATGTACCTTTTCCACCAGCGGGTCTGATTTGTGCGCCCGCACATGTTTCCGAAGCAGGATGGGTCCCGGGGCCGCCAGCCAGGTCGGAAGTGACGTTCCAGAGGCGGACTTCCTAGGAAGACAAGGAGGCGCTCGTGAGGCGTTTGGTTCGTGGTGGTGCACAGCAGGGACCGGATAGAGTGAAGGGCATCCGGGAGGACTTCCTGCCAGCGGGAAGTTGGGAGACTCCTAGACCGTAGGGCCAGTAGGACGGTCTTCCAGACCGTTCCGTTCTCCCTCTCTACCTGCCCATTCCCCCGGGGGTTGTAGCTGGTCGTCCTGCTCGAGGCGATGCCCTTGCTGAGCAGGAATTGACGCAGCCTGTCACTCATGAAGGAGGACCCCCTGTCGCTATGGATGTAGGCGGGGAAACCGAACAGGGTAAAGATGGTGCAGAGGGCTTTAATGATCGTGGCCGCGGTCATGTCGGGGCAGGGGATGGCGAAGGGGAAGCGGGAGTATTCGTCAACGACGTTAAGAAAGTACGTGTTGCGATCGGTGGAGGGGAGGGGGCCTTTGAAATCCAAACTGAGGCGTTCAAAGGGACGGGAAGCCTTTATCAGGTGCGCTCTATCTGGCCTGAAAAAATGCGGTTTGCATTCTGCATAGATTTGGCAGTTCCTGGTGACTGTTCGGACGTCCTCGACGGAGTAAGGGAGGTTGTGAGCCTTTATGAAGTGGTAGAAACGAGTGACCCCCGGGTGGCAGAGGTCCTCGTGGAGGGCTTGGAGACGGTCCACTTGTGCGTTGGCACAAGTGCCGTGAGATAGGGCATCGGACGGCTCATTCAGCTTTCCGGGACGGTACAAGATCTCGTAGTTGTAGGTGGAGAGTTCGATCCTCCACCGCAGGATCTTGTCGTTTTTTATCTTGCCCCGCTGTGCACTATCGAACATAAAGGCTACCGACCGTTGGCCAGTGAGGAGAGTGAATCTCCTGCCGGCCAGGTAATGCCTCCAATGTCGCACAGCTTCCGCTATGGCTTGGGCCTCCTTTTCTACTGAGGAGTGGCGAATTTCTGAAGCGTGTAGGGTCCGGGAGAAAAAGGCCACGGGTCGGCCTGCTTGGTTGAGCGTGGCCGCCAGAGCGACGTCGGACGCGTCGCTCTCGACTTGGAAGGGGAGGGACTCGTCGATGGCGCGCATCGTGGCCTTTGCGATATCCGTTTTGATGCGGATGAAGGCCTGGCGGGCCTCTGACGACAGGGGAAAAGTAGTGGACTGAATTAGTGGGCGGGCCTTGTCTGCGTACTGGGGGACCCACTGGACGTAATAAGAAAAGAAGCCCAGGCAGCGTTTCAGGGCGTTGGAGCAGTGGGGGAGAGGGAACTCCATGAGGGGGCGCATGCGTTCGGGGTCGGGGCCTATCACTCCATTACGCACTACGTAGCCCAGGATGGCTAGACGGTCGGTGCTAAACACGCATTTTTCCTCGTTGTAGGTGAGGTTGAGGGTGTTAGCAGTCTGGAGGAATTTGCGGAGGTTGGCGTCGTGGTCCTGCTGGTCGTGGCCGCAGATGGTGACGTTGTCGAGGTACGGGAACGTGGCCCGTAAACCGTGCTGGTCGACCATTCGGTCCATCTCTCGTTGGAAGACCGAGACACCGTTCGTGACGCCGAATGGAACCCTTAAGAAGCGGTATAGCCGCCCGTCTGCTTCGAAGGCAGTGTACTTGCGGTCACCCGGGCGAATGGGGAGCTGGTGGTAGGCAGACTTAAGGTCCACGGTGGAGAAGACCTTGTGCTGTGCAATCCGATTGACCATGTCGGATATGCAGGGAAGAGGGTACGCATCTAGCTGTGTGTACCTGTTGATGGTCTGACTGTAGTCTACGACCATCCTTTGCTTCTCCCCTGTCTTCACTACTACCACCTGGGCTCTCCAGGGACTATTGCTGGCCTGGATTATGCCTTCCTTCAGCAGCCGCTGTACTTCGGACCGAATGAAGGTCCGGTCCTGGGTGCTGTACCGTCTGCTCCTAGTGGCGACGGGTTTGCAATCCGGGGTGAGGTTCGCAAACAGGGAGGGCGGTTCGACCTTGAGTGTCGCGAGGCCGCAGATAGTCAGTGGGGGTATAGGGCCGCCAAATTTGAATGTTAAGCTCTGGAGGTTGCATTGGAAGTCCAACCCCAGGAGGGTGGGAGCGCAGAGGTGGGGAAGGACGTACAGCCGGTAATTTTTGAACTCTCTCCCCTGCACCGTTAGGTTTGCGATGCAGAACCCTTTGATTTCAACGGAGTGGGACCCCGCCGCCAGGAAGATTTTTTGGATGCTTGGCCGAATTACAAGGGAACAGCGTCTTACCGTGTCCGGGTGAATAAAACTCTCCGTGCTCCCCGAGTCGATCAAACACGGCATTTCGTGGCCGTTCACCAGCACCTTTGTCGTTGTCGTCTGGAGTGTCCGGGGCCGCGACTGGTCGAGGGTCACCGATGCCAAACGTGGTTGGTGTATCAGACCGTTGTCTGCAGGCAGTGTGGAGCCGGCCACACCGGGGTCCTTGCCTGTCAGCCAAGATGGCGGCGTCCATGGATCGCACGCGGTTGGGAGTGGACAAAATGGCCGCTCCCATGAGTCGCACGCGGCCGGGGGTGGACAAAATGGCCGCTCCCATGAGTCACATGCAGCCGGGGGTGGACAAAATGGCCGCTCCCATGGATCGCACGCGGCCTGTGGGTAGGAAGATGGCGGCGCCCGTCCCCCCATCGTGGTGTCCGGGGTCCAAAATGGCGGCGCCCGTTGGCCGCCCGTGGGTCGCTGGGAGAGTTGAGCCCATGGTCCCATTTGTTCCCCGGAGATAGCGGCGACCCCACGGGACTGGCACACCGCTGCGTAGTGCCCCTTTTTACCGCAGCTTTTGCAGGTGGCCGAGCGGGCCGGGCAGCGCTGGCGGGGGTGTTTTGACTGCCCGCAAAAGTAGCAGCGGGGGCCCCCCGGGTGGTCTGGGATTCTGGCTGCGCACGCTTGCGGAGGGGTTGGGGTTGCCGGGGGGTCGGTCGCGGCGGGGGTCCACGGAGCCCAAGGGGCTGCAGCGCAGTCGGGGGCATAGGCACGGGCGTTTTGGGAGGCCACGTCGAGGGAGGCTGCGAGGGCCCGTACCTCTGTGAGTCCAAGAGAGTCTTTCTCTAAACGTCTCTGCCGAATTTGCGACGATGCCAAACCTGCTACGTAAGCGTCTCTGATCAGGAGGTCCGTATGTTCGTTCGCCGTAACCGCTGGGCAGTTGCAGTTTCGACCCAGGATCGTTAGAGCGTTGAAGAAATCGTCTAGCGATTCCCCGGGGATTTGTCGTCTCGTCGCGAGCTGGTAGCGTGCGTAGACCTGGTTGTAGGCTTAATGTAGATCTCCTTCAGCAAGTTGATCGCCTCTGGGAATTCTTACGCGCCCTCGATGAGTGAGTAGATTTCGGGACTCACCCTGGAATGCAGGACCTGCATCTTCTGGTCTTCTGTTGGTCTGCCGGGGGCCGTTCGGAGGTATCCCTCAAAACACACCAGCCAGTGTTTAAACGCGGATGTTGCGTTTGCTGCGTGGGGGCTGATTCGCAGGCACTCCGGGGTGATCCGGAGCTCCATATTCCTTTTTAAGTCTGCTCAATAAATTGTAGCACCATCGATCACACACGAGGCGAGACGTAAAGAACTTCAGTCGAGGCTTTATTGAGCAGACTTGTTCAGACACGTTCCCCAGCAGCTCACTCACAGAATGCAGCTGCGGGGATTAAACCCAGGTTCTTATATCCCTCCTATCTGGGTGGAGCCCAGTAGGTGGAGGATCCAATCGGGATCCAGCATCTGTCCTCCAATAGCTGCTCGGCATTCCTGGTGTACCGTATTACCCCTAATACATACCACCACAGGGTGGTCCTGATGTCTGCTGCCTGTGTTATTTAAAAGTTCTTTGTGGGTTTTCTAAGATCAAATATTTACTTCAAGAGCTGTATATTGCTTTTGGCATCTTGTTCAAATGCAGATAAATGCATTTTGGTTATCAGACAATATTTTCACTGAGGCCCTGCAATCAATCTTAATTAGTTTAGTTTATAACTTTTGAGATTGGATGTAAGTATTTTGGAAAGGGATGGGAATTGATATAATTGGATGGAATATCAAGAGATTATGGAATTGGATGAGGTGATATGGGATAGACTGGGAGAGATGGAGATAGGATTGGATGAGATGGGAAGAGAAAAGATCCAATTAAGCAGGAGGAGATGGAAAGGAATTAAATGAAATAAAAGTGGATAGGAAGGGACAGAATAATAATAATCTTTTATTGTCACAAGTAGGCTTACATTAACACTGCAATGAGGTTACTGTGAAAAGTCCCGAGACACCACACTCCGGCGCCTGTTCGGGTACACAGAGGGATAATTCAGAATGTCCAAATTACCTAATTGCACATAGTTGGAGACTTGTGGGAGGAAACCGGAGCACCGGGAGGAAGCCCAGGCAGACACAGGGAGAATGTGCAGACTCCGCTCAGACAGTGACCCAAGCCAGGAATCAAAACTATCACGCTGGCGCTGTGAAGCAACAGTGCTAACCACCGTGTGACCTTGCCACCCCTATAGCTTCCACATTCTCCTTAGTGTCAACTGTTTTAATATCTTCCAGAAAGTGAAATTTTCTCGTGGTTCGCAAAATGCTCTAAATTGGGCAGGGATGGCTGAGATTGGTATGTGTGTGGAGTCAAAGACCCTGTGTGGGAGTTCGTCAGTGATGTAAATCCCAATTATTCACTCATTTTGTCTGATGTCATCATCGGAGAAGCTTATGCCCCTCATAGTGCTGGCAAGTCACATGGTCATAGAAGCCTAATGGGACGTTCTGAGTCTTCGGATGCTTTCTTGACAGGGGCACCTCATTTTCATGCTGCCAATCCCTCTCATGGATTTGCAACAAGTGCTGGGCAGTAGAATGGTGGAATGGGTAGATGGGAAAATTAACTGGGTATAATGAGTGAGGTAAGTGGGTAAGGGGTAGATTGGCAGATGAGTGAGGTGTTGGTGAGTGATGTGGTAGTTTTGTAGGGTGTTAGGTGGGCAGTATGGTCGGTGATTGGGGTAGCCTGGCGGTGGGGGGGGGGGGGGGGGGAGGTGGAGACAGCATGGGGAGGTTGAGAACTAATCAATAAGACATGATTGACCTGTGACAGCAGACACACCAACCGTCAGCATTACACACGGACAGTCAGTGTTTAGAGTCAGTGTGTCAGGAGTTGGTGATAAACCTCAGTGTTGATCTCTGTGCCAATCTCAGACACATCCCGTGGCTAATGAAAGGGGAATGCAGCCACTGCGGACTGTAGGTGAGAATTATTGTGAGAGCAGGAGATCTTGTCCACAATGTTCAGTGACTGGAATCCTTTGTATTAACACCAGGACTCAGGCAGGAGAATGACTGAAGGTTCACGGTGCAGTAACTCTGATATTCAGTCATTCTACCCTGCACCTCCCGGCCCCAAATTTATGCCCATGTTTTTGGTGGGTAGAGGAAACTTCATACAAAATTCCATCGGGGTCCTGGCCGAGTTACTGACAGCTTCAGAGAATTCACACTGCAGTTAGTGTGGCGTAACAGAACGGTGATGGATTTGCAGGGACATTGTTTGCAAATCGAACAGGTCATATTGGTTAATCGCTCAGATGTCCACATCTCAGGAGTATCCAAAGGTTGCACACGGTTAGGAGCTTCTGTAGAATCAGGGCGTTTTTGTATCTTCCCCGTCTGAGTTGGTCCAAATACGGTCTGATGTGTTGGGTACTCTGCTACACAGACGAACCAACACGGTTGCGAATGGTACAACTCAGTTTTATTACTAACATTTATTTACAGTGGTAAACTGGTTCCTGAGGTTCGATCATAACCCTTGAATCTGTGGACCTATTCCTAATACTATCTTGGAGTGGCACTCAGCACATGGTGGATTTCTGAGTGGCTTGCTATGAGCTCTGTGCCCTGCGCTGTCTCCTGCTGGAATGCCCGGGAAGTGTCATGTTCCCTGTTTTGTAGTGTGTATGCTCTTGTCTGTGATTGGCCGAGTTGTGTGTGTGTGTTGATTGGTTCGTTGATCTGTCCATCAGTATGTATGTATGTTTGTACCATGATGTTTACCTGAATATCATAGCACAGTCCCCAATCCATAGCTGATGTACAGGTGGCAGTAAGTTTCTATGAAAGGAAAAGTGAAAGGTTTAATCATTGCTTCCTGGTTTTTACCCACTGCTAACTTCCAACTAGAAAAACTAAACCCTGATCCTATTATCCTGCAGTTCGATCCAAAACAAGCTCATTTGTATTTTACCAAAAAATATTTAAACTACTTGTTTATCAGGAATTGTATTCCCAAGTTAAAACTCTAGTGGGTGGGTGGGGGGGGGGGGGGGGGGGGGGGGGGGGGGGGGGATCCTCTGGTTCCCCAGATACATGTTTCTCCGCGCCCCATTGGCTGGTGGCGGGATTCTTTATTCCTGTTTTTTGTCAATGGGATTTTCCATTGTAATGGGGAAACCCACAGATGAGGATGCAGGTGAGTGAATCCCGACGATGGAGAATGCAGGCCTCTAATTTCTCAGCCAGTGTACGGCCAATGAGATGCTCTGGAAGAACATGGAACACGTCCAATTTATCACTATTGGAAATATTTAACTGCACTATTACCATCTGAAAAAGAGTGAGAGAGGTGGGGCGGGATCCTCCGCCGGAGGGGTACTCCGTTTTACCGGCGCCCGAGGGTTTCTCAACGGCGTGGGGCTGCCCCACAATGGGAAACCCCATTGACCGGCCGGCGTAACGGAGGATCCCACCGGCGGGTCGAGGCAGAAATGTGGCACGGCAGGGCAGAGAATCCAGCCCAGGGGGAGAGAGAGACAAAGAGACTGAAGGAGTTATACCATTGCTGAGGTTCAAGAAATCTGAAACTGGAGCCACTAATGGTGGAGTAATTCAAATTCAGGAAGCACTATCAGAACTGGAGGAGTCCAACTGCCTTGATGGCTTCAGGTGGGGTGGTTACAGAGATAGAGGGGATGGGTCCATGGAAGGTTTTGAAACAAGAATGCAAATGTTTCAAATGAGGGCCTGAATTTTCCGGCCATTTTCTGGCGGCGGGAATTTCCATTGACAGCGAGGAGGAAAACGGGTCCCATTGCCAGCGAATGGCACGTGATTCCCCCTCGGCCGCGAGGTTAGAGAATCCCACCGGAGATTTGTTCAGGTTGGTTGCTTGTGTTGGTGGATGAACAGAGGAGTAATGTGTGATTGAGGCTTGAAGCCATTTAAGTTACAGGCAGCAAAACGTTGGATAAGCACAAGTTTATGTCAAGTGTGAGTGGGAGGTCAGCCCAGGAATGCATTGTCCAGAACAGAGGTTCCCAAACTGAGGTCCGCAGAATGCTGATGTTCTGAGAGGGGCCCCCAGGAGTTCCACAGGAGCCATCGAGTACACGTCACCAAAACACAAAGTGTGCAAAATGAACGCCTAAACCCATTGGTGTTGGCTTTCGTCATTCAGAATGCAAAGGAAAACAAAAAATCTAATTGGTTAATCAGAGCCCGACATCACTTGGAATTGGCTGCTGATAGGCTCACGATCCTGGTTCTGATTGGTGAATGAGATTATTTTCAGTTTCTGTGTTACTGGGCATAAAAATGCCGAATGGTCGTTAGAGCGGCAATTGGAGCAGTGATTAGAGCGGCGATTAGACAGTGATTAGAGTGGCGATTAGAGCAGTGATTACAGCAGCGATTAGAGCGACAATTAGAGCAGTGATTAGAGCGGTGATGTGAGCGGCGATTAGAGCGACGATTAGCGTAGTGATTAGAGCGGTGATTACAGCAGCGATTAGAGCGGCAATTATAGCAATGATTGGAGTGGTATTAGAGTGGTGATTCGAGTGGCGATTTCGAGTGGTGATTATAGTGGTGATTCGAGTGGCGATTCGAGTGGTGATTCGAGTGGTGAATAGAGTGGCGAACAGAGTGGCGATTAAAGTGGTGATTACAACGATGAATAGAGCGGCAATCAGAGCGGAGGCGAGTAGAGAGGCAATTTCAGAGACGATGAGAGTGGTTTTTCAGTGGTGATTAGAGTGGCGATTAGAGTGGTGATTAGAATTGTGATTAGAGCGGTGATTAGGAGCATGAGGAGCAATGGCAAAATTTGAGGAGGGGTAAGTGCTCTTTAATATTTTGTCTACCTGCCGATAGAAGTGAAATGTCTCCTGATGTGGGTACTACTCCCATGGGTTAATGTTAAGGGAGGCAGAGGAGGTTGGCTTGGCCAGGGGTTAATGTTAACGGGTCTTGGGAGGGTTTCATGCTCCAATCACCGCCCCAATCACCGCTCTCATCGCCGCTCTAATCGCCTCTCCAGTCGTTGCTCTGCAGCGCCTCGGCCAAGCCCATCTGGGAGCGGGACACATCCCGCAGAACCTCATCAAGGTCGGCCTGGTACTCACTGACATCCTCTAGCAAGTCAGACATTCTGCCGAGACCCTCAGCCACACCGACTGCACAATGCCTTGGACACCTTCACTCATGGTGCCAACGTCGTGCACAAGGATCTCCACTGCCGCCGCCACCCCAGCAGTGTTGGCCTCTGTGCATTTCATTGCCAGCACTATGTCCTGTGCCCATTGCCTCTGGGGCTCCTCCAATGGGGTATGGATCTGCTGGAGTCACACTGATACCTCCCTCTGAATGTCCCAGACACACCCTATCGTCTCCATCAGCTCCGGGTAACCCACTTCCAGAGGCTCAGCAGCCCAGCCGGGACCCAACTGGGTCCTGGGATCCAGCAGACCTCCGACTGCTGCCTCGCCTGGGGGTTCCTGCCTCCACCTGATGTACATCAGCAGCAGATTGTGCCCCAGGAGCCTGCCCACTAATACATCCCTCCGAGATATGTGTATCTGTGCTGGTGGAGGGTGGGGATGACAGCTCTGTCGTGACTATAATGGTGGCATCCTCGGAGCTCTCTTCCGAGGTGTTCTCCCCGGAGTCAGGAGAGGGGGCCATCTGGGATAGGCCGGTGCCATCGGCTGGAGGGCCTGCAGGAGAATGGACATGTGGTCAGTGGGAGGGATGGGTCAGTTAGTAAAGCAATCACTACTCATGTTTAACAGGTCGCCAGGGTGGAGCCTGCTGGTTCCACACCTATGCGGCGTCCCAAGCCTCCATGTTGGTGACCGCCCTGTCCGTGGCCACACCAGTCACCTCCAGGGCACGCTCCTCGAAGGAGGTGAGGATTCTCAAGTCTGGCAGCCCACTGCTAGACTGGGCCCACTCCCGTCAACTGTGGGAGAGCTTTCCCTGAGGAGAGACAGAGAGAGCATCGTTAGCCACATGTGTGGTTCAGTGGTGGGAGAGGGGGAGTGACAATAAAGATCTTCATTATTATTATTGCAAGCTGGCTGGGGTTGGCCGAACGAGTTCAGATTAAGTGCTGCTCGATCTTGTTAGCAGGGTGGGGGAGAAGGGGGGGGGAGTGCGGTTTGGTGAGTACGTTCCGGGCGAATTGGCTGGCAAGGCATTATTTGCAGTGACAAGCCTGTGAGGCCTCCTTAATTGAACCAATTAGCATTGAATTGTGTTGCCGGTTTCGCTGGGCCGAGCGCTGGGAAACATGTGGCAAATTCCACTTGCTGCAACACTTGGAAATTTTCCCAGAGAATCTTGCCCTCTATGTGTGGTGCTCACTGCTCAGCTATCTAATTAGTGTGGGAGCAGCTGGATGAGGTGGGGGCTTTTTCTTGCCTGTTATCGTTTGTTAATAAGAACAAATAAAATATTCTCTTCCTTCACTATTCAACTGCTGCTGCTGACCATTTTCAATGCTGAGAATACACAATAAGTTGGTGGACAAGACTGACAATTGCTGGTAGATATCTGGAATTGAATTCTCCCACCGTGAACAACATAATAATCATTGTAAAATGATGCAACAGCATTTTGTGTTTCGCAGATTGCACCAAAGTCCATTTATAATGGGTAAACATTGTTTTATTGCAGTTTCATTTCAATTCCAGGGGCCTGGGGGGCAGACTTACAGCTGGATTCTCAGATTTTGAGGCTATGTCCCCACGTCGGTGTGGGAACGGTGGCGTTTTACGACTGAAAATTTGGCACAAAATGGACATCGATCCTTCGTTTGGCAGGCGGGTCGGCTCCAGTTGCCGATACGGCCCAGAGAATTGCCGGATCCGTGCAACATGGTGCCGGCCACTCGTGGGCCCGGCCTGCGAAATAGTGTCCCCCCTTTGGCCGGCGTGCAAGCCCCGGACCACCCTCCAACAGTGCCCCCAGCCCGTCAACATCCCCCCCCTGTTCGCGGATCGGCCCTCCCCCGACTGTGGCGGCCCTAGACTGAGTCAGCAGCTGCCACGCCGAGTTCCCTCCGGATGATACCGCACCCGACCGATGCCGTCGGGAACTTGGCCGGTCAGGGCGGAGCATCGGGGGTAGATTTCGGCATCGGTGACCGGAGAATCCCGTCCACTGTTTTCCCAACACAGCCCCTCATGTAGAAGCTCACTGAAGAGTATTCACATCACATGGTGACACACTGGACACAACACACATGAATGCGTGACCTCTGCAGCCAGTATATTTGAAAATGACAGGCAGACTTGTTTGTTCCTGGGATCATCCCACATTGGTGAATGGACTCCAATTGTATGCATCTTGCTCCCTGAATCTTCTAGTTAAGATGATGAGCAACTTTAAATTTCGAAATAATCGCCTTCAAACCCCTGTTCCTCTTGCTTTGGTGATACCGAGGTGCATTTTCACTGGACAAACTGAGGGTGTGGACCGGAATTATGTGCACCTCCCCCATCCAGACTGACAGGTACTTCTCTTTCAACTTGGAGTTTTTCCTCAGAGGAATTTCTCCCTTATCCAAATTAATGACAAGAGAGAGCCAAGAATGCAAAATAGAAGTAGCAGATGTGGCTGCTGTATGGCACATTACATTCTATATTTGACTAATCCTACTCTGTCCTGGCCAGCATCCCCACTGTGCATCCTCAGTAAACTTAAGCTTCCACCATTCTGCTGCAACTTCCATTCACTTCTCACCATTGTGCTCACTGACATCCATTGGCTCACAATCCAGCAGCACATGGACTTTCAAATTCTCATCATTGTTTTTCAGCCTCTCCTGGGCCTCACACCTCCCTATCTCTGTAATCTTCTCCAGCCCTGATACTCAGTGAGGTCCCTTCACAAAAGGGGTTCCACTCGATGAACATGCAACTGGTTTGTGACCATGAGCCGCACATCATGCATGTCTGCGCCCAATACCCGGGCAGTGTGCACAACGCCTTCACCCTGGCACACCCGATGGTTTCTGACATCTTTGAGGCTTACCCCCAGCTGAGGGGTTATCTCCTGGACGACAAAGGTTATCCACTGGCCGATGACACCTATCCAGAGGCCAGACGTGGAGGCCTGCTACAACAGTGCCCATGCAGCAAGGATGATGACAACCTGCTCTGGGGTGAGCTCTGGAGCTCCAAATCCTGGGGATGGTTGGGGGGAGTGGGGGGGTGGAGAATGGGATGGCTGTGGGTTACTGGAGCGATGAACACTGACTGGGCTGCGGTCCCTGTGCCGAGCCCACCCGCAACGTCTGCCCAAAATCCCACGCACCCCTCGACCCCTGTGCCTCCTCTGCGGCTAGCGCAGACCAACCCAACTCCCACACCCTTCTGACAGGGCACCGAGGCAGGTTGTATCGTTGTGCACGGGTGTTTAATGTGAGCAAACATATACAGCTTTGTGATCTAAACCTATCACGATACTGTGCCCTGCATCCGTGCCAAATTAACTAATGGCTACTTTTCTGGCCAAATGGGCTCTAACACTACGCCGAGGTGGATCCCCAGGCGGAACATCAGAAGTGGAGGGGGTCTGCTGCGATTCCTACCCTGTGACCTGGGCGACCAGGCCTGGATGGGGCTGGCTGCTGCTCGGGTCTCCCAGGTGGAGTGGTGCCACCCTGTTCTGCCTGCTGCCCACCGGATGCACTAGGGACAGGAGGGGGCGGAGGGAGTCCATGGCGATGTGCCATTCCAGCTCCTCCCCTGCGGGAGTCACCAGCACGGGCCCCATCACCTCCTCCTGCTTCGGGGTGCCTGATGGTCCTTGTGCTACTCCATAGAACATAGAACATAGAACAATACAGCGCAGTTCAGGCCCTTCGGCCCACGATGTTGCACCGAAACAAAAGCCATCTAACCTACACTATGCCATTATCATCCATATGTTTATCCAATAAACTTTTAAATGCCCTCAATGTTGGCGAGTTCACTACTGTAGCAGGTAGGGCATTCCACGGCCTCACTACTCTTTGCGTAAAGAACCTACCTCTGACCTCTGTCCTATATCTATTACCCCTCAGTTTAAAGTTATGTCCCCTCGTGCCAGCCATATCCATCCGCGGGAGAAGGCTCTCACTGTCCACCTAATCCAACACCCTGATCATTTTGTATGCCTCAATTAAGTCTCCTCTTAACCTTCTTCCCTCCAACGAAAACAACCTCAAGTCCATCAGCCTTTCCTCATAAGATTTTCCCTCCATACCAGGCAACATCCTGGTAAATCTCCTCTGCACCCGCTCCAAAGCCTCCACGTCCTTCCTATAATGCGGTGACCAGAACTGTACGCAATACTCCAAATACGGCCGTACCAGAGTTCTGTACAGCTGCAACATGACCTCCTGACTCCGGAACTCAATCCCTCTACCAATAAAGGCCAACACTCCATAGGCCTTCTTCACCACCCTATCAACCTGGGTGGCAACTTTCAGGGATCTATGTACATGGAAACAAGGGTGTGAGCGGAGCTAATCCCCAACGGTCCCCCGCCACTTGGCACAGCCACTCCGGAGGCCCATGCCCAGCTCAACCAGGGTCTCGCAGCCGTGAGCACAGCGAGTAGACGCCCTCCCTCTGGGACTGTGCCACATCACGCTACAACTGTGCCACCACCCTCTGGGTCTGTGCCATATCGGCCAACGCCCGGACAATGCCGCTGATGCCCTCCACCTTGAGTGGGCCATGCTCAATGCTGCCGCAAGTCCAGGTGGCCTTGCAACATGGCAGTCCTGTCCTCGGTCTCGGCCACTGTCTGCACAGAGTGCCCCAGGCCTTTGACATCCTGACCCATGGCCAAGACCTTTGCCCGAAAGGCCTCCACTGCAGATGCGACCTGTGCAGTGTTGACCTGGGTGGCAGGTATGGTCAGCACCGCCTCCTGCTCCTGCAGATGGTTCGACTCCTCCAACTGCACCTGCAGGCACTGGATGGCTGCTGACACCCCTCATGCAGTCTCTGGCTCTGTGACTGTATCTCCACGATCGATGGGAACACCTTTTCCAAAAGCCCCAAATCCGCTCATGTGGCAGCTGGTCCCTGGAGCCGGGCCACCTCCGACCATCCGCCCCCTTGCGGGGTTCCTATCTCCACCAGCTGAACCATTGCATGTGTGTGGTGCAGAACAGATAGTGCCCCAGAAGCCTCTTCACTAAATTGCCAAACCCATGTGAGTGTCTCTTGAACAGTGGAGACAGCTGTGATGGGAAGTCAGTGTTTCCCAAAATGGTTTCGAGCTGCAGTCCGAGGGCTCCCATCCATGTCCGTGTCCTCCTCCTCCTCGCTGCTCTCCTCGTGGGGTTGGAGTTGTTGTGGGCTTTGGGGTCGGGGGGCACCATAAGGGCTACACTTCATCGGTAGGTTATCGTGCAAAAACAAGAGAAAACGCATGATTGGACCATGGGTTGGGGTGGCGGGTGGTGGTGGAGTGGGCAACATGTGGGGGGGGCCGTGAAGGACATGGTGGTGGAGGGGGTTATGGGGACGGGGTGTGTTTGTGGGGGGAGAAGTGGTGAAGAGTGGGGGGGGATGCCGCACGTGCCATGCGGAACCGCAAATCTGCGGAGTCTCACTTGTTTGCCGATGCCGACCTCCGGCTTGGTGACCGACCTCTCCCTGGGCCCACCGATCAGCTCCAGTGCCCGCTGCTCTGCTGTGGCGAGGGGCCACAGGTCTGGCCTCCCCCTCCAGTTTCATCCCTCTCTCGGCGGTTGTGCGCCGCCTTCTCATGAAGGCTGGGAGACAGAAAACGCAGAGTGCTAGACACTCAGATGCAGCACAAGGGATGGGTAGCTGGTGGCCTTCGAGGCCAGGGCATCCGGCCATGTTGGCCGGTATTAGTGTTGCAGGTTGTGCAGGCGGCAAGGATGGGGGTGGGGGCAGGATTGGTTCACCCCCCGCCCTCCCCACCACCACCCCACCCGCTCTCCAGGCAGGGGTGGAGGGGTTGGGTTACAAGTGTGTGGGCCAGGAGTTAGTGCCAGGGGCACAATGATGCCTACTGACCAAGGCTACCCTGAGGAGGTTGTTCAGTTTCTTCCTGCGCTGCTGGCCTGTCCAGGCAGTGTTGCCCAGGGCGCTCACCACCTCTCCCACCTGCGCCCAGCACAGGCGCGTTGGGTCTCCAGCTCATCGTCGGTGAACCGCATGCCACTCCCCTTGCTGCCACCTTGTTGGCTGGGATGAGTATTTGCAGGCAGTGGAGTGCTAAGATGCAACTGTAGCTTGTCAGCCTCTCAAGTGTCAATCTGTCGCATTCCACATGGCACCGGTGCGAGCCCATTAACGATCTGTGGATTGATCTAGGAGCGGTGCAAAGTTTGCAGTCGTAGAACACTACCGATTCAGTCCCGGCATCAATATTTCAGAATTCCGCTGATTGTCTTTGGTTCTTGCCACAAACTACATTTCCTGACCACCATCCCTGTGTCACTGTCAATGATGTGAAGCTGAGCCAGACAGACCACCACTTTGATATTGTGCTTACCCCCGAGCTTCTGATCACATAGCTGTGCTGCCACTAAAACTGCCTCCTTCAATCTCGGTAAAATCTTCCCAACTCCAACCCTGTCTTGACACATCTGCTGCACTAAACTGGCCCTTTGGAACACTGGGGTTCCCCAAACGTTTGGAGCCATGGAATCCCAAGTGACCTCCAAAGAATATCGGGGAATCATATTATTGACGTCCCTTCTGTGTTGTGAAATAGATGCAAACACAGAAATCAAATGTAAATAATGTCTTTTTTAGCTCTACATATGCAAATATTACCAAATGTTCATTTTATTCCACAAAGAACTGTAGGCTGACCTTTCTGCCATCTCTGTGTGTTCCTTCTGGTTAGAAGAGGCACACAGTCACAAATTCATTCACCAGCTACATGCCCCCTTAACATTAACCCCTGGCCCAGCCACCCTCCCATGGCCCCCTTAACATTAACCCCTGACCCAGCCACCCTCCCATGGTCCCCTTAACATTAACCCCTGGCCCAGCCACCCTCCCATGGCCCCCTTAACATTAACCCCTGGCCCAGCCACCCTCCCAAGACCCCTTAACATTAACCCCTGGCCCAGCCACCCGTCCGATTAGTGCTGCGATTAGAGTGGCAATGAGAGTGGCAATTAGCGCGGTGATTAGAGTGGTGATTAGAGCAGTGTTTAGAGCGGCAATTATAGCGATGATTAGAACAGCAATTAGAGCGGCATTTCGAGTGGTATTCGAATAGTTAGAGTGGTGATTAGAGCGGGGATTAGGAACATGAGGAGCAATGGCAACACCTGAGGAGGGGTCAGTGCTCGTTAATATTTTCTCCACTTGCCGGCAGAAGTGAAATAGAACATAGAACATAGAAAATACAGCACAGAACAGGCCCTTCGGCCCACGATGTTGTGCCGAACCTTTGTCCTAGATTAATCATAGATTATCATTGAATTTACAGTGCAGAAGGAGGCCATTCGGCCATTTGAGTCTGCACCGGCTCCTGGAAAGAGCACCCTACCCAAACTCAACACCCCCGCCCAACACCAAGGGCAATTTTGGACATTAAGGGCAATTTATCATTGGCCAATTCACCTAACCTGCACATCTTTGGACTGTGGGAGGAAACCGGCGCACCCGGAGGAAACCCACGCAGACACGGGCAGGACGTGCAGACTCCACACAGACAGTGACCCAAGCCGGAATCGAATCTGGGACCCTGGAGCTGTGAAGCAATTGTGCTATCCACAATGCTACCGTGCTGCGCCTTAAGAACAAATAAATCTACACTATATCATTTTACCGTAATCCATGTACCTATCCAATAGCTGCTTGAAGGTCCCTAATGTTTCCGACTCAACTACCTCCACAGGCAGTGCATTCCATGCCCCCACTACTCTCTGGGTAAAGAACCTACCTCTGATATCCCTCCTATATCTTCCACCTTTCACCTTAAATTTATGTCCCCTTGTAATGGTTTGTTCCACCCGGGGAAAAAGTCTCTGACTGTCTACTCTATCTATTCCCCTGATCATCTTATAAACCTCTATCAAGTCGCCCCTCATCCTTCTCCGTTCTAATGAGAAAAGGCCTAGCACCCTCAACCTTTCCTCGTAAGACCTACTCTCCATTCCAGGCAACATCCTGGTAAATCTTCTTTGCACCTTTTCCAAAGCTTCCACATCTTTCCTAAAATGAGGCGACCAGAACTGTACACAATACTCCAAATGTGGCCTTACCAAAGTTTTGTACAGCTGCATCATCACCTCACGGCTCTTAAATTCAATCCCTCTGTTAATGAACGCGAGCACACCATAGGCCTTCTTCACAGCTCTATCCACTTGAGTGGCAACTTTCAAAGATGTATGAATATAGACCCCAAGATCTCTCTGCTCCTCCACATTGCCAAGAACTCTACCGTTAACCCTGTATTCCGCATTCATATTTGTCCTTCCAAAATGGACAACCTCACACTTTTCAGGGTTAAACTCCATCTGCCACTTCTCAGCCCAGCTCTGCATCCTATCTATGTCTCTTTGCAGCCGACAACAGCCCTCCTCACTATCCACAACTCCACCAAGCTTCGTATCGTCTGCAAATTTACTGACCCACCCTTCAACTCTCTCATCCAAGTCATTAATGAAAATCACAAACAGCAGAGGACCCAGAACTGATCCCTGCGGTACGCCACTGGTAACTGGGATCCAGGCTGAATATTTACCATCCACCACCACTCTCTGACTTCTATCGGTTAGCCAGTTCGTTATCCAACTGGCCAAATTTCCCACTATCCCATGCCTCCTTACTTTCTACATAAGCCTACCATGGGGAACCTTATCAAACCTTATCAAAATCCATGTACACTACATCCTCTGCTTTACCTTCATCCACATGCTTGGTCACCTCCTCAAAGAATTCAATAAGACTTGTAAGGCAAGGCCTACCCCTCACAAATCCGTGCTGACTATCCCTAATCAAGCAGTGTCTTTCCAGATGCTCAGAAATCCTATCCTTCAGTACCCTTTCCATTACTTTGCCTACCACCGAAGTAAGACTAACTGGCCTGTAATTCCCAGGGTTATCCCTAGTCCCTTTTTTGAACAGGGGCACGACATTCGCCACTCTCCAATCCCCTGGTACCACCCCTGTTGACAGTGAGGACAAAAAGATCATTGCCAACGGCTCTGCAATTTCATCTCTTGCTTCCCATAGAATCCTTGGATATATCCCGTCAGGCCCGGGGGACTTGTCTATCCTCAAGTTTTTCAAAATGCCCAACACATCTTCCTTCCTAACAAGTATTTCCTCAAGCTTACCAATCTGTTTCACACTGTCCTCTCCAACAATATGGCCCCTCTCATTTGTAAATACAGAAGAAAAGTACTCGTTCAAGACCTCTCCTATCTCTTCAGACTCAATACACAATCTCCCGCTACTGTCCTTGATCGGACCTACCCTCGCTCTAGTCATTCTCATATTTCTCACATATGTGTAAAAGGCCTTGGGGTTTTCCTTGATCCTACCCGCCAAAGATTGTTCATGCCCTCTCTTAGCTCTCCTAATCCCTTTCTTCAGTTCCCTCCTGGCTATCTTGTATCCCTCCAATGCCCTGTCTGAACCTTGTTTCCTCAGCCTTAAATAAGTCTCCTTTTTCCTCTTAACAAGACATTCAACCTCTCTTGTCAACCATGGTTCCCTCACTCGACCATCTCTTCCCTGCCTGACAGGGGCATACATATCAAGGACACGTAGCACCTGTTCCTTGAACAAGTTCCACATTTCACTTGTGTCCTTCCCTGACAGCCTATGTTCCCAACTTATGCACTTTAATTCTTGTCTGACAACATCGTATTTACCCTTCCCCCAATTGTAAACCTTGCCCTGTTGCACGTACCTATCCCTCTCCATTACTAAAGTGAAAGTCACAGAATTGTGGTCACTATCTCCAAAATGCTCCCCCACTAACAAATCTATCACTTGCCCTGGTTCATTACCCAGTACTAAATCCAATATTGCCCCTCCTCTGGTCGGACAATCTACATACTGCGTTAGAAAAGCTTCCTGGACACACTGCACAAACACCACCCCATCCAAACTATTTGACCTAAAGAGTTTCCACTCAATATTTGGGAAGTTAAAGTCGCCCATGACTACTACCCTATGACTTCTGCACCTTTCCAAAATCTGTTTCCCAATCTGTTCCTCCACATCTCTGCTACTATTGGGGGGCCTATAGAAAACTCCTAAGAAGGTGACTGCTCCTTTCCTATTTCTGACTTCAACCCATACTACCTCAATAGCGTGATACTCCTCGAACTGCCTTTCTGCAGCTGTTATACTATCTCTAATTAATAATGCCACCCCCCCCCCCCTCCCCCACCTCTTTTACCACCCTCCCTAATCTTATTGAAACATCTATAACCAGGGACCTCCAACAACCATTTCTGCCCCTCTTCTATCCAAGTTTCCGTGATGGCCACCACATCGTAGTCCCAAGTACCGATCCATGCCTTAAGTTCACCCACCTTATTCCTGATGCTTCTTGCGTTGAAGTATACACACTTCAACCAATCTCCGTGCCTGCAAGTACTCTCATTTGTCAGTGTTCCCTTCCCTACTGCCTCATTACACGCTTTGGCGTCCTGAATATCGGCTACCTTAGTTGCTGGACTACAAATCCGGTTCCCATTCCCCTGCCAAATTAGTTTAAACCCTCCCGAAGAGTACTAGAAAACCTCCCTCCCAGGATATTGGTGCCCCTCTGGTTCAGATGCAACCCGTCCTGCTTGTACAGGTCCCACCTTCCCCAGAATGCGCTCCAATTGTTCAAATACCTGAAGCCCTCCCTCCTACACCATTCCTGCAGCCACGTGTTCAACTGCACTCTCTCCCTATTCCTAGCCTCGCTATCACGTGGCACCGGCAACAAACCAGAGATGACAACTCTGTCTGTCCTGGCTTTTAACTTCCAGCCTAACTCCCTAAACTTGTTTATTACCTCCACACCCCTTTTCCTACCTATGTCGTTGGTACCAATGTGCACCACGACTTCTGGCTGCTCCCCCTCCCCCTTAAGGACCCTGAAGACACGATCCGAGACATCCCTGGCCCTGGCACCCGGGAGGCAACATACCTTCCGGGAGTCTCGCTCGCGACCACAGAATCTCCTATCTATTCCCCTAACCATTGAACCTCCTACAACTATTGCTTTTCTATTCTCCCCCCTTCCCTTCTGAGCCCCAGAGCCAGACTCAGTGCCAGAGACCTGGCCACTAGGGCCTTCCCCCGGTAGGTCATCCCCCCCAACAGCATCCAAAACGGTATACTTGTTTTGAAGGGGAATGGCCACGAGGGATCCCTGCACTGTCTGCCTGTTTGTTTTTTTCCCCCTGACTGTAACCCAGCTATTCTTGTCCTGTACCTTGGGTGTGGTTACCTCCTTGTAACTCTTCTCAATCACCCCCTCTGCCTCCCAGATGAACCGAAGTTCATCCAGCTTCAGCTCCAGTTCCCTAACACGGTCTTTGAGGAGCTGAAGTTGGGTGCACTTCCCGCAGTTATAGTCAGCGGGGACACCAGTGGTATCCCTCACCACCCACATCCTACAGGAGGAGCATGCAACTGGCCTAGCCTCCATCCCCTCTTACCTTACAGAATATAGCTGCCGTGTGGACTAACTAGATCTCCGCCCTCCTACTCTGCTCCCAGTCAGCTACACTTTCTGTAAACTCCTGGCTCTCTTCGCACTCTTTGCGGAAATGTCGGAAACAAAATGAAAGGAGCACCTTACTCCCTCCTCACCTAACTCCCTCGGTCACCAAACTCTTACTATAGCACTCAAAAAGCACCAAATTCAGCACTCCCTCGGTCACCAAACTCTTACTATAGCACTCAAAAAGCACCAAATTTAGCACTCAGTGCAAACAAAATCTGCACTGTAGGGGATCACTTTTATACTGTGAATCTAGCCTCTTAAAACTGGCCTAATCCAATTAACTAATTAACAAGCTCCAGCTGCAAGTGCCTACAAGTAGAAGCCTGTTTAAAGCTTATTGAAAATTCACCTTCTTCTAAACCAAACAGCAACTTTTAAGTTAATTAACTAAATACAAGAAAGACTAAACTTTAGATAAAAATGAAGCCTTCTTCTCCCTCGGTCACCAAACTCATACTATAGCACTCAAAATGCACCAAATTCAGCACTCAGTGCAAAAAAAAAAAAAAAAAATGTGTGCGTTGCTTCCAGGGGTTAATGTTAAGGGGTGGCTTGGTTTTGTGAGGGCCACAAAAAATCCAGCATGAGCTTGTAGAATCGAAAAGAAATATATACAACAGCAGTACTCCACCACCCGTCTCTACTCTACCTGGTTCCACATTGGCCAGCTCTATTTATGCAGGTGACTCTGTTAATGATTTTTCCGCCCTTCTCATAGGGGGAGCTCCTAAACTCACTAAGGATTGTGGGATTGCAATTAGTCTCTAGCCAATAATAATCTGGCAGGCATTTCTCATCCCCAAAAGTCCGAGAGATTCACCGAAGACCCTGGCGAAGGAGGTCGTTGGACTCGTTTTGTCGCAAGCCAGACCCCATTTGCACGAGACACTGGATCGGGCACCGTGTAAGGAGAAGGTGAACGGCGCTTCTGCGATGAACGGTGTAACGGTTGTACATCCACGGGCAGTTTCTTCCTTCACTGCTGGTCACTCCGGGCAGTGTTGCGTCCTGTGTCTCCATCTCGGAGTCGGAGTCCAAAATCTATGTCATCTCGGCGTCCGTATCTCCACGCAGTTCTGCAACAAACCACTTTGAATGCGGCGCCAGAGGAAGATCATGAGCATGAATCTCCACTGTGTCTGGTCCCTGCGGCTGTAGAAGTGAGCTCCGGGGGCAGGGAATCTGTTGAAGAGGCGGCCTTCTGGACTGAACGTGGTCTAAATGTTTGCACTGAAGACGACTCTGGGCTTGCACCTGGCAAGAGGTCGGGCCCGATCGTCGGCAGATAACACCAGCGACCCACTGAGCACCACCAGCATGATTTTGAATGAACACTGGGTCACCAGGCGCAAACTGCCGAGTCAGAGAAAGGCCATGCCCCTACCGTTCTGGAGTGCGATGTACTTTTGCGCCAATATCCGATAAAACCATGCTAAGGCAGGTGCGAAGTCTTCGGTCCATTAGGAGTTCCGCGGGAGCTACCCTAGTCACCGCATGTGGAGTGGCCCTATACGAAAACAAAAAATGAGCCAGTCTAGTGTCCACAGACCCGGCTTCTTTAGGCCCCATTTGAACGTCTGCACTGCTTACTTCACCAACCCATTGGAAGCTGGGTGGTACGGAGCGGTGCGGATATGGCATATGCCGTTCATCTTCATGAACCTCACAAACTCGTCACTTGTGAATGGAGTACCATTGTCCGTGACGAGAACCTTGGGGAGGCGATGCATTCGGAAAGGCAAACGCATCTTCTCGATCATTGTGCAGGATGTTGTGCCTACCATCGTATGCGCCTCTAGCCATTTAGATTGAGCATCAATTAATAAAAGGAGCATGGATCCTTGAAAAGGGTTGTCAAAATCCACATGCAAGCGTGCCCAAGGCCGCCCTGGCCATTCCCAGTGATGTAGGGGCGCGGCCGGCGGAAGCTTCTGATGCTCCTGGCAAATGGAGCAGTTTTGGGCCACCTTCTCAATGTTGGTGTCGAGGCCTGTCCACCAGACATAACTCCGGGCCAACATTTTCATTTTGGTCAAATCCGGATGCCCATTGTGTAAGTCCTTTAGTATGAGCTCCTGTCATTAGCAGGCACTGCCAGAGGCCTTGTGTGTATCGGCAGCGCCTGTCATTTGAGGATCTGCCAGACTGGGCATGCGGCCAAAGACTCCATTCTGAGCAATTCCTGGGGCAGCTGACACCACCGGTGGCCACCAAGGTGATGGTTGCGCTCATGTTCCACGCCACTGGGTCCTTCCAGACAGGGGCCTGTCTGGAATCTCATAGAGCTCGGTGCACAGATGCAACAGCGCCTGTGACGGATTTAGGTTATTCCGGACCTGATAATACTTTATTAGCAACCTATGCTCTAGGTTAACCCACCAAAAGAGGGAAATCCCTTTCTCTGCTAAGACTCAAAATAGATCTCACGGAGGGAGAATGCTTTTCCGCGACTCAGACAGTTAAACAGGATCTCAGTTACTTTTTATGGGAAAAGTTCAGATACGTCACTCATAACTAAATCTGTTGTTGTGGGTCCTAGTCATTTCAGACTTCCGAAATGAGTGTCTAAGATTTTAAACTTTGAGAGTAAGTCAACACAGTATAATTTTAATCAAAGTATTTTTATTGTAAAATACATACAGAATTGCAGAGTTAAAAGTATAAATTGATTAACAGTCTTTAGTTATCTGTTAATAATATTAAAACCCGTAAATAGTCCTTTGTTATCTGCTAACACATTAACTTCTCTTGAGAGAATGTGATATCTAAAACATGGAAAAATCCTAAAGTATCTCCTATCAATTTCTAATACATTTCTCAGAAGCTTAACAGAAACATACTTACAAAACCATGATGGTCTTTGTTTGATGAGGCAAGCTTGAAGAACAGAGCTTTGACCCACACTCCTGCAGGGCAGTGAGAAGGTACCTCTCTGCCAAAATGCCCCTCGTTTTATACATAAAATCTTCTAATCGGTCAAGGACTGTCTCTGTTGTCTTCTCACTTATTGTTGGTTAATTGCCTGGAGCCAAATGGCTAATTTGATGTATTGTCATCAATATATGTTTTAATGATCTTAGTGTCTGTGTGAATGACAGGTGTCTTAAGAAATATTGGCAAAGAGGGACTCGTTGAGAGATCTGTCTCTTTTCAGTGCTGTCATGTTTCGTACATATATAGATTGTCAAATGGACACTTCTTTGAGGGTGTTATTCTAAATGTCAAGCGTTACATAGTTAAGGAAGGATTTGTGCTTTATTTATCTGAAGAATTTCCTATCCTCATGGTTTGACTAATTATAGGTGCAGGGGAGTGATGTAATGAATTTACGGTGTGACCAAGCAAGGTTTTCCTTATCCTGTATGTGTTTGGAATGTATTAATGATCCTTGAAGTCAGCTAGGAGTTTCTCCAAGCAGGTGGTAACCTCTACATGACCTTTAGCTCAAGTGGTTTTATTCCACTTTGAATTAAAATGCTGATTGTATTAATTTCTGTTGCCTTATTTCAAACCGAATTCTGTGGCGAACGTGATATTCATCACATCCCCCTCTTGATAGACCTCAATTCTTATTAATCACTGAGGTGCTCTTACTCAAGTCTGTCCTTTCATTTGCACAATTATTGACTTCTTCCTTCCCTACCAAAGGAAAACTTTTAGCCTGAAGGAACAGGAGAATGTGCATTTGTTTGGCAGACTATCTTGTAATTCATTCTCAGTTCCATTCTATAATGGAAGATAATCGCTTCCAAGGACATCCCCATATTCATTGAGGATTCCATGGATTCAATCCTTCAAATGTTGTTGGTCTATAAGGGGTAATGTTTCCATTTTCTTTAGGAATGATGGTAACATTTGCTTCCCTGCCATTGCAGAAATGTTACTTCTATCATTCTAATCAATGTATTTTTTGTTCCGTCTCTCGCTGCAATAGCGGCAGTGATGGCATTTTGCAAGAGGCCTAAACCTTGTTGAAGAGCTGTTTTTCAGGTTCCTAATTGTTTTATTTTTTCAGGATTCAGTTCAGTCTCTATTTCTTTTTCTGTTTGGTCAATTTCTTTTTGCATCAAGTTTATCAGATAATTACAATTTTTTTCAAATTTCTCTGGATTATTAAAGTTTACTCTACTTGATTTTAGTCCCTTTTCTTGTTTCTTATGGGGAGGAAGCTCAGGGAAGCTCAGGAGGTTCCTGTACGTCACAGGAGTGTAGCCACAAGCTGCCTGGGATTCTTTATATTTTTGTTGAGGGAGAGAAGTGGAATTAATGTTGTATTTTACTTCATCATAAATATGTTCCCTTTTTGGATTGTCTGTGGGAGGTGTTGATGAGATTGGATTCATTCTCCTGTATTCACATCCACAGTCTAGCTTTCTAGTTGTTTCCATACTATCTTTATTCTCTGATGCAAGAGAGTTGGAAAGTGTTAAGTCTCCAAATCTCAGGTATTCCAATGTCGAATAATTGGGATACCGAGGCTGAATAGATTTGGTCTGTACTCCCCTTTGAGATGCATAGGGTATCTTTTTTGGAAAGGGGGGATAGAATAAAATTGTTTTCTTTCCTGGAAAACCAGTGTCATGAGTCTCAACCTGAGAACATTGTGTTGCTTCCGAGGTGTATTATTTTAGAACATATGCTTTTTAGGTTGTTGGAGAGATTTGTCTTGGAGCTCTGCTCGATATTCGGCCTTTAGCCAAGTTTTCTGGTTGTACTTGGTGATTACGCACTACCAATTCCCATAGGGTGACCAGATTGTCTGAGTTCCACGTGGTACTCAGGGGAATCCAAGGATTTACTTGATCCTTTTCTCGGGAAATGGCAGGAAAATAGAAACCTCTACAAGGGAATTCTATCTCGCACTTATCATTTCTAAATTTCAGCATGCAACTAGGACTATGGCTTTATTTCCCCCTGTCCATTCTCTTGGTGACAAATTAAACATTTGGTCTTCCCAAGAGGATGTACAGTATTATTGAAAATAACAGCAAGAAAGTGAAAAGTGTCTTGATCATCACTTAACATGTTATTTTCATGCTTGTACACTGAGGCTTGAATGGTAAGTCCCTCAAAGTAACCTGTTCTTAGTTAAATTTTTAAGGCTTCGTATCGTTGTAATGCAGTCCTTCCTCCATACGCGAGGACAAATCTTTCCCTATCATTTTCCCAAAATATAATTAAAAGTTTTTGTTCAAAAAACCCATATTCGAGATACTGGTAATAAATTGTCTCAATCACTGGAGAAAGGGTTGAGATTTCTGGGTTTCCTTTAATTAAACGAACAGTAGGGATAATAACTTTTCCTGGTTCCTCATTGTTAATGGGAACAGATCGTCGATTAAGTACTGTTGGTTTCAATAATGTTGGGCTTCTCGATAGCTGCATGATATTTGAATAAAAAGAGTTCTGATTGCTTCAGGAATTTTAATATCATTGATGATCGCTATGGCATCTTTGTACGTAAGAGGTGCGAAATCTGAAGGTACTTCGTTAAGGTCTCACCAATCTTCGAAATGACCATAAGACCATAAGACATAGGAGCGGAAGTAAGGCCATTCGGCCCATCGAGTCCACTCCACCATTCAACCATGGCTGATTTCAACTCCATTTACCCGCTCTCTCTCCATAGCCCTTAATTCCTCGAGAAATCAAGAATTTATCAACTTCTGTCTTAAAGACACTCAACGTCCCCGCCTCCACCGCCCTCTGTGGCAATGAATTCCACAGACCCACCACTCTCTGGCTGAAGAAATTTCTCCTCATCTCTGTTCTAAAGTGACTCCCTTTTATTCTAAGGCTGTGCCCCCGGGTCCTAGTCTCCCCTGCTAATGGAAACAACTTCCCTATGTCCACCCTATCGAAGCCATTCATTAACTTGTAAGTTTCTATTAGATCTCCCCTCAACCTCCTAAACTCCAATGAATATAATCCCAGGATCCTCAGACGTTCAACGTATATTAGGCCGACCATTCCTGGGATCATCCGTGTGAATCTCCGCTGGACCCGCTCTAGTGCCAGTATGTCCTTCCTGAGGTGTGGGGCCCAAAATTGCTCACAGTATTCTAAATGGGGCCTAACTAATGCTTTATAAAGCTTCAGAAGTACATCCCTGCTTTTATATTCCAAGCTTCTTGAGATAAATGACAACTTTGCATTTGCTTTCTTAATAACAGACTCAACCTGCAAGTTTACCTTTAGAGAATCCTGGACTAGGACTCCCAAGTCCCTTTGCACTTCAACGTTATGAATTTTGTCAACGTTTAGAAAATAGTCCATGCCTCTATTCTTTTTGCCAAAGTGCAAGACCTCGCACTTGCCCACGTTGAATTTCATCAGCCATTTCTTGGACCACTCTCCTAAACTGTCTAAATCTTTCTGAAGCCGCCCCACCTCCTCCATACTACCTGCCCCTCCACCTATCTTTGTATCATCGGCAAACTTAGCCAGAATGCCCCCAGTCCCGTCATCTAGATCGTTAATATATAAAGAGAACAGCTGTCGCCCCAACACTGAACCCTGCGGGACACCACTCGTCACCGGTTGCCATTCCGAAAAAGAACCTTTTATCCCAACTTTCTGCCTTCTGCCTGACAGCCAATCGTCAATCCATGTTAGTACCTTGCCTCGGATACCATGGGCCCTTATTTTACTCAGCAGTCTCCCGTGAGGCACCTTATCAAAGGCCTTTTGTAAGTCAAGATAGATAACACCAATTGGCTCTCCTTGGTCTAACCTATTTGTTATCTCTTCAAAGAACTCTAACAGGTTTGTCAGGCACGACCTGCCCTTACTAAATCCATGTTGACTTGTCCTAATCCGACCCTGCACTTCCAACAACCGAGGTTGGGCTAATTGGCCTATAATTTTCCATCATTTTCCTTGTTTCCTTCTTGAACAGGGACGTTACAACAGCGATTTTCCAATCCTCTGGGACTTTCCCTGACTCCAGTGACTTTTGGAAGATCATAACTAACGCCTCCACTATTTCTTCAGCTATGTCCTTTAGAACTCTAGGATGTAGCCCATCTGGGCCCGGAGATTTATCAATTTTTAGACCTCTTAGTTTCTCTAGCACTTTCTCCTTTGTGATGGCTACCATATTCAACTCTGCCCCCTGACTCTCCTAAATTGTTGGGATATTACTCATGTCTTCTACTGTGAAGACTGACGCAAAGTACTTATTTAGTTCCTCAGCTATTTCCTTGTCTCCCATCACTAGATTACCAGCGTCATTTAGGAGCGGCCCAATGTCTACTTTTGCCTCCCGTTTGTTTTTAATGTATTTAAAGAAACTTTTCCTATCATTCCTAATGTTACTGGCTAGCCTACCTTCATATTTCATCCTCTCTTTCCTTATTTCTCTCTTTGTTATCTTCTGTTTGTTTTTGTAGCCTTCCCAATCTTCTGACTTCCCACTACTCTTTGCCACATTATAGGCTTTCTCTTTTGCTTTGATGCACTCCCTAACTTCCTTTGTCAGCCATGGCTGCCTAATCCCCCCTCTGATAACCTTTCTTTTCTTTGGGATGAACCTCTGTACTGTGTCCTCAATTATTCCCAGAAACTCCTGCCATTGCTGTTTTACTGTCTTTCCCACTAGGCTCTGCTCCCAGTCGATTTTCGTCAGTTCCTCCCTCATGCCCCTGTAGTTACCTTTATTTAACTGTAACACCTTTACATCTGCTTCTACCTTCTTTCTTTCAAATTGGAGATTGAATTCTACCATATTATGATCACATCCTCCTAAGTGTTCCCTTACTTTAAGATCTTTAATCAAGTCTGGCTCATTACATAACACTAAGCCCAGAGTGGCCTGTTCCCTCGTGGGCTCCATCACAAGCTGTTCCAAAAAGCCCTCCTGTAAACATTCAATTAATTCCCTTTCCTTGGGTCCACTGGCAGCATTATTTACCCAGTCCACCTGCATATTGAAGGACCCCATGATCATGTGACCTTGCCTTTCTGACACGCACTTTCTATTTCGTGGTGCATTTTGTGCCCCTGGTCCTGACCACTGTTAGGAGGCCTGGACAGAACTCCCATTATGGTTTTTTTGCCTTTGTGATTCCTCAACTCGACCCACACAGACTCCACATCATCTGACCCTCTGTCGTTTAGTGCTATTGATTTAATTTCATTCATAATTTACAAGGCAACCCCGCCCCCTCTGCCCACCACTCTGTCTTTTCGATAGGTTGTGAATCCCTGGATGTTTAAATGCCGGTCCTGAACCCCCTGCAACCACGTCTCTGTGATGCCTACCACATCATACCTGCCAGTCACAATCTGGGCCACAAGCTCATCTACCTTGTTCCGTACACTGCGCGCATTTAAATATAGCACCTTTAATTCTCTATTGACCGTCCCTTTTTATTTTCTTAGTGTGGTGGACCTTGGTTTACTGAGCCTTTCCATACACTGTGTCATATTTTGTGGGATGGGAACTATCGTAACCTCTCCTGAGTTCTGTCTTTTTGTGCTTTTTTGTATTCCTAAGCAGCTATGCTTCCCACTGATTACTTCACCTCTTGGTTCCCTGACTTTCCCTTCCCCCCCAATCTCTAGTTTAAAGTCCTATTGACCACCCTATTTACTCTTTTCGGCAGACACTGGTCCCAGCTCGGTTCAGGTTGAGACCATCCCAACGGTATAGGTCCCCCCTGTCCCAAAACTGATGCCAGTGTCCCATGAAAAGGAACCCCTCATTCCCACACCACTCTTTCAGCCACGTGTTAACTTCCCTTATTCTTGCCTCCCTATGCCAATTTGCACGTGGCTCAGGCAGTAATCCGGAGATTATGACCCTTGAGGACCTGCTTTTTAATTTGAATCCTAGCTCTTTATAATCTCTAAACAGGTCCTCTTTCCTAGACTTGCCTATGTTGTTGGTACCAACATGGACCACAACAACTGGATCCTCCCCCTCCCTCTCCGGTATCCTTTCAAGCTGGTCAGAGATGTCCCGCACCCTAGCACCTGGCAGGCAACATACCATGCGGGACTCTTTATCCTGCTCACAAAGGATACTATCTATCCCCCTGATAATAGAACCCCCTACAACTACAACTTGCCTACTTACTCCCTCCCCTTGAATGGCCTGCTGAACCATGGTGCCTTGGTCAGCTGACTCATTCTTCCTGCAGCCCTGTTCGCCATCCACACAGGGCGCAAGTGCCTCATACCTGTTGGACAGAGTCAAGGGCTGAGGCTCCTGAGTTCCTGACTGCTGGTTCCCTTTACCTGCCTGAACAGGACAGGAATCAGCTGATCTGTATATTCCATGACAGTCATGGACATCAGGGAATTGATCTCACTACAGCCCACCTCAGGCAGCTCTGTTGGTGGCCAAGTTTAAAAGAAGACGTAACGCACTACGTTGAGAATTGCCTTATCTGTGCCCAGAACAATCCGGACAGATACGCAAAGAAAGCTCATCTTAGCCACACCCGCCCCGTTAACAGCCCCTGGACTAACCTCCAGATCGATTTTATAGGACCATTTCCCCCTTGCAGGAATGGTTACAAATACGTATTAGTCATCATAGACACTTTTACGAAATGGGTAGAGGCATTCCCATCCAGACCGAACACGGCAAAGACCACTGCAAAGATCTTAACCCACCACATGTTTACGAGATGGAGACTCCCCCGCAGCATTGAATCCGACCAAGGTTCCCATTTTACAGGACGTGTCATGAAGAACGTCCTCACGATATTTGGCATTACCCAAAAATTCCACATCGCATACCACCCCCAGTCAAGTGGTGTCGTGGAGCGCATGAATCGGATCCTAAAATCAACCCTCAGAAAAATGGTCCAACAAAACAACACCACTTGGGATTCAGTCCTCCCCTTTGCGCTGATGTTTTTGAGAAATACTGTCTCAACATCCACAGGTTACACCCCACACACCCTCATGACCCGACGCCCCATGAAAGGCATAACATTTTTATTAGGATTGGACTTGACCAGCCCCGAAGTGACAGCACTCGCACATGAGAACGCAGTAAAACAACTAGTTGAGAATGTAAAAACGGCTCAGCTAGCAGCCGCAGTAACATTAGGCACATGGAAGAAACAGAGCAAGGCCTGTTTCGACAAGACAGTGCATGCGACTGAGTTTGAGGTAGGACAGCAGGTCATGCTCTCAATTTACAACCCCAGCACATTCCTGTCACCGAAGTATTCGGGTCCGTACTCCATTGCGGACAAAGTAAGCCCCTCCGTCTATAAAATTAAGTACCCCAACGGAAAGACTGCGTGGTTCCATATTAACCAGCTTAAGGCATATGGCCCACAGTCCAACCACGCACACCACGTCATGCTCGACGCAGCAGATCACACCCCGCCCACACCCAACGTATCCCTACCCTCCCCCAACACGCCCACCACATCCACGGACTCGCCCTTGACTCCACCCCCGACCTCTAGACCCTGCCCCGGAACGCCCACAGACAGCAGCAGCAGCGACAGCGACTGAGACTCAGACAGTAGCCACAGCACGTCTCCCTACTATCCCCAGGCAACAGGACCCACACCCAGCGAATCTGACCACGATTCGAGTGATCCCTTCCTCATCACATTCCTCAACACACCCCACCAAAGACCACCGCCCTACAATGACGATTCCGTCCCCACAGAACTAGACACCACCTTTTGGCACCGCGATAATTCATTCACGCTCGTCCGGAACAACAAGATGGACCCCAAATCGCACCATGCAGCCCTATCAGCCCTTATACATTCGAGAGTATGGCATCCGGGAGAAGATGACGACTTTGAATCTGAATCCCAAAGCAAGAACCCCTTTGCGACCCTGTTCGCAACTGATAACTGAGGTGTCCAGATGATGTTTTAAAAAGGAACTGCTTGAGAGAAACAGTGTCCTTTCTGATGGAACCTGCAACATGTTGTTTAATGTTGTTTGTTACTGCTATTCTTGTGTGTTGTTTGTAAGATCGGAAATTTTTCCACGGCCCCACGCCATATTTGTCGGCCGAAACCTATGAGAACTTGCCAGCACGCTCATCGGCAGAAACCGCTGAGAGCTTCCCAGTCCCCGTTCATAACTGCTCCTTTCTTGCTGGTTGCTCAGGCAGTGGAGAAACGGCATTGGTCTCGCCTTGCCTGAGGACCCCCCTCTGGTCAGCTATGCTCGGGTAGAGCACACACGGCATCAGTCGCCGTCTTACCCGGGGATTCCATCCAATTCTTACTCGTCACGGCCCATACGCACCTCATTCCGGCACTCTTGGTTCAAAAAGTTTTGTTTTGTTTCCGGCAACCCTTAGGTTGCCATCCCTATGCTATTTGCATCCTCAAACATTTGGATGGTAAATCGCACAGCCTGCGAGACGGCTCGCACTGGTTCAGTTTTTTAAGTGTGTCTTGTCCTGAATATTCGGTTTTTAAAAAAAATATGGGGGGTCACACATGGTGACAAATTGTAAAGGGAGAATTGGCACAAAAGGACAGACATACTAACGCACGATATATTAACCAAGATAGTAACAGACACTATGCTTGATTCATAGAATCCCAGAAGCTCCAGGAAAAGAGATGAAACGGAAAGGAAGAGAAGAGAAAGAAGAAGACAACAATGAAGATGGCATACGTGTTTTTCGTCATAATGTGTATTCGGTTGCGCGCGAACGCGAACCCCCTGACCCCAACCCCCTCGGCCGTTAATGATTCACTTCCCCATAGCACACAGAACCCCGAGAGAGTCTCCAATACACCATCATGGTGTGATAAGCTCATAACATGGTACTCCCTTTCCTATGTAGTCGAATCCCTATTAGTGTTGGCGATACTCTGCAGCATCGTGCAGACTATCCGCATGAGGAAATGGTGAAGGGGAGCCTACTGCTCTCGCACCCCGGTATACAGAATGAGATCCCCTATGTTCAGTTTTCACCAGGCCCCCGAACCCCTTGATCTACAATAAAGACCATTTGTGTTACATCTGTTGTAAATAAAGAAATGTGAATATTGTACACCCCTGTGTTTGACTGCCAAGCCAGGAAAAATGTAAATGCTGCTATTATTTTGTATTGTTTAAGAAGTTAGTATGATTGAATGTTTGAGTGAGTGTAGTTTATTGAGGACAGTTAGAGGTACCGTTTTCTATTTTGTAATGCATGTCCCTGTTTTGACATAGCGCCACTTAGAAATTGTTAGTTAAAATTTTTCTTGCATAGTTATGGTCAGTGTAGAGGCCATAGAAGAGTGCTCGCTGGGTCAGGGAATGAAGACAATGCAGTTATGTGATCCTTCATGCTTCGCGTTAGGAACACAAGGAGGGAATGTTGCCACCTGGGTTGGCCACTTCCCGACTTACAATGGAGAACCGTAAAGGCTGAAAGGAAATTCAGCCAACACAGGCAAAGACTAGCAAGTGCAGAAATCATTTATATTGAAAAGCGCAAAACAACCAGCAGCCATCTGCATAATAATGCAGCAGCCATCTGCATAGTAATGAGCGATTCCAAGGCACAATTGCAACAGTTAGGTGAATAAAGCCAAGCCAGACTCCTCAGCACTAGCAGGAGCCAAGGCAAAGGGAGGCCAACGGACATTTAGGGACTTGAACCTCGTGGCGGTATCATAAAGATACCTGGCGACTCGAGAGCAAAGGTTATAAAACAGAGCCAATTGAACCAACCAAAAGTTAGCAACATATTACTGGTGACATCTGACGCGACCTGAAATAGAAGTGGCTTAACCACTCCGGGAGAACCCAAAAATTTGAATTAGAGATCCAACGTTTTGCTGCCTGTAACTTAAATGGCTTCAAGCCTCAATCACACATTACTCCTCTGTTCATTCACCAACACGAGCAACCAACCTGAACAAATCTCCGGTGGAATTCTCTAACCTCGCGGCCGCGGGGGAATCACGTGCCATTCGCTGGCAATGGGATCTGTTTTCCTCCTCGCTGTCAATGGAAATTCCCGCCGCCAGCAAATGGCTGGAAAATTCAGGCCCTCATTTAAAACATTTGCATTCTTGTTTCAAAACCTTCCATGGACCCATCCCCTCTATCTCTGTAACCACCCCACCTGAAGCCATCAAGGCAGCTGGACTCCTCCAGAACTGTGAATTCTTCCTGAATTTGAATTGCTGCACCATTAGGGCTACAGTTTCAGATGCCTTGAACCTCAGCAGGTCGAGGGGACACAGCCTAACTGAGACACATCCAGAGTGGGAATTGGAACTTGCTAATTTGGTGCAGTGAGGTAATTCGATGCAGAGTGGGAGAAGGTGCTTTTTCCCTACCATTTTGTTCTCTTTCTTCTGGCCTGTAACTTTTAATCTGCAGGGAGAGAACCAGAGAGCTTCCTGGGAAGGTAAGTGATTTTATTTTTATTTTTATTATCTTTTCAAATTGTGTGTGGCGGGGGGGGAAACTGAAGTGACATCACAGTAAAGCTCTAACCTGATTGGCTGGTTGGGAATCTACACTAAATTTAAAAATTAAACATTGTTAAACTAAGTAAAGATAATTACTTAATTATAATTTCGAGGGGTATTTAAGCCAGATATCGGAGAGTACTGTATTTAGCTTTCACATTTAGCGTAGAAATCTAGTGCTAGGAAACATATAGTTAACAGTAACTTTAAAAAAAAAAATTTAATTTAATTTACTAATTAATTAACGCAATGTCAATTAGAGGGATACCGTGCTCTGACTGCGAAATGTGGCATGTCCGGGAGGCTTCCAGCATCCCGGATTGCTTCATCTGCAGAAAGTGCACCCAACTAGAGCTCCTCACAGACCGCATGGTTCGGTTGGAGCAGCAGTTGGATACACTTAGGAGCATGCAGGTGGTGGAAAGCGTCATAGACAGCAATGATATAAATGTGGTCACACCCAAGGTGCAGGCAGAGAAATGGGTGACCACCAGAAGGTGCAGGCAGTCAGTGCAGGAATCCCCTGTGGTTGTCCCCCTCTCGAACAGGTATACCCCTTTGGATATTGTCGGGGGGAATAGCCTAACAGGGGAAAACAGCAGCAGCCAGAGCAGTGGCACCATGGCTGGCTCTGATGTTCAGCAGGGAGGATCAAAACGCAGAAGAGCAATAGTCATAGGGGACTCTATAGTCAGGGGCATAGATAGGCACCCCTGTGGATGTGAAAGAGAATCCAGGATGGTATGTTGCCTCCCTGGTGCCAGGGTCCAGGATGTCTCAGAACGGGTAGCAGGCATCCTGAAGCGGGATGGCAAACAGGCAGGGGTCGTTGTACATATTGGTACTAACGACGTGAAATTAAATGAAATGAAAATCGCTTATTGTCACGAGTAGGCTTCAAATGAAGTTACTGTGAAAAGCCCCTAGTCGCCACATTCCGGCGCCTGTTCGGGGAGGCTGTGACGGGAATTGAACCGTGCTGCTGGCCTGCCTTGGTCTGCTTTAAAAGCCAATGATTTAGCCCAGTGAGCTAAACCAGCAGGAAGGGGCATGAGGTCCTGTAGCAGGAGTTCAGAAAGCTAGGCAGAAAGTTAAAAAGACAGGACCTCTAGGGTTATAATCTCGGGATTGCTCCCTGTGCCACGTGCCAGTGAGGCTAGAAATAGAAAGATAGAGCAGCTAAACATGTGGCGAAACAGCTGGTGTAGGAGGGAGGGTTTCCGTTATCTGGACCACTGGGAGCTCTTCAGGGGCAGGTGTGACCTGTAGGACGGGTTGCATCTAAACTGGAGAGGCATAAATATCCTGGCCGTGAGGTTTGGTAGTGTCATACGGGAGGGTTTAATCTAGCATGGCAGGGGTGTGGGTGCTGGACCAACAGGTCAGAAGGTGGAAACATTGAGGGAGAACTAGGAAATAGGGCCAGTATGGCTCTGAGGAAGAGCAGACAGGGAGATGTTGCTGAAAACAGCGGGTCTGGTGGCCTGAAGTGCATATGTTTTGATGCAAGAAGTATAATGGGTAAGGCAGATGAATTCAGAGTTTGGGTTAGTCCCTGGAACGATGATGTTGTTGCCATTACAGAGACCTGGTTGAGGGAAGGGCAGGATTGGCAGCTAAACGTTCCAGGATTTAGATGTTTCAGGCGGGATAGAGGGGGATATCAAAGGGGTGGCGGAGTTGCGCTACTGGTTAGGAAGAATATCACAGCTGCACTACGGGAGGGCACCTCAGAGGGCAGCGAGGCTATATGGGTAGAGATCAGGAATAAGAAGGGTGCAGTGACAATGTTGGGGGTTTACTACAGGCCTCCCAACAGCCAGCGGGAGATCGAGGAGCAGATAGGTCAACAGATTTTGATAACGAGTAAAAACAACAGGGTTGTTGTGATGGGAGACTTCAACTTCCCCAATATTGACTGGGACTTAGTGCTAGGGGCTTAGACGGGGCAGAGTTTGTAAGGAGCATCCAGGAGGGCTTCTTAAAACAATATGTAGATAGTCCAACTAGGGAAGGGGCTGTACTGAACCTGGTATTGGGGAATGAGCCGGCCAGGTGGTAGAAGTTTCAGTCGGGGAGCATTTCGGCAACAGTGACCACAATTCAGTAAGTTTTAAAGTTCTGGTGGACAAGGATAAGACAGGTCCTAGGGTGAATGTGCTAAATTGGGGGTAGGCTAATTATAACAATCTTAGGCGGGAACTGAAGAACCTAGATTGGGGGCAGATGTTTGAGGGTAAATCAACATCTGACATGTGGGAGGCTTTCAAATGTCAGTTGAAAGAAATTCAGGACCGGCATGTTCCTATGTGGAAGAAGGATAAATACGGCAAATTTCGGGAACATTGGATAACAAAAGATATTGTAGGCCTCGTCAAAAAGAAAAAGGATGCATTTGTCAGGGCTAGAAGGCTGGGAACAGATGAAGCCTGTGTGGAATATAGGAAGGAAAGTCGGAAGGAACTCAAGCAAGGAGTCAGGAGGGCTAAAAGGGGGTCACAAAAAGTCATTGGCAAATAGGGTTAAGAAAAATTCCAAGGCTTTCTACACGTACATAAAAAGCAAGAGGGTAGCCAGGGAAAGGGTTGGCCCACTGAAGGATAGGCAAGGGAATCTATGTGTGGAGCCAGAGGAAATGGGCAAGGTTCTAAATGAATACTTTGCATCAGTATTCACCAAAGAGAAGGAATTGAGTCTGGAGAAGGACGTGCAGATAGCCTGGGTCACATTGAGATCCAAAAAGACGAAGTGTTGGGCGTCTTGAAAAATATTAAGGTGGATAAGTCCCCAGGGTCTGATGGGATCTACCCCAGAATACTGAAGGAGGCAAGAGGAAATTGCTGAGGCCTTGACAGAAATCTTTGGATCCTCACTGTCTTCAGGTGATGTCCCGGAGGACTGGAGAATAGCCAATGTTGTTCCTTTGTTTAAGAAGGGTAGCAAGGATAATCCAGGGAACTACAGGCCGGTGAGCCTTACGTCAGTGGTCGGGAAATTACTGGAGAGAATTCTTCGAGACAGGATCTACTCCCATTTGGAAGCAAATGGACGTATTAGCGAGAGGCAGCATGGTTTTGTGAAGGGGAGGTCGTGTCTCACTAAGTTGATAGAGTTTTTCGACAAGGTCACAAAGATGATTGATGCAGGCAAGGGCAGTGGATGTTGTCTATATTGACTTCAGCAAGGCCTTTGACAAGGTTCCACCTGGTAGACTGGTACAAAAGGTCAAGTCACACGTGATCAGGGGTGAGCTGGCAAGATGGATACAGAACTGGCTCGGTCATAGAAGGCAGAGAGTAGCAATGGAAGAGAGCTTTCCTAATTGGAGGGCTGTGACTAGTGGTGTTCTGCAGGGATCAGTGCTGGGACCTTTGCTGTTCGTAATAGATATAAATGATTTGGAGGAAAATGTAACCGGTCTGATTCGTAAATTTGTGGACGACACAAAGGTTGATGGAATGGCGGATAGCGATGAGGCGGTTAGAGGATACAGCAGGATTTAGATCGTTTGGAGACTTGGGCGGAGAGATGGCAGATGGAGTTTAATCCGGAAAAATGTGAGGTAATGCATTTTGGAAGGTCTAATGCAGGTGGGGAATATACAGTGAATGGTAGAACCCTCAAGAGTATTGAAAGTCAGAGAGATCTAGGTGTACAGGTCCACAGGTCAGTGAAAGGGGCAACACAGGTGGAGAAGGTAGTCAAGAAGGCATACGGCATGCTTGCCTTCATTGGCCGGGGCATTGGGAATAAGAATTGGCAAGTCATGTTGCAGCTGTATAGAACCTTAATTCGGCCACACTTGGAGTATAGTGTTCAATTCTGGTCGCCACACTACCAGAAGGATGTGTAGGCTTTAGAGAGGGTGCAGAAGAGATTTACCAAGATGTTGCCTGGTATGGAGGAAATTAGCTGTGTGGAGCGGTTGAATAAACTCGGTTTGTTCTCACTGGAACGACGAAGGTTGAGGGGTGACCTGATAGAGGTCTACAAAATTATGAGGGGCATAGACAGAGTGGATAGTCAGAGGCTTTGTCCCAGGGTAGAGGGGTCAATTACTTGGGGGCATAGGTTTAAGGTGCGAGGGGCAAGGTCTAGAGGAGATGTACATGGCAAGATTTTTACACAGAGGGTAGTGGGTACGTGGAACGCGCTGCCAGAGGAGGTGGTGGAAGCAGGGACGACAGTGACATTTAAGGGGCATCTTGACAAATACATGAATAGGATGGGAATAGAGGGATACGGACCCAGGAAGTGTAGAAGATTTTAGTTTAGATGGGCAGCATGGTCGGCACAGACTTGGAGGGCTGAAGGGCCTGTTCCTATGCTGTACTTTTCTTTGTTCTTTGTTTGTTCACTGGTATAACTCCTTCAGTCTCTTTGTCTCTCTCTCTCCCCCTGGGCTGGATTCTCTGCCCTGCCGTGCCTCATTTCTGCCTCGATCCACCGGTGGGGATTCTCCGTTATGCCAGCCGGTCAATGGGGTTTCCCATTGTGGGGCAGCCCCACGCCGTTGAGAAACCCTCGGGCGCCGGTAAAACGGAGCACCCCTCTGGCGGAGGATCTCGCCCCACCTTTCTCACTCTTTTCAGATGGTAATAGTGCCGTAAAATATTTCCAATACTGATTAATTGGACATAGAACATAGAACATAGAACAATACAGCGCAGTACAGGCCCTTCGGCCCACGATGTTGCACCGAAACAAAAGCCATCTAACCTACACTATACCATTATCATCCATATGTTTATCCAATAAACTTTTAAATGCCCTTAATGTTGGCGAGTTCACTACTGTAGCAGGTAGGGCATTCCACGGCCTCACTACTCTTTGCGTAAAGAACCTACCCCTGACCTCTGTCCTATATCTATTACCCCTCAGTTTAAGGCTATGTCCCCTCGTGCTAGCCATTTCCATCCGCGGGAGAAGGCTCTCACTGTCCACCCTATCTAACCCTCTGATCATTTTGTATGCCTCTATCAAGTCTCCTCTTAACCTTCTTCTCTCTAACGAAAACAACCTCAAGTCCATCAGCCTTTCCTCATAAGATTTTCCCTCCATTCCAGGCAACATCCTGGTAAATCTCCTCTGCACCCGTTCCAAAGCCTCCACGTCCTTCCTATAATGCGGTGACCAGAACTGTACGCAATACTCCAAATGCGGCCGTACCAGAGTTCTGTACAGCTGCAACATGACCTCCTGACTCCGGAACTCAATCCCTCTACCAATAAAGGCCAACACTCCATAGGCCTTCTTCACCACCCTATCAACCTGGGTGGCAACTTTCAGGGATCTATGTACATGGACACCTAGATCCCTCTGCTCATCCACACTTTCAAGAACTTTTCCATTAGCCACATATTCCACATTCCTGTTTTTCCTTCCAAAGTGAATCACCTCACACTTCTCTACATTAAACTCCATTTGCCACCTCTCAGCCCAGCACTGCAGCTTATCTATATCCCTCTGTAACCTGCTACTTCCTTCCTCACTATCGACAACACCACCGACTTTAGTATCGTCTGCAAATTTACTCACCCACCCTTCTGCGCCTTCCTCTAGGTCATTGATAAAAATGACAAACAGCAACGGCCCCAGAACAGATCCTTGTGGTACTCCACTTGTGACAGAACTCCATTCTGAACATTTCCCATCAACCACCACCCTCTGTCTTCTTTCAGCTAGCCAATTTCTGATCCACATCTCTAAATCACCCTCAATCCCCAGCCTCCGTATTTTCTGCAATAGCCTACCGTGGGGAACCTTATCAAACGCTTTGCTGAAATCCATATACACCACATCAACTGCTCTACCCTCGTCTACCTGTTCAGTCACCTTTTCAAAGAACTCGATAAGGTTTGTGAGGCATGACCTACCCTTCACAAAGCCATGCTGACTATCCCTGATCATATTATTCCTATCTAGATGATTATAAATCTTGTCTCTTATAATGTCCTCCAAGACTTTACCCACTACAGACGTGAGGCTCACCGGTCTATAGTTGCCGGGGTTGTCTCTGCTCCCCTTTTTGAACAAAGGGACCACATTTGCTATCCTCCAGTCCTCTGGCACTATTCCTGTATCCAATGATGACATAAAAATCAAAGCCAATGGTCCAGCAATCTCTTCCCTGGCCTCCCAGAGAATCCTAGGATAAATCCCATCAGGCCCCGGGGACTTATCTATTTTCAGCCTGTCCAGAATTGCCAACACCTCTTCCCTACTTACCTCAATGCCATCTAATCTATTTACCTGGAGCTCAGCATTCTCCTCCACAACATTATCTTTTTCCTGAGTGAATACTGACGAAAAATATTCATTTAGTATCTCGCCTATCTCTTCAGACTCTACACACAACTTCCCATCCCTGTCCTTGACTGGTCCTACTCTGTCCCTAGTCATTCGCTTATTCCTGACATACCTATAGAAAGCTTTTGGGTTTTCCTTGATCCTTCCTGCCAAATACTTCTCATGTCCCCTCCTTGCTCGTCTTAGCTCTCTCTTTAGATCCTTCCTCGCTACCTTGTAACTATCCATCGCCCCAACTGAAACTTCACACCTCATCTTCACATAGGCCTCCTTCTTCCTCTTAACAAGAGATTCCACTTCTTTGGTAAACCACGGTTCCCTCGCTTGGCACCTTCCTCCCTGCCTGACCGGTACATACTTATCAAGAACACGCAATAGCTGATCCTTGAACAAGCTCCACTTATCCAGTGTGTCCAAAACTTGCAGCCTACTTCTCCACCTTATCCCCCCCAAGTCACGTCTAATGGCATCAAAATTTCCCTTCCCCCAGCTATAACTCTTGCCCTGCGGTGTATACTTATCCCTTTCCATCCTTAACGTAAACGTCACCGAATTGTGGTCACTGTCCCCAAAGTGCTCACCTACCTCCAAATCCAACACCTGGCCTGGTTCATTACCCAAAACCAAATCCAATGTGGCCTCACCTCTTGTTGGCCTGTCAACAAACTGTGTCAGGAAACCCTCCTGCACACACTGAACAAAAAACGACCCATCTAATGTACTCGAACTATATCTTTTCCAGTCAATATTTGGAAAGTTAAAGTCTCCCATAATAACTACCCTGTTACTTTCGCTCATATCCAGGATCATCTTCGCCATCCTTTCCTCTACATCCCTAGAACTATTTGGAGGCCTATAGAAAACTCCCAACAGGGTGACCTCTCCTTTCCTGTTTCTAACCTCAGCCCATACTACCTCGGAAGATGAGTCCCCATCTAGCATCCTCTCCGCCACCGTAATACTGCTCTTGACTAGCAGCGCCACACCTCCCCCTCTTTTGCCTCCTTCCCTGAGCTTACTAAAACACCTAAACCCCGGAACCTGCAACATCCATTCCTGTCCCTGCTCTATCCACGTCTCCGAAATGGCCACAACATCGAAGTCCCAGGTACCAACCCATGCTGCCAGTTCCCCTACCTTATTGTTCCATGGTCCTTCAGAGCATCTCATTGCCAGTACACTGCCTGAGAAATTAGACGTGGAGAAGCCGGCGTTGGACTGTGGTGAGCACAGTAAGAAGTCTCACAACACCAGGTTAAAGTCCAACAGGTTTGTTTCAAACACTAGCTTTCGGAGCATGGCTCCTTTCTCAGGTGAATGAAGAGTTGGTTCCAAAAAAATATATATAGACAGATTCAAAGATGCAAGACAATGCTTAGAATGCGAGCATTTGTAGCTAATTAACTCTTTCCAGATCCAGAGATAGGGGTAACCCCAGCTTAAAGAGGTGTGAATTGTCTCAAGCCAGGACAGTTGGTAGGATTTCGCAAGCCCAGGCCAGATGGTGAGGGATGAATGTAATGCGACATGAATCCCAGGTTCCGGTTGAGGCCGCACTCATGTGTGCGGAACTTGGCTATAAGTTTTTGCTTGGCGATTCAGCGTTGTCGGTGATTTGTTATGTTGTAGGTGTAACATAAGCGATTTCTTTGTGGTGCACTTGACAATGGAAGGTTCAGACATGGAGATAACTTCAACATGTTTATTAAACTATTTACACTTTTATTACTCGGTTTCGACACTACTGCTAATCCTACTGTAGCTACCCAGACTGACTAACCAGTTGCTGCAATCCAAGTAGTGGGTGTAATATTGAATCAACCCTGTGTCTCTACTCACTGACTGTTTCCACTGGAAAGAGGCACATCATGTGTGTGGTGTCCTTTATATATGGGTTGGTGTAATGTGGTTGTGTCATCTCTATGTGTATCGTGAATGTCCATTGGTCATGTCCTATCTAACTGATCTATTGGTTGAGTGTGTGTGATGGCTCTTGTTCTCCCTCTAGTGTCTAGCTAGCCTACATGTATTTACATTGATGCACATCACCACATCCCCCTTTTTTTATATGTTACATATTTTCTGCACACTTTGAGAAAATTGAACAAAGAACAGGTAGATAAGGTAAGGTATATACAAGTCATGGGAACGGTGATTAAACAATAAGTCCAAATCATTTGTGTGAGTCCAAAAACCATCAATCATCATGGTCAAATGTCTCTCTTGGTTACGAAAGTCATCAACGTCCCTGTGCCACAGGAACCAAGAAGTAGTCAAATCACTTCGCTGTCTGATTTGGAGTCCCTTACTTTTTTGATGTTTGTGATGGTGCTGTTGGATGACAGCTTGTAGCTGAGAGGTATCATCAACAATATCATTCGAGGTCATGGATGTGCCATATGTTGAAGTTGGATAAGGCTGTACATACTGGTTCTGGCCACATGCTGTGCTGGAAGGGTGATCCTGCTGAGAACCGTTGAAGCTTGTCGAATTGGAAACCGAATTGCTGCTCGCATCAATGTCTGGTGATGGTGTGAAACTAGAACCTTGCATCTGATAGGAATATGCTGTCTGGCCAGGCTGTGGTGCAGCAAATCCTGGGCTGTAACTAAGGCATCCAGTCTGTAGTGCAGATTGTGCTCGCGGTAGTCCTCCTTCGGTCTTGATTCCATTAGTGGGCAATCCGTAGTGCTGGCCTGTTTGAGAATATGCTGCATAGACTGCTGGCTGCTGCATGCCTGAATACTGGGTTTGTCCAGCATGAGCTGTCATTGGCTGCACTGCTGGTGTGGAAAAAATGTGTGGACAGAGCTGTGGTGAACATTGGTTTATTCCTCTTGGACTGTAGCCGCTGCTTGTTATTACTGACCCAGTGTAATTGTTAAGTGATCCATCTCCTGTTGTTGTGGCATCTGCTGTCACCCTGAGCATGCCATCACTGAGGTTGCGGCACTTCCTGTCTGGAGTAAAGTCCAGCTTATGTGAATCAGAGTCGGCGTTTGGTTGCTCCCCATCTGGAGTCTGGTCTGTTTTAACTGAGTCAGTGTTGATTTGTTGATGCTCCCCATCCGGAGTCTCAGCAGGTTCACTGGAGTCAGCTGAGATTTCTTGAAGCTGCACGTCTGGAGTCAGAACATGCAGGAATGCATTGACTTGTGGAGAGGTTCGAACGAATGAGGGTGGAAGTATCGTGGTGTCACCGGAGTCACCAGTGGTCTCACAGTGATCGTCAAGTGCCTCTGTACACACTAGCTGAGGTCTGTCACTTTGTACATCTTGCATGGGAAGTGGGATGCTGTCGTCACTCATCTCACATACCGTGGGTAGAGCCTCAGTAGCTGCTTGTTGTTCACTTGGGTTGGGTAAATTGTCAGAGGCTTCATCTGATGGCGCAACCAGTGTGGGTGGACTGTCATTGTCTTGCTGTTGTCCTTCATTTGAGCTTGGACTGTCATTGTTGCTTTGTTCTTCACTGTAGCATGATAGACCGTAATGGTCGTCCTGCTGTGCACTGGAGCATGGTAGACTTTCATAGTCTTCTTGCTGTTTACTTGAGCATGGCAGACTTGCATCGTCTGCCGCTAGTTGGTCAGAGAAGATTGCTAGACCCACATGGTCTTGTTACTGCAAGGACTGCACGTCGGAATCTTGCATTGCTTCTATCGTGGAGGCTGTCCACGAGCTCGCTGCGGAGGCTTGTGACACTAGAGTCACGTCTTGTGTGTGCAAGGACTGTGCTCTGGAGTCTTGCGTTTCTTTATCGTTGAGTCTGTCCACGAGCTCTCTGTGGAGGATTGTGACACTGGAGTCACTTCTTGTTCATGCAAGGACTGCGCTCTGGAGTCTTGCGTTTCTGCAATTGTGGAGTCTGTCCACGAAATCGCTGTGGAGGCTTGTGACACTGGAGTCACTTCTTGTTCATGCATGGACTGGGGTGTGGAGTCTTGCGTGTCTTCTTTCGTAGATTCGGGAACTCTGAGCGGTGCGTGGACCACGCTCTGTGTGACAGCAGGCCGCTCTCTTTGGGCTTGTACCGCTCGCTGTCTCTTAGTTTCAGGCCGCCACATAATCCTGCACTCACGAGTCAGAATGTCATATCTGCTGGGCTGAAGATCCTCAAATCCGAAGAACTCGTCGTCGGGGACGTCAAGGTGCATCACGTCTAGTTGCAGTTTGGATTTGGTACTGGGGTAGCCTCCCAAGGTGAAAGGTTTGTCTGAGTCATTGTCTTCTAGGACCATATCATCACTATTTGCGTCGGAGCTGGCATTGGGCTCGCGAGGTCCAGAGAAAATGTAAAGGTCGGTTTTGAAGTATTCAAGGTCGGAATCATTGGTTTGGGCGTAGGTAACTGCTTGTGCAGGGTTCTTCGGAGGTTAATTTCATTTCCTGGTTCAATTTGAGACATTGTGCTGTCATTTCAGGTGAAGGAAGGTTGTTTTTCAGCTTTAAAAGATTTTTTCTTTGATTTGGGACGTTTCCCCTTTCAATGGGCGTGGTCCGGGACCTCTGACGTCATGACGCATGTGACATCATACGTAAGAATCGTTTGCGCATGCGCAAATCACTGTTCCTGTACCGGGGGCCGTTTTCGTGATTGTGCATGCGCGGCGTCTCGCAACTGCGCAAGTGAAGTCCCTTTAGAAAGATGGCCGCCGATTAAAATTGTTCTCTGCTCCGGAATCTCAGCCTCGTGGTGAGTACTGGTGCTTCTCTTACCTTTTCTTGCTGGTTGGAGTGTGTTTTCCTCACAGTATTTGCCGAATTTGTCCAGGACTGCCTGGAAGTCGCTCCTGTTTTGCCCTTTGGAGAACTTGAAATTTATGAAGATTTCCTCTGCTCTGGCACCGATGATGGTGAGGAGAAGCATCAGCCAAGTCTTCTAGTTTGGCTGCTAACAGGAAGATTTCAAACATTTGCCGGAATACCCGCCAGTTTTCACGGAGATCGCCGTGGCACTGGAACTGCTGCGGAACCCGGACCTCAAATATCTTTCCTGGATATCGTTGCTGGTTGTCACTGTACGCGAATAGGTATGGCTATATGGATTGAAGCAGTAGTCCTGGTACCATGATTTGTTATGCTGTAGGTGTAACATAAGCGGCTTCCTTGTGGTGCACTTGACAAAGGAAGGTTCAGATGTGGAGATAACTTCAACACGTTTGTTAAACTATTTACACTTCTATTACTCGGGTTCGACACTACTGCTAATCCTACTATAGCTACTCAGACTGACTAACCAGTTGCTGCAATCCACGTGGTGGGTGTAATATTGAATCAACCATGTATCTCTACTCACTGACTGTCTCTACTGGAAAGAGGCAGATCATGTGTGTGGTGTCGTCCAGTACTTTCCCGGAGCGGAGAAACTCCGACATCTTCTTCGCAACCTTCAACACGTCATCGATGAAGATGAACATCTTTCCAAGGTCATCCCCACACCCCCATTACTTGCCTTCAAACAACCGCGCAACCTCAAACAAACCATTGTTTGCAGCAAACTACCCAGCCTTCAGAACAGCGACCACGACACCACACAACCCTGCCATGGCAATCTCTGCAAGATGTGCCAGATCATCGACATGGATACCACCATTACACGTGAGAACACCACCCACCAGGTACGCGGTACATAGTCGTGCGACTCGGCCAACGTTATCTACCTCATACGCTGCAGGAAAGGTTATCCCGAAGCATGGTACATTGGCGAGACCATGCAGACGCTGCGACAATGAATGAACGGACATCGCATGACAATCACCAGGCAGGAATACTCCCTTCCAGTCGGGGAACACTTCAGCAGTCAAGGGCATTCAGCCTCTGATCTCCGGGTAAGCGTTCTCCAAGGCGGCCTTCAGGACGCGCGACAACGCAGAATTGTCGAGCAGAAACTTATAGCCAAGTTCCGCACACACGAGTGCAGCCTCAACCGGGACCTGGGATTCATGTCGCATTACATTCATCCCCCACCATCTGGCCTGTGAAATCCTAACTGTCCTGGCTTGACACAATTCGCACCTCTTTAACCTGGGGTTTCCCCGATCTCTGGATCTGTGAATACTTAATTATCTGCAAATGCTCGCTTTCTAAGCATTGTTTGGCATCTTTGAATCTGTCTGTATATATGTTTCTGGAACATATCTCTTCCTTCACCTGAGGAAGGAGCAGTGCTCCGAAAGCTAGTGTTTGAAACAAACCTGTTGGACTTTAACCTGATTGTCATGATATTCAGACACACATCATAGCACATACATACATACATACTGATGGACAGGTCAACGGACCAATCAACATACACAGCACGACAGCCAATCACAGGCAAGAGCATACACATTACAAAACAGGGAACACAACACTTCCTGGGCACTCGAGCAGGAGATGGCTCAGGGCACAGAGCTCATTGCCAGCCACTCAGACATCCACCATATGCTGAGTGCCACCACAAGACAGAATTAGGAATAGGTCCACAGAATCAAAGGTCATGATCGAACCTCAGTGAACAGTTCACCAATGTAAATAGTTGTCTGAAATAAAACTGCGTTGTACCATTCACAACCGTGTTGGTTCGTCTGTGTGGCAGACCACCCAACACTTCACTGGTGTTGTAAGACTTCCTGCTGTGAGAAATTAGAGGCCTGCATTCTCCATTGTCGGGACTCACTTTTCCCGTCGGCAGTGCATCCTCACCTGTGGGTTTCCCCATTACAATGGAAAATCCCATTGACAAAAAACAGGAATAAAGAATCCCGACACCAGCCAACGGGGCGCAGAGAAACATGCATCTGGGGAACCAGAGGATCCCCACCACCCCCTGCCTAGAGTTTTAACTTGGGAATACAATTCCTGATAAACAAATAGTTTAAATATTTTTTGGTAAAATACAAATGAACCTGTTTTGGATCGAACTGCAGGATAATAGGATCAGGGTTTTGTTTTTCTAGTTGGAAGTTAGCGATGGGTAAAAACTTTTCCTTTCATAGAAACTTACTGCCGCCTGCACATCAGCTCTGGATTGGGGACCGTACTTGGACCAACACAGATGGGGAAGATATAAAAATGGCCTGATTCTACAGAAGCTCCTAAGCGAGTGCAACCTCTGGACACTCCTGAGATGTGAATGTCTGAGCGATAACCAATATGACCTGTTCGATTTGTAAACAATGTCCCTGAAAAGCCATCACCGTTCTGTTACGCCATACTAACTGCAGTGTGAATTCTCTGGAGCTGTCAGTAACTCGGCCAGGACCCAGATGGAATTTTGTCTAAAGTTTCCTCTACCCACTGAAAACATGGGCATAAATTTGGGGCAGGGAGGTGCAGGGTAGAATTACTGAAAATCAGAGTTCTTGCATCGTGAACCTTCAGTCATCTCCCATCTCAGTCCTGGTGTTAATACAGAGGATTCCAGTCACTGAACATTGTGGACAAGAACTCCTACTCTCACAATAATTCTCACACACAGTCCGCAGTGGCTGTGTTCCCCTTTCATTAGCCACGGGATGTGTCTCAGATTAGCACAGAGATCAACACTGAGGTTTATCACCAACTCCTGACACACTGACTCTAAACACTGACTGTCCGTGTGTAATGCTGACGGTTGGTGTGTCTGCTGTCACAGGTCAATCATGTCTTATTGATTAGTTCTCAACCTCCCCATGCTGTCTCCACCTCCCCCCCCCCCACCGCCAGGCTACCCCAATCACCGACCATACTGCCCACCTAACACCCTACAAAACTACCACATCACTCACCAACACCTCACTCATCTGCCAATATACCCTTCACCTGTTGTGTTATTCACCTGGGGTAACACGGACTGCAACTGGATGCAGTTGGACAGGAAAGTAGTGGACACCAAACTTAGATGTTAGTTCAATACGTTTTATTGAACTTCTGGAGCAGTGCACACAGCTGGCTGTGGGTTGACACTCTACTAATCTAAGTGTGCTAACTATAACTAACTAGACCAGACTAGCCATGAGCCACTTGTAGAAGGTGCTAACTGATATATACACCCTGACTGTCACTACAGTGATCACCAGTGGAAAGAGGCAGAGTGCTGATGCCTCGTGTGTTTTATCGTGGAAAACCCCCCTCTAGTGTTCTGTCTGGTGTGTTCTGTCCTATGTGTTGATTGGCTGTACTGGGTGTCTATCACTGCCTGTCTGTATCGCATTATGTGCATGAGTGCATATTATGACATTACCCACTTACCTCACTCATTATACCCAGTTAATTTTCCCATCTACCCATTCCACCATTCTACTGCCCAGCACTTGTTGCAAATCCATGAGAGGGGTTGGCAGCATGAAAATGAGGTGCCCCTGTCAAGTAAGCATCCGAAGACTCAGAACGTCACATTAGGCTTCTATGACCATGTGACTTGCCAGCACTATGAGGGGCATAAGCTTCTCCGATGATGACATCAGCCAAAATGAGTGAATAATTGGGATTTACATCACTGACGAACTCCCACACAGGGTCTTTGACTCCACACACATAACAATCTCAGCCATCCCTGCCCAATTTGGAGCATTTTGCGAACCACGAGAAAATTTCACTTTCTGGAAGATATTAAAAACAGTTGACACTAAGGAGAATGTGGAAGCTATAGGGGTGGCAAGGTCACACGGTGGTTAGCACTGTTGCTTCACAGCGCCAGCGTGATAGTTTTGATTCCTGGCTTGGGCCACTGTCTGAGCGGAGTCTGCACATTCTCCCTGTGTCTGCCTGGGCTTCCTCCCGGTGCTCCGGTTTCCTCCCACAAGTCTCCAAATTCGTGCCATTAGGTAATTTAGACATTCTGAATTATCCCTCTGTGTACCCGAACAGGCGCCGGAGTGTGGTGCCTCGGGACCTTTCACAGTAACCTCATTGCAGTGTTAATGTAAGCCTACTTGTGACAATAAAAGATTATTATTATTCTGTCCCTTCCAATCCACTTTTATTTCATTCAATTCCTTTCTGTCTCCTCCTGCTTGATTGGATTCTTTCTCTTCCCATCGCATCCAATACTATCTCCATCTCTCCCAGTCTATCCCATATCACCTCATCCAATTCCATAATCTCTTGATATTCTATCCAATTATATCAATTCCCATCCCTTTACAAAATACTTGCATCCAATCTCAAAAGTTGTAAACTAAAGTAATTAAGATTGATTACAGGGCCTCAGTGAAAACATTGTCTGGAAACCAAAATGCATTTATCTGCATTTGAACAAGATGCCAAAAGCAATATACAGCTCTTGAAGTAAATATTTGATCTTCGAAAACCCACTAAGAACTTTTAAATAACACAGACAGCAGACATCAGGACCACCCACACCAGCCACGACCTCCATCTTAGAATCCCCACAGCGCACCTCCCCCCAAAATCTCCCCCGTCCCCCGTCGAGCGAACTCCTCTAATCCCTGCCCCATTTCCAGAGCTTGCCGGCGAGCTCTGTCCCCTTGGACTCCTTGTGCTAGATAGATACAGTGGTGCTCATCTCCTTCCTCCCTCTCGGAGGTCACAGTGCATGGTTACCATTTTTAAAAAGCAGAAGTAATTTGTGCCAGCATGATGTCACACTCGGTGGGTGGGAAGATTCAATGAGGGCTCAGGATGCGACTAAGTATATTATCTTCCTGAACCTGATCACAACATCGGCAATGGCCTGGGAAGATTGCGTTCCGAAATCACGCCATGCATCCATGGCTAACACAGCTGCTAAATCCCACCCTACCTCTTTCTCAGTACAGAAACCTGCAGCATTTTAAATTGATCTCAAATATTACCAAAAATGTAATAACAATTCCTTTTCTTCTATTGAAAAGCTTGTCAGGAATCAATCCTTAAACCTTTAAACTTTGTAAGAAGTTTCCACCCGAAGATCAATCCAACTTAGGATCAGTTGTTTCAAAATTTCAATTTACACCGAGCATGAAAATAACCCTCTTCTCACATTCTGTGAATTTGTATCAGATTAAAAGTTTAGGAACACATATTTGTATTCTCTCTGGCCAGAACTCTCAACTTGAACCATATAACCTTATAAACACACACACCTTAAGAAAGGAGGTCTTGTTACTTCTTTCTTCAAACAAAATTGTTCTTCTAACTAAAAGGAAAAGTAATTTCACACAATAAAGTTTTAATATTCTCAAAATATACACCGAATGAAACATCATGCGTGTGAGGAAAGAAGGACATTTTTAAGCTTCCTACCAACAGGAACAATCTAAATACACCAAGAGCAACAGCAATACAAGTTCCTCCATTTTGTTGCCCTGATATCCAGCCATCTTTTATCATATTATTTTGTGAGTTTCCCAAGTGTGCATTCTGTGATAAACCCCTGAGCACCATCCCCTTTCCTGACTTACTTTCAGTATATGTTCTGTAGCATGACTGGATTTGTCACTTTAGTGGGGAGTGAAGCATAGTGTTTTGTGCGACCCCACACACATTACTCCAGAAGATGCTTCACTGAACGAATCGCTCCTTTCGTCAAACCGTTTGACTGTGGATATAGGTGTGACAATATGTGCATTGGAAGAATAATGAAGGGTTAACAATTTACTGTAACTACATCCAACCACTCGATGGCGATCATGGGATGATAAACATGGGATGACCTGATACTCTTGATTCGGGGAGTAGGTTGTTCGGCGAGATAGTGAATAGTTGTGTTATCAGGAGCTCTGCAGTTTGTATCATAGTTTTAGTCTATCTGTAAACTTTTATATTTTAGCAGCAAGACAAATCTATCTATTTTGTAGTGTAAATAAATTAGCTTTGTTCAAAACATACTTTGATGTTTTTTGTGAAACACTGCACTTCAAAGCCATCCTCATTAAGAAATCAAAGACCATCACAATAGTGGGCTGTTCACGATATGCTCAAAGTCCCATGTGCGTGCAAAAGTGCAAAATTCAGTGGAGATGAATTGGCGGGATTTGTCTGCCATGAGTCTCTGTTCAATGCTATGTGTGGCAAAGTGTCTCTTAAGCTTGATGATTACTGTTTTATTCATCATGTTTGGCAGGCAGTCGAGTCCAAACTACCTGGAATACAAATTGACTAAACTTAAATGCTGTTTCCCATTCTGTTCAAAAATGTCAGCTGCCATGAACGGCCATGGGATGTCCAGGAACTCATGTAAATGCAACGGTTCCTTTGCTTGATCCGGCTTGAGTTTATTGCACTCTGCACCTCTGGAGATTTCCCTTTCCTTGCCTGCCTACATGGAGGACCAGGACAGTGAGTCCTTGGCCCTGTACTTAGTTGCTTCCAACCCAAGGTACCTTTGGTGCAGTTGTCCCTACCTCTGGAGGGAAGTAGGAATGATGAATTACTGAATGTATTAGTCCATCTTGCATGGTGAGTCCACCTCTCATTGCGAGGAATGTGCGGAGCTCATGAGGAAGCTCCCTTGAGGATCCCCTCTTGCTGATGTTGTGTAGTTACTTGTATGTGATGTCCACCAGGGAGGCTTGTTTGAGTTCCTGAAATCAATGGGAAGGCAGCATTTCCATTGCAATAACGTCTATGTCTTCCTCAAGATCTCTCTGATCTGTGGTGGGTAAGAAAGCTCTGGAAAGGGCATCAGCCAAGTACAGCTCCTTGCCATGTTTGTAGACAACGCTGAGCTTGCAGCATTGTAACTTTAGCATCATGCGTTGTAGTCATGCAGCGGCTTCTTTAAGAAAGTAATGAGCTGGTGACCCATTCCAACACTTGCAGGACGGCCATAATGACATTTCTGACAGGTGAAGACTAGAGCGAGGCATTCCTTTTCGAGCTGAGCATAGCTGGTTTCAGTTTAAGCGAGGGTCCTTTGAGCAAAGGTTACTGGTGTGCCATTCTGGATGCAGACTGCACCAAGATCCATGTTGGGAGGTGTCTCCTGACATAAGTATGGGTACTGGAACATCAAACTGTTGTTGCACTGGTAAGGTTGTGGGTTTGAGTCTGTTGAAGACTACAGTCTGGTGCCCTTGCCAGCACCATTTGACATCCTGATGGAGTAGTTGCCGAAGAGGTCCAGTGACCTGACTGTAACATAAGATAAACTTTGAAAGATAGCTTGTCATACCAAGAAAGCGTAGTAAATCGTGCTTGTCCACAGGAATGGCCATCATATAGCCGTTGTCTTGTCATGATCGGGCTTTACACCATCGACTGTGAGTAAGTGGCCATGTAGGGAACCTCATTGACCCAAAATCTGCATTTCAAAGGGTTAAGCTTTAATTGGATGATTCTAATTCTGTCGAGGATAAGACGAAGACATGCATCATATTCTTGCATAGCATGACCCAAACAAGGATGTCATCAACAACGATCACGCAATGATGACATGAAAAGAGTTGCTCAATGCATTGCTGGAAAACCTCATTGCCGGTGAAGATCCCAAAGGGCATCAGAAGGAAACAACATCTGCCTGCCAGAGACATAAATGTGGTTAGTTTTGAGGATTCCTAATTAAATGGGACCTGCCAGAATCCCCATTTTGCATCGAGAATGCTGAATACCTTGGCATTTGGCATATCTGCTCCTACAAGTTCCACTGTCTTCATAGGGTGATGTGGTCTGAGCAGTGCTTTGTTCAAGTGCACTGGTCAACACATATCCTGACTGTGCCATTTTCTTTACTGCGGCCAAAATTGGTGAAACCTATTCCGTGACCTTGTGTACAGGAGTTATGTCACTTAGTGCTGTCATCCAATACAGCTCATCAATGACTTCGTGGCTACTGTGCTCTTCTCTGAGCACAGACTGTTGGTGGTAGCAAATCATTTAGTCTCATGTGGCATACGACTGGTAGCTTACCACTGACGTTAGTTGAAGTGGTCTGTACATAGTCTCAACTCTGGGGCTTTGCAGTTGTGGAGCATGCACTTCTGGATCAAGTCGAATGAGCCCCAATGAAATACTGTCCTGAAGCTCTCATGGTGGCTTTATGTTCTGGTCAACTATATGGAATTTGAAATTTCCTTGTGTGCAGTGGAGAGTTGCTCTACCTTTGGTTTGGATTGTCTGCCTGCTATAAGCTGCGAGGTGCTTCTGGATGTTGGTATCTGGTACTGCACGTGGGTCTATTTTCTATAACCTTAGGCTGGATAGTACATTATCCGTCGCTCCAGTGTCAATCTTGACTTTAAGTCTGGCGTTACTGCCAATTCTATTCAATGGAGGAGGAATCCCCCCCTTTCCTGTGACTTTGTCAACATTAGAGTGTCGTTGGAGGGTCTGTAGCTTCACTGCTTTGGTTCAACTCCAATTCATTCACCTTACTGATGCTCCTACCCCTGGAGGATTTAACAGTTGTTTTGGTGCTGATGGCAGAGAAGGGCTGCTGTTTGAATCTGCAGCATTTAGCTAATGGTTTAATTTCCCACATTTGTTACAACTTTCATCACATGCAAAATCAGCTGTTCTGTGCAGTGGGCACTGGCCGTTGCAGTCAAGCAGGACACCCCCGAGACTATGAACACTTCAGTTTCCTGCCCAAAATCTCTGCTTCATATCTCTGATTTAACATACAGATGTTGATGGCTGTTTGCAACGTTAAGTCTTTTTTGTCTCGCAGCAGCTGCTTGCCGGCAGAATTGCTGTATATTTCACAAACTATTCGATCTCTGATTAGCTCTTCAGTGAGAGTTCCGAACACACATTCCTTTGTTAATATTTTAGGGTGGTCATATAAGGTTGCATTAACTCATCTGCTCTTTGGTTTGTTGAATTGAAAGCACATCGATCAAGGATTATCTCTTTTATCGGGAGACAGAAGTTCTTGAACTGTTTCAGGATTATCTCGGGGTCTTCTTTTTCTCCCCTGTCTGGAAAACAAATGGTGCAAGTGTTTCGATGGCCTCAGGGCCCATGAAGTTTAATAGAGTAAAAGCCTACACCTTGATTGACTTGTTAGAGTACAGCACTGCAGTAAATATGCCACTCCTTCTGCAACCTGTCCCAACTGTCTGCAATATTTTCATCAAAGTCGAGTATGGGGAGAAAGCGGGAATATCGCATTGAGATCTAGGATCAACCATGATCATATTGAATGGTGGAGCAGACTTGGAGGGCTGAATGGCCTCCTCCTGCTCCTAATTTCTGTTTCTTTGAGAGGGTCGATGTGGCAAATTCCTTTTGTCGTATTGCCAACTTCTGATACCGTGAGAATGTTGTGGTTCTCTAAATCAATGACAACAATGGCTTCCAACAAAAGTTGTTTATTCTTAAATTCAAGAGCTGTATACAATACTTGTGTTCTGTCCACGCTCCCGGGGATAACTCCCACACTTTCCTCACTCCATCGCTTTGTAGACACATCATCACATTCTCACCAACCGCTCTACAATATTCAATTGGCAGATATAAACAGATTAGTAGTGGGGAAGAAGGCAGTTTGGATGATACACAACAATCACCCAATCAGTTAATGAGTCTCTTTGTTTTCCAGTTGGTGCAGGAAGGCAGTGTCTTATATGGATAGATGAGTTCGCTGGTTAATGACAACTGTATGAGCAAGTCACATGATGAAATCACAGTGTAATCACAGTTCTAACCATAAGAGCAGCTGGTGCAATTAAAGTCTAATGAATAAATCTGGAATTGGAAGTTGGTGACTGAGAAACTCTCATTGATTTTTGCAACAACTCACCTGCCATTTTGGACCAAGGATGCATCGGACCTTTCTGTGGAATCAGTGATTCTGTGAGCTGAGCCAACATATTCTCCTGATATGTCTCACGCTTTTTGACGATGAGTTCAATGTCATTGTTCAAAATACTGAAAGTCTCTCCCGAACAGCACTGTGATTGTACCGACACCACAGGGACGGCAGCAGTTCAAGAAGGCAGCTCACCACAAACTCTTCAGTAAATGCAGGCCTAGCCAGCAATGCCAGATGCCTTGAAGGTGTTTAAAAAATAGTGCATTTCATCCAGTGTGTTCATGAGGCTTCTTGCGAGAGCGCAGAGAGATTTATGATTGTTCACATTTTCAAAAAAAAATCCTTTCGGGATGAAAATCTGGTAAGATTACCCGGCTAGACTTCAGACCCACTGTGCTGTACCTGCCCTCTGATGTAGCCGAGCAAGCCCTTCAGTTCAAGGCAATTAGGGAAGGTTAACAAATGCTAACCTTGCCAATGATGCCCACATCCCATAAATTAATATATTTTAAAAACGATGAACTCAGGTACCAGTAAACCGTTTCTGTGTTTCTGCCATTTGTCACGACACCCTGGGTGAGAGTGCAGTCAAAGCCAGCCCCACTCGACCCTGCATCACAACACAAGTGCAATAAGATTTTATTTAAAATACCTGATGTCCTTGATTCCCCCAATAAACTGCTGCCACAAGGTTTGTAACTTTAACACACTAGCCTTTTATGATATACAGTATTAAATGGACAGAAAATATAACTGACTATCTACTACCCCTTTGCCAACCCCCCCTTCCTAACTACTCCCACTCTCTCTATATATACACACACACATACATACATACCGAGACAAACAACACAGGGGCAAAAGTGTGCTGGAAAGGGGAAAAAAACAAAAGGTTTGATGCATAAGGATGACTTCCACTTTGTGACTTTCTGAATTTTAGCTATCGTTTTGATACTGCTTCCTTCCAGCCTTCAGATGGTTTTCTCTGGCAAGGTTGTCTATCTTGTCTGTGGACTCCGCATCATTTCAAGTTCACAGCAAATGTTGTGCCAGGCACCCACTTCTTTCAGAACATTAAAGTCATACTTACACTTCAGCAAGCATGAGAGAGAGATAGAGAGAAGGTACCTTTCACTTCCAAGGTCTAAACACTTCTCCCCAGTTTTCTCAGAAAGCATCACACAGGAACGAATCACTGACCATTGTCAGGCAGAACACTGTCCCTGGCCAACCCACCAGTTGCCAGTTAACCAGTCGATCTGATTCCCTCCAAATCTGGGGCAAAATTCTCCGGAAACGGCGCGATGTCCGCCGACTGGCGCCCAAAACGGCGCAAATCAGACAGGCATCGCGCTGCCCAAAAGGTGCGGAATGCTCCGCATCTTTGGGGGCCGAGCCCCAACCTTGAGGGGCTAGGCCAGCGGCCGACGAATTTCCGCCCCTCCAGCTGGCGGAAAAGGCCTTTGGTGCCCCGCCAGCTGGCGCGGGAATGACATCTCCGGGTGGCGAATGCGCGGGAGCGTTAGCGGCCGCTGACAGCTTCCCACGCATGCGCAGTGGAGGGAGTCTCTTCCGCCTCCGCCATGGTGGAGACCGTGGCGGAGGTGGAAGGAAAAGAGTGGCCCCACGGCACAGGCCCGCCCGCGGATCGGTGGGCCCCGATCGTGGGCCAGGCCACCGTGGGGGCACCCCCCGGGGCCAGATCGGCCCACGCCCCCCCCCCAGGGCCCCGGAGCCTGCCCGTGCCGCCTTGTCCCGCCGGTAAGGTAGGTGGTTTAATTTACGCCGGCGGGACAGGCATTTTAGCGCCGGGACTTCAGCCCATTCGGGCCGGAGAATCGAGCGGGGGGGCCGGAGACTTCCGCAACCGGCGGGGGCGGGATTCACGCCAGCCCCCGGCGATTCTCCGACCCGGCGGGGGGTCGGAGAATCTCGTCCCTGGTTCTTGAGATCCACTCTGCACCGAGGAGTCTGGCTGAAGTCAAAACCCAGGACCATCATGTCCTGATAAGCTGGTTGCTTCAAACTTGAGTCTTCTGCTTAAAGACACATTCTGATTATGGACCCATGGACAAAAACAATGTACAAGAAATGGGAGCAAAGGAAATAAGCAGGAAGGACTCTTAGACATTAGAACCATCTTGAGTGATACAGGTTCACTTGGAGCTGTTCCCTTCAAAACTGGCAAAACAACTTCAAGTTGATATTGGATATTCTGAAATTAATGCAAATTACCTGGAATAGGAACAGTTAATATTCAAAATAGATGAATCAGCAGGAGAAATAATCAAGGACCTTGGTTGAAAGCAGACTCTGATAAAACATAGCTACAAAGCTTTTACAGACTGACACCTGACTGCGGAACTGCCAACACGGTGAAGGGCTGAATGCTCTTTAGCCAGTGTCCCAGTACAAATTTTGAACATTTTTAGTGGAAGAATCATTCATCATCGTTTAAATATGAATCAGAGAGAATTGACTTTATCCGAAATCTCACAGAATGACCATCAAACCCACCCTGCAGAGGACACGGTGAGTCATTTTATGAAAACATGACAGTTAACTCATGTCAAACTCTGGGAGGTGTTGATGATTTGGGGAGTTTAAGTGTTGTGACTTGCAGAGTCTCTCTGTGGAGTTCAGGGTGATTCCAAACTACCAACAAATTGTTGTAAAATGGATTCCCATTTGGCGGGATCCTATGCTTCTCCTGGTCAAACACGGTTTTTATTTTAATAAACATTTTATTGAGGTATTTTTGGTATAGAAACAACAACAAAATAGACAAGATGCATGAAACCATAAACATAGTGCAAAAACCATTTATCTTCCGTACAGGTCCCACCCTTATTACCCCCCTACTCTAACCTAAACTACTCCCCCCCCACCCCCCGCCACAGAGCATTGAGGGAGAACTAGGGAATAGGGACAGTGGGACTCTGAGGCAGAGCAGACAGGGAGAAGTTGCTGAACACAGCGGGTCTGGTGGCCTGAAGTGCATATGTTTTAATGCAAGAAGTATTACGGGTAAGGCAGATGAACTTAAGAGCTTGGATTAGCACTTGGAACTATGATGTTGTTGCCATTACAGAGACCTGGTTGAGGGAAGGGCAAGATTGGTAGCTAAACGTTCCAGGATTTAGATGTTTCAGGCGGGAGAGAGGGGGATGTAAAAGGGGTGGTGGAGTTGCGCTACTGGTTCGGGAGAATATCACAGCTGTACTATGGGAGGACACCTCAGAGGGCAATGAGGCTATATGGGGAGAGATCAGGAATAAGAAGGGTGCAGTCACTATGTTGGGGGTTTACTACAGGCCTCCCAAAAGCCAGCGGGAGATAGAGGAGCAGATAGGTAGATAGATTTTGGAAAAGAGTAAAAACAACAGGGTTGTGATGATGGGAGACTTCAACTTCCCCAGTATTGACTGGGACTCACTTAGTGCCAGTGGCTTAGACGGGGCAGAGTTTGTAAGGAGCATCCAGGAGGGCTTCTTAAAGCAATATGTGGACAGTCCAACTAGGGAAGGGGCGGTACTGGACCTGGTATTGGGGAATGAGCCCAGCCAGGTGGTAGAAGTTTCAGTAGGGGAGCATTTCGGGAACAGTGACCACAATTCAGTAAGTTTTAAAGTGCTGGTGGACAAGGATAAGAGTTGTTCTAGGATGAATGTGCTAAATTGGGGATAGGCTAATTATAACAATATTAGGCGGGAACTGAAGAACATAGATTGGGGGCGGGTGTTTGAGGGCAAATCAACATCTGACATGTGGGAGGCTTTCAAGTGTCAGCGGAAAGGAATTCAGGACCGGCATGTTCCTGTGAGGAAGAAGGATAAGTACGGCAATTTTCAGGAACCTTGGATAACCAGAGATATTGTAGGCCTCGTCAAAAAGAAAAAGGAGGCATTTGTCAGGGCTAAAAGGCTGGGAACAGACGAAGCCTGCGTGGAATATAAGGAAAGTAGGAAGGAACTTAAGCAAGGAGTCAGGAGGGCTAGGAGGGGTCACGAAAGGTCATTGGCAAATAGGGTTAAGGAAAATCCCAAGGCTTTTTCCACGTACATAAAAAGCAAGAGGGTAGCCAGGGAAAAGGTTGGCCCACTGAAGGATAGGCAAGGGAATTTATGTGTGGAGCCAGAGGAAATGGGCGAGGTACTAAATGAATACTTTGCTACTTTGCTGAATATTCAACAAAGAGAAGGAAGATGTTGAGTTTGGAGAAGGGTGTGTAGATAGCCTGGGTCACATTGAGATCCAAGAAGACGAGGTGTTGGGTGTCTTAAAATATGTTAAGGTAGATAAGTCCCCAGGGCCTGATGGGATCTACCCCAGAATACTGAAGGAGGCTGGAGAGGAAATTGCTGAGGCCTTGACAGAAATTTTTGGATCATCACTGTTTTCAGGTGATGACCCGGAGGACTGGAGAATAGCCAATGTTGTTCCTCTGTTTAAGAAGGGTCGCAAGGATAATCCAGGGAACTACAGGCCGGTGAGTCTTACTTCAGTGGTAGGGAAATTACTGGAGAGAATTCTTCGAGACAGGATCTACTCCCATTTGGAAGCAAATGGACGTATTAGTGAGAGGCAGCATGGTTTTGTGAAGGGGAGGTCGTGTCTCACTAACTTGATGGAGTTTTTCGAGGAGGTTACAAAGATGATTGATGCAGGTAGGGCAGTGGATGTTGTCTATATGGACTTCAGTAAGGCCTTTGACAAGGTCCCTCATGATAGACTAGTACAAAAGGTGAAGTCACACGGGATCAGGGGTGAACTGGCTAGGTCATAGAAGGCAGAGAGTAGCAATGGAAGGATGCTTTTCTAATTGGAGGGCTGTGACCAGTGGTGTTCCACGGGGATCATAGAACATAGAAAATACAGCACAGAACAGGCCCTTCGGCCCACGATATTGTGCCGAACCTTTGTCCTAGATTAATCATAGATTATCATTACAGTGCAGAAGGAGGCCATTCGGCCCCCTGAGTCTGCACCGGCTCTTGGAAAGAGCTCCCTACCCAAACTCAACACCTCCACCCAACACCAAGGGCACTTTTGGACACTAAGGGCAATTTATCATGGCCAATCCACCTACCCTGCACATCTTTGGACTGTGGGAGGAAACCGGAGCACCCGGAGGAAACCCACGCAGACACGGGGAGGACGTGCAGACTCCGCATAGACAGTGACCCAAGCCGGAATCGAACCTGGGACCCTGGAGCTGTGAAGCAATTGCGCTATCCACAATGCTACCGTGCTGCCCGTAAGAACAAATAAATCTACACTATATAATTTTACCGTAATCCATGTACCTATCCAATAGCTGCTTGAAGGTCCCTAATGTTTCCGACTCAACTACTTGCACAGGCAATGCATTCCATGCCCCCACTACTCTCTGGGTAAAGAACCTACCTCTGATATCCCTCCTATATCTTCCACCTTTCACCTTAAATTTATGTCCCCTTGTAATGGTTTGTTCCACCCGGGGAAAAAGTCTCTGACTGTCTACTCTATCTATTCCCCTGATCATCTTATAAACCTCTTGTGGTAGTATGTATTGGGGGTCATGTGGGACTGGAAGCCCATTGGCTGACAGATCCCGGGTCCTGGTTGGCCGTTGACCTCTAGCTCCGCCCTGAAGGCGGAGTATAAGAAGCCGGAGTCCTCCCCCGCAGGCCAGTCTACTATTGAGCTGCGGGGGAATAGACACGCTTAATAAAGCCTCATCGACTTCACTCTATTCGTCTCACGGAGTCTTTGTGCGCTACAATTTATTAAGCGTGCCTAAAAAGGACTATGGAGCTCAGGATCATTCCGGAATGCCTGAGGATCAGCCCCCACGCAGTGAACGCGGCAGCAGCCTTCAAGCACTGGCAGACTTGCTTCGAGGCCTACCTCAGAACGACCGCCGGCCGGTCACAGAAGACAAAAAACTACAGGTCCTGCACTCGAGGGTGAGCACGGAGATCTTCTCCCTCATCGAAGACTCGGAGGATTTCCAGACGGCGTTCGCAGCACTGAAAAGTCTCTATGTCCGCCCAGTTAACCAAATCTACGCTCGCTACCAGCTCGCGACGAGATGGCAAGGTCCCGGAGAATCGATGGACGAATTCTACGCCGCGCTGCTGATTTTGGGACGAGCCTGCAGCTGCCCTTCGGTGAAAGCAAATGAACACACGGACATGTTAATGCGCGAAGCTTTTGTGGCAGGTATGAATTCCTCCCAAATCCGCCAAAGACTTCTAGAAAGAGAGTCGCTAGGACTCTCAGAGGCCCGGGCCCTAGCAGCCTCCCTAGACGTGGCCGCGCGTAATACCCGCGCCTACGGCCCCGACTGCGCGGCAGCCCATTGGGCTCCGTACGTGCCCGTCACGACAAACCCACCCCCCCCCCCCGGACACCCCACAGGCTTGCGCGGTCCAAACGCCGAGTCGCACCGGGGGCGCCCGCTGTTATTTCTGCGGCCAGGCGAAACACCCCCGACAGCGCTGCCCGGCCCGCGCAGCTATCTGCAAAAGCTGCGGGAAAAAGGGCCATTACGCGGTTGTGTGCCGGTCCCGCGAGGTCGCCGCTGTCCCGGGAGAACAGGGAGCCCTGCAAGCCGTTTACGCGCCCCAACCCCCCCAGCACGCAATGTACCACCCGCAGGCGCAGCCGCTCTGGGTCCCAACCCCCGCGGTCCCGGGAGAACAGGGAGCCCTGCACGCCGCTTACGCTCCCCAACCCCCCTCCCCGCACCCCATGTATGACCCGCCGGCGCTACCGCTTTGGGTCCCGGCCACCACTCTCCACGGAGAAGAGGGAGTTTTGCGCGTCCCTAACGCCCCCCTAACCCCCACCCCGCGTCCCACGTCTGACCCGCCGGCGCCACCAACTTGGGTCCCGACCACCACGAGGGGAGGAAGGGCGCCGCCATCTTGGACCGCCCCAGACCTGTACGACGCGTGGGGGCGGCGATTTTGTCCACCCCCGCCGCCATCTTGTGACCCCCCAGCCACGTGCGATGTATGGGGGGGCCATTTTGTCCATCCCCGACGCCATCTTGGACGGCAACAACGGACCCCACTCGACTACTACAACCACGTCGCGCTTCAATTACGCTCGATCAAGCTCTGCCCCGGACACTCCAGACGACGACGACAACGGTGCTAATAAACGGCCACGAGACGCCATGCCTAGTCGACTCCGGGAGCACGGAGAGCTTTATCCACCCCGACACGGTAAGACGCTGTTCCTTGACCACCTATCCCAGCGCACAAAAGATTTCCCTAGCTGCAGGATCCCACTCCGTACAGATCCAAGGATTCTGCATAGTTACCCTAACGGTGCAGGGGAGGGAGTTCAAAAACTACAAACTAAACGTCCTTCCCCAACTCTGTGCCCCCACCTTGCTGGGATTAGATTTCCAATGCAATCTACAGAGCCTTACGTTCAAATTCGGCGGCCCAATACCCCCACTCACTATCTGCGGCCCCGCAACTCTCAAGGTGCAACCCCCGTCCTTGTTTGCGAACCTCACCCCGGATTGCAAACCCCTCGCCACTAGGAGCAGACGGTATAGCGCCCAGGACCGGACCTTCATTCGGTCCGAAGTCCAGCGGCTACGAAAGGAGGGCATAATCCAGGCCAGCAATAGTCCCTGGAGAGCGCAGGTGGTAGTAGTGAAGACAGGGGAGAAACAAAGGATGGTCATAGACTATAGCCAGACCATCAACAGGTACACACAACTAGACGCGTACCCTCTCCCCCGCATATCCGATATGGTCAATCGGATTGCCCAATATAAAGTCTTCTCCACCGTGGACCTCAAGTCCGCCTACCATCAGCTCCCCATCCGCCCAAGTGACCGCAAGTACACAGCCTTCGAGGCAGACGGGCGATTATACCATTTCCTAAGTGTCCCTTTTGGCGTCACAAACGGGGTCTCGGTCTTCCAACGGGAGATGGACCGAATGGTTGATCAACATGGGTTGCGGGCCACGTTCCCGTATCTCGACAATGTAACCATCTGCGGCCACGACCAGCAGGACCACGACGCCAACCTCCAAAAATTCCTCCAGACCGCCAAAGCCTTGAACCTCACGTACAACGAGGACAAGTGCGTTTTTAGCACCAATCGGCTAGCCATTCTGGGCTACGTGGTGCGCAATGGGATAATAGGCCCCGACCCCGAACGTATGCGCGCCCTCATGGAATTTCCCCTCCCGCACTGGCCAAAAGCCCTGAAACGCTGCCTGGGGTTCTTTTCATACTACGCCCAGTGGGTCCCCCAGTACGCAGACAAGGCCCGCCCCCTAATACAGACCACGACCTTCCCTCTGTCGACAGAGGCTTGCCAGGCCTTCAGCTGCATCAAAGCGGATATCGCAAAGGCCACGATGCGCGCCATCGACGAGTCCCTCCCCTTCCAGGTCGAGAGCGACGCCTCCGATGTAGCTCTCGCGGCCACCCTTAACCAAGCGGGCAGACCCGTGGCCTTTTTCTCCCGGACCCTCCACGCCTCAGAAATCCGCCACTCCTCAGTGGAAAAGGAAGCCCAAGCCATAGTGGAAGCTGTGCGACATTGGAGGCATTACCTGGCCGGCAGGAGATTCACTCTCCTCACGGACCAACGGTCGGTAGCCTTCATGTTCGATAATGCACAGCGGGGCAAAATCAAAAACGACAAGATCTTAAGGTGGAGGATCGAGCTCTCCACCTTCAACTATGAGATTTTGTATCGTCCCGGAAAGCTGAATGAGCCGTCCGATGCCCTATCCCGCGGCACATGTGCCAACGCACAAATTAACCGCCTCCGAACCCTCCACGAGGACCTCTGCCACCCGGGGGTCACTCGGTTTTTCCACTTCATCAAGTCCCGCAATCTCCCATACTCTTTAGAGGAGGTCCGTACAGTCACAAGGGACTGCCACATCTGCGCGGAATGCAAACCGCATTTTTTCAGGCCGGATGGAGCGCACCTGATTAAGGCTTCCCGCCCCTTTGAACGCCTCAGTCTCGATTTCAAAGGGCCCCTCCCCTCCACCGACCGCAACGCATATTTTCTTAATGTGGTGGACGAATACTCCCGCTTCCCTTTTGCCATTCCCTGCTCTGACATGACCGCGGCCACAGTCATTAAAGCCCTGAACAGCATCTTCACACTGTTCGGTTACCCCGCATACGTCCACAGCGACAGGGGGTCCTCTTTCATGAGTGACGAGCTGCGCCAGTTCCTGCTCAGCAAGGACATAGCCTCAAGCAGGACGACCAGCTACAACCCCCGGGGGAACGGGCAAGTAGAGAGGGAGAACGGCACGGTCTGGAAGGCCGTCCTACTGGCCCTACGGTCCAGGGACCTCCCAGTTTCACGGTGGCAGGAGATCCTCCCGGACGCTCTACAGTCCTTCCGGTCGTTATTATGTACGAGCACTAATCAAACGCCTCATGAGCGTCTCCTTGTCTTCCCTAGGAGGTCCTCCTCTGGAACGTCGCTGCCGACCTGGCTGGCGGCCCCAGGACCCATCTTGCTCCGAAAGCATGTGCGGGCACATAAGGCGGACCCGTTGGTCGAAAGGGTTCACCTCCTCCACGCGAACCCGCAGTACGCTTACGTGGAGTATACCGACGGCCGACAGGACACGGTCTCCCTGCGGGATCTGGCGCCCGCCGGCAACACACACACCCCCCCGACACCATTCACCCAACCCCCCCCCCTTCCTGCCACCGCCGCACCCCGCGACAGCCCCCTTCCCAGGAGGATCGGTTCCCCTCCCCTCAGGCCCGACCAAGAATAAAGCCCAAGCTGAAACCGTAAGGCTCCCGGAGACGACAACACCGATACAAGCACCACCACCACCACCGGGGCCGAGGCGATCGACATGGACGACCAGACCGCCCGACCGACTTATGGCGTCGATCTAAATTAAAATATGGACTTTTCACAAGAACATTTTGCTTTTCTCCCTATACCCTCTGTAAATAGTTGAAACAGGACAAAATTGTACAATACTGTATTGCCATGTGAATGTTTTTTTTCCTCCCAGGACCAGCCCTGTAAACCCTTACCACCATACGAAGCATCACCCCGCCGGGTTCATTTTTGACAAGGGGTGAATGTGGTAGTATGTATTGGGGGTCATGTGGGACTGGAAGCCCTAATGTCATTGGCTGACAGATCCCGGGTCCTGGTTGGCCGTTGACCTCTAGCTCCGCCCTGAAGGCGGAGTACAAGAAGCCGGAGTCCTCCCCCGCAGGCCACTCTACCATTGAGCTGCGGGGGAACAGACACGCTTAATAAAACCTCATCGACTTCACTCTACTCGTCTCACGGAGTCTTTGTGCGCTACACCTCTATCAAGTCGCCCCTCATCCTTCTCTGTTCTAATGAGAAAAGGCCTAGCAACCTCAACCTTTCCTCGTAAGACCTACTCTCCATTCCAGGTAACATCCTGGTAAATCTTCTTTGCACCTTTTCCAAAGCTTCCATATCCATCCTAAAATGAGGTGACCAGAACTGTACACAGTACTGCAAATGTGGCCGTACCAAAGTTTTGTACAGCTGCATCATCACCTCACGGCTCTTAAATTCAATCCCTCTGTTAATGAACGCGAGCACACCATAGGCCTTCTTCACAGCTCTATCCACTTGAGTGGCAACTTTCAAAGATGTATGAACATAGACCCCAAGATCTCTCTGCTCCTCCACATTGCCAAGAACTCTACCGTTAACCCTGTATTGCGCATTCATATTTGTCCTTCCAAAATGGACAACCTCACACTTTTCAGGGTTAAACTCCATCTGCCACTTCTCAGCCCAGCTCTGCATCCTATCTATGTCTCTTTGCAGCCGACAACAGCCCTCCTTACTATCCACAACTCCACCAATCTTCGTATCGTCTGCAAATTTACTGACCCACCCTTCAACTCCCTCATCCAAGTCATTAATGAAAATCACAAACAGCAGAGGACCCAGAACTGATCCCTGTGGTATGCCACTGGTAACTGGGATCCAGGCTGAATATTTGCCATCCACCACCACTCTCTGACTTCTATCGGTTAGCCAGTTCGTTATCCAACTGGCCAAATTTCCCACTATCCCATGCCTCTTTACTTTCTGCAGAAGCCTACCATGGGGAACCTTATCAAATGCCTTACTAAAATCCATGTACACTACATCCACTGCTTTACCTTCATCCACATGCTTGGTCACCTCCTCAAAGAATTCAATAAGATTTGTAAGGCAAGACCTACCCCTCACAAATCCGTGCTGACTATCCCTAATCAAGCAGTGTCTTTCCAGATGCTCAGAAATCCTATCCTTCAGTACCCTTTCCATTACTTTGCCTACCACCGAAGTAAGACTAACTGGCCTGTAATTCACAGGGTTATCCCTAGTCCCTTTTTTGAACAGGGGCACGACATTCGCCACTCTCCAATCCCCTGGTACCACCCCTGATGACAGTGAGGACGAAAAGATCATTGTCAACTGCTCTGCAATTTCATCTCTTGCTTCCCATAGAATCCTTGGATATATCCCATCAGGCCCGGGGGACTTGTCTATCCTCAAGTTTTTCAAAATGCCCAACACATCTTCCTTCCTAACAAGTATTTCCTCGAGCTTACCAGTCTGTTTCACACTGTCCCCTCCAACAATATTGCCCCTCTCATTTGTAAATACAGAAGAAAAGTACTCGTTCAAGACCTCTCCTATCTCTTCAGACTCAATACACAATCTCCCGCTACTGTCCTTGATCGGACCTACCCTCGCTCTAGTCATTCTCATATTTCTCACATATGTGTAAAAGGCCTTGGGGTTTTCCTTGATCCTACCCGCCAAAGATTGTTCATGCCCTCTCTTATCTCTCCTAATCCCTTTCTTCAGTTCCCTCCTGGCTATCTTGTATCCCTCCAATGCCCTGTCTGAACCTTGTTTCCTCAGCCTTACATAAGTCTCCTTTTTCCTCTTAACAAGACATTCAACCTCTCTTGTCAACCATGGTTCCCTCACTCGACCATCTCTTCCCTGCCTGACAGGGACATACATATCAAGGACACGTAGTACCTGTTCCTTGAACAAGTTCCACATTTCACTTGTGTCCTTCCCTGACAGCCAATGTTCCCAACTTATGCACTTCAATTCTTGTCTGACAACATCGTATTTACCCTTCCCCCAATTGTAAACCTTGCCCTGTTGCACGCACCTATCCCTCTCCATTACCAAAGTGAAAGTCACAGAATTGTGGTCACTATCTCCAAAATGATCCCCCACTAACAAATCTATCACTTGCCCTGGTTCATTACCCAGTACTAAATCCAATATTGCCCCTCCTCTGGTCGGACAATCTACATACTGTGTTAGAAAAGCTTCCTGGACACACTGCACAAACACCACCCCATCCAAACTATTTGATCTAAAGAGTTTCCACTCAATATTTGGGAAGTTAAAGTCACCCATGACTACTACCCTGTGACTTCTGCACCTTTCCAAAATCTGTTTCCCAATCTGTTCCTCCACATCTCTGCTACTACTGGGGGGCCTATAGAAAACTCCTAACAAGGTGACTGCTCCTTTCCTATTTCTAACTTCAACCCATACTACCTCATTAGGGTGATACTCTTCGAACTGCCTTTCTGCAGCTGTTATACTATCTCTAATTAACAATGCCACCCCCCCCCCCCCCACCTCTTTTACCACCCTCCCTAATCTTATTGAAACATCTATAACCAGGGACCTCCAACAACCATTTCTGCCCCTCTTCTATCCAAGTTTCCATGATGGCCACCACATCGTAGTCCCAAGTACTGATCCATGCCTTAAGTTCACCCACCTTATTCCTGATGCTTCTTGCGTTGAAGGATACACACTTCAACCAATCTCCGTGCCTGCAAGTACTCTCCTTTGTCAGTGTTCCCTTCCCCACTGCCTCATTACACGCTTTGGCGTCCTGAATATCGGCTACCTCAGTTGCTGGACTACAAATCCGGTTCCCATTCCCCTGCCAAATTAGTTTAAACCCTCCCGAAGAATACTAGAAAACCTCCCTCCCAGGATATTGGTGCCCCTCTGGTTCAGATGCAACCCGTCCTGCTTGTACAGGTCCAAACTTCCCCAGAATGCACTCCAATTATCCAAATACCTGAAGCCCTCCCTCCTACACCATTCCTGCAGCCACGTGTTCAACTGCACTCTCTCCCTATTCCTCGCCTCGCTATCACGTGGCACCGGCAACAAACCAGAGATGACAACTCTGTCTGTCCTGGATTTTAACTTCCAGCCTAACTCCCTAAACTTGTTTATTACCTCCACACCCCTTTTCCTACCTATGTCGTTGATACCAATGTGCACCATGACTTCTGGCTGCTCCCCCTCCCCTTTAAGGATCCTGAAGACACGATCCGAGACATCCCTGACCCTGGCACCCGGGAGGCAACATACCTTCCGGGAGTCTCGCTCGCGACCACAGAATCTCCTATCTATTCCCCTAACCATTGAATCTCCTACAGCTATTGCTTTTCTATTCTCCCCCCTTCCCTTCTGAGCCCCAGAGCCAGACTCAGTGCCAGAGACCTGGCCGCTAGGGCCTTCCCCGGTAGGTCATCCCCCCCCAACAGCATCCAAAACGGTATACTTGTTTTGAAGGGGAACGGCCACGAGGGATCCCTGCACTGTCTGCCTGTTTGTTTTTTTCCCCCTGACTGTAACCCAGCTATTCTTGTCCTGTACCTTGGGTGTGGTTACCTCCCTGTAACTCTTCTCAATCACCCCCTCTGCCTCCCGGATGATCCGAAGTTCAACCATCTTCAGCTCCAGTTCCTAACACGGTCTTTGAGGAGCTGAAGTTGGGTGCACTTCACGCAGGTATAGTCAGCGGGGACACCGGTGGTATCCCTGACCACCCACATCCTACAGGAGGAGCATGCAACTGGCCTAGCCTCCATCCCCTCTTACCTGACAGAATATAGCTGCCCTGTGGACTAACTAGATCTCGCCCTCCGACTCTGCTCCCAGTCAGCTACACTTTCTGTAAACTCCTGGCTCTCTTCTCACTCTTTGCGGAAATGTCAGAAACAAAATGAAAGGAGCACCTTACTCCCTCCTCACCTAACTCCCTCGGTCACCAAACTCTTACTATAGCACTCAAAAAGCACCAAATTCAGCACTCCCTCGGTCACCAAACTCTTACTATAGCACTCAAAATGCACCAAATTCAGCACCCAGTGCTGGGACCTTTGCTGTTTGTAGTATATATAAATGATTTGGAGGACAATGTAACTGGTCTGATTAGTAAGTTTGCAGACGACACAAAGGTTGGTGGAATTACGGATAGCGATGAGGACTGTCAGAGGATACAGCAGGATTTAGATTGTTTGGATACTTGGGCGGAGAGATGGCAGGTGGAGTTTAATCCGGACAAATGTGAGGTAATGTATTTTGGAAGGTCTAATGCAGGTAGGGAATATACGGTGAATGGTAGAACCCTCAAGAGTATTGAAAGTCAGAGAGATCTGGGAGTACAGGTCCACAGGTCACTGAAAGGGGCAACACTGGTGGAGAAGGTAGTCAAGAAGGCATACGACATGCTTGCCTTCATTGGCCGGGGCATTGAGTATAAGAATTGGCAAGTCATGTTGCAGCTGTATAGAACCTTAGTTAGGCCACACTTGGAGTACAGTGTTCAATTCTGGTCGCCACACTACCAGATGGATGTGGAGGCTTTAGAGAGGGTGCAGAAGAGATTTACCAGAATGTTGCCTGGTATGGAGGGCATTAGCTATGAGGAGCGGTTGAATAAACTCGGTTTGTTCTCACTGGAACGAAGGAGGTTGAGGGGCGACCTGATAGAGGTCTACAAAATTATGAGGGGCAGAGACAGAGTGGATAGTCAGCGTCTTTTCCCCGGGGTAGAGGGGTCAATTACTTGGGGGCATAGGTTTAAGGTGAGAGGGGCAAGGTTTAGAGTAGATGTACGAGGGAAGTTTTCTACACAGAGGGTAGTGGGTGTCTGGAACTCGCCTCCGGAGGTGGTGGTGGAAGCAGGGACAATAGTGACATTTAAGGGGCATCTTGACAAATACATGAATAGGATGGGAATAGAGGGATACGGACCCAGGAAGTGTAGAAGATTGTAGTTTAGTCGGGCAGCATGGTCGGCACAGGCTTGGAGGGCCGAAGGGCCTGTTCCTGTGCTGTACATTTCTTTGTTCTTTGTTCTTTGATTAATTTTCCGCAAGGAAGTCGACGAATGGTTGCCACCTCCAGGTGAAACCTAACAGTGAACCTTTCAAGGCAAACTTAATTTTCTCCATACAAAGAAAGCTAGCCATGTCCAATCGCCAGGTCTCCGACTTCAGGGGCTTTGAGTCCCTCCATGCCAATAGTATCCGTCTCCGGGCTACCAGGGAAGCAAAGGCCAGAAGATCTGCCTCTTTCTCCTCCTGGATTCCCGGATCTTCTGACAGGTGGAAAATCGCCCACTCTGGATTCAGCTCCACCCTTGTTTTTAAAACCTTGGACATGACGTCCGCAAACTCCTGCCAAACTCGTCGAAGCTTTGGACATGGTTCGCTGGTCCACCCGTGCATTTTGTGCACCTGTCCTACACCCCAAAGAATCTGCTCATCCGGGCCACTGTCATGTGAGCCCGGTGCACAACCGTAAATTGTATCAGGATGAGCCTGGCACATGTTGCAGACGTGTTGACTCTACTCAACGCGTCTGCCCAAAAACCATCCTCTATCTCACCTCCCTGCTCCTCCTCCCACTTACGCTTCAGCTCCTCGGTCTGCGTCTCCTCTGACCCCATAAGCTCCTTATAGCTACAAAATGCTCCCCTCCCCTACCACCCTCTGGAAATTACCCTGTCCTGAATCCCCCTCAGCGGTAGGAGCGGGAAGGTTGCCACCTGTTTACGAAAGAAGTCCCGCACCTGCAAGTATCTGAATTTGTTTCCCCTCGCCAGCCCAAACATTTCCTCCAGCACCCTCATACTCGGAAAGCTCCCCTCTATGAACACATCCCCCATCCTCCCAATCCCTACTCTCCGCCATACCCGGAACCCCCATCCATACTCCCTGGGGCAAACCGGTGGTTATCACATATTGGGGCCCAGACCGATGCTCCCACTGCTCCCACATGCCGCCTCCACTGACCCCAAATTCTCAGGGCCGCCCCTACCACGGGGTTGGTGAAGTAACGCGCCGGCGGGAGCGGCAGAGGCGCAGTTACCAATGCCCCAGACTGGTGCCCTTACAAGAAGCCCCCTCCATATGCACCCATGCCGACGCCCTCCCCCACCACCCACTTGCTGATCATGGCTATGTTAGCCGCCCAGTAATAATTATTAAAATTTGGCAGCGCCAGCCCGCTCTCTCCCCTATCCGCTCGAGCATTACCTTCCTTACCCGTGGGGTCTTGCCTGCCCTGACGAAGCCTGTTGACCCACTTAAAAAAGGACCGCGGAATAAAAATGGGGAGACATTGAAATACAAATAGGAACCTCGGGAGGACCGTCATTTTCACTGTTTGTACCCTCCCGGCCAGCGACAAAGGGAGTGCGTCCCATCTCCGTTAGGTGCAGGTTAGGTGGATTGGCCTTGCTAAATTGCCCTTAGTGTCCAAAAAGGTTATTGGGTTATGGGGTTAGGCTGGATGTGTGGGCTTGGGTAGGGTGCCTTTCCAAGGGCCGGCGCAGACTCGATGGGCCGAATGGCTTCCTTCTGCCCTGTAAATTCTATGATTCTATGAGGAACAGTGTGGGCTCAATTTTAAAATCCTGTCTCAGAGTGACAGCCCTGGATACTAACACTTCCAGAGTCAGACTTATAATGGGATATTGGGTGGGGTGCAACTGGGAACTCGCTTGGCACTAATAATTGGGAACTGAGTTCATTGCTGGCTCAATAAGGGCAATTGCATTGAAAGAAAACTCCACTTGTCATGCAGGCTCAGTGACACAGAAATTCTTGAGGCATGGGTTTACCGTACCGGCCTCCCCGAACAGGCGCCGGAATGTGGCGACTCGGGGCTTTTCACAGTAACTTCATTGAAGCCGATTTGTGCCAACAAGCGAATATTATTACATTCTGTAAAAATCCAGCCCCTTAAACTATTGCTTCTGAGTCGGTGCACCATCAGCTAATCGGTACAGTGTTTCCTTGCTACCTTATTTAAGCCTGTCATATTCTTGTGCACCTCTATCAGATCTCTTCCCAATTTTCTCTGCTCTAAGGAGAGCAACTTCAGCTTCTCCCACCTAATCTTGTAACTAAGATCCAAAATCCAACCAGGAACAATGTCCAGGATTGGCAATCCCAAGGTCATTGTGAGAAATTGACGAAACCACCAGGCAAGGTTATCATTACAAGATCTAGGCCTACCAGCAGATTACAAGTTCAGAGACACATCATTTTATCAGTTCCATACACTTATGTAGCAGTGGGCCACAGCTTCCGGCTAGCATCGGCAATAGATGGTCTACAGGGATTAGGAGATTTTAATGCTGGCCTTGAAAACCGCATTGAAAATGGCCAGAGTTGCTTCAGGCTTGCATGGAAAGAGTCCTCACATGCCCCAGCACATTGCAGCTCTGGTGGATTCAAGAAGGGGTGTCCCCTGTCTTCACTGTACTTGTCTCTGTAAAGCAGCTCAGTTTACAGGGCCCAGGGTAAGTGGATAAAAAATGATCGGGGAAGGGAGGGTGGAGGGGGTTGGTGTTCAGGAGACCAGCGGCAATCGGAGGATGAGGGGGTCAAAGGTTGGGAGAAGGGGACATCTGAGGCCCAGGTTAGTATGCAGGGGAAGTTGGGGGTGGGTGTTGGGATTCAGACGGTCTGTGGAGGGTCAGGGATTGGTGGGTAGGTTTTGGAGGTCGTGAGTGGGAGTTCGGAGGTCAGAGTGGGTTTAAGGGATGGGTCTGTGGGTTGGGATAAGGGGGTCAGGTTGGGTCGCCGGATCAATATGGGGGGGGTGCCAGGTCTGATTCACGGGTCATAGGAGTGTTGGGTCGGTGGGGGCACTGTCAGGTGTAACGGGATTGGGGTCCTTCACATCCACAGGTCAGAGGGGTGGGATTTAGTGAGGGGGGGGGGTCGTGTACATGGGCTGGCGGGTTCGCAGGTAAGGGGGGCGTTCATTTCATGTCTGTAGGTTTGGGGCGTGTTGTGGGGTTGAGTCCGTAATTCGGGGGTGGTTTGGTTTGGGTTGTGGTGAGTTGGGAATGTGGCCAGTGGAGGGAGGAATTCCTTGGCGTGTCAGGGTGGTGCGGAAAACCTCAGGGGCAGGATGTAGTTGTGGGCATGGTGGGGAAACCTTAATGTAATCCATGAAGTCCTTGAGATTTCAAGATCTTCCATCTTCTCTTTCCAAGCTGCCTGGAAAGTCAGCATTTCCCAGTTAACATGATTTATGTCTAGTGTGCCTAAAATCAAGTGTAATTATGTGTAATTATAAAACATCAAATATTATAAACTTTATGTTGAGGTAAAATTACCAGCCTTTCTAATACATCAATTGATAATTACTTAGCATTTAATTCTCTCACAATTAAGGCTCTTTATTTTACTGAACTGCCCGTTTTCTAATAATGCAGTAGCCGATTTCGTTTTTTTTAAATGCCTTCAAAATTACGGCAAAATTGCTTCTTAACTCAGTGTTAGCACAAATGAGCATTTTTGCCTTTAATTGCAAAGAATATAACTTGAATCGAGCTTTAATGCATGGGTTACACTCAAACTACTGATTTTCAAACGAATACAAATTGGAACTTTAAATTTACTATATGGCAGCACATGATGTAAAAATAGGAGCGTGCCAAATATTCCACCTAATGCTACGGTGCTGCAATAGAGTTTGAGCAGAGCAGCAATTCGATGATTTTTTTGCTTCAAGTGCCCAACCCTTTTTTTTTTCTCCAAGTAAGGGGCAATTTAGTGTGGTCAATCCACCTAACCTCCACATTTCTGGGGTTGTGGGGGTGAGACCCACACAGACACTGGGAGAATGTGAAAACTCTACATGGACAGTGACCTGGGGCCGAGATCGAACCTGGGTCCTTGATGCCGTGAGGCAGCAGTGCTAACCATTGCGCCACAGTGCCGCCCCTGGTAACTTGATGGTGAATGTCAATTCAGGGAAGATCCAGGACAATGTGGACAAATCTTTTCTATCATCCGTAACACTGCACGTGATAGATTTAACGTGGTTTGATCAAATTAGAAGAAACTCAAACTGAGCTCAAAAGCATGAGTTTTCAACTGTACAACTCAAAGTGGACGGTATTAACAGGACAAATTCATGGTGAGCACCATATAATGGTAACTGCCAGTTATAGGTTTTATGTCGTCCATCACCAAATACATGTTCCGATATGCAGTAAACTCATCCAATCTCGTCCACAGTATTCATGACTGAAATGATCCGGAAAAGTGTCAAATCAGGGGGCGGGATTCTCCAATCCCGCGGCAGAGTGTCCACGCCGTCGTAAACGCCGTTTTGGAGGGCGCGGAGCATCCGAAAACTGCTTAAAACTGGCGCCTCCCCCGATTCTGTCGTAAAAATGGATTCTCCGCCCGATCGCCGATTACAAAATCAGCATCGGTAAATGGAGAACCTCGCCCAGGGTTTTCACGCAGGAGCTGAATTGCACTCATTTTACGATCCACTTTTGCTTGTAAAGCAGGTTAACAGCATTGGCTATCTTCACAGACACTAATAGATTTACAATGCCAATTTTGTTTTGGACATAGAACGTACATAGAACATACAGTGCAGAAGGAGGCCATTCGTCCCATCGACCCACTTAAGCCCTCACTTCCACGCTATTCCCGAACCCCAATAACCCCTCCTAACCATTTTGGACACTAAGGGCAATTTATCATGGCCAATCCACATAACCTGCACGTCTTATGACTGTGGGAGGAAACCGGAGCACCCGGTGGAAACCCACGCAGACACGGGGAGAACGTGCAGACTCCGCACAGACAGTGACCCAGCGGGGAATTGAACTTGGGACCCTGGCACTGTGAAGCTACAGTGCTATCCACTTGTGCAACCGTGCGGCCCACTGTGGCGGAGCCCTACAGAGGCCCGGCGCAGATGAACACAGGCCCCCCATGGAATTAGCCCGCCCACCGACAGAATTAGCCCACAGTTGTCCTGATCAGACCATAAGACCATCAGACATAGGAGCAGAATTAGGCCACTCAGCCCATCGAGTCTGCTCCGCCATTCAATCATGGCTGATATTTTCTCATCCCCATTCTCCTGCCTTCTGCCCATAATCCCTGATTCACTAATTTATCAAGAACCTCTCGATCTCTGTCTTAAAGTCACTCAGTGATGAATGGATGACTGATGGTTTGGCTATCCGAAACACACCAGTAGGTTCTGAAGTGCAATATTTATTTTTCAGTTGTCCTGAGGAATGTAAGATATATGAGCCGGGATTCTCCGATCCTGAGCCGGGTCGGAGAAAAGGCGCGGATGGGGGGGGGGGGGGGGGGAGAATCGTGCCACGCCGCTCCGATGCCGGGCTGATGATTCTCTGGTGCCCGCGGGGTCAGTACCACGCCGGTCGGGGCCATTGAAAGTGGCCCCCCGGCGATTCTCTGCGTCTCGACGGGTTGAGTGCCTGCTGAGTTTGGCCGAGTCCTGTCAGCGAGGGTTATGCATGGTCCCACCCAGCGAAACCTCGGAGTTCTGGCTGCGGGGGCCATCCTGATGGGGTGTGCGGGGGGATCCGACTCCATGAGGGGGCCTCCACTGTGGCCTGGCCCACGATCGGGGCCTACCGATTGGCGGGCGGGCTAATTCCGTGGGGGGCCTATGTTCCTCCGCGCCGGGCCCCTGTAGGGCTCGGCCACAGAGCGCGTTGGCCGGAGTGGAGACGGGAACCTACATAGATGCGCGGACTCGCGCTGACCGTGGCGCGCATGCACGGACTTGGCCGGCCGTGGCGCGCCAGCTTTCAAGCAACGGACCAGCGACACCAGTCCGGCGCCGTACTAGCCCTCTAGGAAGGGGTGAATACTTGGGCCTGGCGTCCCATTGATGCCGGAGTGGCTCTCAGCGCTTTTGACGCCGACGTCAGAACTTGGCCGCGGGATCGGAGAATCCTGGCCATGATTTGGTTCCCTTCAATCACACGAGTGGGTTCTGAAGTACAAAAGAATTTAGCTGTCATGGGAATATGGGTTTAGAGATTTGACAGATATCTGGGTTTCTGAAGAGACTAATGTTTTTTCAAGAGTTTATACAAGAGATCCCATCAATATGGGGGAATTCACAGGGAATTCCGAAATTCGGCAGTCCGATAGCGGAGTCCCATGGCCAGCTACCCCACCACAAATCAACAACAACCCCCCCCAGACTGCAGATTGGTCATGACCACCGCTCTCCCGGACTGCACAGCAGCCTCCCCATCACCAGATTGTCTGGGTGTACCCTACACCAAAGTACGGGGGGTGACCTGACACCCCCCCGTCCCATGGACCCCTGTACTAGGGAGATACCCAACAGGAACCTCTGTAATCGGGGGATCCTGCAGAGGGATCCCTGTAATAGGGGAATGCTCCTCAGGGACCCCTGTAATGCGGGACCCCCCATGAGAACCCCTGTAATGGGGGATTACTCCCCTCACAGGGACAATAAATTTACATCCCTTGTATAAACTCTTGAAAAAACATTAGTCTCTTCAGAATCCCAAATATCTGTCAAATCCATAAACCTATATTCCCAAGACAGTTAAATTTCTTGCGCTTCAGAACCTATTAGTGTAATTGAAGGCAACCAAATCACCTATTATACAATCCCCAGAACAACTGAATAAAGAAATATTGCACTTCAGAACCTACTCATGTGTTTAAGGTAGTTAAACCATCAATCATCAGGACAACTGAATAAACAAATTTGGACCTTCTTGTCCAAAGAGACTGTCAATTGAGACGCATTTCAGTTGGAGGAAGAAGAATGAAAAAAAAGTGGATTATATTTTTGTACCTGTTTGCGTGTGTTGTTTTTTTAAATGAAAAAGTATATTTCCTGTGTGCATTTCTTAAAAGACAGTGAAAAGGTGAAAAATGAAATCATCTTGAAGTTGATGGTTTTTTTTTCTTGGGGGTGGTGTCATGTGTGAGTACCTTGAAGAAATGAGTGTTCATTACTGCAGTGATGTCAGAGAGGGGGTGGAGCTGGGTTGTCTGTCAGCTTTTTACTTTTCTTTAGGATGTTTGCTGCAGGGTGTGTTTTAGTTTCATTTTCAGAACTGGATCGCTGTAGTCACAGCCAGAAGGTGTATTAGAGTCTCTCTCTCTTTAATGTAAAGACTGTAAATCAATCCTGGTGATTTAAAACTAATAACAGTAGTGACTTTAACCTGATGTGCTTCTGGTAAAAGGTGTTTTAAGTCGTATGGATGTTAAAAGGAAAGCTTAAAGGATTATTTAGTGTTGTATTCTTTGGGGGTTGTATTTGAATTGATGGTTGCTGAGATGTTCACTGTATGTTTTAAAAAGGTTAACTTGAGCTCATAGAATAAACATTGTTTTGCTTTAAAAATACTTTTCCATTTCTGCTGTACCACACCTGTAGAGTGGGCCGTGTGCGCCCCATACCACAATATTAAAAGTTGTGGGTCAGGTGAACTCCATGATACACTTTGGGGTTCTTTAAACCCTGGTCCATAACAAATTGACCTTCAGCATAGAACCAAGATCAGTGCTCTGTCCTGGAAGAGACTGGTAGGACAGACAGACTGCAGCTGTAGTTGCCCCTTTTATGGGTATCCACAATATTTAAAGATGACTTGAAGACCTCACAGACACAAAGTCCCTCACCCACCCCCAGCCAGGGGTGCCCCCGCAATGCAACACTTCAGCCCCCGAATGATCCCAACCCCCTGAGGGGTCCGAACGAGCCCAATCTCCCGATCGGTTCCCCCACCCCCACCTCCAGCCCCCCGAGCACTGGGCAGCAGCTCCAGTACCCTTGAGCTTCCTGCCGGAAAATGGAAATGGCTCCTCAACTTCTCAGTTTCCTTCAGCAGCCATTGCGCCAGCTTCACCTTTTTAAAAAGGAGGACTATGCAACGCATGCGTAATTTCTTGCTGGGGAATCGGTTAATTCCCGGGAGGCCATTGTATTTGACTTCAATTTCGCTAATGAGATGGAAATTAATACAAATTGGGGCTGATAATATGCTCGTCACATTTGGGCGAGATGTGGAACTCACCATCAGAAGTGGGCCAGTTAGATGGCAAACTGATTTGCACCCAGCATGAATCCCGATTTTGGCCATTCCCGCGTTTTAACCAGCACGCTCAGATCACAACGTGGTGGTTAAATCGCACCTATTTCTGTCGTGGGTCAAAGCTGTTTTCAGTTTGAGTTCAAATCTGAGAAAGTCTAATTTATGAGTCAGCCATTTCCTCTCTTTCCCTCCAGGCGGTCACCAATGACCATGTGGGTGAAAGTGACGAGAATGTGGAGCGCGGCAACTGGTCCTCGAAGACAGACTACTTGCTCTCATTGATTGGTTACGCTGTGGGTTACGGCAATGTCTGGAGATTCCCTTACCTGGTTTACAAAAATGGAGGAGGTACAGGGGAATTTTTTTAAATGTCAATGATAAATTCAATCTCACAGTATTAAACTATTTATGCAATTTGACCAGGGATGTGGGTGATAGTTCAGAATTATAGGTAAGAGTGAGATGCATCAAATAGATGACAATTTAAAAGATATTCAAAATTATTAAAACAACTATCCATTTTTGCCTTGAAGTGATATTGTTTAAAACTCATGAATCGTCCACTTCAGTCACATTTACTGCACAATGTCTGAAACCCTCAGTTTTTAGCCTCAGTCAGACCATGGGGTCAGGTTTGGAGGTTGGATTCAAACCTGTTTGGAATGATGGAAACCACCAACAAACATGTAAAAACACAATTGCAAAAAGGGACAGAAAATATGTTGATTCAGTTAGAGAATGAAATTCACAAAATGTGAATTTCTCTACAACTTCCTTCATTTACTGAACATTTAAAACTGCGAGATTAACACGTCCAATATTTTAATGTACAATCAAATCGTAAAAAATCTTATAGGGATCATGATATGGCCAAAAAAAAGGAGAGAATGGAGACAAATTAATTTTCTATATTGGGATAATTAGAAGGAAAGATATTGCTGCACAAGTGATGGCTAGGTAGAGAGAAAGAAAGAGAGAAAGAAAGAAAGAGAGAAAGAAAGTGAGAAAGAAAGAAAGAAAGAAAGAAGGAAAGAAAGAAAAAGAGTGAGAGAAAGGAAATAAGGAGAGAAGGAAGAGTTTTCATAAAGGTTTCAGAGGTAATTGGAACCCAACACGCCTGATGTGAACAAGGAGATTCTGCTTAACAGTGTTTTCAACCCTCCATTGAAGTTCTTTCTTATATTTTCCAGGTGCATTTCTTATTCCCTACACACTCATGCTGGCACTCACTGGGATACCAATGTTTTTCTTGGAATCTTCCTTTGGGCAGTTTGCCAGCCTTGGACCTGTTGCCGCGTGGAAAGCCGTGCCAATGTTACAAGGTTAACATTTATTTTGTAACACAGTCTATCAATAATTTAACTGAGTAATAGTGCTAACTTCATATTAAAAAATAGCTGGAATTTTCCCGATTGGACAAAGGTTCCAGCTGAAAATGGTAAAGTAATGTTGCCATTCTGATCTGCTGTATAATTTATAAGACCAGATACAGACAATGAAGAGACAGACACAGTGAGTGAAATACTTTCTTTCCTCATCCCAAATTTGATCAGGTATTAAACCCAATACCTGGCCAAATCTTGGGTGAAATTCTCCCCCAACGGCGCGATGTCCGCCGACTGGCGCCAAAAACGGCACCAATCAGACGGGCATCACGCCGGCCTAAAGGTGCGGAGTGCTCCGCATCTTTGGGGGCCGAGCCCCAACATTGAGGGGCTAGGCCGGCGCCGGAGGGATTTCCGCCCCGCTAGCTGGCGGAAATGGCGTTTGTTGCCCCGCCAGCTGGCGGAAATGGCGTTTGTTGCCCCGCCAGCTGGCGCGGAAATGCGGCGCATGCGCGGGAGCGTCAGCGGCCACCGACAGTTTCCCGCACATGCGCAGTGGGGAGAGTCTCTTCCGCCTCCGCCATGGTGGAGGCCGTGGCGGAAGGGAAAGAGTGCCCCCACGGCACAGGCCCGCCCGCGGATCGGTGGGCCCCGATCGCGGGCCAGGCCACCGTGGGGGCACCCCCCGGGTTCAGATCGCTCCACGCCCCCCAGGACCCCGGAGCCCGTCCACGCCGCCTGGTCCCGCCGGTAAATACCAGCTTTGATTTACACCGGCGGGACAGGCAATTTCTGGGCGGGACTTCGGCACATCCGGGCCGGAGAATTGGGCGGGGGGTCCCGCCAACCGGTGCGGCCCGATTCCCTCCCCCGCCCAATCTCGGGTACCGGAGACTTCGGCGGGAGCGGGGGGTCGGAGAATGACGCCCTTTATCTCTCAATCAGTTATTAATGTTGACTTTGGTTATATTTCATTATTTGTCACTGTCCGAGATTATGGTGGGAGCTGAGTGTGGTGATGTGCATCAATGTAAATACATGTAGACTCGCTAGACACTAGAGGGAGCACCAGAGACATCACACACACACACTCAACCAATAGATCAGTTAGATAGGACACGACCAATGGACATTCACGATACACACAGAGGTGACACGACCACAGGAGGGCATTACACCAACCCATATATAAAGGACACCACACAATGATCTGCCTCTTTCCAGTGGAGACAGTCAGTGAGTAGAGACACAGGGTTGATTCACTATTACACCCACCATGTGGATTGCAGCAACTGGTTAGTCAGTCTGGGAGCTATAGTAGGATTAGCAGTAGGCCATCTTTCTAAAGGGACTGCACATGCACAGTTGCGCGAGAAGCACACAGAACGGGAAGGTCCGTTTGCATATGAGCGAGACGCCACACATGCACAATCACGAAAACGGCCCCCGGTACAGGAACAGCGATTTGCGCATGTGCAAATGCTTCCTACGTATGATGTCACATGCGTTATGGCGTCAGGGGGCCCGGACCATGCCCATTTAAAGGGGAAAAGCTTTACCACAGTATCTTTTTCTTTGTACAACCTGCAACGTATCGCATTTCTTAAAGGATTTGGATAAATATTGGCCAATGATATAAAGTGGATGAGTGAATTCAGTCTCTTGCAGTGTGGTAGTGGGTGGCATGGCGGCACAGTGGTTCATACTGCTGCCTCAGAGAGCCAGGGAGCCGGGTTCAATTTCAAGCTTGGATGTGTGGAGTTTGAATGTTCTCCTTGTGTCTGCGTGGGCTCCCTCCCACCGCTTTGGTTTCCTGGCACAGTCGAAAGATGTGCAGGTTAGGTGGATTAGCCATGCTAAATTACCCTTTAGTATCCAAAGATGTGCAGGTTAGTTGGGATTACAGGCATAGAGCAGGGGGATGGGTCAGGTAGGGTGCTCTTTCCAAGGGTCGGTGGTTCCTTAATGGGCCAAATGGCCTTCTGCACTGTAGGGATTCTATAAATAGTGTGCCTCTGGAATGTGAAGCATAATGGAAAATAAACACAAATGAAGACTAAGTTCTTAGAAAGAATGTAAGCTTGTTTGCTGTTTAGAAATAAATAAAAATTAAATGACGCGGGTAGCTCAAACCTATGCATCACCTCAACAACAGTGAGGGTGATAGAGCTGACCATATCCCTGAGATTAAGGAGGAAAACATCAGCCAAGTATCCCATCATTGATTATCAATTTCTGTGAAAATATAAACATGTAGCACATGAACTTTGGGTGAGGATAAGACGGGACTCAACTGGAATGACCCTTCCCTGGTTAATGGTTAATGACGTTCACGGAGTTGGTTCTCGAGTTAAGAAGCCCAGGAGGCCACAATGTGGACAGCACCAGTCGGAAAAACCTCAAAATGCGTTTGATCTTGGGGAAAATCAAGGAGGAGCTGACAGCAAACTCATCGAATGAGATAGTTCCAGAATTGAAAATGATAACATGAATTTTACAATTTAAGCATTTAATAATATTCCCGAGCTCATCCCCCATGAAACTGCTGACACGAGACAGACGATCAACAATTTATAAGGACAGAGATATGAGACTATTTAAGGTGTTATTCTGCTGCTAAGGTAGCACTCTGTTTAACTCCAGCATCGGGCAAAAGAATGGCCGATCCCGTTCGGATGTTCCGGTCCCCTGCTGGCGGCAGCATCAAGGTTCACGCGGCACGTCAACGGGAGGATGCACATGAATCAAATTGACAGGCTGGGCATCATATTCTCCAAGCCTGTGTGATTCTCCGTTCCTCTGGGCCGGGATTCATGTGGGCGAGAATTGGTGCAGGTATTCACCAGCGTGGTCCTGGCACAGTGGACTTCACGGTGGACCAAGGGGGTAACTCTTTTAGGGAGATGCCCCCAAAGTTCATCAGAGGGTAAATCTCATCACACCACAATGGAAGACTGCCCCCCCCCACTCCACCCCACCAGACACCTGCTTTGACCCCCTGGAAGTAACCCCCGAAAAGAGTGATCCCACCAGAACCCCCTCCCCCTCCATTGCAGAGACCCCCACTAGAAATCCCCCCATAAGAGAGAACCCCACCAGAACCCCTCCCCATTACAGAGACCTCACCAGAAGCTCCTCAATACAGGGACCCCCTCCAGAAATCCCCATTACAGAGAACCCCACCAGAAACACCCCCATAAGAGAGAGACTCCTGCTAGAAGTCCCCCATAAGTGACACCCTTACCTGGGTACCTGGGAGCTAGAGCAGTCCAGACAGAGACAGTGAAAAAAAAAATCAGTGCTTTAAATCTCACCTGTGCCCCACACCTGCTGGCTCAGGCAGAGGAAACAGCACCTGTAAATTCCTGGAAAGAGAAAATCACATCAGCTGGATGGAAACCCCCTCAGATCTTTCACCTGCAAGGCTTTCAAGTGAAGTTGATTTTACTCGCTGCCCCTACAACCCATGAAGAGTGCATCCCGAAGGAGGAAGATGGATTTGGGCCCATCTGGGACCTCCAGCAGGGGAGGGACTGGAACACTGCAACCCCAAAAGGTTCAGGTAACAACCTTCCCTCAGAACTGCAAAAAAGTAGAAATGCAAGCGAAAGGGTTGGAGGGGGGGGGGGGAAGTAAAGAGAAAAAATGGAAAGTCTTATATCGGGTGGAGAAAAGAAGAAATTAAATGACGGAGGAGTTTTTGGTGGAAGGTCAAAGTGAGTGGCAATGGGGCAAGTAAAGAAACAAATCAAACATCTAGAGGAAGTGGGAATAGCAGAATTCTGAGCAGAATAAATACAAACTTTTTTGTGGGATATCTGGAACATTCCATGCCCCAGTCCTACTCAGGCCCCCCTCCCTCACTGTAGTGATCTGCATGTCTGTAAGGGTTAACATACAGAAATAACAGCTAGATAACCACTAGGTTAAATTCTTATCATTACTCAATAAATAGTGTTTGCTTTATTTGAAGACTTCTCGTGTTAATGAACATCAAGTATATGACCATCTTGGCAGAAAGCAAATGAGTAACAAGATATTACACAATGTAATATAACACTCACCTCTTTTGTTCGGTATAGTGATGACAGTTTTAGGTTGAGCTCTGCTCTCGCCCGAACTGGAAATTCAACAATGTTCCCAGTTTCTACTCTTCTCTTACTTTCATGCTGTTGACCTCTGACTCTTCCCATTCCTTCCTCGACTTCTCCATCTTCATTTCTGGGGATAAGCTGTAAACCAATTTTTGCTGTAAGTCTGCTGACTCCCACAGCTGGTTTGACTACATTTCCTCACACCTTGGGTGGTGGTTTAGCACAGTGGACTCAACAGCTGGCTTGTGATGCAGAACAAGGCAGCAGCGCGGGTTCAATTCCCGTACCGGCCTCCCCAAACAGGCGCCGGAATGTGGCGACTACGGGCTTTTCACAGTAACTGAATTGAAGCTTACTTGTGACAATAAGCGATTATTATATTATTCTCCGGCCTCCCAGTTACGTGTTTCTCAGCGGCGCGAGGCGGTTGTCCGTTCGCTGGCAGTGGGATTCTCTGCTCGCACCACTCTCAATGAGAATTCCCATTGAAGCCATCCCACGTCACCAGGAAGCCCACGAATGGGGATGCACTGCCGGCAAGACCAGAGAATCCCGCCGACAGCAAACAGCCAGAAAGCTCCAGCCCTTGTTTTTTGTCGGGGTCTGGTCCAATCTCCTCATGCACTTGCCTCTATTGCATCTGTATTCAAGATGCAAACTTTCACCACAGAACTTTTTAAAAAAAGATTCACCGATAACAGTTGACAGGACCCTTAACTGTGTCCATTCCATTTCGTGTGTTTTTGCTTTCACCCCTTTCTCTCCCTGCTGAAGTCATCAGGTGCCCATACCCCTCGCCTGCCACCCCAACTGCTATATTCAACGATCATCCATCGCCATTTCCGCCACCTCCAGTGTGACATCATCAACAAACACAACTTTCCGTCCCCTCCCCTTTCAGCATTCTGAAAGGGCCCTTCCCTCGGCAACATCCTGGTCCACTCCTCTGTCAGCCCCAACACTCCCTCCTTTCTCCAGGGCTAATTTCCAAGAAAAACCCCTGCCCATCCATCTCCTCGACATCCAAAGACACACGTTCTCTCAGGTAAAATAGCAATTTATATCGACTTCCTTCAATTTAATATGCTGTGCTCTCTGCTCTCAAAGCCGGCCCATCTGCACGAGGGCGATCAAACGCAGATTGGATGACCACTTTGTGGAACACTTCCATCCAGTCAACTCATGAGAACCTTTCAAGCTTCTAAACCCCTCCCATTCTCTCACTTGGTTCTCTGTTGCTGGTCTCCTGCACTGTTCTATGAAATTCAACATAAACTCGAAGAATGTCATCTCACCTTTAGATTAGTCACTTTACAGTCATTGGGTATTGACACTTCGTTAACAATTTCAACTGGAACCTCTGCCTTCATTTTGCTTCTTTTTCCTTGCAATCTTGATTTTATTTTCGATTGTCTCTTCTTCTGAAGAAAGGTCATCAACCTGAAATATTGGGCAAGATCTAACGCCTCAGCGGGGAACGCATTCAGTCCCATTTTCTACATTAACAAACTCCGCTCGCCAGTGCAGGAAGAGATCTTGTGCGCGCCCCCCCCTCCCTCCCCCAACTAGGACCTCCGGAAACCCCACACACACCTATAAGGGGGTATTGTGCCTCTCGCATTCCATCTCATAAGGGCAGGGTGCCCCCAGGCACAATCCCCAGCACAGACAAAATGTTACCCTGGCATTGCCCCTGCCAGGCTGGCAGTGCTGGAGTGCCCACATGTCATCAGGGGTCCTAGGGTACCACACTGCCCAATGCCCAACTTCCCAGGGGCCCTCAAACATCTGGGAGACCGAACCAAAGTGCCAGTATGCCTGGTTCAAGTTGGTGGAGACCAACACTAACCGGCACTTGCTCAGAGTCTCCAAAGGACAAGGGTTAGATCCCAACCCTTGAGTAACTCCGGCGAGTGCATATCAAAGTGTGCCTTACTATCCAGTTTAAATGCAGGTTTGCGTTCCCTCTATTGTGCATCCTGAGTCAGGCATGACACGGCTGTTAGATTTTGCCCATTAACTCTGTTTTTCTCTCTCCGCAGTTGCTGACTGACCTGCTGGATATTTCCAGAGTTTTCTGTTTTGACCTCAGATTTCCAGCGTCTGAAGTATTTTATTTCTGTATGAGAGGAAAAGGGTTCACTGCATTGACATTATTGAATTGCTTTATCATTTTAAACGCCCCTGTTCAAGCCGCTAACTTCACAGGAAATCAAGTTAACGTTACACAATCAGGAATCATAATTTAACCCTTATCTAGGCAATATGTGTTACAAAACCTCTGAGGCCAATATATATTTCCAAGGATTGGTGCCCAACTTGGATGTGCCTGTCCAGATTGGGTCTCACCAAGACCCTGCACAACAGAAACATAACTTCCTCCCATTATATTGCGGCCCCCTTAAGCTAAGGACATTCTAATTAGATCCCATAATTCCTAGTCTCTTGCTATCATGAAAATCCCACAATTTTATCTTGGTTCCAAAATGGCTGACTTCATCCCCTCCAACACGGAAATCTGTTGGTCACCCATTTTCCCCCTTGCTGGGCCTAGGTACACCTCTTTGTAACATCCTGCTCCCATCTACACAGCGTCCTGTTGCTCTTGAATTATTGTCAGCTGTGAAGCTGGCTACACCATTCCTCATTCCTTCATCAGAGTCTTTGGTATATTTGGTGAAAAGCTGAGGTGTATGTACAGATCTTTGGCAAACACCACTTATTACAACCCACCAATCAGAGTATACTCCCTTTATTCCCTGCTCTGTCTCCCGTCTCAGAACCAATTGCAAACCAATATCACAGGGTCACTTCGGATTCTGTGCATTTTACTTTTATTATAATCCTTTTATCAGTAACTTTCCCAACAGGGGAGAATAGGAGATGGCTGCTAATTGGGTACCTGGGGCGTCATTCTCCGACCACCCACCCGCCGAAGTCTCCGAAGGGAGAAAAGTCGGCGGGGCGTTAATGGCGCTGCAGACGTCGGAGAATGGCACGGGTGGGCGCAAGGCAGCCGATTTTGGGCCTGCCGATAGTCTCCCGTCCGGATGGGCCGAAGTCTCGTCGACGTGATGATGGGTCACGTCGAAGTAAATCAAACCTCCTTTTAATCGGCGTCAACCTGTGCTCCAGGTTTACGCCGACCAGCGTGGAGGTGAGTGACGGCCTGGGGCGTTGGCCGCTGGGCAGGCGATGGCGTGGCCGCAGTCTGAATGTGTGGGGGAGAGGTGTGTGTAGGGTTGTGTGCGTGTGTGCGGCGGGGGGGGGTGGTTAGAGTGGGCTGGGCTCCGGGGAAGTGCCGGAAAGGGGGGGGGGGTCAGTGCCGGGGAGGGCCAAGGAGGAGGATGGGGGATCCGTGCCGGGGAGGAGGATGGGGGGTCCGTGCCGGGGAGGGCCGGGAAGGAGGATGGGGGGTCCGTGCCGGGGAGGAGGATGGGGGGTCCGTGCCGGGGAGGGGGATGGGGGGTCCGTGCCGTGGAGGGGGATGGGGGGTCCATGCCGGGGAGGGCCGGGGAGGAGGATGGGGGGTTCCGTGCCGGGGAAGTTGATGGGGGGTCCGTGCCGGGGAGGGGGATGGGGGGTCCGTGCCGGGGAGAGCCGGGGAGGATGATGGGGGGTCCGTGCTGGGAAGGAGGATGGGGGGTCCGTGCCGGGGAGGAGGATGGGGGATCCGTGCCGGGGAGGGGGAATGGGGGGTCCGTGCCGAGGAGGGCCGGGAAGAGGATGGGGGGTCCGTGCCGGGGAGGAGGATGGGGGGTCCGTGCCGGGGAGGGGGATGGGGGGTCCGTGCCGGGGAGGAGGATGGGGGGTCCGTGCCGGGGAGGAGGATGGGGGGTCCGTGCCGGGGAGGGGGATGGTGGGTCCGTGCCGGGGAGGGGGATGGGGGGTCCGTGCCGGGGAGGAGGATGGGGGGGTCCGTGCCGGGAGGGGGATGGGGGGTCCATGCCGGGGAGGGCCGGGGAGGAGGATGGGGGGTCCGTGCCGGGGAAGAGGATGGGGGGGTCCGTGCCGGGGAGGGGGAATGGGGGGGTCTGTGCCGGGGAGGAGGATGGGGTCCGTGCCGGGGAGGAGGATGGGGGGGTCCGTGCTGGGGAGGAGGATGGGGGGGCCGTGCCGGGGAGGAGGATGGGGGGACCGTGCCGGGAGGGGGATGGGGGGTCCATGCCGGGGAGGGCCGGGGAGGAGGATGGGGGGTCCGTGCCGGGGAGGAGGATGGGGGGTCCGTGCCGGGGAGCGGGATGGGTGGGTCCGTGTCAGGGAGGGCCGGGGAGGAGGATGGGGGGTCCGTGCCGGGGAGGAGGGTGGGGGGTCCGTGCTGGGGAGGGGGATGGGGGGTCCGTGCCGGGGAGGGGGATGGGGGGTCCGTGCCGGGGAGGAGGATGGCGGGTCCGTGCCGGGGAGGAGGATGGGGGGGCCCGTGCCGGGGAGGTGGATGGTGGGGTCCGTGCTGGGGATGGGGGATTGGGGGTCCGTGCCGGGGAGGGGATTGGGGGTCCGTGCCATGGAGGAGGATGGGGTCCGTGCCGGGGAGGAGGATGGGGGGGTCCGTGCCGGGGAGGGGGGATGGGGGCGTCCGTGCCGGGGAGGAGGATGGGGTCCGTGCCGGGGAGGAGGATGGGGGGGTCCGTGCCGGGGAGGGGGGATGTGGGCGTCCGTGCCGGGGAGGAGGATGGGGTCCGTGCCGGGGAGGAGGATGGTGTCCGTGCCGGGGAGGAGGATGTTGTCCGTGCCGGGGAGGAGAATGGGGGAGGTCCGTGCCGGGGAGGGGGGATGGGGGGGGTCCGTGCCGGGGAGGAGGATGGGGTCCGTGCCGTGGAGATGGGGGGGTCCGTGATGGGAACGGGGGGTGCGAGGGCAAGTGAGTTGGTCCACCTGGCCAGGTGCCAGCCTCCAACAGTTGGACACATGCGGTCCATGCCACCTGGCTGGGGGGAGGAGGGGGCATGGGCAATGATGACATGTCGTCGTTCCCCCCCTCCACCAGGCCGTCATGTTTTCCGATCAGCCAGCGATGTTGGCCGCCGTGGCGGCAGGCACTCATGTCTATGTTGCCCTGGATGAGGAGGAGGAGGAGGAGCGTGCCAGAGAGGCGGCGCAGGCTGCCGCAGAGGGGCAGGCGGCAGCCGCCCAGGCTGGAGGGTCACCTGACCGACAGGACGAGGAGGAGGAGGAGGACGTCGCGGCCCCACGGCAACGGAGGCACCCGAGGGCGCCCCGTGTGTACCGGCCCCGGCAGTCATACCAGGACCTCACGGACCGGGAATGCAGGAGGAGACTCCGGATGAGGCGGGAAACCGTGGCACACATCTGCCACCTGCTGGCACACCTGTCACCGCGTGGCACTGGCGGGAGACACCCGCTCCCCATGTCCGTCAAGGTTACGGTGGCCCTGAACTTTTATGCAACGGGGTCATTCCAGGCACTGAGTGGGGACCTGTCCGGCATATCGCAGACATCGGTGCACCGGTGCATCCGGGCAGTGACAGATGCCCTATATGCCGTGGCGCACCGCTACATCCGCTTCCCTGTGGACCGTGCCAGCCAAGATGCCCGGGCCGTGGGCTTCTCTGCCGTGGCCGGGTTCACCATGGTGCAGGGAGCGATTGATGGGATGCACGTCGCCGTGCGGCCACCTGCAGATAACAGGGCCGTGTTCACCAATAGGAAGGGTACCTATTCGATGAACATACAGGTGGTCTGCGACCACCGCATGATGATCCTGCACGCCTGCGCCCGTTACCCGGGCAGTGTACACGACTCATACGTGTTGCCGCGGTCATCCATCATCGGCATGTACGAGGGATGCCATCCCCGGCTGAGGGACTGGTTGCTGGGCGACAGGGGCTACCCATTGCGCTCGTGGCTGATGACGCCTGTACGGAGGCCACGCAATGAGGCGGAGAACCGCTACAATGATGCCCATGTAGTGACAAGGGGAGTGATAGAGAGGTGCTTTGGCGTGCTGAAGATGTGTTTCAGGGGCCTGGACCGCTCTGGGGGTGCCCTGCAGTATCGGTCAGATAGGGTCGGCCGCATCATTGTAGTGTGCTGTGTCCTGCACAATGTAGCCCAGCAGAGGGGCGATGAGCCACAGGCAGAGGAGGCGGAGTGGAGGAGCAGCAGGAAGAGGCGCAGTCCTCCCCAGATGAGGGGGATGGGGGCAATGGTCAGGGCAGACGGGGTAGACACAGGCGGGTGGCTGTCCACCGTTACCGGCTGGCCCAGCGGGCACGGGACAGGCTGATAGCCGCCCGCTTAACTGACTAGATGGGCGTGGGAATCGGGTAGTACGGCCACAGACCGCCACCATGGCAACAGCCGACCACCCACACCTCCCACCCATCCACCCACCCAGCGCCCTCACCCCCCTCCCCAACCCCACCCACCCCACCCGCATGCACACCACCCCCACCATTGCCGATCCACCTGCGGCACAACGGCAGGGCTCACACAGTTGCCGGTGGACGCGTGTCTATTGCAGGCCATGGAGGATGATGACAACCCGCCCTGCGATGAGCTCCTGGCTCTACATCGTTGGACTATGTCTGACCCATGGCCACAGTACCACCATCCACCCGGACCATCCCTGCATGCGGCTGTGACACTGCAGCGCACGGTCCCGTCCTCTGCCCGGGGGATGTTGCTGGCGGCCCAGGGGGAAGGGGGCAGACTCACCTGGGGCTGAGGTAAGACCACCCCTCACACACACACTTGCGCTCGACATACATGACACCCCCGCACGCTTTGGACAGAGCACAAAGGCAGCATCTGTAGGTGTAACATTGACTTTAATAACCAAGGGAGTTCATGCACGTGCCCTAGCCCCTAAAACTCATCTGTGCCCTGCACCCGTGCCAACTTATTCAGTGTCTAATTGTTTGGCCTTACGGACCCTATGACTATGTCTACGTGGTTCCCCAGACGGTACAGCAGAACTGGAGGTGGACTTCTGTGATTCCTGCCCTCTGACATGGGATCCCTTTGGCGGCCGTTTCCTGGGGCGTCCTGGCCTCGATGGGCCAGGCTGCGGCCCGGGCGACTGGGATGGCGAGCTGCCAGCCTGTCCTGCCCGTTGCCCACCCGATGCACCTGGGACAGAAGGGAAGGAGTCCGGGGTGTCTTGGTGTTCCGGGACCTCCCCTACAAGGGGACCCGGGACGGACCACAGCACCTCCTCCTCCCTCGGGGTGCCCGATGGCCCCCAGGCCTCTACATGGGTGGGGGATGCGAACGGACTGGCCATCCGACGCCCCCCGACATCTGGCGCTGCCAGTCCTGGAGGCCCGTGCTGGTATCGACAGGGGTCTGCAGGTTTGCAGTCATGGAGTTCAGGGGATTGGCAAACCCTGTCTGTGACTGTGCGACGCCGGCTCGCACATGGCCAATGGCGCCGATGCCCTCAGCGATGGCCTGCAGAGACTGGACTATGGCCTGCTGAGACTGGGCTATGGCCTGCCAAGACTGTGCCATGGCCTGCAGAGACTGGGCGATGGCGTTGAGCGCCTCTGCCATCTGGCGCTGGCACTGGCTCATGGCCTCCTGTGAGAGGGCAGCCATGTCCTGGGCCACAAACGCCGCCTGCACGGAAAGCCCCAGGCCTCGCAAACCGTTCCCCATGTCTGTCACCGTCGCACCCATTGCCTCCACCGCGGACGCCACCTGTGCGGTGTCGGCCTGGGTGGCACGTATGACCGGCACCACTCCGAGCTCCCGAACGCGGGTGGACTCCTCCACCTGCGACTGCAGCCGCCGCAAGCCGGCCGTCACCCTCTTCGCTCGTCTCCGGTTCGGTGGTTGCATCGGATCTATGGGTGGGTGTGGTAACTCCCGGGATCCATCTGGGCGGCAGATGTTCGCTTGGGCTGGGCTGCCCTCCGACCGCCCGGCCCCTCTGCTGTTCCTACCTCCGCCTGCTGTACCGGGACGGCTGTGTTGTGCGCACCAGTGAGTGTACCAGATGCCTCATCACTAAAGTGCCCAACCGAGGTGAGTGTTTCTGCGATGGTGGAGGGTGTTGGTGACAGCAGTGGCGTTGTGTCGTGCTCTTCGTCCCACTCTGAGTCCATGGCACTTTGGGGTGGGGGTTCGTCTCCACCCATCCACTCTGAGTCACTCTTCCGGTATTTCGTCTTCCTGGGTAGTGCTGTCCCGGGTAGGGGTGTCCTGGGTAATGGCGTCCTGGGTAGTGGTGTCCTGGGTAGTGGTGTCCTGGCTCGGCTGTGACGAGGGCCTGTGACTGCCCCTCTCGTCTCTGGGTGGCACACGCCTGCGTCGTCGCACCCGCACGAGACGGGGGCGTCGTCTCCCTGTTGCTCCAGGTCTCTCCGTCTCGCGTGGTCTCCAAGGGACATCCTGCGGGCGTCGCATGCCGGAGGGTCCGGGTCTCTCCGTCTCCCGTGGTGTGCGAGGGGCATCCTGCGGGCGTCGCATGCCGGAAGGTCCGGGTCTCTCCGTCTCCCGTGGGGTGCAAGGGGCATCCTGCGGGCGTCGCATGCCGGAGGGTCCGGGTCTCTCCGTCTCCCGTGGCCTCCGAGGGGCATCCTGCGGGCGGTCTGCATCTGCGGGGATGGGTGCCTGGACGTTTGCTCCTGCGATACACAATGAAGCATGCATGGTTAGACACGCAGGCAGTGATCAGGTGATATGGGGGAGGGGGATATAGGGGAGGGGGGATATGGGGACGGGCTGTCGGTGGCTCACTTGCTAGTACGCCCCCGGCCTCTGCATCAGCAACCTCCCGGTCCTCAGGTCCGCCAGCCAGTTCCAGGGCCCTTTCCTCGTGTTCGGTCAGTGGCCTCTCATCAGCAGGGCCTCCTCCAGTCCTCACATGCTCCCTGGTGTTGTGTGCGCGCTTCTCCTGTGGCGGGGAGGGGGGGGGGTGCGGGGTTGGTGGCAGGGGTAAAGGGCAACAGTGTTAGACAGGTATATGAATGCACGCCATCGGTTGCGCGTGTATTGCAGAGGTTAAGGTTAGGGCTGGATTCACTTGGGGATATGGGGGAGGGGGGATATGGGGAGGGGGGATATGGGGATATGGGGGATATGGGGGTGGGGGGATATGTGGGACGGGGTATATGGGGGATATGGGGAGGGGGATATGGGGGATATGGGGGAGAGGGGATATGGGGAGGGGGGATATGGGGAAGGGGGGATATGGGGGAGGGGGGATGTGGGGAGGGGGGATATGGGGGATATGGGCGGGATATGGGGGATATGGGGAGGGGGATATGGGGAGGGGGGATATGGGGGAGGGGGGATATGGGGGATATGGGGGGGATATGGGGGAGGGGGGATATGGGGGAGGGGGGATATGGGGAGGGGGGATATGGGGGATATGGGGAGGGGGGATATGGGGAGGGGGGATATGGGGGATATGGGAAGGGGTTATATGGGGGAGGGGGGATATGGGGGAGGGGATATGGGGGATATGGGGGAGGGGGGATATGGGGGAGGGGGGATATGGGGAGGGGGATATGGGGGATATGGGGAGGGGGATATGGGGGAGGGGGATATGGGGATATGGGGGAGGGGGATATGGGGGAGGGGGGATATGGGGGAGGGGAGATATGGGGGAGGGGGGATATGGGGGAGGGGGGATATGGGGGAGGGGGGATATGGGGGAGGGGGGATATGGGGGAGGGGGGATATGGGGGCAGGGGGATATGGGGGATATGGGGAGGCTCACCCTGGCTGCTCTGACAAGGTCGTTCACCTTCTTGTGACACTGGGTGCCTGTCCGTGGTGTCAGGGCCACAGCGGTGACGGCCTCTGCCACCTCCCTCCACAGACGCCGGCTGTGGCGTGGGGCAACTCTGCGGCCGTGCCCGGGATACAGGGCCTCCCTCCTCTGCTCCACCACGTCCAAGAGCGCCTCCACATCCCGTGACTGGAACCTTGGGGCTGAGCGGCGGCCAGCCATCCAGTCGGGTGTTCCGGTCGGGTGTTCCGGTCGGGTGGGGGGGAGCAGCGCGTCCTTATGAGCCGTCACGCCGTGCGGCGCGTTTGGCGCCGCACGGCGTGAACGTGAGCAAGCGCGGATCCCGTCACGTTGCTGCTAGCCCATTTCGGGCCGGAGACTTCGCACCGTTTTTGGCGGCGTGATGCAGGTCGGATTTGCGCCGTTTTTTGCGCCGATCGGCGGACTTTGCGCCGATAACGGAGAATTTCACCCCTGAAGCCTGATCTGAGGTTAACGCACACCTGACTGCAGTGATGCAGAGAGCATGTAAACTCATGCCTCCTGCTAATTGAAATATTTACAGGAGGCAGCCCAGTGTTCAGCAAGCTGCTCAGTGGCTGCACCTCTGAACAGGGTTTGTGCAAAGCTAGCACCACTGAAAGCCAGTCTGCATCTGCTAAAGGCGCGGTATATTCTGGATCGAGCAGATGTTGATGGTGGCTGGAGAACAGCCTCTGAGCAAAAGGGAAGTGGTTCAACAGGCGAGAAAGCAGGTTGGACAGAGGGTGGACAGGAGGAGTGGGTGAGGATGTCTTCTAGCCAGACAGTGAGTAGGAGCAAATAACCACTTAACATTTGCAGATGTCTATTCGTTTGGCTTGCTAATTTCTCCTGTAATGCAGGTTCAAACCGCACATCAGCAGATGCATCATTGTGGGTTGTATTTGAACTTGGATCCAATAAGCCAAATAAGCACAATGATCTATTGTGGCAGCATTTCCCAAACAAATGCGGTTGCTTCACTCATTTGGCTGGACAGTTGGGCCGGGATTCTCCCCTTCCCGGCGGGGCGGGGGGTCCCGGCGGGATGGAGTGGCGGGAACCACTCCGGCGTCGGGCTGCCCCAAAGGTGCGATTTCTCCGTACCTTTAGGGGCCAAGCCCTCACCTTGTGGGGCTAGGCCCGCGCCGGAGTGGTTGGCGCGCCGCCGGCCGACGGGAAAGGCCTTTGGTGCCACGCCAGCCGGGGCCGAAGGAACTGCGTCGGACGGCGGAAGTCCGCGCATGCGTGGAAGCGTCAGCGGCTGGTGACGTCATCCCCGCGCATTCGCAGGAAGGGGGTGTCACTTCCACATCGCCCATCGCGGAGGCTATGGCCGAGGCGGAAGGAAAAGAGTGCCCGCACGGCACAGGCCCGCCCGCGGATCGGTGGGCCTCGATCGCGGGCCAGGCCACCGTGGGGGCACCCCCCGGGGCCAGATCACCCCGCGCCCCCCCCAGGACCCCGGAGCCCGCCTGCGCCGCCAGTCCCGCCGGTAAGGCAGGTGGTTTGATTCACGCCGGCGGGACTGGCATGACAGCAGCGGGACTTCGGCCCATCGCAGGCCGGAGAATCGCCCGGGGGGGGCCCGCCGACCGGCGCGGCGCGATTCCCGCCCCCTGCTGAATTTTCGGTGCCGGAGAATTTGTCAGCTGGCGGGGGCGGGATTCACGCCCCCCCCCCCCCCCCCCCCCATCTCCCCCTCCCCCCCCCCCCGGCGATTCTCCGACCCGGCGGGGGGTCGGAGAATCCCACCCTTGGTTTGTGATGCAGAGCGACACCAACGACAGCACAGGTTCAATTCCCGCACAGACCGAGGTCATTGCAACTTTTCCCCTCGTCTAAGGTCTGCTGACCCTCAGGTTAAATCCTCACCAGTCAGCTTTTGATCAAAAGGGGAGCACAGCCTATGGCCCTCTGGGACGATGGCAACCATAGTTGTTTCACTGGACAAGTGGAATTCTTATTTTTGGTACTTCAAAATGTTCCAGTTTTCCTGTAAGTTTACTGTTTTCAATTTTGGTTGCATTCATGGATAGTTCTTAATTCTTTTGAAACTTGGGTGGTGACTCTTGCTTCTCCCTCTCAATCCTAATATTAAATGTAACTATACCCATAAATCTTGGGCCCTCTGTAATGAGACACTTTACAGCGACTTCATTAATGAACAACAATGGATTTATTTACAGGGATTTCCAAGAGCAGCAGGATATCTCTGCCTCAGAGAACTACTCTCCCTGTGCTGATGCCCTACTCTGAATCACGATTGGTCAGCCAGGCCAGGAGACACTTACTCTGCTGTGTTGCCCTTAAAGGGACAATCATCACCCCCTCCCCCTTATGTGGCAGAGGGCATGATTCAACTAATTGGGAACAAAGTCCAATAGCGAGCACATTTAGCTGTGTGTTTCCCAGTGCTCGCAGTGCCTTGAAACGCATCGCATTGCAAAAGGGGCCTCAGCAGGGAATGCGCGACGGCACACATAGTCCCATTTTGTACACTGAAGAGCTCCACTCGCCGGAACGCCCCAGTGTAGTGAGAAATCGGGTCGGCATTTTTAAATCTCCTGACCACCCCAACACCCAAATAGGGCACCCCCAGCCTGACCGCGTGTGTGAAAAAATGCCAGCTTGGCTGCCAGTGCCACCTGGGCATCTTGGTCATGCCATGTTGGCACCCAGATGGCACAGCCAGGGTGCCAGGCTTGCACTGCCAGGGTGCCCAAAGGGCATGCAGCTGGGGGCCTCTGATCCCCTGGGAGATCCTCATGAATGCAATTCCGTCTGGTTCCTGTTTCTGGACACCAATGCTGAACGGCGCTGGCCCGAGGTGAAGGGATGAATCCCAAAGTCTCAGGTACCTGGCAACTCTGCACGTTAGAGTGAGCGAGCAGTCTTGCTCTAATATGCAGATTTGCCAAAAAGTAATCCCGCCCACAATGGGCAGGATTTACATCGCAACGTCTCACAAGATCATGGCGGATCTCGGGAGGCGTTGAAAACCGAGGAGATCCCGGGAGCGGGGTCTCCTGGCTTTTATCGGCCGCACTGTTCCACAGCGAGCTGCTTTTCAAGCACAGCGTGGGCATTGGATTGTGCCCAGAATGTGTGTAACTCACGTTCCAACTCAGCGACTCTGATTGGGAGTAAGTTGAGGCAGTGACATTTACGCCAGGTGTAGTCAGTCTCTCTGGTCTGCATGGTGCTCGATTGCAGAAAAACACAATTGGTTTGTCTGGCCAGCAGAATCCAGGTGGAAGAATTGATTTCAAATCAATCATTCTCAATTGTGATGAACGTAGGAATTTCAGATACATTGTATTATATGTATTTGGTGCAGTCAGGGTTCAAAGCCTCAGTTAGTATGCGTATGACTGCTGCAGTAGTGTTTTTAAAAATCCGAGTTTGAATGACAGCAAGGCTTTTTGGGAGCCAAAGGTGCGAATACAGCATCGTAAAAGCTTGGGCTAATGGATTTTTGTTTGGACTTAAAGGGGTCCCTGGGGAATACATCGTTCGAGGCATTGTTTTCCAGCTTGGTAAGATGGTTAATGAGAGGAACAAAGGGCTGAAGCTGTGCGATGTTAAGGTTTCAGTTTTAGATTGGCTTGTGAACAGAAGTCTAGTATCTGCTTTCAATACAGTTCAGTTAAAGCTCTGTCGGCGGGAGACAGACGAGCAGTTTCTTTCCAAGCATTTCAGAGTTTTCAGTTGGGAGCTACAAGTAGAGCTATGAAGGCAGTTTCTAAAGACCTCAGCGAGAGGCCCTGCGTTATTCTGACAGGGTTAAGTCTCTTTCTTTACAGCAGATTCAAGGGTTCTCTCTTTTTCCAAATGGAGTTTCAAGACACCACTAGACAGCAAGTACGCCTGTGTGCTAACTGTATTTAAAAGTGGATTGGGATCTGAGATGGTTCTGTTGCTTGAGTCAAGTAAAGATAGAGGTTAAGGGTTATTGTGTCACAGAATTGATGAGCATTGTTTAAACGGTAACTTTAAGCTACTTTCTTCTGTGATGTTGAAGATATTTGCATACTGTGTCAGTAATGAAATTTGTTTTAATATACCATGGGCGCGATTCTCCGTGAATCGGCGCGATGGCCCGAAACCGGTGCCAAAAACGGCGTAAATCACTCTGGCGTCGGGCCTCCCGAAACATCGCGAATTCTCCGGCCCCGAATGGGCTAGTAGCGGCGTGACGCCATTCGCGACGCATCACCCGTCACGGACGCAGTAGCTGTCAGTGACGCCGCATGGCGTCCCTGCACAAAAGACGCCCCCCCACCCCCGGAGACCCGGCAAAATGGTTGCCTGCCACGCAGTGCCAAGTGAGACCCCACACTGCCTGCCCCCCTTCTCCCTTTCCCCCTTCCCCCATATCCCCCCTTCCCACATATCTCCCCATATCCCATATCCCCTTCTCCCATATTCCCTCATTCCCCCAAATCCCCTTCCCCATATCCCCCTTCCTCCATATCCCCCTACCACATATCCCACATTCACCATATCCCCCCTTCTCCCATATCCAGCTTCCCCATATCCCGCTTCCCCATATCCCCCTTCCCCATATCCCGCTTCCCCCATATCCCCCCTTACCCCATATCCCCCCTTACCCCTTCCCCCATAACCCCCCCTTCCCCCATATTCCCCTTCCCCCACATACCACCTTCCCCCATAATCCCCCTTCCCCATATCCCCTTCCCCCATATCCCTGCATATGGGGATATGGGGGAAGGGGGGATATGGGGTAAGGGGGATATGGGGAAGGGGAATATGGGTAAGGGGGATATGGGGGATGGGGGATATAGAGGATGGGGGATATGGGGGAAGGGGATATGGGGAAAGGGGGATATGGGGGCAGGGGAAGGGGGATTTGGGAGAAGGGGATGTTGGGGAAGGGGGTTATGGGGAAGGAGAGATGGGTGTAGGGGGAGATGGGGATATGGGGAAGGGGGATATGGGGGGAGTGGGGATATGGGGGAAGGGGGGACAGACCCGGCCCATCAGGTGGGCGCTGCCCCCAGGACATTCCAGGGCAGTCACAAGCCAGGGACAGACTCGGATCAGGCATCCCGAGGGAGGAGGAGGGTACTGGAGGGCCCTTCCAGAGCAGTCCAGGCACCCAAAGCGCATCTTTAGCAGCCCAAAGAACCTCTCTATCACACCCCTGGTCACTGCACGGGCACCGTTGTAGAGGTTCTCCGCGTCAGTCTGTGGCCTCCGTATAGGCGTCATCAGCCACGGCCGCAACGGGTAACCTTTGTAGCCCAGCAACCAGCCCCTCGGCCGGTGGGTGGGGGGCGGGGGGTGGGGGGTGGGGGGGGTGGGGGGGGGGGGGCCTCGAACATGCCGGGGATGAAAGATTGCGCCAATACGAGTGAGTCATGTACACTGCCCGGGTACCAGTGCAGACATGCACGATCATCATGGGGTGGAGGCAGACCACCTGGATTGTTCATGGAATAGGCCTATATGTGAACACAGCCCTGTTATCCGCAGGTGACCGCACGGCGACGTGCATCCCATCGATCGCCCCCTGGACCCGGGCATCCTGGCCACCGCAGCAAAGCCCGCTGCCCGGGCATCCTGGCTGGCCCAGTGTACAGGAAACTGGATGCAGCGGTCCGCAATGGTACATAGGGCGCCAATCACTGCACAGATGCGCCGGTGCAGCGATGCCTGCGAGATGCCGGACAGGTCCCCACTCGGCATTGACCCCGTGGCATTGAAGTTCAGGGCCACCGTAACCTTGACGGCCACAGGGAGAGGGTGTCCTCCCCCAGTGCCACCCGGTGCCAGATGAGCCATCAGGAGGCAGATGTGTGCCACGGTTTCCCAGCTCATCCAGAGTCTGCTCCTGCATGCCCTGTCCGTGAGGTCCTCGTACGATGAGCGGGGCTGGTACACACGGGGCCTCATCGTGCGTCTCCGTCGCCGTGGCACCACCACCTCCTCCTCCTCCTCGTCCTGTCGTGCGGGTGGCCCTCCAGCCTGGGCAGCTGTCTCCTGCCTCCCTGCGGCATGCTCCTCTGCGTCAGCCTCCGCCACCTCCCTGGCACGCTCCTACTTCAGCTCCCCCAGGGCAACATGCAGAAGTGTGGTTCCCGCCACGGCGAACAAATTCGCTGGGTGATGACCTAACATAACGACCTGCAGGGGGTGGGGGAGTGGGGGAGAGGGTGGGGGATAGACGACATGTCACCATTGCCCATACCCCCACCCCGCAGCAATGTGCCATGGGCTGCATGGTCGTGACTGTTGTCAGCTGGCACATGGCCAGGCAGACACCCGCCCCCTTCCTCCCCCGGCACGCACCGTCCCCAAACCCCCCACCCCTCTCCTCCCCCGGCACACACCCTCCCCAAACCCCCACACTCTCTTGCCCGACACGCACCCTTTCCATCACTCGCCCTCCCCGGCTTCCCCCTCCCCGGTACGCACCCTCCTCAAACCACCCCCTCTCCTCCCCGGCACGCACCATCTCCACCACGCACCCTCTCCAACACCCCCTCCTCTCCCCTCCCTTAGCTCCTCCCCCTGCCCCTCCCCCCTCCCCCCCCCCCCCCCCCCCCCCCCCCCGGCACGCACACTCCAACGGCTCCTGCGACACCCCCACCACCACCTGTGGCCCTGCCGTCACTTCTCCGGCGGCCGCCCCACACCGCCCCCTACCTCCGCGCTGGCCGTGTCAACCATCACGACTGGTTGACGCCGTTAAATAGGTGGTTTGTTTTACGCCGGCATGACCCGTGGTCACGTCTGCGGGACTATGGCCCATCCGGCCCGGAGAACTGGGGCGGCCCGGCGGCCCGTTGCATCGCGCCGGTCTTCGACATTCTCCGAGGCGCGGCGCGATTCACGATAACGGGATTTTTGGCATGCCGGAGAGTATCGTGGGACGGCCGGGCTGGATTTACGCCGCCCCCCGGTGATTCTCCGACCCGCTGGGGGTGTCGGAAAATCCCACTCCAGGGACGTCATTCTACGACCCCCCAGCGGGTCGGAGAATGGCCGTTGGCTGCCGTGAATCCCGGAAATTGGGCGGGGGCGGGAATCGGGCCGTGCCGGTTGGCGGGACCCCTGCTCAATTCTCCGGCCCGAATGGGCCGAAGTCCCGCCCAGAAATTGCCTGTCCCGCCGGCGTAAATCAAAGCTGGTATTTACTGGCGGGACCAGGCGGCGTGGGCGGGTTCCGGGGTCCTGGGGGGGGTGGGCGGGACGATCTGACCCTGGGGGGTGCCCCCACAGTGGCCTGGCCCGCGGTTGGGGCCCACCGGTCCGCGGGCGGGCCTGTGCCGTGGGGGGACTCTTTCCCTTCCGCCTCCGCCACGGCCTCCACCATGGCGGAGGCGGAAGAGACTCTCCCCACTGCGCATGCGTGGGAAACTGTCGGCGGTCGCTGACGCTCCCGCGCATGCGCCGCATTTCCGCGCCAGCTGGCGGGGCACCAAACGCCATTTCCGCCAGCTGGCGGGGCAGAAATCCCTCAGGCACCGGCCTAGCCCCTCAATGTTGGGGCTCGGCCCCCAAAGATGAGGAGCATTCCGCACCTTTGGGCCGGCGCGATGCCCGTCTGATTGGCGCCGTGTTTGGCGCCAGTCGGCGGACATCGCGCCGTTGGGGGAGAATTTCGCCCCAGATCCCTATTTTGTGTGAAATCACTCCGGGAATGATGTATTCTTTCCTCACAGTCTTAGGAAATTAAATGAAAATATTGGGGTTTCTGTCCAGTATCGTATTCATTGTTAGGACCTGGTCTGGGATGGTAATACAATCTAACTGCCTGCTCCTTTTTCTATTTTCAGGTCTGGGTATAACTATGGTCCTTCTGATTACCATTTCCAACATTTCGTACAACGTCATCCTCGCCCACAGCCTGTACTACCTGTTCGCCTCTTTCCAATCCCCCCTGCCGTGGGCAGACTGCTTCAGCTGGTGGGGCGCAGATGAAACATGCAGCAGGACTCCCAAAGGTACTGTCTGAACGTCTATCGGGTAAAGTATAGAGACCGACTGTTCATTCTGTCAGACTAAATGGGAGTGAAAAATGGACAATCATTTCAGTGACCATCTTCACTGTGATCACACATCTGGAATAGAAATCAGCAGCAGCAATCATGTCACTGAGTCACCGGGATTGCAGGACAATCAGTTTGAACATTGGGAAGAAACAAAGAAAAGAAAATCTTCCAGTGTTGTTTATGAGGAAAATGAAAGAGAATTAATGTCACTCTTCTTGATCACTCAGCTGTTCACCCATTCGAAAATTCTTGGCTGGGTCGGAGAATCCCCGGGGAGGCGTGAGAATCGCGCCACAGCGCCCCGACGCCAGCTCACCGATTCTCCGGCGCTGATTTTCGGGCACCCGCGGGATCGCCACCGCGTCGATCAGGGGTTGTTGGAAGCGCCCCCCCCCCGTCAATTCTCTGGAATCGGCGGGCACTCAGCCAAGTCCCGCCGGCGTGGGTTACATGTGGTCCCACCCGGTGGTACCTCAGAGTTCTGTCTGCGGGGGGAGGGGGGGAAATCCGACCCCGGGGCGGGGGGGGAGGCTCCAGGGTGGCCTGGCCCGCATTCGGGGCCTACCGATCAGCGGGTAGGCTGGTTCCTTGGCGGCCTGGTTCCGTGGGGGTCTATGTTCCTCCGCTCCGCGCCATGTTGCCCGGGGGCCGGCGCGGAGACAGGAACTTATGCGCATGCGCAAACTCACACTGTCCGTGGCGTGCATGCGTTAACTCGCGCCGCCCGTGGCGGGCAGGCCTTCGGGCACCAGAGCTGTGGAGACCACTCCAGCACCATACTTGCCCCCTGGGAAGGTGTGTATAGCTGCCAGGTGAGGACCGTTGACGCTGGAGTGGCTCGCGCCACTTTTCACGCAGGCGTCAGAACGTGGCCGCAGGATTGGAGAATCCCAGTCACTGTGTTCTTTCTCATTCTGTCTATTATATCCCCCCACTCCCCCTCTCTTTCTCTATTTGTTCTTACATTCATTCTCTTGTCTGTGTATCTCTGTGTTTGTACAGGAAACTTTTCCCATCATGGGAGTTTCCCCCAAATATCTTCCATCTTCCGTGCATTTCTTACTCTGTCAGCCTTGCACAAACTTTTTGTTCATGTTATTTCAGTCTTGTCTCTTTCTCTTTCTTCTCATCCTTCCATAGGGACGCACTGTTCAACTGAAGACTCAAAATTTTTTCTTCAGATATTGAAGATTAATTCTCTTTGAATTGATCAAAAATCTTAATTGTGATTGGTCAGATTAAAACTCCTGAACGAGAGGAAACATTGTGCGTGATTCAGCCGGCAGATGTCGCGATCTGGATCTTACCCTCAATGAAGCTGATCCAGATCAGCATATCTAGCCATCAGGCTCATTTAAATGTTCGTTCGCCGGAATCACCTGTGCTCGGGATTCAACAGCCGCGCCTGGGACACTTCGCTTCGCCAGTGTGTCATTTAATACTGGTCTACACAATCATGGTGGGGACTTCCAGGCCATTGGAGACCCCTGGGTGGTCGTGGACAGGACAGGGTGGTACCCTAGCAATGCCTGCAAGGGGGTGATCAGGGGACCCTACCAAAATGGCACCCTGATCTGCGAGGAGACTTTCCTGTTCACCAGCAGAAAATTCCTCGAAGTGCGACATTGAGGCCAAATAAACAGCAAAGTGCTGTTGAAAAGCAGGGTGTTTCTCGGTGCTACATTGAACGCTAGATTGAAACTGCGATCGTAAGGCGTGGGGGTGGGGGGAGGGGTGTGTGGGGCTGGCACCCATCTGTACCTAGGGACAATGAGGATACCAAATGTTCACAATTAAAACTTGTTATACCTGATACATGCAAAGCCTCAATTGATCCCCACCCCGTTTCCCTCTGCTACCCCCCCCCCCCACCCACCCACCCAGGTACAGTGGACCAACAGCATGAGCCCCTGATGCAGACTACATGTAGGTGATGGGTGTGGCTGTGCTGTCAGCAGAAAGACAGGAGTTAGGCTATGGCATAAAGAGAACCAGAACTTGTTTCACAGCAGGTTCTCATCACTTGTATATTGACCCCGTGTCAGTGCCGACACAGGCCCATTACTCTGGGGTGATGTTACACAGACCCTGGGAAGATGGAACCGGGTAGGTGGGGAGGGGAAGGTCGTGCTGGAGGGTCAAGAATTGGGGGAAGAGGGGGAGGGGTAAATGGGTGGGAGGATTGGGGGTGGGGGTGGCCAATAGGAGAGGGGAGGTGATCGAAGGGAGTTGGGGGGGGGAGAAGAGACAATAAGGGAGGGAGGGGTGAGATGATGGACAAAGACTCGTCCTATGAGAAGCGTGAAAGGATGAGAGCCTCCCTTGCCCTCCGGGCTTGCCAGACCATCGCCATTGCCTGTCCTCCTTCCTCTGGCTTCCGCCACAGGTCCTCCCCAGGCTCGTCCCCCAGCGAGATGATTCCTCAGATGAGGTCCTCCTCCTCCAGTATGTCACCATGCTGCTGCACCAGGTTGTGGAGCACATCAGAAAGCGGGAGATACTTTGAGTAGTCTTTGCACCACTCAATGACAGCTCAAGTAGCAAAATGGGCCTAGTTATATTGAGTCTCCCCATCGGTCTCCAGCTTCTGCACTGGCGTCATCAACCAATATCTCAGTGGGTACCCCTTATCCCCCAAGAACCAACCCATCATCCTGGGGTGGTTCTCAAAGATACCGAGGATTTGAATGTCCCAGGATGTAGCTGCCACGCTCCCTGGGAAATGTGGACACATGTGCATGATCCGCAGTGGTTGTCCACAAGTTGAATATTCGAGGAGTGGAACCTCTTCCTGTTTGATGTCCCAGTGTGCGTAAGTTGCAATGTGTGCCATCAGTTATGCCCTGGACCTCAGGAAACACAGCGATGGCAGAGAATCCAGTTGCCCGGGCATCTTGATGGGCATGGTCCAGCTCAAAGTTTATACAGACAGCTGCTCCGGCATACAGAGCATCCATGACTTCATAAATGCACTAATGGGCTGTAGCTTGTGACTTATGGCCTGTAACATATGGGCTGTAGCCGCACAAGTCCCCACTCAAGCCCTGGAATGAACCCATTGCATGAAAGCTCAGAGCTGCATTGACCTTCACAGTCACTAGGAGCGGGTTTCTTCCTCCTCCACAGGATGCCAGGTCTGCACGGATATAGCACAGGTGCCGCGCCATTTCCTTGTTGAGACAAAGCATCCTGGGCGAAATTCTCCCCCAACGGCGCGATGTCCGCCGACTGGCGCCAAACACGGCGCCAATCAGACGGGCATCGCGCTGGCCCAAAGGTGCGGAATGCTCCGCATCTTTGGTGGCCGAGCCCCAACATTGAGGGGCTAGGCCGACGCCGGAGGGATTTCCGCCCCGCCAGCTGGCGGAAATGGCGTTTGATGCCCCGCCAGCTGGCGCGGAAATGCGGCGCATGCGCGGGAGCGTCAGCAGCCGCTGTCAGTTTCCCGCGCATGCGCAGTGGGGAGAGTCTCTTCCGCCTCCGCCATGGTGGAGGCCGTAGCGGAGGCGGAAGGGAAAGAGTGCCCCCACGGCACAGGCCCGCCGGCGGATCGGTGGGTCCCGATCGCGGGCCAGGCCACCGTGGGGGCACCCCCCGGGGTCAGATCGCCCCGCACCCCCCCCCAGGACCCCGGAGCCCGCCCACGCCACCTGGTCCCGCCGGTAAATACCATGTTTGATGTACGCCGGCGGGACAGGCAATTTCTGGATGGGACTTCGGCCCATCTGGGCCGGAGAATCCAGCGGGGGGTCCCGCCAACCGGCGCGGCCCGATTCCCGCCCCCGCCCAATCTCCGGTACCGGGATCGGCGGGGGCGGGATTCACGGCGGCCTACGGCCATTCTCCGACCCGGCGGGGGGTCGGAGAATGACGCCCCCTGTGTCACATGCTGTTCGTCATCTTCGGAAATTACCAACAACGCCTGGACATCCTGGGCCGTCGTCCGCATTCCCCTCTGGAACACCCCCCTCGCCAGCTTTCTGGGCGTCTGGGTCTGCAGGCTGTGTGCGGCCTCCTAAACACATGGGGCTGGATTCTTCCAAAATGAGACTATGTCCAAACACCAGCATACAAACGGTGGAGTTTTACTCCTGAAATTCCTTGGGAAAAGTTAGACGAATTCATAGCCCTGCAGAGTGGTAGCAGGGACCCGGAGCCTTGCAGCTTTTGCTGCAGATATGGGTCCCCGCACTTCTGGGTCAGAGGCCGTGCATGCGCACGGTGGCGACTTCCAGCGGCCGTGCTCTATGGCGAACCTGGACCGCGGAGCCAGACAAAATAATAAACCCCCCGATCGGCCGCGCACCCGAGCATCTAACCCGCACATTTAATCGCTGGCCGCCCACCAGACCCATCTGGTCTCCGATTCACCCGTCCCCGACCAGGGCAGCCGCGGACTGTGTCCACAGCCGCCATGCCACCACCCCGACCGGCAATAGGTGGATAGTTGCAGGCCGTCGGGAACTCGGCTGGTCGGGAGCGGAGGTTTGCTGGGCGGGCCTCTGTCAATGGGCCCCCGGCCGTGCTGTGTACTCCATGGCGACGCCGATTTCCGGTGCCGGGAGAATCGCCGGGCCGGTGCCGGGCCCGATTATGGCGTGAAACTGGATTCTCCACCCCGGCGCCAGCCACGATTTCGGCACGGGGCTGCGGAGATTCCAGCCCAGGGTATCACCCCTGCATGTTTTTCAGCGCAATTGGACGATAAGCCTGAGAATGTGTTATCACGTCCAGAACTGATCTGTTCATTAATGTGTGAATTGTTCAGCGTCTCAGTGCCATTCTCCTTCCAGGAGCGGCAGCTGTGCAGACCCTCCCACACAACCCAATCTCATCGGAACCAAATCCTGGCATCATGGAATCTCTACAGTGCAGAAGGAGGCCATTCAGCCCATTGAGTCTGCACCGACCCTCAAAGAGCACCCTATTTCGGCTCATTCCCCTGACCTATCCCCGTACCATCCCTGGACACTAAGGGGCAATTTTATCATGGCCACTCCACCTAACCTGCACATCTTTTGACTCTGGGAGGAAACCGGAGCACCCCCGGAGGAAACCCACGCAGACAGTTAATCAAGGCCAGAATTGAACCCGGGTCCCAGGTGCTGTGAGGCAGTAGCGCTAACCACTGTGCCACCATGCCACGCATGCATCCACATATTTCACTGGCGCTCAATGTGTAGTTGAACATCCTTGACTTCCAGCGCGGTGATGTGTCACTCACCACACCAACAATAAAATCATCAGCCATCTGCAAAGCATTTCTTCAACATATTCATCAAGTTGCTCATTTAGATCAATGTCGCGCACCAGGTCCTGCAGCGTCTTCTTTTTCAAATCTGATTGTCTTCTGGACTCTGCACCTCTCTGAGCCCGGTAGTCTATGTTCCAGGTGTGTTAGAAAAAAGTGTGCTTATTTCAGGCTACAGAAAAAGAAATAAACAGCAGCAGCCTCCAAGCATTTGCAGCTGCAAACAGCAAACGCAACTTGCAAACCACTTGAGAATATTTTGTTTATTAACTGTCAACAATACCTTTCGAAAAACAAAAACAAATTACTGAGCAGTCACACTAACCATTAATCGACAAGGAAAAAGCACTGTGCCATACGCACAGTCACCTTTTTGCTACAAAATATCGGGAGAAATACAAAGTTACAACAGTGTAGATATACAAATAAATCCAAATACACATTAGCCATTAAACAGTCAACAGTACAAGGAAGTTACCAGCATCTGAATCAACCTGCTGCTTACCCCCTCCTGCAGCTCCCAGCAGTGAACCCACATCAGTGGAAAGCGACTCAGGGGTGAGCATCACAATACACCGGATAAGTCACACCAACACAGAGTGTGGCTGAATATTCAGAGAGTTCCCCTTCCCCCGCTGAAACACTGGCAGTAGATTCCGGACTACAGGCCACAAAGCGAAAGGGGCTGCAGAAGACAAACACATGGCCTCCAGGTATTTAAACAGTAAGCAGTAACACACACAGCTTCCGGACATTAAAGATGAACAATCAACAGTACAAAAAGTAACCACTAATCTGCATGGCTTCCAAACGTTAAACAGTAAACAGTCAATAGTACAATAAAGCAACCAGCAATCTGCAAAGACCTTTCTTCAAGACGTTCAAATTGCTCAGTGGATTCCGGCCACTATTCTTCCCCTCCTGCAGTACCTGCAGCAGGTCACCTGACTTCCACCCTGTCCTTGGTCCAGGCCACAGAAGTAAAAGAGACAGTAGCAAGCAAGCACGTGACTTCCAGACATTAAACATTGAACGGTCAGCAATGCAAAAAAGTCACCAATAATCTGCAAGAGTAGTTCCTCAATACCTTCAGCAGGTTGCTCAGTTGAATCAGGCCATCACCCTTGCCTTCCTGCAGTACTGGCAGAAGATCACCTGTGTTCCGCCCTGTTCTTGGTCCAAACCACAGACGTAAAAGAGGTGGTAGCAAGCAAACATATTTCCAGACTTAAAACCTTGAACAATCAGCAAAACAACAAAGTCACCAGCAAGCTGCAAGAGCAATTCTTCATGCCTCTAGCAAGTTGCTCCATTGAATCATGCTGCCACGCTTCCCCTTCATCAGAATAGGCTTTAGGTTCTTTACTCCAGGCCACAGAAACAAAAGAGGTGGCAGGAAACAAACACACAGCTTCCAGATAGCTACAACACTATTCATGTCACTCTATCTCTCTTTCCCCCCACCACTGGCAGCTCCCAGCAGCAGGCTCGCAAAGGCAGAAAAAAACATTACTAGAAAGCTAACATAGAGCACAGCGGAAGAGTGATAGAGCTCCCCTTCCCCTTCTTCATATTTGTGTGGAAGCTTTTTATATTTCCAGATAGTTTTCTCTCAAACTCCAAATTTATCCCTCTTTATTTTGTAGTTCTCCTTTACTAAGTTCTCCTTTACTAGTACTCAATGTTCAAATACAGATGTTACTTTTGAGGTTTTCTGCAAAAATTTGGAAATTTTGAAGATTGCAACCAATACATCCTCTAACTCTGCCATCAGGTCCAGGGGACTCGTTAACCTTTCGTACCATTAGTTTTCATAGTTCCATGTCTCTAAGAGTGTGATTGTTTTAAGTTGGAATTCCCAATCTTCCCAATCTTCTGACTTATCACAAATCTTTGCAGTGTTGTACATAATTTCCTTCAATTCGATTCCAACGTTAATTTCATTACTTATCCACGGATAGTACATCCTTCTCGTAGAGGCTCTCTCGATGGAATTTATCTTTGTTGAGAGTTATGAAATATTTCCTTAAATGACTGAAACTGCTTAACTGTCATCCTGCCTCTTATAACGTGGCACAATAGCACAGTGATTAGCATTGTTGCTTCACAGCACCAGGGACCCGGGTTCAAGTCCCGGCTTGGGTCACTGTCTGTGCGGTGTCTGCACCATCTCCCCATGTCTGCGTGGGTTTTCTCCGGGTGCTCCGGTTTCCTCCCACAAGTACTGAAACACGTGCTTGTTAGGTAAATTTGACATTCTGAATTCTCCCTCAGTGTACCCGAACAGGCACTGGAGTGCGGCGACTAGGGGATTTTCACAGTAACTTCATTGCAGTGTTAATGTAAGCTCACTTGTGACACTAATAAATTCTTATTATTTTAACCTATTGACCCAATCCACTTTAGAAAATTCTGCCCTTATATCTTTGTAGTTGCCTTTATTTAATTTTAAGACTCTAGATTCCAACCCACCTATTTTATTCTCAAACCAAATGCAAATTTTCATCATGTTTTGATCACTCTTACCAAAAAGATCCTCCAGAGTACGTTTTGTCGATTTGATTTGTCCAATGTTTATGAAGATTAAAGTCTCCCATGATTATTGTGTTACCTTTCTGACAAACTACCATTGTGATCGAGTTTTGCTCTGTTCTACATTGTAGCTATTGCCGAGTGGCCTTTAAACTACCCCCACCAGTCATTTATTTCCTTTGCTATTTCTTACTCCATTTAAACTGATTGTACATTTTGATTCTCTCAGCCAAAATCATGTCTCACTGCCATTATTTAAAGAGTTATCCCAATTTCTTTCCCTTGCTTCCTATTCTTTGAAAAGACGAATTACCCTTGAATATCCAGGTCCAGGCAGTGGTCACCATATCACACTAATTTATTTTGACCTGTGCTAACAATTCATCCATCTTGGTACAAATGCTGCGTGCATTCTGACAAAGAGCCTTTCATTCTGCCTTTTTTATCATTTTCCCGACGCTGACCTTAATTGCTGATGCACTCTTGTGTTTGTGCACTCAGTTCCTTCCTGTCACACCCCGATTATCATTAACCACATCGCTACCTTAAACTAGTGCCTTGTCCTTCGTCTTCAACTTTCCAAGCCTTCCCTCCTGAGTATCTTCCTCTTCTGCTCCCATCCCCACCCCCGTATTACTTTGTTTAGAACCCTCTGGGTACTGGATTCACCAGAACACTCATCTCAGCACAGCTCTGGTGATATCTCTCTCAAAGGTACAGCTCTCTCTTTTCCCAGTCCCAGGACGGTGCCCTGTGAATCAAAATGCATTTCTCCCAGACTAATATTTGAGCCACACATTCAGTTTTCTGATGAACAATCCCTGTGGCTCACCATTCATCACAACCTGCCATCAGAAAAAGACCATTTATGAGCACTCTCTGTTTCCTGTTAACTAGCCAATCTTCTATCCAGACCCCCATTGCAGTGCTGTGGAAGTGACAGTAGTTTTACCATTGCACTCTGTGCACTGTTGATTTAGGAGGTTGCAGAAGTGCTCTGCCCAATAAATGAGACTCACATGAGGAACTGATTGCCATCTGCTGATTGGATAGAGTCACACCATTGATTTTGGAGTAAATCAGTAAACATTTCACAGCAGGTATAAGGCAAGCAGCCTAAGTCTGTATGACCTCCTCATCCCGATCACCGAGCAGTCCAGGCAGCGTAATACTGGCAATTGGAAGTTCAGAATTGCCACTTAAGTACCTCGAATGTGTGCACATCGGGGTTTCCCCAGGATCCTGTCATATATCAGCAGCTTATGTTGGGATATACACTACTCCCACCAGAAGATTCCATCTGTTGGGAAATAAGAGAGGACTTCATGAGGACACAGAGAGACAGGCGGAATGTGTGGAGAAGTGACTTATGAAATATAATGCAGGGACTTTGATAGAGATCCATTTTGATAGAAAGAATGAGGAGAGGCAATATAAAATAAAGGAAGCAAATCCATTGGGAGTGCATTGGGAGAGGAAATTAGGAGTATTTATGCGTAAGTTATTGAAAGTAGCGGGTTAGGTTGACAAATTAGTTAAGAAGGCTGATTAGGGCGGAACAGTGGTTAGCATTGCTGCCTCACACGTCAGGGGCCCAGGTTCAATTCCGTCCTTGGGTACTGCCTGTGTAGAATTTGCACTTTCTCCCCGTGTCTGTCTGTTTCCTGCAGTTCTCCAGTTTCCTCCCACAGTCCAAAGATGTGCAGGTGAGATGGATTGGCCATGCTAAAAATTGCCTCTTAAAATCCAAAGATGTGTAGGTTAGGTGGGGCTATGCCATTACAAGGATAGGGTGGGGAAGTGGGCTGAGGTAGGGTGCCTCACAGAGAATCATTGCAGACTAGATGGGCTGAATGTCTTCCTTCTGCATTGCAGATGGGCCGAATGGCCTCCTTCCACACTGTAGATGGGCCGAATGGCCACCCCCTGCAATGTAGGAATTCTATGGTTCTTTGGAACTCCGTCTTCATAAACAAGCTCTGAGTAAGAAGGAAAAGATGTTATGGTTTGCATTTAGAAAACACATTTGACCTTAACGAGTATCGTGTCCAATCCTGGAACAACACTTTTGGAAGGGTGTCAAGGAACTGGAAATGGGACAAAAAAGAATGATGTAAATAGTTCTGGGGATGAGAGGCTTCAGTTACCGAAAGAGATTGTCAAAGCTGTGACATGTTGGGCCATTTTATTATATTAACTCTGAATTTGCTGATTCTAAGTGGTGGTACATTGGTGTCTAGATTTTTTTTCCTCTTTCTTGGAATGTGGACGTCACTGACTGAGCCAGCATTTGATGCCCATCCCTAATTGCCCTCGAACTAAGTGGCTTGTTGGACTATATCAGAGTCAACTGCATCGCTGTGTAGATCTGGAGTCACGTGTTGGGGAGGCCGGGGAAAGGTGGTAGATTTCCTTCCCTGATGTACGTCAGTGAACCAGATGGGTTTTTAAGACAATCGGTAATGGTTTCATGGTCATCCTCAGACTTTTAATTCCAGATTTTCTTGGATTCATATTTAACCATCTGCCATGGTGGGTTTCGAGCCTGGGACCCAGAGCATTACCCTTGGTCTCTGGATTACTAGTCCACTGACAATACCACTATGCCTCCGCCTCCCCGTTAGGAGGAAATGGCCCTGAGAGTCCTCAGCATTGACTCTTGTTGCTCGTTTTAGCCTTAGTTTAATTGCTCTTATTCTGTCACCTTTGCTCTTGAGTCGGCAGGTATCCTTCTGATACTGCCACGTGGTTCAAGTCTGAGTAATGATTAATAATCCAACACACCGCTTAGTAAGAGTTAAATCAACGCTCATTTATTATATACAGCAATTAATACTTATACATTAATTCTACCTCTAAGCTACTTCCTACAACTAACAGGCCAATACTTAACTTTGGAAATGGCCCACCAAGTCAGGGAAACAAATGGCCTTTCGTATGGGTTCTGAGCCTGCGGGATTCAAAGCTGGTACAGGTCAATAGTCAGGAGTGTCTATCTGGTAGCGATCGTTGGAGTAAGACTTACGTTTCGTTCGGCTGTTGCTGGAGAGAGTGAAGAAGGGTGCAGCCGGGAGGAGAAGGGAAGACGGCTCGATTTGAACTTGGCCCCTATTCTTATAGTCCCCAGGGGCTTCCCACCTCTCGGGGCGGACCTTGTACGTGGTTCCAAGTGATTGGACTTGGTCCCAGTCACTTAGTTCGATATTCTCCAATGCTGGAGCGATTCCTTGATCGAGGGGTGGTCGTTTACCTCTCTTTGTGTCAGCTCCTGCTGGCGCCGAAAGGTCTGGGTCGGCTTTGTGTTGCTAATTTGTAGCATATTGTTCCCGGGATTGCTACTTTATATGCAGATGGTTGGGGTGTTGTTATGTTGATGGCTGCAGGTATCGATTCGGTCTGGCTTCCCCAGAGGCGAATACACTGTTTTACCTGCAGCTGTCTGTTTGAGTCCTTTTGGCTGATTTTCCCATCAGCCTCTTCCGTTCGCCATTTTAAATCGGGGTTTGGCCATTCTAATCGGGAGTTAGCCATTTTACATGGCTAAACTCTAAACCTATCAAGTCCATTCAATTTAACCCCCATGGAATGTAAAGCTAGATATGGGGACCAGTTAACATTTCTTTGCCTGTCATCCACCAGGATGGCAGAACAGGATCATGTGAGACCCATAAGTCATGTGCCCCATAGGCTCATCAGCTGATTCTCTGTAAAAGTTTTATGCAGTGAATGAATTAAATCTGAAACAACTTTTGAAACATATAATCCCGACTGTCTTTAATATCCTAAATACATCTGCAATAATTATATTGAAGGGACTGCTTATACTTTAATGTATTAACATGTTTTTATGCTTACCAGCATTGCAGGTGCTGTCAAATAAAATATCCTAACACACACACACAGTGAGCACCAGAGCAGGACTGTGCCTTGCGTGGAGTTTATAGACTGAACTTGACCCGCCTGTAACCTCCCCCATGTAATAAAAGGGATTGGACTGATTCAGTCAGAATGAAAGTGATGCTGATTATATCACTAGAAATGTTAGCATCATTCCCAGTGAAATGGAATTCTAAAACACATTCCCCATTTTCTAGATCCACTCTGCAATCTCACTCTGGATGATGGATATTCTGAAATTGTGAATACAACATGGCTACATGTAAACAATGAAACTTGTCCAAATGGATCAGAAATCTACGTTCCTCACCAGGGTCCAAGTGAGCAATACTGGGAGTAAGTAAATGACTAAAGATAGCTGCACCTAGAACCTGCACAGCTGGACCAGTAGCTTCCTCTTGGGAAGGTTCGTTGGGGGAATGTCCTGTTTAATGACTGGAAAGCTGCTTGATTTAGAAAGAGGTAGCATTTACATCATACACCTGTAACAAAATAACATCACAACAGGGGCACCTTCGTGAGTTAACAGCTCCCTGGTTTCTAACACTACAGGTTCACTTTAACAATATTTATGCAGTGTTGTGGGTCCAGGTTTACAGAACCCCCAAGTGTTTCATGGAGTTCAACCGACCCACAACTTTTAATAGATTGTGGTGTGGGAAGCACACGGCGTACTCTCCAGGTGTGATACAGCAATTATGGACAAATGGCTTTTAAAACAAAACAATGTTTATTCTATGAACTCAATTTAACCTTTTTAAAAACAAACATTGAATATCTTAACACCCATTACTTCAAAGATAAACCCAAAAGACGACAACATTAAATAATCCTTCAAACTGTTCCTTTAAACATCCAAAAGACTTCAACCTTCAAAAACAGACATGAGGTTACATTCAATAGATTTATAGTCTTTGGATTTGCAGACATCAACAGACCAGCTCTGTGTTTTCTTCCTGCAGCTCTCAGCAAAACACACAGACACTCCCAGCTTTCTCCTCAAACTGAAACCAAAAACAGAAGTGAGCTCAGCTCCTCCCACCCTCTGACATCACTTCAGTAATATGATCAGCTCCATTTCTTAAAGGTACATTGCTTAAACATCCATTTCTTAAAGGTGCTCTCACATGACAGCAGTGAAAACCTTCTTGGACTTTTTTTATTTTCTTGTTGAACAAAGAATAGATGAACCACTCAAATTCTTAAACATGAAATGGTTTCAATTATCAGTGACTGGTGTCCCTTTCTCTGTGTGTTTAATTGAATCCGGTGTTGTGTTTAACCCGTTTAACCCCTAGACCTGGTAATTGAATTGGGGGAAAGTGCCTGGGAGCAGGGAGCATGTTAAACAATATGAAGGGGCTGAATTCATTGGGATACACAACTAACCCAGGTAGTTTGAACAGTGCAATGTAAGAAAGTCAGTGAAGGACAGTCTGGAATTCAATCAAATCATCTCTCGAGAGTTTTCATCAGCACTCGCTGTTTAAACAAAGATTTATCTTTTAAAACATCAACAGAAAGGGAGAAATCATGAAGGACATTAAATGTTATCTCAATTCTTGGTAACAATTTGCTTCTAAAAAACACAATCTAAATTTGGTATTGTTCAAATCCCCATACATTTCATTGACTACTCAGATGTATTGTGTCTAATAATGTCTGTGTTTATGTTATTTATTTAGTAAAGTTGTTTTGCGTCGTACCAGCTCAATAGATAAGACTGGGGAGATAGTCTGGTATTTGGCCCTCTGTCTGTTTCTGGCCCGGTTGATTGTTGGAGCAGCGTTATCGAAAGGAATCAAATCTTCAGGAAAGGTAAAATTATTTGATAAAATTATTGGGTTAAAACTAGTGATAAAGTACAAGTTTCAGAAAGAATAAAACTAGAATGTATGAATCATTAGTGAACTGGGAAGGTTTATCTCACGGCAACAGTGACTCTTTGGGGAGTGGGAGAGCCATAATTCATGAGCACTTCAGGCCTGAGTGAGATCTGAAGACCTTTCTGCTGAGGAAAAGAACAACAGCAATTCCCTAAACCCCTGAAATGTGCTCCTCATTCCACGTGTTTCAGTCCCTGATTCAGGGATTTTCGGTGAATATTCAATTGCTCTGGAAGGCTGGGCCAGACTGGCCCAGTGATTTAGCAGATTCGGGTCATGGTTTAATCTTTGTCAAATAAGATTTGTCTGGACATTGAGAATGAAAAAAACAGAGTAAACATGAGGTAAAAGCAAAAACATTGCAAAGGCATTTAACTTATTTTCTAAAAAATAAATTTTGAATACCCAATTAATTTTTTTCCAATTAAGGGGCAATTTTGATTGGGCAATCCACCTACCCTACACATATTTGGGTTGTGGGGATGAGACCCACACAGACATGGGGAGAATGTGCAAACTGCACACAGACCGTGACCCTGGGCTGGGATTGAACCTGGGTCCTCAGCACCGTGAGACAGTAGTGCTAACCACTGCACCACCATGCTGCCCAACATTTCATGTTGATGATCTTACATAAGAACTGAAGAAGGCTAGAAATGTAAGAGTTTTTAATCCAATAGAAGGTTGGGCTTGGAGGAGGGGGGCAGGAAGAACAAAAGGGAAGGTCTGTGATAGGATACAAGGTTTAAAAAAAAATGGTCAAACAAAGGCCACAACTTTCTCCACTTCCTCAATGAATGATGAGCTCAGTGTCACACCCAGTTCATCACCTGTCACTTCCACCTCTGTGCCCATTTCTTTGACATTCTCATTCACCTGTACCTTTCTCTTTGGTCTCTTACTAGCACACATAGCCCATGCTACATCCATGCCATTCATGCACCACTTCTCTCCCAAACCTCTACGGTCCCTCATGAAAAGCTATGGCACCACTATGCCCATTCACCTACTTTACACTGCACAAACCAATGAGTCCTATGCGAATAATAGATTGAATAAAAAACGTGTGAAGTTAACAGTCGTTCACAGCTAACTTTCCATTTTCTTTAAAAAACTCAATTTTTTTCTTATTGGCCAATATATGTGTCAAACATCCAGCCCCTTTAATATGGCAATAGCTGAAGCTGCAAGCACTTGAAGCTAGGTTATGTTTTGCAAATATACATTTTGCAGTATGCCAATCAAACAATGTTTTCCCTGGGGCTTTGCTGTTTCAACATTCTGATGGATTTCTGGGTTCTTAGTTAACCCTCTTGTGGCACTTGCCATTATTTTGCTTTCCTGCATATGACCTAAAAATAATTTGGAATAAATTTGTGCTATTTAAATTTATTTACAATGTGCAGCTCTGGGTTAAGTGCATTGTGACCCTACTCTAATTCAACCTAGTATAGCAGAAACTCAGTCCATCATGAACACCAACATTTCTGTCTGTGTTTAGTATTCAGAGTAATTTAAGTATATGTTTGAAGTATAAATGGTCTGTAAATGGTTTAGAACTTGCCAATGAAATGACAATAACATGTTTAATTAAGGTGCCAGTTTTCTCTGTATAAATACTTGCATTAAAATGCATAAAATGATCAATGCAAAAGCATATAGACGAAAAAAATGGAAGAGGTAATCTTACATCATTGCCGAGAAAGTAAAATTTATTGATCAGATCCAGGAAGGCGGTTAGACCAACATTTGTTTCATGAAGAATATATTTTATTATCGGTTTTGTACATTTGATGAAGTTATTGTTCATCTGTATTGACAGACAATGCTAGAGTCTAGACTGTTGATAACATTTTCACTGAGCATTGATCATCTCATTTTGAAGAACACTGATCTTCGTTCTCCTTTTGAGGTACCCTGCTATCTTACTTTGATGCTACTATCAGCACATTCTTTTGTCTTCAGCATTACTATTAACATTTCCGTTGTCTTGTACCCATGTCATATTTCTCGAATATTTTTTAGATCTCAGCCATCCCTGACCATCTACCTTGTTCCACCTGCTCCACCCCCTCTTATATCCTGCTATCTTACCTTGATGCCACTATCACCACATGCTTTTGTGTTCAACATTACTATTAACATTTCTTTTGTCTTGTACTCATGCCATCTTTGTCCAATATTTCTCAGATCTCAGCCATCCCTGACCTTCTACATTGTTCCACCTGCTCCACCCTTCTTATACATTATAAAGCCCATCTCAAATCTCGCTCTTTTTAGTTGTGAAGAAGCGTCAGACAGACTTGAATCATTAACTCTGTTTTTCCCTCCTCATCTTATGCCAGACCAGTTGAGCTTTCCCAGAATTTTCTGTTTTTGTTGTGTTGTTAAACTTTGCCATTTATTGAACATCATATTATATACAGTACAGGCTTAGTACGAGGCTCTACATAGAATGATTTCTCATCATATTCTGTTGTCTTCTGATCTTGCATCATTGATAATGTTGGCTGTCTTTTTACGTGTTTAGCATTAACCCTTTAAACTACAAAATAGGATGAATTGAGTGAACACTTGTGGGGGGGGGGGGGAGGGTTGGCTTAAAAAATGAAGAGAAATTTTGAATAGTGTTGACGAGGCTGGATAAAGGTGGCGCAGCATGAAGGAAAGCCAAATGTGCTGACAACAAACTTCTTGTAAAATGCAGTCATATTCATATGATCCACCCAGAGAAAAGAATGTTCTAAAAAGACCAGCTTGTAAATTCACTGCACACCCAACACAGAAACTGGTGACACCAATGAGTATATCAAACATTTCTATCTACCAAAAATTATGTCAAATATTCAACCCCTTGACAAAGACAACATGTCAATGCTCCGGTGGAACTACGCAAGTGAACTGAACAAGAGAACAAATGACAATAAGGATAATGTAATAACTTGCCTGTTGAACGCAACAAGACACTGCATACAGTTTTGGTCTCCTCGTTTATGGGATATATTTGCATTGAAAGTAGTGCAGAAAAGTTTCCTTGGCTTATTTCTCAGATAAAGGAGTTGTCGTTTCAGTAAACATTGGGCGGGACTGGCCCAATGATACTTGGAGCTGAGAAGAAGGTGGAATAATCTGTTGAAACGGATGTTGAAGGGGTCTTGATAAGATAGATGGTGAGAAGATTCTTCTCCTCATGCAGGAACCTAGAGCTGGGTGCACAGTTTCGAAACAAGGGGGCCTCCATTTACGACGGAGATGACAAGGAGCCTTTTCTATCAGAGCATTTTTAATCTTTAGATTTCTCTGCCCAAGAAATCAGTGGAGGTCGTGTCACTGGAGATATTCAAAACTGGACTTCGGTAGATTTTTGACCTGCAATGGAGTCAAGATTTTTGTGGACTGGAGGCAGACAGGATATAGACTAAAGGCCACAGTCTGATCAACCATAATCTTATTGAACCGCGGAACCGGCTTGAGGGGCCAAATGGCCCGTTCCACTGTTCAATAAGATTATGGCTCATCAGATAGTGGCCTTAATTTTATGCAGTCTCTTTCCCTATTCCCCTCTCTTTTATTCTTCTATTGTACCAGCAATACAGAGAAATCTAACAAGCTCCTCTCCATGGTCAGGTGGTTTATTTCACTGCGACGTTCCCTTATGTGGTCCTGACCATACTCCTGATCCGAGGCCTTACCCTGGAGGGAGCCTATAAAGGAATTGAATTCTACATTGGAAGCCAGTCAGACTTCTCCAAGCTGGCTGATCCCGAGGTAAATATAACAATACCATTGATATAATTTGGTGTTTATTTAATTTTAGTTGAATTGTTTAATGCTTGAACTTATTTATTTTTTGTTTGCTTTGGGTAGTCAATTTGAAGTCACAGGGCAGAATTCTCCAGCCCTTCCCACCTGCGGAATTTTCTAATCCTGCCAGAGTCCATCCCCACCGCAGGTTCCCCAAAGGGTGAGGAATGTAAATTGCCATTGACTTTGGCGGGACTGGTAGGTCCTGCCAGGCACAATGGCAAGCTGACCATGCAGGGCTGGGAAATTCCACCCTGTGTTGGTTTAGAATTTATGTGCAAATGTGGTATTGCCCCCAAACTTTAACCTCATGGTGGATTTTAATGAGTTAGGTGGCACTTTTTGAATTGGCAGATTAGGTTAACTATTACGATCCCGGGCCAGACCCCAACAATGGCCTGGATTCTGGTCAAAACCCCAATAATTTAGTTTGCTTTGTAAGACTGTGCAGAAAGAATACTTCGTTCCATCCAGGAGTGATTGCATGAAGTAACATGGATTTAGTATTTTAAAACAAAACTTTATGATTCACACAGTATTAAACTCTTTAACATCACGTCCGAAAATCACTTTCAAATGCTCCTTAAACAATACTACTCACTACAGTAAATGCAATACCCTTAATCACTATTTACTATCCCAATTAAATAACAAGAAAGAAAAAAACTTACAGCTCTCAAACAATCCTACATCCCAATAGTACAGAGTAATACTCGCTTTCCAGAACAGATTTGGCTCCTGTTAGAATCCTTGCAGACTCTGGCTGGATGTCTTCAAAAAGCTGTTTCAACTAGTCAATTTCAGCTTCCCACTAGTCAATTTCAGCTTCCCACTTGTCTTCAGACAAGTCTGCACTGCTTTAAATACTAGTAATCTTTTTTTATCCTACGGTGAGAGCAAAATACCTTACTTGTGGTCTAAAGGGTTAACCAGATTAGAGCTCAGCTCAAAATCTTTCTCAAAATGTCTGAATACCTTTGCTCCACCTAAGCTGAAAACAAATTAACTCCCCAGACGGAAAGCACATTTAAACTCCCCCCAGTCAACAACAATGAAAGATTGTTTAACTGGTAATTGTACGCTATATTCCTGTGAAGTTAATAATTATATGATAATAATACTGTGTTAATAATATACCAAACTATAATAAAGTTTGTTTTAATATGCCATTTCCCTATTGGTGCATTGAATAATAATAATCTTTATTAGTGTCACAAGTAGTTTACATTAACACTGCAATGAAGTTACTGTGAAATTCCCGCGTCGCCACACTCCGGAGTCTGTTCGGGGACAGAGGGAGAATTCAGAATGTCCAATTCACCTAACAAGCACGTCCTTTGGGACATCATAGATTTCATAGAATTTACAGTGCAGAATGAGGCCATTCGGCCCATCGAGTCTGCACCGGCTCTTGGAAAGAGCACCCTATCCAAGGTCCACACCTCCACCCTATCCCCATAACCCAGTAACCCCACCCAACACTAAGGGCAATTTTGGACACGAAGGGCAATTTATCATGGCCAATCCACCTAACCTGCAAATCTTTGGACTGTGGGAGGAAACCGGAACACCCGGAGGAAACCCACGCACACACGGGGAGGATGTGCAGACTCCGCACAGACAGTGACCCAAGCCGGAATCGACCTGGGACCCTGGAGCTGTGAAGCAATTGTTCTATCCACAATGCTACCGTGCTGCCCTGACGTGTGGGAGGAAACCGGAGCACCCAGAGGAGACGCATGCAGACACAGGTAGAATCTGAAGACTTTGCACAGACAGTGACCCAAGCCGGATCCCTGGCGCTGTGAAGCAACAATGCTAGCCGCTGTGCTACCGTGCCACTCTTAATCACTCCTGGTGTGAAGTATCCTTTCCTCACAGTTTTACAAATTAATAAAAAGTGATTGGGGTTCCTGTTCAATACCCTAACAGATGTCGGGGTCTGTTCCAGCATTGTAATAGGGTCACTGTTTAAAAATAAAGGGCTGGATTCTCCGTTTGGGAGACTAAGTGCTTCGGCGGCGTGGGAACAGGAGCATTTTACTCCCGAAAAAATGGCGCAAAAGCTGCAATGATCCTCTGTTCAGTGGGGTCCTAAACCTAAACCTGCTTGAGGTTTCCCTATCACTTGGCATGTGTGACATGATTGACATAATTTAATTACATCTTTATGTAGTCCAGGCCAATAAAAACATTTCTGGATTTTAGCTTGAGTTTTCCTTATTCCCAAATGACTTCCCACTGGTATCTCATGTGCAACTCGCAACACGTCCTTTCTATACCTTACCGGCAATACTACTTGATGAACTTCTGCCCACTTTCCATCCGCCTGCATATGTACAGGTCTCCATTTTCTCATCAAGACATCACTTTTACGGTAATAATACTCTGGTATACTCTCAGATTCCTCTTCCTTATATGCTTTCTGATATATCCATTATATTTCTACATCTTTCTGTTGTACCTCCGCCAATTTTCCTGAACCAAAAATATCCACCTCATCCTCCACCTGTTCTTGTTCTTTTTCAACCATCTGATCAAAAATCGTTCCTGATAATTGCACATTAACCTCATCTTCACTCTTTGATTTCTCCTCTTGTCTTAACCTGTGACTTTGCGACCTTGTTACTACACAATCCGGAAAAATCCCAGGATATTCGTCCTTCAACCCTTTAGTTGTCTAATTTTTCACTGGCTTGTCAACCACAGTAGGCATCACTCCCACCTGCGATCCAGCTATATAATTACCCAAGATAAACTGTATTCCTGGACAAGATAGTTTCTCTATTACTCCTACTACCATTTCACCACTCTTCACTGGATTTTCCAACCTTACCTTATATAATGGAACGCTACTCCTCTTACCCTGAATTCCACATATCACCATCTTTTCTGGCAACATTCTTCCCAAACTACATAATTCCTCATCTCTGACCATTAAAGATTGACTAGCCCCTGTATTTCTTAAAATTGTGACTTCTTTACCTGCTCCTCCTGATACACGAGTAAACTTTACCCACACAAGTAAATTCTTTAAAGATATCTGGCACCTTCTTAACAATTACTTCTTGAACAGGCTGTACAATCGTTTGTACCTCCTTCGCTTCCCTTGGGCTTTCCTTTACCACTCTAAAAAATCCCACTGTCTTATCCTGTTTTACCACATTAGCCTTCCCAGTGCTTTTCTTCAACCACCAACACTGTGACTTTACATGGCCTAGTTTATTACAGTGAAAACATTTGAAACTTTTCATCTCTTTTCCACCCTCCTGGATTTCTTCTTTAATCTGAGGTACACTCACTTTATTGTCTCCCATCAGATCACCTTTAACTTTACCCCTTGAGTATTTCTCATGTCCCCAGTTTCTATCCCTCACCGGCTGAAACTGATGTCGGAAACCAATCTTTGATTTATGAACTAATTCATAATCACCTGCCATTTCTGCTGCTAATCTCACAGTTTTAACCCTCTGTTCTTCCACATGAGTTCTCACTACATCAGGAATTGATTTTTAACTCCTCCAAAAGTATAATTTCTCTGAGAGCTTCATACGTTTTGTCTATTTTCAAAGCCCTTATCCATCTATCAAAATTACTCTGTTTGAGCCTTTCAAACTCCATGTATGTTTGACCAAATTCTTTCCTTAAGTTTCCAAACGTTTGTCTCTCAGCTTCAGGCACTGGTTCATGACACTTAAGATGGATTTCTTCACCTCCTCATACGTTCCAGATACCTCCTCCGGTAGTGATGCAAACACTTCACCAGCTCTACCTACCAGCTTTGTTTGAATTAGTAATACCCACATGTCCTGTGGCCATTTCATTTGTTTTGCTACCTTCTCAAATGAAATGAAAAAGGCTTCCACTTCCTCCTCGTCAAACCTTGGCCATGCTTGGACATATTTTAATAGATTCCCACCAAGCCTTCGACTATGACGCTCTTTCTCACTATCCTCATCACTATCATCCAACTGTACATTTCCCTTTACGCCTGCCAATTTTAATTGACTGTCATGTTTCATGGCCATTTTCTGAAGTTCAAACTCCCTCTCTATCTTTTTCCCTGATCTGTATCTCCCTTTCATTTTCTTTTTGTTCTGCTGGAGCTGTTCTTTCTTTTCTCCTTTCTCTCTCTTCTTTTCTTTTTCCTCTCTCTCTCTCTCTCGAATTCCAACCGCCTTACTTCTTTCTCATGTTCCATTTGTTTAATTTGCAACTGAATTTTTGCCATTCCCAATGAATGAAACTCTATCTCAGGCATCTTTAAATGCTTTACCACCGCCATAATTACCTCATCTTTTCGCATTTTGTCAGGTAATGTTACCTGCAATGTTTTTGCCTGACCCAACAGTCTGTGTTTAGTCTCTGTCCGCAAGGTATCACATGTCACCGAGTCCAACCCCAAAAACTTCAGAGCCTCTGAAAGACCCATTGTTCACAACACTCTCCCCACTTAAACTAAAATACCATCCCGGAAAAGCAACAATCCTTCACTGTCTTAAAGTTCACAAAAGCTAATCCAATAGATAGACTTTTATCCCCCTCGAGCCCCAATTGTTATGGGTGAGGCGTTTTCAGAACCCTAAAATGTATCATGGAGTCCAACCAACCTCCCCCTTTAATGTATTTGTTGCTTTTCCAAGCACACGGCATGTTCTCCAGGTGTGATACAGCAATTAAGGACAAATGTTTTTTAAAAACAAAACAATGTTTATTCCATGAACTCAACTTAACCCTTTTAAATAAACATTGGATCGCTTAACACCCACTTACTTCAAAGATAACCCCGAAAATATTACAACACTAAATAATCCTTCAGTTATTCCTTTCGACATCCAAGAGAGACTTAACACCTTTAAACAGAAACACATCTGGTTAAAGACTTTACTATTATGTGTTTAAATCACCCAAATGATCCAGAGACAGTCTTTCATGACAGAGATCACAACAGTTCCAGCTCACTACAAATACAGACACTCCCAAGCTCTTTTCAAGCTGAAACTAAAAAAACTGCAAAATAGCTGATCTAAAGCCCAGCTCCACCCACACTCTGACATCACTGCATTTCTTAAAGGAACATTGCTTAAACATTCATTTCTTAAAGGCACTCTCACATGACAGGGCCTCAGGTGACATCCTGATGCTGTCCCGATGGCATGCGGCGTACTCTGCGAGTATGTCATTTTGTAGGGGGAAGGGCATTGCAAAAGCGGCAGCGCCCCCAATTTCTGCACCAACCGGGATTCTCCGGCCAAACCAGATTTCGCCGTCGGAGACTGGAGAATCCCGCACAATGTGTTTCCTATTTAAAACGGGGATGAGGCACTTTCTTTTTCTCAGACGGTTGTGATCCTCTGGGATTCGCTTTCTGAAAAAGCGGTGGAATTAGAGCCTTTGAATATTTTTAAGGTAGAGACGAATAGATTCTTGGCAAGCAAATGAGTGATAGGTTACCGGGGGGGGGGGGGGGGGTGTAGGTGGGATTCAGATTTGGAGTTACTATCTGGTCAGCCATGATTTATTAAATGGCGGAGCAGGCTCGAGGGTCCGAATGGCCGACTCCTGCTTCTTGTTTGTGTGTTCGTATGTTTTATCATGTTGATGCAGCTGGATGGAACGGATGTTCTGGGTTGTGGTGCAGGGTAAATATTGGTCCAAGCCCGGCCTCAGCAGAGCCAAGAAATCTGTCTGCTTTGATTTAGACATGTCCAGATGAATTTATTGATTATGATATTTGCTGCTGCAAATCGCTAAAAGAGAGAGATGTAAATGTCAAAATATCATTTCCATTTCGGATCTGAGTAAACATATGTGATGAATGTAAGAAATTGCTATTTATAGTACTTTATATCTGTTCCAGTAAGGTTTTGAAAGCCTGGATTAAGGTATATATTTGTTGCAGCAATATTATTAAAGAACCTAAGTTAAGGTGTCCAGATTACGTGTCTGCTAAAGATGCAATTAAGAGGTGTAAAAGGTGAGGTGATCATTCATTCCAACCACTTCATTGGTTACAGAGACGAGAGTGGAATCGTGTTTCAACTGCTGGAGATTCCCTGGAGTGTAGATAACTTTTTTAGTCCAAGTTAAGCAAAACATTAGCGGGATACAGATGATGCAATTAATGGGAGGAGCCAGGTCTTCAGTCTGATATAAGATTTTAAGTCGAACAGCAGTTTTGCCAAATGCTACTCGGCTGAGCAAAAGTGTGTTGGATCTGGTCCTGAAAACGTGTCCCTCTCCAAATGTCGCTGCACAGCTTAGCAAGTAACCTGTTTGTTAACTTTATTTATAAGTGGCGTTTGAACTGTACTGTGTTGCTTAATTGGAGTTAATAGCAGGTATAGATTTCAATTCAAGATTTTCCTTTTGTTTAAGAACTGCTTAACTGATAATTGTAAAGCTAGTTCTTTGATGTTAATGTGGTTAATTATGTGTTTAAATTAAAGTTTGTTTGAACATAAAAGATACTTATTTCAGTAAAATTTCAGTAAAGCGTTTGTTAAGGTTCCCCATGGTAGGCTATTGCAGAAAATATGGAGGCATGGGATTGAGGGTGATTTAGCAGTTTGGATCAGAAATTGGCTAGCTGTAAGAAGACAGAGGGTGGTGGTTGATGGGAAATGTTCAGCCTGGAGTTCAGTTTTTACACCTAGTGGTGTACCACAAGGATCTGTTTTGTCATTTTTATAAATGACCTGGAGGAGTGCGTAGAAGGATGGGTGAGTAAATTTGCGGATGACACTAAAGTCGGTGGAGTTGTGGACAGTGCGGAAAGATGTTGCAGGTTACAGAGGGACATAGATAAGCTGCAGAGCTGGGCTGAGAAGTGGCAAATGGAGTTTAATGCAGAAATGTGTGAGGTGATTCATTCTGGAAGGAGTAACAGGAATACAGAGTACTGGGCTAATGGTAAGATTCTTGGTAGTGTGGATGAGCAGAGAGATCTCGGTGTCTATGTACATAGATCCCTGAAAGTTGTCACCCAGGTTGATAGGGTTGTTCAGAAGGCGTAAGATGTGTTAGCTTTTATTAGTCGAGGAATTGAGGAGTTTCGGAGCCATGAGGTCATGTTGCAGCTGTACAAAACTCTGGTTCGGCCGAATTTGGAGTATTGCGTGCAGTTCATTATAGGAAGGATGTGGAAGCATTGGAAAGGGTGCAGAAGAGGTGCAAAGGATATGGAGGGAAGAGCTTGTGAGGAAAGGCTGAGGGGCTTGAGGCTGTTTTCGTTAGAGAGAAGAAGGTTAAGAGGTGACTTAATAGAGGCACACAAGATGATCAGAGAATTAGATAGGGTGGACAGTGAGAGCCTTTATCCTTGGATGGTGATGGCTAGCACAAGGGGTCATAGCTTTAAATTGAGGGGAGATAGATAAAGGACAGATGTCAGAGGTAGGTTCTTTAGTCAGAGAGTAGTAAGGGCATGGAATGCCCTGCCTGCAATGGTAGTGGACTCGCCAACATTAAAGGCATTTAAATGGTCATTGGGTAAACATATGGATGATAATGGAATTGTGTAGTTGGGCTTTAGATTGGTTTCACAGGTCGGCGCAGCATCGAGGGCCGAAGGGCCTGTACTGCGATGTAATGTTCTATGTTATTGATCAAGGTCATTACTCGTGAGGTGAAGTATCCTTTCTTCAAAGTTTTACGAATTTTTAAAAAATTGTTTGGGGTCTGGTCCAGTATCTTAACAGATGGAAAAGAAAACTCCATATCTCCTTATCCACTCAGGCTGCAGTATTGTGAAATTAACTATACAACGACTGTCAGAGAGAATGAAGAGCAAGTTAGAGCAGGTGAATTCAATGTTAAATCAGGAAAGTGAGATGAAGTGAGGTGGGGCAACACGGTAGCACAGTGATTAGCAATCTTACTTCACAGCTCCAGGGTCCCAGGTTCGATTCCTAGCTTGGGTCTTGTCTATGTTGAGCCTGCACGTTCTCCCTGTGTCTGCGTGGGTTTCCTCCCGGTTCTCCGGTTTCCTCCCACAAGTCCAGAAAGATATGCTGTTATGTAATTTGGACATTTTGAATTCTCCCTCGGTGTACCCGAACAGGCGCCAGAATGTGGCGATTGGGGTTTTTTCCACAGTAACTTCATTGCAGTGTTAATGTAAGCCTAATTGTGGCAATAAAGATTTTTTATGATTAAAAGCAAGGAAAAGAATGGTTGGATTAAATGACAGTGGAAAAAGAGACAGACAGAAAAAATAAATAAAACAGTTAACTTTAATTTTTATCCAAATTTCCAACACAATTAAAACCTGACTCCACAATTCTAATGATAATTTTGGATGCCTGCGATATTGACGGACAGAAAAGAACAGTCAGCACATTGTCAAAAGACTCCTTAAATTTGAAATGACTTGAAGTGAACTTCTATGTTTAGCCTGTATCTACTGTGCAAGTTGCACCATTTTCACAAAGCTGACAGTGGAGCTGTGCACATCAGAGAGCAACTTTTGTGTTTAATTAAAAATTGTTGCGGCATTTGCACATAAATGATTGGTGAGCAATATATGTGACAGCGTTATTCTGACAGATTTTGATTTTGATTTAAATTTAAAACATTTAACCTCCTTTGACAGGATCCACATCGATTCCTGTGTATGTAGTTTACACTGTGGCTCTGAAGTTGGCACTAAAAGCTAGATGCCAGGGTATTTATTGACGTTGAGATTTTTAAATTTGGTCCAGTATTTATTGCAATTCAGATATGAAAATTGATTTCACGCTGAAAGACTTTATTTTGTTGTTGCTTTCAATAAATGAACGGACGCCACTGCATCACAGTGTGTACTCTGCAAATGAAGAAATTGAGTCACTCACCAGAAACATGTCAAGTGGGACGGAATTTCAAACTCCCTGAGAGAATTTAGCAGCAAGAAATAGACAGAGAGGGAAAATGAAGGTGCTGCTGTTTAAGGGAGATACTATTGACCGGAGGTGCTTTATCCAATCTGTTCACATTAGGTTAACCGGCTGACAGTTTTCATGGTTAATGTGTTTCAGCTGCCCACCATGGACTAATTCTACTTTCTGTTTACCAGGTCTGGAAAGATGCTGCAACACAAATTTTCTTTTCTATCTCGGTGGGTTGGGGCAGTTTAATCGCACTGTCATCCTACAACAAATTCCACAACAACTGTTGCACCGACACCATCATTGTCTGCATTGCTAATTGTGCGACGAGTGTGTTTGCTGGATTTGTCATCTTCTCCATCCTGGGACACATGGCTCATGTACAAGACAAGCTTGTTTCAGAGATTGCACAGTCAGGTAAACCAGAACTGGGAAAAATATCAAGCAGGGTCACAAAGCTTTCACCATCTCTCTCAAATGATTTATTCCGAGATTGTTCCAGTGTACAGACACGATAATCAATACTTGAATTTACAACAGTCATTCTGATGGACACTGATAGTTAGGTTCTGAAAAACTACACAATGAAATGGGGTTTGGATTATACTGGACAGCGATTGGAGCTGATCAATAAGCTGGAATTTCTGGAAATTGGCCGACTTGTTTATTTAACCTTTCCTCTCAAATGCAGCTTTTTAAATAGGCACAGAACTGGAAGCCACTGTAAATGAGATACAGAATCACAGACAACAAAGACTTTTGACGAAGAGTAGTTTGTTCACTAGCTTAGCAGCTACTTCATCACATCCTCTGAGTCCCACACTCACGACTTAGGGCAGCACGGTAGCATTGTGGATAGCACAATTGCTTCACAGCTCGAGGGTCCCAGGTTCGATTCCGGCTTGGGTCACTGTCTGTGCGGAGTCTGCACATCCTCCCCGTGTGTGAGTGGGTTTCCTCCTGGCTCCGGTTTCCTCCCACAGTCCAAAGATGTGGTTAGGTGGATTGGCCATGATAAATTGCCCTTAGTTTTGGGTGGGGCTACTGGGTTCTCGGGATAGGGTGGAGGTGTGGACCTTGGGTAGGGTGCTCTTTCCAAGAGCCGGTGCAGACTCGATGGGCCAAATGGCCTCCTTCTGCACTGTACTATGATAATTTCTGTGACATGGGACCTCTTTTGCAGCCGTGTTATCACATTCTCACGTGACCATCTTCCCCAGTGAGTTGGATCATCCGGTGGCATAAGATAGAATAGTGTGAGTAATAGCGAACTATGTGCTGAAAATGTGTCACTTACAGGTTAAACACGTTAGCAATGCATAACTATTCACATATCCAGTGAGGCACGGATTAAGCTGTTGCAGCTAGTGAATAGTTCATCACATCTCCCTTTACCCCATTTTAATTGTATGTAGTCATGCTCAAACCAGACGAAATATGAACCGACAAAGACTAAATGTTGTTATCTTTCCATCTGACGATGTCAGTTCCTGTGAATGACCAGGGGAGGTCTGGGAACTGCAGTGGTTTGTATGCTTGATGTGGCTCGAGTATGTCTCATGGTGCACATCTGGAGACTTTGCTCCACATGTCTCTACTGTGAGCACCAGCACAGTGATTCCGTGGCCTTGTTTCTGGCTGCTGTCGAGGATGAGATGAAGACGTGGATCATTTTCTTGCGTGGGGACATAGCCCCATTATTGGAGAATCCCGCCTAGATATTCTCAAACTTTTTGGGGATTATTTCCTCTTTTATTCCCCTCAATCTGGAAAACAAGTGACTTGAATATTTACGCGGCCTTGGTTGGGTGCTGTTAGGTTTAATAGAAAGTAAGCCTGCACTTTTTTTGACTTGTCAGGGAGTACAACAGCACAGTGAATATGTAACTCCTTCTGGAACATTTCCAAACTCTCTGCAATATTTTCATCAAAGACGAGTGGGTCGATGCAGGGAAGTCCTCGTGCCACACTGCCAACTCCTGATACCATGTAACTGTATTGGGTTGCCAAATCACAAACAACAGCAAAAAATAATTTATTCACCAACTCAGCAGCTACTTCAACACTTGTATTCTTCCCCCGCTCCTGGATATTACTCTCGCGCCCCCGGCACACAACCTCTTTTGTCATTGCGGCGTTATGTAATTAGGTGACCACTCTGTCTACAGCCACAAAGCAAACAATTAACATTATATTACACGATGTAGGGCCAGGTATTGTGAGGAACATGTTGAATGAATTCTACATTTCAACTTAACATATTTCAAATGTGAACCATTATGCGCATCCTGGATGTTTCCAAGTGAATCAGAGGTTGTTTTATTGATTGACAATATCAATTTCTGGCAATGTATTATGTACTCAAATTGTAATTTGCTGGTGAAACATTTTGTCAAAATAATGTATATATATGAAAAATGAGATCCACATCAACATTCTGCTTAATACCAATTCTATCTGTCAATGGTGCTGTGATAAGTAATCAGAATGATGACCAGGTAATGTCACAAACACATATTCAGCTTGGCAATTCTAATATCCTGGGTGCAAAGTTGCTAGGTTGTATGGAAACGATGACAAAAGACTCATTTTAAAAAAAATTTTAGAGTACCCAATTCATTTTTACCAATTAAGGGGCAATTTAGTGCATTCAATCCACCTCCCTTGCACATCTTTGTGTTGTGGGGGCGAAACCCACGCAAACACGGGAAGAACGTGCAAACTCTACACGGACAGTGACTCAGCGCTGGGATCGAACCTGGGGCCTCGGCGCCGTGAGACTGCAGTGCTAACCACTGAACCACCGTGCTGCCCAACAAAAGACTCATAACTTAAATGATTTCCTTAAAGTTCGTTAGCAGCTCTTACATGTCAAGAGTGTGACCATGCCTGCTCTATCAACTCATCATTTCCTGGGTGCAGATCATCACACTATACACATGAATACACAGTCTACACTGGGTACTGGCTGGTTCCACAGCATGGACCTGAACAGTAAACTCGCTTCACAGATATTACCCTCCCAATCCCCATACCCTCGTCCCCCGTGAGGCTTGGCTTTTTAATGCCAGTCTCACCAAACAGATCTGGAGAATTCTATCTCGCACAAGAACATTGTACAGAACTCACAATCGGTCGCTGCTTCTAAATATTATAAACACTTAATTTTGAGTGATTTATGTTACAAAGAAAGAGGGCTGGGTTCTCCAGCTGCATGTTTCTCGGAGGCAAGCCATTCGCTGGCGGCAGGATTCTGTCTTCCTAATGCTGGTCAATGGGATTTCCCATTGAAGCCACCCCCGTGAAACCCGCTGGCGGGGGTGGGCTGTCGCCGGGAAAAGTGAAGCACAACAGCCTGAGAATTCCAGCCATAATGTAGAGCCGGTGATTTATATTTGAAACACAGATCATTGAATCACTGTAAATTTCATCTGATCATCAATTTAACAAATTTTGAAAAATATTGACAATCTGGATTCTGAGTAAATGAATGGATTGTAAGGAAATGACATCAGTTTACAGTAAGTCTCCTCTCAGCTCCATTAATTGAATAATTCCAATTGTATCCAATGTTTAGGTTTCGGCTTGGTTTTCATCGCCTATCCAGAGGCTCCTAGCCATTTGCCTTGGGCACCTTTGTGGTCCATTTTATTTTTCCTCATGCTGCTCACTCTGGGAGCCGATACGCAGTTTGGAGGTTTCGGTAAGAATGACATTGCTGTATTTAAACAATCTCTTTCTACTGAAAGAAGCTATTCTAAATTATTCTGTTTATCATATCGGGTTAGAAATTACTTTGGTGATGTGAGTGATCGGATGTATTTGTAACAGATCTTTAACTGTTGTCTTAATGAAGCTCGAACCTATTTCACTTAAATGGGTTAACAACTGCATTAGAATAAATCTGCAAGACATAGTAGCAGAGATAGACCACTCAGCCCATCAAGTCTGCTCCATTCAATGAGACCATGGCTGATATTATATAATCCTCAACTCCACTTTCCCGCCTTATGCCCGTAACCCTGGATTCCCTGACTTATTAAAACTCTTGGCCAAATGTAACGGCCGCCTCCGAATGGGGGTGCGACATGGCTGGTACATCATAAGAGGCGTGGTTAGCGGGGTAAATCCTACGAGAGGCCTCTCGTGAGATTTACTGGCCGCAACGCGCCCCAGTTCATGAGGTGTGGCAAGCTGGGTAAATCCTCCGAGAGGCCTCTCACAAGATATAAGGGGATCTCCAGGCCTCGGAGACCCCGAGTGGGTGTCGGTTGGCACTGGTCTCCACAAACGGTGACCAGGCGTACCGGCACTTCAGGAGGTGGGGGGGGGGGGGGCGTCCAGAGATCTCCCAGGGAATCAGGGGCCTCAGGATGGCTGGGCTCTGGGCAGGGTGGGATAGTGGCACCCCTGATGCCACTTGGGAACCCTGGCACTGCCAGAGTGGCACCTTGGCAATGCCATGGTGCCCAGGTGGCATTTTGCCTGAGCCAGGGATTGGGTCCAGAGGTGCCCTACTCTTGTTAGGTGGTGTGTGGGGGCTCGATAATCCTCTTATAAGTGAGTTGGGGCATTGGGGGTCACATTGGGAGGTCTGGAGGGGAGCTCCTCAGTGCAGGAAATGGGACTAAGTGTGGCCACGACGGAACGTTCCCCGCAGAGTCCATTAGATAACGGGGTCTTTCTCGACGCTGCCAGTGCCTGGAAACAGCCGGCTAAACATTCTCGACATAGGACTCTGTTTCATTTCTGTTAAATTGCGCCCTCCAACATTCCAAGGAAATGTCACCTTAGTATCTGGAATGCCTCAGAATACAAATTCCGGTAGCTATTCGCTGCCATGGATTTGAATCTTAGGATGGGGGTTTCCAGTGGCGGGGTTGGGGGGCGGACAGAGGAGGATGCATTTTACGTTGTTCGGCAGCTACAACACAGTGGGGATCACCATTGGCGGGCCCTGATTGGTCCGGGAAATTCAACCCTTGTGTTTATAGTGATATCATAGTTGCACTGTAATTCACTGACTGACCACTAGGAGTCTCATTAGTGTAGAAGTGACTATTAGAGGCAGACGGACGAGGGGGCTATTGGAGAGGTTGCTTGTGCATCATCATACTATTCTTCGTCTGTTGTTTTGTATATAGTGGACCCACAGTTGATGTGAACAAATTGTTCATAGCTTTAGCGACAAGTGTTCTTGTAATATTAATCAAGCCATCTGACAAGAACATTAAAGTGTTCAGGTTACATTTCCTTTCCCTATTCTTACTCCCAAATTCCATTCTCTCGCATTTCTTTCTGGCTGATATTGCTGCAGCACGGAGGCAACTTTTAAACCTCTGACTGACTCGCCGAGAGCAGGCTGGTCATAAACCTCACTCACTTTTTAAAACATCCTGGCAGGTGACTAGGGATAATAATGATATAATTTCCCCAAAACGTTCCCACAAACCAGAGTAATGGGAACAGAACTGGGTGAAGTGCATTTTTCAAAGTGCTTCAGCAGGAAAAGTAGAAAAACAGCATGTTGTTTAAATGGAGAGAGATTGCAGAATTCTGAGCTACAGAGGGATCTGGGTGCCCCGGTACATGACTCATGAAACGATGGTCTGCGGGTGCAGCAAGCAATTAGGAAGGCAAATGGAATGTTGTTGGGCACAATCTATTGGCCTCGCCCGACTCAGGATGCAAAGAGACTGGTAAATCTTGCGAGAGGCCTCCAACGAGACCTCGCGAGGCATTGTGATCTGGATCCTACCCATTGACGCTGGGATCCTGAATTGCTGATTCAAGTGAACAGGTAGTCTCACTTGAATATGTCTACATCGGACCTAATGGCCACTCCCCGGAGACCCTGAGTGGGTGCCATTTAACACTTGTTTCCTCAAACGTGGACTAGGTGAACTGGCACTTGGAGGTATATCGCAGATGATTGCGGCTCATGGACAGTTGGGCTCTGTGCAGTCTGGAACCCTGGCAGTGCCCAGGTGGCATCATGCCCATGCCAGGGATTAGGCCTGGGGTGCCCTGCTCTTATGAGGTGGGATGCGGGGAGTTCAGTTACCCCCTCATTGGTGAGTTGAGACATTGAGGGGTCTGGAGGCCGAGGTGGAGGAGTCTCGAGATTGGGGCTCCAATCACTTCCTGCACTGGCAAGCAAAGCTCATTAGTGCAGAAAACGAGACCATGTACGGCCTTGGCGGGACATTCCTCGCCATGGCCCAAAAATGAACCAGAGTTCCACATAATAGCCGGGTCACTCTCAGTGAAGCCAGTGCTGGGAAACACCCGGCTAAACGCACTTGACACGGGACCCTGTTTCATTTGTTAAATCTCGCCCGTTGTTTAGTGCAAAGGGAATGGAACATTAAAAATAGCCATGTTTTGCTGCAATTGTACATGGAGTGGTGAGACCACATTGTGTACAGATTTGGTCTCCTTCTTGAAGTAAGGATATAAATCTAGTTTGGAGCATTTCAGAGAAAGGCCACTCGGCTGATACGCTTGATGTAGTGGTGGGGGGATGGGCGTAGAGTATCTTTTTCTTTTGAAAATCTTTTTATTGGCTTTACTGATATATAAACAGTTGTTGTGTTTCTACATTACATTTTTCTTGCCCGCGCTAATTTACTTTATTTTACAGAGAGGGTGTGGAGTATCTTACGGTGAAGTTGAGGCCATGATGAGATTGGCTATGAATGGACTGAACAGTGGAGCTAAATAGCTTACTGTTGCCCTTAGTTCTGATGTTCTAAGAAAAGACTATTCTGTCTGATTTCATGATCCAGCTCTTAGTCTGTAAACCTGTAGGCAACAGCACCTGAAGCACAAATTTGGTGTCCTTGATTAATAAGGAGATTTCTTGAATGATATGGCGATCAGGGGTTCTGGGGAGAAGGCAGGAGAATGTGGATGAGGAACATATCAGCCATGATCGAATGGCAGAGCAGGCCGTGGGAACAAATGGCCTAATTTTACTCTGATATTGTTATGGGAGAGGCGTTTTCAGAACCCCAAAATGTATCATGGAGTTCAACCAACCCTTTAATGGGTTGTTAGCTTTTGAAGCACACGGCTTGTTCTCCAGGAGTGGGATTACAATTACGGACACATGGTTCTTAAACACAAAACGATATTTATTCAATGAACTCAACTTAACCTTTTAAATAAACATTGGATCACTTAACACCCCTTACTTCAAAGATAACTCCGAAAATAATACAACAGTAAATAATCCCTCAAAATGTTCCTTCAAACTTCCAAAAGACTTCACCTTTAACAACAGACATGAGGTTACATTCAATATACTTATAGGCTCAACAGACCAGTTCTGTGTTTTCTTATTGCAGCTTTTTGCAAAACACGTCCCAGCTTTCTCCTCAAAACTGGCTTTCTCTTTTTCAAACCGCTCTCAGCAAATTAGCCAGGCACTTTTCAGCTTTCTCCTCAAACTGGCTTTCTCCTTTTCAAGCAGCTCTCAGCAAACCAGCCAGGTACATTTCAGCTTCTCTCCTCAAGCCAGTCAGGCACTTTTCAGCTGCTCTCCTCAAACCAGCCAGGCACATTTCAGCTTTCTTCTCAAACTAAATACTAAAAACTTCAAAATGGCTGAGCTAAAACTCCACCCACACTCTGACATTACTGCATTTCTTAAAGGTACATTGCTTAAACATCCATTTCTTTTAGTCACTCTCACATGACACCTCCCCCCAAGGAAAAAAAAAAACCATCAACTTCAAGATGGTTTCAATTTTGCACAATCCACTAAAAATGCACACTGTAAATATAACTTTTTGTTTACACGCAAACAGGTATAATAATATGGTCCATTTTCTTTGTTCTTCTTCCTCCAACCGAAATCCTTCTCGATTGACAGTCTCTTTGAACAAGTAAGTCTCTGCACGATCCATCCATTCCTCTACTCCTCGGCATTTCTCTTTAGAATCAGATACTGTAGTTCAATCTGACCACAGAGCCCCTTGCAATTCTCCAATATAGGAACATTGATGATCACTGCTTTCAGGCAGTTAAACGCCTGTCGAAAGTCCGCTGTCCATTGAAATTGTTGACGTTTCTTTAGGATGTCCATCAGTGGAGTAATCATGCCACAAAGCTTTTGCACAAATGTTCGATCAAATCCACTCATGCTAAAAAATCACATTATTTCCCTTCGTCTTTAGGGTATCGGAAACTCCCCAAAGAAAGTGATTTGGGCTTCTCCAAATTGACTTTCGGCTAGGTTCATCACCAAACCCGCCTCCTGAAGTCGATCGAAGAACTCCATACAATGTTTTAAATGTTCTTTCCATGTCTGGAAGTTGTAAATAAAAGCAGATTGTCCCACTTTCTCAATGTAATCCTTCAAACGTGGGACAGGATAAGAGTCCGTTCTTGTAACTGCATTCACCTTTCGATAGTCCACACGCAACCGTTGGGTACCATCTGGTTTAGGTACCATCACTATGGGTGAGCTCCATTGGCTGCAACCAGCTTCAATTATGCCATTCTTCAGCATACTCTCAATCTGTCTGTTAATCTGTGCCAATTTTAAAGGATTAAGTCCATATGGATGTTGTTTGATAGGAACAGCATTTCCCACATCTACATCATGTATAGCCATTTTAGTACTTCCCAATTTATCTCTGCAAACTTGCTCATGTGATATCAATAACGCTGTCAGGTCAGTTTGTTTTTCCTCTGGAAGGTAACTTAACAATTCATCCCAATTTTTAAGAACATCCTCATTTTCCAATTGAATTTGAGGTATGTCAAATTCACAGTCATCTGGATTTGGTTCGTCACTTTGAGTTGGAATCAATAAAACCTCCTCCTTTTTCTCTCCTTCTCTTTCAAAGTACCTTTTAAGCATATTCACATGACACACTCGGTGAGTCTTCCTTCTATCTGGTGTTTTTATCACATAATTCACCTCACTTAATTTCCTTTCAATCGGTCCACAAAATCTAGCTTTTAAAGGTTCACCTACCACTGGTAAAAACACTAAAACTTTATCTCCACTGACAAAACTACAAACTTTGGATTTCTTGTCCGCTACCCGTTTCATCACATTTTGTGCAACTTTCAAATATTGTCTAGCCAATTCACCTGCTCTATTTAATCGTCCCCTAAAATTTGACACGTTATCCAATAGTGTAATTTCCGATTTCTCACACACCAATTTTTCCTGAATCAATTTAAGTGATCCTCTTACCTCATGACCAAAAATTAGTTCAAAAGGACTAAATTTGGAAGACTCATTAGGTGCATCCCTAATTGCAAACAATACGAACGGAATTCCTTTATCCCAATCCTCTGGATAATCTTGACTATACGCCCTCAACATTGTCTTTAATGACTGATGCCACCTTTCTAATGCTCCTTGCGATTCTGGATGGTGCGCAGTTGATTTAAATTGTTTTATTCCTAAGCTATCCATAACTTCTTTGAATAACTTTGAAGTAAAATTCGATCCTTGATTGATTGAATTTCTGTGGGTAGTCTATATCTAGTGAAGAATTTAAGTAACTCCTCCACAATATTAGGTACTGAATGGCCTCTGGAAACCTAGTAGATGCATCCATTATATTCAAAAGATATTGATTCCCACTTTTTGTTTTAGGAAGCGGTCCTACACAATCGATTAGGACCCTTGTAAAAGGTTCCTCAAATGCTGGAATGGATATGGAGGGCACTGGTTTTATCACTGCTTGAGGTTTCCCTATCACTTGACATGATTGACAAAATGTAACTACATCTTTATGTAGTCCAGGCCAATAAAAATGTTTTTGTATTTTAGCTTGAGTTTTCCTTATTCCCAAATGACCTCCCACTGGTACCTCATGTGCAACTCGCAACACCTCCTTTCTATACCCTACCGGCAATACTACTTGATGAACGTCTGCCCACTTTTCATCCGCCTTCATATGTACAGGCCTCCATTTTCTCATCAAGACATCACTTTTACGGTAATAATACTCTGGTATACTCTCAGATTCCTCTTCCTTATATGCTTTCTGATATATCCATTTTATTTCTACATCTTGCTGTTGTAATTCCGCCATTTTAATGAACTAAAAATATCCGCCTCATCCTCCACCTGTTCTTGTTCTTTTTCAACCATCTGATCAAAAATCGTTTCTGATAATTGCACTTCAACTTTATCTTCATTCTTTGATTTCTCTTCTCTTTTAACATGTGACTTTGCGACTGGGTTACTACACAATCCGGAAAAATCCCAGGATATTCGTCCTTCAACACTTCAGTTGTCTGATTTTCCACTGGCTTATCAACCACAGTAGGCATGACTCCCACCTGTGATCCAGCTATATCATTCCCCAAGATAAACTATTCCTGGACAAGATAGTTTCTCTATTATTCCTACTACAACTTCACCACTCTTCACTGGACTTTCCAACCTTACCTTATATAATGGAACGCTACTCCTCTCACCCTGAATTCCACATTTCACCAACTTTTCTGGCAACATTCTTCCCAAACTACATAATTCCTCATCTATTACCATTAAAGATTGTCCAGCCCCGTATCTCTTAAAATTGTGACTTCTTTACCTGCTCCTCCTGATACACGAGTAAACTTTACCCACACAAGTAAATTCTTTAAAGACATCTGACACCTTCTTAACAATTGCCTCTTGAACAGGTTGTACAATCGTTTGCACCTCCGTCGCTTCCCTTGGGCTTTCCTTTACCACTCAAACAAATCCCACTGTCTTATCCTGTTTTACCACATCAGCCTTCCCAGTGCTTTTCTTCAACCACCAACTTTACATGGCCTCGTTTATTACAGTGAAAACATTTGAAACTTTTCATCTCTTTTCCACCCTCCTGGATTTTTTTTTCAATCTGAAGTACACTCTCTTTATTGTCTCCCATCAGGTCACCTTTACCTTTACCACTTGAGTATTTCTCATGTCCCCAGTTTCTGTCCCTCACCGGCTGAAACTGATGTTGGAAACCAATCTTCGATTTATGAACTAATTCATAATCATCTGCCATTTCCGCTGCTAATCTCGCAGTTAAACCCTCTGTTCTTCCACATAAGTTCTCACTACATCAGGAATTGAATTTTTAAACTCCTCCAAAAGTATAATTTCTCTGAGAGCTTCATACGTTTGGTCTATTTTCAAAGCCCTTATCCACCTACCAAAATTACTCTGTTTGAGCCTTTCAAACCCCATGTATATTTGACCAAATTCTTTCCTTAAATTTCTAAACCTTTGTCTGTAAACTTCACGCACTAGCACATATGCACTTAAGATGGATTTCTTCACCTCCTCATACGTTCCAGATACCTCCTCCGGTAGTGATGCAAATACTTCACTAGCTCTACCTACCAGCTTTGTTTGAATCAGTAACATCCACATGTCCTGTGGCCATTTCATTTGTTTAGCTACCTTCTCAAATGAAATGAAAAAGGCTTCCATTTCCTTCTCGTCAAACCTTGGCAATGCTTGGACAAATTTAAATAGATTTCCACCAAGGCTTCGACTATTACCCACTTTCTCACTATCCTCATCACTATCATCCATCTGTACATTTCCATTTACGCCTGACAATTTTAATTGGCTGACATGTTTCATGGCCATTTTCTGAAGTTCAAACTCCCTCTCTTTATCTTTTTCCCTGATCAGTATCTCCCTTTCTTTTTCTTTTTGTTCTGCTCGGGGTATTCTTTCATTCTCGCCTTTCTTCTCTCTCCTTTTCTTTTTCCTCTCTCTCTCTTTCTCTCTCTTTTTCCTCTCTTTCTCTCTCGTATTCAAGCTGCTTTAACTCATTTTCATGTTCAATTTGTTTAATTTACAACTGAATTGATGCCATATCTAATAAGTCAGAGTGTATCACAGGCAAACGTAAATGCGCAGATACCTCGTTAAGTACCTCAACTTTTCGTATTTTTCCAGGCAGTGTTAACTGCAATGCTTTTGCCAAATGTAACAGTCTGTTTTTACTCTCTGAAAGTAAGGTATCACGTGTTATCGTGTCCACCTCCAAAAAATTCTGAGCCTCTGAAAGAGCCATTGTCCACAACACACTCCCCACTTAAACCAAAATACCACACCGGAAAAGCAACAATCCTTCACTGTCTTTAAGTTCACAAAAGCCAATCCCATAGATAGACTTTTATCCCCCTCGAGCCCCCAATTGTTATGGGAGAGGCGTTTTCAGAACCCCAAAATGTATCATGCAGTTTAACCAACCTCCCCCTTTAATGGATTGTTAGCTTTTGAAGCACACGGCTGGTTCTCCAGGAGTGGGATTACAATTATGGACACGTGATTCTTATACACAAAACAATGTTTATTCCATGAGCTCAACTTAACCTTTTAAATAAACATTGGATCACTTAACACCCCTTACTTCAAAGATAACTCGGAAAATAATACAACAGTAAATAATCCCTCAAAATGTTCCTTCAAACTTCCAAAAGACTTCACCTTTAACAACAGACATGAGGTTACATTCAATATACTTATAGGCTCAACAGACCAGTTCTGTGTTTTCTTATTGCAGCTTTTTGCAAAACACATCCCAGCTTTCTCCTCAAAACTGGCTTTCTCCTTTTCAAACCGCTCTCAGCAAACTAGTCAGGCACTTTTCAGCTTTCTCCTCAAACTGGCTTTCTCCTTTTCAAGCAGCTCTCCTCAAACCAGCCAGGCACTTTTCAGCTGCTCTCCTCAAACCAGCCAGGCACCTTTCAGCTTCTCTCCTCAAACCAGCCAGGCACTTTTCAGCTTCTCTCCTCAAACCAGCCAGGCACGTTTCAGCTTCTCTCCTCAAACCAGCCAGGCACGTTCCAGCTGCTCTCCTCAAACCAGCCAGGCACTAAAAACTAAAAATTTCAAAATGGCTGAGCTAAAACCCAGCTCCACCCACAATCTGCCATCAATGCATTTCTTAAAGGTACATTGCTTAAATATCCATTTCTTAAAGGCACTCTCACATGACAATATCTACTCCTGTACCTGCTACTCAATCTGATGGTCTTACCAGAAGGAATCCAGAAGGAATAACCAATTCAAAATGTTCTAAAACTAATGGTTGGACAGATTTTCTGGTTTTCTTTTCATTTTCAACCTGGGCCTATATCCGTTAGAGTTTAAACGATTGAGAGGTGATCTTATTGAAACATAAAATACCCGAAGGGGAATTGCTGTTTGGATGCTGAAAGTATCTTTGCCCTTCAGGGAGCAGCTAGAATTAGGGGACACAGGTTGAAAATAAGGGGTCTCCCATTTAAGACTGCGGTGAGAAGATTCTTTCTCTCTCTGAGGATTGTGAATCATTTCATAGACTTTACAATTCAGAAGGAGGCCATTGGGTCCATCGAGTCTGCACCAGCTCTTGGAAAGAGCACCCTACCCAAGCCCATACCCCCACCCTATCCCCATAACCCAGTAACCCCACCCAACACTAAGGGCAATTTTGGACACTAAGGGCAATTTAGCATGGCCAATCCACCTAACCTGCACATCTTTGGACTGTGGGTGGAAACCGGAGCACCCAGGAGGAAACCCACGCACACACGGGGAGAACATGCAGACTCCGCACAGACAGTGACTCAAGCCGAGAATCGAACCTGGGACCCTGGAGCTGTGAAGCAATTGTGCTAACCACTATGCTACCGTGCTGCCCAAACTTTGAACTCTCTTCCCCATATAGCAGTAGAGGCAGGGCCAATGACCATTGAGACGGATAGATTCTTGACTAACAAGGGGGTCAAAGGTTATTGGAGGATGGCAGGAATGCAGAGTTGAGGCCCCAATCGGATCAGCCATGATCTTATTGGATGGCAGAGCAGGCTCGAGGGGCCAAATGGCCTACTCCTGCTGCTAATTCATATATCTTCATGTTTGTATGTCCTATGCTCCCTTGACTGTAAGGGTGGATTTCTCTGGGATTATGTAAATTATTCGTTCATTACTGATGTCATTCACTATTTTCTTCAATCAGAAACAATTATGACAGCCCTACTGGACCAGTTTCCAAAGTTCCTACGATCAAGGCGGCTTTACCTGACAACTGGTCTTAGTTTTGCATTTTACTTCCTTGGCCTCCTATTCGTGACAGAGGTATGATATATTTGAGCAATTTGGGCGTTTCCACATTTATTACTGGTTATAACTCGAAAAGATGATAAAGTTTATCGGTTGAAGGAAAAAAGAATGACCTTATGGTGTGGTGAGACCACTCATTTTTTTTTCCATTTGTTTAATAATGTGCAGTGACAGTGTGAGATTGAGTAATCATCCGCCAGAAGGAGGTTAAAGTGATCGGGAGCAAACATGCCATGCAAAGGGAATGGAAACAAGGACAAGAATATTAAACACAGAAGCCAATGTTGGTCAACAAAGACAGGGATTAAATGTGAATGAAACCTGGTGTAAGGACACAGGAGACAAAGTTTAAGATAATCTCAAATCTATAGAGGGTAGAAAAGCAATTTGAGAAATTGTGAAAGGTGTTATATAAATGCATGTTTTATCAAAGAACAAAGAAAAGTATAGCACAGGAACAGGCCCTTCGCCCTCCAAGCCTGCGCCGGCCGTGCTGCATGTGTCACCTAAAACCTATCTTTCTTTCATTATGCCTACATGGAGTGGCAGCGTTACTGTAGAAATGGGGAAATTGGAGGCCCAATATAAGAATAATTAATCATGGAGCAATCAACTTATGTGAACAAAGTGACTACAAATAAATCACTACATTTACAGAACAATTCAACTCTGTAGCTAATACAACCTTACCATTCTGACTTCTCCAGCACCAACCTATAACATATCATTAATGGCACCTGTCCATTTTGCATGAATGATACTATCCCCAGGATTTGTCAACCAATTAGGCATCTACCAACAACTCAAGAAAAATTCAGATTGAAATGCTGGTCTAAAATTTTCAATGAAGAATGCAAAAATTCAGTACTTCCTGAACTGGAGAAATTGATTATTTCCCCTTTGCACAGAAGCTGTCATTCAAATTGTGCTGTACATTTTACAACTGCAGCCCATCCACAGGCTCCATATGATGTTCCACTACATTGATGCTTAATAAATGCGCAAAGAAAAAATATCTAATTGTTGTTTGAGGTGAGAGAAAATCAGGCAAATCAAGTGCGACAAAAAATGAAATTAATGAATAAGAAACCCCAACAGCAAGGAATGACTGTGTCAGCAATGTCTGAGCTAAATCATTCGTACATCAGTCCTGGCATCCCAGGAATCAGTCTGGTAAATCTTCTCTCCACTCCCTGGCATGACCATCCTTCCTCAGATGAGGATACCAAAACTGCACACAATATCCCTGGTATGACCGCACCAAGACCCTGTATAATTACATCATGATATCCCTGCAGCTCTACTTGAATCCCCTCCCTATGAAGGCCAACATACCCTGTGTATACTTTACCGCCTGCTGCACCTGCATGATTACCTTCAGCAACTGGTGCACAAGCACACCCAGGTCTGGTTGTACATTCACCTCTGCTAATTTACAGCCATTCAGATAATCATCTGCCTTCCCGTTTTCTGACCAAAGTGGATAGCCTCATTTTCATCCACATTATACTGCATCTGCCATTTATTTACGTACTCACTCAACTTGTCCAAATCACACTGAATCAAGGAATTTATGCAATTTACAATGTAAAAGTAGGCCATTCGGCCCATCAAGTCTACACCGGCTCTTGGAAAGAGCACTCTACTTAAGCCGACGCCTCCACCCTATCCCCATAACCCAGTAACCCCACCTCACCTTTTTGGACACAAAGGGAAATTTATCATGGCCAATCCATTTAACCTGCACAACTGTGGGCGGAAACCGGAGCACCCGGTGGATCCCATGTAGACACTGGGAGAATGTGCAGACTCCACACAGACAGCGACAAAGCCGGGAATCGAACCTGTGACCCTGGAGCTGTGAAGCAACTGTGCTAACCGCTGTGCTATCTCTGCATCCTCCTCACAGCTCACCCTCCCACTCAGTTCGGCGACCGGGAGTGGAAAGCCATTGAGAAGAAGAGTTGTAGGCACGGGATTGAGATTATGGACTGGGTCAAGCCCCAAAGGGAGATAGGGGCATGGAGAGGTCGCAAAAGCCGAGTTTCAGAGAAGGGATAGGAACAGGAAAAGATTTCAGTTTGGTTAAAAAGAGACAAGCAGAAAAACAGGCTCCGAACAGAACAAAGGCTACGGGTCGCAGACTTCAAGGACTCTGAGAAAGGCCTGAAGATCCAATAAGGCAACCAAATCTGTGTTGCCAGCCAATGGGGCAAAGATATCTCTTTGAAGCAGCAGTGTTCTGCTTGGCGCAGCCAACGAGCTGACGTTGTGCATGTGAGTTTATTCTAGGGGAACAAAATCTTGGGAAATGGTATTGAAGCTCTGCGAGGTGACCCATTGTTGATGCCTTCCAAGTTGGATTGACCTTTGGAGTGAATTCTCGGGTAAGATCCTTGAAAGTGAAGACTGGAGCCACTCAAGAGAGAAGCAGGTTTTCAGTGAGATTGGTTGACTCAGTATTACTGACATCTGTGTGGGTTGTTGAGGCAGCCCTGAGCTCTGTCAAGGTTGGGTCTGCTCTTCATTGTGCAGTGTGGCATGTTTGACCACAGTTTGCCTGTTAAATCACATGTACCTCATATTAATCTTAAATGTAAGAGTATAAGGTAGATTTTGCAACTCACTTCATTTTTCTGACTTGATTGTTTGCTCAAAACCGATGGAATCTTATAGCCTTATTCATTGAGAAAGTGTCTTAATCTCAAATTTTGCCTATTTAAACAAAGCATTATTGATCTCTAATCGAATCTCACCAAACACTAAAGTGTCAAGTCAAGGATCATGATAATATATAAGAAAGGTCAAACCATCTAAATCCAGAGAGATATTTGGTTCTAGTGAGATCAGGTGCTGGATTCGTCGGTTCCCTAGCTGATTCTTCTCGGCAGCGCGCCATTCGCTGCCAGCGGGATTCAATCTTCCCGCCGCATGTCAATGAGATTTCCCATGGAAGCCACTCCACATTGCCGGAAAATCCGAGCAAGCGACGGTGCGCTGCTGACGGGAAAAGTGAATTGCAACGGCTGTAGAATTCCGGCATGCATTGTGGGTTTCCTCATTTTAAAAAGGATGTTCAGTTATTGAATGGGTCTGGTGAACATCCAGTTCATTCCAGAGCTTAAAATAATAAGGGAGAATTGAAGACAAATTACAATTGAATGTTTTGCAAATGAGCGCGAGTGCAACATTTTACATATCCTTTGATCTCTTATTCTGAATGTTGGAGTGTTATGATTTTCCCCAGTAACTGCTTCTAATTCTCCATCTAATTTTAGGCTGGGATTTACTGGTTAAATCTCGTGGATTATTTCTGTACTGGGTGGATTCTCATTATAACAGCTCTGCTGGAAGTTATCGGTCTCAACTGGATCTATGGTAAGGAAAACAGGAAAAACACTGAACCAAAATCAAATAATTTTTTTAAAGTACTTTGGTGGATGTAATAACCCTCACCATACCCATGGGGACGATACAATTGATCCCCCCATGGGGTTTGTGGAATACGAGCTCTTCACTGAGGGGCAGAGGCCTGGCATCTGGGGCTCGTGAACCAGGATTAAAGCCGGCCAGGATTGGGGCTGGCATGATCAGCAGCCCCGGCTGGGACTTATCTGCTGTATGCTAAGATGCGGCCGTTACTTTTATTTGCCGAAATGAACTTTCATTGTTTAATCCACTCAGGACTCCTGAAGATATTCTCGTGGACCTTCAGGTTTCTTTAAAACATCAAATTGAATGAATTGGGTGATCTGGGGCAGATAGTTCCTCATATCTGAAGATGAGTAGGTTTCAAATGTTCTGCTTACCTGTTGAAGATCTTTCTCCATTTGAGTCCAAATTGAGACGGTGCCTTCAGCATTCTACACTCATGATCTCCTTCATCTAGCTGGGTTACAGCTGGTTATTTTTGTTGCAACCATTTTCCTACCAATTGCTTTTTTTTTAGAAAATATTTTGTAAAGGTATTTCTAATTTTAACCACCAGGTATCAAAAGGAAGAAAACAAGATAAAAAGTACACCCACCCAATACAAACTCCAGCCAACATGGCTTACACAATCAGGACCTTCTACCCCAGACCTCCTTTCCACTCGTCTTCTACAGAAAATCTAACCTGACTTAACCCCCCATGCCTCTCTTTCTGCCCCCACCCCCCAGCTGACAGCCTCATTGTTCTCGAAGAAGTCGATGAACGGCTGCCTCCCAGCAAACCCCTGCAGTGATCCCCTCAAAGCAAACTTGATTTTCCCGAATCTGAGAAACGCTGCAATTTTGCCAACCCATACTCCCGACTTTGGCCGCTCTGAGTCCCTCCATCCTCGTACCATCTGTCTCCGGGCCACCAGGGAGGCAAAGGCCAGAACATCAGCCTCTCTCAACCCCTGGGCTCGGGGATCTGTGGACCACCTTGAATTGTATCAGGTTGAGCCTGGCACACGAAGAGGATGCAGTAATTCTCCTCAGGGCCTCCTCCCATAATCCGACCTCCAACTCCCCACCCAGCTCTTCTTCCCATTTTTCCATCACCTCCCCTATCGGGGCTCCTTCCCACTCCATCAGTCCCTGATAGATCTCTGAAACCTTCCTCTCCTCTACTCCTACTCTCGACACTACCTTCTCCTGTATCCCCTGAGGCAGCAGGTGTGGAAAGGTCGAAACCTGCCTCGCACAAATTCCCTTACCTGGAGAAACGGGGACCTATTCCCACCTGGCAGCTCAAACTCTTCCTCTAACTCCTCCAAGCTCGGGAAGCCCTCATCGATAAAGAGATCTCCAAATCTCTCAATCTTCGCTGTCACCTCCCCCCCCCGCCCCAGCAGCACCTTCTTCACCCGTGGGGTTTTTCCCGCCCACACAAACCCCAAGATCACTGCATTCACTTTTTTAAAGAACGCCTTGGGGATAAAAATTGGTCAGCTCTGAAAGGCAAACAGGACCCTCGGAAACACCATCATCTGCACTGTCTGCATCCTCCATGCCAATGACAGCGGGAGCACAGCGCACGTCCAAAAGGCCTCCTTCACCTGTTCGACCTCCCGATCCAGATTTAGCTTGTGCAGCTGCTCCCACTCCCGTGCCACCTGGATGCCCAAATCCGAAAGCTACACCCCCTCCACCTTAAAATGATATCTCCCTATATCTCTTCTCCTGCTCCCTCGCCTGAATCGCAAAGACCTCGCTCTTGCTGATATTCAATTTATACCCAGAAAGCCGATCAAATTCCTCAAATATCCCCTTGATCCCTCCAATCCCCCTCAGCATCTCTGAAATATACAGAAGTAGATCATTTGTGTATAACGTGATCCTGTGCTCCACCCCCATCCCCTCACTGTCCCTTGCCAGACCCCCGACGCTCTCAGTGCCATCGCCAATGGCTCTCTAGCCAGGGCAAACAGTGGTGGGGAAAGTGCACAGCCCTGCCTCATCCCCCGGTGCAGCCTTAAGTAACCTAAACCCATCCGATTCAGCCCCACACTTTCCATCGGTGCGTGGTATATCAACCGGACCCAGTCCACAAATTCCTGCCCGAACTCAAACAGCCCCAGGACCTCCCATAAATATTCCCACTCCACCTTATCAAAGGCCTTCTCTGTGTTCATGGCGACCACCCACTCGACCTCCCGTCCCTCTGGAGGCATCATGATCACACTGAGTAGCCTCCTGATATTGGCCGCCAGATGCCTCCCCTTCACGAACCCCGTCTGGTTCTCCCCTATCACCCCTGGCACACAATCCTCTATTCTCGAGGCCAAGATCTCAGCCAATAGTTTGACTGGGAAATCCTTAGTGATCCTGGCCCGGTGGCACAGTGGTTAGCACTTTTGCCTCACAGCACCAGGGACGCAGATTCAATTGCGACCTCTGTATGTGTGGAGTTTTCACTTTCTCCCCATGTCTGCATGGGTTTCGTCGGGTGCTCCGGTTTCCTCCCGTCGTCCAAAGGTGTGCAGGTTAGGTGGATTGACCATGCTCAATTGCCCCTTAGAATCCAAAAGGTGAGGCGGGGTTGCTGGATTATGGGGACAGGATGGGGATGTGGGCCAAGGCAGTGTGCTCTTTGCAAGGGTCGGTGCAGACTCGATGGGCCGAATGGCCTCCTTCTGACTGTAGGGATTCTATGATTCTCTGATTTAACCTGTTCATTAGAGACACCCAGTATGAGATGAACTTCTGCAGTAAACAAACTGTCCTGAAGACTGGACAAACCAAGTGATTGTGTCTCTCTGCTTTCTTGTTGTTCACAGGGGTAAACAGATTCATCAAGGACATTGAGATGATGATTGGGAAAAGAACTTGGCTCTTCTGGCTGTGGTGGAGAGCGTGTTGGACTTTTATCGCCCCGTGTTTGCTGGCAGTAAGATGTTAGATTTTTTTTGTGTGACTTGAACTGAAAATAATCAAACTGCAGGCAATCTTCCAATCAGCATTTGATCTGGTTTTACATATATCCAATCATACTTACAAACTAGGTGCACGAGTAGGCCACTTGTCCCCTCAAGTCTGTTCCACCACCATTCATGGTTCATCTAATTTGAACCTAATTTTCACATTCCTGCCCACCTCCGAATATCTTTCACCCCCTTATCAAGAATCTATCCACTTCTGCCTTAAAGATATTCAAAGATTCTGCCTCAACCACCTTTTCACATCCCTCGGAGAGAAAACAAAATCCTCACCTTTGTCTTAAACAGTGACCCTTAGTTCTAGATTCTCCCACAAGAGGAAACATCCTTCCCATATCGACCCTGTTCTGTTTTGAACTTACATGTTTCAATCAAGTCGCCTCTTACTCCAGCAGATAAAAGCCTCACCTGTGAAGATCTGCCAATTTTGTTACCCCTTACATCATGAGCTTTATTTTCTGCAATAGCCCCTGATGTGGCACCTTATCAAATGCCTTCTGAAAACGTATGGTCCATCCACCGCTTCCCTTTATTTTTTTCTTTATTCGTTCATGGGATGTGGGCATCGCTGGCTGGGCTGCATTCGTTTCCCATCTCTGAGAGGCATTTAAGAGTCAACCAGATTGCTTTGGGTCTGGAGTCACATGTAGGTCAGACCAGGTAAGGACGAAAGATTTCCTTCCCTCAAGAACATTTAGTGAACTAGATGGGTTTTTGAAATAATCGTCAATGGTTTCATGGTCGTCATTAGACTTTTAATTCCTAATTTTGATTGAATTCAAATTCCACCATCTGCCCTGGTGGGATTTGAAGCCATATCTTCAAAGCATTACCCTGCACCTCTGGATTACGAGTCCAGTGACAATACCACCACACCACTGCCTCCATAGCACGTGGGGCTCTTACAAAGAACTCCAATAAATTGGTTAAACTTGATTTCCCTTTCATAAAACCATGTTGACTCTGCCTGATTACTGTGAAAATTTCTTTAATAATAGCTTTCAAAATTTTCCCTGTGACAGGTATTAAGCTTATCATTTTCTGATTTCTGCCTGCCCCTTTTTGAATAAAGTTACATCAGTTGTTTCCCAATCGAATGGAACCTTCTATTTGATGCATTTATTTCATTCAGGCAGTCTTGATGTGGTCCTTCGCAACATTTACCTCTCCAACATATGGACCTGTTGAGTACCCAGTCTGGGCAACAGTACTTGGCTGGTGTATGACGATCTTCTGTATTATGTGGATTCCCATTGTTGCCATTGTGAGAGTTGTCCAAGCTGAGGGTGCCACCTTGTGCCAGGTAAGGAAACACCTTGACATCTTTTAAAGGGGTAGGAACTCATGGCACATTAGGGCCGAGGAGGAGCACTGAGTTAAGTACACAGTTAAGCATAGAGCTTGTCACTTTAAAGCCAAAAATGTCCTTATTGTGCTCTTGGTCCTCATTTTCAGTTTGATCCACAACTAATGGGGTGGCAGGGAGGCACAGTGGTTAACACTGTTGCCTCACAGCTGCAGGGACCCAGGTTCAATTCTATGTCTGTATGGAGTTTGCACGCTCTCCCCGTGTCTGCGTGGGTTTCCTCCGGGTGCTCTGGTTTCCTCCCACAGTCCAAAGATGTGCAGATTAGGTGGATTGGCCATGCTAAATTGCCCGAGTGTCCAAAAGGCTAGGTGGGATTACTGGGTTGCACGGATAGGGTGGAGGCTTGGCTCTAAGTAGGATGCTCTTTCCAAGGGCTGATGAAAAGTCGATGGGCGAAATGTCCTCCTTCTGCACTGTAAATTCTATCATTCTATGAAAGCGATCTTGGTAAGTGCATTAATGCAGGTGTGATGCAAATGCACCAGAAGTAGGAGGTGGGGAGATTATAATGTGAGGTCATTTAGAATGTTAACGGGAATGAATAATTCATACTATCTGGTGATTTGGACAATATGGACAAGCATCAATTAAGGTCAGAGTAGGAAAAATGATAACGTGAGTATAGCTTGTTGCAGAGATAGGTGATTGATTTATTAAAATATCATGGTGACAGACGCTGAATTGTGACGAGATCAATAAATCAACTATTCATAGTTTATAATATAGTTATCGATAATAATTAGAATAAAATTAATAAAAGCAAAGTAGAAAATAATAGGAGGTTTGCACAAGTTTGAATATTTCACTCATTACAATATGTTGCAGAATGCAGTCCTCCTATATTGAATTCCTACAGTGCAGAAGGAGGCCCTTCGGCCCATGAAATCTGTACTGATCCTCTGAAAGAGTACCCTACTTAGGGCCACTCCCCTGCCCTATCCCCATAACCCCACCTAACCTTTGGAGATTAAGGGAAATTTAGAATGGGCAATCCACCGAACCTGCACATCATTGGACTGTGGGACGAAACCAGAGCACTTGGAGGAAACCTATGCACACATGGGTAGAATGTGCAAACTCCACAGTCACCGAAGGCCAGAATTGAACCCGGGTCCATGGAGATGTGAATTAGCAATTCTAACCATTGCGCCACCGTGCTGCCTGTGCACTTTGTCCATAAACCGTATATTGTCAGGCTGCGTTTGTTAAATTCTTAATCATTTACATATTATTCATGAATTTTATGAGGTTGGGGATTGGTCTGTCTCGTAGTCAATTTGTTCTATATCTTATTTGCACAATGGTGTCTTTTCTCCTAAATTCTAACGCAGGTTCACTTTTGTGTGGTTGTGGCTGCAGTTAGTGGCAATGAGAAGTGAAATTCAGACAGAGCATTTCCTGCCTATCAGCAAGTGAACACAATTCAGTTGTACAATTGTCTCAGACAACTCTCTCAGTCCCTGTTCCCTGGGATTAATTTCATGCTCCTTTCCAAACGCTGTTGAGAATATTCACATACTCTTTTCTAAGATCAGCTTTCGGGACCGACACGTATTCAGCAATGAGTCAGATGTAACTATTTGTCACAATGAATAAGTCAATTTGAGGTAAGTTGTGATGTTTGAGAAAATATAGCATGTGAAGTCTTCCTTATCGCTTAAGTGCCATTCATACACATGCTAATCCCATTTGAGATCACACAGAAAGTAGATCCGTATTAGTTTTATACATACCTGTTGCACATTCACCATGTCATAGAAACATGTATACAAACTAGCAGCGGGACTAGGTCATTTGGTCCTTTGTGCCTTCTCCGCTATTCAATATGCTCATGGTTAACCCTCAATCTCAATGCCAAATTCTCACTTTCCCTCCATAGTCCTTGATGCCAGTGGAATCGAATTCTTAAATCTTAAAGAATGACCTACCTCGTTTTGAATACATTTAGTGACTTGGCTTCCACAGCTTTCTGTGGTCGGGAACCCCACAAGTTTCGAGTGAAGAAATCTTTCCTCATTTCAGTCCCAAATGGTCCACCCCTGTGGTGATTGTCGCTTTTAAGGGCAACACAGCACAGTAAGTGCCATATGGCTTATGTAACCATTTGGGATCAGAGTATGGCATCACCCCATGGAGAGACAGGTTCCTAGGCAGAGATATTTTGGGAGCTAGCTACAGCCATGAGGCTGCTGTACAATTCTTATTAATAAACACCTTTTATTTTCACTAATGAAGTGTGCAAAAGGGTGTTTTATATCTGGTGATGAGGATAAATTATCCCGACGCTGTTTCTGCTCCAATACCTGTGAGTATCATGTTTTAATTGAAGTCTAAGAGAAGATACTCACCAGAATGCCTCTCTATGGTCATAGAGACCCATTTGATTCCTTCATGGAGGACTGGGCACAATATGTCGAGTGCCTTGAGTATTATTTCCAAACAAACTAAATAGGTGAGGAGGCGAAAGGCAAATCAATTCTCACAAATATTTGTGGAACTCAGACCTAGGACCTTATTTGAAGTCTTGCAGCCCCAAGGCATGTCAAACCTCAAATCATTTGGTGAGCTTGTGATTTAGTGAGGTCAATTGCAACCTCAATCATCAGTTATACTCCAGAGATTCAAATTTAATTTAAGGGTACGAATCCCAGATGAATCGTTCGCGATTTACTTTGGTACCAGTCTTTATTTTTTCTGCTTGTTTCCTTTCGCAGTTCATTTTTGCTCTTTTAATGTTATTTTTCGTAGCCTTTTGCTGAACCTTAAAGATCTCCCAATCCTCCAGCTTACTCCTAGCTTTTGCAATATGGTATGCCCTAGTTTTGCCTTTATATCCTCTTTGACTTCCTTGTTTAGCAATGGAACGTTTTTCTCCCTTTTACAATTCTTCTTCCTCGCAGGAATGTACTTTAATTAAGATTTATTTAATATCTCCTTGAACATCCACCATTGTTCCTCAGCTGCAATACCCAGTCTACTTGAGCCAACTCTTTCCTCAGGCCTGTCTACTTACCTCTGCCCAACGCTAAAACTCTAGTATGGCACGCTGCCTTCTCTTGTTCAATCTGCATTTGAAATTCCATCATTCTGTGATCACTCCTTCCACGAGGATCCTTAATGACAAGACCATGTATCAACCCTTCTTTGTTACATAATACTAAATTGAAAAATAGCCGGCTACTTTGTTTGCTCCATAACATATTCCTCAAAGAAACAATCCTTCCAATACTCTTAAATCTCTTCAACCACACCACGTCTTGTACACCTGCCATTGCTGTGCTTTCTGACAAACATGGGCTCTCCAGCCAACAACATCACAGTTTAAAAAAATCGTTCTTGTATGAGTTCCTTCTAATGACCCACTCCTCCCTGTCTCTGTAATATCCTTCAGCCATATAAATCATCAACATTTCTTTCAATTCTGACACTTTGTGTAGCTGTTGTCCTAATCGCTCCTTCACTGGTGACTGTTTTCAGTTGGCCTGGCCCTAAGACCTGGAATTCCACCCCCAAACCTAATTACCTCTCTCCCCATCTCACACATATTTAAGATACAATGAGCAGTATTTTCACCAGTGATAATTTGGATGCAAAATACAATTTTTAGTGTACCTCAGTGCCAGTCTACACCCTGAGGCATTTCTGCGAGTATGTCTGGAAGGCCCTGGAAGGTAATGCTCCTGGCATTGTACAAACATTTCAGCCAAGCATACTTAACGGCTTAGCAGGTGATATGTCTGCCCCAGCCAGCCATGGAAAAAGGCAGCAGTTTGCAACTCTTAGTCTCCAATCTGGTGCTAATGGCCTCAGCGTTACCTGGCCCAACACACAATGGCCTGTGATAAACATACAGGTTAAATGTTTTTCAGTATAATATGAACTGACACATTTTGGCACAAACTGCAGGGTAGCCTGATTGGGATCAGGTTGTTTTTTTCTCGTTGGAAGTTCATGCTGAGTAAGGATCCAGCTGAAATTATTGATCATTTCATTTTTCCTTTCATAGAAAATTTCTGCCGCCTGCACATCAGCTCCTGATTGGGGTCCATACTTGAAACAACACAGAGGGAAAAGATACTGTTACAGACTTAGAACATAGAGTGCAGAAGGAGATCATTCGGCCCATCGAGTCTGCACCGACCCACTTAAGACCTCACTTCCACCCTATCCCCATAACCCAATAGCCCCTCTTAACCTTTTTGATCACTCAGGACAATTTATCATGGCCAATCCACCTACCCTGCACGTCTTTGGACTGTGGGAGGAAACCGGAGCACCCAGAGGAAACCCATGCAGACACGGGGAGAACGTGCAGACTCCGCACAGACAGTGATCCAGCGGGGAATCGAACCTGGGGCCCTGGCGCTGTGAAGCCACAATGCTGTCCACTTGTGCTACCGTGCTGCCCCTGTTTCTACAGAAGCCCCTAAACATGTGCAACTTTGGGCCCCTCCTGAAATGTGAAATTTTAATTGTTCAATTTGTAAATAATTAAAATCCACAGCTGTTCTATGATGCTCCCACTGTAACTTTATTACTTTTTCTGAGTTACAAAGCCAGGGCTCAGAGTGCGGTCAGGGGTGAACCCCTACTCCAGCTCCTTGCCTGCTCCAAAAACCAATTCAAATTCAAATTGAATCCAATTCATGGTCCCCACAAGGGAGACATACCAGATCTGAGCCAAAAGGCTCAAACACTTGTTCTATGATACTCCCACTGTAACTTTATTGCGAGTTCTACAGAATAGTCTGTAACTCAGCCAGGATTCAGATACAACTTGCTTTGAAGTTTCCTCTAACCACTGCAAACATGGGCATTAATTTGAGGCAGGATGGTGCAGATTAGAATTAATGATCATCAGAGCTCCTGCATTGTGAACCTTCAGTCATTCTCCCACCTCAGTCCTGGTGGCAATACAGAGGATTCCAGTCACTGAACATTGTGGACAAGAGCTCCTGTCCTCACAGCAATTTTCACCTGCAGTACACAATGGCTGGGTTCCCCTCCCAGGATGTGGGTAAGATTGACACTGAGGGACCTGTTCCACACTGAGGTTAACTCACCAAATGCTGACACACTGACTCCAAACACTGACTGTGGACAACTCTTGCACCGACCATACAGTTGAAGCGGTGTAAGGGGTTGGTCACCTCCCTGGGACTGGAGCAGCAAAGAGGCGACGGCTTGTCTTGCTATTGCAGAATGGTGGTCATTAATGAAACCCTATGCCATTTCTCCATGGGAAAGACAAATCTTGCAGTCAAGTGCATTGATATCACTACTGACGTACATGGACTTGTACCAGAATCGGGTGAACTAATGCTGAATGCAATATGTTGCAGAAGAATGACCATCATCAGAAGCACACTGTGTATTTTGTTCAACCTTGTACAAAATTTATGAAATTATAACAATAAATGTTGCTTTGGAAATACAATATTCGTAAAACAAAAACACTGCCTGTCCATGTGTAATGCTGATGGTTGGTGTGTCTGCTGACACAGATCAATCATGACTTGTTGTTTGGCCTTAACTCTCCCCAGGAACTGAATGGTTGTCAGATCATTAAATGTCATCTTTATCAATTCATGTTGAGTATTTACAGGTGAAATTTGTACAATTTTGGAGAATCTTTTAATAATCTGTATTAAATTGTGTTATAATCTGAAACACTACTCACGCAATGGATGTGGTGGGTTTTAATTAAACTAGAAAAAGTTAAAACTGGTCTGAAGAGCATCAATATTGACCTCTGAAACTTGGATGGAAAATATTAACAAGACAGTCTCAGACATTGTGCCATATTGTGATCACTGCAAGTCTCAGTCTGGCACCTGCACATTATTGAAGAGTTACATCAGTTCAGTTCCCGAGCCGATGGGTTGGATAGAATGACGTGTTCAATTACAATTGCAACAATATCAGACACAGATAATTGGAACTGTTTTATGTCCAGGAATGCCACTGAATCCCAGTCGGGTTGAGAAGAAATATGGGCGGGATTCTCCGACCCCCCGCTGGGCCGGATAATCGTTGGGGGGGGGGGCATGAATCCCGCCCCCACCGGCTGCCGAATTCTCCGGCACGGGGCTTATGGCGGGGGCAGGAATCGCGCCCCATGGGTCGGCGGCCGCTGGCAGTGCCCCCCGGCGATTCTCCAGCCGTGATGGGCCATGCGGCCGCCCATTTTAGGCCAGTCCTGCCGGCGTAAATTAGACCTGGTACTTAGCGGCGGGACCTGGCTCTCCGGGCAGCCTCCGGGGTCCTCGGGAGGGATCTGGCCTGGGGTGGGGGGGGTGCCCCCACAGTGGCCTGGCCCACCAATCTGCGGGCGGGCCTGTGCCGTGGGGGCACTCTTTCCCTCCGCACCGGCTGCTGTGAACCTCCGCCATGGCCGGTGCAGAGACGAACCCCCCTGCACTTGCGCTGGGATGATGCCAGAAACGCTGGCACTCCCGCCCATGCAGCAACACGCTCCGGCCGGCGGAGGCCCTTCGGCACCGGTTGGTGCGGCGCCAAACCCCTTCCATGCCGGTCGGTGCGGCGCCAACCCTGTCGCCGCCGGCCTAGCCCCTGAAGGTGCTAAGGATTCTGCACCTTCCCGGCGGCCCGACGCCGGAGTGGTTCACGCCACTCCTCGGAGCCGGGACCACCCACCCCGCCGGGTCAGGGAGAATCCCGCCCTATATCTCCGTCAGCCGGGCTACTTCATAATTTGTTTTCTCTGTTTTTCAAAATGGACCATTGTTGAGCTGGCATGTTGGCTACATGCTGGCTTCTGGACATTTCTGAGCCAACTGAAAGGCAGAAAAAGTTCCTGGAATGGAATGTTCCTTGCATCATTCAAACATTTCAGCCAAGCACGCACAATGCCCCAGTCAGCTATGAACAAAGGCAGCGGTTTGCAATTCTTAGTCTCCAATATGGTGCTAATGGCCTGAGCATTACCTGTTCCAAATCACAATTGTTTTCATCAAGGGGGCCTTGTTTAACAACCTGAAGCCGATATTGTATGACCTAGATTTAAGCTGTCTGAACTCCGTCAATTATACAGCTTTTGGATCTTACAATCAGTATCTCGGATAGAACAGTGTCTCCAGGCAACCGCCTGCAGTATTGACCATCTTAGCATCAAACCGGTGGCAGCTGAAAGAACTGATTATTAATGATTTGGATTAGGGAACAAAATGTAACATCTCAAAGTTTGCAGATGATGCCAAATTAGGTGGGAGGGTGAATTGTGACGAGGATGCAGGGATCCTACAGCAAGATCTGGACAGGTTGGGCGAGTGGGCAAACCAATGGCAGATATAATTTGAATAAGTGTGAGATTTTGGAAGCAAAAACAGGAAGGCAGATTACTACTTGAATGGTTGTAAATTGGGAGAGGGGAGTGTGCAGCGGGACCTGGGTGTCCTTGTGCACCAGTCACTGAAGGTAAGCATGCAGGTGCAGCAGGCGGTAAAGAAGGCTAATGGTATATGGATGTGTTGCTGCAATTGGAGAGGGCCTTGGTGAGGCCACACCAAGAATATTGTGTGCAGTTTTGGTCTCCTTCTCTGAGGAAGGATGTTCTTGCACTCGAGGGAGTGCAGCAAAGGTTTACCAGACTGATTCCAGTGATGGCGGGACTGTTATATGAGGAGAGATTGACTAGATTGGGATTGTTCTCACTGGAGTTCAGAGTAATGAGTGGGGATCTCATAGAGACTTATAAAATTCTAACAGGACTATACAGGGTAGATGCTGGGAAGATGTTACCAATGATGCGTGTATCCAGAATCAGGGGTCACAGCCTGAGGATTCAGGGTAAATCATTTCGGACAGAGATAAGGAGACATTTCTTCACACAAAGAGTGGTGAGCCTGTGGAATTCATTACCAAAGGAAGCAGTTGATGCTAAAACATTGAATATATTCAAGAGGCGGCTGGGTATCGCACTTGGGTAGAATGGGATCAAAGGCTATGGGGAGAAAGCAGGATTTGGCTATTGAGTTGGATGATCAGCCATGATCGTGATGAATGGCGGAGCAGGCTCGAAAGGCCAAAAGGCCTCCTCCTGCTCCTATCTTCTATGTATCTATATATGTAACTCTTAACCCTCATCAAAACCGCAATCTACTGGAACACTGGAACATGTGCCTTCATGACTAACTCAACTCAACTCTACCTGACTTCCCTCCTGGTGGAAGTCTCTCTTCTGGAAAGGTGAATCACCCTGTACCAGTGAAGCTCCCCTCTGAAGAAACATTCCATTTGCCTTCTGATTCTGGATTCTCCCTTCATGCTTGAGTGATTTTAAAGTGCTCAGCAGTGAAACTAACAGAAAACACTTTACTCTCTTTGATGTGGTCCAGGAGCTGTCAATCATAACTTGATGTTTATAAAAATTGCGGTTAGTTTCACAGCTGACTACTTGAAAGTCACTCAAGTGTGGAGGGACATGAATGAAACAATGCAGGCAGCTGTGTGTTAAAGCTGTCACTCACACAAAACCATCTCCACTCTCAATTGACTGTTCAATACAATTAGCCCTCAGGAAGACCTGATGTAACGCTGCTTTAAATAAAAGACCTAAATCCTGTCAGAACCATGCAGAAACTCTGGCTGTATTCGTTCAGAAACTGTTTCAGCTTGATTCCGCTCATCTTCTATTCACACTCTTCTGAACTGCTTGGAAGGAAACTGCTAATCCATCTGCAGGCATACCTATTAACTGCATTGATATGCTTGACTTCTACTGAGATCACCAACTAACATTCAACTAACACTGTTTTTCTGCAAGATGCCTGATAGCTTGGTTTCTCCCAGTAATTACATAATCTTACCAAGCTGAAATCTCCTTTACTCCGCAGAGAAACATCGTAATCTGGGTCAGAAAATCCCAGCCAATGACAGGATTTTCTATTTCTTTGAAAATGTGTCCAGTCATGTGGGAAAAGCTGTATATGGTCAAAAGAAATCATGGAGGCGTGACCCACAACTTTCACACTGGCAGGGCGGGCTCTGACTTCCTCAATGGAAGCTCCCTTGTGGCATTGCCCCCACAGTGTTAGGGGGGCACTGCCAGGGGACAGTTCTGGGGAGCAATGCCAGAATACTGCCCAGGCGTGACTCCTCTCCCCTGGGGCCTGTATGTTTCTGTGCACCACCGGATGAGGATCATTTGCCAGGTCCTTGCTTGTCAAAGCCTGCTGTAAATCCTGTCTACATGGCATCACCCCGGCTAGGAGAGAGAATCCTTACATGGAGGGTAATACAGAGGGAGGCCCGCTAATGGTACCTAAGTGTGTGGTTCTTTAAAAATTCATTTATGTGACGTATGCGTCGCTGGTTAGGCCAGCATTTATTGCCCATCCCTAGTTGCCCTTCAGAAGGTGGTGGTGAGTTACCTTCTTGAACCGCTGCAGTCCTGCAGGTGTAGGTACACCCACTGTGCTGTTCGGAAGGGAGTTCCAGAATGTTGCCCCAGCGACAGTGAAGGAGCGGCCGATATAAGAACATAAGAACTAGGAGCAGGAGTAGGCCATCTGGCCCCTCGAGCCTGCTCCGCCATTCAATGAGATCATGGCTGATCTTTTGTGGACTCAGCTCCACTTTCCGGCCCGAACACCATAACACTTAATCCCTTTATTCTTCAAAAACTATCTATCTTTATATTAAAAACATTTAATGAAGGAGCCTCAACTGCTTCACTGGGCAAGGAATTCCATATATTCACAACCCTTTGGGTGAAGAAGTTCCTCCTAAACTCAGTCCTAAATCTACTTCCCCTTATTTTGAGGCTATGCCCCCTAGTTCTGCTTTCACCCGCCAGTGGAAACAACCTGCCCGCATCTATCCTATCTATTCCCTTCATAATCTTATATGTTTCTATAAGATCCCCCCTCATCCTTCTAAATTCCAACGAGTACAGTCCCAGTGTACTCAACCTCTCCTCGTAATCCACCCACTTCAGCTCTGGGATTAACCTAGTGAATCTCCAGTGCACACCCTCCAGTGCCAGTACGTCCTTTCTCAAGTAAGAGAGACCAAAATTGAACACAAGACTCCAGGTGTGGCCTCACTAACACCTTATACAATTGCAGCATAACATCCCTAGTCTTAAACTCCATCCCTCTAGCAATGAAGGACAAAATTCCATTTGCCTTCATAATCACCTGTTGCACCTGTAAACAAACTTTTTGTGACTCATGAACTAGCACACCCAGGTCTCTCTGCACAGCAGCATGTTTTAATATTTTATCATTTAAATAATAATCCCTTTTGCTGTTATTCCTACCAAAATGGATAACCTCACATTTGTCAACATTGTATTCCATCTGCCAGACCCTAGCCCATTCACTTAGCCTATCCAAATCCCTCTGCAGACTTCCAGTATCCTCTGCACTTTTTGCTTTACCACTTATCTTAGTGTCGTCTGTAAACTTGGACAAATTGCCCTTGGTCCCCAACTCCAAATCATCTATGTAAATTGTGAACAGTTGTGGGCCCAACACTGATCCCTGAGGGACACCACTAGCTACTGATTGCCAACCAGAGAAACACCCATCAATCCCCACTCTTTGACTTCTATTAATTAACCAATCCTCTATCCATGCTACTACTTTCCCATTAATGCCATGCATCTTTATTTATGCAGCAACCTTTTGCATGGCACCATGTCAAAGGCTTTCTGGAAATCCAGATATACCACATCCATTGGCTCCCCGTTATCTACCGCACTCTTAATGTCCTCAAAAAATTCCACTAAATTAGTTAGGCACGACCTGCCCTTTCTGAACCCATGCTGCGTCTGCCCAATGGGACAACTTCCATCCAGATGCCTCGCTATTTCTTCCTTGTTGATAGATTCCAGCATCTTCCCTACTACCGAAGTTAAGCTCACTGGCCTGTAATTACCCGCTTTCTGCCTACCTCCTTTTTTAAACAGTGGTGTCACGTTTGCTGATTTCCAATCCGCCGGAACCACCCTAGAGTCTAGTGAATTTTGGTAAATTATCACTAGTGCATTTGCAATTTCCCTAGCCATCTCTTTTAGCACTCTGGGATGCATTCCATCAGGTCCAGGAGACTTGTCTACCTTTAGCCCCATTAGCTTGCCCATCACTACCTCCTTGGTCATAACAATCCTCTCAAGGTCCTCACTTGTCATAGCCTCATTTCCATCAGTCACTGGCATGTTATTTGTGTCTTCCACTGTGAAGACCGACCCAAAAAACCTGTTCAGATCCTCAACCATTTCCTCATCTCCCATTATTAAATCTCCCTTCTCATCCTCTAAAGGACCAATATTTACCTTAACCACTCTTCTTTGTTTTATATATTTGTAGAAACATTTACTCTCTGTTTTTTATTCTGAGCAAGTTTATTCTCATAATCTATCTTACTCTTCTTTATAGCTTTTTTAGTAGCTTTCTGTTGCCCCCTAAATATTTCCTCTAGTCTCCCACTGATCTTTGCTACTTTGTATGTTTTTTCCTTTAATTTGATACTCTCCCTTATTTCCTTCGATATCCACGGTCGATTTTTCCTCTTTTTACCGTCCTTCCTTTTTGTTGGTATAAACCTTTGCTGAGCACTGTGAAAAATCACTTGGAAGGTTCTCCACTGTTCCTCAACTGTTTCACCATAAAGTCTTTGCTCCCAGTCTACCTTAGCTAGTTCTTCTCTCATCCCATTGTAATCTCCTTTGTTTAAGCACAAAACACTAGTACTTGATTTTACCTTCTCACCCTCCATCTGTATTTTAAATTCCATCATATTGTGGTCGCTCCTTCCGAGAGGATCCCTAACTATGAGATCCTGAATCAATCCTGTCTCATTACACAGGACCAGATCTAGGACCGCTTGTTCCCTCGTTGGTTCCATTACACACTGTTCTAGGAAACTATCGCGGATACATTCTATAAACTCCTCCTCATGGCTGCCTTGACCGACCTGGTTAAACCAATCAACATGTCGATTAAAATCCCCCATGATAACTGCTGTACCATTTCTACATGCATCAGTTATTTCTTTGTTTATTGCCTGCCCCACCATAATGTTACTATTTGGTGGCCTATAGACTACTCCTATCAGTGACTTTTTCGCCTTACTATTCCTGATTTCCACCCAAATGGATTCAACCTTATCCTCCATAGCACCGATGTCATCCCTTACTGTTGCCCGGATGTCATCCTTAAATAACAGAGCTACACCACCCCCCTTACCATCCACTCTGTCCTTCCGAAAAGTTTGATACCCTCGGATATTTAACTCCCAGTCGTGACCATCCTTTAACCATGTTTCAGTAATGGCCACTAAATCATAGTCATTCACGATGATTTGCGCCATCAACTCATTTACCTTATTCCGAATACTATGAGCATTCAGGTAAAGTACACTTATGTTGGCTTTTTTACCTCTGTTCTTAATCTTAACACCTCGATCAGTAACCTCTCCTAAGTTATATTTCCTCTTAACCTTTCTCCTAATTTTCCTTGTCGTTGAACCCATATCTTCATGCAACAACCTGCCGCGTCGTTTACCATTAATGTTTTCACTTCCCGTTTTATTCCTTTTAGTATTCCCGGTCCTATTCACTGAGCTCCCCTCAGTCACTATACCTTGTACTGTCGCCCTTTTTGATTTTTGACTATGGCTTCTCTGCCTTACACTTTCCCCCTTACTGCCTTTTGTTTCTGTCCCTGTTTTACTACCTTCCAACTTCCTGCATCGGATCCCATCCCCCTGCCACATTAGTTTAAACTCTCCCCAACAGCTCTAGCAAACACCCCCCCTAGGACATCGGTTCCAGTCCTGCCCATGTGCAGACCGTCCGGTTTGTACTGGTCCCACCTCCCCAGAACCGGTTCCAATGTCCCAGGAATTTGAATCCCTCCCTCTTGCACCATCTCTCGAGCCACGCATTCATCCTATCTATCCTGACATTCCTACTCTGACTAGCTCGTGGAACTGGTAGCAATCCTGAGATTACTACCTTTGAGGTCCTACTTTTTAGTTTAACTCCTAACTCCCTAAATTCAGCTTGTAGGACCTCGTCCCATTTTTTAACCTATATCGCTGGTGCCTATGTGCACCACGACAGCTGGCTGTTCACCCCCCCCCCCAGAATGTCCTGCAACCGCTCCGAGACATCCTTGACCCTTGCACCAGTGAGGCAACATACCATTCTGGAGTCTCGATTGTGTCCGCAGAACCGCCTGTCTATTCCCCTTACAATTGAGTCCCCTATCACTATAGCCCTGCCATTCTTCTTCCTGCCCAGCTGCGCAGCAGAGCCAGCCACGGTGCCATGAACCTGGCTGCTGCTGCCTTCCCCTGGTGAGCCATCTCCCTCAACAGTATCCAAAATGGTATATCTGTTTTGCAGGGAGATGACCGCAGAGGACACCTGCACTGCCTTCCTACTCTTGATCTGCCTTTTGGTCACCCATCTTCTATCTCCCTCAGTACCTTTCACCTGCGGTGTGACCAACTCGCTAAACGTGCTATCCACGACGTCCTCAGCATCGCGGATGCTCCAAAATGAGCCCATCCGCAGCTCCAGAGCCGTCAAGCGGTCTAACAGGAGCTGCAACTGGACACACTTCTTGCACGTGAAGGAGCCAGGGGCAGTGGACGTGTCCCTGAGCTCCCACATCGCACACGAGGAGCATGACATGGGTCTGAGATCTCCTGCCATGTCTTAAACCTTCGGTTAACTTCAACAATTACAATTTACCAAAAAAAAATTAAATAAATAAATAAACAACGAAGAAAAAATAAATCAATATACCAATGAAAAGAAAAAGAAAACAGAAACACTACTTACCAGTCACTTACCAGTGATACAAATCACTTCCTCCCCACCCAGCTTTGAATTCCCACCTAGATTCAAATTCCCAAACTCACTTTTGGTTCTGTCTCACTCTGGTTGTGTCTTCTCTGTCTCACTGGGAGAACTCACTGGGAGTGAGTTTACAAGTTGCTTTTTTTAAACTGTCTTGAATTGACTTCCCTCCCCCACCTGCTTTTAGATCAAGGGAAATTTAAGTGACTGACACTTAACTGCCAACTAGTTATGTGAGTGTGTGGGGCAGCCACCCACTGTTTAGCACAGGGCTAAATCACTGGCTTTGAAAGCAGACCAAGGCAGGCCAGCAGCACGGTTCAATTCCCGTAACAGCCTCCCTGAACAGGCGCCGGAATGTGGCGACTAGGGGCTTTTCACAGTAACTTCATTTGAAGCCTACTTGTGACAATAAACAATTTTCATTTCATTTTCAAGTCAGGCTGGTGAGTGACTTCGAGGGGGACCTCCAGGTGGTGAAGTTCCCAGGTATCTGCTGCTCTTGTCCTTCTGGATGGTAGTGCTCATGGATTTGGAAGGTGCTGTCTGAGGAGCCTTGGTGAGTTACTGAAATGCATCTTGTAGGTGGTGCACATGGCTGCCACTGTTCATTGGTGGTGGAGCGTTTGAATGTTTATGGAAGGAGGAGCAATCAAGTGAGCTGCTTTGTCCTGGATGTTGTTGAGCTTCTTGAGTGTTGTTGCAGCTGCACTCATCCTGGATAGTGGAGAGTATTCCATTACATTCCTGACTTGTGCTTTGTAGATGGTTGGCACATGTTGGGGGGTCATGAGGTGAGTTACTCGCCGTCAGATTCCTAGCCTTTGACCTGCCCTGGTAGCCACAGTATTAATATGACTAGACCAGTTCAGTTTCTGATCAATGGTAACCCCTAGGATGTTGTTTGGGTGGTAATTGGGTTCTGGACCTTTCATATCCCATCCCGTCATTGGTGGGACAATCAAGTGGAGAAATCGTACTTGCTTGAAAGCCTTTTTGGGACTCGCCTTCGATTTCCTCCCCCCTGCCCCCTGCTGCCATTCCTACCTGCCAAAAACAGATATTATGCCAATGAATATCAATTGGCCATGTTTAAATTCTCTTTTATTGGAGATGGTCTTTGCCTGCCACTTGTGCGGCATTAATGTCATCTTAGCCTGCAAACAGACAATGTTCATGTTTCAGGAGTGGCCAGAAGTTGCACATGTTTAGAGGCTTCTGCAGAATTAGCACTCTCTCTATATTTTTCCCCTCTATGTTGTGCCAAGTACAGACCCCAATCAGAGCTGATGCGCAGGTGGCAGAAATTTTCTGTGGAAAGAAAAATGAAATGATAATAATTTCAGTCTCGTTTTTACCCACCTTTAATTTCCAAATGAATAAGAAACCCTGATACTAATCAGACTCTCCTGCAGTTTGATCCAGTGCATAACAATTCATATTAAAGAGAAAAATATTTAACCCATGATGCACTATCAATTACGACACGTTCAGAGTGTAATCGAGGCTTTATTCAGCAGAGATGTGTAGTCTCCTGCAGCTGCTGCTGAAATGGCTGCAGCTCGGTAAGCACACACATTTATACTCCGCCTACTGGGCGGAACCAGCAGGCAGGGATCTACCCCCATGCCTTACTGTATTACATCTCATATGTGATATATACAACAGTGGTGACTACCACAACCCATATGTTTATCACAGAAATTATCCTCCCATTTATAATCACTAAGTTCTCAGGCAGGATATTGACAGTGAAGTCCATTAGAGGAACATGTACCACATTTAAATAATCACTCATGGAAATACTCTTGAGGAGCCCTTTCTGCCTTCACAGATCTTATTTTATTCATAGATAGGGTGTGTTTATTGCTGGCATTTATTGCCAATCCTGAATTGTCCTTGAGAAGGTGGTGGTGAGCTGCCTTCATGAACTGCTGCAGTCCCGGTGATGTAGGCGCACCCGCAGGGAGGCAGTGCCATAGTGGTAGTGACATTGCGCCACTGATCCACAGATGCTGGGGACCCAGGTTCCAATCCCACCATGGCAAAGATGAACGGAATAAAAATCTGGAATTAAAAGTCTCATAGTGACAACGAAACCATTGGTGATTTTTGTAAAACCCATCTGGTTCACTAATATTCTTTAAGGAAGGAAATCTGCCGTCTTTTCCTGGTCTGACCTACGTGTGACACTCATTGGCCCATAAAGATAATTAGGGATTGTCAATAGATAATTAGGGATTGTCACAGCCAGCGATGCCCACATCCCGTGAAATAATATTTTTCAACAGTGCTATGAGGGATTTTGACCCAGTGACCATGAAGGAGCGATAATATATTTCCAAGTCAGGAGTGCTGTGTGGTTTGCAGGAGAAATTCCAGCTAGTTGTGTTCCCATGTGTCTGCTGCCCCTGAAGGTTTGAAATGTTCTGCTTTGGTGAGTTCCTGCAGTGCATCTTGTAGATGTACACACTGTCATAATATACACCAGTATATCATGGTGCAGACACACACTGATGGACACACAGTGGGACCAATTATCATACACAACACCGCAGCCAATCACCAGTGAGAGCACACTCACTATAAAGACAGGGGCATCAGAGTTCTCGCTCATTCGAGTTGCAGCTAGCTAGGAGGACAGAGCTCACAGCCTGTAGCACAGATATTCACCATGTGCTGAGTGCATAGACTGGTTAGGATAAGGCAAAGATCTTTAGTTAAAGCTAGTATCGTATTAACCCACAGTCTGAGTATGTTTAAACAGTTAATGATTCAATAAAATAGTCTTGCACTACTTCAAGTGTTGGTGACCTGTATGTGAGCCAGAACACCCAACACATCATGATACCAGGGGTGGTGGGACGTTAGCACGTCATAGATCTACCTGCAAGTGATCTGCCTTCCGCCAGCATTCCGTCATCCTGCAACATGGACAACATCAGCCCGCCGCCGCTCCGCATCGCCGGCAACCTCGGGGCCAACTGGAAGATTTTCAAACAGCGCTTCCAGCTCTTCCTCGTAGCTACAGACAGGGAGGGCACCTCGGATACCAGAAAGATTGCTCTTTTGCTCTCCACGGCCGGGGACCATACCATAAACATTTTCAACTCTCTCACCTTTGCGGATGATGAAGATAAAACAAAGTTCAAGAAGGTTCTCCTCAAGTTTGACACTCACTGCAGCATAGAGGTGAATGAAAGTTTTGAACGCTACGTGTTCCAGCAGCGTTTGCAGGGTAAGGATGAACCTTTCCAATCCTTTCTCACACACCTCCGCATCCTTGCGCAGTCTTGCAGCTACGGGCCCACCTCCGACTCCATGATACGCGACCAGATCGTTTTCGGTGTTCAGTCGGACCCCCTACGTCAGCAGCTCCTCAAGTAAAGCAACTCACCCTAGCGACCGCCATTGAGACCTGTGTCCTACATGAAAACGCCACGAGTCGGTATTCTCACATCCAAGTGGCTGAAACGGCGCGGCAAGGTCCCCACGAGGCGGAATGGGTCCAAGTGATTGAGCATCTCCAGGGCCTCAGCCTGGATGAGGGCGGCCATTTTGCACGCTTTTCGCGGACTCCCGCGCTTGTACGCACCAAACGAGGGGACGGCGACATGGAGGAACGTAATGCGCAGGCGCGCACCACGCAGGACCGCACCGCGCATGCGCGGTGGCGCTGCGAATGTGCTGACGTCACGACGTGCGGCAACTGTGGCTCTGCCCATTTAAAGCGGCAATGCCCCGCAAAATCCCTACAATGCCTACGATGTGGCAGACTTGGCCACTATGCTGCCTTCTGTCGAGCAGCTCAGCCTTCCAATTCATATTGCTTCAGCCAGCCTCGCAGGAATGTTCGGGCAATTCAACCCACGGTCACCAAGTTCGATGCGGACCTCCCACACAGCAGTGACACTGAGGACCCGAAGGCGCCTTTTCTAGTCGGTGACATAACGAAAAATAGGCTGTCCCCGAAGGAAAGACACCAGGCCCTGTCGGTATACAGCATCGATCCAGACGATGAGTGGTGTTCCACCATGACGGTGAACCGGTCCCAAATATGATTCCGCCTGGACACTGGTGCCTCCGCCAATCTCATGGCATGGTCTGATTTCCAAAGCCTTTGTGTCAAACCAGCCATCCTTCCATCAGCCTGCCAGCTATTGGATTATAATGGCAACGCCATTCCTGCTAGCAGCTCGTGCCAACTTGAAGTGATGCACAGGTCACGCAAAGCCATACTTTCTTTCGAGATCGTGGGCTCCTCGAAGGACTCCCTGCTTGGCGCACAGGCATGCAAGCTGTTGAACCTCATTCAGAGAGTTCACTCTCTCTCTCCAGATGACACGCCTGCCTTCCAGGACGCTGACTTCAGAGCGCATCTCGACGCCAACATCGACCAGCACCGCGATGCCTTCGAAGGCATGCCTTGGAAGACCGTTCTACTGGCCCTACGATCCAGGAATCTCCCAGTCTCCCGCTGGCAAGAAGTCCTCCCGGAGGCCCTCCACGCCACCCGGTCACTGCTCTGTACATCTACCAACCAGACACCTCATGAACGCCTCCTTGTCTTCCCCAGGAAGTCCTCGTCCGGGACCTCGCTCCCAACCTGGCTAGCAACACCCGGCCCCATCCTGCTCCGGAAACACGTGCGGGCGCACAAGTCGGACCCGTTGGTCGAGAGGGTCCACCTGCTGCACGCTAACCCCCAGTACACCTACGTGGCGTTCCCTGACGGCCGGCAAGATACAGTCTCCCTTCGGGACCTGGCGCCCACCGGAACCCCACGCGCACCCGAACCATTACCCCCACCGCCCCCCCTCCACAGCACCTCACAGGAGGGTCAGTCCTCCCGCCGCTCCTGCCTAGGCCCTCCCACCCACCGACGCCCCCTACAGGCGCCTCCCTCTCGTGTCAACCGTTTGCCCCACCCGCGCCGTCTAGGGGTGACGAAGCTGCCATGGAGGCCGAAGCCACGCTCCCGGAGTCGCAGGCGCCCGGACCCCCACCAGAATCACCACCGAAGCTCGGACGATCCAGGAGGACGACTAGGCCACCCGACCGACTGATTGCTTCAGTGTAACTGTAACTGTAAATGAACACTGAATGTATATATCTTCCACGCTTGTAAATATTCTCGACAACCCTGTAAGGGGGTATCATGGTACCTCCATATCTGATCATACCATGTTAGATGCATTTGTAACCACTGGCCACTACCCCCCGCCGGACTCTTTTTTAACAGGGGGTGAATGTGGTATTATCAGGTATTGCAGTACCCGAGAGGCTGAAGAGCATTGGTTAAACCTAGGAGTTTACCATTGGCTGTTTGGTATGTAGCTCCGCCCTGACAGGTGGGGTATAAGAACCGGTGCCGTCCCAGCAGCCCTCATTCTGTACCAAAGCTGCTGGGGAACAGTTCTAGTCGATTAAAGCCTTCAGTTATGTTACTACCTTGTCTTTAATTGTAATTGATCATGCACCATGGAGTTTGCACATTCTCCCCGTGTTTGCGTGGGTTTCACCCTCACAACCCAAAGATGGGCACGCTAGGTGGATTGGCCACGTTAAATTTCCCCTTAATTGGAAAAAATGAATTGGCCACTCTAAATTTTAAAAAAACTTTGTTTCTCTCCACAGATGCTGCCAGACCTGCTGAGTCTATCCAGCATTTTCCATTCTGATTTCAGATTGCCAGCATGCGCGGAATTTTGCTTTTATTTGATTCAACATCTTGATCTTTTACTCAAAGTCATCTCTCAGTACTGAAATAACGCCATCCTTTATTAGCAGAGCTGCCATCTTTTCCTTGCTTTCCGTCATTCCAATATGTCAAATACCCTTCAATATTTAGGTCCCAGCCTGGGTCACATTTCAACCATGTCTCTCTGACACCGACCAGGTCAAACATATTTACCTCTCTGTCCAAACAATTCATCTCTTTTGTTGCAAACACTTGGTGTATTGAGATACAAAGGGCAGGATTGTCTGTTACTGAGACTACTCTTGATGCTGGGACAGTGTCGGTGGACTTCTACAATGGCAAAAATGGCGCTGCTCCCGGAGCAATTCAACAACCGTTAATGGACTAGAACCGTCGTCACGTGGAATACGATAGATTCCAATGCAAAACGGTGTTGGATTCGCTGAGATTGGGATTGACAATCGAGAGGCTGATAAGGTGCAGTAACATATTAATGAAATGAAATGAAAATCGCTTATTGTCACAAGTAGGCTTCAATGAAGTTACTGTGAAAAGCCCCTAGTCGCCACATTCCGGCGCCTGTTCGGGGAGGCTGTTACGGGAATTGAACCATGCTGCTGGCCTGCCTTGGTCTGCTTTCAAAGCCAGCAATTTAACCCTGTGCTAAACAGCCCCTGCAGTCCCCACACACACACTCATCCCAGCCACCATGATAATGGCACCCCGGTTTGCAAATGTGGAGCTGGAGACATTGCTGGACATGGTGGAGAGAGGTGGGTCATCCTGTTCCCGGGTTTGGGAAGGAGGCTGCCATCCGCCGCCATAAACCGGGTCTGGGCGCTGGTTGCCGACGTCATGAGTGCCGTGGGCCCACCGCCATGACCGGACAGCAGTGCCGTAAAAAACTGCATTACCTCCTCAGGGTGGACAGGGTGAGTAGGCAGCACTGTGCCCCTGGCACCAACCCCCTTCCCACACACTCATAACCCTGCACGCCCACCTGGAGGAAGGCCGGACCCCACCCACTGGCAGTGTGCACGCTCCCCACCCTGCACCACATTCCAACGCCCGTACCCCCCCACCATGGCCAGGTGCCCTCACCACGAATTCCACAAGCTACCCACCCCCTGTGCTACATGTGTCCGACTGCCAAACACTGTGCGCTTTCAGGAGAAGGCTGCCCAAAACCGCCAGGAGATGGAAAAGACTGGAGGGGGACCGCCAGACTTGTGGCCGCTCACTGCAGCGGAGCCGCGGGCACTCCACCTCAGCCCGGAGAGAGGGCAGTTGCCAAGACAGAGGTTGGCGGCGGACGGGAAAATGAGATCCCACTGAATTAGGGTTCCCCATGACACTTATGTCACCACCCATTTCTGGCGGGCCCTTCTGGTGTCCCCCGCCCCCAAGCGGACAGAAGCGAGGAAGAGGAAACGGACAATGACTAGAGCCCTCAAACCCCAGCCCGAGACACCCCAGAGCACCAAACAGGGGGCGACACTGCCTTCCCCCCATTGAAGGCACACTGCCCGGATATCGGGTGCAGACATGCATGATGCGCATTCCATGGTCACACACTAGCTGCACGTTCCATCGCGTGGACTCCATTATGGTTTGTGAAGACTGGCCCATTACAGGTCAGTGCGTGTAGGGCGACATGCATCCGTCGATCACCCCCTGCACCCGGGATTTCTCAGCGATGGCAGCGAACCCCGCTGGTTGGCTCGGTCCACATTGAAGTTGATATATTGTGCCTAGCGGATTTATAGGTTCTCTGTGATGGCGCAGATACATCTGTGCACCGTGTGTGTCTGAGATTCAGGAAAGGTCCCCACTCAGCGCCTGGAAGTAACCCCTGGCTTAACGTTCAGGGCGAACTTCATCTTGACAGCCACCGGGAGCGAATGTCCTCCCCCATTCCCCCCGTGGTGCCAGATGCAGCATGATCTGGCAGATATGTCGCACTGTTCCCCTGCTCAGCCGGAGTCTTTGACAGTATGCCCAGTCCAGCAGGTCCTCGAATGACAAGCGGCGCCAGTACACATGAGGCCTGATGTGGTGCCTCCGTCCCAGCTCCTCCTCACCCTGTTGGGTGGCAGGCACTCCATCCTCACTGCTGCCTCCTGTTCATCTTGTGCATGCTCCACCTCTGCACGGTCCCATTCAAGCAGGTTCTGCTTGTACAGCTTCACTGCATCCCCCAGGGATGCTGCGGCTAGGATGAAAGCCACTATTTCTGGTTGGATTCCAATAGCCTTTATCTGCAGGGATTGAAAGACAGACATAATCCCAGTGCTCAACCAGGTCCACCGGGCTACACAGTGGCCCTGGCCTGCCCCCACATGTCCCCATCCTCATCCCATTCCCACACCAAAACCCAGCTGTTCCCCCGGCGTCTGCCCTCTGCACCCTTGGCCCCATTGGCACCCAGCACTGTGGGGGCCTCTCGCCCTGGTGCCCATCCTTGTTGCCATGGGTACCGCTGGCTGGTGCTACCCGTGCCAGCGGGAAGTGCCATGGCCTCCGTCGGTGTCCTTGGGTGGGTTGCTTGCTGTCCTGCCGGCAGGTGGCAGCTGGTTGCGGGAGGGGGTGCGGTTGGTGGGTTGGGGGGTGGCGTGTTCCGGGTTGATGGGGTTAAGATTAGGTGCTGCTGTGTAGGGTTGTGGGGCTGCTGGGGTGCAACGGTCTGTGCACGCAAAAGGCCGGTGTCACTCGGCCTAACCACGGGCCCTGGTGGGCAGTCAGTGGGATGCGCAGCAAGATGGCTTCCTTGAAGCCCGTGGAAATGGCATTCCGTGCCGGGACGCTTCGGTCCCATGGGGGGGTGATCCCAACCCTACGACCCATCCCCCGGTCAACCCCCACAGTCCCCCCCCCTGCAGGCCAGCCCTGCCAGTGGTCAGGCCACTGCATGTCCTAGCTCCTCTCTCTCCTTCATCTGCCACAGCACCTGTTTCTCGCTTTTTGAAACCACAAATGAAACTTGCCATCGGTAATTCCTCTTGCGGAGGTGGAGCATCGCGGAGACACTGGAGAATACCTGACCAGGCCCCATAATGATATGCGGGCGTAATTTACTGTACATGCAGAGTAGAACGCATTGACGCCAATGGCGAGGCACCGGAGCATGGCATTCCATCGGGCGCCCGGCGCCGGCCCCGATTTCTGCCTCATGCCTGATTCTCCGCCCAATTGCTTTCCCGATTCCGGTGGAGAATTCGTCCAGGGTTTCAAACTCTGTTTATATTTTATAATTTTTTTCCATCTCTGGCCTTTTCTGCTGGTACACACTTAGGCTTGTGTGTACTTTCCCTTCCTGTCACACTCTGGTAATCATTACCCAAATTGCTGCCCTGCTCAGTTAGTTTATTATTTCCCTTTACATTTTTTATAATTCCTTTCACATGATCTCCCACTATTTAGATTAAAGCTCTTGTGACTGCCAGCGGGATCTCTTATTCTATCTTTTAATAAGAGTCGATTGTCCGGTTTATTGATTCACTTTAACACACTTACATAAGAACCAAATCAAAACTTAGAAACAAACTATCAGGTACATGGCAGAGTTAATTGATGAAAAAAATAAAGAATTTACGAATAAATAAATGAATGGAATCATTCAAGAACTCGGGAAAATGTGAACTCAGGGACGAAACTTGACCGCAAAGTCGTACTCTTAAGGGAATCCTTGGCTGGGATTCTCCGAGACCCCACGCCACAATCGTGCCCTGAGAATCGCTGCCAGCCGTGCGGCGTGATCGACGCGACACCAGTCGTGGGCCGTTGAAGAGGCCCCCTGGCGATTCTCCACGGTCGACCAGTTCTCGCCGCCATGGTTCTCGTATGGTTTGTCCCGACAGAAGCTCGGAGTTGCCGCTGCGGTGGCCGTCCTGGTGGGGGACGGGGGGAATCAGTCTCCCGGGTGGGCTTCCACGACTGCCAGGCCTGCGCACGATCTGGGGAGGCCTATCCTCTTCTGCGCCGGCCCGCTGTGTGGGTCCGTCATGTTTCGTTGGGCTGGCGCCGCAGGCTGGAAGTGAATGGGCCCTGTATCGGCAGCAGGAGCAGCACAGCGCACACCCGGGCCCAGCAACCCCCTTAAAAATGGAGAATCACTCCAGACCTTTTAGAAAAAAGTCCGGAGTGATTTGTACCCATTTTGTGGTGGGCGTGGGGGACATAGCATCCCGGCCCTTATCTATGATCGAGTCCCTCATTTACTCTTATTGGTTTCTAATTATCAGCTGAGACCTCCTCAGGTTCAAATAAATGTCTGTCAGTTAGAGGGCAATTTATTAAATAAACATTGGCCATTACTTAAGACTGACTGATACAGTCAGGAATAATAAAGTGTCGATATGCGCTGCCTTACGAGAAAGGGATTCTCACGCCACGGCTAGCCATCAACCTTGCTGTAACTACTTAATTGATACATTCTTATCACTGCATGCACTAGAAAACAATGGTCTATGCATCATATGAAACATTTGTTGAAACAAACATTTGAATTTCTGCAGCTATGACTCGAAAGTTCAATAGTATATTCATTTGTTGTAGTCAATATTTTCCTGCTTCTGTAGTAGAAAGATTCAACAACGCTCAGTGAGACAAAATAACAAGGCTTTATTTACGAAGAGACTGCATGCAGTAATGGCTGAAACTTGAGGTCAGAGAGCAGCTAGTGAAACTGCTGGTTCCTTCTCAAGTCCGCGCTTTTACAGAAAATCAGTTCAGTATTTATACATTATCATTATCAAGATTGCGTCAGCTTAGTCAGGAATTCGATCGGAAGTAGAAACGGAAGCAATGCCTGCTGACCTTATTGGGCTCTTTGTCGCATCACCCATACCATTATCTTATCCTTGGAGGGAACATTGAGAGGTCGGAGGAGACTTATTTCTTCCTGACCTTATCGTGTCTTATTCCTACGGCCCTGGGTTATGACGAGTTAGTCTTCTCAGGAGTTGCCGAAGTCCGGTATTTTGGAATGGCTTGACATTCTCTGATCTTATTCATACTTCAAGTTATGCAGAGTCGGCCTTATTAGACTTACAGGTGTCTGAAATGGTTAGGGCAGCATTTCTTACATTGTATCAAATATTTTGACCAGTCTTCCCATTGACCAGTTTTCCCATCATGCTATTACTTTATTCGTACCATATCACACATTATCTGAAACAATGGCTATCTGTCCACGGTCCTGGGGCGGGATTAACCTTTGCATGACGTCAAAATCGGGAATGGCGATCGGACGGAGAATAGCTCCCGATGCCAAAATTGCGGCAGGTGCTGGTTTGGCGCCGAATCGTGATGCTCTGCCACCTCCAAATTGATGTTACCGCGCAGCATGCCGCGCGCAGATGCGACTACGTTTGTATCTCATTGTTGGGCCCACCCACGATGCTCCGCCTCCGATGGGCTGAGTTCCCAATGGCGCGGGTCACATGTGGTCTCAACAGTCGTGAGCCTGGCGTGGTGGCCGTGGAGAGAGAGGATGTATGGGCAGTGTCCTGCACCACCATACGTCGGCAGCAGTCATGCTGCTGGCTGGGGGGGCTTCTGCCAGGGCTGTGAGGAGCAGTGGGGGGAAGCCGGGAGGTGAGCTGTGAAGTTGGGGGGGTCAGGTACACGGTGCAGCACAACCGGCACAATCTTTTCCGATGCGATCGGTGTGTGTGTAGGGGGTGTAGGTGTATCTACAGTATCTTGTCAGCCCTGCGCATGCCCAATACATTCCCGGTGATTCTCCCACCATTTCTCGCGTGTTCCGTTGGGATTTCACACAGTGATGGTGCCAGCCGCTCACCGGCTACTGGAATCGGTGCGGGTGTGGCACCGATATTTCTGTCATGGAACTCCATGGATCCTCCGTTAGCATCAGCACTTAGCCGCAGGAACGGAGAATCCAGCCCACGGCCTTTTGAACAATTCCATTCTCTAGCTATGCACTCAATCAGTACCTGTCGAAGGAATTATAAGTCAGCACTTCGAGTTTTCGATAATGGTCTTTTAATTAAACACAAAGTTCGTGGAGGGCTGGACAGACAGCAGTCATTCCAAATGCCCTGTGTTACAGAGGTAAAAGCAGACTATTTATATGATACAGAAAGCAATACCTGGGACAGAAAGCATTTCTTTAGATTAGCAACAGACAGAAAACCGAGCAGGCCGGAGTTCGGTTTTGATAACAAAACCTTGGGTTCCTTGCAGAAGAAAAATAAAAATCATGCTGTCAGCAAAACAATGTGCAGCTGAACGCTTGATTACATTGTATGACCTTCTGACTATTACGTACAAAATTCTTGACAGATATAAGGCCAAATATCCATCATGCTTTGCCAAGTGCCCATTTCCATGAAATATAGTCAAGCAGCTGGTTAAAAATGAATACAGGGTATTAACGCAACTAATCCGCAAACTAAAGTCCCTTCTGCAGTACCTGAAGACAACAATAAACCAATGAATCAATAAATTAATAACCTATCACTGCCCCAATTATACGATTCACCAGAACACTGGTCCCAGCACAGTTAGGTGCAGGCAATCCCAACGGCACATCTCTCGTTTTCCCCAGTACTGGTGCCAGTGCCCCAGGAATTAAAATCCATTTCTCCCACACTGCCTGTGCCATTCATTCATCTCCCTAACCTTATTTATACCCTGCAAGTTTCCTTGTGACTCAGCCATTAACCCACATACTGTTTGCCTTGTGTTGACGCCGCCCCAGGGACTGTGTTGACAATGCTCCACGGAGTGCTCTGGTACTGCCCCGGTAACTGTGTTGACACTGCACCAGTGATTGTGTTGGCACTGCCCCAGGGACTGTGTTGGCCCTGCCCCAAGGACTGTGTTGGCACTGCCCCAGTGACTGTGTTGACAATGTCTCATAGCACTGCCCCAGTGACTGCACTTTGCCCCAATGGCTGTGTTAACATTGTCACAGGGACTATATTAATATTGCCCAGGCACTGTGATGGCATTGCGCCAGTGACTGTGTTGACATTGCCCCAGTGACTATGTTGGCAATGTCCCATGGGCTGTGTTGACATTACCCCAGTGGCTATGTTGACATTGCCCCAGTGGCTGTGTTGGCATTGCCCCAGTGACTGTGTTGGCATTGCCCCAGTGGCTGTGTTGGCAATGTCCCATGGGCTGTGTTGACATTACCCCAGTGGCTATGCTGACATTGCCCCAGTGACTGTGTTGGCACGCCCTAGTGGCTGTGTTGCTTATGTCCCAGTGACTGTGTTGACATTGCTCCAGTGGCTGTGTTGGCATTGCCCCAGTGACTGTGCTAGCAATGGCCCATGGGCTGTGTTGACATTGCCACAGTGACTGTGCTAGAAATGGCCCATGGGCTGTGTTGACATTGCCCCAGTGACTGTGCTAGAAATGGCCCATGGGCTGTGTTGACATTGCCCCAGTGGCTGTGTTGGCAATGTTCCATGGGCTGTGTTGGCATTGCCCCAGTGGCTGTGTTGACATTGCCCCAGTGGCTGCGTTGACATTGCCCCAGTGGCTGTGTTGGCAATGTCCCATGGGCTGTGTTGGTATTGCCCCAGTGACTGTGTTGGCATTGCCCTAGTGGCTGTGTTGACATTGCCCCTGTGACTGTGTTGACATTGCCACAGTGGCTGTGTTGCCAATGTCCCAGTCACTGTGTTGACATTGCCCCAGTGGCTGTATTGACATTGCCCCAGTGGCTGTGTTGACATTGCCCCAGTGGCTGTGTTGACATTGCCCCAGTGGCTGTGTTGACATTGCCCCAGTGGCTGTGTTGCCAATGTCCCATGGGCTGTGTTGGCATTGCCCCAGTGACTGTGTTGACACTGCCCCAGTGAATGTGTTGACATTGCCCCAATGGCTCTGTTGGCAATGTTCCATGAGCTGTGTTAGCAATGTCCCATGGGCTGTGTTGACATTGCCCCAGTGGCTGTGTTGGCAATGTTCCATGAGCTGTGTTGACATTGCCCTAGTGGCTGTGTTGACATTGCCCCAGTGTCTGTGTTGGCAATGTTCCATGAGCTGTGTTGACATTGCCCTAGTGGCTGTGTTGACATTGCCCTAGTGTCTGTGTTGCTAATGTCCCAGTGGCTGTGTTGACATTGCCCCAGTGGCTGTGTTGGCAATGTTCCATGAGCTGTGTTAGCAATGTCCCATGGGCTGTGTTGACATTGCTCCAGTGGCTGTGTTAGCAATGTCCCATGGGCTGAGTTGACATTGCCCCAGTGGCTGTGTTGACAATGTTCCATGGGCTGTGTTGACATTGCCCCAATGGCTGTGCTGGCAATGTTCCATGAGCTGGTGATGACATTGTTCCATGAGCAGTGTTGACATTGCCCTAGTGGCTGTGTTGACATTGCCCCAGTGGCTGTGTTGCCAATGTCCCAGTGGCTGTGTTGACATTGCCCCAATGGCTGTGTTGGCTATGTTCCATGAGCTGTGTTAGCAATGTCCAATGGGCTGTGTTGACATTGCACCAATGGCTGTGTTGGCAATGTTGCATGGGCTGTGTTGGCATTGCCCCAGTGACTGTGTTGACATTGCCCCAGTGGCTGCGTTGACATTGCCCCAGTGGCTGTGTTGGCAATGTCCCATGGGCTGTGTTGGTATTGCCCCAGTGACTGTGTTGGCATTGCCCTAGTGGCTGTGTTGACATTGCCCCTGTGACTGTGTTGACATTGCCACAGTGGCTGTGTTGCCAATGTCCCAGTCACTGTGTTGACATTGCCCCAGTGGCTGTATTGACATTGCCCCAGTGGCTGTGTTGACATTGCCCCAGTGGCTGTGTTGACATTGCCCCAGTGGCTGTGTTGACATTGCCCCAGTGGCTGTGTTGCCAATGTCCCATGGGCTGTGTTGGCATTGCCCCAGTGACTGTGTTGACACTGCCCCAGTGAATGTGTTGACATTGCCCCAATGGCTGTGTTGGCAATGTTCCATGAGCTGTGTTAGCAATGTCCCATGGGCTGTGTTGACATTGCCCCAGTGGCTGTGTTGGCAATGTTCCATGAGCTGTGTTGACATTGCCCTAGTGGCTGTGTTGACATTGCCCTAGTGTCTGTGTTGGCAATGTTCCATGAGCTGTGTTGACATTGCCCTAGTGGCTGTGTTGACATTGCCCTAGTGTCTGTGTTGCTAATGTCCCAGTGGCTGTGTTGACATTGCCCCAGTGGCTGTGTTGGCAATGTTCCATGAGCTGTGTTAGCAATGTCCCATGGGCTGTGTTGACATTGCTCCAGTGGCTGTGTTAGCAATGTCCCATGGGCTGAGTTGACATTGCCCCAGTGGCTGTGTTGACAATGTTCCATGGGCTGTGTTGACATTGCCCCAATGGCTGTGCTGGCAATGTTCCATGAGCTGGTGATGACATTGTTCCATGAGCAGTGTTGACATTGCCCTAGTGGCTGTGTTGACATTGCCCCAGTGGCTGTGTTGCCAATGTCCCAGTGGCTGTGTTGACATTGCCCCAATGGCTGTGTTGGCTATGTTCCATGAGCTGTGTTAGCAATGTCCAATGGGCTGTGTTGACATTGCACCAATGGCTGTGTTGGCAATGTTGCATGGGCTGTGTTGGCATAGCCCCAATGGCTGTGTTGGCAATGTTCCATGAGCTGTGTTAGCAATGTCCCATGGGCTGTGTTGACATTGCCCCAATGGCTGTGTTGGCAATGTTCCATGGGCTGTGTTGGCATTGCCCCAGTGGCTGTGTTGACATTGCCCCAGTGACTGTGCTAGCAATGGCCCATGGGCTGTGTTGACATTGCCACAGTGACTGTGTTGGCACGCCCTAGTGGCTGTGCTGCTTATGTCCCAGTGACTGTGTTGACATTGCTCCAGTGGCTGTGTTGGCATTGCCCCAGTGACTGTGCTAGCAATGGCCCATGGGCTGTGTTGACATTGCCACAGTGACTGTGCCAAAAATGGCCCATGGGCTGTGTTGACATTGCCCCAGTGACTGTGCTAGAAATGGCCCATGGGCTGTGTTGACATTGCCCCAGTGGCTGTGTTGGCAATGTTCCATGGGCTGTGTTGGCATTGCCCCAGTGACTGTGTTGACATTGCCCCAGTGGCTGCGTTGACATTGCCCCAGTGGCTGTGTTGGCAATGTCCCATGGGCTGTGTTGGTATTGCCCCAGTGACTGTGTTGGCATTGCCCTAGTGGCTGTGTTGACATTGCCCCTGTGACTGTGTTGACATTGCCACAGTGGCTGTGTTGCCAATGTCCCAGTCACTGTGTTGACATTGCCCCAGTGGCTGTATTGACATTGCCCCAGTGGCTGTGTTGACATTGCCCCAGTGGCTGTGTTGACATTGCCCCAGTGGCTGTGTTGACATTGCCCCAGTGGCTGTGTTGCCAATGTCCCATGGGCTGTGTTGGCATTGCCCCAGTGACTGTGTTGACATTGCCCCAGTGAATGTGTTGACATTGCCCCAATGGCTGTGTTGGCAATGTTCCATGAGCTGTGTTAGCAATATCCCATGGGCTGTGTTGACATTGCCCCAGTGGCTGTGTTGGCAATGTTCCATGAGCTGTGTTGACATTGCCCTAGTGGCTGTGTAGACATTGCCCTAGTGTCTGTGTTGCTAATGTCCCAGTGGCTGTGTTGACATTGCCCCAGTGGCTGTGTTGGCAATGTTCCATGAGCTGTGTTAGCAATGTCCCATGGGCTGTGTTGACATTGCCCCAGTGGCTGTGTTGACAATGTTCCATGGGCTGTGTTGACATTGCCCCAATGGCTGTGCTGGCAATGTTCCATGAGCTGTGATGACATTGTTCCATGAGCAGTGTTGACATTGCCCTAGTGGCTGTGTTGACATTGCCCCAGTGGCTGTGTTGCCAATGTCCCAGTGGCTGTGTTGACATTGCCCCAATGGCTGTGTTGGCTATGTTCCATGAGCTGTGTTAGCAATGTCCCATGAGCTGTGTTGACATTGCACCAATGGCTGTGTTGGCAATGTTCCATGGGCTGTGTTGGCATTGCCCCAATGGCTGTGTTGGCAATGTTCCATGAGCTGTGTTAGCAATGTCCCATGGGCTGTGTTGACATTGCCCCAATGGCTGTGTTGGCAATGTTCCATGGGCTGTGTTGGCATTGCCCCAGTGGCTGTGTTGACATTGCCCCAGTGGCTGTGTTGGCATTGCCCCAGTGGCTGTGTTGACATTGCCCCAGTGGCTGTGTTGACATTGCCCTAGTGGCTGTGTTGATATTGCCCCAGTGACTGTGTTGGCATTGCCCTAGTGGCTGTGTTGACATTGCCCCTGTGACTGTGTTGACATTGCCACAGTGGCTGTGTTGCCAATGTCCCAGTCACTGTGTTGACATTGCCCCAGTGGCTGTGTTGGCATTGCCCCAGTAACTGTGCTATCAATGGCCCATGGGCTGTGTTGACATTGCCCCAGTGACTGTGCTAGAAATGGCCCATGGGCTGTGTTGACATTGCCCCAGTGGCTGTATTAGCAATGTCCCATGGGTTGTGTTGACATTGCCCCAATGGCTGTGTTAGCAATGTTCCAGTGGCTGTGTTAGCATTGCCCCAGTGGTTGTGTTGACATTGCCCCAATGGCTGTGTTGGCAATGTTCCATGGGCTGTGTTGGCATTGCCCCAGTGACTGTGTTGACATTGCCCAGTGACTGTGTTGACATTGCCCCAATGGCTGTGTTGGCAATGTTCCATGAGCTGTGTTAGCATTGCCCCAGTGGCTGTGTTGACATTGCCCCAATGGCTGTGTTGGCAATGTCCCATGGGCTGTGTTGACATTGCCCCAATAGCTGTGTTGGCAATGTTTCATGGGCTGTGTTGACATTGCCCCAGTGACTATGTTGACATTGCCCCAGTGACTGTGTTGACATTGCCCCAATGGCTGTGTTGGCAATGTTCCATGAGCTGTGTTAGCATTGCCCCTGTGGCTGTGTTGACATTGCCCTAGTGGCTGTGTTGGCAATGTTCCATGGGCTGTGTTGACATTGCCCCAATGGCTGTGTTGGCAATGTTCCATGGGCTGTGTTGGCATTGCCCCAGTGGCTATGTTGACATTGCCCTAGTGGCTGTGTTGACATTGCTCCAGTGGCTGTGTTGGCAATGTTTCATGGGCTGTGTTGACATTGCCCCAGTGGCTGTGTTGACATTGCCCCAGTGGCTGTGTTGACATTGCCCCAGTGGCTGTGTTGACATTGCCCTAGTGGCTGTGTTGACATTGCCCCAGTGGCTGTGTTGACATTGCCCCAGTGGCTGTGCTGACATTGCCCCAGTGGCTGTGTTGACATTGCCCTAGTGGCTGTGTTGACATTGCCCCAGTGGCTGTGTTGACATTGCCCCAGTGGCTGTGTTGACATTGCCCTAGTGGCTGTGTTGACATTGCCCCAGTGACAGTGTTGACATTGCCCTAGTGGCTGTGTTGACATTGCCCCTGTGACTGTGTTGACATTGCCACAGTGGCTGTGTTGCCAATGTCCCAGTCACTGTGTTGACATTGCCCCAGTGGCTGTGTTGGCATTGCCCCAGTAACTGTGCTATCAATGGCCCATGGGCTGTGTTGACATTGCCCCAGTGACTGTGCTAGAAATGGCCCATGGGCTGTGTTGACATTGCCCCAGTGGCTGTATTAGCAATGTCCCATGGGTTGTGTTGACATTGCCCCAATGGCTGTGTTAGCAATGTTCCAGTGGCTGTGTTAGCATTGCCCCAGTGGTTGTGTTGACATTGCCCCAATGGCTGTGTTGGCAATGTTCCATGGGCTGTGTTGGCATTGCCCCAGTGACTGTGTTGACATTGCCCAGTGACTGTGTTGACATTGCCCCAATGGCTGTGTTGGCAATGTTCCATGAGCTGTGTTAGCATTGCCCCAGTGGCTGTGTTGACATTGCCCCAATGGCTGTGTTGGCAATGTCCCATGGGCTGTGTTGACATTGCCCCAATAGCTGTGTTGGCAATGTTTCATGGGCTGTGTTGACATTGCCCCAGTGACTATGTTGACATTGCCCCAGTGACTGTGTTGACATTGCCCCAATGGCTGTGTTGGCAATGTTCCATGAGCTGTGTTAGCATTGCCCCTGTGGCTGTGTTGACATTGCCCTAGTGGCTGTGTTGGCAATGTTCCATGGGCTGTGTTGACATTGCCCCAATGGCTGTGTTGGCAATGTTCCATGGGCTGTGTTGGCATTGCCCCAGTGGCTATGTTGACATTGCCCTAGTGGCTGTGTTGACATTGCTCCAGTGGCTGTGTTGGCAATGTTTCATGGGCTGTGTTGACATTGCCCCAGTGGCTGTGTTGACATTGCCCCAGTGGCTGTGTTGACATTGCCCCAGTGGCTGTGTTGACATTGCCCTAGTGGCTGTGTTGACATTGCCCCAGTGGCTGTGTTGACATTGCCCCAGTGGCTGTGCTGACATTGCCCCAGTGGCTGTGTTGACATTGCCCTAGTGGCTGTGTTGACATTGCCCCAGTGGCTGTGTTGACATTGCCCCAGTGGCTGTGTTGACATTGCCCTAGTGGCTGTGTTGACATTGCCCCAGTGACAGTGTTGACATTGTCCTAGTGGCTGTGTTGACATTGCCCCAGTGGCTGTGTTGACATTGCCCCAATGGCTGTGTTGACATTGCCCTAGTGGCTGTGTTGACATTGCCCCAGTGGCTGTGGTAACATTGCCCCAATGGCTTTGTTGACATTGTCCTAGTGGCTGTGTTGACATTGCCCCAGTGGCTGTGTTGACATTGCCCCAATGGCTGTGTTGACATTGTCCTAGTGGCTGTGTTGACATTGCCCCAGTGGCTGTATTGACATTGCCCCAGTGGCTGTGTTGACATTGCCCCAGTGGCTGTGTTGACATTGCCCCAGTGGCTGTGTTGACATTGCCCCAGGTGTTGACCTTGAGCCAGGGATCGTGTTGGCTCTTCAAATCTGTGATAGACAGTGTTGTATTACTTAATACAAATTATAAAAATTGATACTGTGTGAGTAAGCAAAGCTAATGTTCCAATCGTACAAATGTCATCTAAAGAGTAGAACGCAATTGATCAGGTGAGATTTAATAAGTTGTTTGATTTTAAATCTCCGCTTATGGCGAAAGTTATGACCAGCCAATAAGGCAACAACTGTCTCAGCAGATGCGCCAACTGTCAGCATTACACATGGACAGTCAGTGTCTGGAATCAGTGGGCGTGATTCTCTGAACTGTTTCGCGGCCACGAGTTTGTGAGGATTCTCCTGTTAATCCCTATTGCCCCTTGTTTTTTCCCCTTAATTTCTGTTATTTAGCAATTTCAATTTTTGTACATGGACAATTCATGGGACCTGTGCCTTTCAGATGAACTTCACCTTTAATTCAAATGGCTGGTAAACTGAGCATAGATTTATGACCTCAGGTAAGCCAGGTTGCAAAGAACTGTATATATTTCGGATCAGCAGATTCAAGGGAGATCATTGCTGAAACATTTGAATGGACTTGGCTGTTGGCCAATGAACAGTTTCAAATTGCCAGGCCTGACTAATGGCCCCTGATTTGTCCGAGTTTTCTCTGTAATGTTCCTTCCTCTGCTTGGCTGTGTTTGATTTTACTTTTGTTTTGGTCAGAAGCTGGAGGATCACAGCTCTGATTTCTCTCTCATCTAATGGGTTCTTTCTGAAGATCCAATGTAAAGACCATTCTCTCTCCATAGTCAGATTGAAGTAACGATCTTTTTCTCTCCGCAGCCAGATTGAACTCCAAAGAGATCCAATCCAGCCACTGGCTAAAATCAGGGCTAATTGTTTAAAAGCCCTTCTAACAGATTTCATGTGGGAAATCTGTTCTTATCTCAGAACATTCTGGTGGAATTGGAAACGAGTAAGAATTAAACAGGCTTGAGGTGGATCCTTTGAATGAAGGCCCAGTTTATTGATAGTTAAAGGGACAGCCCTGAGGCAATCTAACAGCCTGGGAGTTCTGACTGAATGTGCACGCCAGGTGTTTCTTGTTCGAAATCCAATCGGTGGTTTCAATTGCTCCACGTCATAGGAGGACAGCCTGCTGCAACGACCTCAACATCAAAAACAAGAACGTGCAATTCTCTCTTTTCATCTTAATCCCTCTTATTTTTACCCCTTTCCCCTCTCTCTCTGTATGTCTGTCTTGTGTGTGTTTGGGTCGAGGGTGGGGTGGTAAAAGGCGGGGGGGGGGGGAGTAGTAGATTAGCTGGCTGCTATTCTGTTCTAATTATTACATTTTGAAACTTTGTTTGTGTTATACATAAATAGTTATTGTGTTCAACTTACAAACCTGATGGCGATAATTTATTACGCCGACAAGGGGCCAACGATTCTGCAAACTCGATTACGAATTATTGGTTAATTCACTAATGTTGGGGTCTGTGGGGCTGGGATCGACCGAGCAATAGCCCAGGGTGTCGTAACACGCTGTTCACTGGTGGGGGAATTCCATCTTCCTGCCGCTTGTCAATGGGAGTTCCCATTGTAACCACCCCACACCACCACAAAACCTGCTGGTGGGGGTGCGCTGCCGGCGGGAAATTGAATCGCAATGACCGGATAATTCTGGCCAGTGTGTCAGCATTTGGTGATCAAATTCAGTGTGGTCTCTGTGTCAATCTTACTCACATCTTGTGACTAATGTAAGGGGAACTCAGCCACTGCGTACTGCAGATGAGAATTGTTGTGAGAGCAGGAGATCTTGTCAACAATGTTCAGTGACTGGAATTCTTTGTATTAACACCAGGACTCAGGCAGGAAAATGACTGAAGGTTCATGATGCAGGAATGTTGAAGCTCAATAATTCTACCCTGCAGCATCCTGTTCCAAACTAATGCCCTTGCTTGCAGTGGGCATGGAAACTTCAGACAAAGTTGTGCCTGGGTCCTGATGGAGATACTGACTGTTCCATTGAATTCACACTGCAGTTAGAGTGGTGAGGCCAGAAGTTTTTCACAATGAAGAACTTCTTTAGAATCAGGCCTGTTTCTGTATCTTTCCCCTCTGTGTTGTTCCAAGAACGGACCCCAATCAGGAGCTGATGTGCAAGCGGCAGAAAGTTTCTGTCAAAAGGAAAGTTAAATGTTTAATAATTCATGGAGGATTTTTACTCACCCATTAACATACAACAGAAAATAAACCCAGATTATAACCAGATTCTCTTGCTGTCTGAACCAACACATGGTAATTCATATTATACCGAGAAACACTGAGTCTGTGCATTTAGCACAGAGATTATACATCCGTATCCACACCTAAACTCTCATCTCTCAGGTAATATAATGGCAGTGAGAGACACAGGAAAATGTGCATTTCATCTCAGTAATCACTGTTAATAATATTTTTGAGAAACCAGGGAGTCGACAATTATTGTGGGGTGGGCAGATAGCGAGGGACAGGCAGATGGTGAGGGACAGGCAGATAGCGAGGGACAGGCAGATGGCGAGGGACAGGCAGATAGTGAGGGACAGGCAGGTAGCGAGGGACAGGAAGGTGAGACCCCACCTGGAAGTCAAATGCTGATAATTGAGTGCAGCTCAAGACAGTGTGCAAGTTTGAAACTTTACTCAGTGCCCTGCCCTGTTTTCGCTCTTCCTACCCATACTCAATATGTTTTATATGGAGAGAGGTGCGGCATTTTGTCACCCTTGGAGTGTGTATTTTAACCACAGATAATCATTCAGTGATATTTTGTGTATACAAAGAAAAAAGAACAAAGAAATGTACAGCACAGGAACAGGCCCTTCGGCCCTCCAAGCCCGTGCCGACCATGCTGCCCGACTAAACTACAATCTTCTACACTACCTGGGTCCGTATCCCTCTATTCCCATCCTATTCATGTATTTGTCAAGATGCCCCTTAAATGTCACTATCGTCCCTGCTTCCACCACCTCCTCCGATAGCGAGTTCCAGGCACCCACTATCCTCTGCGTAAAAAACTTGCCTCGTACATCTACTCTAAACCTTGTCCCTCTCACCTTAAACCTATGCCCCCTAGTAATTGACCCCTCTACCCTGGGGAAAAGCCTCTGACTATCCACTCTGTCTATGCCCCTCATAATTTTGTAGACCTCTATCAGGTCTCCCCTCAACCTCCTTCGTTCCAGTGAGAACAAACCGAGTTTATTCAACCGCTCCTCATAGCTAATGCCCTCCATACCAGGCAACATTCTGGTAAATCTCTTCTGCACCCTCTCTAAAGCCTCCACATCCTTCTGGTAGTGTGGCGACCAGAATTGAACACTATACTCCAAGTGTGGCCTAACGAAGGTTCTATACAGCTGCAACATGACTTGCCGATTCTTATACTCAATGCCCCGGCCAATGAAGGCAAGCATTCCGTATGCCTTCTTGACTACCTTCTCCACCTGTGTTGCCCCTTTCAATGACCTGTGGACCTGTACTCCTAGATCTCTTTGACTTTCAATACACTTGAGGGTTCTACCATTCACTGTATATTCCCTACCTGCATTAGACCTTCCAAAATGCATTACTTCACATTTGGCCGGATTAAACTCCATCTGCCATCTCTCCGCCCAAGTCTCCAAACAATCTAAATCCTGCTGTATCCTCTGACAGTCCTCATCGCTATCCGCAATTCCACCAACCTTTGTGTCGTCTGCAAACTTACTAATCAGACCAGTTACATTTTCCTCCAAATCATTTATATATACTACAAAGGTCCCAGCACTGATCCCTGTGGAACACCACTGGTCACAGCCCTCCAATTAGAAAAGCATCCTTCCATTGCTACTCTCTGCCTTCTATGACCTAGCCAGTTCTGTGTCCACCTTGCCAGCTGCCACCTGATCCCGTGTGACTTCACCTTTTGTACTAGTCTACCATGAGGGACCTTGTCAAAGGACATACTGAAGTCCATATAGACAACATCCACTGCCCTACCTGCATCCATCATCTTAGTGACCTCCTCGAAAAACTCTATCAAGTTAGTGAGACACGACCTCCCCTTCACAAAACCATGCTGCCTCTCACTAATACGTCCATTTGCTTCCAAATGGGAGTAGATCCTGTCTCGAAGAATTCTCTCCAGTAATTTCCCAACGCTGAAGTAAGGCTCACCGGCCTGTAGTTCCCTGGATTATCCTTGCTACCCTTCTTAAACAGAGGAACAACATTGGCTATTCTCCAGTCCTCTGGGACATCCCCTGAAGACAGTGAGGATCCAAAGATTTCTGTCAAGGCCTCAGCAATTTCCTCTCCAGCCTCCTTCAGTATTCTGGGGTAGATCCCATCAGGCCCTGGGGACTTATCTACCTTAATATTTTTTTTAAGACACCCAACACCTCGTCTTTTTGGATCTCAATGTGACCCAGGCTATCTACACACCCTTCTCCAGACTCAACATCTACCAATTTCTTCTCTTTGGTGAATACTGATGCAAAGTATTCATTTAGTACCTCGCCCATTTCCTCTGGCTCCACACATAGATTCCCTTGCCTATCCTTCAGTGGGCCAATCCTTTCCCTGGCTACCCTCTTGCTTTTTATGTACGTGTAAAAAGCCTTGGGATTTTCCTTAACCCTATTTGCCAATGACCTTTCGTGACCCCTCCTAGCCCTCCTGACTCCTTGCTTAAGTTCCTTCCTACTTTCCTTATATTCCGCGCAGGCTTCGTCTGTTCCCAGCCTTTTAGCCCTGACAAATGTCTCCTTTTTCTTTTTGACGAGGCCTACAATATCCCTCGTTATCCAAGGTTCCCGAAAATTGCCGTATTTATCCTTCTTCCTCACAGGAACATGCCGGTCCTGAATTCCTTTCAACTGACACTTGAAAGCCTCCCACATGTCAGATGTTGATTTGCCCTCAAACATCTGCCCCCAATCTATGTTCTTCAGTTCCCGCCTAATATTGTTATAATTAGCCTTCCCCCAATTTAGCGCATTCATCCTAGGACCACTCTTATCCTTGTCCACCAGTACTTTAAAACTTACTGAATTGTGGTCACTGTTACCAAAATGCTCCCCTACTGAAACATCTACCACCTGGCAGGGCTCATTCCCCAATACCAGGTCCAGTACCGCCCCTTCCCTAGTTGGACTGTCTACATATTGTTTTAAGAAGCCCTCCTGGATGCTCCTTCCAACTCCGCCCCGTCTAAGCCCCTGGCACTAAGTGAGTCCCAGTCAATATTGGGGAAGCTGTGATATTCTCCCGAACCAGTAGCGCAACTCCGCCTCCCCTTTTACATCCCCCTCTATCCCGCCTGAAACATCTAAATCCTGGAACGTTTAGCTGCCAATCCTGCCCTTCCCTCAACCAGGTCTCTGTAATGGCAACAACATCATAGTTCCAAGTACTAATCCAAGCTCTAAGTTCATCTGCCTTACCCGTAATACTTCTTGCATTAAAACATATGCACTTCAGGCCACCAGACCCGCTGTGTTCAGCAACTTCTCCCTGTCTGCTCTGCCTCAGAGCCCCACTGTCCCTATTCCCTAGTTCTCCCTCAATGCTCTCACCTTCTGACCTATTGCTCCCGTGCCCACCCCCCTGCCATACTAGTTTAAACCCTCCCGTGTGACACTAGCAAACCTCGCGGCCAGGATATTTATGCCTCTCCAGTTTAGATGCAACCCGTCCTTCTTATATAGGTCACACCTGCCCCGGAAGAGCTCCCAGTGGTCCAGATAACGGAAACCCTCCCTCCTACACCAGCTGTTTAGCCACGTGTTTAGCTGCTCTATCTTCCTATTTCTAGCCTCACTGGCTAGTATAGCTAATTTATTAAATAAAACAATTAAGGGGGCATGGCTGCCGATGTGTGAGCAGCTGCAATGTGTGGGCGAAGGTGAATACCTATTTGATCCACGACAATCACATCTGCAGTAGGTGTGCCTGTGTCTTGAGGAATTGTGCTTCAGAGTTAATGAGCTTCAGACATTGTGATGCATCATGGGAAAGTTATCTGGATAATTTGTCGCACTCCGTCGGTCAGGTACTTTGAATTTGGGCCATGGTCAGGGACAGGAGGCTATGACTGAGAGTGAAGCAGATGTGGGAATAGAGAAGGCAGTGTTGGATGAACCTCAGACCTTGCAAGTGTCCAACTGGTCTGAGGTTCTGCAGCCTGCATGGATGAAGTAGGGACTGAAAGCAGGGTGAGAAAACTGACCACAACACTGTGGTGCAGGACACCAATCAATTTGGGAGAGGTAAAAGTACTTTAGTTGCTGTGGGGGCAGTACAGATGGGGGAATGGATCCTATTCTTTGGAGCTGTGAGTCATGAAAGATGTGTTGTCTACCGGGTGAGATGTTTAAGGACACCTCCTCAGTGCTGGAGAGGAATTTGGAGTGGGTGGAGAAAGATCCAGTTGTCATGGTCCATGTGGGTACCAGTAACAAAGGTAGGGTTAAGAAAGAGAGTCTGCCAAGGTCTACATTAAAAGGCAGAACCACAAAGTCATGAATCTCTGAATTATACCTGAGCCACAAGAAAATAGGGCAAATAAGATCAGAGAGTTGAATGTGTGACTCAAGGTTGACCTGGGAGAAATGGGTTTTGATTCATGGGATATTGACACCAGTCCTGGAAAAAACAGGAGCCATGGCATTGGAATGGTCATCACCTAAACACACTGGGACAGGGTCCTGGTGAATTGTATAACTCGGGCTAGAGTGCGGACTTTAACGAAATAGGGAATGTTGTGTTCTTTGTTTTACTTCTTTCAGGATGGTGAAGGTTGTAGAGCTGTGTTGTATAAACAAGCTAATTTATTGCACTACACTGAATTAAATTTGAACATATTGCCAGGGAATAGTTACGCAAAGATTACACTACACATCTACACCATTAACTATACTGTTCGTTCAACTATCTCACAACTACTCTGTCTTGCTCTCTCCCACTCTCTCCAATCTCCATCTATCTCCCAGAAGTCAAGGAGACATGTGATATGTATCTGTTCCCTAGCCACGAAGGCCATTCCTCTCCATGGCTTCAGACTGTTTGTACCATTGCTGTCAGATTTGACCGACCCTGTCATGTGTTTCCAATTAGTTTTCCACAACATTACCAAGATCGCCTCCAAACACCGCCAGTGTCTGACTCTGACTTTGCCTCAGCTCATCTATTGATGAACCTTCATTCATGCCTTCTAGACTTCAAGCTTTGATGAGTCTTACACATTCCTGCCTGTTCCCACTTTCTCTCATTAGTAATCTTGATGTCATCCTGGACTATGTTGCTCAAATCATTACTTGTGAAAGTCCAGTTAACATATCACTATATCATCGTATCACCGCTGCGCTTGATGACACACTTTCATCTGTCACTGCGGTCCATGCCTGTTCTTGATGACTGACATTCACTGATCATCCCTGTTCTTGATGACTGACATTCACCGATCATCCCTGTTCTTGATGACTGACATTCACTGATCATCCCTGTTCTTGATGACTGACATTCACCGATCATCCCTGTTCTTGATGACTGACATTCACTATCATCCCTGTTCTTGATGACTGACATTCACTAATCATCCCTGTTCTTGATGACTGACATTCACCGATCATCCCTGTTCTTGATGACTGACATTCACTGATCATCCCTGTTCTTGATGACTGACATTCACCGATCATCCCTGTTCTTGATGACTGACATTCACGGATCATCCCTGTTCTTGGTGACTGACATTCACCGATCATCCCTGTTCTTGATGACTGACATTCACTGATCATCCCTGTTCTTGATGACTGACATTCACCGATCATCCCTGTTCTTGATGACTGACATTCACCGATCATCCCTCTTCTTGATGACTGACATTCACTGATCATCACTGTTCTTGATGACTGACAGTCACCGATCATCCCTGTTCTTGATGACTGACATTCACTGATCATCCCTGTTCTTGATGACTGACATTCACCGATCACCCCTGTTCTTGATGACTGACATTCACTGATCATCCCTGTTCTTGATGACTGACATTCAACGATCATCCCTTTTCTTGATGACTGACATTCACTGATCATCCCTGTTCTTGATGACTGACATTCAGTAATCATTCCTGTTCTTGATGACTGTCATTCACTGATCACCCCTGTTCTTGATGACTGACATTCACCGATCATCCCTGTTCTTGATGACTGACATTCAGTAATCATTCCTGTTCATGATGACTGACATTCACTGATCATCCCTGTTCTTGATTACTGACATTCACCGATCATCCCTGTTCTTGAAGACTGACATTCACCGATCATCCCTGTTCTTGATGACTGACATTCACTGATCATCCCTGTTCTTGATGACTGACATTCAGTAATCATTCCTGTTCTTGATGACTGTCATTCACTGATCATCCCTGTTCCTGATGACTGACATTCACTGATCATCCCTGTTCTTGATGACTGACATTCACCGATCATCCCTGTTCTTGAAGACTGACATTCACCGATCATCCCTGTTCTTGAAGACTGACATTCGCCGATCATCCCTGTTCTTGATGACTGACATTCACTGATCATCCCTGTTCTTGATGACTGACATTCAGTAATCATTCCAGTTCTTGATGACTGTCATTCACTGATCATCCCTGTTCTTGATGACTGACATTCACCGATCATCCCTGTTCTTGATCACGGACATTCACTGATCATCCCGGTTCCCGATGACTGACATTCAATAATCATTCCTGTTCTTGATGACTGACATTCACTGATCATCCCTGTTCCTGATGACTGACATTCACTAATCATCCCTGTTCTTGATGACTGACATTCATCGATCATCCCTGTTCTTGGAGACGGACATTCACCGATCATCCCTGTTCTTGATGACTGACATTCACCGATCATCCCTGTTCTTGGAGACGGACATTCACCGATCATCCCTGTTCTTGATGACTGACATTCACTGATCATCCCTGTTCTTGATGACTGACATTCACCGATCATCCCTGTTCTTGATGACTGACATTCACTGATCATCCCTGTTCTTGATGACTGACATTCAGTAATCATTCCTGTTCTTGATGACTGTCATTCACTGATCATCCCTGTTCTTGATGACTGACATTCACCGATCATCCCTGTTCTTGATGACTGACATTCACCGATCATCCCTGTTCTTGATGACTGACATTCACTGATCATCCCTGTTCTTGATGACTGACATTCAGTAATCATTCCTGTTCTTGATGATTGTCATTCACTGATCATCCCTGTTCTTGATGACTGACATTCACCGATCATCCCTGTTCTTGATGACTGACATTCAGTAATCATTCCTGTTCTTGATGACTGACATTCACTGATCACCCCTGTTCTTGATTACTGACATTCACTGATCATCCCTGTTCTTGAAGACTGACATTCACCGATCATCCCTGTTCTTGATGACTGACATTCACTGATCATCCCTGTTCTTGATGGCTGACATTCAGTAATCATTCCTGTTCTTGATGACTGTCATTCACTGATCATCCCTGTTCCTGATGACTGACATTCACTGATCATCCCTGTTCTTGATGACTGATATTCACCGATCATCCCTGTTCTTGAAGACTGACATTCACCGATCATCCCTGTTCTTGAAGACTGACATTCACCGATCATCCCTGTTCTTGATGACTGACATTCACTGATCATCCCTGTTCTTGATGACTGACATTCAGTAATCATTCCTGTTCTTGATGACTGTCATTCACTGATCATCCCTGTTCTTGATGACTGACATTCACCGATCATCCCTGTTCTTGATCACTGACAATCACTGATCATCCCTGTTCCTGATGACTGACATTCAATAATCATTCCTGTTCTTGATGACTGACATTCACTGATCATCCCTGTTCCTGATGACTGACATTCACTAATCATCCCTGTTCTTGATGACTGACATTCACCGATCATCCCTGTTCTTGGAGACGGACATTCACCGATCATCCCTGTTCTTGATGACTGACATTTACTGATCATCCCTGTTCTTGGAGACGGACATTCACCGATCATCCCTGTTCTTGATGACTGACATTCACTGATCATCCCTGTTCTTGATGACTGACATTCACCGATCATCCCTGTTCTTGATGACTGACATTCACCGATCATCCCTGTTCTTGATGACTGACATTCACTGATTATCCCTGTTCTTGATGACTGACATTCACCGATCATCCCTGTCCTTGATGACTGACATTCACCGATCATCCCTGTTCTTGATGACTGACATTCACTAATCATCCCTGTTCTTGATGACTGACAGTCACCGATCATCCCTGTTGTTGATGACTGACATTCACTGATCATCCCTGTTCTTGATGACTGACATTCACCGATCATCCCTGTTCTTGATGACTGACATTCACTGATCATCCCTGTTGTTTATGACTGACATTCACCGATCATCCCTGTTCTTGATGACTGTCATTCACTGATCATCCCTGTTCTTGATGACTGACATTCACCGATGATCCGTGTTCTTGATGATTGACATTCACCGATCATCCCTGTTCTTGATGACTGACATTCACTGATCATCCCCGTTCCTGATGACTGACATTCAATAATCATTCCTGTTCTTGATGACTGACATTCACTGACCATCCCTGTTCCTGATGACTGACATTCACTAATCATCCCTGTTCTTGATGACTGACATTCACCGATCATCCCTGTTCTTGGAGACGGACATTCTCCGATCATCCCTGTTCTTGATGACTGACATTCACCGATCATCCCTGTTCTTGGAGACGGACATTCACCGATCATCCCTGTTCTTGATGACGAACATTCACTGATCATCCCTGTTCTTGATGACTGACATTCACTGATCATCCCTGTTCTTGATGACTGACATTCACCGATCATCCCTGTTCTTGATGACTGACATTCACTGATCATCCCTGTTCTTGATGACTGACATTCACCGATCATCCCTGTCCTTGATGACTGACATTCACTGATCATCCCTGTTCTTGATGACTGACATTCAGTAATCATTCCTGTTCTTGATGACTGTCATTCACTGATCATCCCTGTTCTTGATGACTGACATTCACCGATCATCCGTGTTCTTGATGACTGACATTCACCGATCATCCCTGTTCTTGATGACTGACATTCACCGATCATCCCTGTTCTTGATGACTGACATTCACTGATCATCCCTGTTCTTGATGACTGACATTCAGTAATCATTCCTGTTCTTGATGGCTGACATTCACTGATCATCCCTGTTCTTGATTACTGACATTCACCGATCATCCCTGTTCTTGAAGACTGACATTCACCGATCATCCCTGTTCTTGATGACTGACATTCACTGATCATCCGTGTTCTTGATGACTGACATTCAGTTATCATTCCTGTTCTTGATGACTGTCATTCACTGATCATCCCTGTTCTTGATGACTGACATTCACCGATCATCCCTGTTCTTGATCACTGACATTCACTGATCATCCCTGTTCCTGATGACTGACATTCACTAATCATCCGTGTTCTTGATGACTGACATTCACCGATCATCCCTGTTCTTGGAGACGGACATTCACCGACCATCCCTGTTCTTGATGACTGACATTCACCGATCATCCCTGTTCTTGGAGGCGGACATTCACCGATCATCCCTGTTCTTGATGACTGACATTCACTGATCATCCCTGTTCTTGATGACTGACATTCACTGATCATCCCTGTTTTTAATGACTGACATTCACCGATCATCCCTGTTCTTGATGACTAACATTCACTGATCATCCCTGTTCTTGATGACAGACATTCACCGATCATCCCTGTTCTTGATGACTGACATTCACTGATCATCCCTGTTCTTGATGACTGACAGTCACCGATCAACCCTGTTCTTGATGACTGACATTCACTGATCATCCCTGTTCTTGATGACTGACATTCACCGATCATCCCTGTTCTTGATGACTGACATTCACTGATCATCCCTGTTCTTGATGACTGACATTCACCGATCATCCCTGTTCTTGATGACTGACGTTCACTGATCATCCCTGTTCTTGATGACTGACATTCAGTAATCATTCCTGTTCTTGATGACTGTCATTCACTGATCATCCCTGTTCTTGATGACTGACATTCACCGATCATCCGTGTTCTTGATGTATGACATTCACCGATCATCCCTGTTCTTGATGACTGACATTCACCGATCATCCCTGTTCTTGATGACTGACATTCACTGATCATCCCTGTTCTTGATGACTGACATTCAGTAATCATTCCTGTTCTTGATGACTGTCATTCACTGATCATCCCTGTTCTTGATGACTGACATTCACCGATCATCCCTGTTCTTGATGACTGACATTCAGTAATCATTCCTGTTCTTGATGACTGACATTCACTGATCATCCCTGTTCTTGATTACTGACATTCACCGATCATCCCTGTTCTTGAAGACTGACATTCACCGATAATCCCTGTTCTTGATGACTGACATCCACTGATCATCCCTGTTCATGATGACTGACATTCAGTAATCATTCCTGTTCATGATGACTGTCATTCACTGATCATCCGTGTTCTTGATGACTGACATTCACCGATCATCCCTGTTCTTGATGACTGACATTCACCGATCATCCCTGTTCTTGATGACTGACATTCACTGATCATCCCTGTTCTTGATGACTGACATTCAGTAATCATTCCTGTTCTTGATGGCTGACATTCACTGATCATCCCTGTTCTTGATTACTGACATTCACCGATCATCCCTGTTCTTGAAGACTGACATTCACCGATCATCCCTGTTCTTGATGACTGACATTCACTGATCATCCGTGTTCTTGATGACTGACATTCAGTTATCATTCCTGTTCTTGATGACTGTCATTCACTGATCATCCCTGTTCTTGATGACTGACATTCACCGATCATCCCTGTTCTTGATCACTGACATTTACTGATCATCCCTGTTCCTGATGACTGACATTCAATAATCATTCCTGTTCTTGATGACTGACATTCACTGATCATCCCTGTTCCTGATGACTGACATTCACTAATCATCCGTGTTCTTGATGACTGACATTCACCGATCATCCCTGTTCTTGGAGACGGACATTCACCGACCATCCCTATTCTTGATGACTGACATTCACCGATCATCCCTGTTCTTGGAGGCGGACATTCACCGATCATCCCTGTTCTTGATGACTGACATTCACTGATCATCCCTGTTCTTGATGACTGACATTCACTGATCATCCCTGTTCTTAATGACTGACATTCACCGATCATCCCTGTTCTTGATGACTAACATTCACTGATCATCCCTGTTCTTGATGACAGACATTCACCGATCATCCCTGTTCTTGATGACTGACATTCACTGACCATCCCTGTTCTTGATGACTGACAGTCACCGATCAACCCTGTTCTTGATGACTGACATTCACTGATCATCCCTGTTCTTGATGACTGACATTCACCGATCATCCCTGTTCTTGATGACTGACATTCACTGATCATCCCTGTTCTTGATGACTGACATTCACCGATCATCCCTGTTCTTGATGACTGACGTTCACTGATCATCCCTGTTCTTGATGACTGACATTCAGTAATCATTCCTGTTCTTGATGACTGTCATTCACTGATCATCCCTGTTCTTGATGACTGACATTCACCGATCATCCGTGTTCTTGATGTATGACATTCACCGATCATCCCTGTTCTTGATGACTGACATTCACCGATCATCCCTGTTCTTGATGACTGACATTCACTGATCATCCCTGTTCTTGATGACTGACATTCAGTAATCATTCCTGTTCTTGATGACTGTCATTCACTGATCATCCCTGTTCTTGATGACTGACATTCACCGATCATCCCTGTTCTTGATGACTGACATTCAGTAATCATTCCTGTTCTTGATGACTGACATTCACTGATCATCCCTGTTCTTGATTACTGACATTCACCGATCATCCCTGTTCTTGAAGACTGACATTCACCGATAATCCCTGTTCTTGATGACTGACATCCACTGATCATCCCTGTTCATGATGACTGACATTCAGTAATCATTCCTGTTCTTGATGACTGTCATTCACTGATCATCCCTGTTCCTGATGACTGACATTCACCGATCATCCCTGTTCTTGAAGACTGACATTCACCGATCATCCCTGTTCTTGATGACTGACATTCACTGAGCATCCCTGTTCTTGATGACTGACATTCAGTAATCATTCCTGTTCTTGATGACTGTCATTCACTGATCATCCCTGTTCTTGATGACTGACATTCGCCGATCATCCCTGTTCTTGATCACTGACATTCACTGATCATCCCTGTTCCTGATGACTGACATTCAATAATCATTCCTGTTCTTGATGACTGACATTCACTAATCATCCCTGTTCTTGATGACTGACATTCATCGATCATCCCTGTTCTTGATGACTGACATTCACCGATCATCCCTGTTCTTGATGACTGACATTCACTGAGCATCCCTGTTCTTGATGACTGACATTCAGTAATCATTCCTGTTCTTGATGACTGTCATTCACTGATCATCCCTGTTCTTGATGACTGACATTCGCCGATCATCCCTGTTCTTGATCACTGACATTCACTGATCATCCCTGTTCCTGATGACTGACATTCAATAATCATTCCTGTTCTTGATGACTGACATTCACCGATCATCCCTGTTCTTGATGACTGACATTCACTAATCATCCCTGTTCTTGATGACTGACATTCACTAATCATCCCTGTTCTTGGTGACTGACATTCACCGATCATCCCTGTTCTTGATGACTGACATTCACTGATCATCCCTGTTTTTGATGACTGACATTCAGTAATCATTCCTGTTCATTATGACTGTCATTCACTGATCATCCCTGTTCTTGATGACTGACATTCACTGATCATCCGTGTTCTTGATGACTGACATTCAATAATCATTCCTGTTCTTGATGACTGACATTCACTGATCATCCCTGTTCCTGATGACTGACATTCACTAATCATCCGTCTTCTTGATGACTGACATTCACCGATCATCCCTGTTCTTGGAGACGGACATTCACCGATCATCCCTGTTCTTGATGACTGACATTCACCGATCATCCCTGTTCTTGGAGGCGGACATTCACTGATCATCCCTGTTCTTGATGACAGACATTCACCGATCATCCCTGTTCTTGATGACTGACATTCACTGATCATCCCTGTTCTTGATGACTGACAGTCACCGATCAACCCTGTTCTTGATGACTGACATTCACTGATCATCCCTGTTCTTGATGACTGACATTCACCGATCATCCCTGTTCTTGATGACTGACATTCACTGATCATCCCTGTTCTTGATGACTGACATTCACCGATCATCCCTGTTCTTGATGACTGACGTTCACTGATCATCCCTGTTCTTGATGACTGACATTCAGTAATCATTCCTGTTCTTGATGACTGTCATTCACTGATCATCCCTGTTCTTGATGACTGACATTCACCGATCATCCGTGTTCTTGATGTATGACATTCACCGATCATCCCTGTTCTTGATGACTGACATTCACCGATCATCCCTGTTCTTGATGACTGACATTCACTGATCATCCCTGTTCTTGATGACTGACATTCAGTAATCATTCCTGTTCTTGATGACTGTCATTCACTGATCATCCCTGTTCTTGATGACTGACATTCAGTAATCATTCCTGTTCTTGATGACTGACATTCACTGATCATCCCTGTTCTTGATTACTGACATTCACCGATCATCCCTGTTCTTGAAGACTGACATTCACCGATAATCCCTGTTCTTGATGACTGACATCCACTGATCATCCCTGTTCATGATGACTGACATTCAGTAATCATTCCTGTTCTTGATGACTGTCATTCACTGATCATCCCTGTTCCTGATGACTGACATTCACCGATCATCCCTGTTCTTGAAGACTGACATTCACCGATCATCCCTGTTCTTGATGACTGACATTCACTGAGCATCCCTGTTCTTGATGACTGACATTCAGTAATCATTCCTGTTCTTGATGACTCTCATTCACTGATCATCCCTGTTCTTGATGACTGACATTCGCCGATCATCCCTGTTCTTGATCACTGACATTCACTGATCATCCCTGTTCCTGATGACTGACATTCAATAATCATTCCTGTTCTTGATGACTGACATTCACTAATCATCCCTGTTCTTGATGACTGACATTCACTGAACATCCCTGTTCTTGATGACTGACATTCACCGATCATCCCTGTTCTTGATGACTGACATTCACCGATCATCCCTGTTCTTGATGACTGACATTCACCGATCATCCCTGTTCTTGATGACTGACATTCACTGAGCATCCCTGTTCTTGATGACTGACATTCAGTAATCATTCCTGTTTTTGATGACTGTCATTCACTGATCATCCCTGTTCTTGGTGACTGACATTCGCCGATCATCCCTGTTCTTGATCACTGACATTCACTGATCATCCCTGTTCCTGATGACTGACATTCAATAATCATTCCTGTTCTTGATGACTGACATTCACCGATCATCCCTGTTCTTGATGACTGACATTCACTAATCATCCCTGTTCTTGGTGACTGACATTCACCGATCATCCCTGTTCTTGATGACTGACATTCACTGATCATCCCTGTTTTTGATGACTGACATTCAGTAATCATTCCTGTTCATGATGACTGTCATTCACTGATCATCCCTGTTCTTGATGACTGACATTCACTGATCATCCGTGTTCTTGATGACTGACATTCAATAATCATTCCTGTTCTTGATGACTGACATTCACTGATCATCCCTGTTCCTGATGACTGACATTCACTAATCATCCGTGTTCTTGATGACTGACATTCACCGATCATCCCTGTTCTTGGAGACGGACATTCACCGATCATCCCTGTTCTTGATGACTGACATTCACCGATCATCCCTGTTCTTGGAGGCGGACATTCACCGATCATTCCTGTTCTTGATGACTGACATTCACTGATCATCCCTGTTCTTGATGACTGACATTCACTGATCATCCCTGTTCTTGATGACTGACATTGACCGATCATCCCTGTTCTTGATGACTAACATTCACTGATCATCCCTGTTCTTGATGACAGACATTCACCGATCATCCCTGTTCTTGATGACTGACATTCACCGATCATCCCTGTTCTTGATGACTGACATTCACTGATCATCCCTGTTCTTGATGACTGACAGTCACCGATCATCCCTGTTCTTGATGACTGACATTCACTGATCATCCCTGTTCTTGATGACTGACATTCACCGATCATCCCTGTTCTTGATGACTGACATTCACTGATCATCCCTGTTCTTGATGACTGACATTCACCGATCATCCCTGTTCTTGATGACTGACATTCACTGATCATCCCTGTTCTTGATGACTGACATTCAGTAATCATTCCTGTTCTTGATGACTGTCATTCACTGATCATCCCTGTTCTTGATGACTGACATTCACCGATCATCCCTGTTCTTGATGACTGACATTCACCGATCATCCCTGTTCTTGATGACTGACATTCACTGATCATCCCTGTTCTTGATGACTGACATTCACCGATAATCCCTGTTCTTGATGACTGACATTCACTGATCATCCCTGTTCATGATGACTGACATTCAGTAATCATTCCTGTTCTTGATGACTGTCATTCACTGATCATCCCTGTTCCTGATGACTGACATTCACCGATCATCCCTGTTCTTGAAGACTGACATTCACCGATCATCCCTATTCTTGATGACTGACATTCACTGATCATTCCCTGTTCTTGATGACTGACATTCACTGATCATCCCTGTTCTTGATGACTGACATTCAGTAATCATTCCTGTTCTTGATGACTGTCATTCACTGATCATCCCTGATCTTGATGACTGACATTCGCCGATCATCCCTGTTCTTGATCACTGACATTCACTGATCATCCCTGTTCCTGATGACTGACATTCAATAATCATTCCTGTTCTTGATGACTGACATTCACTGATTATCCCTGTTCTTGATGACTGACATTCACCGTTCATCCCTGTTCTTGATGACTGACATTCACTAATCATCCCTGTTCTTGATGACTGACATTCACTGAACATCCCTGTTCTTGATGACGGACATTCACCGATCATCCCTGTTCTTGATGACTGACATTCACCGATCAACCCTGTTCTTGATGACTGACATTCACCGATCATCCCTGTGCTTGGAGACGGACATTCACCGATCATCCCTGTTCTTGATGACTGACATTCACCGATCATCCCTGTTCTTGGAGACGGACATTCACCGATCATCCCTGTTCTTGATGACTGACATTCACCGATCATCCCTGTTCTTGATGACTGACATTCACTGATCATCCCTATTCTTGATGACTGACATTCAGTAATCATTCCTGTTCATGATGACCGACATTCACCGATCATCCCTGGTCTTGATGACTGACATTCACTCATCATCCCTGTTCTTGGTGACTGACATTCACTGATCATCCCTGTTCTTGATGACTGACATTCACTGATCATCCCTGTTTTTGATGACTGACATTCAGTAATCATTCCTGTTCATGATGACTGTCATTCACTGATCATCCCTGTTCTTGATGACTGACATTCACTGATCATTCCTGTTCTTGATGACTGACATTCACTAATCATCCCTGTTCTTGATGACTGACATTCACTGATCATCCCTGTTCTTGATGACTGACATTCACTAATCATCCCTGTATTTGATGACTGACATTCACTGATCATCCCTGTTCTTGATGACTGACATTCACTGATCATCCCTGTATTTGATGACTGACATTCACTGATCATCCCTGTTCTTGATGACTGACATTCACTGATCATCCCTGTTCTTCATCACTGACAGTCACTGATCATCCCTGTTCTTGATGACTGACATTCACCGATCAACCCTGTTCTTGATGACGGACATTCACCGATCATCCCTGTTCTTGATGACTGACATTCACCGATCATCCCTGTTCTTGGAGACTGACATTCACCGATCATCCCTGTTCTTGATGACTGACATTCACAAATCATCCCTATTCTTGATGACTGACATTCACTGATCATCCCTGTTCTTGATGACTGACATTCACTAATCATCCCTGTTCTTGATGACTGACATTCACTGATCATCCCTGTTCTTGATGACTGACATTCACTAATCATCCCTGTTCTTGATGACTGACATTCACTGATCATCCCTGTTCTTGATGACTGACATTCACCGATCATCCCTGTTCTTGATGACTGACATTCACTGATCATCCCTGTTCTTGATGACTGACATTCAGTAATCATTCCTGTTCTTGATGACTGACATTCACTGATCATCCCTGTTCTTGATTACTGACATTCACCGATCATCCCTGTTCTTGAAGACTGACATTCACCGATAATCCCTGTTCTTGATGACTGACATCCACTGATCATCCCTGTTCATGATGACTGACATTCAGTAATCATTCCTGTTCTTGATGACTGTCATTCACTGATCATCCCTGTTCCTGATGACTGACATTCACCGATCATCCCTGTTCTTGAAGACTGACATTCACCGATCATCCCTGTTCTTGATGACTGACATTCACTGAGCATCCCTGTTCTTGATGACTGACATTCAGTAATCATTCCTGTTCTTGATGACTCTCATTCACTGATCATCCCTGTTCTTGATGACTGACATTCGCCGATCATCCCTGTTCTTGATCACTGACATTCACTGATCATCCCTGTTCCTGATGACTGACATTCAATAATCATTCCTGTTCTTGATGACTGACATTCACTAATCATCCCTGTTCTTGATGACTGACATTCACTGAACATCCCTGTTCTTGATGACTGACATTCACCGATCATCCCTGTTCTTGATGACTGACATTCACCGATCATCCCTGTTCTTGATGACTGACATTCACCGATCATCCCTGTTCTTGATGACTGACATTCACTGAGCATCCCTGTTCTTGATGACTGACATTCAGTAATCATTCCTGTTCTTGATGACTGTCATTCACTGATCATCCCTGTTCTTGATGACTGACATTCGCCGATCATCCCTGTTCTTGATCACTGACATTCACTGATCATCCCTGTTCCTGATGACTGACATTCAATAATCATTCCTGTTCTTGATGACTGACATTCACCGATCATCCCTGTTCTTGATGACTGACATTCACTAATCATCCCTGTTCTTGATGACTGACATTCACTAATCATCCCTGTTCTTGGTGACTGACATTCACCGATCATCCCTGTTCTTGATGACTGACATTCACTGATCATCCCTGTTTTTGATGACTGACATTCAGTAATCATTCCTGTTCAAGATGACTGTCATTCACTGATCATCCCTGTTCTTGATGACTGACATTCACTGATCATCCGTGTTCTTGATGACTGACATTCAATAATCATTCCTGTTCTTGATGACTGACATTCACTGATCATCCCTGTTCCTGATGACTGACATTCACTAATCATCCGTGTTCTTGATGACTGACATTCACCGATCATCCCTGTTCTTGGAGACGGACATTCACCGATCATCCCTGTTCTTGATGACTGACATTCACCGATCATCCCTGTTCTTGGAGGCGGACATTCACCGATCATCCCTGTTCTTGATGACTGACATTCACTGATCATCACTGTTCTTGATGACTGACATTCACTGATCATCCCTGTTCTTGATGACTGACATTGACCGATCATCCCTGTTCTTGATGACTAACATTCACTGATCATCCCTGTTCTTGATGACAGACATTCACCGATCATCCCTGTTCTTGATGACTGACATTCACCGATCATCCCTGTTCTTGATGACTGACATTCACTGATCATCCCTGTTCTTGATGACTGACAGTCACCGATCATCCCTGTTCTTGATGACTGACATTCACTGATCATCCCTGTTCTTGATGACTGACATTCACCGATCATCCCTGTTCTTGATGACTGACATTCACTGATCATCCCTGTTCTTGATGACTGACATTCACCGATCATCCCTGTTCTTGATGACTGACATTCACTGATCATCCCTGTTCTTGATGACTGACATTCAGTAATCATTCCTGTTCTTGATGACTGTCATTCACTGATCATCCCTGTTCTTGATGACTGACATTCACCGATCATCCCTGTTCTTGATGACTGACATTCACCGATCATCCCTGTTCTTGATGACTGACATTCACTGATCATCCCTGTTCTTGATGACTGACATTCACCGATAATCCCTGTTCTTGATGACTGACATTCACTGATCATCCCTGTTCATGATGACTGACATTCAGTAATCATTCCTGTTCTTGATGACTGTCATTCACTGATCATCCCTGTTCCTGATGACTGACATTCACCGATCATCCCTGTTCTTGAAGACTGACATTCACCGATCATCCCTATTCTTGATGACTGACATTCACTGATCATCCCTGTTCTTGATGACTGACATTCACTGATCATCCCTGTTCTTGATGACTGACATTCAGTAATCATTCCTGTTCTTGATGACTGTCATTCACTGATCATCCCTGATCTTGATGACTGACATTCGCCGATCATCCCTGTTCTTGATCACTGACATTCACTGATCATCCCTGTTCCTGATGACTGACATTCAATAATCATTCCTGTTCTTGATGACTGACATTCACTGATCATCCCTGTTCCTGATGACTGACATTCACTAATCATCCCTGTTCTTGATGACTGACATTCACCAATCATCCCTGTTCTTGGAGACGGACATTCACCGATCATCCCTGTTCTTGATGACTGACATTCACTGATTATCCCTGTTCTTGATGACTGACATTCACCGTTCATCCCTGTTCTTGATGACTGACATTCACTAATCATCCCTGTTCTTGATGACTGACATTCACTGAACATCCCTGTTCTTGATGACTGACATTCACCGATCATCCCTGTTCTTGATGACTGACATTCACCGATCATCCCTGTTCTTGATGACTGACATTCACCGATCATCCCTGTGCTTGGAGACGGACATTCACCGATCATCCCTGTTCTTGATGACTGACATTCACCGATCATCCCTGTTCTTGGAGACGGACATTCACTGATCATCCCTGTTCTTGATGACTGACATTCACCGATCATCCCTGTTCTTGATGACTGACATTCACTGATCATCCCTATTCTTGATGACTGACATTCAGTAATCATTCCTGTTCATGATGACCGACATTCACCGATCATCCCTGGTCTTGATGACTGACATTCACTCATCATCCCTGTTCTTGGTGACTGACATTCACTGATCATCCCTGTTCTTGATGACTGACATTCACTGATCATCCCTGTTTTTGATGACTGACATTCAGTAATCATTCCTGTTCATGATGACTGTCATTCACTGATCATCCCTGTTCTTGATGACTGACATTCACTGATCATTCCTGTTCTTGATGACTGACATTCACTAATCATCCCTGTTCTTGATGACTGACATTCACTGATCATCCCTGTTCTTGATGACTGACATTCACTAATCATCCCTGTATTTGATGACTGACATTCACTGATCATCCCTGTTCTTGATGACTGACATTCACTGATCATCCCTGTATTTGATGACTGACATTCACTGATCATCCCTGTTCTTGATGACTGACATTCACTGATCATCCCTGTTCTTCATCACTGACAGTCACTGATCATCCCTGTTCTTGATGACTGACATTCACTGATCATCCCTGTTCTTGATGACTGACATTCACTGATCATCCCTGTATTTGATGACTGACATTCACTGATCATCCCTGTTCTTGATGACTGACATTCACTGATCATCCCTGTTCTTCATCACTGACAGTCACTGATCATCCCTGTTCTTGATGACTGACATTCACCGATCAACCCTGTTCTTGATGACGGACATTCACCGATCATCCCTGTTCTTGATGACTGACATTCACCGATCATCCCTGTTCTTGGAGACTGACATTCACCGATCATCCCTGCTCTTGATGACTGACATTCACAAATCATCCCTATTCTTGATGACTGACATTCACTGATCATCCCTGTTCTTGATGACTGACATTCACTAATCATCCCTGTTCTTGATGACTGACATTCACTGATCATCCCTGTTCTTGATGACTGACATTCACTAATCATCCCTGTTCTTGATGACTGACATTCACTGATCATCCCTGTTCTTGATGATGATAATCACGAATCATCCCTGTTCTTGATGACTGACATTCACTGATCATCTCTGTTCATGATGACTGAAATTCACTGATCATCCCTGTTCTTCATGACAGACATTCACTAATCATCCCTGTTCTTGATGACTGACATTCACTGATCATCCCTGTTCTTGATGACTCTGCGTCAAATTCTGTTTTGGAAAATTGCTGTGAGGTGCCTTGTGATTATTTAGTACCTTAAAAGTTTCCACATAAATGAAAGTTGTTGTTATTGTACATTGAGTGCTTGGGAGAACTTCACACAAATCCTGTTCACTGATGTTTGAAAGATTCTTCCGGTGTGACCATGGTGCGACTGGTCACAAGCAGGGCGGCTCCTGCTTGAAGGCACAGAAAAGAGTTCTTTATACCCGATACTGGGTGGAATTTTGCTGAACAGGCGTCGGTGAATGTTGGAGGAGTAGTTTCCCCCGGGAGTGGTATGCCTGCTGGCTATCTGACCCGGCAGATAACAGTGAGAGATTTTGCTGAAAAGTTGGAGCGAGCCTTTGCTGCAGCAGCCACTGCAAACATGCAGGCAGGGGAAGGGCTGGTGCAAGCTGGAAGGCCCCGGGTGGAGGAGCTGATGCCGTTTATTAAAGAGGAATTCTGTGAGCAGAGGAACGACATGCAGGTGGATCGCTCAAAGGCCATCGAAGGAGTTGCGGCACCCCAGAAGAGTTCTCTGGAATGGGTGGAGAGGTGTTTGGAGGTGCAGTGGTTGCAGATTCGGGAGATCGAAGGAGTGATCTCGGACCACAGCGGTCGTGTGGTGGCTCTGGAGGCGGAGTTGGGGCTACAAGGTTACCTGTGTAAAAGGTTGGTGGCAAAGGTGGAGGAGCAGGAGAATGCTTCGAGAAGGCAGAACCTGCGAATAGAGGGCCTGCCTGATGGAGTGGAAGGTGTGAGTGCCACGAGGTACGTCTCGAAGATGCTGCCGGGGCTGGTGACAGAAGGGGTGCTAGATAAGGTGCCTGAAGTGGAGCGAGCGCATAGGTCCCTGAGGCAGAAGCCTAGAGCTGGGGAGCCGCCATGGGCGGTGATCGTGAGACTCCACAAATTTGTGGAGAAAGAGTAGATTCTGCGATGGGCCAGGGAGAATCGCACCTGCAACTGGGAGGGGTATAACGTCTGAATTTATCAGGACATTGGAGCCAAGTCGGCAAAGTGGCAGCAGGCTTCAACAAGGCCAAGGCGGTGCTGTACCAGCGGCAGATCAGGTTTGGGGTGCTCTACCCAGCGAACGGGTGACGTTCGGAAGCCTGGAGTATTATTTTGAGATCCCAGAAGTAGCCGACGACTTCATTAAGGTGCATAAACTGGGGGAGACCTGAGCGAACAATGCTTGGGAACTGGGGTGCTGGCACTTTGTAACAGTTGGGAGGATGTTTGAAGTGGGGGTAGGAATTGGCAGACTTTGGTCTTTTTTGGGGGGTTTGCTGTTCAATGTTGAGGTTGTAAGGGGTTGTAGGAGTGAAGAGTTTATGTGGGGATGGATGTTCCCATCCGCCCCTCCTGTTTTATGGGACTGTTTGTGTTTAACATTTGTTTGTTTGCCTTTGGAGAAGGCTGTCTGCAGTTTGAGGGAACTCCTTGTTTGGGTGGGGGAGGGTAAGGTCAGCAGGGAGCCTTCCTCCTTGAGCTGAGGAGTGGGGAAGGGGAATGGAAGGGGAGGTCATTGGGAGGTGCCTTTGGGCAGGGGCGGCCGCTCTAGAAGGTTATGCTGGTGAACGGAAGTGAGGTGGTGGGCGAGAAGACCGAGAGGGGTGGCCGGGGGGAGAGGGAGGAAGGGGGAGAAGGGGGGGGGGGGAGTTTGTTGCGACGTGGCAGGGGGTGAGAGATGATACAGTCAGGGGCAGAGGAAGGGGCCATCTGGGATGGGCTAGGTATAGGGTGGAATTAAGGGAGCGGGAGTGAAGTGGGGAAGTTGACGGTAGAGGGCATTGGAGGCGTAGGCCTCCGGTAAGGCTGGTAATGTGGAACGTTCGGTAACTGAATGGGTTGGTTAAAATGTCACAGGTGTTTACGCGCCTCAGGTGCTTAAAAGCGGGGGTGCTCTTTCTGCAGGAGACGCACGTCCCTGTGAAGGACCAGGTTAGGTTAAGGAAGGGGTGGGTCGGGCAGGTTTTTCACTCGGGGTTTGATTTGAAATCGAGGTGAGTGGCAATTTTAATGAGCACAAAAATGGGATTTGTGAGTGCTAAGGAGATGAGGGATCTGGGTGGGATTGTGAGTGGGGTATTGGAAGAGGCACCGGTGGTGTTGGTAAATGTGTATGCCTCAAATTGGGATGATGTGGCTTTTATGAATGGGTTGCTGGAAGAGATCCCGAATTTGGCCACACACCAGTTGATCATGGTAGGAGAGTTTAATTGTGTCCTGGAGCTGAGAGTGGATAGGCCGAGCCCCAGGTCAATGGGTAGTGTACGAATGGCGAGGGAGCTGGCGGGGTTCATGGAGAGGATGGGGATGGTGGACCCATGGTTTATTCATAACCCAGGGGGATGGGAGTATTCCTTCTTTTCACACGTCCATAAGGTGTATTTGCAGATTGATTACTTTGTAGTGAGTCAGGAGATTTTGGTTGGGTTATAGGGGGCAGAGTGTGCGGGGATAGTTATCTCGGACCATGCACCCCACTGGCTGGAGACTCGGTTTAGAACGGGACGAGAGAAGAGGCCAGGGTGAAGGTTTGACTTGGGGTTGTTGGCGGATGGAGGTTTTTGTGATAAGGTGCGCCGATTAAGGAGTATGTGGAGTTGAATCAGAATGGAGAGGTGTTGGCAGCCATTTTCTGGGAAGCACTGAAGGCAGTGGTCCGGGGGGAGAAATTATTTTGTTTAAGGCTTGTGCGGATAGGGAAGGAGGGAGGAACATGACCATCCAGTGAGCGAGATAGTGGAGGTGGACAGGGAATATTCGAGGGTGCCCATCATGGAGGGATTGGCGAGGAGGAAAAAGTTGCAGGGGCAGTTTGACAGGCTTACAACAGGGAGGGTGGTAGGGCAACTGCGTAGGGAAAGAGGGGTGCAATATGAGTACGGGGAGAAGGTGAGCCGTATGCTGGCGCACCAGCTGTGGAGGCAGGCTGCGTCCAGGGAAATATTGAAGATCCGGACTGGGGCTGGGGATGTGGTTTCGGAGCCAGGGAAAATAAACGAGGTGTTTAGGGGGTACAACCAGGGACTTTTCGAGGCGGGAGAGGAGGGGGACATGGGGGGAGAGGAGGGGGACATGGGGCGGTTTCTGGACGAGCTGGTGGAGGAAGCAAAGAGGCAGGCGTCGGAGGAGCCCTGGGGCTGAGGGAGGTGCTGGATAGTATCAGAGGTATGAAGTCGGGGAAGGCCCCTGGGCTGGATGGGTACCTGGCGGAATTTTATAAGGAATTCACAACGGACCTGGCACCACATCTGTTGGGGGCGTTTAGTGAAGCACTGGAGAAGGGGGAGTTGCCGGAGGCAGTAATCACACTAATCTCAAAAAAGGGAAGGATCCAGGGGAATGTGGGTCATATAGACCTATATCACTATTGAACATGGATGTGAAAGTATTGGCTAAGTTATTAGCGGGGAGGATAGAGGACTGTATCCCTGGGGTGGTTGCAGAAGATCTAACAGGCTTTGTGAAGGGCAGGCAGATCACGAGTAATAGAAGACGGCTGTTGAATGTGGTGATGAATCCGTCGGGGGCTCTGGTACTGGAGGTGGTGGTGTCCATGGACGCGGAGAAGGCATTTGATCGGGTGGACTGGCGGTACTTGTTTGCAGTTTTGAGAAGGTCTGGGTTTGGGCCGAGATTTGTGGCATGGGTGCGGTTGCTGTATATGGCACCAAGGACGAGGGTGAGGATGAATGATATGAGCTCATGAGTCTCATATGAGGCAGGGATACCCGCTGTCACCATTGCTGTTTGCGCTGCCCATAGAGCCGTTGGCAATGGCTCTCAAGAGGGTCGGCGGAGTGGCGGGGGCTTATGAGGGGACAGAGGGAGCATTGAGTGTCGCTCGATGCCACTGACCTCTTGCTGTATGTTTCGGATCCGTTGGAGTGTGTGGGAAGGATTATATGCTTGCTGTGGAGGTTTTGTGGCTTCTCAGGGTACAAACTGAATCATAACCATGAGGAAAATGGCGTGTGTAAGTCTAACCGTTCAGTGGTGAGCTGACTGAATGATGTTCCCTCTGGTCAACAGTATCTCCATTGAATAGAACATAGAACATACAGTGCAGAAGGAGGCCATTCGGCCCATCGAGTCTGCACCGGCCCTTGGAAACAGCAGCCCACTTAAGCCCACACCCGTAACCCAGTAACCCCACGTAATCTTTTTGGGCACTAAGAGCAATTTAGCATGGCCAAACCACCTAACGTGCACATCTTTGGACTGTGGGAGGAAACCAGAGCACCCAGAGGAAACCCACGCAGACACGGGGAGGACATGAAGACTCTGCACATGCAGTGACCCAGCGGCGAATCGAACCTGTGACCCTGGAGCTGTGAAGCAACTGTGCTAACCACTGTGCTAACGCGCTGCCCCACGGTAGGGAAAAGCGAAGTATTCCCGGTGAATGAGCTGGCACAGCGGGCTAATTTAGCGGAGATGCCATTTCCGGTAGTTCGGGAAAGGTTTAGGTATTTGGGGTTCAGGTAGCGAGGGAATGGACAGGGCTCAATAAGTGGAACTTAACAAAGCTGGTGGAGGAGGCCAGCGAGGATTTTAGGAGATGGGATACACTGCACTTAATGTTGGTGGGGAAGGTCCAAGTGGTGAAAATGACTATTCTGCTGAGGTTCTTGTTAATCTTTCAGGCTCTCCCGATCTTTATACCAAAGACCTTTTTTGGAAAGTGGACACAATCATCTTGGACTTTCTATGGGCAGGGCAGGTGGCGAGCGTGGGGAGGGCCCTGCTACAGAGGCAGCAGGGGGTGGTTGGTGTTTCCGAACTTGCTTCATTATTATTGGGCGGCGAATGTGGACAAGATGCGGCGATGATGGTAAGGAGAAGGGGTAGAGTGTGTTAGGATGGAGGAGGAATCTTGTAAGGGGTCTAATTTGAGGGCTGTAGTGACGGCAGCATTGCCAATGGCTCCGAGTAGGTATTCAGGGAGCCCGGTGGTGCAGTCCACGGTGAAGATATGGAATCAATTGAGGAGGCATTTTAGGGTGGACCGGATGTTGGTGCTAACGCCGCTGTGTGAGAATCATGGGCTTGAGCCGGTGGGGGGGGGATGGATAGTAGAGACAGGAGGTACACCCTGTTGGAGCAACTGCTGCTTCCGGATATGGAAGGGGAGGGAAGAATTGAGGATATGTACATGTGGCTGGGGGAGTAGGGAGGTGAGCGGGTGGTGAAGATCAAAGAGAAATGGGAAGCAGAGCTGGGAGGAGAGATCAATTGGGGAGTATGGAGTGAGGCACTGCGTAGGGTAAACGGGACCTCCTCCTGTGCAAGGATGAGCCGGATACAGTTTAAGGTGGTGCACAGGGTTCATATGACTCAGGCGAGAATGGGTGGGTGCTTCCAGGGGGTAGCAGATGAGCAAGAGAGGTGTGGGCAGGGGCCAGCGAATCACGCTGTGAAGAATTGGGAAGATTCTGGGCGTGAGTGTTCGCGGTCTTAGCCAGGATAGTGGAGGAGGAGGTGGACTTGGATATTTGGTGTTTCAGAGAAGCTGGAGCTCATGGAGACAAGGAAGGCCGATTTCATGGCCTTCGCCTCCCTGATTGCATGGCGGCGAATTTTGCTGGAGTGGCGGTCGGCATCGCCACGGGGTGTAGCGGCTTGATTGGGTGACCTGTACAACTTCCTGCGGTTAGAGAGGATAAAGAATGAGTTAAGGGGCTTAGCTGGGGGGTTTGAGAAAAGATGGAGGATGTTTGTGACCGTGTTTGAGGAGCTGTTCGTCGCAAGGGGGTGGTGGGAGGTGGAGGGGGGGGGGGGGGGGGGGGGGTGGAGCGGGAGGTCGAAAAAGGGGAAAAATCTGCTGAGGCTGTGTAGTTGTTTGCTGGGAAATATGTTTCCCGAGGTGTTTATTTACTGTAACCTGTTTTGATACTTGTAATAAAATACATTAAAAAAAAATAATGTTGCAAAGATTTCCTTACTTGATACAAGGTGTCACCCTCAGCTTGGACAACTCTCCCAATGGCGACAATGGGAATCCACAGAATACAGAAGATGATCAAACACCAGCCAAGTGCTATTGCCCAGACTGGGTACTCAATAGGTCCGTATGTTGGTGGGGTGAATGTTGTTAATGACCAGATTAAAATTACCTGATTGAAATAATTGTGCAAAACAAAATCAAATACAAAATGAGAGATTGTCTGCAGTGATTTTCAGCGGGAAATCTTACAAATATGTAACATTGACTGGAGACAAGGATATATGTGAATGAACCATATAACTATTGTGGGTGCAAGAGTGAGTGAAATGTTAGTGGTGCTGCAGCAAGCAACTTACTTCTTAACTCCTCGAAGCCTATCCACCATCTACAAGGCACAAGTCAGGAATGTGATGGAATACTCTCCCCTGGCCTGCATGAATGCAGTTCTAACAACACTCAAAAAACCTGACACCATCTAGGATATAGCAACCCACTTGATTGGCACCCCTTCCATAAACATTCACTCCCTCCACCACCGATGCACAGTCACAACAGTGTGCACCATCTACAAGGTGCACTGCAGGAATGCAGCAAGGCTCCTTGGACATCACCATTGAAAACCATGACCGCTTCTATCTAGAATGATAAGGGTAGCAGATAACTGGGAACAGAACTGCCTGGAAGTTCCCCTCCAAGTCACCCACCATCCTGGCTTGGAAATATATTGCCCATCCTGCCAATGGGTCTAAATGCTGGAACTCCCTCCCTGAGAGCAGGTTGGATGAACCTACACCGCGCAGCCTGCAGTGGTTCAAGAAGACAGCTCACCACCACCTCTAAAGGGCATTAGGGATAGGCCATAAATGCTAATGAATGAATAAAGACCAAATCTCCTTACTGCAACCAAACACGGAGAGATAAAAATCCAACATCCTCTCCACCAGAGCCAGAAGAGCCAATGCTTTTTCCCAATCATCATCTCAATGTCCTTGATGAATCTATTTACCCCTGTGAACAACAGGAAAGCAGAGAGACACAATCACTTGGTTTTACTTGGTCAGGGTGTCACTGATGAACAGATTGAGATCTGCTGGCATTTCAAGCAGGGTGAATAAATGCTCTTCTGTCACCAATCTGAACATGATGTGGAGATGCCGGTGTTGGACTGGGGTGAGCACAGTAAGAAGTCTTACAGCACCAGGTTAAAGTCCAACAGGATTGTTTCAAATCACTAGCTTTCGGAGTACTGCTCTTTCCTCAGGTGAATGAAGAGGTAGGTTCCAGAAAGATATATATAGACAAAGTCAAAGATGCAAGACGATACTTTGAAAGCGAGCCTTTTCAGGTAATTAAGTCTTTACAGATCCAGAGATGGGGTAACCCCAGGTTAAAGAGGTGTGAATTGTCTCAAGCCAGGACAGTTGGTAGGATTTTGCATGCCCAGGCCAGATGGTATGGGGTGAATGTAATGAGACATGAATCCAAGGTCCCGGTTGAGGCCGTAACCATGTGTGCGGAACTTGGCTATAAGTTTCTGTTTGGCGATTCTGCGTTGTCGTGTGTCCTGAAGGCTGCCTTGGAGAATGCTTACCCGAAGATCAGAGGCTGAATGCCTTTGACTGCTAAAGTGTTCCCCGACTGGAAGGGAACATTTCTGCCTGGCAATTGTTGCACGATGTCCGTTCATCGCAGTGTCTGCATAGTTTTGCCAATGTACCACGCTTTGAGACATCCTTTCCTGCAGCGTATTCGGTAGACAACGTTGGCAGACTCGCATGATTATGTACTGCGTACTTGATGGGTGATGTTTTCATGTGTTTATGATGGCACCCATGATGAAGACCTGGCACGTCTTGCAGAGATTGCCATGGCAGGGTTGTGTGGTGTCGTGGTTGCTGCCCTGAAGGCTGGGTAGCCCCCCTCTCTCTCTGGATCTGTAAAGACTTAATTACCTGCAAATGCTCGCTTTCAAAGTATTGTCTTGCATCTTTGACTTTGTCTATATATGTTTCTGGAACCTACCTCTTCATTCACCTGAGGAAGGAGCAGTGCTCCGAAAGCTAGTGATTTGAAACAAATCTGCACGACAATCTGAGCAGACACAAAGGTAATTGCAAACACGTTGATGGCTTGAACCTGTCCTGTTGCCCCAACTGCCTTGATAGTTGGGAAGAACTGGCAACTGAGTCAAGTGGCAAAAGACTCAGAGTGAAGACATTTCAGCAACATCATCATCGGCAATTCACAGGGGGGGAAAAAACACTACAGCCAGATTGGCACCAACAGCAAGCAGCTGTATCCCAGCATGAACAAAAGCACCATGGTGATGGCATTTCCAATGTTGACATGTGGAACCAAATGGGATGGAGATTTGAGAATTTTTGCTCGATCTGTGGGTTCTTCTCCCAGGTGTGACTCAGTCAGTTTGAATTCTTCCCCTGAGTCGCAAGGTTTTAATTTTTCTTTTCAACTAAGGAGACAACTTGAATTTCCATCCTGGACAAAAAAATCACCCTATGGAATTTCCATATGTTTTCTGAAGAGACAGGAACACCCACACAATCAATTTTAATGTTTTTCTTTGCTTCAGTACTTTTTCTTGTTCCACTTACCATAGATCCAGCTCAGACTGATGAGTTCCAACAGAGCGATTATAATGAGGACCCATCCAGTGCAGAAATAATCGATTAAATTTAACCAGTAAATTCCAGCCTTAAGTTAAATGGAAAATTAGAAAATGTTACTGGGGAAAATCATAACATTCAAAATAAGAGATTGATGGAACATGAAAAATTAATTTTGTCTAACTACAAAACATCCTATTCTACCGTGTCTGCTCATTTTTTTTCCCTCATTACTTTAAGTTCTGGAATCAATTCTATCCCTCTTCAATTTTTGAATATCCTTTCAGACAAGGAGGCCGGAATTACACGCAGTACTCCAGATGTGGGCTGGGATTCTTCAGCCTTTGCATACCCCCACCCATGGGTTTCCTGGTGGCATGGGATGGCTTCAATGGGAAATTCCATTGACAAGTGGCGGGAATATAGAATCCCACAGCCAACGAATAGCGCACCGCTGGGAAACACGTGACTGGGGGACTGGAAAATCCAGTGATCTCACTCGGGTCAAATATCTCTCTGGATTTATAGTGTATGCTCCTTGCAATGCAGTTCAATACTCTGTTTTCTGTCTCAACAGCCTGGGAACATCGTGGAATTACACATTACTCACACAATAATGAAAAGAAGAATAGCTTATATTGATATATCACCTTTATTGTAATTAAATGCCACAAGGCACTTCAAAGCACCCAATATCTATCTCTCCTTTCTCAATATCTCAACTACATCTATCAACTTCCCTTGACCAGAAACTGAACTGGACTAGCCATGCAAATATTGTGGCTACAAGAGCAGGTCAAAGGCTCAGAATCCTGCAGCAAGTAACTCACTTCCTGACCCCTCAAAGCCCAGCCACCATTTACAAGGCTCAAGTCAGGAGTGGAATGGAATACTTTCTACTTGACTAGATAAGCACAGCTCAACCAATACTCAGAAAGCTTTACACCATCCAGAACAAAGTTGCCCAGGTGATTGGCATCCCATCCACAAACAGCACTGTGGGTGTATCTACAGATCATGGACTGCAGCAGTTCAAGAAGGCAGCTCACCACCACCTTCTCAAGGTGCAATTAGGAATGGACAGTAAATGCTGGCCTAGCCAGAAACAGTCACAGACCTACAAATGAACCTGAAAAAAAATTAATTTAGCACAAACTCCATATAAACTTTCCCTCTGCTGAATCTCACATTCCATTTCTCTTTATTAAATTGCATCTGTCTTTTCTGGCTCAATCAACATATATTGCTGCACTATGGTGGGTAAATGCAGCACCAGTTTAGAGTCCTTATTGATGAGGAAGGCCATGTAATCCTTATTCATTCAACCAATAAGAGTTTTGTGACCAACCTGCCTATGGAATCTGATTGTTTCTTCAATGATTCCAAAACGTTTGCCTCTAATGCTTGATTAGAAAATTAGTTCCACATGTCGTCACATGTGTGTTGAAAGATTTCCTGATGCCAGTTATAAAATTACTTTCCCTAATTTGAAGCCATGCTCTCCAGTTCCATAGTTTAATTTTTAAAAATATATTTACAAGACTTATATTCCTTTATAAGATCACCTCTCGGTTGCCTGATCTCTGGATTGAGATGCCCAATTTCGCCAGTCTTTCCTCATATATCAAAGCCCTGACTCTGAGGGTCAGTCTTGTGGCTCTTCTCATCGCAGACTCCAATGTTTGAATGTCTGTCTCTCAGGTTTGGAAGAACTGGATGCAGTGGTCAAGATGGAGTCTAATCAGAGCAGTGAAAGTGTGATGATCATTTCTCTGATTTATATTCAACTGTTTTGGTGATGTAGGTGAACAGCCTTTGTGAATTTGTTACAGCTGCTCTCAGGACTCCGTCAACCACCTTAAACATTCACTCCCTCCACAGTAACTTCCCAGCAGTATTTTTCACATCCACTTTTCCTCGAAGAACAATGACAGCAAGCACACATGAGTACCACCAGCTACAAGTTCCATTCAGAGTCACATGTGGCCCTGACTTGAACTATATCGCTATTCCTTCAGTATCACTGAGCTGAAAGCTTGGAACACCCTCCCTGTTGGTGCTGTTCGTGTACCTATGCCACATGGACTGCAGCAGTTCATGAAGGTGGCTCTCCACCACCTTCTCAGATGCAATTCGGGAAGGGCAATAAATACTGGCCTTGCCAGTGATGCCTTCACTACCTGATCAAATAGGAACAAATATCCACATTGGTCGGACATGTTCAGTGTTGAGTCAAATACGATTCCTCAGTCTTGTTCGGCTTCTTTCTCGGCTGTTTCCACATGATTCATGAAGTATATGGCCCAACTCCAATGTTCATTGCCTCCATCATAATTCATAGGGCGGCACGGTGGCACAGTGGTTAACACTATCACTTCACAGCACCAGAGTCCCAGGTTCGATTTCGGGCTTGGGTCGCAGTCTGCGCGGAGTCTGCATGTTCTCCCCGTGTCTGTGTGGGTTTCCTCAGGGTGCTCTGGTTTCCTCCCACAAGTCCAGAAAGACGTGCTGTGAGGTCATTTGGACATTCTGAATTCTTCCTCAGTGTTTCCAAACAGGCGCAGGAGAGTGGCGAAGAGGGGATTTTCACAGTAACTTCATCGCAGTGTTAATGTAAACCTACTTGTGACAATAATAAACATTATTATTATTATTTGTTCTCCTCTCTAGCCTCTCTTTGTACAAACACCATCCAACATTGGGAATCAAAATGTTGTAATCTCCTTTAGACTGTCTTTGACTTTCATATAAGTCATGAGGAGAGGTTTGTTTTACATGTTTGGAAACAGTCATTATTCACAATTCCTGCTCATCGCCTGTTATTTTTCTTCTTTATGACTTTTTCTTTGCAACTTTCCTCATTCCTCACTGCTGTTCAGTCTGAATATGCTGGTTTTGGGAGAAAATTTCAATCCTTTAAATTTAGTAACATTTTTAATATTCCTGCAATTTCGAGCCCCCGAATGGCAGAAGAGCCTTCAGTTCTAGCAATGTAGCACCCCATCAATAAGAGTGAACTGTTCGCCAAGGCTATTGTTTAAATCCTGGGTTTCCAAGCAAAGCATTATTTTAAAAAAATATATATATTTTTATTCTTTTCCAATTAAGGGGCAATTTGGCGTGGCCAGTTCACCTACCCTGCACATCTTTGTGTTGTGGGTGAGACTCACACAGGCACAGGGAGAATGTGCAAACTCTACACAAACCCAGGTCCTCGGCATGTTGAGGCAGCAGTGCTAACCACTGTGCCACGTGCCACCCCCCCCCAAGTATTGCGTTTTGATCTGAGTTGAGAGGGTTGTTCAACTGAGCCAAGCTGACACGGGAACAGAAATGAACCAGTTGCCATCATTACACTTCTTTTTCATAGCCGGGACTGCATACAGAAATGTAACAAATTATGAGAGGGCAACTCACCTGTGTTATACAAAGAAGACCAAGGAAATATTGTAACAAGCAAGCACCAATTGTCACATAAAGGTGCTTTGATCGGAGAAACTTGGGGAACTGGTCCAGCAGGGTTGTCATAACTATTTCTGATGAAAGAAAATGTTAAATGAGTTCAGTAATTAATTAACAGGTTAATGCAGTCACAGGGAAACCCACCACTGGAGGTGTTGTGTTATGTACTCTGGGATAACACAGGCTGCAACTCGATGCAGCTTTGACCAAAAGATACTCCAGACTTTGAAGTAAGTTCAATGTGATTTATTGAACCATTAGCACAGTTCTCTATGAGTTTGACTCTCCTGCTAATCTTGCTATAGTACCTCAGTCTAACTAACCAGTCTGCTCTAAGCCACATGGTGGGTGTAATGCTTCTGATCTGCCCCTGTCCTACTCTCTAACTGTCTCCTGTGGAAAGAGACAGAGCATGTGTGCCCTGTCCTTATATATGGGTTGTGTAATGCCCCCTTGTGGTAGTGTCACCTCTGGGTGTCTTGACTGCTCATTGATTGTGCCCTATTCTATGTGTTCATTAGCTGTATGCCTGCATGTCATGACATCTCTGATGCTCCCTCTAGTGTTTACATAGTCGTAGTGTATTTACATTAACCCCTTTTATATCATATCACCACATCCCCCCTTTTCTCGTGATACATATTTTCTGTAGTGTTAAAGGAAAATGGAACAAAAACAGGTAAATAAGTGATGACGTGTACAAGTTATGATGACTGTGATGACGATACAAGATCAAAGAATAGTTATGATGACATTGAAGATTATACAATATCAAATAATAGTTATGATGACATTGAGGATTATACAAGTCCAAAGTTCATAAATTTACACAGTCGAGAGGCTTTCTTGTGCTGTTATGGAAGTGTCGATGTTGATGTTGTCATTCCCTTGTGAACGCCGTCAGTCTCCTGGTGTGCACGTAACCAAGAAGCCATCAGGGAGTGTTCAAATGGTCAAGTCACTTCATTGTCTGAGGTGGACTCTTTTTTTTAATGCTTGTGGTAACAATTCTTGATGACATCTTTTCTGAAAGCTGGTTTGCTTGTCCGTAGTGTAGCAAACGTGAATTGGTAAGATGCGTTGACATGCCATGGTATGTTTGCACTCTCGCCATTGCTCTGAGCTGAGCAGTAACATTGTCCATCATGGGCAGAGTTGTACCATGTCGTACCAGTTGTTGTTCTATTGTTGTTGTCATTGTTGTTATTGACGTGCTTGTTGTTGTGTTTGTTGTTGTTTTGTAGGTTTTGTTGTTGTGTTTGTTGCGCTCAATGCCCACACCGAGTGGAGAATTCGAGTCCTTCACAAAGTTACTTCTGTCAGTGTCCTGTGTGGCATCTGCTGTTTCATTGAGCGCGCCGTCTCTGATTCCTCGGCCCTCCCGGTCTGGAGTCGTGTCCAGTTCACTTGTATCATCTTTGACTTGTCGATGCTCCCCTTCTGGAGCCCTTTCCCATTCACCTGAATCACCTTTGGTTTCTTGATGCTCCCCGTCTGGCTCTTGTGGAGAGGCGCGAGTAGATGAGGTTTGAATTAACGTGGTGTCACTGGAGTCACTAGTAGCCTCACTTTGATCGTCGAGTGCCTCTGTACATACTAGCTGAGATCTGTCAGTCTCGCTGAGATGTCGCACATCTTGTATGGGAATTGTGGAGCCTTTGTCACTTGTCGCATATACAGTGGGTAGAAGTGGGTAGACTGCCAGTATCTTCTTGTCGGTTAGATGAGCTGGGTAGACTGTCAGAGTCTTCTTCTGGTGGCTCAAATAATCTGGGTAGACTGTCACAGTCTTTTTCTTGTTCATGTGAGCATGGTAGACTGTCATCGTCGTCTTGCTGTGCACTTGAGCGTGGCAGACTTGCATCTTCTGCTGCTGATTGCTCAGATAAGGTTGCTTGACCTTTATGGTCTTCTTCGTGCAAGGACTGTGCTCTGGAATCTTGCGTTGCTTCCATCATGGAGTCTGTGAACGAGCTCACTGTGGAGACTTGTACCGATCTCTCTGTGGAGTCTGGCATCGTTCCCTGTGTGGAGTCATGTAGTGGTCCCGCTGTGATGTCGATTTGTGCGCTCTCAACGAGGTTGTGCAGTAGTCTCGCTGTGGAGTCTGTCATCGCTTTCTGTGCGAAGTTGGGGACTCTTCATGGTGCTGGGACCACTCTTTGTGTGGAGTCGGGGACTCTCAGTGGTGCGTGGACACTCTCTTGGCGTCAGGCCGCTCTCTGTGGGCTTGTACCGCTCTCTGTCTCTTGGCATCAGGACGCAGCTGAATCCTGTACTCATGGGTCGTGATGTCGTCAATGCTGGGCTGAGGATCCTCAAATCCGAAGAACTCGTCCATGACTGTGTCGGTTGTTTCAATGTACAACACATCTCGTTGCGGTTCAGATTTGGTACTGAGGTCTCCACGTCCAATGACGAAATCATCGTCTGAGTCGTAGTCTTCAAGGACTAAATCATCTCTTAGGGCAGTGCTAACTGCTTGTTGCAGGGTTCTGCGGAGGTTACTTACAGCTACAGGCATTGTGCTGTTGTTCCAGGGGAAAGAATTGTGTTTGCTGGCTTTAAATTTTTTTTCACTATTTTGGGACATTTCCCCTTTAAGTGGGCGTGGTCCGGGGGCTCTGACGTCATGACACTTGTGACGTAGAGCGTAGGAATGGTTTGCTCAAGCGCAGATCGCTTTTTTTTCACTGTGCGCTCTTTTCGCAACTGCGCATGCGCGGCTTCTCACGCAAGCGCAAAACACTGTTTCGCCAGTTCTTCTCGGGACTGCGCATGTGTGGCTCCTTGCGCAGGATGGCTGCCAATCAAAATTATCATTTGCTTCTGTTGCAAGCCTACCTTTGCCTCGTGTTAAGTATAGGCGCCAGTTTTACCGATTTCTGTTGTGTTCACCTCGCAGTAGTTTTCAAACTTGTCCAGGACTGTCTGGAAGTCTCTCTTATCCTGCCCTTTGGAGTACTTGAAGGAGTTGAACATTACTGTTGCACTTTCAGCCGCAATGGTGAGTAGAAGATCTATCTTCTCAGCATTGGCCACGCCATCTAGGTCGGATGCTACCGTGTAAATCTCAATTCTCTGCTTGAATGCACGCCAGTAGGCACTGAGATTGCCGTGGTGCCTGAGCTGCTGAGAAACCGGAATCTCGATCATCTTGCCTGGATGCTGTTGCTGGTACTCACGGATCTTGCTGAGTTGAACTATATAGATTCAATAGGCACTCCTGGTATCATGTTGTGTTATATACTCTGGGATAACACAGGCTGCAAACCGATGCTGCTTGGACCAAAAAATACTCCAGACTTTGAAGTAAGTTCAATGTGATTTATTGAACCATTAGCATAGTTCTCTATGAGTTTGACTCTCCTGCTAATCTTGCTGCCGTAACTCAGTCAAACTAACCAGTCTGCTCTAAGCCACGTGGTGGGTGTAATGCTTCTGTCCTACTCTTTTTGTGTCTCCTGTGGAAAGAGACAGAGCATGTGTGCCCTGTCCTTATATATGGGTTGTGCAATGCCCTCTTGCGGTTATGTCACCTCTGGATGTCTTGACTGCTCATTGGTTGTGTCCTATTCTATGTGTTCATCAGCTTTATGTCTGCATGTCATGACGTCTCTGGTACGTCATGACCTCTCGTGTTTACTTAGTCGTAGTGTATTTACATTAATCCCTTGTGTATTTACAGTGATGCATATCACCACAGGAGGGACCAAACTGTGGAAACCAGAGAAACAGATGAGGACAGATTCATCTATCAGTGGGTATTGTTTGTGGCGTGCGAAGAGGGGAATGAAGACAGGACTGGGAGGGAAATCTGAAAGGTCACTGTCAGGTCAGCAAGCTGATAGACTCCTGCCTCCAGATGATCTAAGTGGAAGTACTTGAGCAACAGAACTGAATGTCGACTGAATGGATCTATGAAGCCTCCTTTACCTATTCTTCCATTTGAACCACTTAAGCCATTGGGTCACTGCCATCGTCACAGGCCAGCCTGTGGGAGGGTTACCCTCCACAATGATGATCAGATGCTGTGATAAATCTTTAATCCTTTCATACATCTTCTGAGAATTATCAGAGCTGCAGTCATCCAGGCAAGTGGAGGATGTGTCATCACACTCCTGACTTGAGCCTTACAAAAGGTAGGCAGGCTTATGGAAATCGGGAGGTGAGTAACTCACTGCAGAACAACAAACCCCTTGTGTCCACAGCACTAATATGGTCGGTTCAGGATAATGGTATCATAATAATGGTGGAAAAACACTAAATTACGTCCAGAAATGTTAAACTTTTAAGTAAGGCCTGTGAGATTTGTTTAAATAAGGCCTGTCTGAGTTTTGTTTACATGCCAAAGGTGGCTGAGGTTGTAAAGTCAGTCACTGGCTGATTTCCTGGTGATGATAATTGTGAGTGACAATGGATCCCCACCCCGTTTCCATCCAAGGTACTTCAAAAGCATCCTGAAACAAATTGCCATCTCCAGTGGAGACAATGGGAGATAATATGCGATGAGTATAATCTCATCAAGAGATACCCTGCGTATAATGTTCAGACGGATTTGTGAATTTCACCTTCCAGGAATATACAATAATAATAATAAATAAGACTGGGATAAAAGGCAGCTGAAGTACTGCCCCAGGTTGTTGAGTGTGATTGTGCATATGTGTGAACTAGTTCTGCACTGTCGAAATGCATGTGAGGAAGAGGCCAGCCAGCTGCAGTATTCCTGAAAAGTCTTTTTGCGGGTATCTCTCTCCCTCTTATTGTTGAAGTAAGCCAAAGAACACAGCTGAAAAAACAACAGGGAATCTTCTCCAACAAGCTGCAGAACACCAGAATCTCAATAGTCTAAAAAGCAACCATTTACCTGCTGAAGTCAGGGATACTGAACTCTCGCATTGTATTGGCTTTAACGCTCAATCACCTACTCCTCACGAGTCAAGGACTGTTTTGTATACCTTTCTTTTATACTTACTTATTTTGGACTGAATTCTCATCTGCAATTTGTCCCAGCCAGATGGTAACAAATTGCAGGATCCTTCCTGCCTGGGTTAAAACATTTGGGGAAACCACACTTGCCGATCAGTCATAACAGTTGAGTCTGGAACATTGATTGTAAGGTATGCCTTGGCGAGTTTGGCTATGTCAGGTTGTTGCTGCAATAGTGTGGGACAGCTCTCCCAAGTGTTAGTGTAGAGGACTTTGCAGGGTGTGCTAATTTCAGTTCGATGCCAGATGGTCCAAATGCTTTTTTTGCTCTTGTCACAGTGATTGGCTATGAATGAGTGTCTTGCAAAGCTATCGCATTGGGCAGTTAACAGTCAGACATATTCAACGGGATCTTGCAGTCCCGCTCGCCGGCAGGATTTACTGGTGCCACCAAAGTCAATGGACTTTGCTGGCTTGTCACATCCGCCACGCCATTGTGTGGGTCTGGAGTCACGTGTAACACGACAGCAGGTTTCCTTCCCTGAAGGACATCAGTGAACAGGAGGGGTGCTTTATGACAAACCACTAGCTTCATTATCACCAATGACGATAATAGCCTTTCAATTCCATATTTATTTAACGGGCTGAATATAAATTCCTCAGCTGCAGTGGTGATTCAGACTCACATCTCTGGTTCATTTATCCAGGTCTCTGGTCTTGCCCAGTCCACCGTTCCTCAACAAATTTTATCTAATTCTTTTGCTGCTACGCTGATGTGTGGAAACCGCTCAGAATGTACCTGAAACTGAAGAATGATCATCCTCAGACACCTGGAGCTGCCATAGCTGGGCACAAACTGAGAAAAATGAGTCTGTACTCTGTGGAAAATGAACAAGGAAGGGAAATGTAACCTGAACGACGAGATTGAAAACCACTGCAATAAAAATCAAAACAGGAATCCAATTTTCGGATCTTCCAGATGTTGGAGTGATGTTCACCAATGCAGCTGTTAATACAGTGAATTCAAACAGGTTGATGCTCCATTCGACAGTGAGCAGAGAATTACCACAAGGAAACATTACCCGTTCATGCATTGGCAACACCAACAGTAATTCTCAACCTTACAATATAAGTTTAAGAATTTGAACAATTTTTTTGAAATAAAAGTAGAAAGAGAATATTTAAATCAAGTAGCATGATTCTTACCTAAACTTGCAAACTGAGTGTCGAGTCCCAGAGTGAGCAGCATGCAGAAAAATAAAATGGACCATAAAGGTGCCCATGGCAACTGTGCGAGTGCCTCTGGGTAGGCGATGAAGGCCAAACCAAAACCTAAATAATGGATATAGTTGATCAGGTTAAACTTGCGCCAGTTCCAACATTCATTTTCTTTTTATTATTTTAAGAGGTGTGGGTGTCACTGGGAAGGTCAGCATTTGTTGCCCATCACTAATTGCCCTTAGGAACGTGATGGTGAGAAGCCTTCTCAAATCATTGCAGTCTATGAGGTGCAGATGTACCCACAGTGCTGCGAAGAAGGGAGTTCCAGCATTTTGGCGCAGCGGCAGTGATGGAACGGAGATCTTCATTGAGCTTATGATGGAGGGTAGGCCATTGAAGCAGCTGAAGATGGATGGGCTCAGGACACTACCCTGAGGAACACCTACACTGATGGTCCCAGCATTTACTCAGATCCCAAATTCGCTGTTGCCCTCATTATCAGCTCTCAATTCAAGTAAACCCAGAACAAACATTTATGAGCAAAAGGCTGCTTAAAGAAGTCTAACGAATGCGATGGGTCACATGATTCAGTGTTCCAGCAACACCCAGCCCAGTAAGTATAACTCTTCATTTACCTGACTGTGCAACCTCTGAAACAGGCTTGTCTTGTATGTGAGCCATGTGTCCAAGGGTGGAGAAGATGGCAAATCCAGCAAACACACTCGTAGCACAATTAACAACACAGACAACGATAGTGTCTCGGTAACAGTTGTTGTGGAATTTGTTGTAGGATGACAGTGTGATTAAACAACCCCAACCCACAGCAAGAGAATAGAAAATTTGTGTTGCAGCATCTTTCCAGACCTGGGGAATAGAATGGAGAATTCATCAACACGGGGAGATTTCACTTGAACTCATTCAACAAATAAAACCACATTAACCATGAGGAAAATGGAGAGGGTTAGTCTAACCTCTCAGTGGTGAGCTGACTGAATCATGTTCCCTCTGGTCAACAGTATCTCCATTGAATAGAACATAGAACATACAGTGCAGAAGGAGTCCATTTGGCCCATCGAATCTGCACGGACCCACTTCAGCCCTCACATCCACCCTATCCCCATAACCCAATAACCCCTCCTAACCTTTTTGGTCACTAAGAGCAATTTATCATGGCCAATCCACCTAACCTGCATGTCTTTGGACTGTGGGAGGAAACCAGAGTACCCGGAGGAAACCCACGCAGACACGGGGAGAACGTGCAGACTCCGCACAGACAGTGACCCAGCGGGGAATCGAACCTGGGACCCTGGCACTGTGAAGCCAAAGTGCTATCCACATGTGCTACCGTGCTGCCCTAATAGTGCAGCCATCGTTCTGTCTCCCTGTCTACGACTTGTTGTCAAATTCCCTACAGCAGCCTCGGTGCTTTCCACTGTCAGCCATGTTTTCCAGTCAGTGATTTGGTTTGTGACTTGCAGCCTGTACACAGACACTCAGTGATCCCCATTCCTTGACTGAAAACAACAAATATTTTCACACAAAATAAACGCTCGTATCCAATGGCAACAAATTCAACATTCAGATCTTAATATCAATTTTTCTTGTTCATTGCAAAGCACAGTGTAAATGATTTACACAGGGAATGATTGTGTCTGCTTCAAACAATTTAAATTGGAATCAAAAGAAGAAAGGATATTAAACAGGCTGCTGATTTGATATGAACCATTTTACACCATCACACAACGTCAAAGGCCGAAGTTCTGCTGCTGGAACAATGGTGAGACCGACAGAATTCATTGTTATTTGTGCACAAATCCCACAGCAACTTCAGATTACACTCAGATATCCAAATGTTCTTGTCCAATATTCATCACTCTACTGTCAGCTTCAGCATCACTTTGTCTGCTTCACACAGTCACTCCTTCCCTCACCATTTCAGTCACCATTTTACTCACTCTCACACATATCAGAAATAAGAGGAGTAAGAGGGCAATTTAATAAATGTTACAAGTATATACGGTTATATCCCAGTCTCCTGTGTATTCCTGGGAAGTGGAGAACCCACAACAGGTCTGGAGGGTGGCACAGGATCACAGTAGTTAGACCTGTTGTTTCACAGTGCCTGGGACTTGGGTTCGAATCCCAGCTTGGATCACTGTCTGTGTGGAGTCTGCACGTTCTCCCCATGTCTGCGTGGGTTTCCTCCCGGACCTCCGATTTCCTCCCACAAGTACCAAAAGACGAGCTTGTTAGGTGAATTGGAGATTCCGAACTCTCCCTCTGTGTTCCCGAACAGGCGCCGGAGTGTGGCGACCAGGGGATTTTCACAGTAATTTCATCGCAGTGTTGATGTAAGCCTACTTGTGACAATAAAAAAGATTATTATTATTATTTCCAACTAACAGGATGTGACTGCTGCTGAAATAATAATCAGCTTCCATTATCTTCATGGGGGATTACAGTCAGTTTCTGGATTGCTTCATCCCTTTCAGATGTCCCTGTCTCGATAATTAGGGTGTGACATTCCATTTTCTCTCAGGACTGAGTATTGTCCATCCAGGGACTGCCCAGACAGTCTGACCGCTGTGATGTTTCTGGGCGGGATTCACCGTCCAGCGACGCCGGAATCGGGAAATTTGATTGGGAGGAGAATTGCGTAAGGCGAAAGTCGTGACTGGAGCCGGGTGTCCAATGGAATGCCATGCTCCGGTTCCTCGACAACGGAGTCAGTGCATTCTACTCCGCACATACAGTAAACGCCTTCGGCATAGCATTAACGGGCCTGACCCGATATTCTCCGCGCCTCTTTGATGTTCCACCTCTGCCAGGAAGAATTACCGACAGCGAGCTTCACTTATGGTTTTAAAAACCGGGAAACAGACGCTGTGGATGATGAGGCAGAGGAAGGAGGTAGGACATGTTCCCAAAGGAGCGAATGTGGCAGGGCTGGCTGGGGGGGTGAGTCTGCCACAGTCGGGTGTTGGGTGTGGGGATGACAGAGAAGGAGGGGGGGGTGAGGGTCGTGCGGGTGCAGGGGCTGCAGTGTAGGCCGGGGCCATTGTGTTGCCTGGTGGACATGGTTGGGCATGGGGGTACGCATCATGCTAACATGTTACCTTCCAACGATGGCCTTTGGAATGCCGCCGCAGCCCCAATGAAAGCACTGAGAATGTACAAGCTGGAGATGCTCAAAGAGGACCATGTCAGGCGGAGCCTGTCCCAGAGGGACAGGAGTCAGCTTTGAGGATGGAGAGCCGATCGCACAACAGGCCAAGGAGGAGGAGGTAGGAAGGAGGCACTGCGTGAGGGTCAGCACAAACGGGATGCTCTCATCTTTCAAGGTTCACCAACTAGGAGGCCTGGCTGAAGGCATGTATATCCAATCCCACCGCCCTCCCCATCTCCCCAACCCCTGCAACCCATCTGTGATCCCTACCTGCGGGTGCGGTGCAAGTCCAGGGTCAGGAGCGGGGTGTCTGTGTCACTGTGGTATTCCTGCACCTGCCTATGGTAGTTGCCAGCACGCTCCCGACCAGTGCGGATGGCATACGTGCGGTGTTGGCCTGGGTGGCATGCATGGTCGGCACTCCCTCCCACCCAGACCCTCTAGTAGTCCCTGGCTCTGTGACTGCATCTCCATTATCGATGGGACCGCCCTTTCCAGAAGCCCAAGACCAGCTGGATGGCAGCTCGACTCTGGGGTCGGGCAACCCTTGGACCATCCTCCCCCTCGGGGCTTCCTACCTCCACCTGATACCGCAGCAGGTGTTTGGCCCACATTAGATAGTGCCCAGGTGCCTCTTCACTAAAGTGCCCAACCAAGGTGAGTGTCTCTTTGATGGTGGAGGGTGTTGGAGACAGCTGTGTAGGGAAATTAATGTTGTCTCTGGACTGGTGCTCCGGGGTGCCTCAGGCTGGTGTTTGGGGGCTCCCTTTAGTGTCCATGACCTACTCATTGCTGATATCTGCTTGTGGTTGGGGTAAGGGACAGGGAACACGAGAAGGGCCTGTCTTGTCGCCAGGGAATCCTGCAAGATATAAGACATTACACATGATTGAATCAAGGCTTGGGGTGGTAAGTAGGGTGCGGGTGGTGAGGGGGGGGGGCTTGGGGTAGTGAGGGGGTTGGTTGGGGGTGCGGTGGGGGTGGCGAGGGACAGGTGGAGACAGTGATGGGTTGGAGTGGGCATGTAGACGGGGGGGGGGGGGGGGGAATGATAGTGGTGGTGGTGCCACACATGCCGTGAGAAAGCACAGCTTAGAGGGTTCTCACTTGGTTGCTCGATGCTGACCTCTACCTCGACGACTGCCCTCTCTCCAGGCCCACCGACCCGGTCCAGCGCAGTGAGCGCCACGCTCCGCTGCAGTGAACCCCACAAGTGACATTCCGTCTGGGCCCCATTGTGAAATCCAGTGCTGAGCTGCCCTTGTCCAAGCGAAAGGGATGAATCCCAAAGCCTCACGTACCCCAGGAATCTGCATATTAAAGTGAGATTAGCTGCAAATGACATTCCGATCTCTCGCTACACTGGGGAGTTCCAGCGAGCGGAGCTCATCTGTTTGCAAAATGCGATTACATACGGCCTTGGTCGCGATTCCCCACAGTGGCCCTTCTACAATGCAAGTAGCGTTGTATAGCCATGTGGGAAACATGTGCTAAATGTGCTTGCTCTGGGGAATTATTCCCATTGTAGTAAATCGTGCCCATAGTTTGTGAAACGGAGAAACCAACTCTTTCTGCTTGAACTCTGAACACAATCTAAACTCAGCATAAGTTTTTCTAATTGACCATTTAATGATGTATCAAGTCAGGTTATAATTGTTGCTAGGGTAAAACTGTGACGCAGTGGATAGCACTGTTGCCTCGCAGCACCGAGGTCCCAGGTTCGATCCCGGCTCTGGGTCACTCTCCATGTGGAGTTTGCACATTCTCCCCGTGATTGTGTGGGTTTCGCCCCACAACCCAAAGATGTGCAGGCTAGGTGGCTTGGCCATGCTAAATTGCCCCTTAATTGGAAAAAATTAATCGGGTACTCTAAATTTAAAAAAACCATAATTGTTGCTGTAGATTAGAAAATGTTTTAATTATTTGAGGTTTTTCTGCCTGTGACTTTCCTTCCTCTCTCTTACTCTTTTCTTTACTTACCCTTTGTACTGATATCATGGTTGTCTTGCAATTCACCAACTGACCACTAAGGGTCTCATTAGTGTTTAAGTGAATGTTAGAGACAGGTGACCTCAGATGCACTGGAGGGCTGGGAGAGAAAGGTTGCTTGTGCATTTTAATACTGTTATTCATCTGCTGTTTTGTATATTGTTTCCCCACAGTTAATGTTAATAAATCGTTTATAGCTTTAGCCACAAGTGTTCTTGTGATGTAAATCAGGCCATCTGACAAGAACATTACACCCTTAATTTCTCTTTCTGTACCTGAATTTCTTCACTCTAACACGTTGTTCTCTGCCGCAGCCATTGTGCTCTTAGTTTCACAATCCTGCAATCTGATTGATTAAGTAGATGCTCAGTTACTTTCCACGTTCACTCAGATTCCAGATGCTGACGATGCTGTGTCAACTCCATCTCCCACATCCAACTACGTACTGCACCAAATATCATTGAAAGAAAATGTCTAACGAGGAGCAGGTAACAGTAAATGTCCTGCCACATTTGAGGCAAAGTCTGGAATTCTCCAGCCATTGGGATTCTCTTTTCCCGCTGGCAGCGCACCCTCGCCCGTGGATTTCCCAGTGGCATCAATGGGAAATCCCATTGACAATTACCGGGAAGAGCCAGCGTACAGCGTGTCATCAATGACCGTGCGGCTGGGGGGGAGGGGGGGGGGGTGTGGCGGGCAGAGAATCCCAGCCCAATGTTTCTAACTTTGGTTAATAAGAAGTTTCAACTGCAAATCTTCTGACTGAATCTGTTCCGAGGTTTCAGTAAGAAGGAGGCATCGAGAAAAATTCCATTGTACCCCATTCCCTGTCGCTGTGTCCCATCCAGTTCCATCCTATCCCTTCTCATCAAGGTGATAAAAACGGCAAACTAACTAATCCAAATATATCACAGAGTCTGGGTAAAAATGAGCAATAGCTGAAGCTAGTTTTCCCACATTTCAGCAAAAAGAACCCAAAAGCAACATTCAGAATGTTGCTATCCCAAGCAGACAAAGAAAATGAATTATTAAACAATCCATCTAAAAATGACACTTGAAATTCAGTCAATTATATTGTACTTACCTCAGCATCAGCCAGTTTGGAGAAGTCTGACTGGCTTCCAATGTAGAAGTCAATTCCTTTATAGGCTCCCTCCAGGGTAAGACCTCGGATCAGGAGTATGGTCAGGACCACATAAGGGAACGTTGCACTGAAATAAACCACCTGACCATGGAGAGGAGCTTGTTAGATTTTCCTGTATTACTGGTACAACATTTGCAGCATTGAATCCAATTGAATGGTAAACTGATCGGATTGTAATCAAAGCAAGGAATGAATCATAAGATAATTGGAGTGGTAATAACTATATGAATTTAAAACAGTTGCAAAATGGAACTGAATTTAAAGTCCAGAATAAGTGACAAGTGGCAAGTTACATTCATGCCACACAAGTGCCAGGCAGAGACCATCTCCAGATGCACTGCAGTAACTTATCAAAGTTTCTTAGACAGCACATTCCAAACCAACAAACACTACCATCTAGAAGGACAGGAGCAGCAGATACCTGGGAATCCCATCACCTGGAGGTTCACCTCCAAGTCACTCACCACTCTGACTTGAAAATATATCGCTGTTCCTTCGCTGTCACTGGGACAAAATCTTGGAACTCCCTCCCTTACAGCACAGTGGATGTACCTACACCTGAAGGACTGCAGTGGTTCAAGAAGTCAACTCACCATCACCTTCTGAAGGGCAACTAGGGATGGGCAATAAATCCTGGCCTAACCAGCGAAGCCCACATCCAGTAAATGAATTTACAAATGTATTCCAATTCATGTTTAAGTCTCATGATTTACTTCTCAGATTTCTTTGCCATTCTCAATGTCCAGACAAATTTCCCTTCATGCAAATAAAACCATGACCCTAATCTGCTCAACCACTGAGCCAGTCCTGCCCAGCCTTCCAGAGCAATTGGAAATTCACCCCAAATCCCGATATCAATAACTGAAACCCATCGAATGAGGGGCACATTTCAGGGGTCGGGGCATAAAGCTGGTTATAGTCACTGCGAGGATGCAGTGACATTCCCTGTTCAATCCAAAAACTCACCTCAACTTCTCCAAAAAGATCCAAACAGCACATCATAATTCATGCATAAAATTAGCCAGAATTGCAGTCTGCCATCATGATCTGACCAATTGAGAAATTCCAGTCAATGAGTGGAAAATCTCAGCACAGGGAGAGCTGTGCCGAAAGCAGCTCAAGGAGAAATGTACCCCACTCAGAGAGTCTTGGAATTCCGTAGCATTGGATCCAGTGGCATGGGAGATCCAAATTTGATGATCAATCTACTTTTCACTCAAGAGATAGATCAAGGGCACAATCTACTGGGTGCGAAAACGAGCGGGCCGGTAAGATAACGGCTGTGATTTAAACAAAAGGTTTCCAAATGTGGTAGCGAGCGGGAACTGCTGCGAGCTTCCCGACGCTCGGCCCGCGAGGCCGTCACCGCTATAAAATGTTAAAACTTAACACGACCCCACAGGATTCATGCCACAAATCATGGTTCCGCCGGTTGATTCACCAGGACCACGTTCACCAGCCCCCTGCCAACAACGGAGAGCAGCACTTAAACAGCTCCTGTACAGCCAACGCCACTCAGTTCGCAGCCATGTTGCTGAGACGACCAGAACCACGTTTCAATGATGCCAACCTGAGCAGACTACTGGAAGTGATAGAGGCCAGGCAGTCCCCAAGGGACTCAAAGCATCACATGGAAAATTTACAGTGCAAAAAGAGGTAATTCAGCCCATCAAGTCTACACCGACCTCGGAAAGAGCTGCCTACTTAGGCCCAATCCCCCACCCGATACCCATAACCCAACTGAGGGACAATTTCGCATATCCAATCCACCTAACCTGGGCATCTTTGGGCCGTGGGAGGAAACCAGAACACCCGAGAGGAGATCCACGCTGACACGGGGAGAACGTGCAAACTCCGCACGGACAGTCATCCGAGGTTGGAATCGAACCCGGGTTTCTGGCGCTGCACGGCAGCTGTGAGGCAGCAGCCACAGCAGTGGCACCACGGCTGGCTCTGATGTTCAGAATGGAGGGTCAAAGCGCAGAAGAGCAATAATCATAGGGGACTCTATAACCAGGGGCACAGATAGGTGTTTCTGTGGACGTGAAAGAGACTCCAGCATGGTATGTTGCCTCCCTGGTGCCAGGGTCCAGGATGTCTCCAATCGGGTAGCAGGCATCCTGAAGGGGGAGGGCAAACAGGCAGAGGTCGTTGTACATATTGGTACTAACGACATAGGCAGGAAGGGGCATGAGATCCTGCAGCAGGAGTTCAGGGAGCTAGGCAGAAAGTTAAAAGACAGGACCTCTAGGGTTGTAATCTCGGGATTACTCCCTGTGCCACGTGCCAGTGAGGCTAGAAATAGGAAGATAGAGCAGCTAAACACGTGGCTAAACAGCTGGTGTAGGAGGGAGGGTTTCCATTATCTGGACCACTGGGAGCTCTTCCGGGGCAGGTATGACCTGTATAAGGATGGGTTGCATCTAAACTGGAGAGGCATAAATATCCTGGCCGCGAGGTTTGCGTTTGTCACACGGGAGGGTTTAAACTAGTATGGCAGGGGGGTGGGCACCGGAGCAATAGGTTTGAAGGTGAAAGCATTGAGGGGGAACTAGGGGATAGGGCCAGTATGTCTCTGAGGCAGAGCAGACAGAGAGATGTTGCTGAACTCAGCGGGTCTGCTGGCCTGAAGTGCATATGTTTTAATGCAAGAAGTATTACGGGTAAGGCAGATGAACTTAGAGTTTGGATTAGTATTTGGAACTATGATGTTGTTGCCATTACAGAGACCTGGTTGAGGGAAGGACAGGAATGGCAGCTAAACGTTCCAGGATTTAGATGTTTCAGGCAGGATAGAGGGGGTTGTAAAAGGGGTGGTGGAGTTGCGCTACTGGTTAGGGAGACTATCACAGCTGTACTGCGAGAGGACACCTCAGAGGGCAGTGAGGCTATATGGGTAGAGATCAGGAATAAGAAGGGTGCAGTCACAATGTTGGGGGTTTACTACAGGCCTCCCAACAGCCAGTGGGAGATAGAGGAGCAGATAGGTAGACAGATTTTGGAAAAGAGTAAAAACAACAGGGTTGTGGTGATGGGAGACTTCAACTTCCCCAATATTGACTGGGACTCACTTAGGGCTAGGGGCTTAGACAGGGCAGAGTTTGTAAGGAGCATCCAGGAGGGCTTCTTAAAACAATACGTAGACAGTCCAACTAGGGAAGGGGCTGTACTGGACCTGGTATTGGGGAATGAGCCCGGCCAGTTGGTAGAAGTTTCAGTAGGGGGGCATTTCGGTAACAGTGACCACAATTCAGTAAGTTTTAAGGTGCTGGCGGACAAGGATAAGAGTGGTCCTAGGGTGAATGTGCTAAATTGGGGGAAGGTTAATTATAACAATATTAGGCGGGAACTGAAGAACCTAGATTGGGGGCGGATGTTTGAGGGTAAATCAATATCTGACATGTGGGAGGCTTTCAAGTGTCAGTTGAAAGGAATTCAGGACAGGCATGTTCCTGTGAGGAAGAAGGATAAATACAGCAAATTTCGGGAACCTTGGATAACGAGAGATATTGCAAGTCTCATCAAAAAGAAAAAGGAGGCATTTGTCAGGGCTCGAAGGCTGGGAACAGACGAAGCCTGTGTGGAATATAAGGAAAGTAGGAAGGAACTTAAGCAAGGAATCAGGAGGGCTAGAAGGAGTCACGAAAAGTCATTGGCAAATAGGGTTAAGGAAAATCCCACGGCTTTTTACACGTACATAAAAAGCAAAAGGGTAGCCAGGGAAAGGGTTGGCCCACTGAAGGATAGGCAAGGGAATCTATGTGTGGTGCAAGAGGAAATGGGCGAGGTACTAAATGAATACTTTGCATCAGTATTCACCAAAGAGAAGGAACTGGTGGATGTTGAGTCTGGAGAAGGGTGTGTAGACAGCCTGGGTCACATTGAGATCCAAAAAGACGAGGTGTTGGGCGTCTTGAAAAATATTAAGGTAGGTAAGTCCCCAGGGCCCAATGGGATCTCTCCCAGAATACTGAAGGAGGCTAGAGAGGAAATTGCTGAGGCCTTGACAAAAATCTTTGGATCCTCACTGGCTTCAGGTGATGTCCCAAAGGACTGGAGAATAGCCAATGTTGTTATTTTGTTTAAGAAGGGTAGCAAGGATAATCTAGGGAACTACAGGCTGGTGAGCCTTACGTCAGTGGTCGGGAAATTACTGGAGAGAATTCTTCGAGACAGGATCTACTGCCATTTGGAAGCAAATGGACGTAATAGTGAGAGGCAGCATGGTTTTGTAAAGGGGAGATCGTGTCTCACTAACTTGATAGAGTTTTTTGAATAGGTCACAAAGATGATTGATGCAGGTAGGGCAGTGGATGTTGTCGATATGGACTTCAGTAAGGCCTTTGACAAGGTCCCTCATGGTAGACTGGTGCAAAAGGTGAAGTCACACGGTATCAGGGATGAGCTGGCAAGGTGGATACAGAACTGGCTCGGTCATAGAAGGCAGAGAGTAGCAATGGAAGGGTGATTTTCTAATTGGAGGGCTGTGACTAGTGGTGTTCCGCAGGGATCAGTGCTGGGACCTTTGCTGTTCGTTTAAATATATAAATGATTTGGAGGAAAATGTAACTGGTCTGATTAGTAAGTTTGCAGATAACACAAAGGTTGATGGAATTGCGGATAGCGATGAGGACTGTCAGAGGATACAGCAGGATTTAAACCGTTTGGAGACTTGGGCAGAGAGATGGCAGATGGAGTTTAATCCGGACAAATGTGAGGTAATGCATTTTGGAAGGTCTAATGCAGGTAGGGAATATACAGCAAATGGTAGAACCCTCAAGTGTATTGAAAGTCAGAGAGATATAGGTGTACAGGTCCACAGGTCACTGAAAGTGGCCACACAGGTAGAGAAGGTAGTTGTGGTGGTATGTATTAGGGGTAATACGGTACACCACGTGTTGACAGGCTATTGGTGGAGGGATGCCAGGTCCTGATAGGATCTGCCACCTGCTGGACTCCACCCAGAAATGCCGGTATAAGAACCCAGTTTTTCCCTCCATTTCCCTCAGCAGTTGCGTTCTGTAACCACGCTGCTGGGGATAAAGTTCTGCTTAATAAAGCCTTCAATTGACATTACCTCAACCTGCCTCGCGTCATATTGACGGTGCTACAATTTACTAAGCAGAATTTAAATTGAAGAAAACGACGTGGGAACATGGAGCTCCGAATCACCCCGGAGTGCCTGCGCATCGCACCCCAAGCAGCTAACTCGGCCTCTATCTTCAAACACTGGATGGCATGCTTTGAGGGCTACCTCCGAACGGCCCCCGGCACACCGACTGACGAACAAAAGATGCAGGTACTCTATTCCAGGGTGAGTCCTGACGTCTACTCTCTTATCGAGGACGAGGACGGTTTCACCGGTGCCAGCGCCGCGCTGAAGGATATCTCCATCCGGCCCGCCAACCAGGTTTTTGCTCGATACCAGTTCGCCACACGACGGCAATTTCCGTGGTAATCGCTGGACGAGTTTTATAACGCCCTGCAGATCCTGGGTCGAAACTGCAACTGCCTGGCGGTAACAGCGAGTGAACACACAGAGCTCCTGGTCCGCGATGCGTATGTGGCAGGTTTGGCCTCTTCCCAGATCCGCCAGAGGCTTCTGGAGAAAGAATCTCTGGGACTTACAGAAGCTCGGGTCCTGGCGGCATCCCTCGATGTGGCCTCGCGTAACGCCCGCGCCTACGCCCCCGACCGCAATACAGCCCCTTGGGCTCGGTGGACCCCCGCTGCGGTCGACTCTCCGACACCCCCCCCACCCCCGCAAACCTGCGCGGCCAAAACACCAGACCAACCGGGGGGGCCCCGCTGCTATTTTTGCGGCCATCCGAAACACCCTTGGCAGCGATGCCCGGCCCACACGGCTACCTGCAAAAGCTGCGGGAAGAAAGGCCACTACGCGACGGTGTGCAAGTCCCGCGGGGTCGCCGCTATCTCCGGGGAAGAAACGGGACCACAGACCCAGCCCCCCCAGCGATCCACGTGTGACCAACGGACGCCGCCATTTTGGACCCCGGACGCCACGAGGGAGAGATGGGCGCCACCATTTTGTCCACCCCCGACTGCGCTCGATCCGTGGACGCCGCCATCTTGGCTGAAGGACCCCGACACAGACGGCCACATACTGCCTGATTACGATGCTCAACTTCAACAACCACGTCTGGCTTCGACGACCCTCGACCAGTCGCGACCCCGGACGCTCCAGACTGCAACCACTACAGTCCTAGTGAATGGCTACGAGACGCCGTGTCTTATCGACTCTGGGAGCACGGAGAGCTTCATTCATCCGGACACGGTAAGGCGCTGTTCCCTCGTAATTCGGCCAAGCACCCAGAAAATTTTCCTGGCGGCGGGATCCCACTCCGTTCAGATCACGGGGTTCTGCATCGCTAACCTAACGGTGCAGGGGAGGGAGTTCCGAAATTACCGGCTGTATGTCCTCCCCCATCTCTGTGCATCTACACTCCTAGGGTTGGACTTCCAATGCAACCTCCAGAGTTTAACATTTAAATTTGGCGGCCCTATACCCCCACTGACTGTCTGCGGCCTCGCGACCCTCAAGGTTGAACCGCCTTCCTTGTTTGCGAACCTCACACCGGATTGCAAACCCATCGCCACAAGGAGCAGACGGTACAGCGCCCAGAACCGAGCATTTATCCGGTCCGAAGTCCAGAGGCTGCTGAAGGAAGGCATCATCCAGGCTAGCAACAGTCCCTGGAGAGCCCAGGTGGTAGTTGTTAAGACCGGGGAGAAACAGAGGATGGTCATTGACTATAGTCAGACCATCAACAGGTACACTCAGCTAGATGCGTACCCTCTCCCCCGCATATCCAACATGGTCAATCGGATTGCACAGTACAAGGTCTTTTCCACCGTGGACCTCAAGTCCGCCTACCACCAGCTCCCCATCCGTCCCGGTGACCGCAACTATACTGCCTTCGAAGCAGACGGGCGGTTATACCACTTTTTAAGGGTTCCATTCAGCGTCACGAACGGAGTCTCGGTCTTCCAACGAGAGATGGACCGAATGGTTGACCAGCACGGTTTACGGGCCATGTTCCCGTATCTCGACAACGTCACCATCTGCGGCCACGACCAGCAGGACCACGACGCCAATCTCCAAAAATTCCTCCAGACCGCTCACGCCCTGAACCTCACTTACAATAAAGAAAAATGAGTGTGCCGCACCGATCGTCTAGCCATCCTGGGCTACGTAGTGCGTAATGGAGTGACAGGCCCCGACCCTGAGCACATGCTCCCCCTCATGGAGTTCCCTCTCCCCCACTGTGCCAAAGCCCTGAAACGTTGCCTGGGCTTCTTTTCTTATTACGCCCAGTGGGTCCCCCAGTTCGCAGACAAGGCACTAATCCAGTCCACTACTTTTCCCCTGACGACAGAGGCATGCCAGGCCTTTAGCCGCATCAAAACGGATATCGCAAAGGCCACGATGCGCGCCATCGACGAGTCCCTCCCCTTCCAGGTCGAGAGCGACGCATCGGATGTAGCTCTGGCGGCTACCCTCAACCAAGCAGGCAGACCCGTGGCCTCCTTCTCCCAAACCCTCCACGCTTCAGAAATCCGCCACTCCTCAGTGGAAAAGGAGGCACAAGCAATAGTGGAAGCTGTGCGACACTGGAGGCATTACCTGGCCGGTAGGAGATTCACTCTCCTCACTGACCAACGGTCAGTTGCCTTCATGTTCGATAATGCACAGCGGGGCAAGATCAAGAACGACAAGATCTTGCGGTGGAGGATCGAACTCGCCACCTTCAATTATGAGATCTTGTATCGTCCCGGAAAGCTGAACGAGCCATCAGATGCCCTATCTCGCGGCACATGTGCCAATGTACAAGTGGACCATCTACAAGCCCTCCACGAGGACCTCTGCCACCCGGGGGTCACTCGTTTCTACCACTTCCTTAAGGCCCGCAACCTCCCTTACTCCGTCGAGGACGTCCGATCAGTCACCGGAAACTGCCAGATCTGCGCTGAGTGCAAACCGCACTTTTTCAGGCCAGATAGAGCGCACCTGGTTAAGGCCTCTCGACCCTTTGAACGCCTCAGTTTGGATTTCAAAGGCCCCCTCCCCTCCACCGATCGCAACGCGTACTTCCTGAAAGTCGTTGACGAATACTCCCGTTTCCCTTTCGCCATCCCCTGCCCCGACATGACCGCGTCCACGGTCATTAAAGCTCTCGGTACCATTTTTACACTGTTTGGTTTCCCTGACTATATCCATAGCGACAGGGGGTCCTCCTTTATGAGTGAAGAACTGCGTCAATTCCTGCTCAGCAGGAGCATCGCCTCAAGCAGGACGACCAGTTACATCCCCCGGGGGAACGGGCAGGTAGAAAGGGAGAATGGAACGGTCTGGAAGGCCGTCCTGCTGGCCCTCCGGTCTAGGAGCCTCCCAATTTCCCGCTGGCAGGAAGTCCTCCCGGATGCCCTTCACTCTATCCGGTCCCTGCTGTGCACCACCACGAATCAAACGCCTCACGAGCGCCTCCTCCCCTTTCCTAGGAAGTCCTCCTCTGGAACGCCACTTCCGACCTGGCTAGCAGCTCCGGGACCCATTCTGCTCCGGAAACATGTGCGGGCGCACAAGTCAGATCCGTTGGTGGAACGGGTGCATCTCCTTCACGCCAACCCGCAATACGCCTATGTGGAGTACCCCGATGGCCGACAGGACACGGTCTCCCTGTGAGATCTGCCGCCCGCCGGAGCTACCCACACCCCCCCAACGCCAAACACCACCTCCTCACTCCCGCCGGTTCATCCTGCAGCCACCCCCTTCCCGGGGGGTTCGGTTCTCCCAGACCCGCCCAGGAGTAAGGACACAGGGGACAGCGCTACGCTCCCAGAGTCAACGGGACTCGAGCCAGCGCCATCACCACCACGCCCGAGACGATCGGAAAGGACGACCAGGGTGCCCATCCGGCTCATCGAATCACTTTAACTCTCAACGTTTTCAGTTATTATGTCTTGTTATAGTTATGGCATCATGCCGACCCTGTTTGGCCCGTTGGCCCAGTTGAAGTGATAATTTTGTGTTTTGTTCAAAGTTACGGCACAGTACCGACTCTGTAAACCCCTACCATCATGCGAACCACCATCCCGACGGGTTTTTTTCAACAAGGGGTAAATGTGGTGGTATGTATTAGGGGTAATACGGTACACCACATGTCGACAGGCTATTGGTGGAGGGATGCCAGGTCCTGATAGGATCTGCCACCTACTGGACTCCACCCAGAAATGCCGGTATAAGAACCCAGTTTTTCCCTCCATTTCCCTCAACAGTTGCATTCTGTAACCACGCTGCTGGGGATAAAGTTCTGCTTAATAAAGCCTTCAATTGACATTACCTCAACCTGCCTCACGTCATATTGACGGTGCTACAGTAGTCAAGAAGGCATACGGCATGCTTGCCTTCATTGGCCTGGACATTGAGTATAAGAATTGGCAAGTCATGTTGCAGCTGTATAGAACCTTAGTTAGGCCACACTTGGAGTATAGTGTTCAATTTTGGTCGCCACACTACCAGAAGGATGTGGCGGCTTCAGAGAGGGTGCAGAAGAGATTTACCAGGATGTTGCCTGGTATGGAGGGCATTAACTATGAGGAGCGGTTGAATAAACTCGGTTAGTTGTCACTGGAACGACGGAGGTTGAGGGGCGACCTGATAGGGGTCTACAAAATTATGAGGGGCATAGACAGGGTGGATAGTCAGAGCCTTTTCCCCAGGGTAGAGGGGTCAATTACTGGGGGGCATAGGATTAAGGTGCGAGCGGCAAGGTTTAGAGGAGATGTACGAGGCAGGTTTTCTACACAGAGGGTAGTGGGTGCCTGGAACTCGCTGCCGGAGGAGGTGGTGGAAGCAGGGACGATAGTGACATTTAAGGGGCATCTTGACAAATACCTGAATAGGATGGGAATAGAGGGATACGGACCCAGGAAGTGTAGAAGATTTTAATTTAGACGGGCAGCATGGTCGGCAAGGGCTTGGAGGGCCGAAGGGCCTGTTCCTGGGCTGTACTTTTCTTTGTTCTTTGTTCACTGTGCCACCATGCTATCCAGTGTGCCGGTCACAGAGTTCAGTTCAGTTCAACCACTGGGCAACCACTGCCATGTGGGAGAATATGTGTGACCAGGAGGACCCAGTGGCTCAAGAAGGTCAACAACCTCCACCAGGCCGCTTAGGTGAGTTGGCACCGGACCCTGGAACCCCCTCCACACACACTCTCCCCTCCCATACTCCCCATCCCCTCATACGCCCCATCCCTCCCCATCCCTCCCCATCCCTCCCATCTCCCCAAGCCCCCAAGCCCCATGTGCAGTGCCGCTCCTCACAGCCTGAGGACCCGGTCACCCATCAGGCCAGGGAAGGTCCCAGAGGGGGAGGTCCATGACAGACCAAGGTATGCAGGCATCGGACAAATGATAGGCAGCCTGTGCTGCAGCAGGTTTCGCATCAACATGGAGAAAATGCAGCACTGTGCCACGTTGGCACCACGTGGAGGAGGTGGACACCCGCTCCCGATGGCCGTCAAGGTCACTGCAGCCCTGAACTTCCATGCCTCAGGATCATCCAGTGCTCGAACGTGGACTTGTGTGGCATCTCACAAGCTACAGCCCACATGTACATCCGTGAAGTCACGGGCAGAAAACGATATAAAGTTTGACATGGACTAGGCCCAACAAGATGCCCAGGCAGCAGGATTCTCCACCATTGCCGGGATGCCCCAAGACCAAGGTGTAATAGCTGGCATGCCTGTCGCCTTGCATGCACGAGATGGTCTGAGTACGCCTTTCATTAACAGGAAGGCTTTCCACTCCCTGAACTTTCAACTTGTATGCACCCACCATATGAATATCATGCACATGTGTGCACGCTTCCCCACAGTATGCACACTAGCTACATCTCAGGGCAGTCGGAGATCCTTTGCATCTTCAAGGGACACTCCAGGGTGACTAGCTGCATCTTGGGGGATAAGGGAACCTGGCTTAGGACCTGGCTAATGGCGCCAGTACCGATGCGGAGACCCAATATAACGAGGCCCATTTGGCTCCCGGGGCTTTCACTCCTCAAGGTGCGATCCCGATGCCCCGACCGTTCTGGTGGTGCACTGCAATACACACCCCGGAGGGTCGCCCGCTTTGTGGTGGTCTGCTGTGCCCTCCACAACCTGGCATCGCAACAGGATGACCTACTGGAGGTGGAGGAGGAGGAACATGTGGCCACCTCGGAGGAGGAGGACAAGGAAGAGCCGGGCCAGGAAGAACTGGAGAATGGACTCAGAACCTGGTGGACCAGCCGGAGGGAGGAGGACAGATGGTGGCACCGAGTGTCCGGCATGCCCAGAGGACCAGGGAGGGCATCATCCTCGCCCGCTTCATGTAGGACGTGGATTCACCCATCGTCACACCATAGGGGGCTCTGGTTCAGCCTCCAGCACACCCTCCGACCAATCGATGCCCATAGGGCCCTGGGGGTCACCTCAGGTCAGAGGGGCAGCTGGATTGAGCTCTAGATTGCCCTGTCTTATCTGGCTATCCCCAATGTCTGCGCTGCACCATGGTGTTGTTACCCTCAGAGATGCCCCACTGTGAATGGGCCAGGCTCTGCAATGCCTCGCCAATGTCTACCTGTGTCTAGGACATGATCCTCAGTGACTGAGATATGCACTGGAGCACCTCAGCGAATACCCACCTGAGACAGGGACATGCTCTGCAGCGCCCGAGCAAGGACCACCTGAGACTGGGACAAGCTCAGCAGCTGCACAGAAAGGTCCACCTGCATCAGGGACACATCCTCCAGCTACTCAGCCATGGCTAGCACTGACTGAGCCATGCCTTGGTTGCCACAACTCATGGTGCCGACGTTGCTCTCCACTGTGGTCGCCTCCCTCGCGGTGTGGCCTCAGTGCCACGTATTGACAGCGCAATCTCCTGCACCCATAGCCTTTGGGACTCCTCCAATCAGCTGTGCACCTGTTGGAGTGTCACTGACATCTCCCTCTGAATCTCACAGCCGTGCCCTATTGACTGCATCAGCTCCAGGATAGCCTGGACTTAGCATCTGACTGGGACTCAGCTGGGTTCTGGGAGCCACCAGACCTCTGACTGCTGTCTCCCCTGGATATCCGTGCCTCCACCTGATGTTCATCTGCGACTTTATGGTTCCCACCAGAATGTGCCCCAGAAGCCTGTCCATTATATTTACACCCATTGAGGTGAATCCAGTGTTGTTTTTAACCCATAGACCTGGGAACTGGGTTGGCGAAAAGTGTTTGGGAGCAGGGACCATGTTTAACACGCCCATCGAGGTGTGTGTTTCTGTGCTGGTGGAGGGTGGGAATGACAGTCATGATGTACTGATGGTGGCATCCTCGGAGCTCTCCTCCAAGGTGTTCTCTTGGACGGCAGGGTGGGAGCCACCCTGGATTGGCCGATGCCATTAGATGCCAATTCTGCGGGAGAATGGGCTTGTGGTCAGCAAGATGGAAGGATAACCGTGCTGGCATGAACAATTCGCATGTGACAGGTCATCTGGGTGGGGGCCAGTGGTTAATCACCTCCGCAACGCAGGCCAATCCCGCGTCAGTGACCGTTTCACCTGGGCCATTGCCGTGACCTCCAGGGCCCGTTCCTCACAGTGGGTGAGGACCCTGAGGTCTGTCACGTCGCTGCCCATCATGGTCCTTTCCCATGTGTTGTCAGCCAGCTTCTCCTGCAGGAGCATAGAGGGGTCATCGTGAACCACAAGCTTCAAGCATCGGTGGGCATGGGGGGCGTGACAGGGGACAGGTGGGTGTATGGGGGGGCGTGGCAGGGGATAGGTGGGTGTACCACTGCTGGGCATGGGTGGGGTATGCTGGTGGCTGCCAGGCTGTTCTGGGGCACGTCGCGGTATTGGGGGTGGGGGACGGTGCCAGGCACAGGGTTGTTGGTGTTTCAGCTGGTGGGACTAGTGCCAGGAGACCGATGCCAACTTACCTGCGCGGCCCAGCGTAAGTCATTGACCTTCTTGCGGCACTGGGTGGCGGTCCTTCTGGTGACACTCCCCACGCTGCCGGCTGCTGCCACTGCTTCCCAGGCAGCACTGGCTGACCTGTGGCTGACCATCCAAACACCTCGGGGGAAGAAGGTTCCCATCTGGACACGATCGTATCCATCAGTCTGGCCAGGCTGTCATCTCTGAATCGCGGAGCTGGTCTGCGCGGTGGCATAGCTGCGTGCTGCCTGGGATTTGCTCTGTGGGATCGGCTTAAGGGCTGCTCCGCCTCGTTAGCGGGGAGCTGCCAGGCGCGGCCCAGGTGATTCAGCCAGAGGAAAAGTCATTTGCAGCGTGAAGCCTGCGGGCATCATTAAGTGCTGTAATTAGTGTAGACACCGGTGACGGACTCGCCAGGTCGGCCGTCGGGAAATACCCGGCGATTCCCACTCGCCAGCATACTCAGAAAGAAATTTGTTCGATCACGCCCCCAAGTCTCCTTCGGGCCTGAAGTGTTGATGAATTATGGATCTCCCACCCCCAAAGAGTCACTGTTAGCATCACCTGTGAGGTAAACCAGCCCACTTTGCAAATGATTCATAAATTCTCATTTTATTGTTGCTGAAATCTGTACTTTATAACTCGTTTTAACTCAATTCATCACAATCATTTTACCTTCCCTGAAGATTTGATTCCTTTCGATAACGCTGCCCCAACAATCAGCCAGGCCAGAAGCAGACAGAGGGCTAAATACCAGACTATCTCCCCAGTCTCATCGATTGAACTGCTACGGCGTAAAACCACTTTACTGAATAAAACAATAACAGAGAGCAACTAAGGATACTGTTACACACGGACGCTATTCGATAAAATACATCAAAATATTTAGAACATAGAACATACAGTGCAGAAGGAGGCCATTCGGCCCATCGAGTCTGCACCGACCCACTTAAGCCCTCACTTCCACCCTATCCCCATAACCCAATAATCCCTCCTAACCTTTTTGGACATTAAGGGCAATTTAGCATGGCCAATCCACCTAACCTGCACGTCTTTGGACTGTGGGAGGAAACCGGAGCACCCGGAGGAAACCCACGCACACACGGGGAGAACGTGCAGACTCCACACAGACAGTGACCCAGCGAGGAATTGAACCTGGGACCCTGGCGCTGTGAAGCCACAATGCTATCCACTGTGCTACCGTGCTGCCCGTTATTTAGTCAACTAATCTTGTCAAGAATTGGGAGCAAACCATCGGCGGAATTCTGACTGCATAAGGTGGCCACAATGGGAAATCCCATTGGCCGGCAGCCAGAGCACCGTGCTGGCGGACCTGTGAATCCCGATACGTTTTATGATCTCTATTTTTTAAATGTTTTATTTATTTTTTTTATTAAATATTTTATTGAAAATTTTTGGTCAACCAACACAGTACATTGTGCTTTCTTTACACAATATTATAACAACACAAATAACAATGACCTATTTTATAAACAAAAAAAAAAATGAATAAATAATAAATAACAAAAATGAAAACTTGCCCTAATTGGCAACTGCCTTGTCACAAGTAACACTCTCCAAAAATATAATTTAACAGTCCAATATATAATTATCTGTAGCAACGACCTATACATACTATACAGTATATATTAACAAACCTGAGAGTCCTTCTGGTTCCTCCTCCCCCCCCCCCCCACCCCCCCCCCACCCCCCCCCCCCCCACCCCCCCCCCCCCCCACCCCCGATCCTGGGCTGCTGCTGCTGCCTTCTTTTTCCCATTCCGTCTATCTTTCTGCAAGGTATTCGACGAACGGTTGCCACCGCCTGGTGAACCCTTGAGCCGACCCCCTTAGGACAAACTTAATCCGCTCTAGCTTTATAAACCCCGCCATGTCATTTATCCAGGTCTCCACCCCCGGGGGCTTGGCTTCTTTCCACATTAGCAATATCCTGCGCCGGGCTACTAGGGACGCAAAGGCCAAAACATCGGCCTCTCTCGCCTCCTGCACTCCCGGCTCTTGTGCAACCCCAAATATAGCCAACCCCCAGCTTGGTTCGACCCGGACTCCTACAACTTTTGAAAGCACCTTTGTCACCCCCATCCAAAACCTCTGTAGTGCCGGGCATGACCAAAACATATGGGTATGATTCGCTGGCTTCTCGAGCACCTCGCACACCTATCCTCCACCCCAAAAAATTTACTGAGCCGTGCTCCAGTCGTATGTGCCCTGTGTAATACCTTAAACTGAATCAGGCTTAGCCTGGCACACGAGGACGACGAGTTTACCCTGCTTAGGGCATCTGCCCACAGCCCCTCCTCGATCTCCTCCCCCAGCTCTTCTTCCCATTTCCCTTTCAGTTCATCTACCATAGTCTCCCCTTCGTCCCTCATTTCCCTATATATATCTGACACCTTACCATCCCCCACCCATGTCTTTGAGATCACTCTGTCCTGCACCTCTTGTGTCGGGAGCTGCGGGAATTCCCTCATCTGTTGCCTCGCAAAAGCCCTCAGTTGCATATACCTGAATGCATTCCCTTGGGGCAACCCATATTTCTCGGTCAGCGCTCCCAGACTCGCGAACTTCCCATCCACAAACAGATCTTTCAGTTGCGTTATTCCTGCTCTTTGCCACATTCCATATCCCCCATCCATTCCCCCCGGGGCAAACCTATGGTTGTTTCTTATCGGGGACCCCCCCAAGGCTCCAGTCTTTCCCCTATGCCGTCTCCACTGTCCCCAAATCTTCAGTGTAGCCACCACCACCGGGCTTGTGGTGTAGTTCCTCGGTGAGAACGGCAATGGGGCTGTCACCATAGCCTGTAGGCTAGTCCCCCTACAGGACGCCCTCTCTAATCTCTTCCACGCCGCTCCCTCCTCCTCTCCCATCCACTTACTCACCATTGAAATATTAGCGGCCCAATAATACTCACTTAGGCTCGGTAGTGCCAGCCCCCCCTATCCCTGCTACGCTGTAAGAATCCCTTCCTCACTCTCGGGGTCTTCCCGGCCCACACAAAACCCATGATGCTCTTTTCAATCCTTTTAAAAAAAGTCTTCATGATCACCACCGGGAGGCACTGAAACACAAAGAGGAATCTCGGGAGGACCACCATCTTAACCGCCTGCACCCTCCCTGCCATTGACAGGGATACCATATCCCATCTCTTGAAATCCTCCTCCATCTGTTCCACCAACCGCGTTAAATTTAACCTATGCAATGTGCCCCAATTCTTAGCTATCTGGATCCCCAGGTAACGAAAGTCCCTTGTTACCTTCCTCAACGGTAGGTCCTCTATTTCTCTACTCTGCTCCCCTGGATGCACCACAAACAACTCACTTTTCCCCATGTTCAATTTATACCCTGAAAAATCCCCAAACTCCCCAAGTATCCGCATTATTTCTGGCATCCCCTCCGCCGGGTCCGCCACGTATAGTAGCAAATCGTCCGCATACAAAGATACCCGGTGCTCTTCTCCTCCCCTAAGTACTCCCCTCCACTTCTTGGAACCCCTCAACGCTATCGCCAGGGGCTCAATCGCCAGTGCAAACAATAATGGGGACAGAGGGCATCCCTGCCTTGTCCCTCTATGGAGCCGAAAATATGCAGATCCCCGTCCATTCGTGACCACGCTCGCCACTGGGGCCCTATACAACAGCTGCACCCATCTAACATACCCCTCTCCAAAGCCAAATCTCCTCAACACCTCCCACAAATAATCCCACTCCACTCTATCAAATGCTTTCTCGGCATCCATCGCCACTACTATCTCCGTTTCTCCCTCTGGTGGGGCCATCATCATTACCCCTAACAACCTCCGTATATTCGTATTCAGCTGTCTCCCCTTCACAAACCCAGTTTGGTCCTCGTGGACCACCCCCGGGACACATTCCTCTATTCTCATTGCCATTACCTTGGCCAGGACCTTGGCATCTACATTTAGGAGGGAAATAGGTCTATAGGACCCGCATTGTAGCGGGTCCTTTTCCTTCTTTAAGAGAAGCGATATCGTTGCTTCAGACATAGTCGGGGGCAGTTGTCCCCTTTCCTTTGCCTCATTAAAGGTCCTCGTCAGTACCGGGGCGAGCAAGTCCACATATTTTCTATAGAATTCGACTGGGAATCCATCCGGTCCCGGGGCCTTTCCCGCCTGCATGCTCCTAATTCCTTTCACCACTTCTTCTACCTCGATCTGTGCTCCCAGTCCCACTCTTTCCTGCTCTTCCACCTTGGGAAATTCCAGCCGATCCAAGAAGCCCATCATTCTCTCCCTCCCATCCGGGGGTTGAGCTTCATATAATTTTTTATAAAATGCCTTGAACACTCCATTCACTCTCTCCGCTCCCCGCTCCATCTCTCCTTCCTCATCCCTCACTCCCCCTATTTCCCTCGCTGCTCCCCTTTTCCTCAATTGGTGTGCCAGCAACCTGCTCGCCTTCTCCCCATATTCGTACTGTACACCCTGTGCCTTCCTCCATTGTGCCTCTGCAGTGCCTGTAGTCAGCAAGTCAAATTCTACATGTAGCCTTTGCCTTTCCCTGTACAGTCCCTCCTCCGGTGCTTCCGCATATTGTCTGTCCACCCTCAAAAGTTCTTGCAGCAACCGCTCCCGTTCCTTACTCTCCTGCTTCCCTTTATGTGCCCTTATTGATATCAGCTCCCCTCTAACCACCGCCTTCAACGCCTCCCAGACCACTCCCACCTGGACCTCCCCATTATCATTGAGTTCCAAGTACTTTTCAATGCACCCCCTCACCCTTAGACACACCCCCTCATCTGCCATTAGTCCCATGTCCATTCTCCAGGGTGGGCGCCCTCCTGTTTCCTCCCCTATCTCCAAGTCCACCCAGTGTGGAGCGTGATCCGAAATGGCTATAGCCGTATACTCCGTTCCCCTCACCTTCGGGATCAATGCCCTACCCAGCACAAAAAAGTCTATTCGCGAGTAGACTTTATGGACATAGGAGAAAAACGAGAACTCCTTACTCCTAGGTCTGCTAAATCTCCACGGGTCTACACCTCCCATCTACTCCATAAAATCTTTAAGTACCTTGGCTGCTGCCGGCCTCCTTCCAGTCCTGGACTTCGACCTATCCAGCCCTGGTTCCAACACCGTATTAAAATCTCCCCCCATTATCAGCTTTCCCATCTCTAGGTCCGGAATGCGTCCTAGCATCCGCCTCATAAAATTGGCATCATCCCAGTTCGGGGCATATACGTTTACCAAAACCACCGTCTCCCCCTGTAGTTTGCCACTCACCATCACGTATCTGCCCCCGTTATCCGCCACTATAGTCTTTGCCTCGAACATTAACCGGTTCCCCACTAATATAGCCACCCCCCTGCTTTTCGCATCTAGCCCCGAATGGAACACCTGCCCCACCCATCCTTTGCGTAGCCTAACCTGGTCTATCAGTTTCAGGTGCGTTTCCTGTAACATAACCACATCTGCCTTAAGTTTCTTAAGGTGTGCGAGTACCCGTGCCCTCTTTATCGGCCCGTTCAGCCCTCTCACGTTCCACGTGATCAGCCGAGTTGGGGGGCTTCCTACCCCCCCCCCTTGTCGATTAGCCATCACCTTTTTCCAGCTCCTCACCCGGTTCCCACGCAGCTGTATCTCCCCCAGGCGGTGCCCCCCCGCCCATCCTCTCCCATACCAGCTCCCCCCTCTCCCCAGCAGCAGCAACCCAGTAATTCCCCCCTCCCACCCCCCCCCGCTAGATCCCCCGCTAGCGTAATTACTCCCCCATGTTGCTCCCAGAAGTCAGCAAACACTGGCTGACCTCGGCTTCCCCCCATGACCTCGGCTCGCACCGTGCGACGCCCCCTCCTTCCTGCTTCTCTATTCCCGCCATGATTATCATAGCGCGGGAACCAAGCCCGCGCTTCTCCCTTGGCCCCGCCCCCAATGGCCAACGCCCCATCTCCTCCACCTCCCCTCCTCCCCCATCACCACCTGTGGGAGAGAGAAAAGTTATCACATCGCAGGATTAGTACATAAAACCCCTCTTTGCCCCCCACATTCGCCCCACCACTTTGTTCGAACGTTCTTTTTAATAACCCGCTCATTCCAGTTTTTCTTCCACAATAAAAGTCCACGCTTCATCCGCCGTCTCAAAGTAGTGGTGCCTCCCTCGATATGTGACCCACAGTCTTGCCGGTTGCAGCATTCCAAATTTTATCTTCTTTTTATGAAGCACCGCCTTGGCCCGATTAAAGCTCGCCCTCCTTCTCGCCACCTCCGCACTCCAGTCTTGATAAACGCGGATCACCGCGTTCTCCCATTTACTGCTCCGAGTTTTCTTCGCCCATCTAAGGACCATTTCTCTATCCTTAAAACGGAGGAATCTCACCACTATGGCTCTGGGAATTTCTCCTGCTCTCGGTCCTCGCGCCATCACTCGGTATGCTCCCTCCACCTCCAACGGACCCGCCGGGGCCTCCGCTCCCATTAACGAGTGCAGCATCGTGCTCACATATGCCCCGACGTCCGCTCCCTCCACACCTTCAGGAAGACCAAGAATCCTCAGGTTGTTCCTCCTTGCGTTGTTTTCCAGTGCCTCCAACCTTTCCACACATCGTTTCTGATGTGCCTCCTGTGTCTCCGTCTTCACCACCAGGCCCTGTATATCGTCCTCATTCTCGGCTGCCTTTGCCTTCACGACCCGAAGCTCCCGCTCCTGGGTCTTTTGTTCCTCCTTTAGCCCTTCGATCGCCTGTAGTATCGGGGCCAACAGCTCTTTCTTCATTTCCTTTTTGATCTCTTCCACACAGCATTTCAAGAACTCTTGTTGTTCAGGGCCCCATGTTAAACTGCCACCTTCCGACGCCATCTTGGTTTTTGCTTGCCTTCCTTGCCGCTGTTCTAAAGGATCCACTGCAATCTGGCCACTCTCTCCTCCTTTTTCCATCCGTATCCAGGGTGGATTCCCTTCTGGTTTACCGCACAGTGTTTTTAGCCGTCAAAATTGCCGTTGGGGCTCCTATCAAGAGCCCAAAAGTCCGTTTCACAGGGAGATGCCGAAACGTGCGACTTAGCTGGTCATCGCCGCACCCGGAAGTCTCTTTTAAATGTTTTTAAACATACAGCTGTGTTTAAACAATGAGTGCCAATGAGATGTATGGGAGCTATTTTAATTTTGCTGACAGTGCAGCACTGGCTGTCATACAATGCACTGTTAAAACTATCTGGGTTGGTCACGTCTCCCAATGAATTTCATATTGTTAAATATGGTCCCTGCTCCCAGACACTTTTTCCCAACTCAGTTCCTAGGTCTATGGGTTAAAAACAACACTGGATTCAATTAAATACACCGAGAAGGGGACATCAGTCACTGATAATGACTGATGTCCCCAGGTGATTCAGACCAAGTGAGAATTTGGTAATTTGGTGCAGTGAGGTAACCAGGAAAGGTAAGTGGTTAATCTAATTTTGCTGTTTTTCAGTTAAAAGTGCAGTGTAGATTAGTGTCTGATTGGCTGAAGCTGCCCCCACCCTAATTGCTGAGAGGCAGTTATCTGGCAGTCACCTGAGGCCTGTTAAGGGGCACAAAGGTACACATTGTATTCTTCTCTTTGAAGTTTTAGTGTGAGTCATCCTAAAGTCAGTATAAAAGACAGACAGAAAGCGCACATTAGTAAGCATTGTGCAGGTCAAGGAGACACAGCCTGAGTGAGAGAGATACAGACCGAGTGAGAATTTGGTAATTTGGTGCAGTGAGGTAATGCGGTGAAGGGTGGGAGAAGGTGCTTTTTCCCGACTGTTTTGTTCTCTCTCTTTCTTCGGGCCTAATTTCGGGAGCCGTTCGGAGGAGGAGGAGCAGTCTCTGTGAGTATAAAAACCTAACGGAAACTTCCAGTTTTCCAGTTTTTTTTCCCCAAAAGTGACGTCAGAGGGAAGCTGTGATCTGAGTGGTTGATAGCAAATCTGCCCCAAATTTTTTTAAAAACACAGCTAAACTCATAAACCTAAATTAAACTAATTAATTAATTAGTGATGGCTGGTCAGGTGATGTGCTTGAGCTGCTTGATTTGGGAGCTGGCAGATCCCATTGCGAGCTGCAGTGACCACATCTGCAGTAAGTGTTGGCTGCTCGAAGAGCTCCGGCTCAGAGTTGATGAGCTGGAGTCTCAGCTTCAAACACTGAGGCACATCTGGGAGGGGGAGACTTACCTGGACACTGTGTTTCAGGAGGCAGTCACACCTGTCAGAGTAAGTAGTTTAAATCCTGCCAGTGGCCAGGGACAGCAGGGTGTGACTGCAAGTCAGGCAGGTAAAGGGAACCAGCAGTCAGGAACTCGGGAGCCTCAGCCCTTGACTCTGCCCAACAGGTATGAGGCACTTGCTCCCTGTGTGGATGGCGAACAGGGCTGCAGGAAGGATGAGTCAGCTGACCAAGGCACCATGGTTCAGCAGGCCATTCAAGGGGAGGGAGTAAATAGGCAAGTTGTAATTGTAGGGGATTCTATTATCAGGGGGATAGATAGTATCCTTTGTGAGCAGGATAATGAGTCCCGCATGGTATGTTGCCTGCCCGGTGCTAGGGTGCGAGACATCTCTGACCGGCTTGAAAGGATACTGGAGAGGGAGGGGGAGGATCCAGTTGATGTGGTCCATGTCGGTACCAACAACATAGGCAAGTCTAGGAAAGAGGACCTGTTTAGAGATTATAAAGAGCTAGGATTCAAATTAAAGAAACAGGTCCTCAAGGGTCATAATCTCCGGATTACTGCCCGAGCCACGTTCAAATTGGCATAGGGAGGCAAGAATAAGGGAAGTTAACACGTGGCTGAAAGAGTGGTGTGGGAAAGAGGGGTTCCTTTTCATGGGACACTGGCATCAGTTTTGGGACAGGGGGGACCTATACCGTTGGGATGGTCTCCACCTGAACCGAGCTGGGACCAGTGTTCTGGCGAAAAGAATAAATAGGGTGGTCAATGGAACTTTAAACTAAAGATTGGGGGGGAAGGGAAAGTCAGGGAACCAAGAGGTGAAGTAATCAGTGGGAAGCGTAGCTGCTTAGGAATACAAAAAAGCACGAAAAGAAAAAACTCAGGAGAGGTTACGATAGTCCCCATCCCACAAAATATGACACAGTGTATGGAAAGGCTCAGTAAACCAAGGTCCACCACACTAAGAAAACAAAAAGGGACGGTCAATAGAGAATTAAAGGTGCTATATTTAAATGCGCGCAGTGTACGGAACAAGGTAGATGAGCTTTGGCCCAGATTGTGACTGGCAGGTATGATGTGGTAGGCATCACAGAGACATGGTTGCAGGGGGTTCAGGACTGGCATTTAAACATCCAGGGATTCACAACCTATCGAAAAGACAGGGAGGTGGGCAGAGGGGGCGGGGTTGCCTTGTTAATTAGGAATGAAATTAAATCAATAGCACTAAATGACATAGGGTCAGATGATGTGGAGTCTGTGTGGGTAGAGTTGAGGAACCACAAAGGCAAAAAAACCATAATGGGAGTTATGTACAGGCCTCCTAACAGTGGTCAGCACCGGGGGCACAAAATGCACCACGAAATAGAAAGTGCATGTCAGAAAGGCAAGGTCACAGTGATCATGGGGGACTTCAATATGCAGGTGGACTGGGTAAATAATGCTGCCAGTGGACCCAAGGAAAGGGAATTCATTGAATGTTTACAGGAGGGCTTTTTGGAACAGCTTGTGATGGAGCCCACGAGGGAACAGGCCATTCTGGACTTAGTGTTATGTAATGAGCCAGACTTGATTAAAGATCTTAAAGTAAGGGAGCACTTAGGAGGCAGTGATCATAATATGGTAGAATTCAATCTCCAATTTGAAAGAAAGAAGGTAGAATCAGATGTAAAGGTGTTACAGTTAAATAAAGGTAACTACAGGGGCATGAGGGAGGAACTGACGGAAATCGACTGGGAGCAGAGCCTAGTGGGAAAGACAGTAGAACAGCAATGGCAGGAGTTTCTGGGAGTAATTGAGGACACAGTGCAGAGGTTCATCCCAAAGAAAAGAAAGGTTATCAGAGGGGGGATTAGGCAGCCATGGCTGACAAAGGAAGTTAGGGAATGCATCAAAGCAAAAGAGAAAGCCTATAATGTGGCAAAGAGTAGTGGGAAGTCAGAAGATTAGGAAGGCTACAAAAACAAACAGAGGATAACAAAGAGAGAAATAAGGAAAGAGAGGATCAAATATGAAGGTAGGCTAGCCAGTAACATTAGGAATGATAGTAAAAGTTTCTTTAAATACATTAAAAACAAACGGGAGGCAAAAGTTGACATTGGGCCGCTCCAAAATGATGCTGGTAATTTTGTGATGGGAGACAAGGAAATAGCTGAGGAACTAAATAAGTACTTTGCGTCAGTCTTCACAGTAGAAGACATGAGTAATATCCCACCAATTCTGGAGAGTCAGGGGGTAGAGTTGAATATGGTAGCCATCACAAAGGAGAAAGTGCTAGAGAAACTAAGAGGTCTAAAAATTGATAAATCTCCGGGCCCAGATGGACTACATCCTAGAGTTCTAAAGGAGATAGCTGAAGAAATAGTGGAGGCGTTAGTTATGATCTTTCAAAAGTCACTGGAGTCCGGGAAAGTCCCAGAGGATTGGAAAATCGCTGTTGTAACCCCCCTGTTCAAGAAGGGAACAAGGAAAAAGATGGAAAATTATAGGCCAATTAGCCTAACCTCGGTTGTTGGCAAGATTCTAGAATCCATTGTTAAGGATGAGATTTCTAAATTCTTGGAAGTGCAGGGTCAGATTAGGACAAGTCAGAATGGATTTAGTAAGGGGAGGTCGTGCCTGGCAAACCTGTTAGAGTTCTTTGAAGAGATAACAAATAGGTTAGACCAAGGTGAGCCAATGGATGTTATCTATCTTGACTTCCAAAAGGCCTTTGATAAGGTGCCTCACGGGAGACTGCTGAGTAAAATAAGGGCCCATGGTATTCGAGGCAAGGTACTAACATGGATTGATGATTGGCTGTCAGGCAGAAGGCAGAGATTTGGGATAAAAGGTTCTTTTTCGGAATGGCAACCGGTGACGAGTGGTGTCCCGCAGGGTTCAGTGTTGGGGCCACAGCTGTTCTCTTTATATATTAACGATCTAGATGACGGGACTGGGGGCATTCTGGCTAAGTTTGCCGATGATACAAAGATAGGTGGAGGGGCAGGTAGTATGGAGGAGGTGGGGAGGCTGCAGAAAGATTTAGACAGTTTAGGAGAGTGGTCCAAGAAATGGCTGATGAAATTCAACGTGGGCAAGTGCGAGGTCTTGCACTTTGGAAAAAAGAATAGAGGCATGGACTATTTTCTAAACGGTGACAAAATTCATCATGCTGAAGTGCAAAGGGACTTGGGAGTCCTAGTCCAGGATTCTCTAAAGGTAAACTTGCAGGTTGAGTCCGTAATTAAGAAAGCAAATGCAATGTTGTCATTCATCTCAAGAGGCTTGGAATATAAAAGCAGGGATGTACTTCTGAAGCTTTATAAAGCATTAGTTAGGCCCCATTTAGAATACTGTGAGCAATTTTGGGCCCCACACCTCAGGAAGGACATACTGGCACTGGAGCGGGTCCAGCGGAGATTCACACGAATGATCCCAGGAATGGTAGGCCTAACATACGATGAACGTCTGAGGATCCTGGGATTATATTCATTGGAGTTTAGGAGGTTGAGGGGAGATCTAATAGAAACTTACAAGATAATGAATGGCTTAGATAGGGTGGATGTAGGGAAGTTGTTTCCATTAGCAGGGGAGACTAGGACCCTGGGGCACAGCCTTAGAATAAAAGGGAGTCACTTTAGAACAGAGATGAGGAGAAATTTCTTCAGCCAGAAAGTGGTGGGTCTGTGGAATTCATTGCCACAGAGGGTGGAGGCCGGGACGTTGAGTGTCTTTAAGACAGAAGTTGATAAATTCTTGATTTCTCAAGGAATTAAGGGCTATGGAGAGAGAGCGGGTAAATGGAGTTGAAATCAGCCATGATTGAATGGTGGAGTGAACTCGATGGGCCGAATGGCCTTCCTTCCGCTCCTATGTCTTATGGTCTTATGGTCTTATAATTGGAACCATTTCTTGTTTAGAAATTCCAGTGGTGAATTTTTTTCCTTTGAGAAAAGAAACAAAATTTGTAAATGTTCACTGGATAAATAGTGCAAAAGTTAACCTGCAGCGTTAGAAACCAGGGAGCTGTTAACTCATGGGAGGGCCACTGTTGTGATGCTATTTGTGTATGATGTAAGTAGCACCTCTATCTAAATCAAACAGCTTTTCACTCATTAAACAGGACATTCACCCAACAAACCATCCCAAGAGCAAGCTACTCTTTACTTACTCCCAGTATTGCTCACTTGGACCCTGGTGAGGAACGTAGATTTCTGATCCATTTGGACAAGTTTCATTGTTTACATGCAGCCATGTTGTATTCACAATTTCAGAATATCCATCATCCAGAGTGAGATTGCAGAGTGGATCTAGAAAATGGGGAATGTGTTTTAGAATTACATTTCGCTGGGAATGATGCTGTCATTGCTCGTGATCAGGTCATTACTTCACTCTGACTGAATCCCTTTTATTGCATGGGGGAGGTAAAAACAACAGAGGTTCTGTTTGCTCACCCCACACACAGCACAGTCCAGCTCTGGTGCTCACTCTGTGTGTAACTGGAGATTTTATTTGAGGAATGTTTCGAAATCATGAAGGTATAAACAGCCGTTTCAATGAGTCAAGATTATCAAAGAACTGGTTGAATTAAGATTTAAGGGAATGGAGCATGTTTTGAGGCACAGTCTAATAGTCGGATTGTGCTGGTTATATCGCAGGAGAGGCCGAAATCGGGAATCGAACTGGGCGGCGATGGGTTTACGATCTAACCGGCCCAATCCCATTGGTGAGATCTGTGGTGATATGATCACTGTAAATACACAAGGGGTTAATGTAAATACACTATGACTAAGTAAACACTAGAGGGAGACCAGAGACGTCATGACATGCAGACATACAGCTAATGAACACATAGAATAGGACACGACCAATGGGCAGTCAAGACACCCAGAGGTGACACTACCACAAGGGGGCATTACACAACCCATATATAAGGACAGGGCACACATGCTCTGTCTCTTTCCACAGGCGAGAGTGGGACAGGGGCAGATCAGAAGCATCACACCCACCACGTGGCTTAGAGCAGACTGGTTAGTTAGACTGAGTTACTATAGCAAGATTAGCAGGAGAGTCGAACTCATTGAGAACTGTGCTAATGGTTCAATAAATCACATTGAACTTACTTCAAAGTCTGGAGTATCTTTTGGTCAAAGCTGCATCGAGTTGCAGCCTGTGTTATCCCAGAGTACATAACACAACAAGATCCGGACCCCACATTTTGTAAACAATAATTGATGGTTATTGGCGAGAAACAAATAATCAACAATTAAGGCCAATCTCAATATCGTTACAGGCAGGACCCCTAATTGAATGGCCTCCGGTGATTGAGCTGGCTCCCAAAGAGTGGTCACATGGGCGCCAATTAACACTGGTCCACACAAATGTGGATCAGGTATCACAGTTACTGGCGGTGTGGGGTCTCCCAGGCTATTGGAGATCCCTGGGTGGTCAGGGTCAGCGAAAGGCAGCACCCTGGCTCTCCCATTGACTCTCAGGCACCTTGGCACTGTCAGGTTGGCATCTTGGTACTGCCAGTCTGGCACTGCCAAAGTACCCAGGTGGCACTGCCAGGCTGACAGGAGAACTGCCCAGGTGGCAGTGCACGGTTTCCTGGGTGCCCGGGTGGCAGTGTCAAGGGACAGAGCCTGAGGGTGGCCTTAGGAAAGGAGGGTTGAGAGGCTTATGAAGGGTGGGGTATGAAGGGTGGGTATGAAGGGGCCTCTGGAAGGTTGGGGAGTGCGAAGGGTGGGTGTCCTGGAAGGCTGAGCCCAAAAGGGGGTGTAGGAAGGCCTGAAAAGAGTGAACCCTCAACGACTACAGAGTGAGGAGTCCTCACTTGGAGGGATGTGGGGTAATGCCCATGTGTGTGAGGGGGACATTTCCTCTGGATGGCATTGTGGGTGCTGAGAAGCACCCCGTTATCTAACGTCCATCCGGGTAGATTGGGAGCCTCAGCAGGGAACTTGCCGACGAGGCCGCACTGAGCAACATTTTATGCACTGAGGAGCTCCGCTCGAGACGGCATCCTGATCTCTCAAGGTCCCGAGCATGGCCACCGAACTCCCTCCAAACCCCAACTCACATTCAGGGGGGTTCCTGGTCCCCCCTCGCACAGCCCTACACCCAATCACCGTCACGCAAAAAATGCAATCTTAGCACCTTGGTTGTGGCAGCCCGACACCCTGGCAGTGCCCCTGCCAGCTGGAGATGCTACATGGGCACCTTGACAATGCTTAGCTGGTACCCAGTTGGTACTGCCAGGATGCTTAGCTGACACTGGCAGGGTGCCAGATACACAGTGCCAGGGTACCCAGATGGAACCAGCAGTGCCAGGGTACCACCCTATCCAGATGGCATGCACCTGGTGGCCATCAATCCCCTTGATTACCCCCACGAGTGCCGATCTACCAGGCCCCCGTTTGTGGAGACTAGCACTGAATGACACTCACCTGAGCTCTCCAAAACAAGGGGGTTTGATTCTACACCTTGGGTAGATCTTGGGACACATTATAGAGTGAGACTACCTGTCTCAGTCTAATATGCAGATTTGACAATAAGTGTTCTTGCCCACAATGGACGGGATTCACATTGCGACGTCTCGCAAGGCCTGACACGAACTCGCTGGACATGCCGAGGCAGGTAGATCCCAAAAGTAGAATCGCCAGGCATCTACGTCACGCTGCGCTGCCTTTACGGTGCAAAGTGACCGGTAGATCCCGCCCTGATATTTCTCCGTTAGAGTGCGCCCAAGATTTAATTCACTTTCATTCACTCCTAACAAAGCCATTACAAACTGTTGCAGCCACATGAGGAGGGTTAAAATATGATTCCCCTATCTTAATACCTCAAGTCTGACTTTTCACAGTAACTTCATTTGAAGCCTACTTGTGACAATAAGCGATTTTCGCTTCATTTCATTTCAAATGGGTACCGTTGAAGGTTCTACAAGTAGGAAGGAATTTTCTCAATGCTTGTGGTTAAACATTTACATACAGAGATTCAAGTCAGGTAGGCTTTATTGAATCATAGAATTTAAAGTGGTGAAGGAGGCCAATTGGCCCATCGAGTCTGCACCTGCCTTTGGAAAGAGCACCCCATTTACGCCCTCACCTCCACCCTATCCACGTAACCCCACCTAACCTTTTGGACACTAAGAGGCAATTTAGCATGGCCAATCCATCTAACTTGCACACGTTTGGACTGTGGGAGGAAACAGGAGCACCCGGAGGAAAGCCATGTAGATGCGGGGAGATGTTGCAAATTTCACAGTCACCCGGGGCCGGAATTGAACCCAGGTCACTGGAGCTGTGAAGCAGCAGTTCTTAAAACTGTACCACCATGCCGCCCCAGTTTAAGGGGTTAGTTTTTAGTGAGTTAGCAACCCAACCAGGTAAAGATGATAAAATATTTTAAAAGGTGAACAAAGAACAAAGAACAAAGAACAAAGAAATGTACAGCACAGGAACAGGCCCTTCGGCCCTCCAAGCCCGTGCCGACCATACTGCCCGACTAAACTACAATCTTCTACACTTCCTGGGTCCGTATCCTTCTATTCCCATCCTATTCATATATTTGTCAAGATGCCCCTTAAATGTCCCTATCGTCCCTGCCTCCACTACCTCCTCCGGTAGTGAGTTCCAGGCACCCACTACCCTCTGCGTAAAAAACTTGCCTCGTACATCTACTCTAAACTTTGCCCCTCTCACCTTAAACCTATGCCCCCTAGTAATTGACCCCTCTACCCTGGGGAAAAGCCTCTGACTATCCACTCTGTCTATGCCCCTCATAATTTTGTATACCTCTATCAGGTCGCCCCTCAACCTCCTTCGTTCCAGTGAGAACAAACCGAGTTTATTCAATCGCTCCTCATAGCTAATGCCCTCCATACCAGGCAACATTCTGGTAAATCTCTTCTGCACCCTCTCTAAAGCCTCCACATCCTTCTGGTAGTGTGGCGACCAGAATTGAACACTATACTCCAAGTGTGAACCCACGCTTCTCAAAACTTCGCCGCCCACAGACACATATACACAAGCATGCAAAATTCACAATTGATCCTTGCTTAGCCAAATTAAAGTTCAATTTTGAAAGATTAAAAACCTGGAGGGTTCACTATTTATGAATTCTTGGCTGGCCACTGTAACTGCAGCAGAAATTTTCCCAAATTCCCTTCGACTCCTGGGTTGAGTTTAGGGCCATGTACCTACAAATACTGAGGACAATTTCATTTTAAAAATGTAATCCGATTCTTCCAGAAGTCAATGGTTTTTGAACCTCCGGTTCCTTTCAATGAAAATTCACTGGGTTGGATTCTCCGCTGGTGGGATTCTCCATTGCGCCGGCCGCACACCTACGCCAGGGATTTCCCAACGGCGTACCTGTATTCCTCGTAGGTATGTACCAAAATGTTTCTTTGAACATCAACAAGCCTTGAGGATTTTTTTTGTATTTATTCCTACTACCTCATATTTCCCACAGTGCACTGCATCTTCACCCAGATTTCCCATTCACTCAACCTGTCTGTTAGAGCCCGCATGAAACCTACAGGATGGAGCAATCAGTCTCCTCGTGAGTCTCGCTGAGTACAAGCTGCCCCGTGAAGGGGGAAAGGAGCCTGAGGACATCCATGATTGAATTATATATAAAGTCAGCCAGTTATGGAATTGACAGAATGTGCAGACATGCACGATGTGCTTGCTGTGATTGCAGATGAGTTGAACATTCAATGAGTGGAAGCCATTGCGATTCACATCGTGGACACCTTGTTGCTACAGAGCTCCGAGTGCCACGTGAGTGCAGTCGATGATGCCCTCCACCTGTGGAAAACCAGAGATCTGTGCAAATACAAATGCTCTTGCATTCTCGCTTGCCTTATCCCAGTCAAAATGCATAAAGTTCTGTGCCTTTGTTTAAGATTGAGCCCATAACGTTTTGCACTATTTGTATGCGGACCCTTGCGAAATATTGCAGAGGTCACCTGTGGAGCCCTGGAAGGAGCCATTAGCATAAGAATTGGCAGTGGATACCCGAGTCTCCATGGTGCAGAATCAGGTGGCAGATATGACCAACCAGTTCTCTGGACATGCGCAGTCTTGAGTGGTAAGCACTGTCTATAGACCCTGGGTGGTATCTTCCGGCTGTTCACGTCAGCAGGATCTTCCAGTCCCGCTGACGACACCGCTGCCGTGGGTTTCTGAGTGGCATGGGGTGGATTCAATACAAAATCCCATTGACAGCAGTTTGAACAGAAGATCCCACTGCCAGCCTTTGGTGGGCTGTCTCCCACCACTGAGAAATCTGCCACGTGGAGACCAGAGAACCTCACCCTCTGAGTCCTGTAAGGTGCCTGCAAACAATGGCTCACTGGGGCTCTTTCGCAGCATGCACAGGAGGTATAGCTGCCCCTTCATCTTGAGGGTGGTGTTCCTTCCTTTGCCCAGACAGGTGACTACAATCCTCTCTTCTCCTTCATCTCCACTCCCTGGAAGCTATTAGGCATACAACTAAATCTCTAGGCTTCATGATCTGGATGTCCTCCTCCTGCACGTTAAGTGAGAGACATGAGGGTTAGCATAGGTTTCGTAGGGACCTCCCATGGCAAAGTGCCCCTCAAGCTGCGTCACAAGGCCCCTTAACACATCCCAGAAAGTGCTGGCCATCACTTGGATGGCAAGTGTTTAGTGCGCTTTGTGGCTGCCCAAAACCTCAGCCACCTCTGCCCCAGTCCACCTGATCAATTGGCAACAGTGTCGCCAAGTGGCTGCATGTGGACTATAAGGCCGCACTGTTAGCTTGAACCAGGGGCGTCATTCTCCGACCCCCCGCCGGGTCGGAGAATGGCCGTTGGCCGCCGTGAATCCCGCCCCCGCCGAAGTCTCCGGTACCGGAGATTGGGCGGGGGCGGGAATCGGGCCGCGCCGGTTGGCGGGACCCCCCGCTGGATTCTCCGGCCCGGATGGGCCGAAGTCCCGCCCAGGAATTGCCTGTCCCGCCGACGTAAATCAAACCTGGTATTTACCGGCGGGGCAAGGCGGCGTGGGCGGGCTCCGGGGTCCTGGGGGTGGGGGGCACAGGGCGATCTGACCACGGGGGGTGCCCCCACGGTGGCCTGGCCCGCGATCGGGGCCCACCGATCCACGGGCGGGCCTGTGCCGTGGGGGCACACTTTCCCTTCCGCCTCCGCTACGGCCTCCACCATGGCGGAGGCGGAAGAGACTCTCCCCACTGCGCATGCGCGGGAAACTGACAGCGGCCGCTGACGCTCCCGCGCATGCGCCGGGAAACTGACAGCGGCCGCTGACGCTCCCGCGCATGCGCCGCATTTCCGCGCCAGCTGGCGGGGCAACAAACGCCATTTCCGCCAGCTGGCGGGGCGGAAATCCCTCCGGCGTCGGCCTAGCCCCTCAATGTTGGGGCTAGGCCGCCAAAGATGCGGAGCATTCCGCAACTTTGGGCCGGCGCGATGCCCGTCTGATTGGCGCCGTCTTTGGCGCCAGTCGGCGGACATCCCGCCGTTGGGGGAGAATTTCGCCCCTGAGTGAGAATGGTCCAAACCCATATTACAATCCTCGACTGACCTCAACAGTGACTCAGATACAGGACAGAAACACCAACATTTAATTTTAATTTTGTTGGACTGTGAAGAAAGGATACCTCGCTTCAGGACTGAATTCCCAAAGAAATAGGGTTATGGTATGGTAAAACAAATTTCTAACAGTATTAAAATACCTTTAACATCATACCAAAAAATAGCTGACAATTACCCCTTAAACAATGTTAATCAATGCAATGAATACCGGAACCCTTAACCGCTATCTTTATTCCAACAAGAATCTTTGACAAAGAGTCATTCCTTGAAACATTAGCTCAGTCCTCTCTCCACAGATGCTGTCAGACCTGCTCAGATTGCCCATCATTTTCTGTTTTTGTTTCAGATTCCAGCATCTGCAGTCACTTGCTTTCAGAAAATGGAAGTTTCAGCTAGATATTTGGAGGAAAACTCAGATGATTTTTATTGATTCATTTTCAGGATATGGGCGTCGCTGGTTAGGCCAGCATTTATTGCCCATCCCTAATTGCCCTTCAGAAGGTGGTGGTGAGTTGCCTTCTTGAACTGCTGCAGTCCTTGAGGAATTGGTACACCTACTGTGCTGTTAGGGAGGGAGTTCCAGGATGTTGCCCCAGTAACAGTGAAGGAGCGGCAATATATTTCCAAGTCAGGGTGATGCGTGGCTTGGAGAGGAACATCCAGGTGGTGGGGTTCCCAGGAATCTGCTGCACTTGTCCTTCTAGATGGTAGTGACCGTGGGTTTGGAAGATGTTGTCAAAGGAACCTTAGTGAGTTACTGCAGTGCATCTTGCAGATGGTGCACATGGCTGCCACTGTTCGTCGTTGGTGGAGAGTTCGAATGTTTGTGGAAGGGGGAGTAACCAAGCAGGTGCTTTGTCCCGGATAGTGTCAAATGTCTTGAATATTGTTGGAGCTGCACTCATCCAAGCAAGTGGAGAGAATTCCATTACACTCCGACTTGTGCCTTGTAGATGGTGGACAGGCTTTGGGGGGTCAGGAGGTGAGTTACTCGCCGTAGGATTCCTAACCTTTGATCTGCTTTGGAAGCCACAGTATTAATGTGGGAAGTCCATTTCATTTTTGATCAATGATAATCCCTCAGGATGTTGATTGTGGGGATTCAGCGATGGTAATGCCACAGAATGTCATGTCAATGGTTAGATCCTCTCTTGTAGGAGATGGTTATTGCCTGGCACTTGTGTGGCACGAATGCGACTTGCCACTTGTCAGCCCAAGTGGATATTGTCCCGGTCTTGTTGCATTCGGACATGGACTGCTTCATTATCTGAGGAGTCGCGAATGGCTCCAGTCATATTATGCAGTCATCCGCAAACATCCCCACTTCTGATATTATGATGGAAGAGAGGTCATTGATGAAGCAGCTGAAGATGGTTGGGCCTAGGAACACCTGCAGTGGTGTCCTGGAGTTGAGATGGTTGACCTCCAACCACCAAAACCATCTTCCTTTGTGACAGGTATGACTCCAACTAGCAGTCACTCTCTCCTCATCTCTGGCATTCAGCTCTTTTGTCCATGTATGAACCAAAGCTGTAAGAGGTCAAGAGCTGAGTGACCTTGGCGGAACCCAAACTGAGTGTCCGTGAGTGGTTATTGCTGAGTAAGTGCCCCTCGATAGCACAGTTGATTACTCCTTCCATCACTTTGCTGATGATGGAGAGTAGGCTGATGGGGTGGTAATTGGCTGGGTTGAATTTGGCCTCTTTCTTGTGTATAGTATACACCTGGACAATTTTCCACATTGCCGGTAGATGACAGTGCTGTAGTTGTCCTGAAACACCTTGGCTAGGGGTGCGGCAAGTTCTGTACACAAGTCTTCTGCACTATTGCCTGAACATTATCAAGACCCAAAGCCTTTGCAGTATCCAGTGCTTTCAGCCGTTTCTTGATATCACGTGGAGTGAATCGTATTGGCTGAAGACTGACATCTGTGATGCTGGGGACCTCCAGAAGAGACCGAGATGGATCATCCACTTGACATTTCTGGCTGAAGATTGTTGCAAATGCCTCAGCCTGGTCTTTTATGTGCTGGGCTTCTCCACCATTGAGGTTGGGGATATTTGTGGAGCCTCCTCCTCCAGTGAGTTGTTTAATTGTCCATCAACATTCACAGCTGGATGTGGCAGGACTGCAGAGCTTAGATCTGATGTGTTGGTTGTGGAATCACTTAGTCTGTCTATTACTTGCTGCTTATACTGTTTGGCACACAAGTAGTCCTGTGTTGTAGCTTCACCAGGTCGATGCCTCATTTTTCAGTATGCCTGGTGTTGGTGTTCATAGAATGTACAGTGCAGAAGGAGGCCATTCGGCCCATCGAGTCTGCACTGGCTCTTTGAAAGAGCACCCTACCCAAGCCCACACCTCCACCGTATCCCCATAACCCAGTAACCCACCCAACACTAAGTGCAATTTTGGACACTAAGGGCAATTTATCATGACCAATCCACCTAACCTGCACATCTTTGGACTGTGGGAGGAAACCGGAGCACCCGGAGGAAACCCACGCACACACGAGGAGGATGTGCAGACTCCACACAGACAGTGACCCAAGCCGGAATCGAACCTGGGACTCTGGGGCTGTGAAGTAATTGTGCTCACCACTATGCTACCGTGCTGCCTTGCTCCCGGCATGCTCTCCTGCACTCTTCATTGGACCAGGTTTGATCCCCTGGCTTGGTGGTAATGCTGGAGTGGGGGATATGCCGGGCGGGGAGGTTACAGATTGTGGTTGAATACAATTCTGCTGCTGCTGATGGCCCACAGCGCCTCATGGATACCCAGTCTTGCATTGCCAGATCTGTTCGAAGTCCATCCCATTTAGCATGGGTGGTAGTGCCACACAACACAATGGAGGGTATCCTCAATGTGAAGACGGGATTTTGTCTCCCCAAGGACTGTGCGGCGGTCACTTCTACTGATGCTGTCATGAACAGATGCTTCTGCAGCAGGCAGATTGGAGAGGATGAGGTCAAGTATGTTTTTCCCTCTTGGTGGCTCCCTCACCACCTGCTTCAGTCCCAGTCTAGTAGCTATGTCCTTTAGGACCCAGCCAGCTCGGTTTGTAGTGGTACTACTGAGCAATTCTTGGAGGTGGACATTGAAGTCCCCCATCCAGAGCATATGCTGCACCCTTGCCACCCTCCAAGGGGTGTTCAACATGGAGGAGCACTGATTCATTAGCGAATGGTGGCTTGTACGTGGTAATCAGCAGGAGGTTTCCTTGCCCATGTTTAACCTGAAGCCATGAGACTTCAGAGTCGATGTTGAGGACTCCCAGAGTAGCTCCCCCCCCCCCCAACTGTATACCACTGTGCGTCCACCTCTGATGAGTCTGTCCTGCCGGTGAGACAGGACATACCCAGGAATGGTGATAATGGCATAAGGGACATTGTCTGTAAGGTATGATCCTGTGAGCATGACGGTGTTGTTTAACTAGTCTGTGGGACAGCTCTCCCAACTTTGGCACAATTCCCCAGATGTTAGTAAAGAGGACTTTGCAAGTTTGGTGGGACTGGGTTTGCCATGGCTGTTTCTGGTGCCTAGTTCGATGCTGGGTGATCCGTCCTGTTTCATTCGTTTTTTGTGTTTTCTTTGCGGCAGGACGCAACTGAGTGGCTTTCTGGGCCATTTCAGAGGGCATTGAAGAGTCAACCATGTGCGTCTGGAGTAACATGTAGGCCAGACCAGGTAAGGATTTCCTTCCCTAAAAGACATTAGTGAATCTGGTGGGTTTTTACAACCAGCAAAAATAGTTTCATGGTCATCATTAGACTTTTAATTATAGGTATTTTATTGAGTTTAGATTCCGCCACTTGCTGTGGGATTCGAACCCGGATCCCCAAATCATTAGTCTCTGGATTATGAGTCAAGTACACAATACCACTATGCCATCACACCCGCAATGACTAAAAGTGAGAAAAAGATTCCTGCACAAACACAGAGATACAAAGACAAGAGAGTCAATGTGATACACAACAACAAAGAGAGAGAGAGTGAGAGAAACAATTGACAAATGAAGCAAAAGAAAGAATTATAGACTACGTGACAAACTGAGAATTAAAGTAGAAAGAGACTCATGTTCTTACACTTTGCTCATTAGCAACACGACTAGCAATAGAACATAGAACATAGAACAATACAGCGCAGTACAGGCCCTTCGGCCCACGATGTTGCACCGAAACAAAAGCCATCTAACCTACACTATACCATTATCATCCATATGTTTATCCAATAAACGTTTAAATGCCCTTAATGTTGGCGAGTTCACTACTGTAGCAGGTAGGGCATTCCACGGCCTCACTACTCTTTGCGTAAAGAACCTACCCCTGACCTCTGTCCTATATCTATTACCCCTCAGTTTAAGGCTATGTCCCCTCGTGCTAGCCATTTCCATCCGCGGGAGAAGGCTCTCACTGTCCACCCTATCTAACCCTCTGATCATTTTGTATGCCTCTATTAAGTCTCCTCTTAACCTTCTTCTCTCTAACGAAAACAACCTCAAGTCCATCAGCCTTTCCTCATAAGATTTTCCCTCCATACCAGGCAACATCCTGGTAAATCTCCTCTGCACCCGTTCCAAAGCCTCCACATCCTTCCTATAATGCGGTGACCAGAACTGCACGCAATACTCCAAATGCGGCCGTACCAGAGTTCTGTACAGCTGCAACATGACCTCCTGACTCCGGAACTCAATCCCTCTACCAATAAAGGCCAACACTCCATAGGCCTTCTTCACCACCCTATCAACCTGGGTGGCAACTTTCAGGGATCTATGTACATGGACACCTAGATCCCTCTGCTCATCCACACTTTCAAGAACTTTTCCATTAGCCACATATTCCACATTCCTGTTTTTCCTTCCAAAGTGAATCACCTCACACTTCTCTACATTAAACTCCATTTGCCACCTCTCAGCCCAGCACTGCAGCTTATCTATATCCCTCTGTAACCTGCTACTTCCTTCCTCACTATCGACAACACCACCGACTTTAGTATCGTCTGCAAATTTACTCACCCACCCTTCTGCGCCTTCCTCTAGGTCATTGATAAAAATGACAAACAGCAACGGCCCCAGAACAGATCCTTGTGGTACTCCACTTGTGACAGAACTCCATTCTGAACATTTCCCATCAACCACCACCCTCTGTCTTCTTTCAGCTAGCCAATTTCTGATCCACATCTCTAAATCACCCTCAATCCCCAGCCTCCGTATTTTCTGCAATAGCCTACCGTGGGGAACCTTATCAAACGCTTTGCTGAAATCCATATACACCACATCAACTGCTCTACCCTCGTCTACCTGTTCAGTCACCTTCTCAGATGATCTGTTTTCTTTAAAATATTGCCATCATTAATTTTTTATTCATTACTTATTATCCTGCAATCCCGGTGACTCGGTGACATGATTGCTGCCGCTGCTGCTGATTCCTGTCCCAGTATCTCTGCTATGTGATCACAATGAAGATGGTCACTGAAACTATTGTCCATTTTCCTCTCCCATTCAGTATGTCAGATTGAGGAATGAACAGTCGATCTCTATACTTTACCCGATAGACGTTCAGACAGTACCTTTAGGAGTCCTGCTGCATGTTTCATCTGCGCCCCACCAGCTGAAGCAGTCTGTCCATGGCAGGGGGGATTGGAAGGAGGCGAACAAGTAGTACAGGCTGTAGGCGATGATGACGGTGTAGGGGATGGTAGAAATTAAGCTCATAAAGACCATAGTGATCCCCATACCTTAAAATGAAACAACAAACAGAAGATTAGATTGGGAACTACTGATTTGAAATCAATTCTTTGACCTGAATCTGTTGGTCGAGCAAACCATTGGTCTTTTTCTGCAAATGACATCTCACGAGATCTCCTGAGGCATCACAGGTGTCACAAAACTCGCGAGAAGCCTCTGGCGAGATTTAACACCCTCATTGCGTCCCAAGTCGGGCGCGACGAGGCCATTTGACCGGGCCCATAATGTTGGCTTGTATTCCGTACGTCTTGATGAGTGAATAAATAGAAATGTTTTAAAACGATAAAGGAGTCCATTAGTAACGATGTGGAAAACCTAATGATGCATGATTAATTACATTCAAAGACGAGGTTGTAACATAACTGAAGGCTTTAATCGACTCGAACAGTTCCACAGCAGCTTCGGTACAGAAAGTGAGGGCTGCTGGGACGGCACCGGTTCTTATACCCCGCCTGTCAAGGCGGAGCTACATACCAACAGCCAATGGTAAACTCCTAGGTTTCACCAATGGTCTTCACCCTCTTGGGTACTGTAATACCTGATAATACCACATTCACCCCCTGTTAAAAAGGAGTCCAGCGAGAATGGTGGCCAGTGGTTACAATTGCATCTACATGGTATGATCAGATTCGGAGGTAAAGTGATACCTCTTTACAGAGTTGTCGAGAATATTCTACAAGCGTGGAAGATATATACATTCAGTGTATGTTTACGGTTATAGCTACAGTGAAACAATCAGTCGGTTGGGTGGCCTGGTCATCCTCCTGGATCGTCTGGGTTTCGGTGGTGATTCTGGTGGGGGTCCGAGCGTCTGCGACTCCAGGAGCGTGGTGTCGGCCTCGATGGCAGCTTCGTCACCCTTAGATGGCGCTAGTGGGGCCAACGGTTGGGCCTAGAGGGGGGCGCCTGTAGGGGGCGTCGGTGGGTGGGATGGCCTAAGCAGGAGTGGTGGGAGGACTGACCCTCCAGTGAGGTGCTGTGGGGTGGGGGTGGGGGTGGGGGTGGGGGGGGAGGTGGGGGTAATGGTTCGGGTGCGCATGGGGTTCCGGCGGGCTCCAGGTCCGGAGGGAGACTGTATCTTGCCAGCTGTCAGGGAACGCCACGTAGGCGTACTGGGGGTTAGTGTGCAGCAGTTGGACCCTCTCGACCAACGGGTCCGACTTGTGCGCCAGCACGTGCTTCCGAAGCAGGATGGGTCTGGGTGTTGCTAGCCAGGTTGGGAGCGACGTCCCGGAGGAGGACTTCCTGGGGAAGACAAGGAGACGTTCATGAGGTGTCTGATTGGTAGTTGTACAGAGCAGCAACCGGATGGCGTGGAGGGCCTCCGAGAGGACTTCTTGCCAGCGGGAGACTGTGAGATTCCTGGACCGTAGGGCCAGTAGAACGGTCTTCCAGACCGTTCTGTTCTCCATCTCTACCTGCCCGTTTCCCCGGGGGTTGTAACTGGTCGTCCTGCTTGAGGCGATGACCTTGCTGAGCAGGAATTGGCGCAGTTCGTCGCTCATAAAGGAGGACCCCCTATCACGATGTATGTACGTGGGGAACCCGAACAGTGTAACGATACCCTGGAGGGCCTTGATGATGGTGTTTGCGGTCATGTCGGGGCAGGGGATGGCGAATGGGAACCGCGAGTACTCGTCAATCACGTTCAGGTAATACGTGTTGCGGTCGGTGGAGGGGAGGGGGCCTTTGAAGTCCATGCTGAGGCGTTCAAAGGGACGGGAAGCCTTTATCAGGTGCGCCCTCTCTGGCCGGTAGACATGCGGTTTGCACTCCGCGCAGATTTGGCAGTCCCTGGTGACTGTCCTGACCTCCTCGATGGAGTATGGCAGGTTGCGGGTCTTAATGAAGTGGAAAAAATGTGTGACCCCCTGGTGGCAGAGGTCCCCGTGGAGGGCTTGGAGGCAGTCCACTTGTGCGGTGGCACACGTGCCGCAGGACAGGGCATCGGAAGGCTCGTTTAGCTTCCCGGGACGATACAAGATCTCGTAGTTGTAGGTGGAGAGTTCTATCCTCCACCGTAAGATCTTGTCGCGTGTGGGCCGGGCAGTGCATGCGGGGATGCTTCGCCTGCCCGCAGAAGAAACAGTGGGGCCCGACGGAGTTAGCGGGCCATCTTACAGCGCAGGCCTGCGGGGACACGGGGAAGGTCAGTGGGGCTGCCGCTGCGGGATGTTACGCAGCCCAGGGGGCCACCGCGCGGTTGGGCACAAAGGACTGCGTGTTTCTGGAGGCAACATCCATGGACCCTGCCAGGGCTCGTGCCATTCTCAGTCCCATGGTGTCCTTTTCTAAGAGTCTTTGGCAGATCTCTGAGGAGCTCATACCTGCTACGAAGGCATCCCGGATTAGAAGTTCCATGTGCTTGCTCCCCGAAACATGCAGGCAGCCACAGTTTCTGACCAGCACCAGTAGCGCATGGTAGAAGTCCTCCAATGATTCCCCGAGGCTTTGCCGCCTAGTTGCAAGCAGTTGATGTGTGCGTAGGCCTGGTTTACAGGGTGGATATAATGTCCTTTTAACAGTTCGATCGCAGCATCGAAGTCCTCCGCCTCCTCGATGAGGGTGAAGATCCCAGGGCTTACTCTCGAGTGCAGGAGATGCAGTTTCTGTTCTCCTGAGGGGGTGCCTCGGGCTGTCTCGAGGTAGCCTTCAAAGCATGCCAGCCAGTGCTTAAATATCGCTGCCGAGTTCTCTGTGTGGGGGCTGAGTTGTAGACACTCCGTCTTGATTCGGAGATCCATCCTTCCAACTTAAGTCTAGTTGATTAAATTAATGCACGATCAATTACACTCAAAGACGAGGTTGTAACATAACTGAAGGCTTTAATCGACTAGAACTGTTCCCCAGCAGCTTCGGTACAGAAAGTGAGGGCTGCTGGGACGGCACCGGTTCTTATACCCTGCCTGTCAAGGCGGAGCTACATACCAACAGCCAATGATAAACTCCTAGGTTTAACCAATGGTCTTCGGCCTCTTGGGTACTGTAATACTTGATAATACCACACCTAACATACGAACATATGAATGAAAAATGAAAAGGCACCTTAGTCCCAGAGGACCATAGGCAGCACACATCTTTTGAGAGACAGCTGACTGATGGTGATTTAACCTGAGGGTCACCACACCTCAGGCGAGGAGCAAAGTTGAGAAGGAAGAGTTCCAAAAATTCATGACCCTCTGAGAGAAGATATTTCTTCTCACCTCTGTCTGAAATGGCAGACCCCTTATTTTTAAACAGCGGCCTCTGGTTCTAGATTCTCCCACAAGAGGAAACATCCTCTGCACGTCGGCCCTGTCACAACCCCTCAGGATCTTATATATTTCAATTAAGTTGTCTCTTACTCTTCTAAACTCCAGCTGATACAGGCCCAACCTCTGCAACCTGTTTTCATAAGAGAACATTCCCAATCCAGGGATTAGTCTGATAAACCTTCTCTGAATTACTTTCAACAGATTCACATCCTTCCTTAAATACCAATACCGGAAACAGTACTCCAGGTGTGTATAATAGAATCATAATAGAATTTACAGTGCAGAAGGAGGCCATTCGGCTCATCGAGTCTGCACCAGCCCTTGGAAAGAGCACCCTACCTAAGACCACTCCTCCACCGTATCCCCGTAACCCATAAACCCCATCTAACCTTTTTTTTTGGACTCTAAGGGCAATTTAGCATGGCCAATCCACCTAACCTGCACATCTTTAGACTGTGGGAGGAAACCGGAGCACCCGGAGGAAACCCACGCACACACGGGGAGAATGTGCAGACGCCGCAGACAGTGACCCAAGCCGGGAATCGAACCTCTGACCCTGGAGCTGTGAAGCAATTGTGCTAACCACTATGCTACCGTGCCGCCCCATGTAGTCTCACAACAGCTGTACAACTGAAGCATAATCTCTGTAATTTTGTATTCAATTCCCCTCACAATAAACAATAACATTCCATCAGCTTTCCTAATTACCTGCACACCAACCTTTTGCGATTTGTTACGTACCAGAATAACACCATTGGCTGGTGTAAAGTCATGTGTAACGCCTTTTGCGGGATTGTGTACCCTGTTTCAGCAGCATCTTGTAAATAAACCCCTTGCACTATGCTATACGAACTCGACGTGTGCCACCTCTGATTCTTTCTCTTTACGGCTACAACAAACTAACATAACAAAATAGTAACAGGCGACAAAATTTGGGTCGTACAAAAACAGGAGGAAAACAATTTTCGACTGCAAATCTCTGAGCCAGAAGAAGGAAACAGCGACAGAGATCGAGGTCCATGCACCAGCCATGAGGTCAGGAGAAATTTTCTCGACTTCCAAGGCAAATCATTGTTGTAGCAAGTTAAAACAACTCTGAGGTAAATACTTGTACACTGTACTGTTTGTCGAGGGGTTTCGGCGAAAAATATAGTCGACTGTGTCAACCGCTAGTGCAAGTATAGGGCTTTCTGAAAAAAAATTCAGCAGACAACTGTGAGTTACTGGGGGATTACTTCAAACAGAGGACCAAAGCTTTCAGTAACTTACCATTTGTAGTGGGCAGAGATGTGGAGAATATGCATGAGGCACTGAAATGGGCCACGGCAACGCAAACCTTTGGGGCCGTCGACTCTGCAACCTACTGCCCGGAAATAGTGGGGCACAGAAACAGCTAGTCTGCTTGTGCGCTGTGAGTTTATTTGCTTTAACAGAGAGAAAATAAATGTCAGGGGAGACAAGCTGAAGGCTGAGTAACACAGATCAGGGAGCTACAATCCAAAAATGGTGGGAAGAAAAGGCGCCATGGATGCATTTGATGAGGAGAAAGAGACATGGAACTCTGATGAGGAAAGGTTCTCGTCATTACTTAAAGGCTGCCAGACACCACCAGACCTATAATCTGTGACTTTTATCAGCTTACTTAGGAGAAAAACATTCATGTGACTACAGAATTTAGTACCCCCAGATAAACCTGGAAACAAGTCATATAATAAGTTTATAATTGTTTTGCAAGACTTAGCTCAGTGGGCTAGACAGCTGGCTTGTAATACAGAACAAGGCCAGCAGCGCGGGTTCAATTCCCGTACCAGCTTACCCGAACAGGCGCCGGAATGTGGCGACCAGGGGCTTTTCACAGTAACTTCATACTTGTGACATTAAAAGGTTATTATTATTATTATTATTCTCGTCCCGACCACTATTAATAGTGTTGTGCACAGGAGAAAGGGGAAAATATTTCAAATTTGCTGCATCGCGACAAAAACTGGAAAGGTTCTGCATATTTGGCCAGGTTTTGGATGAAACACTTCACGTCCGACCAGTTTGTGGTCTCAGGAATGGAGCCATCCCAAGGAAATTGCTGATTGAAGGTGTGTTAACTCGAAAGTCTGTTATGGAGATAACAATGTCTGTGCAACTTGCTGTGAGAGACACTTTGCTGAGTGGAGTTCGAGCTAAAGTCCATGAGATGGAATCTGTGGGAAGCAGATCCACCAAGAACCTACCAAGTCATCGCTGCAACCAGGCGGGACATACGGCTGGAGATTGCTGGAGCAAGGAAAGCAAATGTAAAAATTGTGGTAAAGTTGGTCACGTTCACAAGTCATGCTGGTCGCATCAAGTCTCATCAGCACAAAAGGAATGTACCAAGAAAAGTACTACAAAGTCTCCAGAGCGAGGTTACCAATTAAGCGATCCAACTGAAGATTCACAAATACCAAAGTGTCAAGTCAGTTTAAGGAATTAAAGCTTGGCGTTCTAGCAGTCCATGGAAATCAGCAATGATTTTGGGTTTATCCAAAATTAAATGGAAACACTTTTCAGATGGAAGTGATACACGTGCTGCAGTATCATTTTTCCCTGAATCGCTATATGGTCAGAAATTGAAATATCTGCCATTGCAATGTGGTCTTGAGGACAAATGCCGAGGTAGTTGTGCTGCTGAAGCGATTGTGGAAGCTGTCATGATATTCAGGTAAACATCATGGTGCAAACATACATACACACTGATGGACAGATCAACGGACCAATCAATACACACACAACACCACAGCCAATCACAGGCAAGAGCATACACACTATAAAACGGGGAACACAACACTTCCCGTTCATTCCAGCAGGAGACAGCTCAGGGAACAGAGCTCACAGCAAGCGACTCAGACAACCACCATGTGCTGAGTGCCACTCCAAGATAGTGTTAGGGATAGGTCCACAGATTCAAGGGTAATGAACGAACCACAGTAACCAGTTTATCATTGTAAGTATTGTTAGTAATAAAACTGAGTTGTACCATCCGCAACCATGTTGGTTCGTCTATGGAGCAGAGAACACAACACGACATAGTACCAGGATTGGAACCTGGTAACTGTGAGACCTACCTACGCATCCTCAGGAATCCGCCATCCTGCGCCATGGACACCGTCAGCACGCCGCAGCCGCTACAAATCGCTGGAAACCTCGGCGTCCACTGGAAGCTGTTTAAACGCCTGCAGGGTAAGGATGAGCCTTTTCAATCTTTCCTGACACGTCTCCGTATCCTCGCGCAGTCCTGCGGTTACGACGCCGCCTCCGATTCAATAATTCGGGACCAGATTGTTTTTGGGGTCACCTCGGACACCCTACGCCACCAGCACCTCAAAATAAAAGGCCTCCGCTATCGAAGCCTGCGGCCTTCATGAAAACGCGACCAGCCGCTACGCCCAGTTTCAAGCAGCCGAATCGGCATGGCAGGGGTCCTGCGAGGCTGAGCGGGTCCAGGCGATCGAGTTCCTCCCGGCCGGCGACCCGGATGAGGGCGGCCATTTTGCGTGCTTTCCGCGGCCTCCCACGTTTGTGCGCACCAAAAAAGACGTAGACGCTGAGGGACGTGATGCGCAGGCGCGCCCGACGCAAGACCGAACTACACATGCGCGGTGACGCAACGAACACCATGACGTCACGACGTGCGGTGACTGTGGAGCCGCACATTTAAAGCGGCAATGTCCGGCAAATAAGTGACAATGCCTCCGCTGTGGCAAGATGGGCCACTACACTGCCTGCTGTCGAGCAGCTCAACCTGCCAACGCTCCCCAATTCCGACACACGCAGGGACGTGCGGACCATTCAGCCTCCGTGCAACGAGTCGTACCCAGACGACATCGAAACCAGTGACACAGACGACCGGGACGCCTTCCGTGTTGCGGTCATTGATAAGGATCGGATGTCTCCAAGCAGGACCCACCAGCCGAGGCCAGTGAACAGTGTCAATCCGGGTGATGAATGGTGTGCCACCCTAACGGTCAACCGATCACCGATAACATTCCGTTGGGACACTGGTGCCTCCGCCAACCTAATTGCATGGTCAGCCTTCTACGCCTTGAAGGTCAGACCACCAATTCGGCCATCCCGTTGCAAGATGGTCGACTACAACGGAAACGTTATCCCAGCCATGGGATCCTGCCAGCTCCAGGTGACACACAACACATACACGGCCACACTATCCTTCGAAATATTCGGATCATCAAAGGACTCCCTGCTAGGCGCACAGGCATGCAAGGTTCTCCACCTCGTGCAGCGGGCCCACGCTCTGTCTCCAGAAGGCACATCAGACTTCCCGGATGCAGAGTTTAGGGCACAGCTCCACTCGCTCCTCGCCCACAACCAGGAGGCATTCGAGGGCATGGACACACTGCCCTATACCTACAGAATACGACTCAAACCAGACATTCACGCACCTTGCAGGGTCCCAGCGCCACTCAGGGACCGCCTCAAGCAGCAGCTGCAGGAACTCCAGGACCAAGGGGTGCTATCCCGGGTCACGGAGCCCACGCCATGGGCCAGCTCCATGGTGTGTGTTAAGAAGCCCTCTGGCGAACTCTGGATCTGCATTGACTCGAAAGACCTGAACAACAACATAATGAGGGAACACTACCCCATACCCAAACGGGAAGAGATAACGAGCAAAATGGCCCGGGCTAAAATTTTTAGAAAGCTGGATGCCTCGAAGGGTTTTTGGCAGATCCAACTGGATCAGTCCAGCAGGAAGCTGTGCACCTTCAACACTCCTTTCGGCAGGTTCTGCGATAACAGAATGCCGTTTGGCATCATCTCGGCATCCGAGGTCTTTCACAGGATCATGGAACAGATGATGGAGGGCATCGAAGGGGTGCGCATCTACGTTGACAATGTCATCGTCTGGTCCACCACACCACAGGACCACATCAATCGTTTCCAGCGCGTCTTTGCACGGATACGGGAAAACGGACTGCGCCTCAACCGAGCCAAGTGTTCTTTCGGCCAAACCGAGCTAAAGTTTCTGGGGGACCACATATCCCGGTCAGGTATGTGTCCGGATGCAGACAAGATGAGCGCCATTACAGCCATGCCGCAGCCGGCAGACAAGAAAGCAGTGCTACGCTGCCTAGGCATGGTCAACTTCCTGGGGAGGTTCATTCCCAACCTTGCCTCCCACACGGCGGCTCTTCGCCACCTAGTCAAGAAGTTCACGGAGTTCCAGTGGCTGCCCGCACACCAGAAGGAATGGGAGGAGCTCAAGATTAAGCTTACCACAGACCCGGAATTGGCGCTTTTCGACACATCTCATGACACTAAAATTTCGACTGATGCCAGCCAGTCCGGCATTGGGGTGGTACTCCTTTAACGGGATGACACTGCGTCATGGGCCCCGGTCGCCTATGCCTCGCGGGCCATGACCCCCACAGAACAGTGCTACGCGCAGATCGAAAAGGAGTGCCTGGGTTTGCTAATCGGAATAGACAAGTTCCATGACTACGTGTATGGTCTCCTCCAGTTTACCATTGAGACTGACCATCGCCACCTGGTCAGCATCATACATAAGGACCTGAACGAGATGACCCCTCGCCTCCAGCGTATCCTAATCAAACTTAGGAGGTACGACTTCCAACTGGTCTACACCCCGGGAAAGGACCTTATCATTGCGAATGCCCTATCTAGAGCAGTGAGCACACCGCCCGACTCGGAGGGGTTTGTCTGTCAGGTCGAAGCGCAGGTGGCCTTCACATCGACAAATCTACCAGCCGATTACTCCAGTCTGGCCCGTATTCGCCGGGAGACTGTGGCTGACCCCCTTCTACAAGATGTGTGATGCATCACATGACGGGAGGGTGGCTCAAAGGACAGTGCCCGCAGTTCTACAATGTCAGAGACGACTTGGCCGTCATTGATGGTGTCCTCCTAAAGCTGGGCCGGATTGTGATTCCACACAGCATGCACAAGCTGGTCCTTGACCAACTACACGAAGGCCGCCTGGGGGTCGTGAAGTGCAGACGGAGGGCCCGAGAGGCGGTATACTAGCCGGGCATCAATGATGACATTGCCAATATGGTGCTCAACTGCCCCACCTGCCAAAGGTTTCAGCCGGCGCAACCTCCTGAGACGCTTCAGCCCCATGAGCTGGTGACGTCCCCCTGGGAAAAGGTGGGTGTGGATCTTTTTCATGCGCTCGGCAGGGACTATGTAATCGTCATAGATTACTTTTCAAACTATCCAGAGGTCATACGCCTGCACGATTTGACATCGTCCGCTGTCATAAGGGCCTGCAAAGACACCTTCGCTCGCCACGGCATGCCGATTACTGTCATGTCGGACCATGGGCCTTGTTTTGCCAGCCAGGAATGGTCTTCCTTTGCTGCTTCGTATGGCTTCACACACGTGACGTCCAGCCCTCTGCATCCCCAGTCCAATGGAAAGACGGAGAAGGGCATTCACATCGTCAAGCGGCTCCTCTGCAAGGCTGCTGCTGCCGGATCGGATTTCTGCTTAGCCCTGCTAGCCTATCGCTCGGCCCCACTAGCCACTGGCCTCTCACCAGCCCAGCTGTTGATGGGTCGCGCCCTCAGGACCACTGTGCAATCCATTTTGGTCCACACAACCAACCATGCTCCAATACTGCACAGGATGCGACAGCAGCACGTTCGCCAGAAGGTGGCACATGACACTGGCAACTGATCTTCCCACCCTAGCGCCTGGGGACGACGCCCGCATCCACCTACCAGAAGGTGGCTGGTCAGCACCTGCCGAAGTTCTCCGACACGTGGCTCCCCCCTCGTTCCTGGTTCGCATGCCTGATGGCTCCATTCGCAGGCGCAATCGCCGGGCTCTTCGCCTGCTTCCACGCTCGCTACGGCAACTTACACCGGTGCCACGCCCTCCTGTTGTTCCTGATATCGACTTCGTGGAGCTTCCTGCCACCATGCCCATTCCGTCATCGCCCGTGGCCAGGCCCATTCCTCAGCCGCTGAATCCTGACCCACCCTTGAGGCGGTCAACCCGAATTCGTCGCCCACCTACTAGGCTGGACTTATGAGCCTGTTTGAACATTGAACTCACTGATGCATCATACCACTGTGTTAATATGTTTCTCTTTTTCCTTGTCGTTACAGGAGTTACGGGCCTGATTTGGAAAAGGAACTCGAGAGGTTACTGAAGACAGGAGTCTTTGAGCCTGGTGCCACCAGCGATTGGGCATCCCCAAGCATCCCTTCCTTATAGAAGGATGGCTGAGTACGAATACGTGGGAATTTCAAAAGGACTTCCAAAGTTCTAACATGTGCTGATCAATACCCTTTACCACTTAGCAAAGATTTTTTTGCAGGACTCTCAAGAGGCCAAAGAATGAGCAAAATATATCTCTCCCAATGAATGTAGCTATTGAGTCTCTACCGTAACTGACCATAGTAACACACAAGAGTCTGTTTCAGTATCGGAGGCTTCCATTCGGGGCAACACTGGCTCTCTTCCAACAATCTATGGATCAGATCTTGAGTGGGCTATCAGGTGTACAATGCTAACTGGATGACATTTTGATTACAGATTCAAACAATGTAGAGCATGTAAAGAACCTACCCTTCCAAGGCTGCAACTATATAATCTCAGGATCAAGAAAGAGAAGTGCAAATTTTTAAAATCTTCTATTCACTATCTTGGACACATCATAGACCAAGACAGTCTTCACAAAGAATCTAAGAAGATGTCAGAGATGCTGGATTCTCCACGACCACAGAAAGTGACTCAGTTAAAGTTGTTTCTAGGATTATTAAATTACTATGGAAAGTTCATACCACACTGAGCAACAAGGCTGAAGACTTTGCAGATGTGGCTGTGCAACAAGCAAGCTTGCTCTGGATTGGGAGAATGCTCATCAAACTTTTAAACAAAAATTACATGGGCGTCATTCTCCGACCCCCCGCCGGGTCGGAGAATGGCCGTTGGCCGCCGTGAATCCCGCCCCCGCCGAAGTCTCCGGTACCGGAGATTGGGCGGGGGCGGGAATCGGGCCGCGCCGGTTGGCGGGACCCCCCGCTCAATTCTCCGGCCCGGATGGGCCGAAGTCCCGCCCAGAAATTGCCTGTCCTGCCGGCGTAAATCAAAGCTGGTATTTATTGGTGGGACCAGGCGGCGTGGGCGGGCTCCGGGGTCCTGGGGGGGGCACGGGGCGATCTGACCCCGGGGGGTGCCCCCACGGTGGCCTGGCCCGCAATCAGGGCCCACCGATCCGCGGGCAGGCCTGTGCTGTGGGGGCACTCTTTCCCTTCTGCCTCCGCAACGGTCTCCACCGCTGACGCTCCCGCGCATGCGCCGCATTTCCGCGCCAGCTGGCGGGGCAACAAACGCCATTTCCGCCAGCTGGCGGGGCAACGAATGCCATTTCCGCCAGCTGGCGGGGCGGAAATCCCTCCGGCGCCGGCCTAGCCCCTCAATGTTGGGGCTTGGCACCCAAAGATGCGGAGCATTCCGCACCTTTGGGCCGGCGCGATACCCGTCTGATTGGCGCCGTTTTTGGCGCCTGTCGGCAGACATTGCGCCGTTGGGGGAGAATTTTGTCCCAGGAATCGGAATTATTGGTCCGTTATAAAGCAAACCTGAGCTGCAGATTGCTTGCGGCACATGACCCTGTGGGGTTGGAGCCAATTGCCTTACATATAATGCCTTCAGATGAAGAGCGACCAATAGTATTTGCTTCAATGACGTTGACTGGCACTGAGTCCAATTATGCTCAACGTGAGAAAGAAGCTCTCAGCATTATTTTTGATATTTGAAGGTTTCAACATTATTTATTTGGTTATCAATTTACTCTACTGACCGACTTTCATCCCTTAACAGCCATTTTTGAGCCGCAAAAGGTGATCCCTTCATTCGTTGCGGCCAATTACAATGTTGGGTTAATTTTGTCAGCAGACGCTTATGATATTGAATATTGGAGGTCTGAACAGCATGCAACCACAAACGCTTTGTCTAGACTGCCGCTGCAAGATGTACAAGTCCACAAAGATATGCTCAAATCTGATGAACAGTTCAACAACATATTCTATCTGTCTCATGTGGAAAATGTGCTGGTAACATCTTCTCAGGTGCGAAAATTTACCTTACCAGATCCTTTGTTGGGGAAGGTGTTGGACATGATTCAAAAAGGCACTCGAACACAAGAGTATGGAAAGAACCCCAGATCTAAAACCTTATCTTGCCAGACATCTTGAATTGACAGTACAAAATGGTGTATTGCTGTGGGCTTTTAGAGTAATCATTATGCCATGTCTACAAAGTAGAAACCTGGATCAGCTGCACGAGGGCCTCCCGGTGTCATTAGAATGAAGGAGTTGTTGAGAAGCTACTTCTGGTGGCCCAGATTGGATGTCTAAATAGAGGAGAAGGTGAAATTATGCCAATCCTGCGCTGCATTGAGAAATGTCCTCTACTACAACCTTTGAATCCATGGGAATGGTCTATAATTTACCCAGTTTCAACAACATTGTGTAAATAATCCCTTTGCACTATCATATGAACTTGACGTGAGCCACCTCAGATTCTTTCTCTTTGTATTCTTCTTTTTCATTCATCCTGCCAAAATGGACAATTTCACATTTCCCAAATTTTCTTCCATTCTGACAGGTCTATGCTCATTCACTTAACCCAGATTACATTTCTACTTATCTTCGTATCATCAGCAAATTTAGCCACCATGGGCTGCATTCTCCGTTTCAGTGGCTACGTGCTGGTTCGAACAGAGAATTCGCAGGAGGTTTACAGTGAAAAAATCGGCATCGGCCCCTCACCGATTCCAGGACCAGTGAGGGGAGAGCAGCTGAGCCGGAAGAAATTCCCGGCTCCCGCGCCCAAAACGGCCGGAGAATGGCTGGGTCCATGGCCGCGCATGCACACGGCCAACCTCCAACACGAAAACCCGCTGCTGTGCCAGGTTGTGGAGGACACAATAGACCACCATAAATTGGGCAACACCCTGATGGGTATACTGCAGTGCACCACCAGAGAGATTGAGGCATCAGAACCACATTTTAAGGAGTCCGATGCACCACTCAACGACAGACCGGGTAGCCGCATGGGCCTCGTTGTATCGGGTCTCCGTATCGGTCACCAGCCTCTGTGCTGGCATCATTAACCAGGTACTCAGCGATAAGCTTTATCACCCAAGAGCAAACCAGCCATTCTGAGGCCGGGGATGTCTGACTGCCCCAGGATGTAGCTGGCATGCACGCTCACTGCATATGTGCATGATCTTCATGCAGTGGTCGCCCGCAAGCTGGATGTTTAGGGAGTGGAACTCCTTCCTAAATGGCACTCCCAGACGGCCCGGTGCACATAAGTCGATATCCATGCCATCTATTAGCCCATGGATCTGGGGTATACTGTCGATGGTGGAGAATGCCCGGGCATCTTGCTGGGCCTGATCCGTGTCAAAGTTTATATAGTTTTCTGCCTTGGCAAACATGGCATAGAGTCATAGAATCATAGAATTTACAGTGCAGAAGGAGGCCATTCGGCCCATCAAGTCTGCACCGGCTCTTGGAAAGAGCACCCTACACAAGGTCAACACCTCCACCCTATCCCCATAACCCAGTAACCCCACCCAACACTAAGGGGAACTTTGGACACTAAGGGCAATTTATCATGGCCAATCCACCTAACCTGCACATCTTTGGACTGTGGGAGGAAACCGGAGCACCCGGAGGAAACCCACGCACACACGGGGAGGATGTGCCGACTCCGCACAGACAGTGACCCAAGTCGGAATCGAATCTGGGGCCCTGGAGCGGTGAAGTGATTGTGCTATCCACAATGCTACCGTGCTGCCCCCACAGATGCACTCGTGGGCTGCAGCTTGAGATGCTGCATAAGTCCCCACTCGAGCTCTGGAATAATCCTGAGGTGGAGTTTCAGGGCTGCAGTGACCTTCACAGGCACCGGGAGCGGGAATCCTGCTCCTCCACATGTTGCCAAATACGCGAGGGCATTGCACAGGTGCCGCATCATCCCCTTGTTTAGGCTGAGTCTCTTGCGGCACACGCTCCAAAGACCAACTACACCTGTGCATCTGCTCCAAAGACCAACTACACCTGTGCATCTGCTCAAAAGACCAGCTACACCTGTACATCTGCTCCAAAGACCAACTACACCTGTACATCTGCTCCAAAGACCAACTACACCTGTACATCTGCTCCAAAGACCAACTACACCTGTGCATCTGCCCAAAAGACCAGCTACACCTGTACATCTGCTCCAAAGACCAACTACACCTGTGCATCTGCTCGAAAGACCAGCTACACCAGTACATCTGCTCGAAAGACCAACTACACCGATACATCTGCTCAAAAGACCAACTACACCTGTACATCTGCTCAAAAGACCAGCTACACCGGTACATCTGCTCAAAAGACCAACTACACCTGTGCATCTGCTCAAAAGACCAGCTACACCTGTACATCTCGAAAGACCTAATACACCTGCACATCTGCTCGAAAGACCAACTACACCTGTACATCTGTTCGAAAGACCAACTACACCTGTACATCTGTTTGAAAGACCAACTACACCTGCACATCTGCTCAGCAAACCAACTACACCTTTGCATCTGCTTGAAAGATCAGCTACGTCTCTGCACCTTAAGCCATTGTGGGCCTCCCCTTCTGGATCCCTCGCTGGCTGATGGGCAGCCTGGTCTTCAGGTGTTGGGCAGGGCCCTGAACATGGCCACCACCTTGAGCCACTGTCGATGCTGCTGCCGCTGCCTCCTCCAGCATCTGGTCGCCTGGCCTGCCAGCAGCACCACTAGGGCAGATTCCGCGGGGTCCATGATATTGCCGGTGCCGAACAATATCTGTAAGGATCCTCCCACCCTTCCCCCCGTCCGACAAACTCTGCCTACACACCCCCGGCTGCAGCAATCATTGTACCCCAGATACCCGCATGTAACGTTACCTGGACCAGGTGCTGGTTCCCTTCCTGGTGCACACACCAACCCTGTAGTTACCAATGTGTCCCCGATGCTGGGGTCCAGCCCCTGGGTGTTTGGATGTTAGCCGCTGCGTCCTAGGTGCTGCCTCCTGCAGTGTTCAGGCACAGTGTGCAGGCATCACGGTCTGATTGGTGAGATACTCTCAATTACAAGTCGAGAGAGATGATTGGTAATACAAAGGCTTTAATTAGTAGAGAACCAGTCAGCTACCGAGAAGTGTGCTCACTGCACACTGCCCACTGGACATTACCTTATATATGGCTCCCTGGGGGGTGGAGCCGGAGGCGGAGTCCCCCTGGGTTCCAAATCCGGTCTAAAAGGGACCATTACATTAAAGGTGCAGTAACCATTCATCACAATTGGGATGCTAGATAATAACTCACACAAGATACATACCAGTCCACCCACGGGGATTCACATGGGATGAATCACTACGATTAGCAATTCCCAATTAGCTATAGCCTTCAGCCACTGGCCAGAGTCCTCTGCCATCAGTAGGAGTGAGTGGTCGGTGGGCAGGGGCTGGGTTGCCCCCATAACAGGACACACAGTCCATGGTTGGCATGGTGCACCCGCGGGTGTTAAGGCATCCCCCCCCCACTCCCCCCCCCCCCACCCCAAGCCTAGCCCTGGCAGGGGCAGCCACCACCCCGCCCCCCCCGCTCCATAAAACCCCCCAACCGACGACGGCCCACCACTACTCAGGCATGCCCCCAGTGGCTCTCCCACCCTACTCAGAGCACATATTATAATAATAATAATTATCTTTATTGTCACAAATCGGCTTACATTAACACTACAATGAAGTTGCAGTGAAAAGTCCCGAGTCGCCACAGTTCGGGTGCACAGAGGGAGAATTCAGGGTGTCCAATTCACCTAACAGCATGGGCGGGATTCTCCGCAATCGATGCGATGACCGCCGACCGGCACCAAAAACGGCACGAATCAGTCCGGCATCACGCCGCCCCAAAGGTGTGGAATTCTCCGCATCTTGAGGGGCCGAGCCCTCACCTTGAGGGGCTAGGCCCGCGCCGGACTGATTTCCACCCCGCCAGCTGGCGGGAAAAGCCTTTGGTGCCCCGCCAGCTGGCGCGGAAATGACTTTGCCGTGCGGCGCATGCGCGGGAGCGTCAGCGGCCGCTCATGGCATCCCCGCGCATGCGCAGTGGAGGGGGTCTCTTCCGCCTCCGCCATAGTGGAGACCATGGCGAAGGCAGAAGGAAAAGAGTGCCCCCACGGCACAGGCCCGCCCGCGGATCGGTGGGCCCCGATCGCGGGCCAGGCCACCGTGTGGGCACCCCCTGGGGCCAGATCCCCCCCCCCCCCAGGACCCCGGAGCCCGCCCGCTCCGCCTTGTCCCGCCGGTAAGAGAGGTGGTTTGATTCTCGCTGGCGGGACAGGCATTCCAGCAGCGGGACTTCGGCCCATCGCGGGCCGGAGAATCGCCGGGGGGGGGGGGGGGGGGGGCCCACCAACTGGCGCGGCGCGATTCCCACCCCCGACGAATATCTGGTGCCGGAGAATTCGGCAACCGGCGGGGGTGGGATTCACACCAGCCCCCGGCGATTCTCCGACCCATGTCTTTCGGGACTTACCATAGAATTATAGAATTTACAGTGCAGAAGGAGGCCATTTGACCCATCGAGTCTGCACTGGCTCTTGGAAAGTGCATCCTACCTAAGCCCACACCTCCACCCTATCCCCACACCTCCACCATCCCCGTAATCCCACCTAACTTTTTGGGACATCAAGGGCAATTTATCATGGCCAATCAACCTAACCCGCACATCTTTGGACTGTGGGAGGAAACCGGAGCACCCGGAGGAAACCCACGCACACACAGGGAGAACGTGCAGACTCCACACAGGCAGTGACCCAAGCCGGGAATCGAACCTGGGACCCTGGCGCTGTGAAGCAACAGTGCTAACCACTGTGCTGCCGTGCCGCCCACTGGGGCAGCAACTCCATTGACCCCGAGCTGTTTGCCTGTGAGTGAAGATGGATACTCACATCCTCGTGTCCTCGCAGCAGCCCTTCCGCCAGCCTCACATTTTGAAAAGAAGTACTAATCGGCACCTTCGTGACCACTTGCTGGGGAGGCTGTTAGGTCACAGGGGAGCATTAGGTCGGGGGCCTGCCCTGTTAATTGTATGGAGATTGGGCTTAAGTGGTGATTATTGGTTTTTCTCCACACTACGGCGGGATCCCTGATTTTGCCGATGTGAGTTGGCCGGGTGGATCGCAAACAGATCGGCACCAGTGCGGTTGTCGATTTTGGCCTCTCCCGCGATTTAGCGGCCTTGTCGCGTTCTAGTTTAAGCTCAACGTGGCCATTAAATCTTTTACTTTCATTACAAAGTCAAAAAGCCACCACTTACATAGAAACATGCATAGAACACAGAAGCAGAAGGAGGCCATTTAGCACTTCGGGCCTGCTTCACCAATCATTATCATCACCAACGCCCTATGCAATTGCAGTAAAACATCCCTATTCCTATATTCAAATCCTCTCGCTATGAAGGCTAACATACCATTTGCCTTCTTTACTGCCTGCTGTACCTGCATGCTTACTTTCAGCAACTGATGCACGAGGACACCAAGGTCTCCCTGAGTATCCATCTCTCTCAATTTGCACCCATTCGAATAGTAATCTGCCTTCCTATTTTTGCTACGGGTGCATAACCTAACATCTATCCACATTAAACTGCATCTCCAACACAGATGCCCACTCACTTAGCTTGTCCAAATCCTGCTGAAGCATTCTCCTCACAGCTCACCCTCCCACCCAACTTTGTATCATCTGCAAATTTGGAGATAATACATTTAGTTCCCTTATCCAAATCATTAATATATAATGCTAGAGTCCTAGTTGGGGTCCGAGCACACATCCCAGCGGTACCCCGCAAGTCACTGCCTGCCAATCAGAAAAAGACCCATTTATTTCACTTTTTTTGCTTCCTGGCTGCAAACTAGCATTATCTCCATCTCAAACCCATGCACTTGAACTTTACATAGTAATCTGCTATATGAGACCTTGTCACAAGCCTTCTGAAAGTCTAAATAAACTACATCCACATGGACCCTAGCAACTTACCTACTACAGACGTTAGGCTCACTGGCGTATTGCTCCCTGGTTTCTCTCCACCTCCCGTTTTGAATACGGGGCTTATATTAGCTACCCTCCAATCTTTCAGGAAAATGAAAAAGGGCACCAGCATTAATAATATTAAATTACATTTGGAATGCGGGAAGGGAACATGTCACTCACTGTGCCTGCCTCTTTGCTGCCTGTACCTACCTGCTCTTGTTAACTGAATGAATGATCAGGTTGCAACTTGTACCTCAAGCCTGACTTAAATCCTGCCTGATAAGAAAGTTACAATCAACATCTCAACACCTATTAATCATTTAAACTGTTGACAAATGAATATTAACCTTGCATGATTGGCACGGCCTTCCACACTGCAACTGGTCCGAGGCTGGCAAACTGACCAAAGGAACATTCCAAGAAGAACACAGGCATCCCAACCAGTGCCAGCATGAGCGTGTAGGGAATGAGAAACGCACCTGGAAAATATAACAAACAACTTTGGGGAAGTGTAAACTTGGGCAAGACTGAAAACCACTTTCAGGCTGAACTCCTGAAATCATTTTGAAAACATATTTGTCTGTCCCCGTCTTCCCATCTAATTTTCAATCCATCCATCCAGAAATATTTTAATTCAATCTCTCCCAACAGAAAAAAACTAATCTCTCTCATCCTCTCCTATCTCACTGGCCATGGCTACTGTAGGATTTGATAGATGTGAACTGTCATCATCTCTGGAAAAGGTTTAACTTTCAGCTCCAATTCTAAAACTTCAGCAAATCAATGGTGAAGGTGATGGGAGACCAGAAGACTGGGAGAGATTCAGAATGCAGCAAAGATGGACCAAAAATACAATTAGGAGGGAGACCATAAACTAGCAAGCGGGAGACATAAAAACGAACAGCAAGAGCTTTTTTTTAAGTTCATTAAAAGGGAGAGAGATGTAAAAGTAAGCATTGGACCCTCAGAGACTGAAACCAGGGAAGTAATTATGGGGAACAAGAAAATCGCAGAGGGATTAATAGACATTTTGCATTGGTCTTTACTGAGCATCCCAGAAATAGTACAAACTACAGGGGAGGCGTTAAATACAGTCACCATCACCAGAGAATTAGATTCAGGTAAACTCATAGGGATAAAGGCTGACCAGACCCCTGAGTCTGATGCTTTGGACCCCAGGATTGTGAAGGAGGTCGCTACAGAGATTGTGGATCCATTGGGAGTTATTTTCCAAAAATCCATGGATTCTGGAATTGAGCCAAAGTATTGGAAAACTGTCAATCTTCAAATATATAGAATATATAATTGCTTATTGTCACAAGTAGGCTTCAATTAAGTTACTGTGAAAAGCCCCTAGTCGCCACATTCCAGCGCCTTTTCGGGGAGTCCGGTACGGGAATTGAACCCGCGCTGCTGGCATTATTCTGCATTGTGCTAAACTAGGGGCTGGTTTAGCACACAGGGCTAAATAGCTGGCTTGCAATGCAGAATAAGGCCAGAGCGCGGGTTCAATTCCCGTACCGGCCTCCCCGAGCAGGTTCTGGAATGTGGCGACTCGGGGCTTTTCACAGTAACTTCATTGAAGCCTAGTTGTGACAATAAGCGATTATTATTATCACCAACCCCTCGAGGGAAGGAGGCAAAATGAACTAAATTACAGGCCAGTGAGTGGAACTTCACTTATTGGAAAAATATTAGAATCCCGATGAAGGTGAGAATAGTGCATTTGGAAAGTAATGATCTGTGACTGGATTCTCCATTTGGGAGGCTATGATCCCCCGCTGGAAGTGAATCAAATGGAATTTGTGCTTCTTCTGGCAGTTCCGTGCAGTCACAATTCAGGTAATCTCTGAAGATAGAAGGGCAGGTTAATAGGGTGGTGAAAAAGGCCTACACTTGCCTTTATCAATCGTGGCATAGATTGCAAAAGCAAGGAAGCCATGTTAGGTTTATATAGAACATTGGTGAGGCAAAGCTGGAGTACTGTGTGCTGTTCTGGTCGCCACATTGCAGGAAGGATGTGTTTTCACAGGATGAGGTGCAGAGGAGATTCACTAAGATGATGCCTGCGATGGAACATTTAAGTTGTGAAGAGAGGTTGGATAGGCTTGGATTGTTTTCCCTGGAGCAGAGAAGACTGATGGGCGACCTGTTCGGGGTGTACAAGATTATGAGGGGCATGGACAGGGTGGAGAGGGAACAGCTGTTCACCTTAGTTGAAGGATCGGTTGCAAGGGGACACAAATTCAAGGTGAGGGATGGGAGGTTCGGGCGATTTGAGGAAAAACATTTTTACCCAGAGGGTGGTAACGGCCTGGATTGCACTTCCTGGGAGGGTAGTAAAGGCGGGTTGCCTCACATCCGTTCACAAGTACCTGGATGAGTACTTGGCACATCTTAACATTCGAGGCTATGGGACAAGTGCTGGCAAATGGGATTAGGATTGGCAGTCAGCTGCCTTTCATGCAGGCAGGCCTCCAGGACTGGCAGTGCCAGATGACGATGGAGCCTCCGAATCTCACTCCAACCTCCGCTCCATCCCATGGAGTAGGCCAGCGAGCACCCCGAGGGAGGAGGAAGTGATGGGGTCCATTCTGGTGCCTCCTGCAGAAGAGGTGCGAGAATATTTCAGCCTTTCCGAATCCCCTCCACCTGACACTGGTGCATCTCATGGGCAGACCAGGGTGACACGACATCAACTGTGATACCTGGAGGTCGACCAGGCCCATCCAGGTCCAGGCCCTCCAGATGACGACTGCCAAGGGCATCACAGGTCAGAAGGCGAGACCTGTGATGCCTCCAAGTCTAATGTGCTTCCTGGGGTAACACCTAGGTGGAGCGGTGGCCCATAAAATAAGGAAGATAGATGATACTTAAATTGGCGCAGGTGCAATTGATGGAATATAGTTAGGGGTAAGGGTACACCATTGTACATTGTCACCATTAAATACTTTAGCACCACCAATCTGACTCCAACTTCCGTCTGAGCATTCGAAAGGGTGGGCTCACTTCCAGTGGCGACCATGCGAGGGTAGGTTGCAAAATCGCCAGCTCCCGCCGTGAACGGACTTACGGGCCCTTTTAAGGAGTTTCAGCAGCTCCTCCTCGGTGAAATTCGGCGGGCAAACAACACTGGAAGGCTCCCCGCATCGGTATATGGAGGGGGCCAGGTGTAGGACGGCGAAACAAGCGAGTACCGAGAAGCGGGTGGAACAGGCGTGGGAACACAAAATGGCGGCCGGCTTGGATCAGGCAGCATGGGCCCAGTGGTCACGGGAACAGCAGGAGTTCCTCAGAAGTTGTTTTGCTGACCTAAAAACGGAGAGGCTGGCCCCGATGAAGGCCTCAATGGAGAAGATGGTTGAGATCCAGAAGATGCAGGAGGAGGCGATCGAGGAGATCGAGATAAAGGTTTCGGATAATGAAAACAGGATACTTGGTCTGGCCGTCAGCGTGAGGCACATGATGCCTTGCATAAGAGATGGCAGGAGAGATTGGAAGACTATGAAAACAGGTCCATGAGACAAAACCTGCGAATTCTGGGCCTCCCTGAGGGTGCGGAGGGGTCGGATGCGAGTGCATTTGTGACCACATTGCTGGGGACTCTGATGAGGACGGGGGCATATCCTCGACCTCTGGAACTGGACGGAGTGCACAGAGTTCTTGCAAGGAAGCCCAAGACTAATGAACCGCCGAGGGCTATGGTGGTATGGTTTAAACCGCTTCTCAGACAAGGAACGATGGGCTAAAAAGGAGCGGAGCAGCAGGTGGGAGAACAACGTAATCCGCATTTACCAGGACCTGGGAGCAGAACTGGCCAAGAGGCCCACTGGTTATCAACCGTGCTAAGACGGCCCTCCACATCAAAGGGGTGAGGTTCGGACTGCTGCATCCGGCGAGGCTTTGGGTTACGTATCAAGATCGTCACCACTACTTTGTTACTCCGGACGAGGCGTGGACATTTATCAAACAGGAAAAGCTGGACTCGAGCTAAAGGACAGCCACACTGGGATGAAACGCTCTGTTGGGAAGGGGTAGCATGATGCTGTCCGAACATAAGATTGGGAGTAATGTTAATTGTTTGATAGCCGGAGGGAGCTATGTCATCTTGTTTCCCTTTCTTGTTCCCTGTTTCTCTGGCCATGCTCTCGGCTTTTGTGGAGTTCGGAGTCACAGAGGGGAGAGAGGGGCCCTTTACTTAGGGCTGCACTTCAGGCATCTGGAGCCGTTTCTTTTGTGGGACCGGGTTAGCGCCCGGGGTTTGTTTTTTTTGTTTAACTGGCGGCAGGGGAGGGGGGGGGGGGCGGACCTGGGGGGGGGGCGGGGGGTAGGATGCTGCCTTGCTGACAGAAGAGAAGCCAACTTTGGGGAACAGATGGAGAGTCTGAGGAGAGGGGGGCTCCAATGGGAGGGCTCGAGTAAGCGGGGGACGCAGGCTCATGGCTGGCCGAAAAAAGGGGGATGGCTAGTCGGCAGGGAAGGAGCGGCGGGGGGCTAACCCCCCCGTCCAGACTGATAACGTGGAATGTGAGGGGTCTGAATGGGCCGGTCAAGAGGGCTCGCGAATTCTCGCACCTAAAGGGGTTAAAGGCAGACGTAGCCATGCTACAGGAGACGCATCTAAAACTCGCAGATCAAACAAGTTGAGAAAGGGGTGGGGTGGGCCAGGTGTTCCATTCGGGGCTGGATTCAAAGACCAGAGGGGTAGCAATTCTGGTCAGTAAACTGGTGGCATTCGAGGCAGGGAGTATTGTGGTTGACAAAGGGTGCAGATACATAATGGTTTGTGGGAAGCTGCAAGGGACCCAGGTGGTGCTTGTGAACGTCTACGCCCCGAACTGGAATGACGTGGAATTCATGAGACGCATGCTGGGTAAAATTCCGGTCTTAGACTGACATAATTTGATCATGAGGGGTGACTTCAACACAGTTATTGACCTTGTATTGGACCTGTCAAAGTCGAGGTTAGGAAAGCGACCAGCAGCGGCTAAAGAACTGAGGGGTTTCATGGAACAGGTGGGGGGCGTAGACCCATGGAGGTTCGCTCGGCCGAGGGCGAAGGAGTTCTCTATTTTCTCCCACGTCCACAAAGTTTATTCTCGTATAGATTTGATCTGCTGACCACAGGGAAAGCGGTAGCACAGCTGAGGAAGGCAAAAGGGGCAGTCTATGAAAGCGAGTAGAAAGCTGGCGCACCAACTTCGTAGGAGGGAGGCGGCCAGGGAAATTCGGGAAGTTAGGGATAACGAAGGTGTCATAATATACACCAGTATATCATGGTGCAGACACACACTGATGGACACACAGTGGGACCAATCAACATACACAACACTGCAGCCAATCACCAGTGAGAGCACACGCACTATAAAGACAGGGGACAGGAGAGTTCCCGCTCATTTGAGTAGCAGCTAGCTAGGAGCACAGAGCTCACAGCCTGCAACACAGACATCCACCATGTGCTGAGTGCATCAACTGATTAGGACAAGGCAAAGGTCTTTATTTAAAGCTGGTATCGTATTTACCCCACAGTTCAAGTATGTTTAAATAGTTAACCTTTTAATAAAATAGTGTTGCACTACTTCAAGTGTTGGCGACCTGTATGTGATCCAGAACACCCAACACATCAGAAGGTAACACGGTCTTGGACCCAGAGGGGGTGAACAAAGTCTTTAGGGTGTTTTATGGTAAACTGTACGAGTCAGAACCCCCGGCGGGAGGGGAAGGGATGAAGCAATTCATGGACCAATTGAGGTTTCCAAAGGTGGAAGAGGATCTGGTGGAGGGACTGGGGGCCCCGATAGAGTTGGAGGAGATTGTTAAGGGCCTAGGAGTACGCAGTCGGGCAAGGCCCGGGGCCGGACGGCTATCCTGTAGAATTCGACAAGAAATGTTCAGAACTGTTGAATCCACTCTTGCTAAGGACCTTTAACAAGGCTAAAGAAAGAGGGACCCTCCCCCCAAAAATGTCACAGGCTTCAATTTCACTCAGTCTCAAATGGGAGAAAGATCCGTTACAATGTGGGTCCTACAGACCGATATCGCTCTTGAACCTAGTTGCCCAACTTGCTGGCCAAGATTTTGGCCGCTAGAATTGAGGACTGTGTCCCAGGGGTGATGAGTGAAAGGGGAGGATCAGACAGGCTTCGTTAAGGGCAAGCAACTGAACTCCAATGTACAGAGGCTCCTAATCATTATTATGATGGCCACAGAAGGAGGGGAGGCAGAGGTAGTGGCTGCGATGGATGCAGAGAAAGCCTTTGACCGGGTGGAATGGGAGTACCTGTGGGAAAAGCTAAGAAGGTTTGGATTTGGTGAGGGATTCATAGGGTGGGCCCAACTACTTTATCAGGCCCCCGTAGCAAGTGTATGCACGAACAGGGTGAGGTCGGAGTATTTTAGGCTTCACCGAGGGAAGAGGGGTGCCCCCTCTCCCTATTACGTTGGCCTTAGTGCTGCGGGCTTCAAAGAACTGGCAGGGGTTGGTTCGGGGGGAGGAGCATCGGGTCTCGGTCTATGCGGATGATCTGCTCCTGTATATTTCGGACCCACTATAGGGGATGGGGGAGGTCATGCAGATTTTGAAGGACTTCGGCAATTTTTCGGGGTACAAATTAAACGAGAAGTAAAGCGAGATGTTCGTGATCCAAGCTAAAGGGCAGGAGCAGAGACTGGGAGAGCTTCCACTTAAGATGGTGGAGAAGAGCTTTCAGTACCTAGATATACAGGTGGCTCGGAACTGGGATGCCCTCCACAAGCTTAACTTATCCCGGTTGGTAGAGCAGCTTGGAGGGGGACTTTAAAAGGTGGGACATGCTCCCGCTTTCTCGAGCGGGGAGGGTGCAGACCATTAAGATGTTTGTCTTCCAGTGCCTTCCCATCTTCATCCCGAAGTCCTTCTTCAAGCGGGTGAACAAGATCATTTTGGGATTTTTATGGGCAAATAAGACCCCGCGAGTAAAGAGACTATACCTAGAGCGCAGTCGGAGGGGGGGGAGCTGGCGCTGCCGAATATTTGCAGCTACTACTGGGCGGCTAACATAGCCATGATTAGGAATTGGGTATTGGGGGAGGGGTCGATGTGGGAGCGGTTAGAGGCGGCCCCATGCAAAGGCTCCAGCTTAGGGGCACTCGTAACGTACCTCTGCCATTTTCGCCGGCGCCCTACTCCTCAAGTCTGGTGTGGCGGCGGCACTAAGGATCTGGGGTCAGTGGAGAAGGCACAGAGGGAGCCTCAGTTTGGACCCCAATACACAACAATCACAGGTTTGTCCCGGGCAAGATAGACAGAGGGTTTCAAAGCTGGCATAGGGCAGGTATTAAAAGGATGGGGGACCTGTTCAAATACGGGACTTTGCCCAGCTTGAAATCGCTGGAGGAGAAATTTAATTGCCCCCTGGAAATGCCTTCAGATACCTTCAGGTACGCGCCTTTCTTAAAAAACAGGTGGTGGCATTTCCGTTGCTACCCCGCATAGGTTACAAGATAGGGTGGTCTCCGACACCTGGGGAGGGGAGGGGAAGGTGGTCGGACATCTACCAGGAACTACAGGAGGCAGAGGAAGCCCAGTGGTGGAACTTAAGGGCAAGTGGGAGGAGGAGCTAGGCGGGGAGCTGGATTCGGGCCTGTGGGCGGATGCCCTAAATAGGGTTAATTCCTCTTCATCATGTGCCAGGCTTAGCTTAATCCAGTTTAGGTGGTCCATCGGGCACACATGACGACAACGAGAATAAGCAAGTTCTTTGGGGTTGAGGATAGATGTGCGAGGTGTGCGGGAAGCCCAGCGAACCATGTCCAGATGTTCTGGGGCATGTCCGGCTCTTAAAGGATTCTGGCATGGATTCGCTAAGGCATTGTCAAGATCCTAGACATGCGGGGTGGTGCCGAGTCCAGAGATAGCGATCTTTGGTGTGTCAGACGATCCGGGAGTTCAGGAAGCGAAAGAGGCCGAGGTCTTGGCCTTTGCCTCCCTGGTAGCCCGGAGACGGATCCTTTTAATGTGGCGGGACTCGAAACCCCCGAGTGTGGAAACTTGGATTGGTGATATGGCTGGGTTTCTCAGTCTCGAGAAAATAAATTTGCCTTGAGAGGGTCCATGACGGGGTTCTCTCGGAGATGGCAGCCGTTCCTCGACTTTCTAGGAGAGCAATAAAATGTCAGGAGCAGTAGCAATCCGGGGGGGGGGGGGGGGGGGGGGGGGGGGGGGGGGGGGGGGGGGGGGGGGGGGGAATGTTGCGTATTCTTGTTCTTTTTTCTTATATAATGTTAACGTTCACATTGATTTGCTAAATGTTGTTAATGGTTATGCAAAAATGATGTTTTGATAAAAATCTGAATAAAAATAATTTTTTAAAAAAATAAATAAAGGGTGGTCTGGAACGCTGGGTGATATGTGCCTGCCAGGTGGGAAGGGGGTGGACGTGAAAGATTGGGGCAGGGCAGGGCGCACATAACACATGAACGTCCCACATACTGACACCTTCACCACGAAGTAGCAGGGCATGGGCCCATAAGTGTGAGCCCGACCTCATGTGACAGCATCCCCAGTGAGTGAGCCCTAACCGTTCACCATCTTCCGTCATATGGGCCCATGAGACGTATTTGCCAGCATACATGCTGGGATTACCCGGCGGACAATGGTATCTTATCCTAAAGACAGGAGTCAGACTTTGTCAAACAATGGAGAACATCAAAGCTCATCACACTGCGAGCGGTCATCATCCTTCGTCCCATGGACAAGACCCTGTGGGATGCTGGTATGACCCTTGGAGTGGGGATAGGGAGCTGTGGTAGTGGGGAAAGGACTGAGGGAGAGGGAAAGGTTGGAAAGATTGAGGGAGAGGGAAAAATTGGAAGGACAGAGGGAGAGGGAATGTTGAGAGGTTCAGGGGAAGAGGGATTCCGTGAAACAGTGGAATGAATTTAGGGGGCGCAGGGAAAAGAGGTGTGTTAGGGCAGTGGAGCTGTCGGTGGCCAGGCCTTCTAGTTGGTAAACCGGGAAGTGCTGAAGTTGTCCCGTGTGCCCAGCCCTGGGTCACACGTTGGGAGGCTTGCATATCAGCTCAGACTCCATGCCCAGATCCATCTGGACACCATCCTCTTCCTCTTTGTCAGATGCCGCCTGCCGTTCTTCCTCTTCCTCCACCAGCATGTCACCCCTCTGCTGTGCGATGTTATGATGTATGAAACAGGCCACCATGACGCTCGAGGACCTCTAGGGGCTATACTCATGCCCCCCCACAAGAGCAGTCCTGGATGAGAAGAGCATCGTGAGAACCCCGATGCACCGTGCGAGGATGCTCCTGGTGGCAGCATATGCATCGCTATAACAGGTGTCCATGTTCACCTGGGACCTCCGCATAGGCATCATTAGCCATGACCACAGTGGTTAATCCTTGTCACCCAAGAGCGAACCTCTCACCTGAGGGAGCATCGAGAAGATTCCAAAAACCAATGAGTACATCAGGACGTATGTGTCATGCACATTGCCTGGGTATTGGATGCAGACATGCACGATTTACAGCTGGTGGTCACACAACAACTGCACATTCAAGGAGTGGAAGCCCTTCCTGTTGAACCGGTACCCATAGGGGACATGCGTTCTATCGATCGCCCCTTGGACCTGGGGTATGCCACCAATGGCGGCAGATCCAGCTGCCTGGGCATCCTCATGGGCTTGAACCAGTTTGAAGGTGATGTAGTCCATTTCCCAGGAAATAGCTAAAATCCAAGTTTTAAAATTATTGTAACTACAGTTGAAATACAAGCTGCATTATTCTAAATAAGCCAAGGTCAGCTTGGCGGTGAAACCCTTCACCAGCCTCTCAGCTAGACTGCAAAGGGAATAAGTCAAGGATCAATGTGAATGATGGTAAAAACCACTGTTCAGAAGTCACAATTTAAAACTTGGAAACCAATACGGGGCAAAGAGGGGGGGCGGTATCAAACACAGATATAAGGTTACTGGCACAAGTGTTGCCTGTGTCTTCTCTCTCTCTTCACCTTTGTTCTCTTCCAGTTGTTTTCTTCCTTATGCCCTGCTGGGCTTCAGCTTCTTTGCTTTTGTATTTTTGAG